>NW_028322262.1:1370126-2740252 GCF_059928025.1 Delphinapterus leucas | reverse complement strand
GGCCTTACCTCCAGGCACGTGCTCACGCTGGGTGCCCCTTTGGCGCCACAGCGTGGTAAGCTGCTGGCTTTCTCCTCGAGCAGGGTGCCTTTAGGGGCGAGGTCCTCGCAGTGGTCAGAGCAGAGTGTTTTCTCATGGCCGCTCACACAAGGGCCACGACAAAAGACTTCCTGGGCACTTCGGACTCACCAGCAATGGGGTCCTGAGGCTGTCCGAGGACCCTGGAAATGCAGCTCCCCTCAAGGAACGGGCCGTGTGTTGCCCGTCACTCGGCACACGCAGAGGGCCTCCACCGGACAGACCAACGGGCCTCGATGTTGCTCAGCCGGCCCACAGGGGTCCGGAGGTACTCAGTGGCCCTGGAGGGACAATGATGCCCTCCCGAGAGACCTAGGCGTCTTCAGAAGGGTACTTCCTTGAAAACAAAGCAGAACAGCGACTAAGAGCTCATGGAAGCAGCTGCACGCCTCCCTCTCTGCCCGGCTACTCAGGACCTAAACGGGAGGCTAGTTCCCACCTTGAGTCTCCTTTTAGCTCGAGAGCTCGTCAGGCTGACCACCAGCCGCGGCCATGCAAGCACCTGGTTTAGACAGAGCAAACTCATTTTTTCCCCAGAAGCGTTCCTACAGGGTTCGCAGGCCGGTCAAGAGCAGGGAACGTCCGGTAGCTTCAAGGCAGCGTGCACACGCAGCCTTCCAAATGGGAAAGCAAGGCTACTCCCAGCGGGCCCCCGTTTCCATGGGCACACTCAGCGTACACCCCTGTGGTCTCTAACGAGTCCAAAGAGACACAGGTTACCCTGTGTCTCCTTCCCTGAATCAACTTCTCGAAGTAGGGTGTTCGGCTTCCAGCGACCTGCCTCAACCAAGGGGCGCCGTCGCTGCTCCTCCGGGCCTGGGGCTGTTCAGAAGCCTGCATGCAGTGCCGCAGGAAGAACAGGACTTAAGTTGCAGTAAGAACGCGAGCCGGCTTTCTCTAGGAGGCACGGTGACTTCAGGCAGGAGGTCCTAGATGGAATGCGAGGCCCAGGGTTTCTCTGAGTGCGGCTCAGACTAGGGCAAGGCGCAAGAAGGCTTCGACGCCAGGTGGGACGTGCCAGGACGGTGCTCCCGAACGTGGGCGAGTGCTGGGGAAATGAAGCTGCTCCACACGGGAGTGCAGTGCGTTTCCCTACGCTCGGCATACACACAGGGGCCCCCAAAGGGCTACGGGCCTGGATGTTGCTTAGCAGACCCAGGTGGGCCCGGGGGTACTCCGTGCTCCTGCCGGGAGCAGGGTGCCCCCGCTAGCGTCCTAGGTGTCCAGAAAATTGTGCGGCCGTTCAAGGTACGCCGAGCAGAGGCCACCGCCTCACGGAAACTGCAGCACGCCTCCGCTTCTGCACGGCAAATCCGGGCCTTACCTCCAGGCGTGTGTTCGTGCTGGGTGTTGCCGGTAGCGGCACGGCATGGTAAGACGCTGACTTTCTCCTCGAGCAGAGTGACTTCAGGTACGAGGGCCTCGACGCATTCAGAGCAGGGCGTTCTCTCACGGCAGCTCACACAGGGGCCACGACAAGGTCTTCCGGGCCCTTCGGACTCACCGGAAATATTGTCCTGAGGCTGTTCGAGGACTCTGGAAATGTAGCTCTCCTCAAGGGACGTGCAGTGTGCTGCCCATCACTCGGCAGGCACAGAGGGCCTCCGAGGGATCCACCAGTGGGCCTCGAAGTTGCTCAGCCGGCCCACAGGGGTCTGCAGGTGCTCAGTGAACTTGGAGGGAAAATGATGCATAACCCGAGAGGCCTAGGAGTCCTCAAAAGGGGACTTCCTTTAAAGTAAAGCGTATACGCGACTAAGAACGCGTGGAAACAGCTGCACGTCTCCCTTTCTGCACGGCTGCTAAGGGCCTAACCTGGAGGCAGGTTTTCACGTTGAGGTTCCCTTTAGCTCTAGAGCTGGTCGGGCGGACCGCCACCGCGGCCGTGGAAGCACCTGGCTCAGACAGAGCAAAGTCATCATTTTCCCCGAAGCAGTCTCACAGTGTTTACAGGCCTGTCAAGAGCAGGGGACGGCAGGTAGCCTCACGGCAGCGTGAAAGCAGCCTTCAAAACGGGAAAGCAAGCCTAGTTCCGGCAGGCCCCCGTTTGCATGGGCACACTCGGCATACATCCCTGTGGTTTCTAACAAGTCCAAAGAGACACAGGTTACCCTGTGGTTCCTTCCCTGGATCAACTCCTCGAAGTCGGGTGTTCTGCATCAAGGAAACTGCCTCCACCAAGGAACGCCGCGGCTACGCCTCTGGGCCTGTGGCTATCCAAAAGCCTGCAGTGCCGCGGGAAGAACAGAACTGAGATTGCGGTGGGCACGCAAGCCGACCTTCTCTCTAGGAGGCGCGGTGACTTCAGGCAGGAGGTCCTAGGTGGAATGTGAAGCCGAGGGTTAATCTGAGTGCCGCTCGACTAGGGCCATGCGTAAGACTTGCACGCCAGGTGGGACGTGCCAGAACGGTGCTCCCGAACGAGGGCGAGTGCTATGGGAAACGAAGCTGCTCCAAAAGAGAGGGCAGCGCCTTTCCCGACGCTCGGCATGCACAGAGTGCCTCCACAGGGCTACTGGCCTGGAGGTTGCTCAGCAGACCCACGGGGTCCTGTGGGTACTCAGTGTTCCCGCCGGGAGCGGGGTGCCCGCGCGGGCCTCCTAGGTGTCCAGAAAACCGTGCTGCAGTTAGAGATATGCAGAGCAGGGGCCACGGCCGCATGGAAACTGCTGCACGCCTCCGCTTCTGCACGGAAAGCAGGGCCTTACCTCCAGGCACGTGCTCACGCTGGGTGCCCCTTTGGCGCCACAGCGTGGTAAGCTGCTGGCTTTCTCCTCGAGCAGGGTGCCTTTAGGGGCGAGGTCCTCGCAGTGGTCAGAGCAGAGTGTTTTCTCATGGCCGCTCACACAAGGGCCACGACAAAAGACTTCCTGGGCACTTCGGACTCACCAGCAATGGGGTCCTGAGGCTGTCCGAGGACCCTGGAAATGCAGCTCCCCTCAAGGAACGGGCCGTGTGTTGCCCGTCACTCGGCACACGCAGAGGGCCTCCACCGGACAGACCAACGGGCCTCGATGTTGCTCAGCCGGCCCACAGGGGTCCGGAGGTACTCAGTGGCCCTGGAGGGACAATGATGCCCTCCCGAGAGACCTAGGCGTCTTCAGAAGGGTACTTCCTTGAAAACAAAGCAGAACAGCGACTAAGAGCTCATGGAAGCAGCTGCACGCCTCCCTCTCTGCCCGGCTACTCAGGACCTAAACGGGAGGCTAGTTCCCACCTTGAGTCTCCTTTTAGCTCGAGAGCTCGTCAGGCTGACCACCAGCCGCGGCCATGCAAGCACCTGGTTTAGACAGAGCAAACTCATTTTTTCCCCAGAAGCGTTCCTACAGGGTTCGCAGGCCGGTCAAGAGCAGGGAACGTCCGGTAGCTTCAAGGCAGCGTGCACACGCAGCCTTCCAAATGGGAAAGCAAGGCTACTCCCAGCGGGCCCCCGTTTCCATGGGCACACTCAGCGTACACCCCTGTGGTCTCTAACGAGTCCAAAGAGACACAGGTTACCCTGTGTCTCCTTCCCTGAATCAACTTCTCGAAGTAGGGTGTTCGGCTTCCAGCGACCTGCCTCAACCAAGGGGCGCCGTCGCTGCTCCTCCGGGCCTGGGGCTGTTCAGAAGCCTGCATGCAGTGCCGCAGGAAGAACAGGACTTAAGTTGCAGTAAGAACGCGAGCCGGCTTTCTCTAGGAGGCACGGTGACTTCAGGCAGGAGGTCCTAGATGGAATGCGAGGCCCAGGGTTTCTCTGAGTGCGGCTCAGACTAGGGCAAGGCGCAAGAAGGCTTCGACGCCAGGTGGGACGTGCCAGGACGGTGCTCCCGAACGTGGGCGAGTGCTGGGGAAATGAAGCTGCTCCACACGGGAGTGCAGTGCGTTTCCCTACGCTCGGCATACACACAGGGGCCCCCAAAGGGCTACGGGCCTGGATGTTGCTTAGCAGACCCAGGTGGGCCCGGGGGTACTCCGTGCTCCTGCCGGGAGCAGGGTGCCCCCGCTAGCGTCCTAGGTGTCCAGAAAATTGTGCGGCCGTTCAAGGTACGCCGAGCAGAGGCCACCGCCTCACGGAAACTGCAGCACGCCTCCGCTTCTGCACGGCAAATCCGGGCCTTACCTCCAGGCGTGTGTTCGTGCTGGGTGTTGCCGGTAGCGGCACGGCATGGTAAGACGCTGACTTTCTCCTCGAGCAGAGTGACTTCAGGTACGAGGGCCTCGACGCATTCAGAGCAGGGCGTTCTCTCACGGCAGCTCACACAGGGGCCACGACAAGGTCTTCCGGGCCCTTCGGACTCACCGGAAATATTGTCCTGAGGCTGTTCGAGGACTCTGGAAATGTAGCTCTCCTCAAGGGACGTGCAGTGTGCTGCCCATCACTCGGCAGGCACAGAGGGCCTCCGAGGGATCCACCAGTGGGCCTCGAAGTTGCTCAGCCGGCCCACAGGGGTCTGCAGGTGCTCAGTGAACTTGGAGGGAAAATGATGCATAACCCGAGAGGCCTAGGAGTCCTCAAAAGGGGACTTCCTTTAAAGTAAAGCGTATACGCGACTAAGAACGCGTGGAAACAGCTGCACGTCTCCCTTTCTGCACGGCTGCTAAGGGCCTAACCTGGAGGCAGGTTTTCACGTTGAGGTTCCCTTTAGCTCTAGAGCTGGTCGGGCGGACCGCCACCGCGGCCGTGGAAGCACCTGGCTCAGACAGAGCAAAGTCATCATTTTCCCCGAAGCAGTCTCACAGTGTTTACAGGCCTGTCAAGAGCAGGGGACGGCAGGTAGCCTCACGGCAGCGTGAAAGCAGCCTTCAAAACGGGAAAGCAAGCCTAGTTCCGGCAGGCCCCCGTTTGCATGGGCACACTCGGCATACATCCCTGTGGTTTCTAACAAGTCCAAAGAGACACAGGTTACCCTGTGGTTCCTTCCCTGGATCAACTCCTCGAAGTCGGGTGTTCTGCATCAAGGAAACTGCCTCCACCAAGGAACGCCGCGGCTACGCCTCTGGGCCTGTGGCTATCCAAAAGCCTGCAGTGCCGCGGGAAGAACAGAACTGAGATTGCGGTGGGCACGCAAGCCGACCTTCTCTCTAGGAGGCGCGGTGACTTCAGGCAGGAGGTCCTAGGTGGAATGTGAAGCCGAGGGTTAATCTGAGTGCCGCTCGACTAGGGCCATGCGTAAGACTTGCACGCCAGGTGGGACGTGCCAGAACGGTGCTCCCGAACGAGGGCGAGTGCTATGGGAAACGAAGCTGCTCCAAAAGAGAGGGCAGCGCCTTTCCCGACGCTCGGCATGCACAGAGTGCCTCCACAGGGCTACTGGCCTGGAGGTTGCTCAGCAGACCCACGGGGTCCTGTGGGTACTCAGTGTTCCCGCCGGGAGCGGGGTGCCCGCGCGGGCCTCCTAGGTGTCCAGAAAACCGTGCTGCAGTTAGAGATATGCAGAGCAGGGGCCACGGCCGCATGGAAACTGCTGCACGCCTCCGCTTCTGCACGGAAAGCAGGGCCTTACCTCCAGGCACGTGCTCACGCTGGGTGCCCCTTTGGCGCCACAGCGTGGTAAGCTGCTGGCTTTCTCCTCGAGCAGGGTGCCTTTAGGGGCGAGGTCCTCGCAGTGGTCAGAGCAGAGTGTTTTCTCATGGCCGCTCACACAAGGGCCACGACAAAAGACTTCCTGGGCACTTCGGACTCACCAGCAATGGGGTCCTGAGGCTGTCCGAGGACCCTGGAAATGCAGCTCCCCTCAAGGAACGGGCCGTGTGTTGCCCGTCACTCGGCACACGCAGAGGGCCTCCACCGGACAGACCAACGGGCCTCGATGTTGCTCAGCCGGCCCACAGGGGTCCGGAGGTACTCAGTGGCCCTGGAGGGACAATGATGCCCTCCCGAGAGACCTAGGCGTCTTCAGAAGGGTACTTCCTTGAAAACAAAGCAGAACAGCGACTAAGAGCTCATGGAAGCAGCTGCACGCCTCCCTCAGCGTACACCCCTGTGGTCTCTAACGAGTCCAAAGAGACACAGGTTACCCTGTGTCTCCTTCCCTGAATCAACTTCTCGAAGTAGGGTGTTCGGCTTCCAGCGACCTGCCTCAACCAAGGGGCGCCGTCGCTGCTCCTCCGGACCTGGGGCTGTTCAGAAGCCTGCAGTGCCGCAGGAAGAACAGGACTTAAGTTGCAGTAAGAACGCGAGCCGGCTTTCTCTAGGAGGCACGGTGACTTCAGGCAGGAGGTCCTAGATGGAATGCGAGGCCCAGGGTTTCTCTGAGTGCGGCTCAGACTAGGGCAAGGCGCAAGAAGGCTTCGACGCCAGGTGGGACGTGCCAGGACGGTGCTCCCGAACGTGGGCGAGTGCTGGGGAAATGAAGCTGCTCCACACGGGAGTGCAGTGCGTTTCCCTACGCTCGGCATACACACAGGGGCCCCCAAAGGGCTACGGGCCTGGATGTTGCTTAGCAGACCCAGGTGGGCCCGGGGGTACTCCGTGCTCCTGCCGGGAGCAGGGTGCCCCCGCTAGCGTCCTAGGTGTCCAGAAAATTGTGCGGCCGTTCAAGGTACGCCGAGCAGAGGCCACCGCCTCACGGAAACTGCAGCACGCCTCCGCTTCTGCACGGCAAATCCGGGCCTTACCTCCAGGCGTGTGTTCGTGCTGGGTGTTGCCGGTAGCGGCACGGCATGGTAAGACGCTGACTTTCTCCTCGAGCAGAGTGACTTCAGGTACGAGGGCCTCGACGCATTCAGAGCAGGGCGTTCTCTCACGGCAGCTCACACAGGGGCCACGACAAGGTCTTCCGGGCCCTTCGGACTCACCGGAAATATTGTCCTGAGGCTGTTCGAGGACTCTGGAAATGTAGCTCTCCTCAAGGGACGTGCAGTGTGCTGCCCATCACTCGGCAGGCACAGAGGGCCTCCGAGGGATCCACCAGTGGGCCTCGAAGTTGCTCAGCCGGCCCACAGGGGTCTGCAGGTGCTCAGTGAACTTGGAGGGAAAATGATGCATAACCCGAGAGGCCTAGGAGTCCTCAAAAGGGGACTTCCTTTAAAGTAAAGCGTATACGCGACTAAGAACGCGTGGAAACAGCTGCACGTCTCCCTTTCTGCACGGCTGCTAAGGGCCTAACCTGGAGGCAGGTTTTCACGTTGAGGTTCCCTTTAGCTCTAGAGCTGGTCGGGCGGACCGCCACCGCGGCCGTGGAAGCACCTGGCTCAGACAGAGCAAAGTCATCATTTTCCCCGAAGCAGTCTCACAGTGTTTACAGGCCTGTCAAGAGCAGGGGACGGCAGGTAGCCTCACGGCAGCGTGAAAGCAGCCTTCAAAACGGGAAAGCAAGCCTAGTTCCGGCAGGCCCCCGTTTGCATGGGCACACTCGGCATACATCCCTGTGGTTTCTAACAAGTCCAAAGAGACACAGGTTACCCTGTGGTTCCTTCCCTGGATCAACTCCTCGAAGTCGGGTGTTCTGCATCAAGGAAACTGCCTCCACCAAGGAACGCCGCGGCTACGCCTCTGGGCCTGTGGCTATCCAAAAGCCTGCAGTGCCGCGGGAAGAACAGAACTGAGATTGCGGTGGGCACGCAAGCCGACCTTCTCTCTAGGAGGCGCGGTGACTTCAGGCAGGAGGTCCTAGGTGGAATGTGAAGCCGAGGGTTAATCTGAGTGCCGCTCGACTAGGGCCATGCGTAAGACTTGCACGCCAGGTGGGACGTGCCAGAACGGTGCTCCCGAACGAGGGCGAGTGCTATGGGAAACGAAGCTGCTCCAAAAGAGAGGGCAGCGCCTTTCCCGACGCTCGGCATGCACAGAGTGCCTCCACAGGGCTACTGGCCTGGAGGTTGCTCAGCAGACCCACGGGGTCCTGTGGGTACTCAGTGTTCCCGCCGGGAGCGGGGTGCCCGCGCGGGCCTCCTAGGTGTCCAGAAAACCGTGCTGCAGTTAGAGATATGCAGAGCAGGGGCCACGGCCGCATGGAAACTGCTGCACGCCTCCGCTTCTGCACGGAAAGCAGGGCCTTACCTCCAGGCACGTGCTCATGCTGGGTGCCCCTTTGGCGCCACAGCGTGGTAAGCTGCTGGCTTTCTCCTCGAGCAGGGTGCCTTTAGGGGCGAGGTCCTCGCAGTGGTCAGAGCAGAGTGTTTTCTCATGGCCGCTCACACAAGGACCACGACAAAAGACTTCCTGGGCACTTCGGACTCACCAGCAATGGGGTTCTGAGGCTGTCCGAGGACCCTGGAAATGCAGCTCCCCTCAAGGAACGGGCCGTGTGTTGCCCGTCACTCGGCACACGCAGAGGGCCTCCACCGGACAGACCAACGGGCCTCGATGTTGCTCAGCCGGCCCACAGGGGTCCGGAGGTACTCAGTGGCCCTGGAGGGACAATGATGCCCTCCCGAGAGACCTAGGCGTCTTCAGAAGGGTACTTCCTTGAAAACAAAGCAGAACAGCGACTAAGAGCTCATGGAAGCAGCTGCACGCCTCCCTCTCTGCCCGGCTACTCAGGACCTAAACGGGAGGCTAGTTCCCACCTTGAGTCTCCTTTTAGCTCGAGAGCTCGTCAGGCTGACCACCAGCCGCGGCCATGCAAGCACCTGGTTTAGACAGAGCAAACTCATTTTTTCCCCAGAAGCGTTCCTACAGGGTTCGCAGGCCGGTCAAGAGCAGGGAACGTCCGGTAGCTTCAAGGCAGCGTGCACACGCAGCCTTCCAAATGGGAAAGCAAGGCTACTCCCAGCGGGCCCCCGTTTCCATGGGCACACTCAGCGTACACCCCTGTGGTCTCTAACGAGTCCAAAGAGACACAGGTTACCCTGTGTCTCCTTCCCTGAATCAACTTCTCGAAGTAGGGTGTTCGGCTTCCAGCGACCTGCCTCAACCAAGGGGCGCCGTCGCTGCTCCTCCGGGCCTGGGGCTGTTCAGAAGCCTGCAGTGCCGCAGGAAGAACAGGACTTAAGTTGCAGTAAGAACGCGAGCCGGCTTTCTCTAGGAGGCACGGTGACTTCAGGCAGGAGGTCCTAGATGGAATGCGAGGCCCAGGGTTTCTCTGAGTGCGGCTCAGACTAGGGCAAGGCGCAAGAAGGCTTCGACGCCAGGTGGGACGTGCCAGGACGGTGCTCCCGAACGTGGGCGAGTGCTGGGGAAATGAAGCTGCTCCACACGGGAGTGCAGTGCGTTTCCCTACGCTCGGCATACACACAGGGGCCCCCAAAGGGCTACGGGCCTGGATGTTGCTTAGCAGACCCAGGTGGGCCCGGGGGTACTCCGTGCTCCTGCCGGGAGCAGGGTGCCCCCGCTAGCGTCCTAGGTGTCCAGAAAATTGTGCGGCCGTTCAAGGTACGCCGAGCAGAGGCCACCGCCTCACGGAAACTGCAGCACGCCTCCGCTTCTGCACGGCAAATCCGGGCCTTACCTCCAGGCGTGTGTTCGTGCTGGGTGTTGCCGGTAGCGGCACGGCATGGTAAGACGCTGACCTTCTCCTCGAGCAGAGTGACTTCAGGTACGAGGGCCTCGACGCATTCAGAGCAGGGCGTTCTCTCACGGCAGCTCACACAGGGGCCACGACAAGGTCTTCCGGGCCCTTCGGACTCACCGGAAATATTGTCCTGAGGCTGTTCGAGGACTCTGGAAATGTAGCTCTCCTCAAGGGACGTGCAGTGTGCTGCCCATCACTCGGCAGGCACAGAGGGCCTCCGAGGGATCCACCAGTGGGCCTCGAAGTTGCTCAGCCGGCCCACAGGGGTCTGCAGGTGCTCAGTGAACTTGGAGGGAAAATGATGCATAACCCGAGAGGCCTAGGAGTCCTCAAAAGGGGACTTCCTTTAAAGTAAAGCGTATACGCGACTAAGAACGCGTGGAAACAGCTGCACGTCTCCCTTTCTGCACGGCTGCTAAGGGCCTAACCTGGAGGCAGGTTTTCACGTTGAGGTTCCCTTTAGCTCTAGAGCTGGTCGGGCGGACCGCCACCGCGGCCGTGGAAGCACCTGGCTCAGACAGAGCAAAGTCATCATTTTCCCCGAAGCAGTCTCACAGTGTTTACAGGCCTGTCAAGAGCAGGGGACGGCAGGTAGCCTCACGGCAGCGTGAAAGCAGCCTTCAAAACGGGAAAGCAAGCCTAGTTCCGGCAGGCCCCCGTTTGCATGGGCACACTCGGCATACATCCCTGTGGTTTCTAACAAGTCCAAAGAGACACAGGTTACCCTGTGGTTCCTTCCCTGGATCAACTCCTCGAAGTCGGGTGTTCTGCATCAAGGAAACTGCCTCCACCAAGGAACGCCGCGGCTACGCCTCTGGGCCTGTGGCTATCCAAAAGCCTGCAGTGCCGCGGGAAGAACAGAACTGAGATTGCGGTGGGCACGCAAGCCGACCTTCTCTCTAGGAGGCGCGGTGACTTCAGGCAGGAGGTCCTAGGTGGAATGTGAAGCCGAGGGTTAATCTGAGTGCCGCTCGACTAGGGCCATGCGTAAGACTTGCACGCCAGGTGGGACGTGCCAGAACGGTGCTCCCGAACGAGGGCGAGTGCTATGGGAAACGAAGCTGCTCCAAAAGAGAGGGCAGCGCCTTTCCCGACGCTCGGCATGCACAGAGTGCCTCCACAGGGCTACTGGCCTGGAGGTTGCTCAGCAGACCCACGGGGTCCTGTGGGTACTCAGTGTTCCCGCCGGGAGCGGGGTGCCCGCGCGGGCCTCCTAGGTGTCCAGAAAACCGTGCTGCAGTTAGAGATATGCAGAGCAGGGGCCACGGCCGCATGGAAACTGCTGCACGCCTCCGCTTCTGCACGGAAAGCAGGGCCTTACCTCCAGGCACGTGCTCACGCTGGGTGCCCCTTTGGCGCCACAGCGTGGTAAGCTGCTGGCTTTCTCCTCGAGCAGGGTGCCTTTAGGGGCGAGGTCCTCGCAGTGGTCAGAGCAGAGTGTTTTCTCATGGCCGCTCACACAAGGGCCACGACAAAAGACTTCCTGGGCACTTCGGACTCACCAGCAATGGGGTCCTGAGGCTGTCCGAGGACCCTGGAAATGCAGCTCCCCTCAAGGAACGGGCCGTGTGTTGCCCGTCACTCGGCACACGCAGAGGGCCTCCACCGGACAGACCAACGGGCCTCGATGTTGCTCAGCCGGCCCACAGGGGTCCGGAGGTACTCAGTGGCCCTGGAGGGACAATGATGCCCTCCCGAGAGACCTAGGCGTCTTCAGAAGGGTACTTCCTTGAAAACAAAGCAGAACAGCGACTAAGAGCTCATGGAAGCAGCTGCACGCCTCCCTCAGCGTACACCCCTGTGGTCTCTAACGAGTCCAAAGAGACACAGGTTACCCTGTGTCTCCTTCCCTGAATCAACTTCTCGAAGTAGGGTGTTCGGCTTCCAGCGACCTGCCTCAACCAAGGGGCGCCGTCGCTGCTCCTCCGGACCTGGGGCTGTTCAGAAGCCTGCAGTGCCGCAGGAAGAACAGGACTTAAGTTGCAGTAAGAACGCGAGCCGGCTTTCTCTAGGAGGCACGGTGACTTCAGGCAGGAGGTCCTAGATGGAATGCGAGGCCCAGGGTTTCTCTGAGTGCGGCTCAGACTAGGGCAAGGCGCAAGAAGGCTTCGACGCCAGGTGGGACGTGCCAGGACGGTGCTCCCGAACGTGGGCGAGTGCTGGGGAAATGAAGCTGCTCCACACGGGAGTGCAGTGCGTTTCCCTACGCTCGGCATACACACAGGGGCCCCCAAAGGGCTACGGGCCTGGATGTTGCTTAGCAGACCCAGGTGGGCCCGGGGGTACTCCGTGCTCCTGCCGGGAGCAGGGTGCCCCCGCTAGCGTCCTAGGTGTCCAGAAAATTGTGCGGCCGTTCAAGGTACGCCGAGCAGAGGCCACCGCCTCACGGAAACTGCAGCACGCCTCCGCTTCTGCACGGCAAATCCGGGCCTTACCTCCAGGCGTGTGTTCGTGCTGGGTGTTGCCGGTAGCGGCACGGCATGGTAAGACGCTGACTTTCTCCTCGAGCAGAGTGACTTCAGGTACGAGGGCCTCGACGCATTCAGAGCAGGGCGTTCTCTCACGGCAGCTCACACAGGGGCCACGACAAGGTCTTCCGGGCCCTTCGGACTCACCGGAAATATTGTCCTGAGGCTGTTCGAGGACTCTGGAAATGTAGCTCTCCTCAAGGGACGTGCAGTGTGCTGCCCATCACTCGGCAGGCACAGAGGGCCTCCGAGGGATCCACCAGTGGGCCTCGAAGTTGCTCAGCCGGCCCACAGGGGTCTGCAGGTGCTCAGTGAACTTGGAGGGAAAATGATGCATAACCCGAGAGGCCTAGGAGTCCTCAAAAGGGGACTTCCTTTAAAGTAAAGCGTATACGCGACTAAGAACGCGTGGAAACAGCTGCACGTCTCCCTTTCTGCACGGCTGCTAAGGGCCTAACCTGGAGGCAGGTTTTCACGTTGAGGTTCCCTTTAGCTCTAGAGCTGGTCGGGCGGACCGCCACCGCGGCCGTGGAAGCACCTGGCTCAGACAGAGCAAAGTCATCATTTTCCCCGAAGCAGTCTCACAGTGTTTACAGGCCTGTCAAGAGCAGGGGACGGCAGGTAGCCTCACGGCAGCGTGAAAGCAGCCTTCAAAACGGGAAAGCAAGCCTAGTTCCGGCAGGCCCCCGTTTGCATGGGCACACTCGGCATACATCCCTGTGGTTTCTAACAAGTCCAAAGAGACACAGGTTACCCTGTGGTTCCTTCCCTGGATCAACTCCTCGAAGTCGGGTGTTCTGCATCAAGGAAACTGCCTCCACCAAGGAACGCCGCGGCTACGCCTCTGGGCCTGTGGCTATCCAAAAGCCTGCAGTGCCGCGGGAAGAACAGAACTGAGATTGCGGTGGGCACGCAAGCCGACCTTCTCTCTAGGAGGCGCGGTGACTTCAGGCAGGAGGTCCTAGGTGGAATGTGAAGCCGAGGGTTAATCTGAGTGCCGCTCGACTAGGGCCATGCGTAAGACTTGCACGCCAGGTGGGACGTGCCAGAACGGTGCTCCCGAACGAGGGCGAGTGCTATGGGAAACGAAGCTGCTCCAAAAGAGAGGGCAGCGCCTTTCCCGACGCTCGGCATGCACAGAGTGCCTCCACAGGGCTACTGGCCTGGAGGTTGCTCAGCAGACCCACGGGGTCCTGTGGGTACTCAGTGTTCCCGCCGGGAGCGGGGTGCCCGCGCGGGCCTCCTAGGTGTCCAGAAAACCGTGCTGCAGTTAGAGATATGCAGAGCAGGGGCCACGGCCGCATGGAAACTGCTGCACGCCTCCGCTTCTGCACGGAAAGCAGGGCCTTACCTCCAGGCACGTGCTCACGCTGGGTGCCCCTTTGGCGCCACAGCGTGGTAAGCTGCTGGCTTTCTCCTCGAGCAGGGTGCCTTTAGGGGCGAGGTCCTCGCAGTGGTCAGAGCAGAGTGTTTTCTCATGGCCGCTCACACAAGGGCCACGACAAAAGACTTCCTGGGCACTTCGGACTCACCAGCAATGGGGTCCTGAGGCTGTCCGAGGACCCTGGAAATGCAGCTCCCCTCAAGGAACGGGCCGTGTGTTGCCCGTCACTCGGCACACGCAGAGGGCCTCCACCGGACAGACCAACGGGCCTCGATGTTGCTCAGCCGGCCCACAGGGGTCCGGAGGTACTCAGTGGCCCTGGAGGGACAATGATGCCCTCCCGAGAGACCTAGGCGTCTTCAGAAGGGTACTTCCTTGAAAACAAAGCAGAACAGCGACTAAGAGCTCATGGAAGCAGCTGCACGCCTCCCTCAGCGTACACCCCTGTGGTCTCTAACGAGTCCAAAGAGACACAGGTTACCCTGTGTCTCCTTCCCTGAATCAACTTCTCGAAGTAGGGTGTTCGGCTTCCAGCGACCTGCCTCAACCAAGGGGCGCCGTCGCTGCTCCTCCGGACCTGGGGCTGTTCAGAAGCCTGCAGTGCCGCAGGAAGAACAGGACTTAAGTTGCAGTAAGAACGCGAGCCGGCTTTCTCTAGGAGGCACGGTGACTTCAGGCAGGAGGTCCTAGATGGAATGCGAGGCCCAGGGTTTCTCTGAGTGCGGCTCAGACTAGGGCAAGGCGCAAGAAGGCTTCGACGCCAGGTGGGACGTGCCAGGACGGTGCTCCCGAACGTGGGCGAGTGCTGGGGAAATGAAGCTGCTCCACACGGGAGTGCAGTGCGTTTCCCTACGCTCGGCATACACACAGGGGCCCCCAAAGGGCTACGGGCCTGGATGTTGCTTAGCAGACCCAGGTGGGCCCGGGGGTACTCCGTGCTCCTGCCGGGAGCAGGGTGCCCCCGCTAGCGTCCTAGGTGTCCAGAAAATTGTGCGGCCGTTCAAGGTACGCCGAGCAGAGGCCACCGCCTCACGGAAACTGCAGCACGCCTCCGCTTCTGCACGGCAAATCCGGGCCTTACCTCCAGGCGTGTGTTCGTGCTGGGTGTTGCCGGTAGCGGCACGGCATGGTAAGACGCTGACTTTCTCCTCGAGCAGAGTGACTTCAGGTACGAGGGCCTCGACGCATTCAGAGCAGGGCGTTCTCTCACGGCAGCTCACACAGGGGCCACGACAAGGTCTTCCGGGCCCTTCGGACTCACCGGAAATATTGTCCTGAGGCTGTTCGAGGACTCTGGAAATGTAGCTCTCCTCAAGGGACGTGCAGTGTGCTGCCCATCACTCGGCAGGCACAGAGGGCCTCCGAGGGATCCACCAGTGGGCCTCGAAGTTGCTCAGCCGGCCCACAGGGGTCTGCAGGTGCTCAGTGAACTTGGAGGGAAAATGATGCATAACCCGAGAGGCCTAGGAGTCCTCAAAAGGGGACTTCCTTTAAAGTAAAGCGTATACGCGACTAAGAACGCGTGGAAACAGCTGCACGTCTCCCTTTCTGCACGGCTGCTAAGGGCCTAACCTGGAGGCAGGTTTTCACGTTGAGGTTCCCTTTAGCTCTAGAGCTGGTCGGGCGGACCGCCACCGCGGCCGTGGAAGCACCTGGCTCAGACAGAGCAAAGTCATCATTTTCCCCGAAGCAGTCTCACAGTGTTTACAGGCCTGTCAAGAGCAGGGGACGGCAGGTAGCCTCACGGCAGCGTGAAAGCAGCCTTCAAAACGGGAAAGCAAGCCTAGTTCCGGCAGGCCCCCGTTTGCATGGGCACACTCGGCATACATCCCTGTGGTTTCTAACAAGTCCAAAGAGACACAGGTTACCCTGTGGTTCCTTCCCTGGATCAACTCCTCGAAGTCGGGTGTTCTGCATCAAGGAAACTGCCTCCACCAAGGAACGCCGCGGCTACGCCTCTGGGCCTGTGGCTATCCAAAAGCCTGCAGTGCCGCGGGAAGAACAGAACTGAGATTGCGGTGGGCACGCAAGCCGACCTTCTCTCTAGGAGGCGCGGTGACTTCAGGCAGGAGGTCCTAGGTGGAATGTGAAGCCGAGGGTTAATCTGAGTGCCGCTCGACTAGGGCCATGCGTAAGACTTGCACGCCAGGTGGGACGTGCCAGAACGGTGCTCCCGAACGAGGGCGAGTGCTATGGGAAACGAAGCTGCTCCAAAAGAGAGGGCAGCGCCTTTCCCGACGCTCGGCATGCACAGAGTGCCTCCACAGGGCTACTGGCCTGGAGGTTGCTCAGCAGACCCACGGGGTCCTGTGGGTACTCAGTGTTCCCGCCGGGAGCGGGGTGCCCGCGCGGGCCTCCTAGGTGTCCAGAAAACCGTGCTGCAGTTAGAGATATGCAGAGCAGGGGCCACGGCCGCATGGAAACTGCTGCACGCCTCCGCTTCTGCACGGAAAGCAGGGCCTTACCTCCAGGCACGTGCTCACGCTGGGTGCCCCTTTGGCGCCACAGCGTGGTAAGCTGCTGGCTTTCTCCTCGAGCAGGGTGCCTTTAGGGGCGAGGTCCTCGCAGTGGTCAGAGCAGAGTGTTTTCTCATGGCCGCTCACACAAGGGCCACGACAAAAGACTTCCTGGGCACTTCGGACTCACCAGCAATGGGGTCCTGAGGCTGTCCGAGGACCCTGGAAATGCAGCTCCCCTCAAGGAACGGGCCGTGTGTTGCCCGTCACTCGGCACACGCAGAGGGCCTCCACCGGACAGACCAACGGGCCTCGATGTTGCTCAGCCGGCCCACAGGGGTCCGGAGGTACTCAGTGGCCCTGGAGGGACAATGATGCCCTCCCGAGAGACCTAGGCGTCTTCAGAAGGGTACTTCCTTGAAAACAAAGCAGAACAGCGACTAAGAGCTCATGGAAGCAGCTGCACGCCTCCCTCTCTGCCCGGCTACTCAGGACCTAAACGGGAGGCTAGTTCCCACCTTGAGTCTCCTTTTAGCTCGAGAGCTCGTCAGGCTGACCACCAGCCGCGGCCATGCAAGCACCTGGTTTAGACAGAGCAAACTCATTTTTTCCCCAGAAGCGTTCCTACAGGGTTCGCAGGCCGGTCAAGAGCAGGGAACGTCCGGTAGCTTCAAGGCAGCGTGCACACGCAGCCTTCCAAATGGGAAAGCAAGGCTACTCCCAGCGGGCCCCCGTTTCCATGGGCACACTCAGCGTACACCCCTGTGGTCTCTAACGAGTCCAAAGAGACACAGGTTACCCTGTGTCTCCTTCCCTGAATCAACTTCTCGAAGTAGGGTGTTCGGCTTCCAGCGACCTGCCTCAACCAAGGGGCGCCGTCGCTGCTCCTCCGGGCCTGGGGCTGTTCAGAAGCCTGCATGCAGTGCCGCAGGAAGAACAGGACTTAAGTTGCAGTAAGAACGCGAGCCGGCTTTCTCTAGGAGGCACGGTGACTTCAGGCAGGAGGTCCTAGATGGAATGCGAGGCCCAGGGTTTCTCTGAGTGCGGCTCAGACTAGGGCAAGGCGCAAGAAGGCTTCGACGCCAGGTGGGACGTGCCAGGACGGTGCTCCCGAACGTGGGCGAGTGCTGGGGAAATGAAGCTGCTCCACACGGGAGTGCAGTGCGTTTCCCTACGCTCGGCATACACACAGGGGCCCCCAAAGGGCTACGGGCCTGGATGTTGCTTAGCAGACCCAGGTGGGCCCGGGGGTACTCCGTGCTCCTGCCGGGAGCAGGGTGCCCCCGCTAGCGTCCTAGGTGTCCAGAAAATTGTGCGGCCGTTCAAGGTACGCCGAGCAGAGGCCACCGCCTCACGGAAACTGCAGCACGCCTCCGCTTCTGCACGGCAAATCCGGGCCTTACCTCCAGGCGTGTGTTCGTGCTGGGTGTTGCCGGTAGCGGCACGGCATGGTAAGACGCTGACTTTCTCCTCGAGCAGAGTGACTTCAGGTACGAGGGCCTCGACGCATTCAGAGCAGGGCGTTCTCTCACGGCAGCTCACACAGGGGCCACGACAAGGTCTTCCGGGCCCTTCGGACTCACCGGAAATATTGTCCTGAGGCTGTTCGAGGACTCTGGAAATGTAGCTCTCCTCAAGGGACGTGCAGTGTGCTGCCCATCACTCGGCAGGCACAGAGGGCCTCCGAGGGATCCACCAGTGGGCCTCGAAGTTGCTCAGCCGGCCCACAGGGGTCTGCAGGTGCTCAGTGAACTTGGAGGGAAAATGATGCATAACCCGAGAGGCCTAGGAGTCCTCAAAAGGGGACTTCCTTTAAAGTAAAGCGTATACGCGACTAAGAACGCGTGGAAACAGCTGCACGTCTCCCTTTCTGCACGGCTGCTAAGGGCCTAACCTGGAGGCAGGTTTTCACGTTGAGGTTCCCTTTAGCTCTAGAGCTGGTCGGGCGGACCGCCACCGCGGCCGTGGAAGCACCTGGCTCAGACAGAGCAAAGTCATCATTTTCCCCGAAGCAGTCTCACAGTGTTTACAGGCCTGTCAAGAGCAGGGGACGGCAGGTAGCCTCACGGCAGCGTGAAAGCAGCCTTCAAAACGGGAAAGCAAGCCTAGTTCCGGCAGGCCCCCGTTTGCATGGGCACACTCGGCATACATCCCTGTGGTTTCTAACAAGTCCAAAGAGACACAGGTTACCCTGTGGTTCCTTCCCTGGATCAACTCCTCGAAGTCGGGTGTTCTGCATCAAGGAAACTGCCTCCACCAAGGAACGCCGCGGCTACGCCTCTGGGCCTGTGGCTATCCAAAAGCCTGCAGTGCCGCGGGAAGAACAGAACTGAGATTGCGGTGGGCACGCAAGCCGACCTTCTCTCTAGGAGGCGCGGTGACTTCAGGCAGGAGGTCCTAGGTGGAATGTGAAGCCGAGGGTTAATCTGAGTGCCGCTCGACTAGGGCCATGCGTAAGACTTGCACGCCAGGTGGGACGTGCCAGAACGGTGCTCCCGAACGAGGGCGAGTGCTATGGGAAACGAAGCTGCTCCAAAAGAGAGGGCAGCGCCTTTCCCGACGCTCGGCATGCACAGAGTGCCTCCACAGGGCTACTGGCCTGGAGGTTGCTCAGCAGACCCACGGGGTCCTGTGGGTACTCAGTGTTCCCGCCGGGAGCGGGGTGCCCGCGCGGGCCTCCTAGGTGTCCAGAAAACCGTGCTGCAGTTAGAGATATGCAGAGCAGGGGCCACGGCCGCATGGAAACTGCTGCACGCCTCCGCTTCTGCACGGAAAGCAGGGCCTTACCTCCAGGCACGTGCTCACGCTGGGTGCCCCTTTGGCGCCACAGCGTGGTAAGCTGCTGGCTTTCTCCTCGAGCAGGGTGCCTTTAGGGGCGAGGTCCTCGCAGTGGTCAGAGCAGAGTGTTTTCTCATGGCCGCTCACACAAGGACCACGACAAAAGACTTCCTGGGCACTTCGGACTCACCAGCAATGGGGTTCTGAGGCTGTCCGAGGACCCTGGAAATGCAGCTCCCCTCAAGGAACGGGCCGTGTGTTGCCCGTCACTCGGCACACGCAGAGGGCCTCCACCGGACAGACCAACGGGCCTCGATGTTGCTCAGCCGGCCCACAGGGGTCCGGAGGTACTCAGTGGCCCTGGAGGGACAATGATGCCCTCCCGAGAGACCTAGGCGTCTTCAGAAGGGTACTTCCTTGAAAACAAAGCAGAACAGCGACTAAGAGCTCATGGAAGCAGCTGCACGCCTCCCTCTCTGCCCGGCTACTCAGGACCTAAACGGGAGGCTAGTTCCCACCTTGAGTCTCCTTTTAGCTCGAGAGCTCGTCAGGCTGACCACCAGCCGCGGCCATGCAAGCACCTGGTTTAGACAGAGCAAACTCATTTTTTCCCCAGAAGCGTTCCTACAGGGTTCGCAGGCCGGTCAAGAGCAGGGAACGTCCGGTAGCTTCAAGGCAGCGTGCACACGCAGCCTTCCAAATGGGAAAGCAAGGCTACTCCCAGCGGGCCCCCGTTTCCATGGGCACACTCAGCGTACACCCCTGTGGTCTCTAACGAGTCCAAAGAGACACAGGTTACCCTGTGTCTCCTTCCCTGAATCAACTTCTCGAAGTAGGGTGTTCGGCTTCCAGCGACCTGCCTCAACCAAGGGGCGCCGTCGCTGCTCCTCCGGGCCTGGGGCTGTTCAGAAGCCTGCAGTGCCGCAGGAAGAACAGGACTTAAGTTGCAGTAAGAACGCGAGCCGGCTTTCTCTAGGAGGCACGGTGACTTCAGGCAGGAGGTCCTAGATGGAATGCGAGGCCCAGGGTTTCTCTGAGTGCGGCTCAGACTAGGGCAAGGCGCAAGAAGGCTTCGACGCCAGGTGGGACGTGCCAGGACGGTGCTCCCGAACGTGGGCGAGTGCTGGGGAAATGAAGCTGCTCCACACGGGAGTGCAGTGCGTTTCCCTACGCTCGGCATACACACAGGGGCCCCCAAAGGGCTACGGGCCTGGATGTTGCTTAGCAGACCCAGGTGGGCCCGGGGGTACTCCGTGCTCCTGCCGGGAGCAGGGTGCCCCCGCTAGCGTCCTAGGTGTCCAGAAAATTGTGCGGCCGTTCAAGGTACGCCGAGCAGAGGCCACCGCCTCACGGAAACTGCAGCACGCCTCCGCTTCTGCACGGCAAATCCGGGCCTTACCTCCAGGCGTGTGTTCGTGCTGGGTGTTGCCGGTAGCGGCACGGCATGGTAAGACGCTGACTTTCTCCTCGAGCAGAGTGACTTCAGGTACGAGGGCCTCGACGCATTCAGAGCAGGGCGTTCTCTCACGGCAGCTCACACAGGGGCCACGACAAGGTCTTCCGGGCCCTTCGGACTCACCGGAAATATTGTCCTGAGGCTGTTCGAGGACTCTGGAAATGTAGCTCTCCTCAAGGGACGTGCAGTGTGCTGCCCATCACTCGGCAGGCACAGAGGGCCTCCGAGGGATCCACCAGTGGGCCTCGAAGTTGCTCAGCCGGCCCACAGGGGTCTGCAGGTGCTCAGTGAACTTGGAGGGAAAATGATGCATAACCCGAGAGGCCTAGGAGTCCTCAAAAGGGGACTTCCTTTAAAGTAAAGCGTATACGCGACTAAGAACGCGTGGAAACAGCTGCACGTCTCCCTTTCTGCACGGCTGCTAAGGGCCTAACCTGGAGGCAGGTTTTCACGTTGAGGTTCCCTTTAGCTCTAGAGCTGGTCGGGCGGACCGCCACCGCGGCCGTGGAAGCACCTGGCTCAGACAGAGCAAAGTCATCATTTTCCCCGAAGCAGTCTCACAGTGTTTACAGGCCTGTCAAGAGCAGGGGACGGCAGGTAGCCTCACGGCAGCGTGAAAGCAGCCTTCAAAACGGGAAAGCAAGCCTAGTTCCGGCAGGCCCCCGTTTGCATGGGCACACTCGGCATACATCCCTGTGGTTTCTAACAAGTCCAAAGAGACACAGGTTACCCTGTGGTTCCTTCCCTGGATCAACTCCTCGAAGTCGGGTGTTCTGCATCAAGGAAACTGCCTCCACCAAGGAACGCCGCGGCTACGCCTCTGGGCCTGTGGCTATCCAAAAGCCTGCAGTGCCGCGGGAAGAACAGAACTGAGATTGCGGTGGGCACGCAAGCCGACCTTCTCTCTAGGAGGCGCGGTGACTTCAGGCAGGAGGTCCTAGGTGGAATGTGAAGCCGAGGGTTAATCTGAGTGCCGCTCGACTAGGGCCATGCGTAAGACTTGCACGCCAGGTGGGACGTGCCAGAACGGTGCTCCCGAACGAGGGCGAGTGCTATGGGAAACGAAGCTGCTCCAAAAGAGAGGGCAGCGCCTTTCCCGACGCTCGGCATGCACAGAGTGCCTCCACAGGGCTACTGGCCTGGAGGTTGCTCAGCAGACCCACGGGGTCCTGTGGGTACTCAGTGTTCCCGCCGGGAGCGGGGTGCCCGCGCGGGCCTCCTAGGTGTCCAGAAAACCGTGCTGCAGTTAGAGATATGCAGAGCAGGGGCCACGGCCGCATGGAAACTGCTGCACGCCTCCGCTTCTGCACGGAAAGCAGGGCCTTACCTCCAGGCACGTGCTCACGCTGGGTGCCCCTTTGGCGCCACAGCGTGGTAAGCTGCTGGCTTTCTCCTCGAGCAGGGTGCCTTTAGGGGCGAGGTCCTCGCAGTGGTCAGAGCAGAGTGTTTTCTCATGGCCGCTCACACAAGGACCACGACAAAAGACTTCCTGGGCACTTCGGACTCACCAGCAATGGGGTTCTGAGGCTGTCCGAGGACCCTGGAAATGCAGCTCCCCTCAAGGAACGGGCCGTGTGTTGCCCGTCACTCGGCACACGCAGAGGGCCTCCACCGGACAGACCAACGGGCCTCGATGTTGCTCAGCCGGCCCACAGGGGTCCGGAGGTACTCAGTGGCCCTGGAGGGACAATGATGCCCTCCCGAGAGACCTAGGCGTCTTCAGAAGGGTACTTCCTTGAAAACAAAGCAGAACAGCGACTAAGAGCTCATGGAAGCAGCTGCACGCCTCCCTCTCTGCCCGGCTACTCAGGACCTAAACGGGAGGCTAGTTCCCACCTTGAGTCTCCTTTTAGCTCGAGAGCTCGTCAGGCTGACCACCAGCCGCGGCCATGCAAGCACCTGGTTTAGACAGAGCAAACTCATTTTTTCCCCAGAAGCGTTCCTACAGGGTTCGCAGGCCGGTCAAGAGCAGGGAACGTCCGGTAGCTTCAAGGCAGCGTGCACACGCAGCCTTCCAAATGGGAAAGCAAGGCTACTCCCAGCGGGCCCCCGTTTCCATGGGCACACTCAGCGTACACCCCTGTGGTCTCTAACGAGTCCAAAGAGACACAGGTTACCCTGTGTCTCCTTCCCTGAATCAACTTCTCGAAGTAGGGTGTTCGGCTTCCAGCGACCTGCCTCAACCAAGGGGCGCCGTCGCTGCTCCTCCGGGCCTGGGGCTGTTCAGAAGCCTGCAGTGCCGCAGGAAGAACAGGACTTAAGTTGCAGTAAGAACGCGAGCCGGCTTTCTCTAGGAGGCACGGTGACTTCAGGCAGGAGGTCCTAGATGGAATGCGAGGCCCAGGGTTTCTCTGAGTGCGGCTCAGACTAGGGCAAGGCGCAAGAAGGCTTCGACGCCAGGTGGGACGTGCCAGGACGGTGCTCCCGAACGTGGGCGAGTGCTGGGGAAATGAAGCTGCTCCACACGGGAGTGCAGTGCGTTTCCCTACGCTCGGCATACACACAGGGGCCCCCAAAGGGCTACGGGCCTG
This sequence comes from Delphinapterus leucas, assembly GCF_059928025.1. Lineage (NCBI taxonomy): Eukaryota > Metazoa > Chordata > Mammalia > Artiodactyla > Monodontidae > Delphinapterus > Delphinapterus leucas. The sequence continues at coordinate 2,717,664 of NW_028322262.1, read as the reverse complement.
GATGTTGCTTAGCAGACCCAGGTGGGCCCGGGGGTACTCCGTGCTCCTGCCGGGAGCAGGGTGCCCCCGCTAGCGTCCTAGGTGTCCAGAAAATTGTGCGGCCGTTCAAGGTACGCCGAGCAGAGGCCACCGCCTCACGGAAACTGCAGCACGCCTCCGCTTCTGCACGGCAAATCCGGGCCTTACCTCCAGGCGTGTGTTCGTGCTGGGTGTTGCCGGTAGCGGCACGGCATGGTAAGACGCTGACTTTCTCCTCGAGCAGAGTGACTTCAGGTACGAGGGCCTCGACGCATTCAGAGCAGGGCGTTCTCTCACGGCAGCTCACACAGGGGCCACGACAAGGTCTTCCGGGCCCTTCGGACTCACCGGAAATATTGTCCTGAGGCTGTTCGAGGACTCTGGAAATGTAGCTCTCCTCAAGGGACGTGCAGTGTGCTGCCCATCACTCGGCAGGCACAGAGGGCCTCCGAGGGATCCACCAGTGGGCCTCGAAGTTGCTCAGCCGGCCCACAGGGGTCTGCAGGTGCTCAGTGAACTTGGAGGGAAAATGATGCATAACCCGAGAGGCCTAGGAGTCCTCAAAAGGGGACTTCCTTTAAAGTAAAGCGTATACGCGACTAAGAACGCGTGGAAACAGCTGCACGTCTCCCTTTCTGCACGGCTGCTAAGGGCCTAACCTGGAGGCAGGTTTTCACGTTGAGGTTCCCTTTAGCTCTAGAGCTGGTCGGGCGGACCGCCACCGCGGCCGTGGAAGCACCTGGCTCAGACAGAGCAAAGTCATCATTTTCCCCGAAGCAGTCTCACAGTGTTTACAGGCCTGTCAAGAGCAGGGGACGGCAGGTAGCCTCACGGCAGCGTGAAAGCAGCCTTCAAAACGGGAAAGCAAGCCTAGTTCCGGCAGGCCCCCGTTTGCATGGGCACACTCGGCATACATCCCTGTGGTTTCTAACAAGTCCAAAGAGACACAGGTTACCCTGTGGTTCCTTCCCTGGATCAACTCCTCGAAGTCGGGTGTTCTGCATCAAGGAAACTGCCTCCACCAAGGAACGCCGCGGCTACGCCTCTGGGCCTGTGGCTATCCAAAAGCCTGCAGTGCCGCGGGAAGAACAGAACTGAGATTGCGGTGGGCACGCAAGCCGACCTTCTCTCTAGGAGGCGCGGTGACTTCAGGCAGGAGGTCCTAGGTGGAATGTGAAGCCGAGGGTTAATCTGAGTGCCGCTCGACTAGGGCCATGCGTAAGACTTGCACGCCAGGTGGGACGTGCCAGAACGGTGCTCCCGAACGAGGGCGAGTGCTATGGGAAACGAAGCTGCTCCAAAAGAGAGGGCAGCGCCTTTCCCGACGCTCGGCATGCACAGAGTGCCTCCACAGGGCTACTGGCCTGGAGGTTGCTCAGCAGACCCACGGGGTCCTGTGGGTACTCAGTGTTCCCGCCGGGAGCGGGGTGCCCGCGCGGGCCTCCTAGGTGTCCAGAAAACCGTGCTGCAGTTAGAGATATGCAGAGCAGGGGCCACGGCCGCATGGAAACTGCTGCACGCCTCCGCTTCTGCACGGAAAGCAGGGCCTTACCTCCAGGCACGTGCTCACGCTGGGTGCCCCTTTGGCGCCACAGCGTGGTAAGCTGCTGGCTTTCTCCTCGAGCAGGGTGCCTTTAGGGGCGAGGTCCTCGCAGTGGTCAGAGCAGAGTGTTTTCTCATGGCCGCTCACACAAGGACCACGACAAAAGACTTCCTGGGCACTTCGGACTCACCAGCAATGGGGTTCTGAGGCTGTCCGAGGACCCTGGAAATGCAGCTCCCCTCAAGGAACGGGCCGTGTGTTGCCCGTCACTCGGCACACGCAGAGGGCCTCCACCGGACAGACCAACGGGCCTCGATGTTGCTCAGCCGGCCCACAGGGGTCCGGAGGTACTCAGTGGCCCTGGAGGGACAATGATGCCCTCCCGAGAGACCTAGGCGTCTTCAGAAGGGTACTTCCTTGAAAACAAAGCAGAACAGCGACTAAGAGCTCATGGAAGCAGCTGCACGCCTCCCTCAGCGTACACACCTGTGGTCTCTAACGAGTCCAAAGAGACACAGGTTACCCTGTGTCTCCTTCCCTGAATCAACTTCTCGAAGTAGGGTGTTCGGCTTCCAGCGACCTGCCTCAACCAAGGGGCGCCGTCGCTGCTCCTCCGGACCTGGGGCTGTTCAGAAGCCTGCAGTGCCGCAGGAAGAACAGGACTTAAGTTGCAGTAAGAACGCGAGCCGGCTTTCTCTAGGAGGCACGGTGACTTCAGGCAGGAGGTCCTAGATGGAATGCGAGGCCCAGGGTTTCTCTGAGTGCGGCTCAGACTAGGGCAAGGCGCAAGAAGGCTTCGACGCCAGGTGGGACGTGCCAGGACGGTGCTCCCGAACGTGGGCGAGTGCTGGGGAAATGAAGCTGCTCCACACGGGAGTGCAGTGCGTTTCCCTACGCTCGGCATACACACAGGGGCCCCCAAAGGGCTACGGGCCTGGATGTTGCTTAGCAGACCCAGGTGGGCCCGGGGGTACTCCGTGCTCCTGCCGGGAGCAGGGTGCCCCCGCTAGCGTCCTAGGTGTCCAGAAAATTGTGCGGCCGTTCAAGGTACGCCGAGCAGAGGCCACCGCCTCACGGAAACTGCAGCACGCCTCCGCTTCTGCACGGCAAATCCGGGCCTTACCTCCAGGCGTGTGTTCGTGCTGGGTGTTGCCGGTAGCGGCACGGCATGGTAAGACGCTGACTTTCTCCTCGAGCAGAGTGACTTCAGGTACGAGGGCCTCGACGCATTCAGAGCAGGGCGTTCTCTCACGGCAGCTCACACAGGGGCCACGACAAGGTCTTCCGGGCCCTTCGGACTCACCGGAAATATTGTCCTGAGGCTGTTCGAGGACTCTGGAAATGTAGCTCTCCTCAAGGGACGTGCAGTGTGCTGCCCATCACTCGGCAGGCACAGAGGGCCTCCGAGGGATCCACCAGTGGGCCTCGAAGTTGCTCAGCCGGCCCACAGGGGTCTGCAGGTGCTCAGTGAACTTGGAGGGAAAATGATGCATAACCCGAGAGGCCTAGGAGTCCTCAAAAGGGGACTTCCTTTAAAGTAAAGCGTATACGCGACTAAGAACGCGTGGAAACAGCTGCACGTCTCCCTTTCTGCACGGCTGCTAAGGGCCTAACCTGGAGGCAGGTTTTCACGTTGAGGTTCCCTTTAGCTCTAGAGCTGGTCGGGCGGACCGCCACCGCGGCCGTGGAAGCACCTGGCTCAGACAGAGCAAAGTCATCATTTTCCCCGAAGCAGTCTCACAGTGTTTACAGGCCTGTCAAGAGCAGGGGACGGCAGGTAGCCTCACGGCAGCGTGAAAGCAGCCTTCAAAACGGGAAAGCAAGCCTAGTTCCGGCAGGCCCCCGTTTGCATGGGCACACTCGGCATACATCCCTGTGGTTTCTAACAAGTCCAAAGAGACACAGGTTACCCTGTGGTTCCTTCCCTGGATCAACTCCTCGAAGTCGGGTGTTCTGCATCAAGGAAACTGCCTCCACCAAGGAACGCCGCGGCTACGCCTCTGGGCCTGTGGCTATCCAAAAGCCTGCAGTGCCGCGGGAAGAACAGAACTGAGATTGCGGTGGGCACGCAAGCCGACCTTCTCTCTAGGAGGCGCGGTGACTTCAGGCAGGAGGTCCTAGGTGGAATGTGAAGCCGAGGGTTAATCTGAGTGCCGCTCGACTAGGGCCATGCGTAAGACTTGCACGCCAGGTGGGACGTGCCAGAACGGTGCTCCCGAACGAGGGCGAGTGCTATGGGAAACGAAGCTGCTCCAAAAGAGAGGGCAGCGCCTTTCCCGACGCTCGGCATGCACAGAGTGCCTCCACAGGGCTACTGGCCTGGAGGTTGCTCAGCAGACCCACGGGGTCCTGTGGGTACTCAGTGTTCCCGCCGGGAGCGGGGTGCCCGCGCGGGCCTCCTAGGTGTCCAGAAAACCGTGCTGCAGTTAGAGATATGCAGAGCAGGGGCCACGGCCGCATGGAAACTGCTGCACGCCTCCGCTTCTGCACGGAAAGCAGGGCCTTACCTCCAGGCACGTGCTCACGCTGGGTGCCCCTTTGGCGCCACAGCGTGGTAAGCTGCTGGCTTTCTCCTCGAGCAGGGTGCCTTTAGGGGCGAGGTCCTCGCAGTGGTCAGAGCAGAGTGTTTTCTCATGGCCGCTCACACAAGGGCCACGACAAAAGACTTCCTGGGCACTTCGGACTCACCAGCAATGGGGTCCTGAGGCTGTCCGAGGACCCTGGAAATGCAGCTCCCCTCAAGGAACGGGCCGTGTGTTGCCCGTCACTCGGCACACGCAGAGGGCCTCCACCGGACAGACCAACGGGCCTCGATGTTGCTCAGCCGGCCCACAGGGGTCCGGAGGTACTCAGTGGCCCTGGAGGGACAATGATGCCCTCCCGAGAGACCTAGGCGTCTTCAGAAGGGTACTTCCTTGAAAACAAAGCAGAACAGCGACTAAGAGCTCATGGAAGCAGCTGCACGCCTCCCTCAGCGTACACCCCTGTGGTCTCTAACGAGTCCAAAGAGACACAGGTTACCCTGTGTCTCCTTCCCTGAATCAACTTCTCGAAGTAGGGTGTTCGGCTTCCAGCGACCTGCCTCAACCAAGGGGCGCCGTCGCTGCTCCTCCGGACCTGGGGCTGTTCAGAAGCCTGCAGTGCCGCAGGAAGAACAGGACTTAAGTTGCAGTAAGAACGCGAGCCGGCTTTCTCTAGGAGGCACGGTGACTTCAGGCAGGAGGTCCTAGATGGAATGCGAGGCCCAGGGTTTCTCTGAGTGCGGCTCAGACTAGGGCAAGGCGCAAGAAGGCTTCGACGCCAGGTGGGACGTGCCAGGACGGTGCTCCCGAACGTGGGCGAGTGCTGGGGAAATGAAGCTGCTCCACACGGGAGTGCAGTGCGTTTCCCTACGCTCGGCATACACACAGGGGCCCCCAAAGGGCTACGGGCCTGGATGTTGCTTAGCAGACCCAGGTGGGCCCGGGGGTACTCCGTGCTCCTGCCGGGAGCAGGGTGCCCCCGCTAGCGTCCTAGGTGTCCAGAAAATTGTGCGGCCGTTCAAGGTACGCCGAGCAGAGGCCACCGCCTCACGGAAACTGCAGCACGCCTCCGCTTCTGCACGGCAAATCCGGGCCTTACCTCCAGGCGTGTGTTCGTGCTGGGTGTTGCCGGTAGCGGCACGGCATGGTAAGACGCTGACTTTCTCCTCGAGCAGAGTGACTTCAGGTACGAGGGCCTCGACGCATTCAGAGCAGGGCGTTCTCTCACGGCAGCTCACACAGGGGCCACGACAAGGTCTTCCGGGCCCTTCGGACTCACCGGAAATATTGTCCTGAGGCTGTTCGAGGACTCTGGAAATGTAGCTCTCCTCAAGGGACGTGCAGTGTGCTGCCCATCACTTGGCAGGCACAGAGGGCCTCCGAGGGATCCACCAGTGGGCCTCGAAGTTGCTCAGCCGGCCCACAGGGGTCTGCAGGTGCTCAGTGAACTTGGAGGGAAAATGATGCATAACCCGAGAGGCCTAGGAGTCCTCAAAAGGGGACTTCCTTTAAAGTAAAGCGTATACGCGACTAAGAACGCGTGGAAACAGCTGCACGTCTCCCTTTCTGCACGGCTGCTAAGGGCCTAACCTGGAGGCAGGTTTTCACGTTGAGGTTCCCTTTAGCTCTAGAGCTGGTCGGGCGGACCGCCACCGCGGCCGTGGAAGCACCTGGCTCAGACAGAGCAAAGTCATCATTTTCCCCGAAGCAGTCTCACAGTGTTTACAGGCCTGTCAAGAGCAGGGGACGGCAGGTAGCCTCACGGCAGCGTGAAAGCAGCCTTCAAAACGGGAAAGCAAGCCTAGTTCCGGCAGGCCCCCGTTTGCATGGGCACACTCGGCATACATCCCTGTGGTTTCTAACAAGTCCAAAGAGACACAGGTTACCCTGTGGTTCCTTCCCTGGATCAACTCCTCGAAGTCGGGTGTTCTGCATCAAGGAAACTGCCTCCACCAAGGAACGCCGCGGCTACGCCTCTGGGCCTGTGGCTATCCAAAAGCCTGCAGTGCCGCGGGAAGAACAGAACTGAGATTGCGGTGGGCACGCAAGCCGACCTTCTCTCTAGGAGGCGCGGTGACTTCAGGCAGGAGGTCCTAGGTGGAATGTGAAGCCGAGGGTTAATCTGAGTGCCGCTCGACTAGGGCCATGCGTAAGACTTGCACGCCAGGTGGGACGTGCCAGAACGGTGCTCCCGAACGAGGGCGAGTGCTATGGGAAACGAAGCTGCTCCAAAAGAGAGGGCAGCGCCTTTCCCGACGCTCGGCATGCACAGAGTGCCTCCACAGGGCTACTGGCCTGGAGGTTGCTCAGCAGACCCACGGGGTCCTGTGGGTACTCAGTGTTCCCGCCGGGAGCGGGGTGCCCGCGCGGGCCTCCTAGGTGTCCAGAAAACCGTGCTGCAGTTAGAGATATGCAGAGCAGGGGCCACGGCCGCATGGAAACTGCTGCACGCCTCCGCTTCTGCACGGAAAGCAGGGCCTTACCTCCAGGCACGTGCTCACGCTGGGTGCCCCTTTGGCGCCACAGCGTGGTAAGCTGCTGGCTTTCTCCTCGAGCAGGGTGCCTTTAGGGGCGAGGTCCTCGCAGTGGTCAGAGCAGAGTGTTTTCTCATGGCCGCTCACACAAGGGCCACGACAAAAGACTTCCTGGGCACTTCGGACTCACCAGCAATGGGGTCCTGAGGCTGTCCGAGGACCCTGGAAATGCAGCTCCCCTCAAGGAACGGGCCGTGTGTTGCCCGTCACTCGGCACACGCAGAGGGCCTCCACCGGACAGACCAACGGGCCTCGATGTTGCTCAGCCGGCCCACAGGGGTCCGGAGGTACTCAGTGGCCCTGGAGGGACAATGATGCCCTCCCGAGAGACCTAGGCGTCTTCAGAAGGGTACTTCCTTGAAAACAAAGCAGAACAGCGACTAAGAGCTCATGGAAGCAGCTGCACGCCTCCCTCAGCGTACACCCCTGTGGTCTCTAACGAGTCCAAAGAGACACAGGTTACCCTGTGTCTCCTTCCCTGAATCAACTTCTCGAAGTAGGGTGTTCGGCTTCCAGCGACCTGCCTCAACCAAGGGGCGCCGTCGCTGCTCCTCCGGACCTGGGGCTGTTCAGAAGCCTGCAGTGCCGCAGGAAGAACAGGACTTAAGTTGCAGTAAGAACGCGAGCCGGCTTTCTCTAGGAGGCACGGTGACTTCAGGCAGGAGGTCCTAGATGGAATGCGAGGCCCAGGGTTTCTCTGAGTGCGGCTCAGACTAGGGCAAGGCGCAAGAAGGCTTCGACGCCAGGTGGGACGTGCCAGGACGGTGCTCCCGAACGTGGGCGAGTGCTGGGGAAATGAAGCTGCTCCACACGGGAGTGCAGTGCGTTTCCCTACGCTCGGCATACACACAGGGGCCCCCAAAGGGCTACGGGCCTGGATGTTGCTTAGCAGACCCAGGTGGGCCCGGGGGTACTCCGTGCTCCTGCCGGGAGCAGGGTGCCCCCGCTAGCGTCCTAGGTGTCCAGAAAATTGTGCGGCCGTTCAAGGTACGCCGAGCAGAGGCCACCGCCTCACGGAAACTGCAGCACGCCTCCGCTTCTGCACGGCAAATCCGGGCCTTACCTCCAGGCGTGTGTTCGTGCTGGGTGTTGCCGGTAGCGGCACGGCATGGTAAGACGCTGACTTTCTCCTCGAGCAGAGTGACTTCAGGTACGAGGGCCTCGACGCATTCAGAGCAGGGCGTTCTCTCACGGCAGCTCACACAGGGGCCACGACAAGGTCTTCCGGGCCCTTCGGACTCACCGGAAATATTGTCCTGAGGCTGTTCGAGGACTCTGGAAATGTAGCTCTCCTCAAGGGACGTGCAGTGTGCTGCCCATCACTCGGCAGGCACAGAGGGCCACCGAGGGATCCACCAGTGGGCCTCGAAGTTGCTCAGCCGGCCCACAGGGGTCTGCAGGTGCTCAGTGAACTTGGAGGGAAAATGATGCATAACCCGAGAGGCCTAGGAGTCCTCAAAAGGGGACTTCCTTTAAAGTAAAGCGTATACGCGACTAAGAACGCGTGGAAACAGCTGCACGTCTCCCTTTCTGCACGGCTGCTAAGGGCCTAACCTGGAGGCAGGTTTTCACGTTGAGGTTCCCTTTAGCTCTAGAGCTGGTCGGGCGGACCGCCACCGCGGCCGTGGAAGCACCTGGCTCAGACAGAGCAAAGTCATCATTTTCCCCGAAGCAGTCTCACAGTGTTTACAGGCCTGTCAAGAGCAGGGGACGGCAGGTAGCCTCACGGCAGCGTGAAAGCAGCCTTCAAAACGGGAAAGCAAGCCTAGTTCCGGCAGGCCCCCGTTTGCATGGGCACACTCGGCATACATCCCTGTGGTTTCTAACAAGTCCAAAGAGACACAGGTTACCCTGTGGTTCCTTCCCTGGATCAACTCCTCGAAGTCGGGTGTTCTGCATCAAGGAAACTGCCTCCACCAAGGAACGCCGCGGCTACGCCTCTGGGCCTGTGGCTATCCAAAAGCCTGCAGTGCCGCGGGAAGAACAGAACTGAGATTGCGGTGGGCACGCAAGCCGACCTTCTCTCTAGGAGGCGCGGTGACTTCAGGCAGGAGGTCCTAGGTGGAATGTGAAGCCGAGGGTTAATCTGAGTGCCGCTCGACTAGGGCCATGCGTAAGACTTGCACGCCAGGTGGGACGTGCCAGAACGGTGCTCCCGAACGAGGGCGAGTGCTATGGGAAACGAAGCTGCTCCAAAAGAGAGGGCAGCGCCTTTCCCGACGCTCGGCATGCACAGAGTGCCTCCACAGGGCTACTGGCCTGGAGGTTGCTCAGCAGACCCACGGGGTCCTGTGGGTACTCAGTGTTCCCGCCGGGAGCGGGGTGCCCGCGCGGGCCTCCTAGGTGTCCAGAAAACCGTGCTGCAGTTAGAGATATGCAGAGCAGGGGCCACGGCCGCATGGAAACTGCTGCACGCCTCCGCTTCTGCACGGAAAGCAGGGCCTTACCTCCAGGCACGTGCTCACGCTGGGTGCCCCTTTGGCGCCACAGCGTGGTAAGCTGCTGGCTTTCTCCTCGAGCAGGGTGCCTTTAGGGGCGAGGTCCTCGCAGTGGTCAGAGCAGAGTGTTTTCTCATGGCCGCTCACACAAGGGCCACGACAAAAGACTTCCTGGGCACTTCGGACTCACCAGCAATGGGGTCCTGAGGCTGTCCGAGGACCCTGGAAATGCAGCTCCCCTCAAGGAACGGGCCGTGTGTTGCCCGTCACTCGGCACACGCAGAGGGCCTCCACCGGACAGACCAACGGGCCTCGATGTTGCTCAGCCGGCCCACAGGGGTCCGGAGGTACTCAGTGGCCCTGGAGGGACAATGATGCCCTCCCGAGAGACCTAGGCGTCTTCAGAAGGGTACTTCCTTGAAAACAAAGCAGAACAGCGACTAAGAGCTCATGGAAGCAGCTGCACGCCTCCCTCTCTGCCCGGCTACTCAGGACCTAAACGGGAGGCTAGTTCCCACCTTGAGTCTCCTTTTAGCTCGAGAGCTCGTCAGGCTGACCACCAGCCGCGGCCATGCAAGCACCTGGTTTAGACAGAGCAAACTCATTTTTTCCCCAGAAGCGTTCCTACAGGGTTCGCAGGCCGGTCAAGAGCAGGGAACGTCCGGTAGCTTCAAGGCAGCGTGCACACGCAGCCTTCCAAATGGGAAAGCAAGGCTACTCCCAGCGGGCCCCCGTTTCCATGGGCACACTCAGCGTACACCCCTGTGGTCTCTAACGAGTCCAAAGAGACACAGGTTACCCTGTGTCTCCTTCCCTGAATCAACTTCTCGAAGTAGGGTGTTCGGCTTCCAGCGACCTGCCTCAACCAAGGGGCGCCGTCGCTGCTCCTCCGGGCCTGGGGCTGTTCAGAAGCCTGCATGCAGTGCCGCAGGAAGAACAGGACTTAAGTTGCAGTAAGAACGCGAGCCGGCTTTCTCTAGGAGGCACGGTGACTTCAGGCAGGAGGTCCTAGATGGAATGCGAGGCCCAGGGTTTCTCTGAGTGCGGCTCAGACTAGGGCAAGGCGCAAGAAGGCTTCGACGCCAGGTGGGACGTGCCAGGACGGTGCTCCCGAACGTGGGCGAGTGCTGGGGAAATGAAGCTGCTCCACACGGGAGTGCAGTGCGTTTCCCTACGCTCGGCATACACACAGGGGCCCCCAAAGGGCTACGGGCCTGGATGTTGCTTAGCAGACCCAGGTGGGCCCGGGGGTACTCCGTGCTCCTGCCGGGAGCAGGGTGCCCCCGCTAGCGTCCTAGGTGTCCAGAAAATTGTGCGGCCGTTCAAGGTACGCCGAGCAGAGGCCACCGCCTCACGGAAACTGCAGCACGCCTCCGCTTCTGCACGGCAAATCCGGGCCTTACCTCCAGGCGTGTGTTCGTGCTGGGTGTTGCCGGTAGCGGCACGGCATGGTAAGACGCTGACTTTCTCCTCGAGCAGAGTGACTTCAGGTACGAGGGCCTCGACGCATTCAGAGCAGGGCGTTCTCTCACGGCAGCTCACACAGGGGCCACGACAAGGTCTTCCGGGCCCTTCGGACTCACCGGAAATATTGTCCTGAGGCTGTTCGAGGACTCTGGAAATGTAGCTCTCCTCAAGGGACGTGCAGTGTGCTGCCCATCACTCGGCAGGCACAGAGGGCCTCCGAGGGATCCACCAGTGGGCCTCGAAGTTGCTCAGCCGGCCCACAGGGGTCTGCAGGTGCTCAGTGAACTTGGAGGGAAAATGATGCATAACCCGAGAGGCCTAGGAGTCCTCAAAAGGGGACTTCCTTTAAAGTAAAGCGTATACGCGACTAAGAACGCGTGGAAACAGCTGCACGTCTCCCTTTCTGCACGGCTGCTAAGGGCCTAACCTGGAGGCAGGTTTTCACGTTGAGGTTCCCTTTAGCTCTAGAGCTGGTCGGGCGGACCGCCACCGCGGCCGTGGAAGCACCTGGCTCAGACAGAGCAAAGTCATCATTTTCCCCGAAGCAGTCTCACAGTGTTTACAGGCCTGTCAAGAGCAGGGGACGGCAGGTAGCCTCACGGCAGCGTGAAAGCAGCCTTCAAAACGGGAAAGCAAGCCTAGTTCCGGCAGGCCCCCGTTTGCATGGGCACACTCGGCATACATCCCTGTGGTTTCTAACAAGTCCAAAGAGACACAGGTTACCCTGTGGTTCCTTCCCTGGATCAACTCCTCGAAGTCGGGTGTTCTGCATCAAGGAAACTGCCTCCACCAAGGAACGCCGCGGCTACGCCTCTGGGCCTGTGGCTATCCAAAAGCCTGCAGTGCCGCGGGAAGAACAGAACTGAGATTGCGGTGGGCACGCAAGCCGACCTTCTCTCTAGGAGGCGCGGTGACTTCAGGCAGGAGGTCCTAGGTGGAATGTGAAGCCGAGGGTTAATCTGAGTGCCGCTCGACTAGGGCCATGCGTAAGACTTGCACGCCAGGTGGGACGTGCCAGAACGGTGCTCCCGAACGAGGGCGAGTGCTATGGGAAACGAAGCTGCTCCAAAAGAGAGGGCAGCGCCTTTCCCGACGCTCGGCATGCACAGAGTGCCTCCACAGGGCTACTGGCCTGGAGGTTGCTCAGCAGACCCACGGGGTCCTGTGGGTACTCAGTGTTCCCGCCGGGAGCGGGGTGCCCGCGCGGGCCTCCTAGGTGTCCAGAAAACCGTGCTGCAGTTAGAGATATGCAGAGCAGGGGCCACGGCCGCATGGAAACTGCTGCACGCCTCCGCTTCTGCACGGAAAGCAGGGCCTTACCTCCAGGCACGTGCTCACGCTGGGTGCCCCTTTGGCGCCACAGCGTGGTAAGCTGCTGGCTTTCTCCTCGAGCAGGGTGCCTTTAGGGGCGAGGTCCTCGCAGTGGTCAGAGCAGAGTGTTTTCTCATGGCCGCTCACACAAGGACCACGACAAAAGACTTCCTGGGCACTTCGGACTCACCAGCAATGGGGTTCTGAGGCTGTCCGAGGACCCTGGAAATGCAGCTCCCCTCAAGGAACGGGCCGTGTGTTGCCCGTCACTCGGCACACGCAGAGGGCCTCCACCGGACAGACCAACGGGCCTCGATGTTGCTCAGCCGGCCCACAGGGGTCCGGAGGTACTCAGTGGCCCTGGAGGGACAATGATGCCCTCCCGAGAGACCTAGGCGTCTTCAGAAGGGTACTTCCTTGAAAACAAAGCAGAACAGCGACTAAGAGCTCATGGAAGCAGCTGCACGCCTCCCTCTCTGCCCGGCTACTCAGGACCTAAACGGGAGGCTAGTTCCCACCTTGAGTCTCCTTTTAGCTCGAGAGCTCGTCAGGCTGACCACCAGCCGCGGCCATGCAAGCACCTGGTTTAGACAGAGCAAACTCATTTTTTCCCCAGAAGCGTTCCTACAGGGTTCGCAGGCCGGTCAAGAGCAGGGAACGTCCGGTAGCTTCAAGGCAGCGTGCACACGCAGCCTTCCAAATGGGAAAGCAAGGCTACTCCCAGCGGGCCCCCGTTTCCATGGGCACACTCAGCGTACACCCCTGTGGTCTCTAACGAGTCCAAAGAGACACAGGTTACCCTGTGTCTCCTTCCCTGAATCAACTTCTCGAAGTAGGGTGTTCGGCTTCCAGCGACCTGCCTCAACCAAGGGGCGCCGTCGCTGCTCCTCCGGGCCTGGGGCTGTTCAGAAGCCTGCAGTGCCGCAGGAAGAACAGGACTTAAGTTGCAGTAAGAACGCGAGCCGGCTTTCTCTAGGAGGCACGGTGACTTCAGGCAGGAGGTCCTAGATGGAATGCGAGGCCCAGGGTTTCTCTGAGTGCGGCTCAGACTAGGGCAAGGCGCAAGAAGGCTTCGACGCCAGGTGGGACGTGCCAGGACGGTGCTCCCGAACGTGGGCGAGTGCTGGGGAAATGAAGCTGCTCCACACGGGAGTGCAGTGCGTTTCCCTACGCTCGGCATACACACAGGGGCCCCCAAAGGGCTACGGGCCTGGATGTTGCTTAGCAGACCCAGGTGGGCCCGGGGGTACTCCGTGCTCCTGCCGGGAGCAGGGTGCCCCCGCTAGCGTCCTAGGTGTCCAGAAAATTGTGCGGCCGTTCAAGGTACGCCGAGCAGAGGCCACCGCCTCACGGAAACTGCAGCACGCCTCCGCTTCTGCACGGCAAATCCGGGCCTTACCTCCAGGCGTGTGTTCGTGCTGGGTGTTGCCGGTAGCGGCACGGCATGGTAAGACGCTGACTTTCTCCTCGAGCAGAGTGACTTCAGGTACGAGGGCCTCGACGCATTCAGAGCAGGGCGTTCTCTCACGGCAGCTCACACAGGGGCCACGACAAGGTCTTCCGGGCCCTTCGGACTCACCGGAAATATTGTCCTGAGGCTGTTCGAGGACTCTGGAAATGTAGCTCTCCTCAAGGGACGTGCAGTGTGCTGCCCATCACTCGGCAGGCACAGAGGGCCTCCGAGGGATCCACCAGTGGGCCTCGAAGTTGCTCAGCCGGCCCACAGGGGTCTGCAGGTGCTCAGTGAACTTGGAGGGAAAATGATGCATAACCCGAGAGGCCTAGGAGTCCTCAAAAGGGGACTTCCTTTAAAGTAAAGCGTATACGCGACTAAGAACGCGTGGAAACAGCTGCACGTCTCCCTTTCTGCACGGCTGCTAAGGGCCTAACCTGGAGGCAGGTTTTCACGTTGAGGTTCCCTTTAGCTCTAGAGCTGGTCGGGCGGACCGCCACCGCGGCCGTGGAAGCACCTGGCTCAGACAGAGCAAAGTCATCATTTTCCCCGAAGCAGTCTCACAGTGTTTACAGGCCTGTCAAGAGCAGGGGACGGCAGGTAGCCTCACGGCAGCGTGAAAGCAGCCTTCAAAACGGGAAAGCAAGCCTAGTTCCGGCAGGCCCCCGTTTGCATGGGCACACTCGGCATACATCCCTGTGGTTTCTAACAAGTCCAAAGAGACACAGGTTACCCTGTGGTTCCTTCCCTGGATCAACTCCTCGAAGTCGGGTGTTCTGCATCAAGGAAACTGCCTCCACCAAGGAACGCCGCGGCTACGCCTCTGGGCCTGTGGCTATCCAAAAGCCTGCAGTGCCGCGGGAAGAACAGAACTGAGATTGCGGTGGGCACGCAAGCCGACCTTCTCTCTAGGAGGCGCGGTGACTTCAGGCAGGAGGTCCTAGGTGGAATGTGAAGCCGAGGGTTAATCTGAGTGCCGCTCGACTAGGGCCATGCGTAAGACTTGCACGCCAGGTGGGACGTGCCAGAACGGTGCTCCCGAACGAGGGCGAGTGCTATGGGAAACGAAGCTGCTCCAAAAGAGAGGGCAGCGCCTTTCCCGACGCTCGGCATGCACAGAGTGCCTCCACAGGGCTACTGGCCTGGAGGTTGCTCAGCAGACCCACGGGGTCCTGTGGGTACTCAGTGTTCCCGCCGGGAGCGGGGTGCCCGCGCGGGCCTCCTAGGTGTCCAGAAAACCGTGCTGCAGTTAGAGATATGCAGAGCAGGGGCCACGGCCGCATGGAAACTGCTGCACGCCTCCGCTTCTGCACGGAAAGCAGGGCCTTACCTCCAGGCACGTGCTCACGCTGGGTGCCCCTTTGGCGCCACAGCGTGGTAAGCTGCTGGCTTTCTCCTCGAGCAGGGTGCCTTTAGGGGCGAGGTCCTCGCAGTGGTCAGAGCAGAGTGTTTTCTCATGGCCGCTCACACAAGGACCACGACAAAAGACTTCCTGGGCACTTCGGACTCACCAGCAATGGGGTTCTGAGGCTGTCCGAGGACCCTGGAAATGCAGCTCCCCTCAAGGAACGGGCCGTGTGTTGCCCGTCACTCGGCACACGCAGAGGGCCTCCACCGGACAGACCAACGGGCCTCGATGTTGCTCAGCCGGCCCACAGGGGTCCGGAGGTACTCAGTGGCCCTGGAGGGACAATGATGCCCTCCCGAGAGACCTAGGCGTCTTCAGAAGGGTACTTCCTTGAAAACAAAGCAGAACAGCGACTAAGAGCTCATGGAAGCAGCTGCACGCCTCCCTCTCTGCCCGGCTACTCAGGACCTAAACGGGAGGCTAGTTCCCACCTTGAGTCTCCTTTTAGCTCGAGAGCTCGTCAGGCTGACCACCAGCCGCGGCCATGCAAGCACCTGGTTTAGACAGAGCAAACTCATTTTTTCCCCAGAAGCGTTCCTACAGGGTTCGCAGGCCGGTCAAGAGCAGGGAACGTCCGGTAGCTTCAAGGCAGCGTGCACACGCAGCCTTCCAAATGGGAAAGCAAGGCTACTCCCAGCGGGCCCCCGTTTCCATGGGCACACTCAGCGTACACCCCTGTGGTCTCTAACGAGTCCAAAGAGACACAGGTTACCCTGTGTCTCCTTCCCTGAATCAACTTCTCGAAGTAGGGTGTTCGGCTTCCAGCGACCTGCCTCAACCAAGGGGCGCCGTCGCTGCTCCTCCGGGCCTGGGGCTGTTCAGAAGCCTGCAGTGCCGCAGGAAGAACAGGACTTAAGTTGCAGTAAGAACGCGAGCCGGCTTTCTCTAGGAGGCACGGTGACTTCAGGCAGGAGGTCCTAGATGGAATGCGAGGCCCAGGGTTTCTCTGAGTGCGGCTCAGACTAGGGCAAGGCGCAAGAAGGCTTCGACGCCAGGTGGGACGTGCCAGGACGGTGCTCCCGAACGTGGGCGAGTGCTGGGGAAATGAAGCTGCTCCACACGGGAGTGCAGTGCGTTTCCCTACGCTCGGCATACACACAGGGGCCCCCAAAGGGCTACGGGCCTGGATGTTGCTTAGCAGACCCAGGTGGGCCCGGGGGTACTCCGTGCTCCTGCCGGGAGCAGGGTGCCCCCGCTAGCGTCCTAGGTGTCCAGAAAATTGTGCGGCCGTTCAAGGTACGCCGAGCAGAGGCCACCGCCTCACGGAAACTGCAGCACGCCTCCGCTTCTGCACGGCAAATCCGGGCCTTACCTCCAGGCGTGTGTTCGTGCTGGGTGTTGCCGGTAGCGGCACGGCATGGTAAGACGCTGACTTTCTCCTCGAGCAGAGTGACTTCAGGTACGAGGGCCTCGACGCATTCAGAGCAGGGCGTTCTCTCACGGCAGCTCACACAGGGGCCACGACAAGGTCTTCCGGGCCCTTCGGACTCACCGGAAATATTGTCCTGAGGCTGTTCGAGGACTCTGGAAATGTAGCTCTCCTCAAGGGACGTGCAGTGTGCTGCCCATCACTCGGCAGGCACAGAGGGCCTCCGAGGGATCCACCAGTGGGCCTCGAAGTTGCTCAGCCGGCCCACAGGGGTCTGCAGGTGCTCAGTGAACTTGGAGGGAAAATGATGCATAACCCGAGAGGCCTAGGAGTCCTCAAAAGGGGACTTCCTTTAAAGTAAAGCGTATACGCGACTAAGAACGCGTGGAAACAGCTGCACGTCTCCCTTTCTGCACGGCTGCTAAGGGCCTAACCTGGAGGCAGGTTTTCACGTTGAGGTTCCCTTTAGCTCTAGAGCTGGTCGGGCGGACCGCCACCGCGGCCGTGGAAGCACCTGGCTCAGACAGAGCAAAGTCATCATTTTCCCCGAAGCAGTCTCACAGTGTTTACAGGCCTGTCAAGAGCAGGGGACGGCAGGTAGCCTCACGGCAGCGTGAAAGCAGCCTTCAAAACGGGAAAGCAAGCCTAGTTCCGGCAGGCCCCCGTTTGCATGGGCACACTCGGCATACATCCCTGTGGTTTCTAACAAGTCCAAAGAGACACAGGTTACCCTGTGGTTCCTTCCCTGGATCAACTCCTCGAAGTCGGGTGTTCTGCATCAAGGAAACTGCCTCCACCAAGGAACGCCGCGGCTACGCCTCTGGGCCTGTGGCTATCCAAAAGCCTGCAGTGCCGCGGGAAGAACAGAACTGAGATTGCGGTGGGCACGCAAGCCGACCTTCTCTCTAGGAGGCGCGGTGACTTCAGGCAGGAGGTCCTAGGTGGAATGTGAAGCCGAGGGTTAATCTGAGTGCCGCTCGACTAGGGCCATGCGTAAGACTTGCACGCCAGGTGGGACGTGCCAGAACGGTGCTCCCGAACGAGGGCGAGTGCTATGGGAAACGAAGCTGCTCCAAAAGAGAGGGCAGCGCCTTTCCCGACGCTCGGCATGCACAGAGTGCCTCCACAGGGCTACTGGCCTGGAGGTTGCTCAGCAGACCCACGGGGTCCTGTGGGTACTCAGTGTTCCCGCCGGGAGCGGGGTGCCCGCGCGGGCCTCCTAGGTGTCCAGAAAACCGTGCTGCAGTTAGAGATATGCAGAGCAGGGGCCACGGCCGCATGGAAACTGCTGCACGCCTCCGCTTCTGCACGGAAAGCAGGGCCTTACCTCCAGGCACGTGCTCACGCTGGGTGCCCCTTTGGCGCCACAGCGTGGTAAGCTGCTGGCTTTCTCCTCGAGCAGGGTGCCTTTAGGGGCGAGGTCCTCGCAGTGGTCAGAGCAGAGTGTTTTCTCATGGCCGCTCACACAAGGACCACGACAAAAGACTTCCTGGGCACTTCGGACTCACCAGCAATGGGGTTCTGAGGCTGTCCGAGGACCCTGGAAATGCAGCTCCCCTCAAGGAACGGGCCGTGTGTTGCCCGTCACTCGGCACACGCAGAGGGCCTCCACCGGACAGACCAACGGGCCTCGATGTTGCTCAGCCGGCCCACAGGGGTCCGGAGGTACTCAGTGGCCCTGGAGGGACAATGATGCCCTCCCGAGAGACCTAGGCGTCTTCAGAAGGGTACTTCCTTGAAAACAAAGCAGAACAGCGACTAAGAGCTCATGGAAGCAGCTGCACGCCTCCCTCAGCGTACACACCTGTGGTCTCTAACGAGTCCAAAGAGACACAGGTTACCCTGTGTCTCCTTCCCTGAATCAACTTCTCGAAGTAGGGTGTTCGGCTTCCAGCGACCTGCCTCAACCAAGGGGCGCCGTCGCTGCTCCTCCGGACCTGGGGCTGTTCAGAAGCCTGCAGTGCCGCAGGAAGAACAGGACTTAAGTTGCAGTAAGAACGCGAGCCGGCTTTCTCTAGGAGGCACGGTGACTTCAGGCAGGAGGTCCTAGATGGAATGCGAGGCCCAGGGTTTCTCTGAGTGCGGCTCAGACTAGGGCAAGGCGCAAGAAGGCTTCGACGCCAGGTGGGACGTGCCAGGACGGTGCTCCCGAACGTGGGCGAGTGCTGGGGAAATGAAGCTGCTCCACACGGGAGTGCAGTGCGTTTCCCTACGCTCGGCATACACACAGGGGCCCCCAAAGGGCTACGGGCCTGGATGTTGCTTAGCAGACCCAGGTGGGCCCGGGGGTACTCCGTGCTCCTGCCGGGAGCAGGGTGCCCCCGCTAGCGTCCTAGGTGTCCAGAAAATTGTGCGGCCGTTCAAGGTACGCCGAGCAGAGGCCACCGCCTCACGGAAACTGCAGCACGCCTCCGCTTCTGCACGGCAAATCCGGGCCTTACCTCCAGGCGTGTGTTCGTGCTGGGTGTTGCCGGTAGCGGCACGGCATGGTAAGACGCTGACTTTCTCCTCGAGCAGAGTGACTTCAGGTACGAGGGCCTCGACGCATTCAGAGCAGGGCGTTCTCTCACGGCAGCTCACACAGGGGCCACGACAAGGTCTTCCGGGCCCTTCGGACTCACCGGAAATATTGTCCTGAGGCTGTTCGAGGACTCTGGAAATGTAGCTCTCCTCAAGGGACGTGCAGTGTGCTGCCCATCACTCGGCAGGCACAGAGGGCCTCCGAGGGATCCACCAGTGGGCCTCGAAGTTGCTCAGCCGGCCCACAGGGGTCTGCAGGTGCTCAGTGAACTTGGAGGGAAAATGATGCATAACCCGAGAGGCCTAGGAGTCCTCAAAAGGGGACTTCCTTTAAAGTAAAGCGTATACGCGACTAAGAACGCGTGGAAACAGCTGCACGTCTCCCTTTCTGCACGGCTGCTAAGGGCCTAACCTGGAGGCAGGTTTTCACGTTGAGGTTCCCTTTAGCTCTAGAGCTGGTCGGGCGGACCGCCACCGCGGCCGTGGAAGCACCTGGCTCAGACAGAGCAAAGTCATCATTTTCCCCGAAGCAGTCTCACAGTGTTTACAGGCCTGTCAAGAGCAGGGGACGGCAGGTAGCCTCACGGCAGCGTGAAAGCAGCCTTCAAAACGGGAAAGCAAGCCTAGTTCCGGCAGGCCCCCGTTTGCATGGGCACACTCGGCATACATCCCTGTGGTTTCTAACAAGTCCAAAGAGACACAGGTTACCCTGTGGTTCCTTCCCTGGATCAACTCCTCGAAGTCGGGTGTTCTGCATCAAGGAAACTGCCTCCACCAAGGAACGCCGCGGCTACGCCTCTGGGCCTGTGGCTATCCAAAAGCCTGCAGTGCCGCGGGAAGAACAGAACTGAGATTGCGGTGGGCACGCAAGCCGACCTTCTCTCTAGGAGGCGCGGTGACTTCAGGCAGGAGGTCCTAGGTGGAATGTGAAGCCGAGGGTTAATCTGAGTGCCGCTCGACTAGGGCCATGCGTAAGACTTGCACGCCAGGTGGGACGTGCCAGAACGGTGCTCCCGAACGAGGGCGAGTGCTATGGGAAACGAAGCTGCTCCAAAAGAGAGGGCAGCGCCTTTCCCGACGCTCGGCATGCACAGAGTGCCTCCACAGGGCTACTGGCCTGGAGGTTGCTCAGCAGACCCACGGGGTCCTGTGGGTACTCAGTGTTCCCGCCGGGAGCGGGGTGCCCGCGCGGGCCTCCTAGGTGTCCAGAAAACCGTGCTGCAGTTAGAGATATGCAGAGCAGGGGCCACGGCCGCATGGAAACTGCTGCACGCCTCCGCTTCTGCACGGAAAGCAGGGCCTTACCTCCAGGCACGTGCTCACGCTGGGTGCCCCTTTGGCGCCACAGCGTGGTAAGCTGCTGGCTTTCTCCTCGAGCAGGGTGCCTTTAGGGGCGAGGTCCTCGCAGTGGTCAGAGCAGAGTGTTTTCTCATGGCCGCTCACACAAGGGCCACGACAAAAGACTTCCTGGGCACTTCGGACTCACCAGCAATGGGGTCCTGAGGCTGTCCGAGGACCCTGGAAATGCAGCTCCCCTCAAGGAACGGGCCGTGTGTTGCCCGTCACTCGGCACACGCAGAGGGCCTCCACCGGACAGACCAACGGGCCTCGATGTTGCTCAGCCGGCCCACAGGGGTCCGGAGGTACTCAGTGGCCCTGGAGGGACAATGATGCCCTCCCGAGAGACCTAGGCGTCTTCAGAAGGGTACTTCCTTGAAAACAAAGCAGAACAGCGACTAAGAGCTCATGGAAGCAGCTGCACGCCTCCCTCTCTGCCCGGCTACTCAGGACCTAAACGGGAGGCTAGTTCCCACCTTGAGTCTCCTTTTAGCTCGAGAGCTCGTCAGGCTGACCACCAGCCGCGGCCATGCAAGCACCTGGTTTAGACAGAGCAAACTCATTTTTTCCCCAGAAGCGTTCCTACAGGGTTCGCAGGCCGGTCAAGAGCAGGGAACGTCCGGTAGCTTCAAGGCAGCGTGCACACGCAGCCTTCCAAATGGGAAAGCAAGGCTACTCCCAGCGGGCCCCCGTTTCCATGGGCACACTCAGCGTACACCCCTGTGGTCTCTAACGAGTCCAAAGAGACACAGGTTACCCTGTGTCTCCTTCCCTGAATCAACTTCTCGAAGTAGGGTGTTCGGCTTCCAGCGACCTGCCTCAACCAAGGGGCGCCGTCGCTGCTCCTCCGGGCCTGGGGCTGTTCAGAAGCCTGCATGCAGTGCCGCAGGAAGAACAGGACTTAAGTTGCAGTAAGAACGCGAGCCGGCTTTCTCTAGGAGGCACGGTGACTTCAGGCAGGAGGTCCTAGATGGAATGCGAGGCCCAGGGTTTCTCTGAGTGCGGCTCAGACTAGGGCAAGGCGCAAGAAGGCTTCGACGCCAGGTGGGACGTGCCAGGACGGTGCTCCCGAACGTGGGCGAGTGCTGGGGAAATGAAGCTGCTCCACACGGGAGTGCAGTGCGTTTCCCTACGCTCGGCATACACACAGGGGCCCCCAAAGGGCTACGGGCCTGGATGTTGCTTAGCAGACCCAGGTGGGCCCGGGGGTACTCCGTGCTCCTGCCGGGAGCAGGGTGCCCCCGCTAGCGTCCTAGGTGTCCAGAAAATTGTGCGGCCGTTCAAGGTACGCCGAGCAGAGGCCACCGCCTCACGGAAACTGCAGCACGCCTCCGCTTCTGCACGGCAAATCCGGGCCTTACCTCCAGGCGTGTGTTCGTGCTGGGTGTTGCCGGTAGCGGCACGGCATGGTAAGACGCTGACTTTCTCCTCGAGCAGAGTGACTTCAGGTACGAGGGCCTCGACGCATTCAGAGCAGGGCGTTCTCTCACGGCAGCTCACACAGGGGCCACGACAAGGTCTTCCGGGCCCTTCGGACTCACCGGAAATATTGTCCTGAGGCTGTTCGAGGACTCTGGAAATGTAGCTCTCCTCAAGGGACGTGCAGTGTGCTGCCCATCACTCGGCAGGCACAGAGGGCCTCCGAGGGATCCACCAGTGGGCCTCGAAGTTGCTCAGCCGGCCCACAGGGGTCTGCAGGTGCTCAGTGAACTTGGAGGGAAAATGATGCATAACCCGAGAGGCCTAGGAGTCCTCAAAAGGGGACTTCCTTTAAAGTAAAGCGTATACGCGACTAAGAACGCGTGGAAACAGCTGCACGTCTCCCTTTCTGCACGGCTGCTAAGGGCCTAACCTGGAGGCAGGTTTTCACGTTGAGGTTCCCTTTAGCTCTAGAGCTGGTCGGGCGGACCGCCACCGCGGCCGTGGAAGCACCTGGCTCAGACAGAGCAAAGTCATCATTTTCCCCGAAGCAGTCTCACAGTGTTTACAGGCCTGTCAAGAGCAGGGGACGGCAGGTAGCCTCACGGCAGCGTGAAAGCAGCCTTCAAAACGGGAAAGCAAGCCTAGTTCCGGCAGGCCCCCGTTTGCATGGGCACACTCGGCATACATCCCTGTGGTTTCTAACAAGTCCAAAGAGACACAGGTTACCCTGTGGTTCCTTCCCTGGATCAACTCCTCGAAGTCGGGTGTTCTGCATCAAGGAAACTGCCTCCACCAAGGAACGCCGCGGCTACGCCTCTGGGCCTGTGGCTATCCAAAAGCCTGCAGTGCCGCGGGAAGAACAGAACTGAGATTGCGGTGGGCACGCAAGCCGACCTTCTCTCTAGGAGGCGCGGTGACTTCAGGCAGGAGGTCCTAGGTGGAATGTGAAGCCGAGGGTTAATCTGAGTGCCGCTCGACTAGGGCCATGCGTAAGACTTGCACGCCAGGTGGGACGTGCCAGAACGGTGCTCCCGAACGAGGGCGAGTGCTATGGGAAACGAAGCTGCTCCAAAAGAGAGGGCAGCGCCTTTCCCGACGCTCGGCATGCACAGAGTGCCTCCACAGGGCTACTGGCCTGGAGGTTGCTCAGCAGACCCACGGGGTCCTGTGGGTACTCAGTGTTCCCGCCGGGAGCGGGGTGCCCGCGCGGGCCTCCTAGGTGTCCAGAAAACCGTGCTGCAGTTAGAGATATGCAGAGCAGGGGCCACGGCCGCATGGAAACTGCTGCACGCCTCCGCTTCTGCACGGAAAGCAGGGCCTTACCTCCAGGCACGTGCTCACGCTGGGTGCCCCTTTGGCGCCACAGCGTGGTAAGCTGCTGGCTTTCTCCTCGAGCAGGGTGCCTTTAGGGGCGAGGTCCTCGCAGTGGTCAGAGCAGAGTGTTTTCTCATGGCCGCTCACACAAGGACCACGACAAAAGACTTCCTGGGCACTTCGGACTCACCAGCAATGGGGTTCTGAGGCTGTCCGAGGACCCTGGAAATGCAGCTCCCCTCAAGGAACGGGCCGTGTGTTGCCCGTCACTCGGCACACGCAGAGGGCCTCCACCGGACAGACCAACGGGCCTCGATGTTGCTCAGCCGGCCCACAGGGGTCCGGAGGTACTCAGTGGCCCTGGAGGGACAATGATGCCCTCCCGAGAGACCTAGGCGTCTTCAGAAGGGTACTTCCTTGAAAACAAAGCAGAACAGCGACTAAGAGCTCATGGAAGCAGCTGCACGCCTCCCTCTCTGCCCGGCTACTCAGGACCTAAACGGGAGGCTAGTTCCCACCTTGAGTCTCCTTTTAGCTCGAGAGCTCGTCAGGCTGACCACCAGCCGCGGCCATGCAAGCACCTGGTTTAGACAGAGCAAACTCATTTTTTCCCCAGAAGCGTTCCTACAGGGTTCGCAGGCCGGTCAAGAGCAGGGAACGTCCGGTAGCTTCAAGGCAGCGTGCACACGCAGCCTTCCAAATGGGAAAGCAAGGCTACTCCCAGCGGGCCCCCGTTTCCATGGGCACACTCAGCGTACACCCCTGTGGTCTCTAACGAGTCCAAAGAGACACAGGTTACCCTGTGTCTCCTTCCCTGAATCAACTTCTCGAAGTAGGGTGTTCGGCTTCCAGCGACCTGCCTCAACCAAGGGGCGCCGTCGCTGCTCCTCCGGGCCTGGGGCTGTTCAGAAGCCTGCAGTGCCGCAGGAAGAACAGGACTTAAGTTGCAGTAAGAACGCGAGCCGGCTTTCTCTAGGAGGCACGGTGACTTCAGGCAGGAGGTCCTAGATGGAATGCGAGGCCCAGGGTTTCTCTGAGTGCGGCTCAGACTAGGGCAAGGCGCAAGAAGGCTTCGACGCCAGGTGGGACGTGCCAGGACGGTGCTCCCGAACGTGGGCGAGTGCTGGGGAAATGAAGCTGCTCCACACGGGAGTGCAGTGCGTTTCCCTACGCTCGGCATACACACAGGGGCCCCCAAAGGGCTACGGGCCTGGATGTTGCTTAGCAGACCCAGGTGGGCCCGGGGGTACTCCGTGCTCCTGCCGGGAGCAGGGTGCCCCCGCTAGCGTCCTAGGTGTCCAGAAAATTGTGCGGCCGTTCAAGGTACGCCGAGCAGAGGCCACCGCCTCACGGAAACTGCAGCACGCCTCCGCTTCTGCACGGCAAATCCGGGCCTTACCTCCAGGCGTGTGTTCGTGCTGGGTGTTGCCGGTAGCGGCACGGCATGGTAAGACGCTGACTTTCTCCTCGAGCAGAGTGACTTCAGGTACGAGGGCCTCGACGCATTCAGAGCAGGGCGTTCTCTCACGGCAGCTCACACAGGGGCCACGACAAGGTCTTCCGGGCCCTTCGGACTCACCGGAAATATTGTCCTGAGGCTGTTCGAGGACTCTGGAAATGTAGCTCTCCTCAAGGGACGTGCAGTGTGCTGCCCATCACTCGGCAGGCACAGAGGGCCTCCGAGGGATCCACCAGTGGGCCTCGAAGTTGCTCAGCCGGCCCACAGGGGTCTGCAGGTGCTCAGTGAACTTGGAGGGAAAATGATGCATAACCCGAGAGGCCTAGGAGTCCTCAAAAGGGGACTTCCTTTAAAGTAAAGCGTATACGCGACTAAGAACGCGTGGAAACAGCTGCACGTCTCCCTTTCTGCACGGCTGCTAAGGGCCTAACCTGGAGGCAGGTTTTCACGTTGAGGTTCCCTTTAGCTCTAGAGCTGGTCGGGCGGACCGCCACCGCGGCCGTGGAAGCACCTGGCTCAGACAGAGCAAAGTCATCATTTTCCCCGAAGCAGTCTCACAGTGTTTACAGGCCTGTCAAGAGCAGGGGACGGCAGGTAGCCTCACGGCAGCGTGAAAGCAGCCTTCAAAACGGGAAAGCAAGCCTAGTTCCGGCAGGCCCCCGTTTGCATGGGCACACTCGGCATACATCCCTGTGGTTTCTAACAAGTCCAAAGAGACACAGGTTACCCTGTGGTTCCTTCCCTGGATCAACTCCTCGAAGTCGGGTGTTCTGCATCAAGGAAACTGCCTCCACCAAGGAACGCCGCGGCTACGCCTCTGGGCCTGTGGCTATCCAAAAGCCTGCAGTGCCGCGGGAAGAACAGAACTGAGATTGCGGTGGGCACGCAAGCCGACCTTCTCTCTAGGAGGCGCGGTGACTTCAGGCAGGAGGTCCTAGGTGGAATGTGAAGCCGAGGGTTAATCTGAGTGCCGCTCGACTAGGGCCATGCGTAAGACTTGCACGCCAGGTGGGACGTGCCAGAACGGTGCTCCCGAACGAGGGCGAGTGCTATGGGAAACGAAGCTGCTCCAAAAGAGAGGGCAGCGCCTTTCCCGACGCTCGGCATGCACAGAGTGCCTCCACAGGGCTACTGGCCTGGAGGTTGCTCAGCAGACCCACGGGGTCCTGTGGGTACTCAGTGTTCCCGCCGGGAGCGGGGTGCCCGCGCGGGCCTCCTAGGTGTCCAGAAAACCGTGCTGCAGTTAGAGATATGCAGAGCAGGGGCCACGGCCGCATGGAAACTGCTGCACGCCTCCGCTTCTGCACGGAAAGCAGGGCCTTACCTCCAGGCACGTGCTCACGCTGGGTGCCCCTTTGGCGCCACAGCGTGGTAAGCTGCTGGCTTTCTCCTCGAGCAGGGTGCCTTTAGGGGCGAGGTCCTCGCAGTGGTCAGAGCAGAGTGTTTTCTCATGGCCGCTCACACAAGGGCCACGACAAAAGACTTCCTGGGCACTTCGGACTCACCAGCAATGGGGTCCTGAGGCTGTCCGAGGACCCTGGAAATGCAGCTCCCCTCAAGGAACGGGCCGTGTGTTGCCCGTCACTCGGCACACGCAGAGGGCCTCCACCGGACAGACCAACGGGCCTCGATGTTGCTCAGCCGGCCCACAGGGGTCCGGAGGTACTCAGTGGCCCTGGAGGGACAATGATGCCCTCCCGAGAGACCTAGGCGTCTTCAGAAGGGTACTTCCTTGAAAACAAAGCAGAACAGCGACTAAGAGCTCATGGAAGCAGCTGCACGCCTCCCTCTCTGCCCGGCTACTCAGGACCTAAACGGGAGGCTAGTTCCCACCTTGAGTCTCCTTTTAGCTCGAGAGCTCGTCAGGCTGACCACCAGCCGCGGCCATGCAAGCACCTGGTTTAGACAGAGCAAACTCATTTTTTCCCCAGAAGCGTTCCTACAGGGTTCGCAGGCCGGTCAAGAGCAGGGAACGTCCGGTAGCTTCAAGGCAGCGTGCACACGCAGCCTTCCAAATGGGAAAGCAAGGCTACTCCCAGCGGGCCCCCGTTTCCATGGGCACACTCAGCGTACACCCCTGTGGTCTCTAACGAGTCCAAAGAGACACAGGTTACCCTGTGTCTCCTTCCCTGAATCAACTTCTCGAAGTAGGGTGTTCGGCTTCCAGCGACCTGCCTCAACCAAGGGGCGCCGTCGCTGCTCCTCCGGGCCTGGGGCTGTTCAGAAGCCTGCAGTGCCGCAGGAAGAACAGGACTTAAGTTGCAGTAAGAACGCGAGCCGGCTTTCTCTAGGAGGCACGGTGACTTCAGGCAGGAGGTCCTAGATGGAATGCGAGGCCCAGGGTTTCTCTGAGTGCGGCTCAGACTAGGGCAAGGCGCAAGAAGGCTTCGACGCCAGGTGGGACGTGCCAGGACGGTGCTCCCGAACGTGGGCGAGTGCTGGGGAAATGAAGCTGCTCCACACGGGAGTGCAGTGCGTTTCCCTACGCTCGGCATACACACAGGGGCCCCCAAAGGGCTACGGGCCTGGATGTTGCTTAGCAGACCCAGGTGGGCCCGGGGGTACTCCGTGCTCCTGCCGGGAGCAGGGTGCCCCCGCTAGCGTCCTAGGTGTCCAGAAAATTGTGCGGCCGTTCAAGGTACGCCGAGCAGAGGCCACCGCCTCACGGAAACTGCAGCACGCCTCCGCTTCTGCACGGCAAATCCGGGCCTTACCTCCAGGCGTGTGTTCGTGCTGGGTGTTGCCGGTAGCGGCACGGCATGGTAAGACGCTGACTTTCTCCTCGAGCAGAGTGACTTCAGGTACGAGGGCCTCGACGCATTCAGAGCAGGGCGTTCTCTCACGGCAGCTCACACAGGGGCCACGACAAGGTCTTCCGGGCCCTTCGGACTCACCGGAAATATTGTCCTGAGGCTGTTCGAGGACTCTGGAAATGTAGCTCTCCTCAAGGGACGTGCAGTGTGCTGCCCATCACTCGGCAGGCACAGAGGGCCTCCGAGGGATCCACCAGTGGGCCTCGAAGTTGCTCAGCCGGCCCACAGGGGTCTGCAGGTGCTCAGTGAACTTGGAGGGAAAATGATGCATAACCCGAGAGGCCTAGGAGTCCTCAAAAGGGGACTTCCTTTAAAGTAAAGCGTATACGCGACTAAGAACGCGTGGAAACAGCTGCACGTCTCCCTTTCTGCACGGCTGCTAAGGGCCTAACCTGGAGGCAGGTTTTCACGTTGAGGTTCCCTTTAGCTCTAGAGCTGGTCGGGCGGACCGCCACCGCGGCCGTGGAAGCACCTGGCTCAGACAGAGCAAAGTCATCATTTTCCCCGAAGCAGTCTCACAGTGTTTACAGGCCTGTCAAGAGCAGGGGACGGCAGGTAGCCTCACGGCAGCGTGAAAGCAGCCTTCAAAACGGGAAAGCAAGCCTAGTTCCGGCAGGCCCCCGTTTGCATGGGCACACTCGGCATACATCCCTGTGGTTTCTAACAAGTCCAAAGAGACACAGGTTACCCTGTGGTTCCTTCCCTGGATCAACTCCTCGAAGTCGGGTGTTCTGCATCAAGGAAACTGCCTCCACCAAGGAACGCCGCGGCTACGCCTCTGGGCCTGTGGCTATCCAAAAGCCTGCAGTGCCGCGGGAAGAACAGAACTGAGATTGCGGTGGGCACGCAAGCCGACCTTCTCTCTAGGAGGCGCGGTGACTTCAGGCAGGAGGTCCTAGGTGGAATGTGAAGCCGAGGGTTAATCTGAGTGCCGCTCGACTAGGGCCATGCGCAAGACTTGCACGCCAGGTGGGACGTGCCAGAACGGTGCTCCCGAACGAGGGCGAGTGCTATGGGAAACGAAGCTGCTCCAAAAGAGAGGGCAGCGCCTTTCCCGACGCTCGGCATGCACAGAGTGCCTCCACAGGGCTACTGGCCTGGAGGTTGCTCAGCAGACCCACGGGGTCCTGTGGGTACTCAGTGTTCCCGCCGGGAGCGGGGTGCCCGCGCGGGCCTCCTAGGTGTCCAGAAAACCGTGCTGCAGTTAGAGATATGCAGAGCAGGGGCCACGGCCGCATGGAAACTGCTGCACGCCTCCGCTTCTGCACGGAAAGCAGGGCCTTACCTCCAGGCACGTGCTCACGCTGGGTGCCCCTTTGGCGCCACAGCGTGGTAAGCTGCTGGCTTTCTCCTCGAGCAGGGTGCCTTTAGGGGCGAGGTCCTCGCAGTGGTCAGAGCAGAGTGTTTTCTCATGGCCGCTCACACAAGGGCCACGACAAAAGACTTCCTGGGCACTTCGGACTCACCAGCAATGGGGTCCTGAGGCTGTCCGAGGACCCTGGAAATGCAGCTCCCCTCAAGGAACGGGCCGTGTGTTGCCCGTCACTCGGCACACGCAGAGGGCCTCCACCGGACAGACCAACGGGCCTCGATGTTGCTCAGCCGGCCCACAGGGGTCCGGAGGTACTCAGTGGCCCTGGAGGGACAATGATGCCCTCCCGAGAGACCTAGGCGTCTTCAGAAGGGTACTTCCTTGAAAACAAAGCAGAACAGCGACTAAGAGCTCATGGAAGCAGCTGCACGCCTCCCTCTCTGCCCGGCTACTCAGGACCTAAACGGGAGGCTAGTTCCCACCTTGAGTCTCCTTTTAGCTCGAGAGCTCGTCAGGCTGACCACCAGCCGCGGCCATGCAAGCACCTGGTTTAGACAGAGCAAACTCATTTTTTCCCCAGAAGCGTTCCTACAGGGTTCGCAGGCCGGTCAAGAGCAGGGAACGTCCGGTAGCTTCAAGGCAGCGTGCACACGCAGCCTTCCAAATGGGAAAGCAAGGCTACTCCCAGCGGGCCCCCGTTTCCATGGGCACACTCAGCGTACACCCCTGTGGTCTCTAACGAGTCCAAAGAGACACAGGTTACCCTGTGTCTCCTTCCCTGAATCAACTTCTC
The DNA here is from genome assembly GCF_059928025.1 of Delphinapterus leucas. NCBI lineage: Eukaryota > Metazoa > Chordata > Mammalia > Artiodactyla > Monodontidae > Delphinapterus > Delphinapterus leucas. The sequence goes on along the minus strand of NW_028322262.1, from coordinate 2,688,630 downwards.
GAAGTAGGGTGTTCGGCTTCCAGCGACCTGCCTCAACCAAGGGGCGCCGTCGCTGCTCCTCCGGGCCTGGGGCTGTTCAGAAGCCTGCAGTGCCGCAGGAAGAACAGGACTTAAGTTGCAGTAAGAACGCGAGCCGGCTTTCTCTAGGAGGCACGGTGACTTCAGGCAGGAGGTCCTAGATGGAATGCGAGGCCCAGGGTTTCTCTGAGTGCGGCTCAGACTAGGGCAAGGCGCAAGAAGGCTTCGACGCCAGGTGGGACGTGCCAGGACGGTGCTCCCGAACGTGGGCGAGTGCTGGGGAAATGAAGCTGCTCCACACGGGAGTGCAGTGCGTTTCCCTACGCTCGGCATACACACAGGGGCCCCCAAAGGGCTACGGGCCTGGATGTTGCTTAGCAGACCCAGGTGGGCCCGGGGGTACTCCGTGCTCCTGCCGGGAGCAGGGTGCCCCCGCTAGCGTCCTAGGTGTCCAGAAAATTGTGCGGCCGTTCAAGGTACGCCGAGCAGAGGCCACCGCCTCACGGAAACTGCAGCACGCCTCCGCTTCTGCACGGCAAATCCGGGCCTTACCTCCAGGCGTGTGTTCGTGCTGGGTGTTGCCGGTAGCGGCACGGCATGGTAAGACGCTGACTTTCTCCTCGAGCAGAGTGACTTCAGGTACGAGGGCCTCGACGCATTCAGAGCAGGGCGTTCTCTCACGGCAGCTCACACAGGGGCCACGACAAGGTCTTCCGGGCCCTTCGGACTCACCGGAAATATTGTCCTGAGGCTGTTCGAGGACTCTGGAAATGTAGCTCTCCTCAAGGGACGTGCAGTGTGCTGCCCATCACTCGGCAGGCACAGAGGGCCTCCGAGGGATCCACCAGTGGGCCTCGAAGTTGCTCAGCCGGCCCACAGGGGTCTGCAGGTGCTCAGTGAACTTGGAGGGAAAATGATGCATAACCCGAGAGGCCTAGGAGTCCTCAAAAGGGGACTTCCTTTAAAGTAAAGCGTATACGCGACTAAGAACGCGTGGAAACAGCTGCACGTCTCCCTTTCTGCACGGCTGCTAAGGGCCTAACCTGGAGGCAGGTTTTCACGTTGAGGTTCCCTTTAGCTCTAGAGCTGGTCGGGCGGACCGCCACCGCGGCCGTGGAAGCACCTGGCTCAGACAGAGCAAAGTCATCATTTTCCCCGAAGCAGTCTCACAGTGTTTACAGGCCTGTCAAGAGCAGGGGACGGCAGGTAGCCTCACGGCAGCGTGAAAGCAGCCTTCAAAACGGGAAAGCAAGCCTAGTTCCGGCAGGCCCCCGTTTGCATGGGCACACTCGGCATACATCCCTGTGGTTTCTAACAAGTCCAAAGAGACACAGGTTACCCTGTGGTTCCTTCCCTGGATCAACTCCTCGAAGTCGGGTGTTCTGCATCAAGGAAACTGCCTCCACCAAGGAACGCCGCGGCTACGCCTCTGGGCCTGTGGCTATCCAAAAGCCTGCAGTGCCGCGGGAAGAACAGAACTGAGATTGCGGTGGGCACGCAAGCCGACCTTCTCTCTAGGAGGCGCGGTGACTTCAGGCAGGAGGTCCTAGGTGGAATGTGAAGCCGAGGGTTAATCTGAGTGCCGCTCGACTAGGGCCATGCGTAAGACTTGCACGCCAGGTGGGACGTGCCAGAACGGTGCTCCCGAACGAGGGCGAGTGCTATGGGAAACGAAGCTGCTCCAAAAGAGAGGGCAGCGCCTTTCCCGACGCTCGGCATGCACAGAGTGCCTCCACAGGGCTACTGGCCTGGAGGTTGCTCAGCAGACCCACGGGGTCCTGTGGGTACTCAGTGTTCCCGCCGGGAGCGGGGTGCCCGCGCGGGCCTCCTAGGTGTCCAGAAAACCGTGCTGCAGTTAGAGATATGCAGAGCAGGGGCCACGGCCGCATGGAAACTGCTGCACGCCTCCGCTTCTGCACGGAAAGCAGGGCCTTACCTCCAGGCACGTGCTCACGCTGGGTGCCCCTTTGGCGCCACAGCGTGGTAAGCTGCTGGCTTTCTCCTCGAGCAGGGTGCCTTTAGGGGCGAGGTCCTCGCAGTGGTCAGAGCAGAGTGTTTTCTCATGGCCGCTCACACAAGGGCCACGACAAAAGACTTCCTGGGCACTTCGGACTCACCAGCAATGGGGTCCTGAGGCTGTCCGAGGACCCTGGAAATGCAGCTCCCCTCAAGGAACGGGCCGTGTGTTGCCCGTCACTCGGCACACGCAGAGGGCCTCCACCGGACAGACCAACGGGCCTCGATGTTGCTCAGCCGGCCCACAGGGGTCCGGAGGTACTCAGTGGCCCTGGAGGGACAATGATGCCCTCCCGAGAGACCTAGGCGTCTTCAGAAGGGTACTTCCTTGAAAACAAAGCAGAACAGCGACTAAGAGCTCATGGAAGCAGCTGCACGCCTCCCTCTCTGCCCGGCTACTCAGGACCTAAACGGGAGGCTAGTTCCCACCTTGAGTCTCCTTTTAGCTCGAGAGCTCGTCAGGCTGACCACCAGCCGCGGCCATGCAAGCACCTGGTTTAGACAGAGCAAACTCATTTTTTCCCCAGAAGCGTTCCTACAGGGTTCGCAGGCCGGTCAAGAGCAGGGAACGTCCGGTAGCTTCAAGGCAGCGTGCACACGCAGCCTTCCAAATGGGAAAGCAAGGCTACTCCCAGCGGGCCCCCGTTTCCATGGGCACACTCAGCGTACACCCCTGTGGTCTCTAACGAGTCCAAAGAGACACAGGTTACCCTGTGTCTCCTTCCCTGAATCAACTTCTCGAAGTAGGGTGTTCGGCTTCCAGCGACCTGCCTCAACCAAGGGGCGCCGTCGCTGCTCCTCGGGGCCTGGGGCTGTTCAGAAGCCTGCAGTGCCGCAGGAAGAACAGGACTTAAGTTGCAGTAAGAACGCGAGCCGGCTTTCTCTAGGAGGCACGGTGACTTCAGGCAGGAGGTCCTAGATGGAATGCGAGGCCCAGGGTTTCTCTGAGTGCGGCTCAGACTAGGGCAAGGCGCAAGAAGGCTTCGACGCCAGGTGGGACGTGCCAGGACGGTGCTCCCGAACGTGGGCGAGTGCTGGGGAAATGAAGCTGCTCCACACGGGAGTGCAGTGCGTTTCCCTACGCTCGGCATACACACAGGGGCCCCCAAAGGGCTACGGGCCTGGATGTTGCTTAGCAGACCCAGGTGGGCCCGGGGGTACTCCGTGCTCCTGCCGGGAGCAGGGTGCCCCCGCTAGCGTCCTAGGTGTCCAGAAAATTGTGCGGCCGTTCAAGGTACGCCGAGCAGAGGCCACCGCCTCACGGAAACTGCAGCACGCCTCCGCTTCTGCACGGCAAATCCGGGCCTTACCTCCAGGCGTGTGTTCGTGCTGGGTGTTGCCGGTAGCGGCACGGCATGGTAAGACGCTGACTTTCTCCTCGAGCAGAGTGACTTCAGGTACGAGGGCCTCGACGCATTCAGAGCAGGGCGTTCTCTCACGGCAGCTCACACAGGGGCCACGACAAGGTCTTCCGGGCCCTTCGGACTCACCGGAAATATTGTCCTGAGGCTGTTCGAGGACTCTGGAAATGTAGCTCTCCTCAAGGGACGTGCAGTGTGCTGCCCATCACTCGGCAGGCACAGAGGGCCTCCGAGGGATCCACCAGTGGGCCTCGAAGTTGCTCAGCCGGCCCACAGGGGTCTGCAGGTGCTCAGTGAACTTGGAGGGAAAATGATGCATAACCCGAGAGGCCTAGGAGTCCTCAAAAGGGGACTTCCTTTAAAGTAAAGCGTATACGCGACTAAGAACGCGTGGAAACAGCTGCACGTCTCCCTTTCTGCACGGCTGCTAAGGGCCTAACCTGGAGGCAGGTTTTCACGTTGAGGTTCCCTTTAGCTCTAGAGCTGGTCGGGCGGACCGCCACCGCGGCCGTGGAAGCACCTGGCTCAGACAGAGCAAAGTCATCATTTTCCCCGAAGCAGTCTCACAGTGTTTACAGGCCTGTCAAGAGCAGGGGACGGCAGGTAGCCTCACGGCAGCGTGAAAGCAGCCTTCAAAACGGGAAAGCAAGCCTAGTTCCGGCAGGCCCCCGTTTGCATGGGCACACTCGGCATACATCCCTGTGGTTTCTAACAAGTCCAAAGAGACACAGGTTACCCTGTGGTTCCTTCCCTGGATCAACTCCTCGAAGTCGGGTGTTCTGCATCAAGGAAACTGCCTCCACCAAGGAACGCCGCGGCTACGCCTCTGGGCCTGTGGCTATCCAAAAGCCTGCAGTGCCGCGGGAAGAACAGAACTGAGATTGCGGTGGGCACGCAAGCCGACCTTCTCTCTAGGAGGCGCGGTGACTTCAGGCAGGAGGTCCTAGGTGGAATGTGAAGCCGAGGGTTAATCTGAGTGCCGCTCGACTAGGGCCATGCGTAAGACTTGCACGCCAGGTGGGACGTGCCAGAACGGTGCTCCCGAACGAGGGCGAGTGCTATGGGAAACGAAGCTGCTCCAAAAGAGAGGGCAGCGCCTTTCCCGACGCTCGGCATGCACAGAGTGCCTCCACAGGGCTACTGGCCTGGAGGTTGCTCAGCAGACCCACGGGGTCCTGTGGGTACTCAGTGTTCCCGCCGGGAGCGGGGTGCCCGCGCGGGCCTCCTAGGTGTCCAGAAAACCGTGCTGCAGTTAGAGATATGCAGAGCAGGGGCCACGGCCGCATGGAAACTGCTGCACGCCTCCGCTTCTGCACGGAAAGCAGGGCCTTACCTCCAGGCACGTGCTCACGCTGGGTGCCCCTTTGGCGCCACAGCGTGGTAAGCTGCTGGCTTTCTCCTCGAGCAGGGTGCCTTTAGGGGCGAGGTCCTCGCAGTGGTCAGAGCAGAGTGTTTTCTCATGGCCGCTCACACAAGGGCCACGACAAAAGACTTCCTGGGCACTTCGGACTCACCAGCAATGGGGTCCTGAGGCTGTCCGAGGACCCTGGAAATGCAGCTCCCCTCAAGGAACGGGCCGTGTGTTGCCCGTCACTCGGCACACGCAGAGGGCCTCCACCGGACAGACCAACGGGCCTCGATGTTGCTCAGCCGGCCCACAGGGGTCCGGAGGTACTCAGTGGCCCTGGAGGGACAATGATGCCCTCCCGAGAGACCTAGGCGTCTTCAGAAGGGTACTTCCTTGAAAACAAAGCAGAACAGCGACTAAGAGCTCATGGAAGCAGCTGCACGCCTCCCTCTCTGCCCGGCTACTCAGGACCTAAACGGGAGGCTAGTTCCCACCTTGAGTCTCCTTTTAGCTCGAGAGCTCGTCAGGCTGACCACCAGCCGCGGCCATGCAAGCACCTGGTTTAGACAGAGCAAACTCATTTTTTCCCCAGAAGCGTTCCTACAGGGTTCGCAGGCCGGTCAAGAGCAGGGAACGTCCGGTAGCTTCAAGGCAGCGTGCACACGCAGCCTTCCAAATGGGAAAGCAAGGCTACTCCCAGCGGGCCCCCGTTTCCATGGGCACACTCAGCGTACACCCCTGTGGTCTCTAACGAGTCCAAAGAGACACAGGTTACCCTGTGTCTCCTTCCCTGAATCAACTTCTCGAAGTAGGGTGTTCGGCTTCCAGCGACCTGCCTCAACCAAGGGGCGCCGTCGCTGCTCCTCCGGGCCTGGGGCTGTTCAGAAGCCTGCAGTGCCGCAGGAAGAACAGGACTTAAGTTGCAGTAAGAACGCGAGCCGGCTTTCTCTAGGAGGCACGGTGACTTCAGGCAGGAGGTCCTAGATGGAATGCGAGGCCCAGGGTTTCTCTGAGTGCGGCTCAGACTAGGGCAAGGCGCAAGAAGGCTTCGACGCCAGGTGGGACGTGCCAGGACGGTGCTCCCGAACGTGGGCGAGTGCTGGGGAAATGAAGCTGCTCCACACGGGAGTGCAGTGCGTTTCCCTACGCTCGGCATACACACAGGGGCCCCCAAAGGGCTACGGGCCTGGATGTTGCTTAGCAGACCCAGGTGGGCCCGGGGGTACTCCGTGCTCCTGCCGGGAGCAGGGTGCCCCCGCTAGCGTCCTAGGTGTCCAGAAAATTGTGCGGCCGTTCAAGGTACGCCGAGCAGAGGCCACCGCCTCACGGAAACTGCAGCACGCCTCCGCTTCTGCACGGCAAATCCGGGCCTTACCTCCAGGCGTGTGTTCGTGCTGGGTGTTGCCGGTAGCGGCACGGCATGGTAAGACGCTGACTTTCTCCTCGAGCAGAGTGACTTCAGGTACGAGGGCCTCGACGCATTCAGAGCAGGGCGTTCTCTCACGGCAGCTCACACAGGGGCCACGACAAGGTCTTCCGGGCCCTTCGGACTCACCGGAAATATTGTCCTGAGGCTGTTCGAGGACTCTGGAAATGTAGCTCTCCTCAAGGGACGTGCAGTGTGCTGCCCATCACTCGGCAGGCACAGAGGGCCTCCGAGGGATCCACCAGTGGGCCTCGAAGTTGCTCAGCCGGCCCACAGGGGTCTGCAGGTGCTCAGTGAACTTGGAGGGAAAATGATGCATAACCCGAGAGGCCTAGGAGTCCTCAAAAGGGGACTTCCTTTAAAGTAAAGCGTATACGCGACTAAGAACGCGTGGAAACAGCTGCACGTCTCCCTTTCTGCACGGCTGCTAAGGGCCTAACCTGGAGGCAGGTTTTCACGTTGAGGTTCCCTTTAGCTCTAGAGCTGGTCGGGCGGACCGCCACCGCGGCCGTGGAAGCACCTGGCTCAGACAGAGCAAAGTCATCATTTTCCCCGAAGCAGTCTCACAGTGTTTACAGGCCTGTCAAGAGCAGGGGACGGCAGGTAGCCTCACGGCAGCGTGAAAGCAGCCTTCAAAACGGGAAAGCAAGCCTAGTTCCGGCAGGCCCCCGTTTGCATGGGCACACTCGGCATACATCCCTGTGGTTTCTAACAAGTCCAAAGAGACACAGGTTACCCTGTGGTTCCTTCCCTGGATCAACTCCTCGAAGTCGGGTGTTCTGCATCAAGGAAACTGCCTCCACCAAGGAACGCCGCGGCTACGCCTCTGGGCCTGTGGCTATCCAAAAGCCTGCAGTGCCGCGGGAAGAACAGAACTGAGATTGCGGTGGGCACGCAAGCCGACCTTCTCTCTAGGAGGCGCGGTGACTTCAGGCAGGAGGTCCTAGGTGGAATGTGAAGCCGAGGGTTAATCTGAGTGCCGCTCGACTAGGGCCATGCGTAAGACTTGCACGCCAGGTGGGACGTGCCAGAACGGTGCTCCCGAACGAGGGCGAGTGCTATGGGAAACGAAGCTGCTCCAAAAGAGAGGGCAGCGCCTTTCCCGACGCTCGGCATGCACAGAGTGCCTCCACAGGGCTACTGGCCTGGAGGTTGCTCAGCAGACCCACGGGGTCCTGTGGGTACTCAGTGTTCCCGCCGGGAGCGGGGTGCCCGCGCGGGCCTCCTAGGTGTCCAGAAAACCGTGCTGCAGTTAGAGATATGCAGAGCAGGGGCCACGGCCGCATGGAAACTGCTGCACGCCTCCGCTTCTGCACGGAAAGCAGGGCCTTACCTCCAGGCACGTGCTCACGCTGGGTGCCCCTTTGGCGCCACAGCGTGGTAAGCTGCTGGCTTTCTCCTCGAGCAGGGTGCCTTTAGGGGCGAGGTCCTCGCAGTGGTCAGAGCAGAGTGTTTTCTCATGGCCGCTCACACAAGGACCACGACAAAAGACTTCCTGGGCACTTCGGACTCACCAGCAATGGGGTTCTGAGGCTGTCCGAGGACCCTGGAAATGCAGCTCCCCTCAAGGAACGGGCCGTGTGTTGCCCGTCACTCGGCACACGCAGAGGGCCTCCACCGGACAGACCAACGGGCCTCGATGTTGCTCAGCCGGCCCACAGGGGTCCGGAGGTACTCAGTGGCCCTGGAGGGACAATGATGCCCTCCCGAGAGACCTAGGCGTCTTCAGAAGGGTACTTCCTTGAAAACAAAGCAGAACAGCGACTAAGAGCTCATGGAAGCAGCTGCACGCCTCCCTCTCTGCCCGGCTACTCAGGACCTAAACGGGAGGCTAGTTCCCACCTTGAGTCTCCTTTTAGCTCGAGAGCTCGTCAGGCTGACCACCAGCCGCGGCCATGCAAGCACCTGGTTTAGACAGAGCAAACTCATTTTTTCCCCAGAAGCGTTCCTACAGGGTTCGCAGGCCGGTCAAGAGCAGGGAACGTCCGGTAGCTTCAAGGCAGCGTGCACACGCAGCCTTCCAAATGGGAAAGCAAGGCTACTCCCAGCGGGCCCCCGTTTCCATGGGCACACTCAGCGTACACCCCTGTGGTCTCTAACGAGTCCAAAGAGACACAGGTTACCCTGTGTCTCCTTCCCTGAATCAACTTCTCGAAGTAGGGTGTTCGGCTTCCAGCGACCTGCCTCAACCAAGGGGCGCCGTCGCTGCTCCTCGGGGCCTGGGGCTGTTCAGAAGCCTGCAGTGCCGCAGGAAGAACAGGACTTAAGTTGCAGTAAGAACGCGAGCCGGCTTTCTCTAGGAGGCACGGTGACTTCAGGCAGGAGGTCCTAGATGGAATGCGAGGCCCAGGGTTTCTCTGAGTGCGGCTCAGACTAGGGCAAGGCGCAAGAAGGCTTCGACGCCAGGTGGGACGTGCCAGGACGGTGCTCCCGAACGTGGGCGAGTGCTGGGGAAATGAAGCTGCTCCACACGGGAGTGCAGTGCGTTTCCCTACGCTCGGCATACACACAGGGGCCCCCAAAGGGCTACGGGCCTGGATGTTGCTTAGCAGACCCAGGTGGGCCCGGGGGTACTCCGTGCTCCTGCCGGGAGCAGGGTGCCCCCGCTAGCGTCCTAGGTGTCCAGAAAATTGTGCGGCCGTTCAAGGTACGCCGAGCAGAGGCCACCGCCTCACGGAAACTGCAGCACGCCTCCGCTTCTGCACGGCAAATCCGGGCCTTACCTCCAGGCGTGTGTTCGTGCTGGGTGTTGCCGGTAGCGGCACGGCATGGTAAGACGCTGACTTTCTCCTCGAGCAGAGTGACTTCAGGTACGAGGGCCTCGACGCATTCAGAGCAGGGCGTTCTCTCACGGCAGCTCACACAGGGGCCACGACAAGGTCTTCCGGGCCCTTCGGACTCACCGGAAATATTGTCCTGAGGCTGTTCGAGGACTCTGGAAATGTAGCTCTCCTCAAGGGACGTGCAGTGTGCTGCCCATCACTCGGCAGGCACAGAGGGCCTCCGAGGGATCCACCAGTGGGCCTCGAAGTTGCTCAGCCGGCCCACAGGGGTCTGCAGGTGCTCAGTGAACTTGGAGGGAAAATGATGCATAACCCGAGAGGCCTAGGAGTCCTCAAAAGGGGACTTCCTTTAAAGTAAAGCGTATACGCGACTAAGAACGCGTGGAAACAGCTGCACGTCTCCCTTTCTGCACGGCTGCTAAGGGCCTAACCTGGAGGCAGGTTTTCACGTTGAGGTTCCCTTTAGCTCTAGAGCTGGTCGGGCGGACCGCCACCGCGGCCGTGGAAGCACCTGGCTCAGACAGAGCAAAGTCATCATTTTCCCCGAAGCAGTCTCACAGTGTTTACAGGCCTGTCAAGAGCAGGGGATGGCAGGTAGCCTCACGGCAGCGTGAAAGCAGCCTTCAAAACGGGAAAGCAAGCCTAGTTCCGGCAGGCCCCCGTTTGCATGGGCACACTCGGCATACATCCCTGTGGTTTCTAACAAGTCCAAAGAGACACAGGTTACCCTGTGGTTCCTTCCCTGGATCAACTCCTCGAAGTCGGGTGTTCTGCATCAAGGAAACTGCCTCCACCAAGGAACGCCGCGGCTACGCCTCTGGGCCTGTGGCTATCCAAAAGCCTGCAGTGCCGCGGGAAGAACAGAACTGAGATTGCGGTGGGCACGCAAGCCGACCTTCTCTCTAGGAGGCGCGGTGACTTCAGGCAGGAGGTCCTAGGTGGAATGTGAAGCCGAGGGTTAATCTGAGTGCCGCTCGACTAGGGCCATGCGTAAGACTTGCACGCCAGGTGGGACGTGCCAGAACGGTGCTCCCGAACGAGGGCGAGTGCTATGGGAAACGAAGCTGCTCCAAAAGAGAGGGCAGCGCCTTTCCCGACGCTCGGCATGCACAGAGTGCCTCCACAGGGCTACTGGCCTGGAGGTTGCTCAGCAGACCCACGGGGTCCTGTGGGTACTCAGTGTTCCCGCCGGGAGCGGGGTGCCCGCGCGGGCCTCCTAGGTGTCCAGAAAACCGTGCTGCAGTTAGAGATATGCAGAGCAGGGGCCACGGCCGCATGGAAACTGCTGCACGCCTCCGCTTCTGCACGGAAAGCAGGGCCTTACCTCCAGGCACGTGCTCACGCTGGGTGCCCCTTTGGCGCCACAGCGTGGTAAGCTGCTGGCTTTCTCCTCGAGCAGGGTGCCTTTAGGGGCGAGGTCCTCGCAGTGGTCAGAGCAGAGTGTTTTCTCATGGCCGCTCACACAAGGGCCACGACAAAAGACTTCCTGGGCACTTCGGACTCACCAGCAATGGGGTCCTGAGGCTGTCCGAGGACCCTGGAAATGCAGCTCCCCTCAAGGAACGGGCCGTGTGTTGCCCGTCACTCGGCACACGCAGAGGGCCTCCACCGGACAGACCAACGGGCCTCGATGTTGCTCAGCCGGCCCACAGGGGTCCGGAGGTACTCAGTGGCCCTGGAGGGACAATGATGCCCTCCCGAGAGACCTAGGCGTCTTCAGAAGGGTACTTCCTTGAAAACAAAGCAGAACAGCGACTAAGAGCTCATGGAAGCAGCTGCACGCCTCCCTCTCTGCCCGGCTACTCAGGACCTAAACGGGAGGCTAGTTCCCACCTTGAGTCTCCTTTTAGCTCGAGAGCTTGTCAGGCTGACCACCAGCCGCGGCCATGGAAGCACCTGGTTTAGACAGAGCAAACTCATTTTTTCCCCAGAAGCGTTCCTACAGGGTTCGCAGGCCGGTCAAGAGCAGGGAACGTCCGGTAGCTTCAAGGCAGCGTGCACACGCAGCCTTCCAAATGGGAAAGCAAGGCTACTCCCAGCGGGCCCCCGTTTCCATGGGCACACTCAGCGTACACCCCTGTGGTCTCTAACGAGTCCAAAGAGACACAGGTTACCCTGTGTCTCCTTCCCTGAATCAACTTCTCGAAGTAGGGTGTTCGGCTTCCAGCGACCTGCCTCAACCAAGGGGCGCCGTCGCTGCTCCTCCGGGCCTGGGGCTGTTCAGAAGCCTGCATGCAGTGCCGCAGGAAGAACAGGACTTAAGTTGCAGTAAGAACGCGAGCCGGCTTTCTCTAGGAGGCACGGTGACTTCAGGCAGGAGGTCCTAGATGGAATGCGAGGCCCAGGGTTTCTCTGAGTGCGGCTCAGACTAGGGCAAGGCGCAAGAAGGCTTCGACGCCAGGTGGGACGTGCCAGGACGGTGCTCCCGAACGTGGGCGAGTGCTGGGGAAATGAAGCTGCTCCACACGGGAGTGCAGTGCGTTTCCCTACGCTCGGCATACACACAGGGGCCCCCAAAGGGCTACGGGCCTGGATGTTGCTTAGCAGACCCAGGTGGGCCCGGGGGTACTCCGTGCTCCTGCCGGGAGCAGGGTGCCCCCGCTAGCGTCCTAGGTGTCCAGAAAATTGTGCGGCCGTTCAAGGTACGCCGAGCAGAGGCCACCGCCTCACGGAAACTGCAGCACGCCTCCGCTTCTGCACGGCAAATCCGGGCCTTACCTCCAGGCGTGTGTTCGTGCTGGGTGTTGCCGGTAGCGGCACGGCATGGTAAGACGCTGACTTTCTCCTCGAGCAGAGTGACTTCAGGTACGAGGGCCTCGACGCATTCAGAGCAGGGCGTTCTCTCACGGCAGCTCACACAGGGGCCACGACAAGGTCTTCCGGGCCCTTCGGACTCACCGGAAATATTGTCCTGAGGCTGTTCGAGGACTCTGGAAATGTAGCTCTCCTCAAGGGACGTGCAGTGTGCTGCCCATCACTCGGCAGGCACAGAGGGCCTCCGAGGGATCCACCAGTGGGCCTCGAAGTTGCTCAGCCGGCCCACAGGGGTCTGCAGGTGCTCAGTGAACTTGGAGGGAAAATGATGCATAACCCGAGAGGCCTAGGAGTCCTCAAAAGGGGACTTCCTTTAAAGTAAAGCGTATACGCGACTAAGAACGCGTGGAAACAGCTGCACGTCTCCCTTTCTGCACGGCTGCTAAGGGCCTAACCTGGAGGCAGGTTTTCACGTTGAGGTTCCCTTTAGCTCTAGAGCTGGTCGGGCGGACCGCCACCGCGGCCGTGGAAGCACCTGGCTCAGACAGAGCAAAGTCATCATTTTCCCCGAAGCAGTCTCACAGTGTTTACAGGCCTGTCAAGAGCAGGGGACGGCAGGTAGCCTCACGGCAGCGTGAAAGCAGCCTTCAAAACGGGAAAGCAAGCCTAGTTCCGGCAGGCCCCCGTTTGCATGGGCACACTCGGCATACATCCCTGTGGTTTCTAACAAGTCCAAAGAGACACAGGTTACCCTGTGGTTCCTTCCCTGGATCAACTCCTCGAAGTCGGGTGTTCTGCATCAAGGAAACTGCCTCCACCAAGGAACGCCGCGGCTACGCCTCTGGGCCTGTGGCTATCCAAAAGCCTGCAGTGCCGCGGGAAGAACAGAACTGAGATTGCGGTGGGCACGCAAGCCGACCTTCTCTCTAGGAGGCGCGGTGACTTCAGGCAGGAGGTCCTAGGTGGAATGTGAAGCCGAGGGTTAATCTGAGTGCCGCTCGACTAGGGCCATGCGTAAGACTTGCACGCCAGGTGGGACGTGCCAGAACGGTGCTCCCGAACGAGGGCGAGTGCTATGGGAAACGAAGCTGCTCCAAAAGAGAGGGCAGCGCCTTTCCCGACGCTCGGCATGCACAGAGTGCCTCCACAGGGCTACTGGCCTGGAGGTTGCTCAGCAGACCCACGGGGTCCTGTGGGTACTCAGTGTTCCCGCCGGGAGCGGGGTGCCCGCGCGGGCCTCCTAGGTGTCCAGAAAACCGTGCTGCAGTTAGAGATATGCAGAGCAGGGGCCACGGCCGCATGGAAACTGCTGCACGCCTCCGCTTCTGCACGGAAAGCAGGGCCTTACCTCCAGGCACGTGCTCACGCTGGGTGCCCCTTTGGCGCCACAGCGTGGTAAGCTGCTGGCTTTCTCCTCGAGCAGGGTGCCTTTAGGGGCGAGGTCCTCGCAGTGGTCAGAGCAGAGTGTTTTCTCATGGCCGCTCACACAAGGACCACGACAAAAGACTTCCTGGGCACTTCGGACTCACCAGCAATGGGGTTCTGAGGCTGTCCGAGGACCCTGGAAATGCAGCTCCCCTCAAGGAACGGGCCGTGTGTTGCCCGTCACTCGGCACACGCAGAGGGCCTCCACCGGACAGACCAACGGGCCTCGATGTTGCTCAGCCGGCCCACAGGGGTCCGGAGGTACTCAGTGGCCCTGGAGGGACAATGATGCCCTCCCGAGAGACCTAGGCGTCTTCAGAAGGGTACTTCCTTGAAAACAAAGCAGAACAGCGACTAAGAGCTCATGGAAGCAGCTGCACGCCTCCCTCTCTGCCCGGCTACTCAGGACCTAAACGGGAGGCTAGTTCCCACCTTGAGTCTCCTTTTAGCTCGAGAGCTCGTCAGGCTGACCACCAGCCGCGGCCATGCAAGCACCTGGTTTAGACAGAGCAAACTCATTTTTTCCCCAGAAGCGTTCCTACAGGGTTCGCAGGCCGGTCAAGAGCAGGGAACGTCCGGTAGCTTCAAGGCAGCGTGCACACGCAGCCTTCCAAATGGGAAAGCAAGGCTACTCCCAGCGGGCCCCCGTTTCCATGGGCACACTCAGCGTACACCCCTGTGGTCTCTAACGAGTCCAAAGAGACACAGGTTACCCTGTGTCTCCTTCCCTGAATCAACTTCTCGAAGTAGGGTGTTCGGCTTCCAGCGACCTGCCTCAACCAAGGGGCGCCGTCGCTGCTCCTCCGGGCCTGGGGCTGTTCAGAAGCCTGCAGTGCCGCAGGAAGAACAGGACTTAAGTTGCAGTAAGAACGCGAGCCGGCTTTCTCTAGGAGGCACGGTGACTTCAGGCAGGAGGTCCTAGATGGAATGCGAGGCCCAGGGTTTCTCTGAGTGCGGCTCAGACTAGGGCAAGGCGCAAGAAGGCTTCGACGCCAGGTGGGACGTGCCAGGACGGTGCTCCCGAACGTGGGCGAGTGCTGGGGAAATGAAGCTGCTCCACACGGGAGTGCAGTGCGTTTCCCTACGCTCGGCATACACACAGGGGCCCCCAAAGGGCTACGGGCCTGGATGTTGCTTAGCAGACCCAGGTGGGCCCGGGGGTACTCCGTGCTCCTGCCGGGAGCAGGGTGCCCCCGCTAGCGTCCTAGGTGTCCAGAAAATTGTGCGGCCGTTCAAGGTACGCCGAGCAGAGGCCACCGCCTCACGGAAACTGCAGCACGCCTCCGCTTCTGCACGGCAAATCCGGGCCTTACCTCCAGGCGTGTGTTCGTGCTGGGTGTTGCCGGTAGCGGCACGGCATGGTAAGACGCTGACTTTCTCCTCGAGCAGAGTGACTTCAGGTACGAGGGCCTCGACGCATTCAGAGCAGGGCGTTCTCTCACGGCAGCTCACACAGGGGCCACGACAAGGTCTTCCGGGCCCTTCGGACTCACCGGAAATATTGTCCTGAGGCTGTTCGAGGACTCTGGAAATGTAGCTCTCCTCAAGGGACGTGCAGTGTGCTGCCCATCACTCGGCAGGCACAGAGGGCCTCCGAGGGATCCACCAGTGGGCCTCGAAGTTGCTCAGCCGGCCCACAGGGGTCTGCAGGTGCTCAGTGAACTTGGAGGGAAAATGATGCATAACCCGAGAGGCCTAGGAGTCCTCAAAAGGGGACTTCCTTTAAAGTAAAGCGTATACGCGACTAAGAACGCGTGGAAACAGCTGCACGTCTCCCTTTCTGCACGGCTGCTAAGGGCCTAACCTGGAGGCAGGTTTTCACGTTGAGGTTCCCTTTAGCTCTAGAGCTGGTCGGGCGGACCGCCACCGCGGCCGTGGAAGCACCTGGCTCAGACAGAGCAAAGTCATCATTTTCCCCGAAGCAGTCTCACAGTGTTTACAGGCCTGTCAAGAGCAGGGGACGGCAGGTAGCCTCACGGCAGCGTGAAAGCAGCCTTCAAAACGGGAAAGCAAGCCTAGTTCCGGCAGGCCCCCGTTTGCATGGGCACACTCGGCATACATCCCTGTGGTTTCTAACAAGTCCAAAGAGACACAGGTTACCCTGTGGTTCCTTCCCTGGATCAACTCCTCGAAGTCGGGTGTTCTGCATCAAGGAAACTGCCTCCACCAAGGAACGCCGCGGCTACGCCTCTGGGCCTGTGGCTATCCAAAAGCCTGCAGTGCCGCGGGAAGAACAGAACTGAGATTGCGGTGGGCACGCAAGCCGACCTTCTCTCTAGGAGGCGCGGTGACTTCAGGCAGGAGGTCCTAGGTGGAATGTGAAGCCGAGGGTTAATCTGAGTGCCGCTCGACTAGGGCCATGCGTAAGACTTGCACGCCAGGTGGGACGTGCCAGAACGGTGCTCCCGAACGAGGGCGAGTGCTATGGGAAACGAAGCTGCTCCAAAAGAGAGGGCAGCGCCTTTCCCGACGCTCGGCATGCACAGAGTGCCTCCACAGGGCTACTGGCCTGGAGGTTGCTCAGCAGACCCACGGGGTCCTGTGGGTACTCAGTGTTCCCGCCGGGAGCGGGGTGCCCGCGCGGGCCTCCTAGGTGTCCAGAAAACCGTGCTGCAGTTAGAGATATGCAGAGCAGGGGCCACGGCCGCATGGAAACTGCTGCACGCCTCCGCTTCTGCACGGAAAGCAGGGCCTTACCTCCAGGCACGTGCTCACGCTGGGTGCCCCTTTGGCGCCACAGCGTGGTAAGCTGCTGGCTTTCTCCTCGAGCAGGGTGCCTTTAGGGGCGAGGTCCTCGCAGTGGTCAGAGCAGAGTGTTTTCTCATGGCCGCTCACACAAGGGCCACGACAAAAGACTTCCTGGGCACTTCGGACTCACCAGCAATGGGGTCCTGAGGCTGTCCGAGGACCCTGGAAATGCAGCTCCCCTCAAGGAACGGGCCGTGTGTTGCCCGTCACTCGGCACACGCAGAGGGCCTCCACCGGACAGACCAACGGGCCTCGATGTTGCTCAGCCGGCCCACAGGGGTCCGGAGGTACTCAGTGGCCCTGGAGGGACAATGATGCCCTCCCGAGAGACCTAGGCGTCTTCAGAAGGGTACTTCCTTGAAAACAAAGCAGAACAGCGACTAAGAGCTCATGGAAGCAGCTGCACGCCTCCCTCTCTGCCCGGCTACTCAGGACCTAAACGGGAGGCTAGTTCCCACCTTGAGTCTCCTTTTAGCTCGAGAGCTCGTCAGGCTGACCACCAGCCGCGGCCATGCAAGCACCTGGTTTAGACAGAGCAAACTCATTTTTTCCCCAGAAGCGTTCCTACAGGGTTCGCAGGCCGGTCAAGAGCAGGGAACGTCCGGTAGCTTCAAGGCAGCGTGCACACGCAGCCTTCCAAATGGGAAAGCAAGGCTACTCCCAGCGGGCCCCCGTTTCCATGGGCACACTCAGCGTACACCCCTGTGGTCTCTAACGAGTCCAAAGAGACACAGGTTACCCTGTGTCTCCTTCCCTGAATCAACTTCTCGAAGTAGGGTGTTCGGCTTCCAGCGACCTGCCTCAACCAAGGGGCGCCGTCGCTGCTCCTCCGGGCCTGGGGCTGTTCAGAAGCCTGCAGTGCCGCAGGAAGAACAGGACTTAAGTTGCAGTAAGAACGCGAGCCGGCTTTCTCTAGGAGGCACGGTGACTTCAGGCAGGAGGTCCTAGATGGAATGCGAGGCCCAGGGTTTCTCTGAGTGCGGCTCAGACTAGGGCAAGGCGCAAGAAGGCTTCGACGCCAGGTGGGACGTGCCAGGACGGTGCTCCCGAACGTGGGCGAGTGCTGGGGAAATGAAGCTGCTCCACACGGGAGTGCAGTGCGTTTCCCTACGCTCGGCATACACACAGGGGCCCCCAAAGGGCTACGGGCCTGGATGTTGCTTAGCAGACCCAGGTGGGCCCGGGGGTACTCCGTGCTCCTGCCGGGAGCAGGGTGCCCCCGCTAGCGTCCTAGGTGTCCAGAAAATTGTGCGGCCGTTCAAGGTACGCCGAGCAGAGGCCACCGCCTCACGGAAACTGCAGCACGCCTCCGCTTCTGCACGGCAAATCCGGGCCTTACCTCCAGGCGTGTGTTCGTGCTGGGTGTTGCCGGTAGCGGCACGGCATGGTAAGACGCTGACTTTCTCCTCGAGCAGAGTGACTTCAGGTACGAGGGCCTCGACGCATTCAGAGCAGGGCGTTCTCTCACGGCAGCTCACACAGGGGCCACGACAAGGTCTTCCGGGCCCTTCGGACTCACCGGAAATATTGTCCTGAGGCTGTTCGAGGACTCTGGAAATGTAGCTCTCCTCAAGGGACGTGCAGTGTGCTGCCCATCACTCGGCAGGCACAGAGGGCCTCCGAGGGATCCACCAGTGGGCCTCGAAGTTGCTCAGCCGGCCCACAGGGGTCTGCAGGTGCTCAGTGAACTTGGAGGGAAAATGATGCATAACCCGAGAGGCCTAGGAGTCCTCAAAAGGGGACTTCCTTTAAAGTAAAGCGTATACGCGACTAAGAACGCGTGGAAACAGCTGCACGTCTCCCTTTCTGCACGGCTGCTAAGGGCCTAACCTGGAGGCAGGTTTTCACGTTGAGGTTCCCTTTAGCTCTAGAGCTGGTCGGGCGGACCGCCACCGCGGCCGTGGAAGCACCTGGCTCAGACAGAGCAAAGTCATCATTTTCCCCGAAGCAGTCTCACAGTGTTTACAGGCCTGTCAAGAGCAGGGGACGGCAGGTAGCCTCACGGCAGCGTGAAAGCAGCCTTCAAAACGGGAAAGCAAGCCTAGTTCCGGCAGGCCCCCGTTTGCATGGGCACACTCGGCATACATCCCTGTGGTTTCTAACAAGTCCAAAGAGACACAGGTTACCCTGTGGTTCCTTCCCTGGATCAACTCCTCGAAGTCGGGTGTTCTGCATCAAGGAAACTGCCTCCACCAAGGAACGCCGCGGCTACGCCTCTGGGCCTGTGGCTATCCAAAAGCCTGCAGTGCCGCGGGAAGAACAGAACTGAGATTGCGGTGGGCACGCAAGCCGACCTTCTCTCTAGGAGGCGCGGTGACTTCAGGCAGGAGGTCCTAGGTGGAATGTGAAGCCGAGGGTTAATCTGAGTGCCGCTCGACTAGGGCCATGCGTAAGACTTGCACGCCAGGTGGGACGTGCCAGAACGGTGCTCCCGAACGAGGGCGAGTGCTATGGGAAACGAAGCTGCTCCAAAAGAGAGGGCAGCGCCTTTCCCGACGCTCGGCATGCACAGAGTGCCTCCACAGGGCTACTGGCCTGGAGGTTGCTCAGCAGACCCACGGGGTCCTGTGGGTACTCAGTGTTCCCGCCGGGAGCGGGGTGCCCGCGCGGGCCTCCTAGGTGTCCAGAAAACCGTGCTGCAGTTAGAGATATGCAGAGCAGGGGCCACGGCCGCATGGAAACTGCTGCACGCCTCCGCTTCTGCACGGAAAGCAGGGCCTTACCTCCAGGCACGTGCTCACGCTGGGTGCCCCTTTGGCGCCACAGCGTGGTAAGCTGCTGGCTTTCTCCTCGAGCAGGGTGCCTTTAGGGGCGAGGTCCTCGCAGTGGTCAGAGCAGAGTGTTTTCTCATGGCCGCTCACACAAGGACCACGACAAAAGACTTCCTGGGCACTTCGGACTCACCAGCAATGGGGTTCTGAGGCTGTCCGAGGACCCTGGAAATGCAGCTCCCCTCAAGGAACGGGCCGTGTGTTGCCCGTCACTCGGCACACGCAGAGGGCCTCCACCGGACAGACCAACGGGCCTCGATGTTGCTCAGCCGGCCCACAGGGGTCCGGAGGTACTCAGTGGCCCTGGAGGGACAATGATGCCCTCCCGAGAGACCTAGGCGTCTTCAGAAGGGTACTTCCTTGAAAACAAAGCAGAACAGCGACTAAGAGCTCATGGAAGCAGCTGCACGCCTCCCTCTCTGCCCGGCTACTCAGGACCTAAACGGGAGGCTAGTTCCCACCTTGAGTCTCCTTTTAGCTCGAGAGCTCGTCAGGCTGACCACCAGCCGCGGCCATGCAAGCACCTGGTTTAGACAGAGCAAACTCATTTTTTCCCCAGAAGCGTTCCTACAGGGTTCGCAGGCCGGTCAAGAGCAGGGAACGTCCGGTAGCTTCAAGGCAGCGTGCACACGCAGCCTTCCAAATGGGAAAGCAAGGCTACTCCCAGCGGGCCCCCGTTTCCATGGGCACACTCAGCGTACACCCCTGTGGTCTCTAACGAGTCCAAAGAGACACAGGTTACCCTGTGTCTCCTTCCCTGAATCAACTTCTCGAAGTAGGGTGTTCGGCTTCCAGCGACCTGCCTCAACCAAGGGGCGCCGTCGCTGCTCCTCGGGGCCTGGGGCTGTTCAGAAGCCTGCAGTGCCGCAGGAAGAACAGGACTTAAGTTGCAGTAAGAACGCGAGCCGGCTTTCTCTAGGAGGCACGGTGACTTCAGGCAGGAGGTCCTAGATGGAATGCGAGGCCCAGGGTTTCTCTGAGTGCGGCTCAGACTAGGGCAAGGCGCAAGAAGGCTTCGACGCCAGGTGGGACGTGCCAGGACGGTGCTCCCGAACGTGGGCGAGTGCTGGGGAAATGAAGCTGCTCCACACGGGAGTGCAGTGCGTTTCCCTACGCTCGGCATACACACAGGGGCCCCCAAAGGGCTACGGGCCTGGATGTTGCTTAGCAGACCCAGGTGGGCCCGGGGGTACTCCGTGCTCCTGCCGGGAGCAGGGTGCCCCCGCTAGCGTCCTAGGTGTCCAGAAAATTGTGCGGCCGTTCAAGGTACGCCGAGCAGAGGCCACCGCCTCACGGAAACTGCAGCACGCCTCCGCTTCTGCACGGCAAATCCGGGCCTTACCTCCAGGCGTGTGTTCGTGCTGGGTGTTGCCGGTAGCGGCACGGCATGGTAAGACGCTGACTTTCTCCTCGAGCAGAGTGACTTCAGGTACGAGGGCCTCGACGCATTCAGAGCAGGGCGTTCTCTCACGGCAGCTCACACAGGGGCCACGACAAGGTCTTCCGGGCCCTTCGGACTCACCGGAAATATTGTCCTGAGGCTGTTCGAGGACTCTGGAAATGTAGCTCTCCTCAAGGGACGTGCAGTGTGCTGCCCATCACTCGGCAGGCACAGAGGGCCTCCGAGGGATCCACCAGTGGGCCTCGAAGTTGCTCAGCCGGCCCACAGGGGTCTGCAGGTGCTCAGTGAACTTGGAGGGAAAATGATGCATAACCCGAGAGGCCTAGGAGTCCTCAAAAGGGGACTTCCTTTAAAGTAAAGCGTATACGCGACTAAGAACGCGTGGAAACAGCTGCACGTCTCCCTTTCTGCACGGCTGCTAAGGGCCTAACCTGGAGGCAGGTTTTCACGTTGAGGTTCCCTTTAGCTCTAGAGCTGGTCGGGCGGACCGCCACCGCGGCCGTGGAAGCACCTGGCTCAGACAGAGCAAAGTCATCATTTTCCCCGAAGCAGTCTCACAGTGTTTACAGGCCTGTCAAGAGCAGGGGATGGCAGGTAGCCTCACGGCAGCGTGAAAGCAGCCTTCAAAACGGGAAAGCAAGCCTAGTTCCGGCAGGCCCCCGTTTGCATGGGCACACTCGGCATACATCCCTGTGGTTTCTAACAAGTCCAAAGAGACACAGGTTACCCTGTGGTTCCTTCCCTGGATCAACTCCTCGAAGTCGGGTGTTCTGCATCAAGGAAACTGCCTCCACCAAGGAACGCCGCGGCTACGCCTCTGGGCCTGTGGCTATCCAAAAGCCTGCAGTGCCGCGGGAAGAACAGAACTGAGATTGCGGTGGGCACGCAAGCCGACCTTCTCTCTAGGAGGCGCGGTGACTTCAGGCAGGAGGTCCTAGGTGGAATGTGAAGCCGAGGGTTAATCTGAGTGCCGCTCGACTAGGGCCATGCGTAAGACTTGCACGCCAGGTGGGACGTGCCAGAACGGTGCTCCCGAACGAGGGCGAGTGCTATGGGAAACGAAGCTGCTCCAAAAGAGAGGGCAGCGCCTTTCCCGACGCTCGGCATGCACAGAGTGCCTCCACAGGGCTACTGGCCTGGAGGTTGCTCAGCAGACCCACGGGGTCCTGTGGGTACTCAGTGTTCCCGCCGGGAGCGGGGTGCCCGCGCGGGCCTCCTAGGTGTCCAGAAAACCGTGCTGCAGTTAGAGATATGCAGAGCAGGGGCCACGGCCGCATGGAAACTGCTGCACGCCTCCGCTTCTGCACGGAAAGCAGGGCCTTACCTCCAGGCACGTGCTCACGCTGGGTGCCCCTTTGGCGCCACAGCGTGGTAAGCTGCTGGCTTTCTCCTCGAGCAGGGTGCCTTTAGGGGCGAGGTCCTCGCAGTGGTCAGAGCAGAGTGTTTTCTCATGGCCGCTCACACAAGGGCCACGACAAAAGACTTCCTGGGCACTTCGGACTCACCAGCAATGGGGTCCTGAGGCTGTCCGAGGACCCTGGAAATGCAGCTCCCCTCAAGGAACGGGCCGTGTGTTGCCCGTCACTCGGCACACGCAGAGGGCCTCCACCGGACAGACCAACGGGCCTCGATGTTGCTCAGCCGGCCCACAGGGGTCCGGAGGTACTCAGTGGCCCTGGAGGGACAATGATGCCCTCCCGAGAGACCTAGGCGTCTTCAGAAG
Organism: Delphinapterus leucas; assembly: GCF_059928025.1. Taxonomy (NCBI): domain Eukaryota; kingdom Metazoa; phylum Chordata; class Mammalia; order Artiodactyla; family Monodontidae; genus Delphinapterus; species Delphinapterus leucas. Next base: position 2,666,855 of record NW_028322262.1, on the reverse strand, counting down.
GGTACTTCCTTGAAAACAAAGCAGAACAGCGACTAAGAGCTCATGGAAGCAGCTGCACGCCTCCCTCTCTGCCCGGCTACTCAGGACCTAAACGGGAGGCTAGTTCCCACCTTGAGTCTCCTTTTAGCTCGAGAGCTTGTCAGGCTGACCACCAGCCGCGGCCATGGAAGCACCTGGTTTAGACAGAGCAAACTCATTTTTTCCCCAGAAGCGTTCCTACAGGGTTCGCAGGCCGGTCAAGAGCAGGGAACGTCCGGTAGCTTCAAGGCAGCGTGCACACGCAGCCTTCCAAATGGGAAAGCAAGGCTACTCCCAGCGGGCCCCCGTTTCCATGGGCACACTCAGCGTACACCCCTGTGGTCTCTAACGAGTCCAAAGAGACACAGGTTACCCTGTGTCTCCTTCCCTGAATCAACTTCTCGAAGTAGGGTGTTCGGCTTCCAGCGACCTGCCTCAACCAAGGGGCGCCGTCGCTGCTCCTCCGGGCCTGGGGCTGTTCAGAAGCCTGCATGCAGTGCCGCAGGAAGAACAGGACTTAAGTTGCAGTAAGAACGCGAGCCGGCTTTCTCTAGGAGGCACGGTGACTTCAGGCAGGAGGTCCTAGATGGAATGCGAGGCCCAGGGTTTCTCTGAGTGCGGCTCAGACTAGGGCAAGGCGCAAGAAGGCTTCGACGCCAGGTGGGACGTGCCAGGACGGTGCTCCCGAACGTGGGCGAGTGCTGGGGAAATGAAGCTGCTCCACACGGGAGTGCAGTGCGTTTCCCTACGCTCGGCATACACACAGGGGCCCCCAAAGGGCTACGGGCCTGGATGTTGCTTAGCAGACCCAGGTGGGCCCGGGGGTACTCCGTGCTCCTGCCGGGAGCAGGGTGCCCCCGCTAGCGTCCTAGGTGTCCAGAAAATTGTGCGGCCGTTCAAGGTACGCCGAGCAGAGGCCACCGCCTCACGGAAACTGCAGCACGCCTCCGCTTCTGCACGGCAAATCCGGGCCTTACCTCCAGGCGTGTGTTCGTGCTGGGTGTTGCCGGTAGTGGCACGGCATGGTAAGACGCTGACTTTCTCCTCGAGCAGAGTGACTTCAGGTACGAGGGCCTCGACGCATTCAGAGCAGGGCGTTCTCTCACGGCAGCTCACACAGGGGCCACGACAAGGTCTTCCGGGCCCTTCGGACTCACCGGAAATATTGTCCTGAGGCTGTTCGAGGACTCTGGAAATGTAGCTCTCCTCAAGGGACGTGCAGTGTGCTGCCCATCACTCGGCAGGCACAGAGGGCCTCCGAGGGATCCACCAGTGGGCCTCGAAGTTGCTCAGCCGGCCCACAGGGGTCTGCAGGTGCTCAGTGAACTTGGAGGGAAAATGATGCATAACCCGAGAGGCCTAGGAGTCCTCAAAAGGGGACTTCCTTTAAAGTAAAGCGTATACGCGACTAAGAACGCGTGGAAACAGCTGCACGTCTCCCTTTCTGCACGGCTGCTAAGGGCCTAACCTGGAGGCAGGTTTTCACGTTGAGGTTCCCTTTAGCTCTAGAGCTGGTCGGGCGGACCGCCACCGCGGCCGTGGAAGCACCTGGCTCAGACAGAGCAAAGTCATCATTTTCCCCGAAGCAGTCTCACAGTGTTTACAGGCCTGTCAAGAGCAGGGGACGGCAGGTAGCCTCACGGCAGCGTGAAAGCAGCCTTCAAAACGGGAAAGCAAGCCTAGTTCCGGCAGGCCCCCGTTTGCATGGGCACACTCGGCATACATCCCTGTGGTTTCTAACAAGTCCAAAGAGACACAGGTTACCCTGTGGTTCCTTCCCTGGATCAACTCCTCGAAGTCGGGTGTTCTGCATCAAGGAAACTGCCTCCACCAAGGAACGCCGCGGCTACGCCTCTGGGCCTGTGGCTATCCAAAAGCCTGCAGTGCCGCGGGAAGAACAGAACTGAGATTGCGGTGGGCACGCAAGCCGACCTTCTCTCTAGGAGGCGCGGTGACTTCAGGCAGGAGGTCCTAGGTGGAATGTGAAGCCGAGGGTTAATCTGAGTGCCGCTCGACTAGGGCCATGCGTAAGACTTGCACGCCAGGTGGGACGTGCCAGAACGGTGCTCCCGAACGAGGGCGAGTGCTATGGGAAACGAAGCTGCTCCAAAAGAGAGGGCAGCGCCTTTCCCGACGCTCGGCATGCACAGAGTGCCTCCACAGGGCTACTGGCCTGGAGGTTGCTCAGCAGACCCACGGGGTCCTGTGGGTACTCAGTGTTCCCGCCGGGAGCGGGGTGCCCGCGCGGGCCTCCTAGGTGTCCAGAAAACCGTGCTGCAGTTAGAGATATGCAGAGCAGTGGCCACGGCCGCATGGAAACTGCTGCACGCCTCCACTTCTGCACGGAAAGCAGGGCCTTACCTCCAGGCACGTGCTCACGCTGGGTGCCCCTTTGGCGCCACAGCGTGGTAAGCTGCTGGCTTTCTCCTCGAGCAGGGTGCCTTTAGGGGCGAGGTCCTCGCAGTGGTCAGAGCAGAGTGTTTTCTCATGGCCGCTCACACAAGGGCCACGACAAAAGACTTCCTGGGCACTTCGGACTCACCAGCAATGGGGTCCTGAGGCTGTCCGAGGACCCTGGAAATGCAGCTCCCCTCAAGGAACGGGCCGTGTGTTGCCCGTCACTCGGCACACGCAGAGGGCCTCCACCGGACAGACCAACGGGCCTCGATGTTGCTCAGCCGGCCCACAGGGGTCCGGAGGTACTCAGTGGCCCTGGAGGGACAATGATGCCCTCCCGAGAGACCTAGGCGTCTTCAGAAGGGTACTTCCTTGAAAACAAAGCAGAACAGCGACTAAGAGCTCATGGAAGCAGCTGCACGCCTCCCTCTCTGCCCGGCTACTCAGGACCTAAACGGGAGGCTAGTTCCCACCTTGAGTCTCCTTTTAGCTCGAGAGCTTGTCAGGCTGACCACCAGCCGCGGCCATGGAAGCACCTGGTTTAGACAGAGCAAACTCATTTTTTCCCCAGAAGCGTTCCTACAGGGTTCGCAGGCCGGTCAAGAGCAGGGAACGTCCGGTAGCTTCAAGGCAGCGTGCACACGCAGCCTTCCAAATGGGAAAGCAAGGCTACTCCCAGCGGGCCCCCGTTTCCATGGGCACACTCAGCGTACACCCCTGTGGTCTCTAACGAGTCCAAAGAGACACAGGTTACCCTGTGTCTCCTTCCCTGAATCAACTTCTCGAAGTAGGGTGTTCGGCTTCCAGCGACCTGCCTCAACCAAGGGGCGCCGTCGCTGCTCCTCCGGGCCTGGGGCTGTTCAGAAGCCTGCATGCAGTGCCGCAGGAAGAACAGGACTTAAGTTGCAGTAAGAACGCGAGCCGGCTTTCTCTAGGAGGCACGGTGACTTCAGGCAGGAGGTCCTAGATGGAATGCGAGGCCCAGGGTTTCTCTGAGTGCGGCTCAGACTAGGGCAAGGCGCAAGAAGGCTTCGACGCCAGGTGGGACGTGCCAGGACGGTGCTCCCGAACGTGGGCGAGTGCTGGGGAAATGAAGCTGCTCCACACGGGAGTGCAGTGCGTTTCCCTACGCTCGGCATACACACAGGGGCCCCCAAAGGGCTACGGGCCTGGATGTTGCTTAGCAGACCCAGGTGGGCCCGGGGGTACTCCGTGCTCCTGCCGGGAGCAGGGTGCCCCTGCTAGCGTCCTAGGTGTCCAGAAAATTGTGCGGCCGTTCAAGGTACGCCGAGCAGAGGCCACCGCCTCACGGAAACTGCAGCACGCCTCCGCTTCTGCACGGCAAATCCGGGCCTTACCTCCAGGCGTGTGTTCGTGCTGGGTGTTGCCGGTAGCGGCACGGCATGGTAAGACGCTGACTTTCTCCTCGAGCAGAGTGACTTCACGTACGAGGGCCTCGACGCATTCAGAGCAGGGCGTTCTCTCACGGCAGCTCACACAGGGGCCACGACAAGGTCTTCCGGGCCCTTCGGACTCACCGGAAATATTGTCCTGAGGCTGTTCGAGGACTCTGGAAATGTAGCTCTCCTCAAGGGACGTGCAGTGTGCTGCCCATCACTCGGCAGGCACAGAGGGCCTCCGAGGGATCCACCAGTGGGCCTCGAAGTTGCTCAGCCGGCCCACAGGGGTCTGCAGGTGCTCAGTGAACTTGGAGGGAAAATGATGCATAACCCGAGAGGCCTAGGAGTCCTCAAAAGGGGACTTCCTTTAAAGTAAAGCGTATACGCGACTAAGAACGCGTGGAAACAGCTGCACGTCTCCCTTTCTGCACGGCTGCTAAGGGCCTAACCTGGAGGCAGGTTTTCACGTTGAGGTTCCCTTTAGCTCTAGAGCTGGTCGGGCGGACCGCCACCGCGGCCGTGGAAGCACCTGGCTCAGACAGAGCAAAGTCATCATTTTCCCCGAAGCAGTCTCACAGTGTTTACAGGCCTGTCAAGAGCAGGGGACGGCAGGTAGCCTCACGGCAGCGTGAAAGCAGCCTTCAAAACGGGAAAGCAAGCCTAGTTCCGGCAGGCCCCCGTTTGCATGGGCACACTCGGCATACATCCCTGTGGTTTCTAACAAGTCCAAAGAGACACAGGTTACCCTGTGGTTCCTTCCCTGGATCAACTCCTCGAAGTCGGGTGTTCTGCATCAAGGAAACTGCCTCCACCAAGGAACGCCGCGGCTACGCCTCTGGGCCTGTGGCTATCCAAAAGCCTGCAGTGCCGCGGGAAGAACAGAACTGAGATTGCGGTGGGCACGCAAGCCGACCTTCTCTCTAGGAGGCGCGGTGACTTCAGGCAGGAGGTCCTAGGTGGAATGTGAAGCCGAGGGTTAATCTGAGTGCCGCTCGACTAGGGCCATGCGTAAGACTTGCACGCCAGGTGGGACGTGCCAGAACGGTGCTCCCGAACGAGGGCGAGTGCTATGGGAAACGAAGCTGCTCCAAAAGAGAGGGCAGCGCCTTTCCCGACGCTCGGCATGCACAGAGTGCCTCCACAGGGCTACTGGCCTGGAGGTTGCTCAGCAGACCCACGGGGTCCTGTGGGTACTCAGTGTTCCCGCCGGGAGCGGGGTGCCCGCGCGGGCCTCCTAGGTGTCCAGAAAACCGTGCTGCAGTTAGAGATATGCAGAGCAGGGGCCACGGCCGCATGGAAACTGCTGCACGCCTCCGCTTCTGCACGGAAAGCAGGGCCTTACCTCCAGGCACGTGCTCACGCTGGGTGCCCCTTTGGCGCCACAGCGTGGTAAGCTGCTGGCTTTCTCCTCGAGCAGGGTGCCTTTAGGGGCGAGGTCCTCGCAGTGGTCAGAGCAGAGTGTTTTCTCATGGCCGCTCACACAAGGACCACGACAAAAGACTTCCTGGGCACTTCGGACTCACCAGCAATGGGGTTCTGAGGCTGTCCGAGGACCCTGGAAATGCAGCTCCCCTCAAGGAACGGGCCGTGTGTTGCCCGTCACTCGGCACACGCAGAGGGCCTCCACCGGACAGACCAACGGGCCTCGATGTTGCTCAGCCGGCCCACAGGGGTCCGGAGGTACTCAGTGGCCCTGGAGGGACAACGATGCCCTCCCGAGAGACCTAGGCGTCTTCAGAAGGGTACTTCCTTGAAAACAAAGCAGAACAGCGACTAAGAGCTCATGGAAGCAGCTGCACGCCTCCCTCTCTGCCCGGCTACTCAGGACCTAAACGGGAGGCTAGTTCCCACCTTGAGTCTCCTTTTAGCTCGAGAGCTTGTCAGGCTGACCACCAGCCGCGGCCATGGAAGCACCTGGTTTAGACAGAGCAAACTCATTTTTTCCCCAGAAGCGTTCCTACAGGGTTCGCAGGCCGGTCAAGAGCAGGGAACGTCCGGTAGCTTCAAGGCAGCGTGCACACGCAGCCTTCCAAATGGGAAAGCAAGGCTACTCCCAGCGGGCCCCCGTTTCCATGGGCACACTCAGCGTACACCCCTGTGGTCTCTAACGAGTCCAAAGAGACACAGGTTACCCTGTGTCTCCTTCCCTGAATCAACTTCTCGAAGTAGGGTGTTCGGCTTCCAGCGACCTGCCTCAACCAAGGGGCGCCGTCGCTGCTCCTCCGGGCCTGGGGCTGTTCAGAAGCCTGCATGCAGTGCCGCAGGAAGAACAGGACTTAAGTTGCAGTAAGAACGCGAGCCGGCTTTCTCTAGGAGGCACGGTGACTTCAGGCAGGAGGTCCTAGATGGAATGCGAGGCCCAGGGTTTCTCTGAGTGCGGCTCAGACTAGGGCAAGGCGCAAGAAGGCTTCGACGCCAGGTGGGACGTGCCAGGACGGTGCTCCCGAACGTGGGCGAGTGCTGGGGAAATGAAGCTGCTCCACACGGGAGTGCAGTGCGTTTCCCTACGCTCGGCATACACACAGGGGCCCCCAAAGGGCTACGGGCCTGGATGTTGCTTAGCAGACCCAGGTGGGCCCGGGGGTACTCCGTGCTCCTGCCGGGAGCAGGGTGCCCCCGCTAGCGTCCTAGGTGTCCAGAAAATTGTGCGGCCGTTCAAGGTACGCCGAGCAGAGGCCACCGCCTCACGGAAACTGCAGCACGCCTCCGCTTCTGCACGGCAAATCCGGGCCTTACCTCCAGGCGTGTGTTCGTGCTGGGTGTTGCCGGTAGCGGCACGGCATGGTAAGACGCTGACTTTCTCCTCGAGCAGAGTGACTTCAGGTACGAGGGCCTCGACGCATTCAGAGCAGGGCGTTCTCTCACGGCAGCTCACACAGGGGCCACGACAAGGTCTTCCGGGCCCTTCGGACTCACCGGAAATATTGTCCTGAGGCTGTTCGAGGACTCTGGAAATGTAGCTCTCCTCAAGGGACGTGCAGTGTGCTGCCCATCACTCGGCAGGCACAGAGGGCCTCCGAGGGATCCACCAGTGGGCCTCGAAGTTGCTCAGCCGGCCCACAGGGGTCTGCAGGTGCTCAGTGAACTTGGAGGGAAAATGATGCATAACCCGAGAGGCCTAGGAGTCCTCAAAAGGGGACTTCCTTTAAAGTAAAGCGTATACGCGACTAAGAACGCGTGGAAACAGCTGCACGTCTCCCTTTCTGCACGGCTGCTAAGGGCCTAACCTGGAGGCAGGTTTTCACGTTGAGGTTCCCTTTAGCTCTAGAGCTGGTCGGGCGGACCGCCACCGCGGCCGTGGAAGCACCTGGCTCAGACAGAGCAAAGTCATCATTTTCCCCGAAGCAGTCTCACAGTGTTTACAGGCCTGTCAAGAGCAGGGGACGGCAGGTAGCCTCACGGCAGCGTGAAAGCAGCCTTCAAAACGGGAAAGCAAGCCTAGTTCCGGCAGGCCCCCGTTTGCATGGGCACACTCGGCATACATCCCTGTGGTTTCTAACAAGTCCAAAGAGACACAGGTTACCCTGTGGTTCCTTCCCTGGATCAACTCCTCGAAGTCGGGTGTTCTGCATCAAGGAAACTGCCTCCACCAAGGAACGCCGCGGCTACGCCTCTGGGCCTGTGGCTATCCAAAAGCCTGCAGTGCCGCGGGAAGAACAGAACTGAGATTGCGGTGGGCACGCAAGCCGACCTTCTCTCTAGGAGGCGCGGTGACTTCAGGCAGGAGGTCCTAGGTGGAATGTGAAGCCGAGGGTTAATCTGAGTGCCGCTCGACTAGGGCCATGCGTAAGACTTGCACGCCAGGTGGGACGTGCCAGAACGGTGCTCCCGAACGAGGGCGAGTGCTATGGGAAACGAAGCTGCTCCAAAAGAGAGGGCAGCGCCTTTCCCGACGCTCGGCATGCACAGAGTGCCTCCACAGGGCTACTGGCCTGGAGGTTGCTCAGCAGACCCACGGGGTCCTGTGGGTACTCAGTGTTCCCGCCGGGAGCGGGGTGCCCGCGCGGGCCTCCTAGGTGTCCAGAAAACCGTGCTGCAGTTAGAGATATGCAGAGCAGGGGCCACGGCCGCATGGAAACTGCTGCACGCCTCCGCTTCTGCACGGAAAGCAGGGCCTTACCTCCAGGCACGTGCTCACGCTGGGTGCCCCTTTGGCGCCACAGCGTGGTAAGCTGCTGGCTTTCTCCTCGAGCAGGGTGCCTTTAGGGGCGAGGTCCTCGCAGTGGTCAGAGCAGAGTGTTTTCTCATGGCCGCTCACACAAGGGCCACGACAAAAGACTTCCTGGGCACTTCGGACTCACCAGCAATGGGGTCCTGAGGCTGTCCGAGGACCCTGGAAATGCAGCTCCCCTCAAGGAACGGGCCGTGTGTTGCCCGTCACTCGGCACACGCAGAGGGCCTCCACCGGACAGACCAACGGGCCTCGATGTTGCTCAGCCGGCCCACAGGGGTCCGGAGGTACTCAGTGGCCCTGGAGGGACAACGATGCCCTCCCGAGAGACCTAGGCGTCTTCAGAAGGGTACTTCCTTGAAAACAAAGCAGAACAGCGACTAAGAGCTCATGGAAGCAGCTGCACGCCTCCCTCTCTGCCCGGCTACTCAGGACCTAAACGGGAGGCTAGTTCCCACCTTGAGTCTCCTTTTAGCTCGAGAGCTCGTCAGGCTGACCACCAGCCGCGGCCATGCAAGCACCTGGTTTAGACAGAGCAAACTCATTTTTTCCCCAGAAGCGTTCCTACAGGGTTCGCAGGCCGGTCAAGAGCAGGGAACGTCCGGTAGCTTCAAGGCAGCGTGCACACGCAGCCTTCCAAATGGGAAAGCAAGGCTACTCCCAGCGGGCCCCCGTTTCCATGGGCACACTCAGCGTACACCCCTGTGGTCTCTAACGAGTCCAAAGAGACACAGGTTACCCTGTGTCTCCTTCCCTGAATCAACTTCTCGAAGTAGGGTGTTCGGCTTCCAGCGACCTGCCTCAACCAAGGGGCGCCGTCGCTGCTCCTCCGGGCCTGGGGCTGTTCAGAAGCCTGCATGCAGTGCCGCAGGAAGAACAGGACTTAAGTTGCAGTAAGAACGCGAGCCGGCTTTCTCTAGGAGGCACGGTGACTTCAGGCAGGAGGTCCTAGATGGAATGCGAGGCCCAGGGTTTCTCTGAGTGCGGCTCAGACTAGGGCAAGGCGCAAGAAGGCTTCGACGCCAGGTGGGACGTGCCAGGACGGTGCTCCCGAACGTGGGCGAGTGCTGGGGAAATGAAGCTGCTCCACACGGGAGTGCAGTGCGTTTCCCTACGCTCGGCATACACACAGGGGCCCCCAAAGGGCTACGGGCCTGGATGTTGCTTAGCAGACCCAGGTGGGCCCGGGGGTACTCCGTGCTCCTGCCGGGAGCAGGGTGCCCCCGCTAGCGTCCTAGGTGTCCAGAAAATTGTGCGGCCGTTCAAGGTACGCCGAGCAGAGGCCACCGCCTCACGGAAACTGCAGCACGCCTCCGCTTCTGCACGGCAAATCCGGGCCTTACCTCCAGGCGTGTGTTCGTGCTGGGTGTTGCCGGTAGCGGCACGGCATGGTAAGACGCTGACTTTCTCCTCGAGCAGAGTGACTTCAGGTACGAGGGCCTCGACGCATTCAGAGCAGGGCGTTCTCTCACGGCAGCTCACACAGGGGCCACGACAAGGTCTTCCGGGCCCTTCGGACTCACCGGAAATATTGTCCTGAGGCTGTTCGAGGACTCTGGAAATGTAGCTCTCCTCAAGGGACGTGCAGTGTGCTGCCCATCACTCGGCAGGCACAGAGGGCCTCCGAGGGATCCACCAGTGGGCCTCGAAGTTGCTCAGCCGGCCCACAGGGGTCTGCAGGTGCTCAGTGAACTTGGAGGGAAAATGATGCATAACCCGAGAGGCCTAGGAGTCCTCAAAAGGGGACTTCCTTTAAAGTAAAGCGTATACGCGACTAAGAACGCGTGGAAACAGCTGCACGTCTCCCTTTCTGCACGGCTGCTAAGGGCCTAACCTGGAGGCAGGTTTTCACGTTGAGGTTCCCTTTAGCTCTAGAGCTGGTCGGGCGGACCGCCACCGCGGCCGTGGAAGCACCTGGCTCAGACAGAGCAAAGTCATCATTTTCCCCGAAGCAGTCTCACAGTGTTTACAGGCCTGTCAAGAGCAGGGGACGGCAGGTAGCCTCACGGCAGCGTGAAAGCAGCCTTCAAAACGGGAAAGCAAGCCTAGTTCCGGCAGGCCCCCGTTTGCATGGGCACACTCGGCATACATCCCTGTGGTTTCTAACAAGTCCAAAGAGACACAGGTTACCCTGTGGTTCCTTCCCTGGATCAACTCCTCGAAGTCGGGTGTTCTGCATCAAGGAAACTGCCTCCACCAAGGAACGCCGCGGCTACGCCTCTGGGCCTGTGGCTATCCAAAAGCCTGCAGTGCCGCGGGAAGAACAGAACTGAGATTGCGGTGGGCACGCAAGCCGACCTTCTCTCTAGGAGGCGCGGTGACTTCAGGCAGGAGGTCCTAGGTGGAATGTGAAGCCGAGGGTTAATCTGAGTGCCGCTCGACTAGGGCCATGCGTTAGACTTGCACGCCAGGTGGGACGTGCCAGAACGGTGCTCCCGAACGAGGGCGAGTGCTATGGGAAACGAAGCTGCTCCAAAAGAGAGGGCAGCGCCTTTCCCGACGCTCGGCATGCACAGAGTGCCTCCACAGGGCTACTGGCCTGGAGGTTGCTCAGCAGACCCACGGGGTCCTGTGGGTACTCAGTGTTCCCGCCGGGAGCGGGGTGCCCGCGCGGGCCTCCTAGGTGTCCAGAAAACCGTGCTGCATTTAGAGATATGCAGAGCAGGGGCCACGGCCGCATGGAAACTGCTGCACGCCTCCGCTTCTGCACGGAAAGCAGGGCCTTACCTCCAGGCACGTGCTCACGCTGGGTGCCCCTTTGGCGCCACAGCGTGGTAAGCTGCTGGCTTTCTCCTCGAGCAGGGTGCCTTTAGGGGCGAGGTCCTCGCAGTGGTCAGAGCAGAGTGTTTTCTCATGGCCGCTCACACAAGGGCCACGACAAAAGACTTCCTGGGCACTTCGGACTCACCAGCAATGGGGTCCTGAGGCTGTCCGAGGACCCTGGAAATGCAGCTCCCCTCAAGGAACGGGCCGTGTGTTGCCCGTCACTCGGCACACGCAGAGGGCCTCCACCGGACAGACCAACGGGCCTCGATGTTGCTCAGCCGGCCCACAGGGGTCCGGAGGTACTCAGTGGCCCTGGAGGGACAATGATGCCCTCCCGAGAGACCTAGGCGTCTTCAGAAGGGTACTTCCTTGAAAACAAAGCAGAACAGCGACTAAGAGCTCATGGAAGCAGCTGCACGCCTCCCTCTCTGCCCGGCTACTCAGGACCTAAACGGGAGGCTAGTTCCCACCTTGAGTCTCCTTTTAGCTCGAGAGCTCGTCAGGCTGACCACCAGCCGCGGCCATGCAAGCACCTGGTTTAGACAGAGCAAACTCATTTTTTCCCCAGAAGCGTTCCTACAGGGTTCGCAGGCCGGTCAAGAGCAGGGAACGTCCGGTAGCTTCAAGGCAGCGTGCACACGCAGCCTTCCAAATGGGAAAGCAAGGCTACTCCCAGCGGGCCCCCGTTTCCATGGGCACACTCAGCGTACACCCCTGTGGTCTCTAACGAGTCCAAAGAGACACAGGTTACCCTGTGTCTCCTTCCCTGAATCAACTTCTCGAAGTAGGGTGTTCGGCTTCCAGCGACCTGCCTCAACCAAGGGGCGCCGTCGCTGCTCCTCCGGGCCTGGGGCTGTTCAGAAGCCTGCATGCAGTGCCGCAGGAAGAACAGGACTTAAGTTGCAGTAAGAACGCGAGCCGGCTTTCTCTAGGAGGCACGGTGACTTCAGGCAGGAGGTCCTAGATGGAATGCGAGGCCCAGGGTTTCTCTGAGTGCGGCTCAGACTAGGGCAAGGCGCAAGAAGGCTTCGACGCCAGGTGGGACGTGCCAGGACGGTGCTCCCGAACGTGGGCGAGTGCTGGGGAAATGAAGCTGCTCCACACGGGAGTGCAGTGCGTTTCCCTACGCTCGGCATACACACAGGGGCCCCCAAAGGGCTACGGGCCTGGATGTTGCTTAGCAGACCCAGGTGGGCCCGGGGGTACTCCGTGCTCCTGCCGGGAGCAGGGTGCCCCCGCTAGCGTCCTAGGTGTCCAGAAAATTGTGCGGCCGTTCAAGGTACGCCGAGCAGAGGCCACCGCCTCACGGAAACTGCAGCACGCCTCCGCTTCTGCACGGCAAATCCGGGCCTTACCTCCAGGCGTGTGTTCGTGCTGGGTGTTGCCGGTAGCGGCACGGCATGGTAAGACGCTGACTTTCTCCTCGAGCAGAGTGACTTCAGGTACGAGGGCCTCGACGCATTCAGAGCAGGGCGTTCTCTCACGGCAGCTCACACAGGGGCCACGACAAGGTCTTCCGGGCCCTTCGGACTCACCGGAAATATTGTCCTGAGGCTGTTCGAGGACTCTGGAAATGTAGCTCTCCTCAAGGGACGTGCAGTGTGCTGCCCATCACTCGGCAGGCACAGAGGGCCTCCGAGGGATCCACCAGTGGGCCTCGAAGTTGCTAAGCCGGCCCACAGGGGTCTGCAGGTGCTCAGTGAACTTGGAGGGAAAATGATGCATAACCCGAGAGGCCTAGGAGTCCTCAAAAGGGGACTTCCTTTAAAGTAAAGCGTATACGCGACTAAGAACGCGTGGAAACAGCTGCACGTCTCCCTTTCTGCACGGCTGCTAAGGGCCTAACCTGGAGGCAGGTTTTCACGTTGAGGTTCCCTTTAGCTCTAGAGCTGGTCGGGCGGACCGCCACCGCGGCCGTGGAAGCACCTGGCTCAGACAGAGCAAAGTCATCATTTTCCCCGAAGCAGTCTCACAGTGTTTACAGGCCTGTCAAGAGCAGGGGACGGCAGGTAGCCTCACGGCAGCGTGAAAGCAGCCTTCAAAACGGGAAAGCAAGCCTAGTTCCGGCAGGCCCCCGTTTGCATGGGCACACTCGGCATACATCCCTGTGGTTTCTAACAAGTCCAAAGAGACACAGGTTACCCTGTGGTTCCTTCCCTGGATCAACTCCTCGAAGTCGGGTGTTCTGCATCAAGGAAACTGCCTCCACCAAGGAACGCCGCGGCTACGCCTCTGGGCCTGTGGCTATCCAAAAGCCTGCAGTGCCGCGGGAAGAACAGAACTGAGATTGCGGTGGGCACGCAAGCCGACCTTCTCTCTAGGAGGCGCGGTGACTTCAGGCAGGAGGTCCTAGGTGGAATGTGAAGCCGAGGGTTAATCTGAGTGCCGCTCGACTAGGGCCATGCGTAAGACTTGCACGCCAGGTGGGACGTGCCAGAACGGTGCTCCCGAACGAGGGCGAGTGCTATGGGAAACGAAGCTGCTCCAAAAGAGAGGGCAGCGCCTTTCCCGACGCTCGGCATGCACAGAGTGCCTCCACAGGGCTACTGGCCTGGAGGTTGCTCAGCAGACCCACGGGGTCCTGTGGGTACTCAGTGTTCCCGCCGGGAGCGGGGTGCCCGCGCGGGCCTCCTAGGTGTCCAGAAAACCGTGCTGCAGTTAGAGATATGCAGAGCAGGGGCCACGGCCGCATGGAAACTGCTGCACGCCTCCGCTTCTGCACGGAAAGCAGGGCCTTACCTCCAGGCACGTGCTCACGCTGGGTGCCCCTTTGGCGCCACAGCGTGGTAAGCTGCTGGCTTTCTCCTCGAGCAGGGTGCCTTTAGGGGCGAGGTCCTCGCAGTGGTCAGAGCAGAGTGTTTTCTCATGGCCGCTCACACAAGGGCCACGACAAAAGACTTCCTGGGCACTTCGGACTCACCAGCAATGGGGTCCTGAGGCTGTCCGAGGACCCTGGAAATGCAGCTCCCCTCAAGGAACGGGCCGTGTGTTGCCCGTCACTCGGCACACGCAGAGGGCCTCCACCGGACAGACCAACGGGCCTCGATGTTGCTCAGCCGGCCCACAGGGGTCCGGAGGTACTCAGTGGCCCTGGAGGGACAATGATGCCCTCCCGAGAGACCTAGGCGTCTTCAGAAGGGTACTTCCTTGAAAACAAAGCAGAACAGCGACTAAGAGCTCATGGAAGCAGCTGCACGCCTCCCTCTCTGCCCGGCTACTCAGGACCTAAACGGGAGGCTAGTTCCCACCTTGAGTCTCCTTTTAGCTCGAGAGCTCGTCAGGCTGACCACCAGCCGCGGCCATGCAAGCACCTGGTTTAGACAGAGCAAACTCATTTTTTCCCCAGAAGCGTTCCTACAGGGTTCGCAGGCCGGTCAAGAGCAGGGAACGTCCGGTAGCTTCAAGGCAGCGTGCACACGCAGCCTTCCAAATGGGAAAGCAAGGCTACTCCCAGCGGGCCCCCGTTTCCATGGGCACACTCAGCGTACACCCCTGTGGTCTCTAACGAGTCCAAAGAGACACAGGTTACCCTGTGTCTCCTTCCCTGAATCAACTTCTCGAAGTAGGGTGTTCGGCTTCCAGCGACCTGCCTCAACCAAGGGGCGCCGTCGCTGCTCCTCCGGGCCTGGGGCTGTTCAGAAGCCTGCATGCAGTGCCGCAGGAAGAACAGGACTTAAGTTGCAGTAAGAACGCGAGCCGGCTTTCTCTAGGAGGCACGGTGACTTCAGGCAGGAGGTCCTAGATGGAATGCGAGGCCCAGGGTTTCTCTGAGTGCGGCTCAGACTAGGGCAAGGCGCAAGAAGGCTTCGACGCCAGGTGGGACGTGCCAGGACGGTGCTCCCGAACGTGGGCGAGTGCTGGGGAAATGAAGCTGCTCCACACGGGAGTGCAGTGCGTTTCCCTACGCTCGGCATACACACAGGGGCCCCCAAAGGGCTACGGGCCTGGATGTTGCTTAGCAGACCCAGGTGGGCCCGGGGGTACTCCGTGCTCCTGCCGGGAGCAGGGTGCCCCCGCTAGCGTCCTAGGTGTCCAGAAAATTGTGCGGCCGTTCAAGGTACGCCGAGCAGAGGCCACCGCCTCACGGAAACTGCAGCACGCCTCCGCTTCTGCACGGCAAATCCGGGCCTTACCTCCAGGCGTGTGTTCGTGCTGGGTGTTGCCGGTAGCGGCACGGCATGGTAAGACGCTGACTTTCTCCTCGAGCAGAGTGACTTCAGGTACGAGGGCCTCGACGCATTCAGAGCAGGGCGTTCTCTCACGGCAGCTCACACAGGGGCCACGACAAGGTCTTCCGGGCCCTTCGGACTCACCGGAAATATTGTCCTGAGGCTGTTCGAGGACTCTGGAAATGTAGCTCTCCTCAAGGGACGTGCAGTGTGCTGCCCATCACTCGGCAGGCACAGAGGGCCTCCGAGGGATCCACCAGTGGGCCTCGAAGTTGCTCAGCCGGCCCACAGGGGTCTGCAGGTGCTCAGTGAACTTGGAGGGAAAATGATGCATAACCCGAGAGGCCTAGGAGTCCTCAAAAGGGGACTTCCTTTAAAGTAAAGCGTATACGCGACTAAGAACGCGTGGAAACAGCTGCACGTCTCCCTTTCTGCACGGCTGCTAAGGGCCTAACCTGGAGGCAGGTTTTCACGTTGAGGTTCCCTTTAGCTCTAGAGCTGGTCGGGCGGACCGCCACCGCGGCCGTGGAAGCACCTGGCTCAGACAGAGCAAAGTCATCATTTTCCCCGAAGCAGTCTCACAGTGTTTACAGGCCTGTCAAGAGCAGGGGACGGCAGGTAGCCTCACGGCAGCGTGAAAGCAGCCTTCAAAACGGGAAAGCAAGCCTAGTTCCGGCAGGCCCCCGTTTGCATGGGCACACTCGGCATACATCCCTGTGGTTTCTAACAAGTCCAAAGAGACACAGGTTACCCTGTGGTTCCTTCCCTGGATCAACTCCTCGAAGTCGGGTGTTCTGCATCAAGGAAACTGCCTCCACCAAGGAACGCCGCGGCTACGCCTCTGGGCCTGTGGCTATCCAAAAGCCTGCAGTGCCGCGGGAAGAACAGAACTGAGATTGCGGTGGGCACGCAAGCCGACCTTCTCTCTAGGAGGCGCGGTGACTTCAGGCAGGAGGTCCTAGGTGGAATGTGAAGCCGAGGGTTAATCTGAGTGCCGCTCGACTAGGGCCATGCGTAAGACTTGCACGCCAGGTGGGACGTGCCAGAACGGTGCTCCCGAACGAGGGCGAGTGCTATGGGAAACGAAGCTGCTCCAAAAGAGAGGGCAGCGCCTTTCCCGACGCTCGGCATGCACAGAGTGCCTCCACAGGGCTACTGGCCTGGAGGTTGCTCAGCAGACCCACGGGGTCCTGTGGGTACTCAGTGTTCCCGCCGGGAGCGGGGTGCCCGCGCGGGCCTCCTAGGTGTCCAGAAAACCGTGCTGCAGTTAGAGATATGCAGAGCAGGGGCCACGGCCGCATGGAAACTGCTGCACGCCTCCGCTTCTGCACGGAAAGCAGGGCCTTACCTCCAGGCACGTGCTCACGCTGGGTGCCCCTTTGGCGCCACAGCGTGGTAAGCTGCTGGCTTTCTCCTCGAGCAGGGTGCCTTTAGGGGCGAGGTCCTCGCAGTGGTCAGAGCAGAGTGTTTTCTCATGGCCGCTCACACAAGGGCCACGACAAAAGACTTCCTGGGCACTTCGGACTCACCAGCAATGGGGTCCTGAGGCTGTCCGAGGACCCTGGAAATGCAGCTCCCCTCAAGGAACGGGCCGTGTGTTGCCCGTCACTCGGCACACGCAGAGGGCCTCCACCGGACAGACCAACGGGCCTCGATGTTGCTCAGCCGGCCCACAGGGGTCCGGAGGTACTCAGTGGCCCTGGAGGGACAATGATGCCCTCCCGAGAGACCTAGGCGTCTTCAGAAGGGTACTTCCTTGAAAACAAAGCAGAACAGCGACTAAGAGCTCATGGAAGCAGCTGCACGCCTCCCTCTCTGCCCGGCTACTCAGGACCTAAACGGGAGGCTAGTTCCCACCTTGAGTCTCCTTTTAGCTCGAGAGCTCGTCAGGCTGACCACCAGCCGCGGCCATGCAAGCACCTGGTTTAGACAGAGCAAACTCATTTTTTCCCCAGAAGCGTTCCTACAGGGTTCGCAGGCCGGTCAAGAGCAGGGAACGTCCGGTAGCTTCAAGGCAGCGTGCACACGCAGCCTTCCAAATGGGAAAGCAAGGCTACTCCCAGCGGGCCCCCGTTTCCATGGGCACACTCAGCGTACACCCCTGTGGTCTCTAACGAGTCCAAAGAGACACAGGTTACCCTGTGTCTCCTTCCCTGAATCAACTTCTCGAAGTAGGGTGTTCGGCTTCCAGCGACCTGCCTCAACCAAGGGGCGCCGTCGCTGCTCCTCCGGGCCTGGGGCTGTTCAGAAGCCTGCAGTGCCGCAGGAAGAACAGGACTTAAGTTGCAGTAAGAACGCGAGCCGGCTTTCTCTAGGAGGCACGGTGACTTCAGGCAGGAGGTCCTAGATGGAATGCGAGGCCCAGGGTTTCTCTGAGTGCGGCTCAGACTAGGGCAAGGCGCAAGAAGGCTTCGACGCCAGGTGGGACGTGCCAGGACGGTGCTCCCGAACGTGGGCGAGTGCTGGGGAAATGAAGCTGCTCCACACGGGAGTGCAGTGCGTTTCCCTACGCTCGGCATACACACAGGGGCCCCCAAAGGGCTACGGGCCTGGATGTTGCTTAGCAGACCCAGGTGGGCCCGGGGGTACTCCGTGCTCCTGCCGGGAGCAGGGTGCCCCCGCTAGCGTCCTAGGTGTCCAGAAAATTGTGCGGCCGTTCAAGGTACGCCGAGCAGAGGCCACCGCCTCACGGAAACTGCAGCACGCCTCCGCTTCTGCACGGCAAATCCGGGCCTTACCTCCAGGCGTGTGTTCGTGCTGGGTGTTGCCGGTAGCGGCACGGCATGGTAAGACGCTGACTTTCTCCTCGAGCAGAGTGACTTCAGGTACGAGGGCCTCGACGCATTCAGAGCAGGGCGTTCTCTCACGGCAGCTCACACAGGGGCCACGACAAGGTCTTCCGGGCCCTTCGGACTCACCGGAAATATTGTCCTGAGGCTGTTCGAGGACTCTGGAAATGTAGCTCTCCTCAAGGGACGTGCAGTGTGCTGCCCATCACTCGGCAGGCACGGAGGGCCTCCGAGGGATCCACCAGTGGGCCTCGAAGTTGCTCAGCCGGCCCACAGGGGTCTGCAGGTGCTCAGTGAACTTGGAGGGAAAATGATGCATAACCCGAGAGGCCTAGGAGTCCTCAAAAGGGGACTTCCTTTAAAGTAAAGCGTATACGCGACTAAGAACGCGTGGAAACAGCTGCACGTCTCCCTTTCTGCACGGCTGCTAAGGGCCTAACCTGGAGGCAGGTTTTCACGTTGAGGTTCCCTTTAGCTCTAGAGCTGGTCGGGCGGACCGCCACCGCGGCCGTGGAAGCACCTGGCTCAGACAGAGCAAAGTCATCATTTTCCCCGAAGCAGTCTCACAGTGTTTACAGGCCTGTCAAGAGCAGGGGACGGCAGGTAGCCTCACGGCAGCGTGAAAGCAGCCTTCAAAACGGGAAAGCAAGCCTAGTTCCGGCAGGCCCCCGTTTGCATGGGCACACTCGGCATACATCCCTGTGGTTTCTAACAAGTCCAAAGAGACACAGGTTACCCTGTGGTTCCTTCCCTGGATCAACTCCTCGAAGTCGGGTGTTCTGCATCAAGGAAACTGCCTCCACCAAGGAACGCCGCGGCTACGCCTCTGGGCCTGTGGCTATCCAAAAGCCTGCAGTGCCGCGGGAAGAACAGAACTGAGATTGCGGTGGGCACGCAAGCCGACCTTCTCTCTAGGAGGCGCGGTGACTTCAGGCAGGAGGTCCTAGGTGGAATGTGAAGCCGAGGGTTAATCTGAGTGCCGCTCGACTAGGGCCATGCGTAAGACTTGCACGCCAGGTGGGACGTGCCAGAACGGTGCTCCCGAACGAGGGCGAGTGCTATGGGAAACGAAGCTGCTCCAAAAGAGAGGGCAGCGCCTTTCCCGACGCTCGGCATGCACAGAGTGCCTCCACAGGGCTACTGGCCTGGAGGTTGCTCAGCAGACCCACGGGGTCCTGTGGGTACTCAGTGTTCCCGCCGGGAGCGGGGTGCCCGCGCGGGCCTCCTAGGTGTCCAGAAAACCGTGCTGCAGTTAGAGATATGCAGAGCAGGGGCCACGGCCGCATGGAAACTGCTGCACGCCTCCGCTTCTGCACGGAAAGCAGGGCCTTACCTCCAGGCACGTGCTCACGCTGGGTGCCCCTTTGGCGCCACAGCGTGGTAAGCTGCTGGCTTTCTCCTCGAGCAGGGTGCCTTTAGGGGCGAGGTCCTCGCAGTGGTCAGAGCAGAGTGTTTTCTCATGGCCGCTCACACAAGGACCACGACAAAAGACTTCCTGGGCACTTCGGACTCACCAGCAATGGGGTCCTGAGGCTGTCCGAGGACCCTGGAAATGCAGCTCCCCTCAAGGAACGGGCCGTGTGTTGCCCGTCACTCGGCACACGCAGAGGGCCTCCACCGGACAGACCAACGGGCCTCGATGTTGCTCAGCCGGCCCACAGGGGTCCGGAGGTACTCAGTGGCCCTGGAGGGACAATGATGCCCTCCCGAGAGACCTAGGCGTCTTCAGAAGGGTACTTCCTTGAAAACAAAGCAGAACAGCGACTAAGAGCTCATGGAAGCAGCTGCACGCCTCCCTCTCTGCCCGGCTACTCAGGACCTAAACGGGAGGCTAGTTCCCACCTTGAGTCTCCTTTTAGCTCGAGAGCTCGTCAGGCTGACCACCAGCCGCGGCCATGGAAGCACCTGGTTTAGACAGAGCAAACTCATTTTTTCCCCAGAAGCGTTCCTACAGGGTTCGCAGGCCGGTCAAGAGCAGGGAACGTCCGGTAGCTTCAAGGCAGCGTGCACACGCAGCCTTCCAAATGGGAAAGCAAGGCTACTCCCAGCGGGCCCCCGTTTCCATGGGCACACTCAGCGTACACCCCTGTGGTCTCTAACGAGTCCAAAGAGACACAGGTTACCCTGTGTCTCCTTCCCTGAATCAACTTCTCGAAGTAGGGTGTTCGGCTTCCAGCGACCTGCCTCAACCAAGGGGTGCCGTCGCTGCTCCTCCGGGCCTGGGGCTGTTCAGAAGCCTGCAGTGCCGCAGGAAGAACAGGACTTAAGTTGCAGTAAGAACGCGAGCCGGCTTTCTCTAGGAGGCACGGTGACTTCAGGCAGGAGGTCCTAGATGGAATGCGAGGCCCAGGGTTTCTCTGAGTGCGGCTCAGACTAGGGCAAGGCGCAAGAAGGCTTCGACGCCAGGTGGGACGTGCCAGGACGGTGCTCCCGAACGTGGGCGAGTGCTGGGGAAATGAAGCTGCTCCACACGGGAGTGCAGTGCGTTTCCCTACGCTCGGCATACACACAGGGGCCCCCAAAGGGCTACGGGCCTGGATGTTGCTTAGCAGACCCAGGTGGGCCCGGGGGTACTCCGTGCTCCTGCCGGGAGCAGGGTGCCCCCGCTAGCGTCCTAGGTGTCCAGAAAATTGTGCGGCCGTTCAAGGTACGCCGAGCAGAGGCCACCGCCTCACGGAAACTGCAGCACGCCTCCGCTTCTGCACGGCAAATCCGGGCCTTACCTCCAGGCGTGTGTTCGTGCTGGGTGTTGCCGGTAGCGGCACGGCATGGTAAGACGCTGACTTTCTCCTCGAGCAGAGTGACTTCAGGTACGAGGGCCTCGACGCATTCAGAGCAGGGCGTTCTCTCACGGCAGCTCACACAGGGGCCACGACAAGGTCTTCCGGGCCCTTCGGACTCACCGGAAATATTGTCCTGAGGCTGTTCGAGGACTCTGGAAATGTAGCTCTCCTCAAGGGACGTGCAGTGTGCTGCCCATCACTCGGCAGGCACAGAGGGCCTCCGAGGGATCCACCAGTGGGCCTCGAAGTTGCTCAGCCGGCCCACAGGGGTCTGCAGGTGCTCAGTGAACTTGGAGGGAAAATGATGCATAACCCGAGAGGCCTAGGAGTCCTCAAAAGGGGACTTCCTTTAAAGTAAAGCGTATACGCGACTAAGAACGCGTGGAAACAGCTGCACGTCTCCCTTTCTGCACGGCTGCTAAGGGCCTAACCTGGAGGCAGGTTTTCACGTTGAGGTTCCCTTTAGCTCTAGAGCTGGTCGGGCGGACCGCCACCGCGGCCGTGGAAGCACCTGGCTCAGACAGAGCAAAGTCATCATTTTCCCCGAAGCAGTCTCACAGTGTTTACAGGCCTGTCAAGAGCAGGGGACGGCAGGTAGCCTCACGGCAGCGTGAAAGCAGCCTTCAAAACGGGAAAGCAAGCCTAGTTCCGGCAGGCCCCCGTTTGCATGGGCACACTCGGCATACATCCCTGTGGTTTCTAACAAGTCCAAAGAGACACAGGTTACCCTGTGGTTCCTTCCCTGGATCAACTCCTCGAAGTCGGGTGTTCTGCATCAAGGAAACTGCCTCCACCAAGGAACGCCGCGGCTACGCCTCTGGGCCTGTGGCTATCCAAAAGCCTGCAGTGCCGCGGGAAGAACAGAACTGAGATTGCGGTGGGCACGCAAGCCGACCTTCTCTCTAGGAGGCGCGGTGACTTCAGGCAGGAGGTCCTAGGTGGAATGTGAAGCCGAGGGTTAATCTGAGTGCCGCTCGACTAGGGCCATGCGTAAGACTTGCACGCCAGGTGGGACGTGCCAGAACGGTGCTCCCGAACGAGGGCGAGTGCTATGGGAAACGAAGCTGCTCCAAAAGAGAGGGCAGCGCCTTTCCCGACGCTCGGCATGCACAGAGTGCCTCCACAGGGCTACTGGCCTGGAGGTTGCTCAGCAGACCCACGGGGTCCTGTGGGTACTCAGTGTTCCCGCCGGGAGCGGGGTGCCCGCGCGGGCCTCCTAGGTGTCCAGAAAACCGTGCTGCAGTTAGAGATATGCAGAGCAGGGGCCACGGCCGCATGGAAACTGCTGCACGCCTCCGCTTCTGCACGGAAAGCAGGGCCTTACCTCCAGGCACGTGCTCACGCTGGGTGCCCCTTTGGCGCCACAGCGTGGTAAGCTGCTGGCTTTCTCCTCGAGCAGGGTGCCTTTAGGGGCGAGGTCCTCGCAGTGGTCAGAGCAGAGTGTTTTCTCATGGCCGCTCACACAAGGACCACGACAAAAGACTTCCTGGGCACTTCGGACTCACCAGCAATGGGGTCCTGAGGCTGTCCGAGGACCCTGGAAATGCAGCTCCCCTCAAGGAACGGGCCGTGTGTTGCCCGTCACTCGGCACACGCAGAGGGCCTCCACCGGACAGACCAACGGGCCTCGATGTTGCTCAGCCGGCCCACAGGGGTCCGGAGGTACTCAGTGGCCCTGGAGGGACAATGATGCCCTCCCGAGAGACCTAGGCGTCTTCAGAAGGGTACTTCCTTGAAAACAAAGCAGAACAGCGACTAAGAGCTCATGGAAGCAGCTGCACGCCTCCCTCTCTGCCCGGCTACTCAGGACCTAAACGGGAGGCTAGTTCCCACCTTGAGTCTCCTTTTAGCTCGAGAGCTCGTCAGGCTGACCACCAGCCGCGGCCATGCAAGCACCTGGTTTAGACAGAGCAAACTCATTTTTTCCCCAGAAGCGTTCCTACAGGGTTCGCAGGCCGGTCAAGAGCAGGGAACGTCCGGTAGCTTCAAGGCAGCGTGCACACGCAGCCTTCCAAATGGGAAAGCAAGGCTACTCCCAGCGGGCCCCCGTTTCCATGGGCACACTCAGCGTACACCCCTGTGGTCTCTAACGAGTCCAAAGAGACACAGGTTACCCTGTGTCTCCTTCCCTGAATCAACTTCTCGAAGTAGGGTGTTCGGCTTCCAGCGACCTGCCTCAACCAAGGGGCGCCGTCGCTGCTCCTCCGGGCCTGGGGCTGTTCAGAAGCCTGCAGTGCCGCAGGAAGAACAGGACTTAAGTTGCAGTAAGAACGCGAGCCGGCTTTCTCTAGGAGGCACGGTGACTTCAGGCAGGAGGTCCTAGATGGAATGCGAGGCCCAGGGTTTCTCTGAGTGCGGCTCAGACTAGGGCAAGGCGCAAGAAGGCTTCGACGCCAGGTGGGACGTGCCAGGACGGTGCTCCCGAACGTGGGCGAGTGCTGGGGAAATGAAGCTGCTCCACACGGGAGTGCAGTGCGTTTCCCTACGCTCGGCATACACACAGGGGCCCCCAAAGGGCTACGGGCCTGGATGTTGCTTAGCAGACCCAGGTGGGCCCGGGGGTACTCCGTGCTCCTGCCGGGAGCAGGGTGCCCCCGCTAGCGTCCTAGGTGTCCAGAAAATTGTGCGGCCGTTCAAGGTACGCCGAGCAGAGGCCACCGCCTCACGGAAACTGCAGCACGCCTCCGCTTCTGCACGGCAAATCCGGGCCTTACCTCCAGGCGTGTGTTCGTGCTGGGTGTTGCCGGTAGCGGCACGGCATGGTAAGACGCTGACTTTCTCCTCGAGCAGAGTGACTTCAGGTACGAGGGCCTCGACGCATTCAGAGCAGGGCGTTCTCTCACGGCAGCTCACACAGGGGCCACGACAAGGTCTTCCGGGCCCTTCGGACTCACCGGAAATATTGTCCTGAGGCTGTTCGAGGACTCTGGAAATGTAGCTCTCCTCAAGGGACGTGCAGTGTGCTGCCCATCACTCGGCAGGCACAGAGGGCCTCCGAGGGATCCACCAGTGGGCCTCGAAGTTGCTCAGCCGGCCCACAGGGGTCTGCAGGTGCTCAGTGAACTTGGAGGGAAAATGATGCATAACCCGAGAGGCCTAGGAGTCCTCAAAAGGGGACTTCCTTTAAAGTAAAGCGTATACGCGACTAAGAACGCGTGGAAACAGCTGCACGTCTCCCTTTCTGCACGGCTGCTAAGGGCCTAACCTGGAGGCAGGTTTTCACGTTGAGGTTCCCTTTAGCTCTAGAGCTGGTCGGGCGGACCGCCACCGCGGCCGTGGAAGCACCTGGCTCAGACAGAGCAAAGTCATCATTTTCCCCGAAGCAGTCTCACAGTGTTTACAGGCCTGTCAAGAGCAGGGGACGGCAGGTAGCCTCACGGCAGCGTGAAAGCAGCCTTCAAAACGGGAAAGCAAGCCTAGTTCCGGCAGGCCCCCGTTTGCATGGGCACACTCGGCATACATCCCTGTGGTTTCTAACAAGTCCAAAGAGACACAGGTTACCCTGTGGTTCCTTCCCTGGATCAACTCCTCGAAGTCGGGTGTTCTGCATCAAGGAAACTGCCTCCACCAAGGAACGCCGCGGCTACGCCTCTGGGCCTGTGGCTATCCAAAAGCCTGCAGTGCCGCGGGAAGAACAGAACTGAGATTGCGGTGGGCACGCAAGCCGACCTTCTCTCTAGGAGGCGCGGTGACTTCAGGCAGGAGGTCCTAGGTGGAATGTGAAGCCGAGGGTTAATCTGAGTGCCGCTCGACTAGGGCCATGCGTAAGACTTGCACGCCAGGTGGGACGTGCCAGAACGGTGCTCCCGAACGAGGGCGAGTGCTATGGGAAACGAAGCTGCTCCAAAAGAGAGGGCAGCGCCTTTCCCGACGCTCGGCATGCACAGAGTGCCTCCACAGGGCTACTGGCCTGGAGGTTGCTCAGCAGACCCACGGGGTCCTGTGGGTACTCAGTGTTCCCGCCGGGAGCGGGGTGCCCGCGCGGGCCTCCTAGGTGTCCAGAAAACCGTGCTGCAGTTAGAGATATGCAGAGCAGGGGCCACGGCCGCATGGAAACTGCTGCACGCCTCCGCTTCTGCACGGAAAGCAGGGCCTTACCTCCAGGCACGTGCTCACGCTGGGTGCCCCTTTGGCGCCACAGCGTGGTAAGCTGCTGGCTTTCTCCTCGAGCAGGGTGCCTTTAGGGGCGAGGTCCTCGCAGTGGTCAGAGCAGAGTGTTTTCTCATGGCCGCTCACACAAGGACCACGACAAAAGACTTCCTGGGCACTTCGGACTCACCAGCAATGGGGTCCTGAGGCTGTCCGAGGACCCTGGAAATGCAGCTCCCCTCAAGGAACGGGCCGTGTGTTGCCCGTCACTCGGCACACGCAGAGGGCCTCCACCGGACAGACCAACGGGCCTCGATGTTGCTCAGCCGGCCCACAGGGGTCCGGAGGTACTCAGTGGCCCTGGAGGGACAATGATGCCCTCCCGAGAGACCTAGGCGTCTTCAGAAGGGTACTTCCTTGAAAACAAAGCAGAACAGCGACTAAGAGCTCATGGAAGCAGCTGCACGCCTCCCTCTCTGCCCGGCTACTCAGGACCTAAACGGGAGGCTAGTTCCCACCTTGAGTCTCCTTTTAGCTCGAGAGCTCGTCAGGCTGACCACCAGCCGCGGCCATGCAAGCACCTGGTTTAGACAGAGCAAACTCATTTTTTCCCCAGAAGCGTTCCTACAGGGTTCGCAGGCCGGTCAAGAGCAGGGAACGTCCGGTAGCTTCAAGGCAGCGTGCACACGCAGCCTTCCAAATGGGAAAGCAAGGCTACTCCCAGCGGGCCCCCGTTTCCATGGGCACACTCAGCGTACACCCCTGTGGTCTCTAACGAGTCCAAAGAGACACAGGTTACCCTGTGTCTCCTTCCCTGAATCAACTTCTCGAAGTAGGGTGTTCGGCTTCCAGCGACCTGCCTCAACCAAGGGGCGCCGTCGCTGCTCCTCCGGGCCTGGGGCTGTTCAGAAGCCTGCAGTGCCGCAGGAAGAACAGGACTTAAGTTGCAGTAAGAACGCGAGCCGGCTTTCTCTAGGAGGCACGGTGACTTCAGGCAGGAGGTCCTAGATGGAATGCGAGGCCCAGGGTTTCTCTGAGTGCGGCTCAGACTAGGGCAAGGCGCAAGAAGGCTTCGACGCCAGGTGGGACGTGCCAGGACGGTGCTCCCGAACGTGGGCGAGTGCTGGGGAAATGAAGCTGCTCCACACGGGAGTGCAGTGCGTTTCCCTACGCTCGGCATACACACAGGGGCCCCCAAAGGGCTACGGGCCTGGATGTTGCTTAGCAGACCCAGGTGGGCCCGGGGGTACTCCGTGCTCCTGCCGGGAGCAGGGTGCCCCCGCTAGCGTCCTAGGTGTCCAGAAAATTGTGCGGCCGTTCAAGGTACGCCGAGCAGAGGCCACCGCCTCACGGAAACTGCAGCACGCCTCCGCTTCTGCACGGCAAATCCGGGCCTTACCTCCAGGCGTGTGTTCGTGCTGGGTGTTGCCGGTAGCGGCACGGCATGGTAAGACGCTGACTTTCTCCTCGAGCAGAGTGACTTCAGGTACGAGGGCCTCGACGCATTCAGAGCAGGGCGTTCTCTCACGGCAGCTCACACAGGGGCCACGACAAGGTCTTCCGGGCCCTTCGGACTCACCGGAAATATTGTCCTGAGGCTGTTCGAGGACTCTGGAAATGTAGCTCTCCTCAAGGGACGTGCAGTGTGCTGCCCATCACTCGGCAGGCACAGAGGGCCTCCGAGGGATCCACCAGTGGGCCTCGAAGTTGCTCAGCCGGCCCACAGGGGTCTGCAGGTGCTCAGTGAACTTGGAGGGAAAATGATGCATAACCCGAGAGGCCTAGGAGTCCTCAAAAGGGGACTTCCTTTAAAGTAAAGCGTATACGCGACTAAGAACGCGTGGAAACAGCTGCACGTCTCCCTTTCTGCACGGCTGCTAAGGGCCTAACCTGGAGGCAGGTTTTCACGTTGAGGTTCCCTTTAGCTCTAGAGCTGGTCGGGCGGACCGCCACCGCGGCCGTGGAAGCACCTGGCTCAGACAGAGCAAAGTCATCATTTTCCCCGAAGCAGTCTCACAGTGTTTACAGGCCTGTCAAGAGCAGGGGACGGCAGGTAGCCTCACGGCAGCGTGAAAGCAGCCTTCAAAACGGGAAAGCAAGCCTAGTTCCGGCAGGCCCCCGTTTGCATGGGCACACTCGGCATACATCCCTGTGGTTTCTAACAAGTCCAAAGAGACACAGGTTACCCTGTGGTTCCTTCCCTGGATCAACTCCTCGAAGTCGGGTGTTCTGCATCAAGGAAACTGCCTCCACCAAGGAACGCCGCGGCTACGCCTCTGGGCCTGTGGCTATCCAAAAGCCTGCAGTGCCGCGGGAAGAACAGAACTGAGATTGCGGTGGGCACGCAAGCCGACCTTCTCTCTAGGAGGCGCGGTGACTTCAGGCAGGAGGTCCTAGGTGGAATGTGAAGCCGAGGGTTAATCTGAGTGCCGCTCGACTAGGGCCATGCGTAAGACTTGCACGCCAGGTGGGACGTGCCAGAACGGTGCTCCCGAACGAGGGCGAGTGCTATGGGAAACGAAGCTGCTCCAAAAGAGAGGGCAGCGCCTTTCCCGACGCTCGGCATGCACAGAGTGCCTCCACAGGGCTACTGGCCTGGAGGTTGCTCAGCAGACCCACGGGGTCCTGTGGGTACTCAGTGTTCCCGCCGGGAGCGGGGTGCCCGCGCGGGCCTCCTAGGTGTCCAGAAAACCGTGCTGCAGTTAGAGATATGCAGAGCAGGGGCCACGGCCGCATGGAAACTGCTGCACGCCTCCGCTTCTGCACGGAAAGCAGGGCCTTACCTCCAGGCACGTGCTCACGCTGGGTGCCCCTTTGGCGCCACAGCGTGGTAAGCTGCTGGCTTTCTCCTCGAGCAGGGTGCCTTTAGGGGCGAGGTCCTCGCAGTGGTCAGAGCAGAGTGTTTTCTCATGGCCGCTCACACAAGGACCACGACAAAAGACTTCCTGGGCACTTCGGACTCACCAGCAATGGGGTCCTGAGGCTGTCCGAGGACCCTGGAAATGCAGCTCCCCTCAAGGAACGGGCCGTGTGTTGCCCGTCACTCGGCACACGCAGAGGGCCTCCACCGGACAGACCAACGGGCCTCGATGTTGCTCAGCCGGCCCACAGGGGTCCGGAGGTACTCAGTGGCCCTGGAGGGACAATGATGCCCTCCCGAGAGACCTAGGCGTCTTCAGAAGGGTACTTCCTTGAAAACAAAGCAGAACAGCGACTAAGAGCTCATGGAAGCAGCTGCACGCCTCCCTCTCTGCCCGGCTACTCAGGACCTAAACGGGAGGCTAGTTCCCACCTTGAGTCTCCTTTTAGCTCGAGAGCTCGTCAGGCTGACCACCAGCCGCGGCCATGCAAGCACCTGGTTTAGACAGAGCAAACTCATTTTTTCCCCAGAAGCGTTCCTACAGGGTTCGCAGGCCGGTCAAGAGCAGGGAACGTCCGGTAGCTTCAAGGCAGCGTGCACACGCAGCCTTCCAAATGGGAAAGCAAGGCTACTCCCAGCGGGCCCCCGTTTCCATGGGCACACTCAGCGTACACCCCTGTGGTCTCTAACGAGTCCAAAGAGACACAGGTTACCCTGTGTCTCCTTCCCTGAATCAACTTCTCGAAGTAGGGTGTTCGGCTTCCAGCGACCTGCCTCAACCAAGGGGCGCCGTCGCTGCTCCTCCGGGCCTGGGGCTGTTCAGAAGCCTGCAGTGCCGCAGGAAGAACAGGACTTAAGTTGCAGTAAGAACGCGAGCCGGCTTTCTCTAGGAGGCACGGTGACTTCAGGCAGGAGGTCCTAGATGGAATGCGAGGCCCAGGGTTTCTCTGAGTGCGGCTCAGACTAGGGCAAGGCGCAAGAAGGCTTCGACGCCAGGT
Source organism: Delphinapterus leucas (assembly GCF_059928025.1). Taxonomy (NCBI): domain Eukaryota; kingdom Metazoa; phylum Chordata; class Mammalia; order Artiodactyla; family Monodontidae; genus Delphinapterus; species Delphinapterus leucas. The sequence goes on along the minus strand of NW_028322262.1, from coordinate 2,638,415 downwards.
GGGACGTGCCAGGACGGTGCTCCCGAACGTGGGCGAGTGCTGGGGAAATGAAGCTGCTCCACACGGGAGTGCAGTGCGTTTCCCTACGCTCGGCATACACACAGGGGCCCCCAAAGGGCTACGGGCCTGGATGTTGCTTAGCAGACCCAGGTGGGCCCGGGGGTACTCCGTGCTCCTGCCGGGAGCAGGGTGCCCCCGCTAGCGTCCTAGGTGTCCAGAAAATTGTGCGGCCGTTCAAGGTACGCCGAGCAGAGGCCACCGCCTCACGGAAACTGCAGCACGCCTCCGCTTCTGCACGGCAAATCCGGGCCTTACCTCCAGGCGTGTGTTCGTGCTGGGTGTTGCCGGTAGCGGCACGGCATGGTAAGACGCTGACTTTCTCCTCGAGCAGAGTGACTTCAGGTACGAGGGCCTCGACGCATTCAGAGCAGGGCGTTCTCTCACGGCAGCTCACACAGGGGCCACGACAAGGTCTTCCGGGCCCTTCGGACTCACCGGAAATATTGTCCTGAGGCTGTTCGAGGACTCTGGAAATGTAGCTCTCCTCAAGGGACGTGCAGTGTGCTGCCCATCACTCGGCAGGCACAGAGGGCCTCCGAGGGATCCACCAGTGGGCCTCGAAGTTGCTCAGCCGGCCCACAGGGGTCTGCAGGTGCTCAGTGAACTTGGAGGGAAAATGATGCATAACCCGAGAGGCCTAGGAGTCCTCAAAAGGGGACTTCCTTTAAAGTAAAGCGTATACGCGACTAAGAACGCGTGGAAACAGCTGCACGTCTCCCTTTCTGCACGGCTGCTAAGGGCCTAACCTGGAGGCAGGTTTTCACGTTGAGGTTCCCTTTAGCTCTAGAGCTGGTCGGGCGGACCGCCACCGCGGCCGTGGAAGCACCTGGCTCAGACAGAGCAAAGTCATCATTTTCCCCGAAGCAGTCTCACAGTGTTTACAGGCCTGTCAAGAGCAGGGGACGGCAGGTAGCCTCACGGCAGCGTGAAAGCAGCCTTCAAAACGGGAAAGCAAGCCTAGTTCCGGCAGGCCCCCGTTTGCATGGGCACACTCGGCATACATCCCTGTGGTTTCTAACAAGTCCAAAGAGACACAGGTTACCCTGTGGTTCCTTCCCTGGATCAACTCCTCGAAGTCGGGTGTTCTGCATCAAGGAAACTGCCTCCACCAAGGAACGCCGCGGCTACGCCTCTGGGCCTGTGGCTATCCAAAAGCCTGCAGTGCCGCGGGAAGAACAGAACTGAGATTGCGGTGGGCACGCAAGCCGACCTTCTCTCTAGGAGGCGCGGTGACTTCAGGCAGGAGGTCCTAGGTGGAATGTGAAGCCGAGGGTTAATCTGAGTGCCGCTCGACTAGGGCCATGCGTAAGACTTGCACGCCAGGTGGGACGTGCCAGAACGGTGCTCCCGAACGAGGGCGAGTGCTATGGGAAACGAAGCTGCTCCAAAAGAGAGGGCAGCGCCTTTCCCGACGCTCGGCATGCACAGAGTGCCTCCACAGGGCTACTGGCCTGGAGGTTGCTCAGCAGACCCACGGGGTCCTGTGGGTACTCAGTGTTCCCGCCGGGAGCGGGGTGCCCGCGCGGGCCTCCTAGGTGTCCAGAAAACCGTGCTGCAGTTAGAGATATGCAGAGCAGGGGCCACGGCCGCATGGAAACTGCTGCACGCCTCCGCTTCTGCACGGAAAGCAGGGCCTTACCTCCAGGCACGTGCTCACGCTGGGTGCCCCTTTGGCGCCACAGCGTGGTAAGCTGCTGGCTTTCTCCTCGAGCAGGGTGCCTTTAGGGGCGAGGTCCTCGCAGTGGTCAGAGCAGAGTGTTTTCTCATGGCCGCTCACACAAGGGCCACGACAAAAGACTTCCTGGGCACTTCGGACTCACCAGCAATGGGGTCCTGAGGCTGTCCGAGGACCCTGGAAATGCAGCTCCCCTCAAGGAACGGGCCGTGTGTTGCCCGTCACTCGGCACACGCAGAGGGCCTCCACCGGACAGACCAACGGGCCTCGATGTTGCTCAGCCGGCCCACAGGGGTCCGGAGGTACTCAGTGGCCCTGGAGGGACAATGATGCCCTCCCGAGAGACCTAGGCGTCTTCAGAAGGGTACTTCCTTGAAAACAAAGCAGAACAGCGACTAAGAGCTCATGGAAGCAGCTGCACGCCTCCCTCTCTGCCCGGCTACTCAGGACCTAAACGGGAGGCTAGTTCCCACCTTGAGTCTCCTTTTAGCTCGAGAGCTCGTCAGGCTGACCACCAGCCGCGGCCATGCAAGCACCTGGTTTAGACAGAGCAAACTCATTTTTTCCCCAGAAGCGTTCCTACAGGGTTCGCAGGCCGGTCAAGAGCAGGGAACGTCCGGTAGCTTCAAGGCAGCGTGCACACGCAGCCTTCCAAATGGGAAAGCAAGGCTACTCCCAGCGGGCCCCCGTTTCCATGGGCACACTCAGCGTACACCCCTGTGGTCTCTAACGAGTCCAAAGAGACACAGGTTACCCTGTGTCTCCTTCCCTGAATCAACTTCTCGAAGTAGGGTGTTCGGCTTCCAGCGACCTGCCTCAACCAAGGGGCGCCGTCGCTGCTCCTCCGGGCCTGGGGCTGTTCAGAAGCCTGCAGTGCCGCAGGAAGAACAGGACTTAAGTTGCAGTAAGAACGCGAGCCGGCTTTCTCTAGGAGGCACGGTGACTTCAGGCAGGAGGTCCTAGATGGAATGCGAGGCCCAGGGTTTCTCTGAGTGCGGCTCAGACTAGGGCAAGGCGCAAGAAGGCTTCGACGCCAGGTGGGACGTGCCAGGACGGTGCTCCCGAACGTGGGCGAGTGCTGGGGAAATGAAGCTGCTCCACACGGGAGTGCAGTGCGTTTCCCTACGCTCGGCATACACACAGGGGCCCCCAAAGGGCTACGGGCCTGGATGTTGCTTAGCAGACCCAGGTGGGCCCGGGGGTACTCCGTGCTCCTGCCGGGAGCAGGGTGCCCCCGCTAGCGTCCTAGGTGTCCAGAAAATTGTGCGGCCGTTCAAGGTACGCCGAGCAGAGGCCACCGCCTCACGGAAACTGCAGCACGCCTCCGCTTCTGCACGGCAAATCCGGGCCTTACCTCCAGGCGTGTGTTCGTGCTGGGTGTTGCCGGTAGCGGCACGGCATGGTAAGACGCTGACTTTCTCCTCGAGCAGAGTGACTTCAGGTACGAGGGCCTCGACGCATTCAGAGCAGGGCGTTCTCTCACGGCAGCTCACACAGGGGCCACGACAAGGTCTTCCGGGCCCTTCGGACTCACCGGAAATATTGTCCTGAGGCTGTTCGAGGACTCTGGAAATGTAGCTCTCCTCAAGGGACGTGCAGTGTGCTGCCCATCACTCGGCAGGCACAGAGGGCCTCCGAGGGATCCACCAGTGGGCCTCGAAGTTGCTCAGCCGGCCCACAGGGGTCTGCAGGTGCTCAGTGAACTTGGAGGGAAAATGATGCATAACCCGAGAGGCCTAGGAGTCCTCAAAAGGGGACTTCCTTTAAAGTAAAGCGTATACGCGACTAAGAACGCGTGGAAACAGCTGCACGTCTCCCTTTCTGCACGGCTGCTAAGGGCCTAACCTGGAGGCAGGTTTTCACGTTGAGGTTCCCTTTAGCTCTAGAGCTGGTCGGGCGGACCGCCACCGCGGCCGTGGAAGCACCTGGCTCAGACAGAGCAAAGTCATCATTTTCCCCGAAGCAGTCTCACAGTGTTTACAGGCCTGTCAAGAGCAGGGGACGGCAGGTAGCCTCACGGCAGCGTGAAAGCAGCCTTCAAAACGGGAAAGCAAGCCTAGTTCCGGCAGGCCCCCGTTTGCATGGGCACACTCGGCATACATCCCTGTGGTTTCTAACAAGTCCAAAGAGACACAGGTTACCCTGTGGTTCCTTCCCTGGATCAACTCCTCGAAGTCGGGTGTTCTGCATCAAGGAAACTGCCTCCACCAAGGAACGCCGCGGCTACGCCTCTGGGCCTGTGGCTATCCAAAAGCCTGCAGTGCCGCGGGAAGAACAGAACTGAGATTGCGGTGGGCACGCAAGCCGACCTTCTCTCTAGGAGGCGCGGTGACTTCAGGCAGGAGGTCCTAGGTGGAATGTGAAGCCGAGGGTTAATCTGAGTGCCGCTCGACTAGGGCCATGCGTAAGACTTGCACGCCAGGTGGGACGTGCCAGAACGGTGCTCCCGAACGAGGGCGAGTGCTATGGGAAACGAAGCTGCTCCAAAAGAGAGGGCAGCGCCTTTCCCGACGCTCGGCATGCACAGAGTGCCTCCACAGGGCTACTGGCCTGGAGGTTGCTCAGCAGACCCACGGGGTCCTGTGGGTACTCAGTGTTCCCGCCGGGAGCGGGGTGCCCGCGCGGGCCTCCTAGGTGTCCAGAAAACCGTGCTGCAGTTAGAGATATGCAGAGCAGGGGCCACGGCCGCATGGAAACTGCTGCACGCCTCCGCTTCTGCACGGAAAGCAGGGCCTTACCTCCAGGCACGTGCTCACGCTGGGTGCCCCTTTGGCGCCACAGCGTGGTAAGCTGCTGGCTTTCTCCTCGAGCAGGGTGCCTTTAGGGGCGAGGTCCTCGCAGTGGTCAGAGCAGAGTGTTTTCTCATGGCCGCTCACACAAGGACCACGACAAAAGACTTCCTGGGCACTTCGGACTCACCAGCAATGGGGTCCTGAGGCTGTCCGAGGACCCTGGAAATGCAGCTCCCCTCAAGGAACGGGCCGTGTGTTGCCCGTCACTCGGCACACGCAGAGGGCCTCCACCGGACAGACCAACGGGCCTCGATGTTGCTCAGCCGGCCCACAGGGGTCCGGAGGTACTCAGTGGCCCTGGAGGGACAATGATGCCCTCCCGAGAGACCTAGGCGTCTTCAGAAGGGTACTTCCTTGAAAACAAAGCAGAACAGCGACTAAGAGCTCATGGAAGCAGCTGCACGCCTCCCTCTCTGCCCGGCTACTCAGGACCTAAACGGGAGGCTAGTTCCCACCTTGAGTCTCCTTTTAGCTCGAGAGCTCGTCAGGCTGACCACCAGCCGCGGCCATGCAAGCACCTGGTTTAGACAGAGCAAACTCATTTTTTCCCCAGAAGCGTTCCTACAGGGTTCGCAGGCCGGTCAAGAGCAGGGAACGTCCGGTAGCTTCAAGGCAGCGTGCACACGCAGCCTTCCAAATGGGAAAGCAAGGCTACTCCCAGCGGGCCCCCGTTTCCATGGGCACACTCAGCGTACACCCCTGTGGTCTCTAACGAGTCCAAAGAGACACAGGTTACCCTGTGTCTCCTTCCCTGAATCAACTTCTCGAAGTAGGGTGTTCGGCTTCCAGCGACCTGCCTCAACCAAGGGGCGCCGTCGCTGCTCCTCCGGGCCTGGGGCTGTTCAGAAGCCTGCAGTGCCGCAGGAAGAACAGGACTTAAGTTGCAGTAAGAACGCGAGCCGGCTTTCTCTAGGAGGCACGGTGACTTCAGGCAGGAGGTCCTAGATGGAATGCGAGGCCCAGGGTTTCTCTGAGTGCGGCTCAGACTAGGGCAAGGCGCAAGAAGGCTTCGACGCCAGGTGGGACGTGCCAGGACGGTGCTCCCGAACGTGGGCGAGTGCTGGGGAAATGAAGCTGCTCCACACGGGAGTGCAGTGCGTTTCCCTACGCTCGGCATACACACAGGGGCCCCCAAAGGGCTACGGGCCTGGATGTTGCTTAGCAGACCCAGGTGGGCCCGGGGGTACTCCGTGCTCCTGCCGGGAGCAGGGTGCCCCCGCTAGCGTCCTAGGTGTCCAGAAAATTGTGCGGCCGTTCAAGGTACGCCGAGCAGAGGCCACCGCCTCACGGAAACTGCAGCACGCCTCCGCTTCTGCACGGCAAATCCGGGCCTTACCTCCAGGCGTGTGTTCGTGCTGGGTGTTGCCGGTAGCGGCACGGCATGGTAAGACGCTGACTTTCTCCTCGAGCAGAGTGACTTCAGGTACGAGGGCCTCGACGCATTCAGAGCAGGGCGTTCTCTCACGGCAGCTCACACAGGGGCCACGACAAGGTCTTCCGGGCCCTTCGGACTCACCGGAAATATTGTCCTGAGGCTGTTCGAGGACTCTGGAAATGTAGCTCTCCTCAAGGGACGTGCAGTGTGCTGCCCATCACTCGGCAGGCACAGAGGGCCTCCGAGGGATCCACCAGTGGGCCTCGAAGTTGCTCAGCCGGCCCACAGGGGTCTGCAGGTGCTCAGTGAACTTGGAGGGAAAATGATGCATAACCCGAGAGGCCTAGGAGTCCTCAAAAGGGGACTTCCTTTAAAGTAAAGCGTATACGCGACTAAGAACGCGTGGAAACAGCTGGACGTCTCCCTTTCTGCACGGCTGCTAAGGGCCTAACCTGGAGGCAGGTTTTCACGTTGAGGTTCCCTTTAGCTCTAGAGCTGGTCGGGCGGACCGCCACCGCGGCCGTGGAAGCACCTGGCTCAGACAGAGCAAAGTCATCATTTTCCCCGAAGCAGTCTCACAGTGTTTACAGGCCTGTCAAGAGCAGGGGACGGCAGGTAGCCTCACGGCAGCGTGAAAGCAGCCTTCAAAACGGGAAAGCAAGCCTAGTTCCGGCAGGCCCCCGTTTGCATGGGCACACTCGGCATACATCCCTGTGGTTTCTAACAAGTCCAAAGAGACACAGGTTACCCTGTGGTTCCTTCCCTGGATCAACTCCTCGAAGTCGGGTGTTCTGCATCAAGGAAACTGCCTCCACCAAGGAACGCCGCGGCTACGCCTCTGGGCCTGTGGCTATCCAAAAGCCTGCAGTGCCGCGGGAAGAACAGAACTGAGATTGCGGTGGGCACGCAAGCCGACCTTCTCTCTAGGAGGCGCGGTGACTTCAGGCAGGAGGTCCTAGGTGGAATGTGAAGCCGAGGGTTAATCTGAGTGCCGCTCGACTAGGGCCATGCGTAAGACTTGCACGCCAGGTGGGACGTGCCAGAACGGTGCTCCCGAACGAGGGCGAGTGCTATGGGAAACGAAGCTGCTCCAAAAGAGAGGGCAGCGCCTTTCCCGACGCTCGGCATGCACAGAGTGCCTCCACAGGGCTACTGGCCTGGAGGTTGCTCAGCAGACCCACGGGGTCCTGTGGGTACTCAGTGTTCCCGCCGGGAGCGGGGTGCCCGCGCGGGCCTCCTAGGTGTCCAGAAAACCGTGCTGCAGTTAGAGATATGCAGAGCAGGGGCCACGGCCGCATGGAAACTGCTGCACGCCTCCGCTTCTGCACGGAAAGCAGGGCCTTACCTCCAGGCACGTGCTCACGCTGGGTGCCCCTTTGGCGCCACAGCGTGGTAAGCTGCTGGCTTTCTCCTCGAGCAGGGTGCCTTTAGGGGCGAGGTCCTCGCAGTGGTCAGAGCAGAGTGTTTTCTCATGGCCGCTCACACAAGGGCCACGACAAAAGACTTCCTGGGCACTTCGGACTCACCAGCAATGGGGTCCTGAGGCTGTCCGAGGACCCTGGAAATGCAGCTCCCCTCAAGGAACGGGCCGTGTGTTGCCCGTCACTCGGCACACGCAGAGGGCCTCCACCGGACAGACCAACGGGCCTCGATGTTGCTCAGCCGGCCCACAGGGGTCCGGAGGTACTCAGTGGCCCTGGAGGGACAATGATGCCCTCCCGAGAGACCTAGGCGTCTTCAGAAGGGTACTTCCTTGAAAACAAAGCAGAACAGCGACTAAGAGCTCATGGAAGCAGCTGCACGCCTCCCTCTCTGCCCGGCTACTCAGGACCTAAACGGGAGGCTAGTTCCCACCTTGAGTCTCCTTTTAGCTCGAGAGCTCGTCAGGCTGACCACCAGCCGCGGCCATGCAAGCACCTGGTTTAGACAGAGCAAACTCATTTTTTCCCCAGAAGCGTTCCTACAGGGTTCGCAGGCCGGTCAAGAGCAGGGAACGTCCGGTAGCTTCAAGGCAGCGTGCACACGCAGCCTTCCAAATGGGAAAGCAAGGCTACTCCCAGCGGGCCCCCGTTTCCATGGGCACACTCAGCGTACACCCCTGTGGTCTCTAACGAGTCCAAAGAGACACAGGTTACCCTGTGTCTCCTTCCCTGAATCAACTTCTCGAAGTAGGGTGTTCGGCTTCCAGCGACCTGCCTCAACCAAGGGGCGCCGTCGCTGCTCCTCCGGGCCTGGGGCTGTTCAGAAGCCTGCAGTGCCGCAGGAAGAACAGGACTTAAGTTGCAGTAAGAACGCGAGCCGGCTTTCTCTAGGAGGCACGGTGACTTCAGGCAGGAGGTCCTAGATGGAATGCGAGGCCCAGGGTTTCTCTGAGTGCGGCTCAGACTAGGGCAAGGCGCAAGAAGGCTTCGACGCCAGGTGGGACGTGCCAGGACGGTGCTCCCGAACGTGGGCGAGTGCTGGGGAAATGAAGCTGCTCCACACGGGAGTGCAGTGCGTTTCCCTACGCTCGGCATACACACAGGGGCCCCCAAAGGGCTACGGGCCTGGATGTTGCTTAGCAGACCCAGGTGGGCCCGGGGGTACTCCGTGCTCCTGCCGGGAGCAGGGTGCCCCCGCTAGCGTCCTAGGTGTCCAGAAAATTGTGCGGCCGTTCAAGGTACGCCGAGCAGAGGCCACCGCCTCACGGAAACTGCAGCACGCCTCCGCTTCTGCACGGCAAATCCGGGCCTTACCTCCAGGCGTGTGTTCGTGCTGGGTGTTGCCGGTAGCGGCACGGCATGGTAAGACGCTGACTTTCTCCTCGAGCAGAGTGACTTCAGGTACGAGGGCCTCGACGCATTCAGAGCAGGGCGTTCTCTCACGGCAGCTCACACAGGGGCCACGACAAGGTCTTCCGGGCCCTTCGGACTCACCGGAAATATTGTCCTGAGGCTGTTCGAGGACTCTGGAAATGTAGCTCTCCTCAAGGGACGTGCAGTGTGCTGCCCATCACTCGGCAGGCACAGAGGGCCTCCGAGGGATCCACCAGTGGGCCTCGAAGTTGCTCAGCCGGCCCACAGGGGTCTGCAGGTGCTCAGTGAACTTGGAGGGAAAATGATGCATAACCCGAGAGGCCTAGGAGTCCTCAAAAGGGGACTTCCTTTAAAGTAAAGCGTATACGCGACTAAGAACGCGTGGAAACAGCTGGACGTCTCCCTTTCTGCACGGCTGCTAAGGGCCTAACCTGGAGGCAGGTTTTCACGTTGAGGTTCCCTTTAGCTCTAGAGCTGGTCGGGCGGACCGCCACCGCGGCCGTGGAAGCACCTGGCTCAGACAGAGCAAAGTCATCATTTTCCCCGAAGCAGTCTCACAGTGTTTACAGGCCTGTCAAGAGCAGGGGACGGCAGGTAGCCTCACGGCAGCGTGAAAGCAGCCTTCAAAACGGGAAAGCAAGCCTAGTTCCGGCAGGCCCCCGTTTGCATGGGCACACTCGGCATACATCCCTGTGGTTTCTAACAAGTCCAAAGAGACACAGGTTACCCTGTGGTTCCTTCCCTGGATCAACTCCTCGAAGTCGGGTGTTCTGCATCAAGGAAACTGCCTCCACCAAGGAACGCCGCGGCTACGCCTCTGGGCCTGTGGCTATCCAAAAGCCTGCAGTGCCGCGGGAAGAACAGAACTGAGATTGCGGTGGGCACGCAAGCCGACCTTCTCTCTAGGAGGCGCGGTGACTTCAGGCAGGAGGTCCTAGGTGGAATGTGAAGCCGAGGGTTAATCTGAGTGCCGCTCGACTAGGGCCATGCGTAAGACTTGCACGCCAGGTGGGACGTGCCAGAACGGTGCTCCCGAACGAGGGCGAGTGCTATGGGAAACGAAGCTGCTCCAAAAGAGAGGGCAGCGCCTTTCCCGACGCTCGGCATGCACAGAGTGCCTCCACAGGGCTACTGGCCTGGAGGTTGCTCAGCAGACCCACGGGGTCCTGTGGGTACTCAGTGTTCCCGCCGGGAGCGGGGTGCCCGCGCGGGCCTCCTAGGTGTCCAGAAAACCGTGCTGCAGTTAGAGATATGCAGAGCAGGGGCCACGGCCGCATGGAAACTGCTGCACGCCTCCGCTTCTGCACGGAAAGCAGGGCCTTACCTCCAGGCACGTGCTCACGCTGGGTGCCCCTTTGGCGCCACAGCGTGGTAAGCTGCTGGCTTTCTCCTCGAGCAGGGTGCCTTTAGGGGCGAGGTCCTCGCAGTGGTCAGAGCAGAGTGTTTTCTCATGGCCGCTCACACAAGGGCCACGACAAAAGACTTCCTGGGCACTTCGGACTCACCAGCAATGGGGTCCTGAGGCTGTCCGAGGACCCTGGAAATGCAGCTCCCCTCAAGGAACGGGCCGTGTGTTGCCCGTCACTCGGCACACGCAGAGGGCCTCCACCGGACAGACCAACGGGCCTCGATGTTGCTCAGCCGGCCCACAGGGGTCCGGAGGTACTCAGTGGCCCTGGAGGGACAATGATGCCCTCCCGAGAGACCTAGGCGTCTTCAGAAGGGTACTTCCTTGAAAACAAAGCAGAACAGCGACTAAGAGCTCATGGAAGCAGCTGCACGCCTCCCTCTCTGCCCGGCTACTCAGGACCTAAACGGGAGGCTAGTTCCCACCTTGAGTCTCCTTTTAGCTCGAGAGCTCGTCAGGCTGACCACCAGCCGCGGCCATGCAAGCACCTGGTTTAGACAGAGCAAACTCATTTTTTCCCCAGAAGCGTTCCTACAGGGTTCGCAGGCCGGTCAAGAGCAGGGAACGTCCGGTAGCTTCAAGGCAGCGTGCACACGCAGCCTTCCAAATGGGAAAGCAAGGCTACTCCCAGCGGGCCCCCGTTTCCATGGGCACACTCAGCGTACACCCCTGTGGTCTCTAACGAGTCCAAAGAGACACAGGTTACCCTGTGTCTCCTTCCCTGAATCAACTTCTCGAAGTAGGGTTTTCGGCTTCCAGCGACCTGCCTCAACCAAGGGGCGCCGTCGCTGCTCCTCCGGGCCTGGGGCTGTTCAGAAGCCTGCAGTGCCGCAGGAAGAACAGGACTTAAGTTGCAGTAAGAACGCGAGCCGGCTTTCTCTAGGAGGCACGGTGACTTCAGGCAGGAGGTCCTAGATGGAATGCGAGGCCCAGGGTTTCTCTGAGTGCGGCTCAGACTAGGGCAAGGCGCAAGAAGGCTTCGACGCCAGGTGGGACGTGCCAGGACGGTGCTCCCGAACGTGGGCGAGTGCTGGGGAAATGAAGCTGCTCCACACGGGAGTGCAGTGCGTTTCCCTACGCTCGGCATACACACAGGGGCCCCAAAGGGCTACGGGCCTGGATGTTGCTTAGCAGACCCAGGTGGGCCCGGGGGTACTCCGTGCTCCTGCCGGGAGCAGGGTGCCCCCGCTAGCGTCCTAGGTGTCCAGAAAATTGTGCGGCCGTTCAAGGTACGCCGAGCAGAGGCCACCGCCTCACGGAAACTGCAGCACGCCTCCGCTTCTGCACGGCAAATCCGGGCCTTACCTCCAGGCGTGTGTTCGTGCTGGGTGTTGCCGGTAGCGGCACGGCATGGTAAGACGCTGACTTTCTCCTCGAGCAGAGTGACTTCAGGTACGAGGGCCTCGACGCATTCAGAGCAGGGCGTTCTCTCACGGCAGCTCACACAGGGGCCACGACAAGGTCTTCCGGGCCCTTCGGACTCACCGGAAATATTGTCCTGAGGCTGTTCGAGGACTCTGGAAATGTAGCTCTCCTCAAGGGACGTGCAGTGTGCTGCCCATCACTCGGCAGGCACAGAGGGCCTCCGAGGGATCCACCAGTGGGCCTCGAAGTTGCTCAGCCGGCCCACAGGGGTCTGCAGGTGCTCAGTGAACTTGGAGGGAAAATGATGCATAACCCGAGAGGCCTAGGAGTCCTCAAAAGGGGACTTCCTTTAAAGTAAAGCGTATACGCGACTAAGAACGCGTGGAAACAGCTGCACGTCTCCCTTTCTGCACGGCTGCTAAGGGCCTAACCTGGAGGCAGGTTTTCACGTTGAGGTTCCCTTTAGCTCTAGAGCTGGTCGGGCGGACCGCCACCGCGGCCGTGGAAGCACCTGGCTCAGACAGAGCAAAGTCATCATTTTCCCCGAAGCAGTCTCACAGTGTTTACAGGCCTGTCAAGAGCAGGGGACGGCAGGTAGCCTCACGGCAGCGTGAAAGCAGCCTTCAAAACGGGAAAGCAAGCCTAGTTCCGGCAGGCCCCCGTTTGCATGGGCACACTCGGCATACATCCCTGTGGTTTCTAACAAGTCCAAAGAGACACAGGTTACCCTGTGGTTCCTTCCCTGGATCAACTCCTCGAAGTCGGGTGTTCTGCATCAAGGAAACTGCCTCCACCAAGGAACGCCGCGGCTACGCCTCTGGGCCTGTGGCTATCCAAAAGCCTGCAGTGCCGCGGGAAGAACAGAACTGAGATTGCGGTGGGCACGCAAGCCGACCTTCTCTCTAGGAGGCGCGGTGACTTCAGGCAGGAGGTCCTAGGTGGAATGTGAAGCCGAGGGTTAATCTGAGTGCCGCTCGACTAGGGCCATGCGTAAGACTTGCACGCCAGGTGGGACGTGCCAGAACGGTGCTCCCGAACGAGGGCGAGTGCTATGGGAAACGAAGCTGCTCCAAAAGAGAGGGCAGCGCCTTTCCCGACGCTCGGCATGCACAGAGTGCCTCCACAGGGCTACTGGCCTGGAGGTTGCTCAGCAGACCCACGGGGTCCTGTGGGTACTCAGTGTTCCCGCCGGGAGCGGGGTGCCCGCGCGGGCCTCCTAGGTGTCCAGAAAACCGTGCTGCAGTTAGAGATATGCAGAGCAGGGGCCACGGCCGCATGGAAACTGCTGCACGCCTCCGCTTCTGCACGGAAAGCAGGGCCTTACCTCCAGGCACGTGCTCACGCTGGGTGCCCCTTTGGCGCCACAGCGTGGTAAGCTGCTGGCTTTCTCCTCGAGCAGGGTGCCTTTAGGGGCGAGGTCCTCGCAGTAGTCAGAGCAGAGTGTTTTCTCATGGCCGCTCACACAAGGGCCACGACAAAAGACTTCCTGGGCACTTCGGACTCACCAGCAATGGGGTCCTGAGGCTGTCCGAGGACCCTGGAAATGCAGCTCCCCTCAAGGAACGGGCCGTGTGTTGCCCGTCACTCGGCACACGCAGAGGGCCTCCACCGGACAGACCAACGGGCCTCGATGTTGCTCAGCCGGCCCACAGGGGTCCGGAGGTACTCAGTGGCCCTGGAGGGACAATGATGCCCTCCCGAGAGACCTAGGCGTCTTCAGAAGGGTACTTCCTTGAAAACAAAGCAGAACAGCGACTAAGAGCTCATGGAAGCAGCTGCACGCCTCCCTCTCTGCCCGGCTACTCAGGACCTAAACGGGAGGCTAGTTCCCACCTTGAGTCTCCTTTTAGCTCGAGAGCTCGTCAGGCTGACCACCAGCCGCGGCCATGCAAGCACCTGGTTTAGACAGAGCAAACTCATTTTTTCCCCAGAAGCGTTCCTACAGGGTTCGCAGGCCGGTCAAGAGCAGGGAACGTCCGGTAGCTTCAAGGCAGCGTGCACACGCAGCCTTCCAAATGGGAAAGCAAGGCTACTCCCAGCGGGCCCCCGTTTCCATGGGCACACTCAGCGTACACCCCTGTGGTCTCTAACGAGTCCAAAGAGACACAGGTTACCCTGTGTCTCCTTCCCTGAATCAACTTCTCGAAGTAGGGTGTTCGGCTTCCAGCGACCTGCCTCAACCAAGGGGCGCCGTCGCTGCTCCTCCGGGCCTGGGGCTGTTCAGAAGCCTGCAGTGCCGCAGGAAGAACAGGACTTAAGTTGCAGTAAGAACGCGAGCCGGCTTTCTCTAGGAGGCACGGTGACTTCAGGCAGGAGGTCCTAGATGGAATGCGAGGCCCAGGGTTTCTCTGAGTGCGGCTCAGACTAGGGCAAGGCGCAAGAAGGCTTCGACGCCAGGTGGGACGTGCCAGGACGGTGCTCCCGAACGTGGGCGAGTGCTGGGGAAATGAAGCTGCTCCACACGGGAGTGCAGTGCGTTTCCCTACGCTCGGCATACACACAGGGGCCCCCAAAGGGCTACGGGCCTGGATGTTGCTTAGCAGACCCAGGTGGGCCCGGGGGTACTCCGTGCTCCTGCCGGGAGCAGGGTGCCCCCGCTAGCGTCCTAGGTGTCCAGAAAATTGTGCGGCCGTTCAAGGTACGCCGAGCAGAGGCCACCGCCTCACGGAAACTGCAGCACGCCTCCGCTTCTGCACGGCAAATCCGGGCCTTACCTCCAGGCGTGTGTTCGTGCTGGGTGTTGCCGGTAGCGGCACGGCATGGTAAGACGCTGACTTTCTCCTCGAGCAGAGTGACTTCAGGTACGAGGGCCTCGACGCATTCAGAGCAGGGCGTTCTCTCACGGCAGCTCACACAGGGGCCACGACAAGGTCTTCCGGGCCCTTCGGACTCACCGGAAATATTGTCCTGAGGCTGTTCGAGGACTCTGGAAATGTAGCTCTCCTCAAGGGACGTGCAGTGTGCTGCCCATCACTCGGCAGGCACAGAGGGCCTCCGAGGGATCCACCAGTGGGCCTCGAAGTTGCTCAGCCGGCCCACAGGGGTCTGCAGGTGCTCAGTGAACTTGGAGGGAAAATGATGCATAACCCGAGAGGCCTAGGAGTCCTCAAAAGGGGACTTCCTTTAAAGTAAAGCGTATACGCGACTAAGAACGCGTGGAAACAGCTGCACGTCTCCCTTTCTGCACGGCTGCTAAGGGCCTAACCTGGAGGCAGGTTTTCACGTTGAGGTTCCCTTTAGCTCTAGAGCTGGTCGGGCGGACCGCCACCGCGGCCGTGGAAGCACCTGGCTCAGACAGAGCAAAGTCATCATTTTCCCCGAAGCAGTCTCACAGTGTTTACAGGCCTGTCAAGAGCAGGGGACGGCAGGTAGCCTCACGGCAGCGTGAAAGCAGCCTTCAAAACGGGAAAGCAAGCCTAGTTCCGGCAGGCCCCCGTTTGCATGGGCACACTCGGCATACATCCCTGTGGTTTCTAACAAGTCCAAAGAGACACAGGTTACCCTGTGGTTCCTTCCCTGGATCAACTCCTCGAAGTCGGGTGTTCTGCATCAAGGAAACTGCCTCCACCAAGGAACGCCGCGGCTACGCCTCTGGGCCTGTGGCTATCCAAAAGCCTGCAGTGCCGCGGGAAGAACAGAACTGAGATTGCGGTGGGCACGCAAGCCGACCTTCTCTCTAGGAGGCGCGGTGACTTCAGGCAGGAGGTCCTAGGTGGAATGTGAAGCCGAGGGTTAATCTGAGTGCCGCTCGACTAGGGCCATGCGTAAGACTTGCACGCCAGGTGGGACGTGCCAGAACGGTGCTCCCGAACGAGGGCGAGTGCTATGGGAAACGAAGCTGCTCCAAAAGAGAGGGCAGCGCCTTTCCCGACGCTCGGCATGCACAGAGTGCCTCCACAGGGCTACTGGCCTGGAGGTTGCTCAGCAGACCCACGGGGTCCTGTGGGTACTCAGTGTTCCCGCCGGGAGCGGGGTGCCCGCGCGGGCCTCCTAGGTGTCCAGAAAACCGTGCTGCAGTTAGAGATATGCAGAGCAGGGGCCACGGCCGCATGGAAACTGCTGCACGCCTCCGCTTCTGCACGGAAAGCAGGGCCTTACCTCCAGGCACGTGCTCACGCTGGGTGCCCCTTTGGCGCCACAGCGTGGTAAGCTGCTGGCTTTCTCCTCGAGCAGGGTGCCTTTAGGGGCGAGGTCCTCGCAGTGGTCAGAGCAGAGTGTTTTCTCATGGCCGCTCACACAAGGGCCACGACAAAAGACTTCCTGGGCACTTCGGACTCACCAGCAATGGGGTCCTGAGGCTGTCCGAGGACCCTGGAAATGCAGCTCCCCTCAAGGAACGGGCCGTGTGTTGCCCGTCACTCGGCACACGCAGAGGGCCTCCACCGGACAGACCAACGGGCCTCGATGTTGCTCAGCCGGCCCACAGGGGTCCGGAGGTACTCAGTGGCCCTGGAGGGACAATGATGCCCTCCCGAGAGACCTAGGCGTCTTCAGAAGGGTACTTCCTTGAAAACAAAGCAGAACAGCGACTAAGAGCTCATGGAAGCAGCTGCACGCCTCCCTCTCTGCCCGGCTACTCAGGACCTAAACGGGAGGCTAGTTCCCACCTTGAGTCTCCTTTTAGCTCGAGAGCTCGTCAGGCTGACCACCAGCCGCGGCCATGGAAGCACCTGGTTTAGACAGAGCAAACTCATTTTTTCCCCAGAAGCGTTCCTACAGGGTTCGCAGGCCGGTCAAGAGCAGGGAACGTCCGGTAGCTTCAAGGCAGCGTGCACACGCAGCCTTCCAAATGGGAAAGCAAGGCTACTCCCAGCGGGCCCCCGTTTCCATGGGCACACTCAGCGTACACCCCTGTGGTCTCTAACGAGTCCAAAGAGACACAGGTTACCCTGTGTCTCCTTCCCTGAATCAACTTCTCGAAGTAGGGTGTTCGGCTTCCAGCGACCTGCCTCAACCAAGGGGCGCCGTCGCTGCTCCTCCGGGCCTGGGGCTGTTCAGAAGCCTGCAGTGCCGCAGGAAGAACAGGACTTAAGTTGCAGTAAGAACGCGAGCCGGCTTTCTCTAGGAGGCACGGTGACTTCAGGCAGGAGGTCCTAGATGGAATGCGAGGCCCAGGGTTTCTCTGAGTGCGGCTCAGACTAGGGCAAGGCGCAAGAAGGCTTCGACGCCAGGTGGGACGTGCCAGGACGGTGCTCCCGAACGTGGGCGAGTGCTGGGGAAATGAAGCTGCTCCACACGGGAGTGCAGTGCGTTTCCCTACGCTCGGCATACACACAGGGGCCCCCAAAGGGCTACGGGCCTGGATGTTGCTTAGCAGACCCAGGTGGGCCCGGGGGTACTCCGTGCTCCTGCCGGGAGCAGGGTGCCCCCGCTAGCGTCCTAGGTGTCCAGAAAATTGTGCGGCCGTTCAAGGTACGCCGAGCAGAGGCCACCGCCTCACGGAAACTGCAGCACGCCTCCGCTTCTGCACGGCAAATCCGGGCCTTACCTCCAGGCGTGTGTTCGTGCTGGGTGTTGCCGGTAGCGGCACGGCATGGTAAGACGCTGACTTTCTCCTCGAGCAGAGTGACTTCAGGTACGAGGGCCTCGACGCATTCAGAGCAGGGCGTTCTCTCACGGCAGCTCACACAGGGGCCACGACAAGGTCTTCCGGGCCCTTCGGACTCACCGGAAATATTGTCCTGAGGCTGTTCGAGGACTCTGGAAATGTAGCTCTCCTCAAGGGACGTGCAGTGTGCTGCCCATCACTCGGCAGGCACAGAGGGCCTCCGAGGGATCCACCAGTGGGCCTCGAAGTTGCTCAGCCGGCCCACAGGGGTCTGCAGGTGCTCAGTGAACTTGGAGGGAAAATGATGCATAACCCGAGAGGCCTAGGAGTCCTCAAAAGGGGACTTCCTTTAAAGTAAAGCGTATACGCGACTAAGAACGCGTGGAAACAGCTGCACGTCTCCCTTTCTGCACGGCTGCTAAGGGCCTAACCTGGAGGCAGGTTTTCACGTTGAGGTTCCCTTTAGCTCTAGAGCTGGTCGGGCGGACCGCCACCGCGGCCGTGGAAGCACCTGGCTCAGACAGAGCAAAGTCATCATTTTCCCCGAAGCAGTCTCACAGTGTTTACAGGCCTGTCAAGAGCAGGGGACGGCAGGTAGCCTCACGGCAGCGTGAAAGCAGCCTTCAAAACGGGAAAGCAAGCCTAGTTCCGGCAGGCCCCCGTTTGCATGGGCACACTCGGCATACATCCCTGTGGTTTCTAACAAGTCCAAAGAGACACAGGTTACCCTGTGGTTCCTTCCCTGGATCAACTCCTCGAAGTCGGGTGTTCTGCATCAAGGAAACTGCCTCCACCAAGGAACGCCGCGGCTACGCCTCTGGGCCTGTGGCTATCCAAAAGCCTGCAGTGCCGCGGGAAGAACAGAACTGAGATTGCGGTGGGCACGCAAGCCGACCTTCTCTCTAGGAGGCGCGGTGACTTCAGGCAGGAGGTCCTAGGTGGAATGTGAAGCCGAGGGTTAATCTGAGTGCCGCTCGACTAGGGCCATGCGTAAGACTTGCACGCCAGGTGGGACGTGCCAGAACGGTGCTCCCGAACGAGGGCGAGTGCTATGGGAAACGAAGCTGCTCCAAAAGAGAGGGCAGCGCCTTTCCCGACGCTCGGCATGCACAGAGTGCCTCCACAGGGCTACTGGCCTGGAGGTTGCTCAGCAGACCCACGGGGTCCTGTGGGTACTCAGTGTTCCCGCCGGGAGCGGGGTGCCCGCGCGGGCCTCCTAGGTGTCCAGAAAACCGTGCTGCAGTTAGAGATATGCAGAGCAGGGGCCACGGCCGCATGGAAACTGCTGCACGCCTCCGCTTCTGCACGGAAAGCAGGGCCTTACCTCCAGGCACGTGCTCACGCTGGGTGCCCCTTTGGCGCCACAGCGTGGTAAGCTGCTGGCTTTCTCCTCGAGCAGGGTGCCTTTAGGGGCGAGGTCCTCGCAGTGGTCAGAGCAGAGTGTTTTCTCATGGCCGCTCACACAAGGGCCACGACAAAAGACTTCCTGGGCACTTCGGACTCACCAGCAATGGGGTCCTGAGGCTGTCCGAGGACCCTGGAAATGCAGCTCCCCTCAAGGAACGGGCCGTGTGTTGCCCGTCACTCGGCACACGCAGAGGGCCTCCACCGGACAGACCAACGGGCCTCGATGTTGCTCAGCCGGCCCACAGGGGTCCGGAGGTACTCAGTGGCCCTGGAGGGACAATGATGCCCTCCCGAGAGACCTAGGCGTCTTCAGAAGGGTACTTCCTTGAAAACAAAGCAGAACAGCGACTAAGAGCTCATGGAAGCAGCTGCACGCCTCCCTCTCTGCCCGGCTACTCAGGACCTAAACGGGAGGCTAGTTCCCACCTTGAGTCTCCTTTTAGCTCGAGAGCTCGTCAGGCTGACCACCAGCCGCGGCCATGCAAGCACCTGGTTTAGACAGAGCAAACTCATTTTTTCCCCAGAAGCGTTCCTACAGGGTTCGCAGGCCGGTCAAGAGCAGGGAACGTCCGGTAGCTTCAAGGCAGCGTGCACACGCAGCCTTCCAAATGGGAAAGCAAGGCTACTCCCAGCGGGCCCCCGTTTCCATGGGCACACTCAGCGTACACCCCTGTGGTCTCTAACGAGTCCAAAGAGACACAGGTTACCCTGTGTCTCCTTCCCTGAATCAACTTCTCGAAGTAGGGTGTTCGGCTTCCAGCGACCTGCCTCAACCAAGGGGCGCCGTCGCTGCTCCTCCGGGCCTGGGGCTGTTCAGAAGCCTGCAGTGCCGCAGGAAGAACAGGACTTAAGTTGCAGTAAGAACGCGAGCCGGCTTTCTCTAGGAGGCACGGTGACTTCAGGCAGGAGGTCCTAGATGGAATGCGAGGCCCAGGGTTTCTCTGAGTGCGGCTCAGACTAGGGCAAGGCGCAAGAAGGCTTCGACGCCAGGTGGGACGTGCCAGGACGGTGCTCCCGAACGTGGGCGAGTGCTGGGGAAATGAAGCTGCTCCACACGGGAGTGCAGTGCGTTTCCCTACGCTCGGCATACACACAGGGGCCCCCAAAGGGCTACGGGCCTGGATGTTGCTTAGCAGACCCAGGTGGGCCCGGGGGTACTCCGTGCTCCTGCCGGGAGCAGGGTGCCCCCGCTAGCGTCCTAGGTGTCCAGAAAATTGTGCGGCCGTTCAAGGTACGCCGAGCAGAGGCCACCGCCTCACGGAAACTGCAGCACGCCTCCGCTTCTGCACGGCAAATCCGGGCCTTACCTCCAGGCGTGTGTTCGTGCTGGGTGTTGCCGGTAGCGGCACGGCATGGTAAGACGCTGACTTTCTCCTCGAGCAGAGTGACTTCAGGTACGAGGGCCTCGACGCATTCAGAGCAGGGCGTTCTCTCACGGCAGCTCACACAGGGGCCACGACAAGGTCTTCCGGGCCCTTCGGACTCACCGGAAATATTGTCCTGAGGCTGTTCGAGGACTCTGGAAATGTAGCTCTCCTCAAGGGACGTGCAGTGTGCTGCCCATCACTCGGCAGGCACAGAGGGCCTCCGAGGGATCCACCAGTGGGCCTCGAAGTTGCTCAGCCGGCCCACAGGGGTCTGCAGGTGCTCAGTGAACTTGGAGGGAAAATGATGCATAACCCGAGAGGCCTAGGAGTCCTCAAAAGGGGACTTCCTTTAAAGTAAAGCGTATACGCGACTAAGAACGCGTGGAAACCGCTGCACGTCTCTCTTTCTGCACGGCTGCTAAGGGCCTAACCTGGAGGCAGGTTTTCACGTTGAGGTTCCCTTTAGCTCTAGAGCTGGTCGGGCGGACCGCCACCGCGGCCGTGGAAGCACCTGGCTCAGACAGAGCAAAGTCATCATTTTCCCCGAAGCAGTCTCACAGTGTTTACAGGCCTGTCAAGAGCAGGGGACGGCAGGTAGCCTCACGGCAGCGTGAAAGCAGCCTTCAAAACGGGAAAGCAAGCCTAGTTCCGGCAGGCCCCCGTTTGCATGGGCACACTCGGCATACATCCCTGTGGTTTCTAACAAGTCCAAAGAGACACAGGTTACCCTGTGGTTCCTTCCCTGGATCAACTCCTCGAAGTCGGGTGTTCTGCATCAAGGAAACTGCCTCCACCAAGGAACGCCGCGGCTACGCCTCTGGGCCTGTGGCTATCCAAAAGCCTGCAGTGCCGCGGGAAGAACAGAACTGAGATTGCGGTGGGCACGCAAGCCGGCCTTCTCTCTAGGAGGCGCGGTGACTTCAGGCAGGAGGTCCTAGGTGGAATGTGAAGCCGAGGGTTAATCTGAGTGCCGCTCGACTAGGGCCATGCGTTAGACTTGCACGCCAGGTGGGACGTGCCAGAACGGTGCTCCCGAACGAGGGCGAGTGCTATGGGAAACGAAGCTGCTCCAAAAGAGAGGGCAGCGCCTTTCCCGACGCTCGGCATGCACAGAGTGCCTCCACAGGGCTACTGGCCTGGAGGTTGCTCAGCAGACCCACGGGGTCCTGTGGGTACTCAGTGTTCCCGCCGGGAGCGGGGTGCCCGCGCGGGCCTCCTAGGTGTCCAGAAAACCGTGCTGCAGTTAGAGATATGCAGAGCAGGGGCCACGGCCGCATGGAAACTGCTGCACGCCTCCGCTTCTGCACGGAAAGCAGGGCCTTACCTCCAGGCACGTGCTCACGCTGGGTGCCCCTTTGGCGCCACAGCGTGGTAAGCTGCTGGCTTTCTCCTCGAGCAGGGTGCCTTTAGGGGCGAGGTCCTCGCAGTGGTCAGAGCAGAGTGTTTTCTCATGGCCGCTCACACAAGGGCCACGACAAAAGACTTCCTGGGCACTTCGGACTCACCAGCAATGGGGTCCTGAGGCTGTCCGAGGACCCTGGAAATGCAGCTCCCCTCAAGGAACGGGCCGTGTGTTGCCCGTCACTCGGCACACGCAGAGGGCCTCCACCGGACAGACCAACGGGCCTCGATGTTGCTCAGCCGGCCCACAGGGGTCCGGAGGTACTCAGTGGCCCTGGAGGGACAATGATGCCCTCCCGAGAGACCTAGGCGTCTTCAGAAGGGTACTTCCTTGAAAACAAAGCAGAACAGCGACTAAGAGCTCATGGAAGCAGCTGCACGCCTCCCTCTCTGCCCGGCTACTCAGGACCTAAACGGGAGGCTAGTTCCCACCTTGAGTCTCCTTTTAGCTCGAGAGCTCGTCAGGCTGACCACCAGCCGCGGCCATGCAAGCACCTGGTTTAGACAGAGCAAACTCATTTTTTCCCCAGAAGCGTTCCTACAGGGTTCGCAGGCCGGTCAAGAGCAGGGAACGTCCGGTAGCTTCAAGGCAGCGTGCACACGCAGCCTTCCAAATGGGAAAGCAAGGCTACTCCCAGCGGGCCCCCGTTTCCATGGGCACACTCAGCGTACACCCCTGTGGTCTCTAACGAGTCCAAAGAGACACAGGTTACCCTGTGTCTCCTTCCCTGAATCAACTTCTCGAAGTAGGGTGTTCGGCTTCCAGCGACCTGCCTCAACCAAGGGGCGCCGTCGCTGCTCCTCCGGGCCTGGGGCTGTTCAGAAGCCTGCAGTGCCGCAGGAAGAACAGGACTTAAGTTGCAGTAAGAACGCGAGCCGGCTTTCTCTAGGAGGCACGGTGACTTCAGGCAGGAGGTCCTAGATGGAATGCGAGGCCCAGGGTTTCTCTGAGTGCGGCTCAGACTAGGGCAAGGCGCAAGAAGGCTTCGACGCCAGGTGGGACGTGCCAGGACGGTGCTCCCGAACGTGGGCGAGTGCTGGGGAAATGAAGCTGCTCCACACGGGAGTGCAGTGCGTTTCCCTACGCTCGGCATACACACAGGGGCCCCCAAAGGGCTACGGGCCTGGATGTTGCTTAGCAGACCCAGGTGGGCCCGGGGGTACTCCGTGCTCCTGCCGGGAGCAGGGTGCCCCCGCTAGCGTCCTAGGTGTCCAGAAAATTGTGCGGCCGTTCAAGGTACGCCGAGCAGAGGCCACCGCCTCACGGAAACTGCAGCACGCCTCCGCTTCTGCACGGCAAATCCGGGCCTTACCTCCAGGCGTGTGTTCGTGCTGGGTGTTGCCGGTAGCGGCACGGCATGGTAAGACGCTGACTTTCTCCTCGAGCAGAGTGACTTCAGGTACGAGGGCCTCGACGCATTCAGAGCAGGGCGTTCTCTCACGGCAGCTCACACAGGGGCCACGACAAGGTCTTCCGGGCCCTTCGGACTCACCGGAAATATTGTCCTGAGGCTGTTCGAGGACTCTGGAAATGTAGCTCTCCTCAAGGGACGTGCAGTGTGCTGCCCATCACTCGGCAGGCACAGAGGGCCTCCGAGGGATCCACCAGTGGGCCTCGAAGTTGCTCAGCCGGCCCACAGGGGTCTGCAGGTGCTCAGTGAACTTGGAGGGAAAATGATGCATAACCCGAGAGGCCTAGGAGTCCTCAAAAGGGGACTTCCTTTAAAGTAAAGCGTATACGCGACTAAGAACGCGTGGAAACAGCTGCACGTCTCCCTTTCTGCACGGCTGCTAAGGGCCTAACCTGGAGGCAGGTTTTCACGTTGAGGTTCCCTTTAGCTCTAGAGCTGGTCGGGCGGACCGCCACCGCGGCCGTGGAAGCACCTGGCTCAGACAGAGCAAAGTCATCATTTTCCCCGAAGCAGTCTCACAGTGTTTACAGGCCTGTCAAGAGCAGGGGATGGCAGGTAGCCTCACGGCAGCGTGAAAGCAGCCTTCAAAACGGGAAAGCAAGCCTAGTTCCGGCAGGCCCCCGTTTGCATGGGCACACTCGGCATACATCCCTGTGGTTTCTAACAAGTCCAAAGAGACACAGGTTACCCTGTGGTTCCTTCCCTGGATCAACTCCTCGAAGTCGGGTGTTCTGCATCAAGGAAACTGCCTCCACCAAGGAACGCCGCGGCTACGCCTCTGGGCCTGTGGCTATCCAAAAGCCTGCAGTGCCGCGGGAAGAACAGAACTGAGATTGCGGTGGGCACGCAAGCCGGCCTTCTCTCTAGGAGGCGCGGTGACTTCAGGCAGGAGGTCCTAGGTGGAATGTGAAGCCGAGGGTTAATCTGAGTGCCGCTCGACTAGGGCCATGCGTAAGACTTGCACGCCAGGTGGGACGTGCCAGAACGGTGCTCCCGAACGAGGGCGAGTGCTATGGGAAACGAAGCTGCTCCAAAAGAGAGGGCAGCGCCTTTCCCGACGCTCGGCATGCACAGAGTGCCTCCACAGGGCTACTGGCCTGGAGGTTGCTCAGCAGACCCACGGGGTCCTGTGGGTACTCAGTGTTCCCGCCGGGAGCGGGGTGCCCGCGCGGGCCTCCTAGGTGTCCAGAAAACCGTGCTGCAGTTAGAGATATGCAGAGCAGGGGCCACGGCCGCATGGAAACTGCTGCACGCCTCCGCTTCTGCACGGAAAGCAGGGCCTTACCTCCAGGCACGTGCTCACGCTGGGTGCCCCTTTGGCGCCACAGCGTGGTAAGCTGCTGGCTTTCTCCTCGAGCAGGGTGCCTTTAGGGGCGAGGTCCTCGCAGTGGTCAGAGCAGAGTGTTTTCTCATGGCCGCTCACACAAGGGCCACGACAAAAGACTTCCTGGGCACTTCGGACTCACCAGCAATGGGGTCCTGAGGCTGTCCGAGGACCCTGGAAATGCAGCTCCCCTCAAGGAACGGGCCGTGTGTTGCCCGTCACTCGGCACACGCAGAGGGCCTCCACCGGACAGACCAACGGGCCTCGATGTTGCTCAGCCGGCCCACAGGGGTCCGGAGGTACTCAGTGGCCCTGGAGGGACAATGATGCCCTCCCGAGAGACCTAGGCGTCTTCAGAAGGGTACTTCCTTGAAAACAAAGCAGAACAGCGACTAAGAGCTCATGGAAGCAGCTGCACGCCTCCCTCTCTGCCCGGCTACTCAGGACCTAAACGGGAGGCTAGTTCCCACCTTGAGTCTCCTTTTAGCTCGAGAGCTCGTCAGGCTGACCACCAGCCGCGGCCATGCAAGCACCTGGTTTAGACAGAGCAAACTCATTTTTTCCCCAGAAGCGTTCCTACAGGGTTCGCAGGCCGGTCAAGAGCAGGGAACGTCCGGTAGCTTCAAGGCAGCGTGCACACGCAGCCTTCCAAATGGGAAAGCAAGGCTACTCCCAGCGGGCCCCCGTTTCCATGGGCACACTCAGCGTACACCCCTGTGGTCTCTAACGAGTCCAAAGAGACACAGGTTACCCTGTGTCTCCTTCCCTGAATCAACTTCTCGAAGTAGGGTGTTCGGCTTCCAGCGACCTGCCTCAACCAAGGGGCGCCGTCGCTGCTCCTCCGGGCCTGGGGCTGTTCAGAAGCCTGCAGTGCCGCAGGAAGAACAGGACTTAAGTTGCAGTAAGAACGCGAGCCGGCTTTCTCTAGGAGGCACGGTGACTTCAGGCAGGAGGTCCTAGATGGAATGCGAGGCCCAGGGTTTCTCTGAGTGCGGCTCAGACTAGGGCAAGGCGCAAGAAGGCTTCGACGCCAGGTGGGACGTGCCAGGACGGTGCTCCCGAACGTGGGCGAGTGCTGGGGAAATGAAGCTGCTCCACACGGGAGTGCAGTGCGTTTCCCTACGCTCGGCATACACACAGGGGCCCCCAAAGGGCTACGGGCCTGGATGTTGCTTAGCAGACCCAGGTGGGCCCGGGGGTACTCCGTGCTCCTGCCGGGAGCAGGGTGCCCCCGCTAGCGTCCTAGGTGTCCAGAAAATTGTGCGGCCGTTCAAGGTACGCCGAGCAGAGGCCACCGCCTCACGGAAACTGCAGCACGCCTCCGCTTCTGCACGGCAAATCCGGGCCTTACCTCCAGGCGTGTGTTCGTGCTGGGTGTTGCCGGTAGCGGCACGGCATGGTAAGACGCTGACTTTCTCCTCGAGCAGAGTGACTTCAGGTACGAGGGCCTCGACGCATTCAGAGCAGGGCGTTCTCTCACGGCAGCTCACACAGGGGCCACGACAAGGTCTTCCGGGCCCTTCGGACTCACCGGAAATATTGTCCTGAGGCTGTTCGAGGACTCTGGAAATGTAGCTCTCCTCAAGGGACGTGCAGTGTGCTGCCCATCACTCGGCAGGCACAGAGGGCCTCCGAGGGATCCACCAGTGGGCCTCGAAGTTGCTCAGCCGGCCCACAGGGGTCTGCAGGTGCTCAGTGAACTTGGAGGGAAAATGATGCATAACCCGAGAGGCCTAGGAGTCCTCAAAAGGGGACTTCCTTTAAAGTAAAGCGTATACGCGACTAAGAACGCGTGGAAACAGCTGGACGTCTCCCTTTCTGCACGGCTGCTAAGGGCCTAACCTGGAGGCAGGTTTTCACGTTGAGGTTCCCTTTAGCTCTAGAGCTGGTCGGGCGGACCGCCACCGCGGCCGTGGAAGCACCTGGCTCAGACAGAGCAAAGTCATCATTTTCCCCGAAGCAGTCTCACAGTGTTTACAGGCCTGTCAAGAGCAGGGGACGGCAGGTAGCCTCACGGCAGCGTGAAAGCAGCCTTCAAAACGGGAAAGCAAGCCTAGTTCCGGCAGGCCCCCGTTTGCATGGGCACACTCGGCATACATCCCTGTGGTTTCTAACAAGTCCAAAGAGACACAGGTTACCCTGTGGTTCCTTCCCTGGATCAACTCCTCGAAGTCGGGTGTTCTGCATCAAGGAAACTGCCTCCACCAAGGAACGCCGCGGCTACGCCTCTGGGCCTGTGGCTATCCAAAAGCCTGCAGTGCCGCGGGAAGAACAGAACTGAGATTGCGGTGGGCACGCAAGCCGACCTTCTCTCTAGGAGGCGCGGTGACTTCAGGCAGGAGGTCCTAGGTGGAATGTGAAGCCGAGGGTTAATCTGAGTGCCGCTCGACTAGGGCCATGCGTAAGACTTGCACGCCAGGTGGGACGTGCCAGAACGGTGCTCCCGAACGAGGGCGAGTGCTATGGGAAACGAAGCTGCTCCAAAAGAGAGGGCAGCGCCTTTCCCGACGCTCGGCATGCACAGAGTGCCTCCACAGGGCTACTGGCCTGGAGGTTGCTCAGCAGACCCACGGGGTCCTGTGGGTACTCAGTGTTCCCGCCGGGAGCGGGGTGCCCGCGCGGGCCTCCTAGGTGTCCAGAAAACCGTGCTGCAGTTAGAGATATGCAGAGCAGGGGCCACGGCCGCATGGAAACTGCTGCACGCCTCCGCTTCTGCACGGAAAGCAGGGCCTTACCTCCAGGCACGTGCTCACGCTGGGTGCCCCTTTGGCGCCACAGCGTGGTAAGCTGCTGGCTTTCTCCTCGAGCAGGGTGCCTTTAGGGGCGAGGTCCTCGCAGTGGTCAGAGCAGAGTGTTTTCTCATGGCCGCTCACACAAGGGCCACGACAAAAGACTTCCTGGGCACTTCGGACTCACCAGCAATGGGGTCCTGAGGCTGTCCGAGGACCCTGGAAATGCAGCTCCCCTCAAGGAACGGGCCGTGTGTTGCCCGTCACTCGGCACACGCAGAGGGCCTCCACCGGACAGACCAACGGGCCTCGATGTTGCTCAGCCGGCCCACAGGGGTCCGGAGGTACTCAGTGGCCCTGGAGGGACAATGATGCCCTCCCGAGAGACCTAGGCGTCTTCAGAAGGGTACTTCCTTGAAAACAAAGCAGAACAGCGACTAAGAGCTCATGGAAGCAGCTGCACGCCTCCCTCTCTGCCCGGCTACTCAGGACCTAAACGGGAGGCTAGTTCCCACCTTGAGTCTCCTTTTAGCTCGAGAGCTCGTCAGGCTGACCACCAGCCGCGGCCATGCAAGCACCTGGTTTAGACAGAGCAAACTCATTTTTTCCCCAGAAGCGTTCCTACAGGGTTCGCAGGCCGGTCAAGAGCAGGGAACGTCCGGTAGCTTCAAGGCAGCGTGCACACGCAGCCTTCCAAATGGGAAAGCAAGGCTACTCCCAGCGGGCCCCCGTTTCCATGGGCACACTCAGCGTACACCCCTGTGGTCTCTAACGAGTCCAAAGAGACACAGGTTACCCTGTGTCTCCTTCCCTGAATCAACTTCTCGAAGTAGGGTGTTCGGCTTCCAGCGACCTGCCTCAACCAAGGGGCGCCGTCGCTGCTCCTCCGGGCCTGGGGCTGTTCAGAAGCCTGCAGTGCCGCAGGAAGAACAGGACTTAAGTTGCAGTAAGAACGCGAGCCGGCTTTCTCTAGGAGGCACGGTGACTTCAGGCAGGAGGTCCTAGATGGAATGCGAGGCCCAGGGTTTCTCTGAGTGCGGCTCAGACTAGGGCAAGGCGCAAGAAGGCTTCGACGCCAGGTGGGACGTGCCAGGACGGTGCTCCCGAACGTGGGCGAGTGCTGGGGAAATGAAGCTGCTCCACACGGGAGTGCAGTGCGTTTCCCTACGCTCGGCATACACACAGGGGCCCCCAAAGGGCTACGGGCCTGGATGTTGCTTAGCAGACCCAGGTGGGCCCGGGGGTACTCCGTGCTCCTGCCGGGAGCAGGGTGCCCCCGCTAGCGTCCTAGGTGTCCAGAAAATTGTGCGGCCGTTCAAGGTACGCCGAGCAGAGGCCACCGCCTCACGGAAACTGCAGCACGCCTCCGCTTCTGCACGGCAAATCCGGGCCTTACCTCCAGGCGTGTGTTCGTGCTGGGTGTTGCCGGTAGCGGCACGGCATGGTAAGACGCTGACTTTCTCCTCGAGCAGAGTGACTTCAGGTACGAGGGCCTCGACGCATTCAGAGCAGGGCGTTCTCTCACGGCAGCTCACACAGGGGCCACGACAAGGTCTTCCGGGCCCTTCGGACTCACCGGAAATATTGTCCTGAGGCTGTTCGAGGACTCTGGAAATGTAGCTCTCCTCAAGGGACGTGCAGTGTGCTGCCCATCACTCGGCAGGCACAGAGGGCCTCCGAGGGATCCACCAGTGGGCCTCGAAGTTGCTCAGCCGGCCCACAGGGGTCTGCAGGTGCTCAGTGAACTTGGAGGGAAAATGATGCATAACCCGAGAGGCCTAGGAGTCCTCAAAAGGGGACTTCCTTTAAAGTAAAGCGTATACGCGACTAAGAACGCGTGGAAACAGCTGCACGTCTCCCTTTCTGCACGGCTGCTAAGGGCCTAACCTGGAGGCAGGTTTTCACGTTGAGGTTCCCTTTAGCTCTAGAGCTGGTCGGGCGGACCGCCACCGCGGCCGTGGAAGCACCTGGCTCAGACAGAGCAAAGTCATCATTTTCCCCGAAGCAGTCTCACAGTGTTTACAGGCCTGTCAAGAGCAGGGGACGGCAGGTAGCCTCACGGCAGCGTGAAAGCAGCCTTCAAAACGGGAAAGCAAGCCTAGTTCCGGCAGGCCCCCGTTTGCATGGGCACACTCGGCATACATCCCTGTGGTTTCTAACAAGTCCAAAGAGACACAGGTTACCCTGTGGTTCCTTCCCTGGATCAACTCCTCGAAGTCGGGTGTTCTGCATCAAGGAAACTGCCTCCACCAAGGAACGCCGCGGCTACGCCTCTGGGCCTGTGGCTATCCAAAAGCCTGCAGTGCCGCGGGAAGAACAGAACTGAGATTGCGGTGGGCACGCAAGCCGACCTTCTCTCTAGGAGGCGCGGTGACTTCAGGCAGGAGGTCCTAGGTGGAATGTGAAGCCGAGGGTTAATCTGAGTGCCGCTCGACTAGGGCCATGCGTAAGACTTGCACGCCAGGTGGGACGTGCCAGAACGGTGCTCCCGAACGAGGGCGAGTGCTATGGGAAACGAAGCTGCTCCAAAAGAGAGGGCAGCGCCTTTCCCGACGCTCGGCATGCACAGAGTGCCTCCACAGGGCTACTGGCCTGGAGGTTGCTCAGCAGACCCACGGGGTCCTGTGGGTACTCAGTGTTCCCGCCGGGAGCGGGGTGCCCGCGCGGGCCTCCTAGGTGTCCAGAAAACCGTGCTGCAGTTAGAGATATGCAGAGCAGGGGCCACGGCCGCATGGAAACTGCTGCACGCCTCCGCTTCTGCACGGAAAGCAGGGCCTTACCTCCAGGCACGTGCTCACGCTGGGTGCCCCTTTGGCGCCACAGCGTGGTAAGCTGCTGGCTTTCTCCTCGAGCAGGGTGCCTTTAGGGGCGAGGTCCTCGCAGTGGTCAGAGCAGAGTGTTTTCTCATGGCCGCTCACACAAGGGCCACGACAAAAGACTTCCTGGGCACTTCGGACTCACCAGCAATGGGGTCCTGAGGCTGTCCGAGGACCCTGGAAATGCAGCTCCCCTCAAGGAACGGGCCGTGTGTTGCCCGTCACTCGGCACACGCAGAGGGCCTCCACCGGACAGACCAACGGGCCTCGATGTTGCTCAGCCGGCCCACAGGGGTCCGGAGGTACTCAGTGGCCCTGGAGGGACAATGATGCCCTCCCGAGAGACCTAGGCGTCTTCAGAAGGGTACTTCCTTGAAAACAAAGCAGAACAGCGACTAAGAGCTCATGGAAGCAGCTGCACGCCTCCCTCTCTGCCCGGCTACTCAGGACCTAAACGGGAGGCTAGTTCCCACCTTGAGTCTCCTTTTAGCTCGAGAGCTCGTCAGGCTGACCACCAGCCGCGGCCATGCAAGCACCTGGTTTAGACAGAGCAAACTCATTTTTTCCCCAGAAGCGTTCCTACAGGGTTCGCAGGCCGGTCAAGAGCAGGGAACGTCCGGTAGCTTCAAGGCAGCGTGCACACGCAGCCTTCCAAATGGGAAAGCAAGGCTACTCCCAGCGGGCCCCCGTTTCCATGGGCACACTCAGCGTACACCCCTGTGGTCTCTAACGAGTCCAAAGAGACACAGGTTACCCTGTGTCTCCTTCCCTGAATCAACTTCTCGAAGTAGGGTGTTCGGCTTCCAGCGACCTGCCTCAACCAAGGGGCGCCGTCGCTGCTCCTCCGGGCCTGGGGCTGTTCAGAAGCCTGCAGTGCCGCAGGAAGAACAGGACTTAAGTTGCAGTAAGAACGCGAGCCGGCTTTCTCTAGGAGGCACGGTGACTTCAGGCAGGAGGTCCTAGATGGAATGCGAGGCCCAGGGTTTCTCTGAGTGCGGCTCAGACTAGGGCAAGGCGCAAGAAGGCTTCGACGCCAGGTGGGACGTGCCAGGACGGTGCTCCCGAACGTGGGCGAGTGCTGGGGAAATGAAGCTGCTCCACACGGGAGTGCAGTGCGTTTCCCTACGCTCGGCATACACACAGGGGCCCCCAAAGGGCTACGGGCCTGGATGTTGCTTAGCAGACCCAGGTGGGCCCGGGGGTACTCCGTGCTCCTGCCGGGAGCAGGGTGCCCCCGCTAGCGTCCTAGGTGTCCAGAAAATTGTGCGGCCGTTCAAGGTACGCCGAGCAGAGGCCACCGCCTCACGGAAACTGCAGCACGCCTCCGCTTCTGCACGGCAAATCCGGGCCTTACCTCCAGGCGTGTGTTCGTGCTGGGTGTTGCCGGTAGCGGCACGGCATGGTAAGACGCTGACTTTCTCCTCGAGCAGAGTGACTTCAGGTACGAGGGCCTCGACGCATTCAGAGCAGGGCGTTCTCTCACGGCAGCTCACACAGGGGCCACGACAAGGTCTTCCGGGCCCTTCGGACTCACCGGAAATATTGTCCTGAGGCTGTTCGAGGACTCTGGAAATGTAGCTCTCCTCAAGGGACGTGCAGTGTGCTGCCCATCACTCGGCAGGCACAGAGGGCCTCCGAGGGATCCACCAGTGGGCCTCGAAGTTGCTCAGCCGGCCCACAGGGGTCTGCAGGTGCTCAGTGAACTTGGAGGGAAAATGATGCATAACCCGAGAGGCCTAGGAGTCCTCAAAAGGGGACTTCCTTTAAAGTAAAGCGTATACGCGACTAAGAACGCGTGGAAACAGCTGGACGTCTCCCTTTCTGCACGGCTGCTAAGGGCCTAACCTGGAGGCAGGTTTTCACGTTGAGGTTCCCTTTAGCTCTAGAGCTGGTCGGGCGGACCGCCACCGCGGCCGTGGAAGCACCTGGCTCAGACAGAGCAAAGTCATCATTTTCCCCGAAGCAGTCTCACAGTGTTTACAGGCCTGTCAAGAGCAGGGGACGGCAGGTAGCCTCACGGCAGCGTGAAAGCAGCCTTCAAAACGGGAAAGCAAGCCTAGTTCCGGCAGGCCCCCGTTTGCATGGGCACACTCGGCATACATCCCTGTGGTTTCTAACAAGTCCAAAGAGACACAGGTTACCCTGTGGTTCCTTCCCTGGATCAACTCCTCGAAGTCGGGTGTTCTGCATCAAGGAAACTGCCTCCACCAAGGAACGCCGCGGCTACGCCTCTGGGCCTGTGGCTATCCAAAAGCCTGCAGTGCCGCGGGAAGAACAGAACTGAGATTGCGGTGGGCACGCAAGCCGACCTTCTCTCTAGGAGGCG
Source organism: Delphinapterus leucas (assembly GCF_059928025.1). NCBI lineage: Eukaryota > Metazoa > Chordata > Mammalia > Artiodactyla > Monodontidae > Delphinapterus > Delphinapterus leucas. The sequence goes on along the minus strand of NW_028322262.1, from coordinate 2,606,615 downwards.
CGGTGACTTCAGGCAGGAGGTCCTAGGTGGAATGTGAAGCCGAGGGTTAATCTGAGTGCCGCTCGACTAGGGCCATGCGTAAGACTTGCACGCCAGGTGGGACGTGCCAGAACGGTGCTCCCGAACGAGGGCGAGTGCTATGGGAAACGAAGCTGCTCCAAAAGAGAGGGCAGCGCCTTTCCCGACGCTCGGCATGCACAGAGTGCCTCCACAGGGCTACTGGCCTGGAGGTTGCTCAGCAGACCCACGGGGTCCTGTGGGTACTCAGTGTTCCCGCCGGGAGCGGGGTGCCCGCGCGGGCCTCCTAGGTGTCCAGAAAACCGTGCTGCAGTTAGAGATATGCAGAGCAGGGGCCACGGCCGCATGGAAACTGCTGCACGCCTCCGCTTCTGCACGGAAAGCAGGGCCTTACCTCCAGGCACGTGCTCACGCTGGGTGCCCCTTTGGCGCCACAGCGTGGTAAGCTGCTGGCTTTCTCCTCGAGCAGGGTGCCTTTAGGGGCGAGGTCCTCGCAGTGGTCAGAGCAGAGTGTTTTCTCATGGCCGCTCACACAAGGGCCACGACAAAAGACTTCCTGGGCACTTCGGACTCACCAGCAATGGGGTCCTGAGGCTGTCCGAGGACCCTGGAAATGCAGCTCCCCTCAAGGAACGGGCCGTGTGTTGCCCGTCACTCGGCACACGCAGAGGGCCTCCACCGGACAGACCAACGGGCCTCGATGTTGCTCAGCCGGCCCACAGGGGTCCGGAGGTACTCAGTGGCCCTGGAGGGACAATGATGCCCTCCCGAGAGACCTAGGCGTCTTCAGAAGGGTACTTCCTTGAAAACAAAGCAGAACAGCGACTAAGAGCTCATGGAAGCAGCTGCACGCCTCCCTCTCTGCCCGGCTACTCAGGACCTAAACGGGAGGCTAGTTCCCACCTTGAGTCTCCTTTTAGCTCGAGAGCTCGTCAGGCTGACCACCAGCCGCGGCCATGCAAGCACCTGGTTTAGACAGAGCAAACTCATTTTTTCCCCAGAAGCGTTCCTACAGGGTTCGCAGGCCGGTCAAGAGCAGGGAACGTCCGGTAGCTTCAAGGCAGCGTGCACACGCAGCCTTCCAAATGGGAAAGCAAGGCTACTCCCAGCGGGCCCCCGTTTCCATGGGCACACTCAGCGTACACCCCTGTGGTCTCTAACGAGTCCAAAGAGACACAGGTTACCCTGTGTCTCCTTCCCTGAATCAACTTCTCGAAGTAGGGTGTTCGGCTTCCAGCGACCTGCCTCAACCAAGGGGCGCCGTCGCTGCTCCTCCGGGCCTGGGGCTGTTCAGAAGCCTGCAGTGCCGCAGGAAGAACAGGACTTAAGTTGCAGTAAGAACGCGAGCCGGCTTTCTCTAGGAGGCACGGTGACTTCAGGCAGGAGGTCCTAGATGGAATGCGAGGCCCAGGGTTTCTCTGAGTGCGGCTCAGACTAGGGCAAGGCGCAAGAAGGCTTCGACGCCAGGTGGGACGTGCCAGGACGGTGCTCCCGAACGTGGGCGAGTGCTGGGGAAATGAAGCTGCTCCACACGGGAGTGCAGTGCGTTTCCCTACGCTCGGCATACACACAGGGGCCCCCAAAGGGCTACGGGCCTGGATGTTGCTTAGCAGACCCAGGTGGGCCCGGGGGTACTCCGTGCTCCTGCCGGGAGCAGGGTGCCCCCGCTAGCGTCCTAGGTGTCCAGAAAATTGTGCGGCCGTTCAAGGTACGCCGAGCAGAGGCCACCGCCTCACGGAAACTGCAGCACGCCTCCGCTTCTGCACGGCAAATCCGGGCCTTACCTCCAGGCGTGTGTTCGTGCTGGGTGTTGCCGGTAGCGGCACGGCATGGTAAGACGCTGACTTTCTCCTCGAGCAGAGTGACTTCAGGTACGAGGGCCTCGACGCATTCAGAGCAGGGCGTTCTCTCACGGCAGCTCACACAGGGGCCACGACAAGGTCTTCCGGGCCCTTCGGACTCACCGGAAATATTGTCCTGAGGCTGTTCGAGGACTCTGGAAATGTAGCTCTCCTCAAGGGACGTGCAGTGTGCTGCCCATCACTCGGCAGGCACAGAGGGCCTCCGAGGGATCCACCAGTGGGCCTCGAAGTTGCTCAGCCGGCCCACAGGGGTCTGCAGGTGCTCAGTGAACTTGGAGGGAAAATGATGCATAACCCGAGAGGCCTAGGAGTCCTCAAAAGGGGACTTCCTTTAAAGTAAAGCGTATACGCGACTAAGAACGCGTGGAAACAGCTGCACGTCTCCCTTTCTGCACGGCTGCTAAGGGCCTAACCTGGAGGCAGGTTTTCACGTTGAGGTTCCCTTTAGCTCTAGAGCTGGTCGGGCGGACCGCCACCGCGGCCGTGGAAGCACCTGGCTCAGACAGAGCAAAGTCATCATTTTCCCCGAAGCAGTCTCACAGTGTTTACAGGCCTGTCAAGAGCAGGGGACGGCAGGTAGCCTCACGGCAGCGTGAAAGCAGCCTTCAAAACGGGAAAGCAAGCCTAGTTCCGGCAGGCCCCCGTTTGCATGGGCACACTCGGCATACATCCCTGTGGTTTCTAACAAGTCCAAAGAGACACAGGTTACCCTGTGGTTCCTTCCCTGGATCAACTCCTCGAAGTCGGGTGTTCTGCATCAAGGAAACTGCCTCCACCAAGGAACGCCGCGGCTACGCCTCTGGGCCTGTGGCTATCCAAAAGCCTGCAGTGCCGCGGGAAGAACAGAACTGAGATTGCGGTGGGCACGCAAGCCGACCTTCTCTCTAGGAGGCGCGGTGACTTCAGGCAGGAGGTCCTAGGTGGAATGTGAAGCCGAGGGTTAATCTGAGTGCCGCTCGACTAGGGCCATGCGTAAGACTTGCACGCCAGGTGGGACGTGCCAGAACGGTGCTCCCGAACGAGGGCGAGTGCTATGGGAAACGAAGCTGCTCCAAAAGAGAGGGCAGCGCCTTTCCCGACGCTCGGCATGCACAGAGTGCCTCCACAGGGCTACTGGCCTGGAGGTTGCTCAGCAGACCCACGGGGTCCTGTGGGTACTCAGTGTTCCCGCCGGGAGCGGGGTGCCCGCGCGGGCCTCCTAGGTGTCCAGAAAACCGTGCTGCAGTTAGAGATATGCAGAGCAGGGGCCACGGCCGCATGGAAACTGCTGCACGCCTCCGCTTCTGCACGGAAAGCAGGGCCTTACCTCCAGGCACGTGCTCACGCTGGGTGCCCCTTTGGCGCCACAGCGTGGTAAGCTGCTGGCTTTCTCCTCGAGCAGGGTGCCTTTAGGGGCGAGGTCCTCGCAGTGGTCAGAGCAGAGTGTTTTCTCATGGCCGCTCACACAAGGGCCACGACAAAAGACTTCCTGGGCACTTCGGACTCACCAGCAATGGGGTCCTGAGGCTGTCCGAGGACCCTGGAAATGCAGCTCCCCTCAAGGAACGGGCCGTGTGTTGCCCGTCACTCGGCACACGCAGAGGGCCTCCACCGGACAGACCAACGGGCCTCGATGTTGCTCAGCCGGCCCACAGGGGTCCGGAGGTACTCAGTGGCCCTGGAGGGACAATGATGCCCTCCCGAGAGACCTAGGCGTCTTCAGAAGGGTACTTCCTTGAAAACAAAGCAGAACAGCGACTAAGAGCTCATGGAAGCAGCTGCACGCCTCCCTCTCTGCCCGGCTACTCAGGACCTAAACGGGAGGCTAGTTCCCACCTTGAGTCTCCTTTTAGCTCGAGAGCTCGTCAGGCTGACCACCAGCCGCGGCCATGCAAGCACCTGGTTTAGACAGAGCAAACTCATTTTTTCCCCAGAAGCGTTCCTACAGGGTTCGCAGGCCGGTCAAGAGCAGGGAACGTCCGGTAGCTTCAAGGCAGCGTGCACACGCAGACTTCCAAATGGGAAAGCAAGGCTACTCCCAGCGGGCCCCCGTTTCCATGGGCACACTCAGCGTACACCCCTGTGGTCTCTAACGAGTCCAAAGAGACACAGGTTACCCTGTGTCTCCTTCCCTGAATCAACTTCTCGAAGTAGGGTGTTCGGCTTCCAGCGACCTGCCTCAACCAAGGGGCGCCGTCGCTGCTCCTCCGGGCCTGGGGCTGTTCAGAAGCCTGCATGCAGTGCCGCAGGAAGAACAGGACTTAAGTTGCAGTAAGAACGCGAGCCGGCTTTCTCTAGGAGGCACGGTGACTTCAGGCAGGAGGTCCTAGATGGAATGCGAGGCCCAGGGTTTCTCTGAGTGCGGCTCAGACTAGGGCAAGGCGCAAGAAGGCTTCGACGCCAGGTGGGACGTGCCAGGACGGTGCTCCCGAACGTGGGCGAGTGCTGGGGAAATGAAGCTGCTCCACACGGGAGTGCAGTGCGTTTCCCTACGCTCGGCATACACACAGGGGCCCCCAAAGGGCTACGGGCCTGGATGTTGCTTAGCAGACCCAGGTGGGCCCGGGGGTACTCCGTGCTCCTGCCGGGAGCAGGGTGCCCCCGCTAGCGTCCTAGGTGTCCAGAAAATTGTGCGGCCGTTCAAGGTACGCTGAGCAGAGGCCACCGCCTCACGGAAACTGCAGCACGCCTCCGCTTCTGCACGGCAAATCCGGGCCTTACCTCCAGGCGTGTGTTCGTGCTGGGTGTTGCCGGTAGCGGCACGGCATGGTAAGACGCTGACTTTCTCCTCGAGCAGAGTGACTTCAGGTACGAGGGCCTCGACGCATTCAGAGCAGGGCGTTCTCTCACGGCAGCTCACACAGGGGCCACGACAAGGTCTTCCGGGCCCTTCGGACTCACCGGAAATATTGTCCTGAGGCTGTTCGAGGACTCTGGAAATGTAGCTCTCCTCAAGGGACGTGCAGTGTGCTGCCCATCACTCGGCAGGCACAGAGGGCCTCCGAGGGATCCACCAGTGGGCCTCGAAGTTGCTCAGCCGGCCCACAGGGGTCTGCAGGTGCTCAGTGAACTTGGAGGGAAAATGATGCATAACCCGAGAGGCCTAGGAGTCCTCAAAAGGGGACTTCCTTTAAAGTAAAGCGTATACGCGACTAAGAACGCGTGGAAACAGCTGCACGTCTCCCTTTCTGCACGGCTGCTAAGGGCCTAACCTGGAGGCAGGTTTTCACGTTGAGGTTCCCTTTAGCTCTAGAGCTGGTCGGGCGGACCGCCACCGCGGCCGTGGAAGCACCTGGCTCAGACAGAGCAAAGTCATCATTTTCCCCGAAGCAGTCTCACAGTGTTTACAGGCCTGTCAAGAGCAGGGGACGGCAGGTAGCCTCACGGCAGCGTGAAAGCAGCCTTCAAAACGGGAAAGCAAGCCTAGTTCCGGCAGGCCCCCGTTTGCATGGGCACACTCGGCATACATCCCTGTGGTTTCTAACAAGTCCAAAGAGACACAGGTTACCCTGTGGTTCCTTCCCTGGATCAACTCCTCGAAGTCGGGTGTTCTGCATCAAGGAAACTGCCTCCACCAAGGAACGCCGCGGCTACGCCTCTGGGCCTGTGGCTATCCAAAAGCCTGCAGTGCCGCGGGAAGAACAGAACTGAGATTGCGGTGGGCACGCAAGCCGACCTTCTCTCTAGGAGGCGCGGTGACTTCAGGCAGGAGGTCCTAGGTGGAATGTGAAGCCGAGGGTTAATCTGAGTGCCGCTCGACTAGGGCCATGCGTAAGACTTGCACGCCAGGTGGGACGTGCCAGAACGGTGCTCCCGAACGAGGGCGAGTGCTATGGGAAACGAAGCTGCTCCAAAAGAGAGGGCAGCGCCTTTCCCGACGCTCGGCATGCACAGAGTGCCTCCACAGGGCTACTGGCCTGGAGGTTGCTCAGCAGACCCACGGGGTCCTGTGGGTACTCAGTGTTCCCGCCGGGAGCGGGGTGCCCGCGCGGGCCTCCTAGGTGTCCAGAAAGCCGTGCTGCAGTTAGAGATATGCAGAGCAGGGGCCACGGCCGCATGGAAACTGCTGCACGCCTCCGCTTCTGCACGGAAAGCAGGGCCTTACCTCCAGGCACGTGCTCACGCTGGGTGCCCCTTTGGCGCCACAGCGTGGTAAGCTGCTGGCTTTCTCCTCGAGCAGGGTGCCTTTAGGGGCGAGGTCCTCGCAGTGGTCAGAGCAGAGTGTTTTCTCATGGCCGCTCACACAAGGGCCACGACAAAAGACTTCCTGGGCACTTCGGACTCACCAGCAATGGGGTCCTGAGGCTGTCCGAGGACCCTGGAAATGCAGCTCCCCTCAAGGAACGGGCCGTGTGTTGCCCGTCACTCGGCACACGCAGAGGGCCTCCACCGGACAGACCAACGGGCCTCGATGTTGCTCAGCCGGCCCACAGGGGTCCGGAGGTACTCAGTGGCCCTGGAGGGACAATGATGCCCTCCCGAGAGACCTAGGCGTCTTCAGAAGGGTACTTCCTTGAAAACAAAGCAGAACAGCGACTAAGAGCTCATGGAAGCAGCTGCACGCCTCCCTCTCTGCCCGGCTACTCAGGACCTAAACGGGAGGCTAGTTCCCACCTTGAGTCTCCTTTTAGCTCGAGAGCTCGTCAGGCTGACCACCAGCCGCGGCCATGCAAGCACCTGGTTTAGACAGAGCAAACTCATTTTTTCCCCAGAAGCGTTCCTACAGGGTTCGCAGGCCGGTCAAGAGCAGGGAACGTCCGGTAGCTTCAAGGCAGCGTGCACACGCAGCCTTCCAAATGGGAAAGCAAGGCTACTCCCAGCGGGCCCCCGTTTCCATGGGCACACTCAGCGTACACCCCTGTGGTCTCTAACGAGTCCAAAGAGACACAGGTTACCCTGTGTCTCCTTCCCTGAATCAACTTCTCGAAGTAGGGTGTTCGGCTTCCAGCGACCTGCCTCAACCAAGGGGCGCCGTCGCTGCTCCTCCGGGCCTGGGGCTGTTCAGAAGCCTGCAGTGCCGCAGGAAGAACAGGACTTAAGTTGCAGTAAGAACGCGAGCCGGCTTTCTCTAGGAGGCACGGTGACTTCAGGCAGGAGGTCCTAGATGGAATGCGAGGCCCAGGGTTTCTCTGAGTGCGGCTCAGACTAGGGCAAGGCGCAAGAAGGCTTCGACGCCAGGTGGGACGTGCCAGGACGGTGCTCCCGAACGTGGGCGAGTGCTGGGGAAATGAAGCTGCTCCACACGGGAGTGCAGTGCGTTTCCCTACGCTCGGCATACACACAGGGGCCCCCAAAGGGCTACGGGCCTGGATGTTGCTTAGCAGACCCAGGTGGGCCCGGGGGTACTCCGTGCTCCTGCCGGGAGCAGGGTGCCCCCGCTAGCGTCCTAGGTGTCCAGAAAATTGTGCGGCCGTTCAAGGTACGCCGAGCAGAGGCCACCGCCTCACGGAAACTGCAGCACGCCTCCGCTTCTGCACGGCAAATCCGGGCCTTACCTCCAGGCGTGTGTTCGTGCTGGGTGTTGCCGGTAGCGGCACGGCATGGTAAGACGCTGACTTTCTCCTCGAGCAGAGTGACTTCAGGTACGAGGGCCTCGACGCATTCAGAGCAGGGCGTTCTCTCACGGCAGCTCACACAGGGGCCACGACAAGGTCTTCCGGGCCCTTCGGACTCACCGGAAATATTGTCCTGAGGCTGTTCGAGGACTCTGGAAATGTAGCTCTCCTCAAGGGACGTGCAGTGTGCTGCCCATCACTCGGCAGGCACAGAGGGCCTCCGAGGGATCCACCAGTGGGCCTCGAAGTTGCTCAGCCGGCCCACAGGGGTCTGCAGGTGCTCAGTGAACTTGGAGGGAAAATGATGCATAACCCGAGAGGCCTAGGAGTCCTCAAAAGGGGACTTCCTTTAAAGTAAAGCGTATACGCGACTAAGAACGCGTGGAAACAGCTGCACGTCTCCCTTTCTGCACGGCTGCTAAGGGCCTAACCTGGAGGCAGGTTTTCACGTTGAGGTTCCCTTTAGCTCTAGAGCTGGTCGGGCGGACCGCCACCGCGGCCGTGGAAGCACCTGGCTCAGACAGAGCAAAGTCATCATTTTCCCCGAAGCAGTCTCACAGTGTTTACAGGCCTGTCAAGAGCAGGGGACGGCAGGTAGCCTCACGGCAGCGTGAAAGCAGCCTTCAAAACGGGAAAGCAAGCCTAGTTCCGGCAGGCCCCCGTTTGCATGGGCACACTCGGCATACATCCCTGTGGTTTCTAACAAGTCCAAAGAGACACAGGTTACCCTGTGGTTCCTTCCCTGGATCAACTCCTCGAAGTCGGGTGTTCTGCATCAAGGAAACTGCCTCCACCAAGGAACGCCGCGGCTACGCCTCTGGGCCTGTGGCTATCCAAAAGCCTGCAGTGCCGCGGGAAGAACAGAACTGAGATTGCGGTGGGCACGCAAGCCGACCTTCTCTCTAGGAGGCGCGGTGACTTCAGGCAGGAGGTCCTAGGTGGAATGTGAAGCCGAGGGTTAATCTGAGTGCCGCTCGACTAGGGCCATGCGTAAGACTTGCACGCCAGGTGGGACGTGCCAGAACGGTGCTCCCGAACGAGGGCGAGTGCTATGGGAAACGAAGCTGCTCCAAAAGAGAGGGCAGCGCCTTTCCCGACGCTCGGCATGCACAGAGTGCCTCCACAGGGCTACTGGCCTGGAGGTTGCTCAGCAGACCCACGGGGTCCTGTGGGTACTCAGTGTTCCCGCCGGGAGCGGGGTGCCCGCGCGGGCCTCCTAGGTGTCCAGAAAACCGTGCTGCAGTTAGAGATATGCAGAGCAGGGGCCACGGCCGCATGGAAACTGCTGCACGCCTCCGCTTCTGCACGGAAAGCAGGGCCTTACCTCCAGGCACGTGCTCACGCTGGGTGCCCCTTTGGCGCCACAGCGTGGTAAGCTGCTGGCTTTCTCCTCGAGCAGGGTGCCTTTAGGGGCGAGGTCCTCGCAGTGGTCAGAGCAGAGTGTTTTCTCATGGCCGCTCACACAAGGGCCACGACAAAAGACTTCCTGGGCACTTCGGACTCACCAGCAATGGGGTCCTGAGGCTGTCCGAGGACCCTGGAAATGCAGCTCCCCTCAAGGAACGGGCCGTGTGTTGCCCGTCACTCGGCACACGCAGAGGGCCTCCACCGGACAGACCAACGGGCCTCGATGTTGCTCAGCCGGCCCACAGGGGTCCGGAGGTACTCAGTGGCCCTGGAGGGACAACGATGCCCTCCCGAGAGACCTAGGCGTCTTCAGAAGGGTACTTCCTTGAAAACAAAGCAGAACAGCGACTAAGAGCTCATGGAAGCAGCTGCACGCCTCCCTCTCTGCCCGGCTACTCAGGACCTAAACGGGAGGCTAGTTCCCACCTTGAGTCTCCTTTTAGCTCGAGAGCTCGTCAGGCTGACCACCAGCCGCGGCCATGGAAGCACCTGGTTTAGACAGAGCAAACTCATTTTTTCCCCAGAAGCGTTCCTACAGGGTTCGCAGGCCGGTCAAGAGCAGGGAACGTCCGGTAGCTTCAAGGCAGCGTGCACACGCAGCCTTCCAAATGGGAAAGCAAGGCTACTCCCAGCGGGCCCCCGTTTCCATGGGCACACTCAGCGTACACCCCTGTGGTCTCTAACGAGTCCAAAGAGACACAGGTTACCCTGTGTCTCCTTCCCTGAATCAACTTCTCGAAGTAGGGTGTTCGGCTTCCAGCGACCTGCCTCAACCAAGGGGCGCCGTCGCTGCTCCTCCGGGCCTGGGGCTGTTCAGAAGCCTGCATGCAGTGCCGCAGGAAGAACAGGACTTAAGTTGCAGTAAGAACGCGAGCCGGCTTTCTCTAGGAGGCACGGTGACTTCAGGCAGGAGGTCCTAGATGGAATGCGAGGCCCAGGGTTTCTCTGAGTGCGGCTCAGACTAGGGCAAGGCGCAAGAAGGCTTCGACGCCAGGTGGGACGTGCCAGGACGGTGCTCCCGAACGTGGGCGAGTGCTGGGGAAATGAAGCTGCTCCACACGGGAGTGCAGTGCGTTTCCCTACGCTCGGCATACACACAGGGGCCCCCAAAGGGCTACGGGCCTGGATGTTGCTTAGCAGACCCAGGTGGGCCCGGGGGTACTCCGTGCTCCTGCCGGGAGCAGGGTGCCCCCGCTAGCGTCCTAGGTGTCCAGAAAATTGTGCGGCCGTTCAAGGTACGCCGAGCAGAGGCCACCGCCTCACGGAAACTGCAGCACGCCTCCGCTTCTGCACGGCAAATCCGGGCCTTACCTCCAGGCGTGTGTTCGTGCTGGGTGTTGCCGGTAGCGGCACGGCATGGTAAGACGCTGACTTTCTCCTCGAGCAGAGTGACTTCAGGTACGAGGGCCTCGACGCATTCAGAGCAGGGCGTTCTCTCACGGCAGCTCACACAGGGGCCACGACAAGGTCTTCCGGGCCCTTCGGACTCACCGGAAATATTGTCCTGAGGCTGTTCGAGGACTCTGGAAATGTAGCTCTCCTCAAGGGACGTGCAGTGTGCTGCCCATCACTCGGCAGGCACAGAGGGCCTCCGAGGGATCCACCAGTGGGCCTCGAAGTTGCTCAGCCGGCCCACAGGGGTCTGCAGGTGCTCAGTGAACTTGGAGGGAAAATGATGCATAACCCGAGAGGCCTAGGAGTCCTCAAAAGGGGACTTCCTTTAAAGTAAAGCGTATACGCGACTAAGAACGCGTGGAAACAGCTGCACGTCTCCCTTTCTGCACGGCTGCTAAGGGCCTAACCTGGAGGCAGGTTTTCACGTTGAGGTTCCCTTTAGCTCTAGAGCTGGTCGGGCGGACCGCCACCGCGGCCGTGGAAGCACCTGGCTCAGACAGAGCAAAGTCATCATTTTCCCCGAAGCAGTCTCACAGTGTTTACAGGCCTGTCAAGAGCAGGGGACGGCAGGTAGCCTCACGGCAGCGTGAAAGCAGCCTTCAAAACGGGAAAGCAAGCCTAGTTCCGGCAGGCCCCCGTTTGCATGGGCACACTCGGCATACATCCCTGTGGTTTCTAACAAGTCCAAAGAGACACAGGTTACCCTGTGGTTCCTTCCCTGGATCAACTCCTCGAAGTCGGGTGTTCTGCATCAAGGAAACTGCCTCCACCAAGGAACGCCGCGGCTACGCCTCTGGGCCTGTGGCTATCCAAAAGCCTGCAGTGCCGCGGGAAGAACAGAACTGAGATTGCGGTGGGCACGCAAGCCGACCTTCTCTCTAGGAGGCGCGGTGACTTCAGGCAGGAGGTCCTAGGTGGAATGTGAAGCCGAGGGTTAATCTGAGTGCCGCTCGACTAGGGCCATGCGTAAGACTTGCACGCCAGGTGGGACGTGCCAGAACGGTGCTCCCGAACGAGGGCGAGTGCTATGGGAAACGAAGCTGCTCCAAAAGAGAGGGCAGCGCCTTTCCCGACGCTCGGCATGCACAGAGTGCCTCCACAGGGCTACTGGCCTGGAGGTTGCTCAGCAGACCCACGGGGTCCTGTGGGTACTCAGTGTTCCCGCCGGGAGCGGGGTGCCCGCGCGGGCCTCCTAGGTGTCCAGAAAACCGTGCTGCAGTTAGAGATATGCAGAGCAGGGGCCACGGCCGCATGGAAACTGCTGCACGCCTCCGCTTCTGCACGGAAAGCAGGGCCTTACCTCCAGGCACGTGCTCACGCTGGGTGCCCCTTTGGCGCCACAGCGTGGTAAGCTGCTGGCTTTCTCCTCGAGCAGGGTGCCTTTAGGGGCGAGGTCCTCGCAGTGGTCAGAGCAGAGTGTTTTCTCATGGCCGCTCACACAAGGGCCACGACAAAAGACTTCCTGGGCACTTCGGACTCACCAGCAATGGGGTCCTGAGGCTGTCCGAGGACCCTGGAAATGCAGCTCCCCTCAAGGAACGGGCCGTGTGTTGCCCGTCACTCGGCACACGCAGAGGGCCTCCACCGGACAGACCAACGGGCCTCGATGTTGCTCAGCCGGCCCACAGGGGTCCGGAGGTACTCAGTGGCCCTGGAGGGACAACGATGCCCTCCCGAGAGACCTAGGCGTCTTCAGAAGGGTACTTCCTTGAAAACAAAGCAGAACAGCGACTAAGAGCTCATGGAAGCAGCTGCACGCCTCCCTCTCTGCCCGGCTACTCAGGACCTAAACGGGAGGCTAGTTCCCACCTTGAGTCTCCTTTTAGCTCGAGAGCTCGTCAGGCTGACCACCAGCCGCGGCCATGCAAGCACCTGGTTTAGACAGAGCAAACTCATTTTTTCCCCAGAAGCGTTCCTACAGGGTTCGCAGGCCGGTCAAGAGCAGGGAACGTCCGGTAGCTTCAAGGCAGCGTGCACACGCAGCCTTCCAAATGGGAAAGCAAGGCTACTCCCAGCGGGCCCCCGTTTCCATGGGCACACTCAGCGTACACCCCTGTGGTCTCTAACGAGTCCAAAGAGACACAGGTTACCCTGTGTCTCCTTCCCTGAATCAACTTCTCGAAGTAGGGTGTTCGGCTTCCAGCGACCTGCCTCAACCAAGGGGCGCCGTCGCTGCTCCTCCGGGCCTGGGGCTGTTCAGAAGCCTGCATGCAGTGCCGCAGGAAGAACAGGACTTAAGTTGCAGTAAGAACGCGAGCCGGCTTTCTCTAGGAGGCACGGTGACTTCAGGCAGGAGGTCCTAGATGGAATGCGAGGCCCAGGGTTTCTCTGAGTGCGGCTCAGACTAGGGCAAGGCGCAAGAAGGCTTCGACGCCAGGTGGGACGTGCCAGGACGGTGCTCCCGAACGTGGGCGAGTGCTGGGGAAATGAAGCTGCTCCACACGGGAGTGCAGTGCGTTTCCCTACGCTCGGCATACACACAGGGGCCCCCAAAGGGCTACGGGCCTGGATGTTGCTTAGCAGACCCAGGTGGGCCCGGGGGTACTCCGTGCTCCTGCCGGGAGCAGGGTGCCCCCGCTAGCGTCCTAGGTGTCCAGAAAATTGTGCGGCCGTTCAAGGTACGCCGAGCAGAGGCCACCGCCTCACGGAAACTGCAGCACGCCTCCGCTTCTGCACGGCAAATCCGGGCCTTACCTCCAGGCGTGTGTTCGTGCTGGGTGTTGCCGGTAGCGGCACGGCATGGTAAGACGCTGACTTTCTCCTCGAGCAGAGTGACTTCAGGTACGAGGGCCTCGACGCATTCAGAGCAGGGCGTTCTCTCACGGCAGCTCACACAGGGGCCACGACAAGGTCTTCCGGGCCCTTCGGACTCACCGGAAATATTGTCCTGAGGCTGTTCGAGGACTCTGGAAATGTAGCTCTCCTCAAGGGACGTGCAGTGTGCTGCCCATCACTCGGCAGGCACAGAGGGCCTCCGAGGGATCCACCAGTGGGCCTCGAAGTTGCTCAGCCGGCCCACAGGGGTCTGCAGGTGCTCAGTGAACTTGGAGGGAAAATGATGCATAACCCGAGAGGCCTAGGAGTCCTCAAAAGGGGACTTCCTTTAAAGTAAAGCGTATACGCGACTAAGAACGCGTGGAAACAGCTGCACGTCTCCCTTTCTGCACGGCTGCTAAGGGCCTAACCTGGAGGCAGGTTTTCACGTTGAGGTTCCCTTTAGCTCTAGAGCTGGTCGGGCGGACCGCCACCGCGGCCGTGGAAGCACCTGGCTCAGACAGAGCAAAGTCATCATTTTCCCCGAAGCAGTCTCACAGTGTTTACAGGCCTGTCAAGAGCAGGGGACGGCAGGTAGCCTCACGGCAGCGTGAAAGCAGCCTTCAAAACGGGAAAGCAAGCCTAGTTCCGGCAGGCCCCCGTTTGCATGGGCACACTCGGCATACATCCCTGTGGTTTCTAACAAGTCCAAAGAGACACAGGTTACCCTGTGGTTCCTTCCCTGGATCAACTCCTCGAAGTCGGGTGTTCTGCATCAAGGAAACTGCCTCCACCAAGGAACGCCGCGGCTACGCCTCTGGGCCTGTGGCTATCCAAAAGCCTGCAGTGCCGCGGGAAGAACAGAACTGAGATTGCGGTGGGCACGCAAGCCGACCTTCTCTCTAGGAGGCGCGGTGACTTCAGGCAGGAGGTCCTAGGTGGAATGTGAAGCCGAGGGTTAATCTGAGTGCCGCTCGACTAGGGCCATGCGTAAGACTTGCACGCCAGGTGGGACGTGCCAGAACGGTGCTCCCGAACGAGGGCGAGTGCTATGGGAAACGAAGCTGCTCCAAAAGAGAGGGCAGCGCCTTTCCCGACGCTCGGCATGCACAGAGTGCCTCCACAGGGCTACTGGCCTGGAGGTTGCTCAGCAGACCCACGGGGTCCTGTGGGTACTCAGTGTTCCCGCCGGGAGCGGGGTGCCCGCGCGGGCCTCCTAGGTGTCCAGAAAACCGTGCTGCAGTTAGAGATATGCAGAGCAGGGGCCACGGCCGCATGGAAACTGCTGCACGCCTCCGCTTCTGCACGGAAAGCAGGGCCTTACCTCCAGGCACGTGCTCACGCTGGGTGCCCCTTTGGCGCCACAGCGTGGTAAGCTGCTGGCTTTCTCCTCGAGCAGGGTGCCTTTAGGGGCGAGGTCCTCGCAGTGGTCAGAGCAGAGTGTTTTCTCATGGCCGCTCACACAAGGGCCACGACAAAAGACTTCCTGGGCACTTCGGACTCACCAGCAATGGGGTCCTGAGGCTGTCCGAGGACCCTGGAAATGCAGCTCCCCTCAAGGAACGGGCCGTGTGTTGCCCGTCACTCGGCACACGCAGAGGGCCTCCACCGGACAGACCAACGGGCCTCGATGTTGCTCAGCCGGCCCACAGGGGTCCGGAGGTACTCAGTGGCCCTGGAGGGACAACGATGCCCTCCCGAGAGACCTAGGCGTCTTCAGAAGGGTACTTCCTTGAAAACAAAGCAGAACAGCGACTAAGAGCTCATGGAAGCAGCTGCACGCCTCCCTCTCTGCCCGGCTACTCAGGACCTAAACGGGAGGCTAGTTCCCACCTTGAGTCTCCTTTTAGCTCGAGAGCTCGTCAGGCTGACCACCAGCCGCGGCCATGCAAGCACCTGGTTTAGACAGAGCAAACTCATTTTTTCCCCAGAAGCGTTCCTACAGGGTTCGCAGGCCGGTCAAGAGCAGGGAACGTCCGGTAGCTTCAAGGCAGCGTGCACACGCAGCCTTCCAAATGGGAAAGCAAGGCTACTCCCAGCGGGCCCCCGTTTCCATGGGCACACTCAGCGTACACCCCTGTGGTCTCTAACGAGTCCAAAGAGACACAGGTTACCCTGTGTCTCCTTCCCTGAATCAACTTCTCGAAGTAGGGTGTTCGGCTTCCAGCGACCTGCCTCAACCAAGGGGCGCCGTCGCTGCTCCTCCGGGCCTGGGGCTGTTCAGAAGCCTGCATGCAGTGCCGCAGGAAGAACAGGACTTAAGTTGCAGTAAGAACGCGAGCCGGCTTTCTCTAGGAGGCACGGTGACTTCAGGCAGGAGGTCCTAGATGGAATGCGAGGCCCAGGGTTTCTCTGAGTGCGGCTCAGACTAGGGCAAGGCGCAAGAAGGCTTCGACGCCAGGTGGGACGTGCCAGGACGGTGCTCCCGAACGTGGGCGAGTGCTGGGGAAATGAAGCTGCTCCACACGGGAGTGCAGTGCGTTTCCCTACGCTCGGCATACACACAGGGGCCCCCAAAGGGCTACGGGCCTGGATGTTGCTTAGCAGACCCAGGTGGGCCCGGGGGTACTCCGTGCTCCTGCCGGGAGCAGGGTGCCCCCGCTAGCGTCCTAGGTGTCCAGAAAATTGTGCGGCCGTTCAAGGTACGCCGAGCAGAGGCCACCGCCTCACGGAAACTGCAGCACGCCTCCGCTTCTGCACGGCAAATCCGGGCCTTACCTCCAGGCGTGTGTTCGTGCTGGGTGTTGCCGGTAGCGGCACGGCATGGTAAGACGCTGACTTTCTCCTCGAGCAGAGTGACTTCAGGTACGAGGGCCTCGACGCATTCAGAGCAGGGCGTTCTCTCACGGCAGCTCACACAGGGGCCACGACAAGGTCTTCCGGGCCCTTCGGACTCACCGGAAATATTGTCCTGAGGCTGTTCGAGGACTCTGGAAATGTAGCTCTCCTCAAGGGACGTGCAGTGTGCTGCCCATCACTCGGCAGGCACAGAGGGCCTCCGAGGGATCCACCAGTGGGCCTCGAAGTTGCTCAGCCGGCCCACAGGGGTCTGCAGGTGCTCAGTGAACTTGGAGGGAAAATGATGCATAACCCGAGAGGCCTAGGAGTCCTCAAAAGGGGACTTCCTTTAAAGTAAAGCGTATACGCGACTAAGAACGCGTGGAAACAGCTGCACGTCTCCCTTTCTGCACGGCTGCTAAGGGCCTAACCTGGAGGCAGGTTTTCACGTTGAGGTTCCCTTTAGCTCTAGAGCTGGTCGGGCGGACCGCCACCGCGGCCGTGGAAGCACCTGGCTCAGACAGAGCAAAGTCATCATTTTCCCCGAAGCAGTCTCACAGTGTTTACAGGCCTGTCAAGAGCAGGGGACGGCAGGTAGCCTCACGGCAGCGTGAAAGCAGCCTTCAAAACGGGAAAGCAAGCCTAGTTCCGGCAGGCCCCCGTTTGCATGGGCACACTCGGCATACATCCCTGTGGTTTCTAACAAGTCCAAAGAGACACAGGTTACCCTGTGGTTCCTTCCCTGGATCAACTCCTCGAAGTCGGGTGTTCTGCATCAAGGAAACTGCCTCCACCAAGGAACGCCGCGGCTACGCCTCTGGGCCTGTGGCTATCCAAAAGCCTGCAGTGCCGCGGGAAGAACAGAACTGAGATTGCGGTGGGCACGCAAGCCGACCTTCTCTCTAGGAGGCGCGGTGACTTCAGGCAGGAGGTCCTAGGTGGAATGTGAAGCCGAGGGTTAATCTGAGTGCCGCTCGACTAGGGCCATGCGTAAGACTTGCACGCCAGGTGGGACGTGCCAGAACGGTGCTCCCGAACGAGGGCGAGTGCTATGGGAAACGAAGCTGCTCCAAAAGAGAGGGCAGCGCCTTTCCCGACGCTCGGCATGCACAGAGTGCCTCCACAGGGCTACTGGCCTGGAGGTTGCTCAGCAGACCCACGGGGTCCTGTGGGTACTCAGTGTTCCCGCCGGGAGCGGGGTGCCCGCGCGGGCCTCCTAGGTGTCCAGAAAACCGTGCTGCAGTTAGAGATATGCAGAGCAGGGGCCACGGCCGCATGGAAACTGCTGCACGCCTCCGCTTCTGCACGGAAAGCAGGGCCTTACCTCCAGGCACGTGCTCACGCTGGGTGCCCCTTTGGCGCCACAGCGTGGTAAGCTGCTGGCTTTCTCCTCGAGCAGGGTGCCTTTAGGGGCGAGGTCCTCGCAGTGGTCAGAGCAGAGTGTTTTCTCATGGCCGCTCACACAAGGGCCACGACAAAAGACTTCCTGGGCACTTCGGACTCACCAGCAATGGGGTCCTGAGGCTGTCCGAGGACCCTGGAAATGCAGCTCCCCTCAAGGAACGGGCCGTGTGTTGCCCGTCACTCGGCACACGCAGAGGGCCTCCACCGGACAGACCAACGGGCCTCGATGTTGCTCAGCCGGCCCACAGGGGTCCGGAGGTACTCAGTGGCCCTGGAGGGACAACGATGCCCTCCCGAGAGACCTAGGCGTCTTCAGAAGGGTACTTCCTTGAAAACAAAGCAGAACAGCGACTAAGAGCTCATGGAAGCAGCTGCACGCCTCCCTCTCTGCCCGGCTACTCAGGACCTAAACGGGAGGCTAGTTCCCACCTTGAGTCTCCTTTTAGCTCGAGAGCTCGTCAGGCTGACCACCAGCCGCGGCCATGGAAGCACCTGGTTTAGACAGAGCAAACTCATTTTTTCCCCAGAAGCGTTCCTACAGGGTTCGCAGGCCGGTCAAGAGCAGGGAACGTCCGGTAGCTTCAAGGCAGCGTGCACACGCAGCCTTCCAAATGGGAAAGCAAGGCTACTCCCAGCGGGCCCCCGTTTCCATGGGCACACTCAGCGTACACCCCTGTGGTCTCTAACGAGTCCAAAGAGACACAGGTTACCCTGTGTCTCCTTCCCTGAATCAACTTCTCGAAGTAGGGTGTTCGGCTTCCAGCGACCTGCCTCAACCAAGGGGCGCCGTCGCTGCTCCTCCGGGCCTGGGGCTGTTCAGAAGCCTGCATGCAGTGCCGCAGGAAGAACAGGACTTAAGTTGCAGTAAGAACGCGAGCCGGCTTTCTCTAGGAGGCACGGTGACTTCAGGCAGGAGGTCCTAGATGGAATGCGAGGCCCAGGGTTTCTCTGAGTGCGGCTCAGACTAGGGCAAGGCGCAAGAAGGCTTCGACGCCAGGTGGGACGTGCCAGGACGGTGCTCCCGAACGTGGGCGAGTGCTGGGGAAATGAAGCTGCTCCACACGGGAGTGCAGTGCGTTTCCCTACGCTCGGCATACACACAGGGGCCCCCAAAGGGCTACGGGCCTGGATGTTGCTTAGCAGACCCAGGTGGGCCCGGGGGTACTCCGTGCTCCTGCCGGGAGCAGGGTGCCCCCGCTAGCGTCCTAGGTGTCCAGAAAATTGTGCGGCCGTTCAAGGTACGCCGAGCAGAGGCCACCGCCTCACGGAAACTGCAGCACGCCTCCGCTTCTGCACGGCAAATCCGGGCCTTACCTCCAGGCGTGTGTTCGTGCTGGGTGTTGCCGGTAGCGGCACGGCATGGTAAGACGCTGACTTTCTCCTCGAGCAGAGTGACTTCAGGTACGAGGGCCTCGACGCATTCAGAGCAGGGCGTTCTCTCACGGCAGCTCACACAGGGGCCACGACAAGGTCTTCCGGGCCCTTCGGACTCACCGGAAATATTGTCCTGAGGCTGTTCGAGGACTCTGGAAATGTAGCTCTCCTCAAGGGACGTGCAGTGTGCTGCCCATCACTCGGCAGGCACAGAGGGCCTCCGAGGGATCCACCAGTGGGCCTCGAAGTTGCTCAGCCGGCCCACAGGGGTCTGCAGGTGCTCAGTGAACTTGGAGGGAAAATGATGCATAACCCGAGAGGCCTAGGAGTCCTCAAAAGGGGACTTCCTTTAAAGTAAAGCGTATACGCGACTAAGAACGCGTGGAAACAGCTGCACGTCTCCCTTTCTGCACGGCTGCTAAGGGCCTAACCTGGAGGCAGGTTTTCACGTTGAGGTTCCCTTTAGCTCTAGAGCTGGTCGGGCGGACCGCCACCGCGGCCGTGGAAGCACCTGGCTCAGACAGAGCAAAGTCATCATTTTCCCCGAAGCAGTCTCACAGTGTTTACAGGCCTGTCAAGAGCAGGGGACGGCAGGTAGCCTCACGGCAGCGTGAAAGCAGCCTTCAAAACGGGAAAGCAAGCCTAGTTCCGGCAGGCCCCCGTTTGCATGGGCACACTCGGCATACATCCCTGTGGTTTCTAACAAGTCCAAAGAGACACAGGTTACCCTGTGGTTCCTTCCCTGGATCAACTCCTCGAAGTCGGGTGTTCTGCATCAAGGAAACTGCCTCCACCAAGGAACGCCGCGGCTACGCCTCTGGGCCTGTGGCTATCCAAAAGCCTGCAGTGCCGCGGGAAGAACAGAACTGAGATTGCGGTGGGCACGCAAGCCGACCTTCTCTCTAGGAGGCGCGGTGACTTCAGGCAGGAGGTCCTAGGTGGAATGTGAAGCCGAGGGTTAATCTGAGTGCCGCTCGACTAGGGCCATGCGTAAGACTTGCACGCCAGGTGGGACGTGCCAGAACGGTGCTCCCGAACGAGGGCGAGTGCTATGGGAAACGAAGCTGCTCCAAAAGAGAGGGCAGCGCCTTTCCCGACGCTCGGCATGCACAGAGTGCCTCCACAGGGCTACTGGCCTGGAGGTTGCTCAGCAGACCCACGGGGTCCTGTGGGTACTCAGTGTTCCCGCCGGGAGCGGGGTGCCCGCGCGGGCCTCCTAGGTGTCCAGAAAACCGTGCTGCAGTTAGAGATATGCAGAGCAGGGGCCACGGCCGCATGGAAACTGCTGCACGCCTCCGCTTCTGCACGGAAAGCAGGGCCTTACCTCCAGGCACGTGCTCACGCTGGGTGCCCCTTTGGCGCCACAGCGTGGTAAGCTGCTGGCTTTCTCCTCGAGCAGGGTGCCTTTAGGGGCGAGGTCCTCGCAGTGGTCAGAGCAGAGTGTTTTCTCATGGCCGCTCACACAAGGGCCACGACAAAAGACTTCCTGGGCACTTCGGACTCACCAGCAATGGGGTCCTGAGGCTGTCCGAGGACCCTGGAAATGCAGCTCCCCTCAAGGAACGGGCCGTGTGTTGCCCGTCACTCGGCACACGCAGAGGGCCTCCACCGGACAGACCAACGGGCCTCGATGTTGCTCAGCCGGCCCACAGGGGTCCGGAGGTACTCAGTGGCCCTGGAGGGACAACGATGCCCTCCCGAGAGACCTAGGCGTCTTCAGAAGGGTACTTCCTTGAAAACAAAGCAGAACAGCGACTAAGAGCTCATGGAAGCAGCTGCACGCCTCCCTCTCTGCCCGGCTACTCAGGACCTAAACGGGAGGCTAGTTCCCACCTTGAGTCTCCTTTTAGCTCGAGAGCTCGTCAGGCTGACCACCAGCCGCGGCCATGGAAGCACCTGGTTTAGACAGAGCAAACTCATTTTTTCCCCAGAAGCGTTCCTACAGGGTTCGCAGGCCGGTCAAGAGCAGGGAACGTCCGGTAGCTTCAAGGCAGCGTGCACACGCAGCCTTCCAAATGGGAAAGCAAGGCTACTCCCAGCGGGCCCCCGTTTCCATGGGCACACTCAGCGTACACCCCTGTGGTCTCTAACGAGTCCAAAGAGACACAGGTTACCCTGTGTCTCCTTCCCTGAATCAACTTCTCGAAGTAGGGTGTTCGGCTTCCAGCGACCTGCCTCAACCAAGGGGCGCCGTCGCTGCTCCTCCGGGCCTGGGGCTGTTCAGAAGCCTGCATGCAGTGCCGCAGGAAGAACAGGACTTAAGTTGCAGTAAGAACGCGAGCCGGCTTTCTCTAGGAGGCACGGTGACTTCAGGCAGGAGGTCCTAGATGGAATGCGAGGCCCAGGGTTTCTCTGAGTGCGGCTCAGACTAGGGCAAGGCGCAAGAAGGCTTCGACGCCAGGTGGGACGTGCCAGGACGGTGCTCCCGAACGTGGGCGAGTGCTGGGGAAATGAAGCTGCTCCACACGGGAGTGCAGTGCGTTTCCCTACGCTCGGCATACACACAGGGGCCCCCAAAGGGCTACGGGCCTGGATGTTGCTTAGCAGACCCAGGTGGGCCCGGGGGTACTCCGTGCTCCTGCCGGGAGCAGGGTGCCCCCGCTAGCGTCCTAGGTGTCCAGAAAATTGTGCGGCCGTTCAAGGTACGCCGAGCAGAGGCCACCGCCTCACGGAAACTGCAGCACGCCTCCGCTTCTGCACGGCAAATCCGGGCCTTACCTCCAGGCGTGTGTTCGTGCTGGGTGTTGCCGGTAGCGGCACGGCATGGTAAGACGCTGACTTTCTCCTCGAGCAGAGTGACTTCAGGTACGAGGGCCTCGACGCATTCAGAGCAGGGCGTTCTCTCACGGCAGCTCACACAGGGGCCACGACAAGGTCTTCCGGGCCCTTCGGACTCACCGGAAATATTGTCCTGAGGCTGTTCGAGGACTCTGGAAATGTAGCTCTCCTCAAGGGACGTGCAGTGTGCTGCCCATCACTCGGCAGGCACAGAGGGCCTCCGAGGGATCCACCAGTGGGCCTCGAAGTTGCTCAGCCGGCCCACAGGGGTCTGCAGGTGCTCAGTGAACTTGGAGGGAAAATGATGCATAACCCGAGAGGCCTAGGAGTCCTCAAAAGGGGACTTCCTTTAAAGTAAAGCGTATACGCGACTAAGAACGCGTGGAAACAGCTGCACGTCTCCCTTTCTGCACGGCTGCTAAGGGCCTAACCTGGAGGCAGGTTTTCACGTTGAGGTTCCCTTTAGCTCTAGAGCTGGTCGGGCGGACCGCCACCGCGGCCGTGGAAGCACCTGGCTCAGACAGAGCAAAGTCATCATTTTCCCCGAAGCAGTCTCACAGTGTTTACAGGCCTGTCAAGAGCAGGGGACGGCAGGTAGCCTCACGGCAGCGTGAAAGCAGCCTTCAAAACGGGAAAGCAAGCCTAGTTCCGGCAGGCCCCCGTTTGCATGGGCACACTCGGCATACATCCCTGTGGTTTCTAACAAGTCCAAAGAGACACAGGTTACCCTGTGGTTCCTTCCCTGGATCAACTCCTCGAAGTCGGGTGTTCTGCATCAAGGAAACTGCCTCCACCAAGGAACGCCGCGGCTACGCCTCTGGGCCTGTGGCTATCCAAAAGCCTGCAGTGCCGCGGGAAGAACAGAACTGAGATTGCGGTGGGCACGCAAGCCGACCTTCTCTCTAGGAGGCGCGGTGACTTCAGGCAGGAGGTCCTAGGTGGAATGTGAAGCCGAGGGTTAATCTGAGTGCCGCTCGACTAGGGCCATGCGTAAGACTTGCACGCCAGGTGGGACGTGCCAGAACGGTGCTCCCGAACGAGGGCGAGTGCTATGGGAAACGAAGCTGCTCCAAAAGAGAGGGCAGCGCCTTTCCCGACGCTCGGCATGCACAGAGTGCCTCCACAGGGCTACTGGCCTGGAGGTTGCTCAGCAGACCCACGGGGTCCTGTGGGTACTCAGTGTTCCCGCCGGGAGCGGGGTGCCCGCGCGGGCCTCCTAGGTGTCCAGAAAACCGTGCTGCAGTTAGAGATATGCAGAGCAGGGGCCACGGCCGCATGGAAACTGCTGCACGCCTCCGCTTCTGCACGGAAAGCAGGGCCTTACCTCCAGGCACGTGCTCACGCTGGGTGCCCCTTTGGCGCCACAGCGTGGTAAGCTGCTGGCTTTCTCCTCGAGCAGGGTGCCTTTAGGGGCGAGGTCCTCGCAGTGGTCAGAGCAGAGTGTTTTCTCATGGCCGCTCACACAAGGGCCACGACAAAAGACTTCCTGGGCACTTCGGACTCACCAGCAATGGGGTCCTGAGGCTGTCCGAGGACCCTGGAAATGCAGCTCCCCTCAAGGAACGGGCCGTGTGTTGCCCGTCACTCGGCACACGCAGAGGGCCTCCACCGGACAGACCAACGGGCCTCGATGTTGCTCAGCCGGCCCACAGGGGTCCGGAGGTACTCAGTGGCCCTGGAGGGACAACGATGCCCTCCCGAGAGACCTAGGCGTCTTCAGAAGGGTACTTCCTTGAAAACAAAGCAGAACAGCGACTAAGAGCTCATGGAAGCAGCTGCACGCCTCCCTCTCTGCCCGGCTACTCAGGACCTAAACGGGAGGCTAGTTCCCACCTTGAGTCTCCTTTTAGCTCGAGAGCTCGTCAGGCTGACCACCAGCCGCGGCCATGGAAGCACCTGGTTTAGACAGAGCAAACTCATTTTTTCCCCAGAAGCGTTCCTACAGGGTTCGCAGGCCGGTCAAGAGCAGGGAACGTCCGGTAGCTTCAAGGCAGCGTGCACACGCAGCCTTCCAAATGGGAAAGCAAGGCTACTCCCAGCGGGCCCCCGTTTCCATGGGCACACTCAGCGTACACCCCTGTGGTCTCTAACGAGTCCAAAGAGACACAGGTTACCCTGTGTCTCCTTCCCTGAATCAACTTCTCGAAGTAGGGTGTTCGGCTTCCAGCGACCTGCCTCAACCAAGGGGCGCCGTCGCTGCTCCTCCGGGCCTGGGGCTGTTCAGAAGCCTGCATGCAGTGCCGCAGGAAGAACAGGACTTAAGTTGCAGTAAGAACGCGAGCCGGCTTTCTCTAGGAGGCACGGTGACTTCAGGCAGGAGGTCCTAGATGGAATGCGAGGCCCAGGGTTTCTCTGAGTGCGGCTCAGACTAGGGCAAGGCGCAAGAAGGCTTCGACGCCAGGTGGGACGTGCCAGGACGGTGCTCCCGAACGTGGGCGAGTGCTGGGGAAATGAAGCTGCTCCACACGGGAGTGCAGTGCGTTTCCCTACGCTCGGCATACACACAGGGGCCCCCAAAGGGCTACGGGCCTGGATGTTGCTTAGCAGACCCAGGTGGGCCCGGGGGTACTCCGTGCTCCTGCCGGGAGCAGGGTGCCCCCGCTAGCGTCCTAGGTGTCCAGAAAATTGTGCGGCCGTTCAAGGTACGCCGAGCAGAGGCCACCGCCTCACGGAAACTGCAGCACGCCTCCGCTTCTGCACGGCAAATCCGGGCCTTACCTCCAGGCGTGTGTTCGTGCTGGGTGTTGCCGGTAGCGGCACGGCATGGTAAGACGCTGACTTTCTCCTCGAGCAGAGTGACTTCAGGTACGAGGGCCTCGACGCATTCAGAGCAGGGCGTTCTCTCACGGCAGCTCACACAGGGGCCACGACAAGGTCTTCCGGGCCCTTCGGACTCACCGGAAATATTGTCCTGAGGCTGTTCGAGGACTCTGGAAATGTAGCTCTCCTCAAGGGACGTGCAGTGTGCTGCCCATCACTCGGCAGGCACAGAGGGCCTCCGAGGGATCCACCAGTGGGCCTCGAAGTTGCTCAGCCGGCCCACAGGGGTCTGCAGGTGCTCAGTGAACTTGGAGGGAAAATGATGCATAACCCGAGAGGCCTAGGAGTCCTCAAAAGGGGACTTCCTTTAAAGTAAAGCGTATACGCGACTAAGAACGCGTGGAAACAGCTGCACGTCTCCCTTTCTGCACGGCTGCTAAGGGCCTAACCTGGAGGCAGGTTTTCACGTTGAGGTTCCCTTTAGCTCTAGAGCTGGTCGGGCGGACCGCCACCGCGGCCGTGGAAGCACCTGGCTCAGACAGAGCAAAGTCATCATTTTCCCCGAAGCAGTCTCACAGTGTTTACAGGCCTGTCAAGAGCAGGGGACGGCAGGTAGCCTCACGGCAGCGTGAAAGCAGCCTTCAAAACGGGAAAGCAAGCCTAGTTCCGGCAGGCCCCCGTTTGCATGGGCACACTCGGCATACATCCCTGTGGTTTCTAACAAGTCCAAAGAGACACAGGTTACCCTGTGGTTCCTTCCCTGGATCAACTCCTCGAAGTCGGGTGTTCTGCATCAAGGAAACTGCCTCCACCAAGGAACGCCGCGGCTACGCCTCTGGGCCTGTGGCTATCCAAAAGCCTGCAGTGCCGCGGGAAGAACAGAACTGAGATTGCGGTGGGCACGCAAGCCGACCTTCTCTCTAGGAGGCGCGGTGACTTCAGGCAGGAGGTCCTAGGTGGAATGTGAAGCCGAGGGTTAATCTGAGTGCCGCTCGACTAGGGCCATGCGTAAGACTTGCACGCCAGGTGGGACGTGCCAGAACGGTGCTCCCGAACGAGGGCGAGTGCTATGGGAAACGAAGCTGCTCCAAAAGAGAGGGCAGCGCCTTTCCCGACGCTCGGCATGCACAGAGTGCCTCCACAGGGCTACTGGCCTGGAGGTTGCTCAGCAGACCCACGGGGTCCTGTGGGTACTCAGTGTTCCCGCCGGGAGCGGGGTGCCCGCGCGGGCCTCCTAGGTGTCCAGAAAACCGTGCTGCAGTTAGAGATATGCAGAGCAGGGGCCACGGCCGCATGGAAACTGCTGCACGCCTCCGCTTCTGCACGGAAAGCAGGGCCTTACCTCCAGGCACGTGCTCACGCTGGGTGCCCCTTTGGCGCCACAGCGTGGTAAGCTGCTGGCTTTCTCCTCGAGCAGGGTGCCTTTAGGGGCGAGGTCCTCGCAGTGGTCAGAGCAGAGTGTTTTCTCATGGCCGCTCACACAAGGGCCACGACAAAAGACTTCCTGGGCACTTCGGACTCACCAGCAATGGGGTCCTGAGGCTGTCCGAGGACCCTGGAAATGCAGCTCCCCTCAAGGAACGGGCCGTGTGTTGCCCGTCACTCGGCACACGCAGAGGGCCTCCACCGGACAGACCAACGGGCCTCGATGTTGCTCAGCCGGCCCACAGGGGTCCGGAGGTACTCAGTGGCCCTGGAGGGACAACGATGCCCTCCCGAGAGACCTAGGCGTCTTCAGAAGGGTACTTCCTTGAAAACAAAGCAGAACAGCGACTAAGAGCTCATGGAAGCAGCTGCACGCCTCCCTCTCTGCCCGGCTACTCAGGACCTAAACGGGAGGCTAGTTCCCACCTTGAGTCTCCTTTTAGCTCGAGAGCTCGTCAGGCTGACCACCAGCCGCGGCCATGGAAGCACCTGGTTTAGACAGAGCAAACTCATTTTTTCCCCAGAAGCGTTCCTACAGGGTTCGCAGGCCGGTCAAGAGCAGGGAACGTCCGGTAGCTTCAAGGCAGCGTGCACACGCAGCCTTCCAAATGGGAAAGCAAGGCTACTCCCAGCGGGCCCCCGTTTCCATGGGCACACTCAGCGTACACCCCTGTGGTCTCTAACGAGTCCAAAGAGACACAGGTTACCCTGTGTCTCCTTCCCTGAATCAACTTCTCGAAGTAGGGTGTTCGGCTTCCAGCGACCTGCCTCAACCAAGGGGCGCCGTCGCTGCTCCTCCGGGCCTGGGGCTGTTCAGAAGCCTGCATGCAGTGCCGCAGGAAGAACAGGACTTAAGTTGCAGTAAGAACGCGAGCCGGCTTTCTCTAGGAGGCACGGTGACTTCAGGCAGGAGGTCCTAGATGGAATGCGAGGCCCAGGGTTTCTCTGAGTGCGGCTCAGACTAGGGCAAGGCGCAAGAAGGCTTCGACGCCAGGTGGGACGTGCCAGGACGGTGCTCCCGAACGTGGGCGAGTGCTGGGGAAATGAAGCTGCTCCACACGGGAGTGCAGTGCGTTTCCCTACGCTCGGCATACACACAGGGGCCCCCAAAGGGCTACGGGCCTGGATGTTGCTTAGCAGACCCAGGTGGGCCCGGGGGTACTCCGTGCTCCTGCCGGGAGCAGGGTGCCCCCGCTAGCGTCCTAGGTGTCCAGAAAATTGTGCGGCCGTTCAAGGTACGCCGAGCAGAGGCCACCGCCTCACGGAAACTGCAGCACGCCTCCGCTTCTGCACGGCAAATCCGGGCCTTACCTCCAGGCGTGTGTTCGTGCTGGGTGTTGCCGGTAGCGGCACGGCATGGTAAGACGCTGACTTTCTCCTCGAGCAGAGTGACTTCAGGTACGAGGGCCTCGACGCATTCAGAGCAGGGCGTTCTCTCACGGCAGCTCACACAGGGGCCACGACAAGGTCTTCCGGGCCCTTCGGACTCACCGGAAATATTGTCCTGAGGCTGTTCGAGGACTCTGGAAATGTAGCTCTCCTCAAGGGACGTGCAGTGTGCTGCCCATCACTCGGCAGGCACAGAGGGCCTCCGAGGGATCCACCAGTGGGCCTCGAAGTTGCTCAGCCGGCCCACAGGGGTCTGCAGGTGCTCAGTGAACTTGGAGGGAAAATGATGCATAACCCGAGAGGCCTAGGAGTCCTCAAAAGGGGACTTCCTTTAAAGTAAAGCGTATACGCGACTAAGAACGCGTGGAAACAGCTGCACGTCTCCCTTTCTGCACGGCTGCTAAGGGCCTAACCTGGAGGCAGGTTTTCACGTTGAGGTTCCCTTTAGCTCTAGAGCTGGTCGGGCGGACCGCCACCGCGGCCGTGGAAGCACCTGGCTCAGACAGAGCAAAGTCATCATTTTCCCCGAAGCAGTCTCACAGTGTTTACAGGCCTGTCAAGAGCAGGGGACGGCAGGTAGCCTCACGGCAGCGTGAAAGCAGCCTTCAAAACGGGAAAGCAAGCCTAGTTCCGGCAGGCCCCCGTTTGCATGGGCACACTCGGCATACATCCCTGTGGTTTCTAACAAGTCCAAAGAGACACAGGTTACCCTGTGGTTCCTTCCCTGGATCAACTCCTCGAAGTCGGGTGTTCTGCATCAAGGAAACTGCCTCCACCAAGGAACGCCGCGGCTACGCCTCTGGGCCTGTGGCTATCCAAAAGCCTGCAGTGCCGCGGGAAGAACAGAACTGAGATTGCGGTGGGCACGCAAGCCGACCTTCTCTCTAGGAGGCGCGGTGACTTCAGGCAGGAGGTCCTAGGTGGAATGTGAAGCCGAGGGTTAATCTGAGTGCCGCTCGACTAGGGCCATGCGTAAGACTTGCACGCCAGGTGGGACGTGCCAGAACGGTGCTCCCGAACGAGGGCGAGTGCTATGGGAAACGAAGCTGCTCCAAAAGAGAGGGCAGCGCCTTTCCCGACGCTCGGCATGCACAGAGTGCCTCCACAGGGCTACTGGCCTGGAGGTTGCTCAGCAGACCCACGGGGTCCTGTGGGTACTCAGTGTTCCCGCCGGGAGCGGGGTGCCCGCGCGGGCCTCCTAGGTGTCCAGAAAACCGTGCTGCAGTTAGAGATATGCAGAGCAGGGGCCACGGCCGCATGGAAACTGCTGCACGCCTCCGCTTCTGCACGGAAAGCAGGGCCTTACCTCCAGGCACGTGCTCACGCTGGGTGCCCCTTTGGCGCCACAGCGTGGTAAGCTGCTGGCTTTCTCCTCGAGCAGGGTGCCTTTAGGGGCGAGGTCCTCGCAGTGGTCAGAGCAGAGTGTTTTCTCATGGCCGCTCACACAAGGGCCACGACAAAAGACTTCCTGGGCACTTCGGGCTCACCAGCAATGGGGTCCTGAGGCTGTCCGAGGACCCTGGAAATGCAGCTCCCCTCAAGGAACGGGCCGTGTGTTGCCCGTCACTCGGCACACGCAGAGGGCCTCCACCGGACAGACCAACGGGCCTCGATGTTGCTCAGCCGGCCCACAGGGGTCCGGAGGTACTCAGTGGCCCTGGAGGGACAACGATGCCCTCCCGAGAGACCTAGGCGTCTTCAGAAGGGTACTTCCTTGAAAACAAAGCAGAACAGCGACTAAGAGCTCATGGAAGCAGCTGCACGCCTCCCTCTCTGCCCGGCTACTCAGGACCTAAACGGGAGGCTAGTTCCCACCTTGAGTCTCCTTTTAGCTCGAGAGCTCGTCAGGCTGACCACCAGCCGCGGCCATGGAAGCACCTGGTTTAGACAGAGCAAACTCATTTTTTCCCCAGAAGCGTTCCTACAGGGTTCGCAGGCCGGTCAAGAGCAGGGAACGTCCGGTAGCTTCAAGGCAGCGTGCACACGCAGCCTTCCAAATGGGAAAGCAAGGCTACTCCCAGCGGGCCCCCGTTTCCATGGGCACACTCAGCGTACACCCCTGTGGTCTCTAACGAGTCCAAAGAGACACAGGTTACCCTGTGTCTCCTTCCCTGAATCAACTTCTCGAAGTAGGGTGTTCGGCTTCCAGCGACCTGCCTCAACCAAGGGGCGCCGTCGCTGCTCCTCCGGGCCTGGGGCTGTTCAGAAGCCTGCATGCAGTGCCGCAGGAAGAACAGGACTTAAGTTGCAGTAAGAACGCGAGCCGGCTTTCTCTAGGAGGCACGGTGACTTCAGGCAGGAGGTCCTAGATGGAATGCGAGGCCCAGGGTTTCTCTGAGTGCGGCTCAGACTAGGGCAAGGCGCAAGAAGGCTTCGACGCCAGGTGGGACGTGCCAGGACGGTGCTCCCGAACGTGGGCGAGTGCTGGGGAAATGAAGCTGCTCCACACGGGAGTGCAGTGCGTTTCCCTACGCTCGGCATACACACAGGGGCCCCCAAAGGGCTACGGGCCTGGATGTTGCTTAGCAGACCCAGGTGGGCCCGGGGGTACTCCGTGCTCCTGCCGGGAGCAGGGTGCCCCCGCTAGCGTCCTAGGTGTCCAGAAAATTGTGCGGCCGTTCAAGGTACGCCGAGCAGAGGCCACCGCCTCACGGAAACTGCAGCACGCCTCCGCTTCTGCACGGCAAATCCGGGCCTTACCTCCAGGCGTGTGTTCGTGCTGGGTGTTGCCGGTAGCGGCACGGCATGGTAAGACGCTGACTTTCTCCTCGAGCAGAGTGACTTCAGGTACGAGGGCCTCGACGCATTCAGAGCAGGGCGTTCTCTCACGGCAGCTCACACAGGGGCCACGACAAGGTCTTCCGGGCCCTTCGGACTCACCGGAAATATTGTCCTGAGGCTGTTCGAGGACTCTGGAAATGTAGCTCTCCTCAAGGGACGTGCAGTGTGCTGCCCATCACTCGGCAGGCACAGAGGGCCTCCGAGGGATCCACCAGTGGGCCTCGAAGTTGCTCAGCCGGCCCACAGGGGTCTGCAGGTGCTCAGTGAACTTGGAGGGAAAATGATGCATAACCCGAGAGGCCTAGGAGTCCTCAAAAGGGGACTTCCTTTAAAGTAAAGCGTATACGCGACTAAGAACGCGTGGAAACAGCTGCACGTCTCCCTTTCTGCACGGCTGCTAAGGGCCTAACCTGGAGGCAGGTTTTCACGTTGAGGTTCCCTTTAGCTCTAGAGCTGGTCGGGCGGACCGCCACCGCGGCCGTGGAAGCACCTGGCTCAGACAGAGCAAAGTCATCATTTTCCCCGAAGCAGTCTCACAGTGTTTACAGGCCTGTCAAGAGCAGGGGACGGCAGGTAGCCTCACGGCAGCGTGAAAGCAGCCTTCAAAACGGGAAAGCAAGCCTAGTTCCGGCAGGCCCCCGTTTGCATGGGCACACTCGGCATACATCCCTGTGGTTTCTAACAAGTCCAAAGAGACACAGGTTACCCTGTGGTTCCTTCCCTGGATCAACTCCTCGAAGTCGGGTGTTCTGCATCAAGGAAACTGCCTCCACCAAGGAACGCCGCGGCTACGCCTCTGGGCCTGTGGCTATCCAAAAGCCTGCAGTGCCGCGGGAAGAACAGAACTGAGATTGCGGTGGGCACGCAAGCCGACCTTCTCTCTAGGAGGCGCGGTGACTTCAGGCAGGAGGTCCTAGGTGGAATGTGAAGCCGAGGGTTAATCTGAGTGCCGCTCGACTAGGGCCATGCGTAAGACTTGCACGCCAGGTGGGACGTGCCAGAACGGTGCTCCCGAACGAGGGCGAGTGCTATGGGAAACGAAGCTGCTCCAAAAGAGAGGGCAGCGCCTTTCCCGACGCTCGGCATGCACAGAGTGCCTCCACAGGGCTACTGGCCTGGAGGTTGCTCAGCAGACCCACGGGGTCCTGTGGGTACTCAGTGTTCCCGCCGGGAGCGGGGTGCCCGCGCGGGCCTCCTAGGTGTCCAGAAAACCGTGCTGCAGTTAGAGATATGCAGAGCAGGGGCCACGGCCGCATGGAAACTGCTGCACGCCTCCGCTTCTGCACGGAAAGCAGGGCCTTACCTCCAGGCACGTGCTCACGCTGGGTGCCCCTTTGGCGCCACAGCGTGGTAAGCTGCTGGCTTTCTCCTCGAGCAGGGTGCCTTTAGGGGCGAGGTCCTCGCAGTGGTCAGAGCAGAGTGTTTTCTCATGGCCGCTCACACAAGGGCCACGACAAAAGACTTCCTGGGCACTTCGGACTCACCAGCAATGGGGTCCTGAGGCTGTCCGAGGACCCTGGAAATGCAGCTCCCCTCAAGGAACGGGCCGTGTGTTGCCCGTCACTCGGCACACGCAGAGGGCCTCCACCGGACAGACCAACGGGCCTCGATGTTGCTCAGCCGGCCCACAGGGGTCCGGAGGTACTCAGTGGCCCTGGAGGGACAACGATGCCCTCCCGAGAGACCTAGGCGTCTTCAGAAGGGTACTTCCTTGAAAACAAAGCAGAACAGCGACTAAGAGCTCATGGAAGCAGCTGCACGCCTCCCTCTCTGCCCGGCTACTCAGGACCTAAACGGGAGGCTAGTTCCCACCTTGAGTCTCCTTTTAGCTCGAGAGCTCGTCAGGCTGACCACCAGCCGCGGCCATGGAAGCACCTGGTTTAGACAGAGCAAACTCATTTTTTCCCCAGAAGCGTTCCTACAGGGTTCGCAGGCCGGTCAAGAGCAGGGAACGTCCGGTAGCTTCAAGGCAGCGTGCACACGCAGCCTTCCAAATGGGAAAGCAAGGCTACTCCCAGCGGGCCCCCGTTTCCATGGGCACACTCAGCGTACACCCCTGTGGTCTCTAACGAGTCCAAAGAGACACAGGTTACCCTGTGTCTCCTTCCCTGAATCAACTTCTCGAAGTAGGGTGTTCGGCTTCCAGCGACCTGCCTCAACCAAGGGGCGCCGTCGCTGCTCCTCCGGGCCTGGGGCTGTTCAGAAGCCTGCATGCAGTGCCGCAGGAAGAACAGGACTTAAGTTGCAGTAAGAACGCGAGCCGGCTTTCTCTAGGAGGCACGGTGACTTCAGGCAGGAGGTCCTAGATGGAATGCGAGGCCCAGGGTTTCTCTGAGTGCGGCTCAGACTAGGGCAAGGCGCAAGAAGGCTTCGACGCCAGGTGGGACGTGCCAGGACGGTGCTCCCGAACGTGGGCGAGTGCTGGGGAAATGAAGCTGCTCCACACGGGAGTGCAGTGCGTTTCCCTACGCTCGGCATACACACAGGGGCCCCCAAAGGGCTACGGGCCTGGATGTTGCTTAGCAGACCCAGGTGGGCCCGGGGGTACTCCGTGCTCCTGCCGGGAGCAGGGTGCCCCCGCTAGCGTCCTAGGTGTCCAGAAAATTGTGCGGCCGTTCAAGGTACGCCGAGCAGAGGCCACCGCCTCACGGAAACTGCAGCACGCCTCCGCTTCTGCACGGCAAATCCGGGCCTTACCTCCAGGCGTGTGTTCGTGCTGGGTGTTGCCGGTAGCGGCACGGCATGGTAAGACGCTGACTTTCTCCTCGAGCAGAGTGACTTCAGGTACGAGGGCCTCGACGCATTCAGAGCAGGGCGTTCTCTCACGGCAGCTCACACAGGGGCCACGACAAGGTCTTCCGGGCCCTTCGGACTCACCGGAAATATTGTCCTGAGGCTGTTCGAGGACTCTGGAAATGTAGCTCTCCTCAAGGGACGTGCAGTGTGCTGCCCATCACTCGGCAGGCACAGAGGGCCTCCGAGGGATCCACCAGTGGGCCTCGAAGTTGCTCAGCCGGCCCACAGGGGTCTGCAGGTGCTCAGTGAACTTGGAGGGAAAATGATGCATAACCCGAGAGGCCTAGGAGTCCTCAAAAGGGGACTTCCTTTAAAGTAAAGCGTATACGCGACTAAGAACGCGTGGAAACAGCTGCACGTCTCCCTTTCTGCACGGCTGCTAAGGGCCTAACCTGGAGGCAGGTTTTCACGTTGAGGTTCCCTTTAGCTCTAGAGCTGGTCGGGCGGACCGCCACCGCGGCCGTGGAAGCACCTGGCTCAGACAGAGCAAAGTCATCATTTTCCCCGAAGCAGTCTCACAGTGTTTACAGGCCTGTCAAGAGCAGGGGACGGCAGGTAGCCTCACGGCAGCGTGAAAGCAGCCTTCAAAACGGGAAAGCAAGCCTAGTTCCGGCAGGCCCCCGTTTGCATGGGCACACTCGGCATACATCCCTGTGGTTTCTAACAAGTCCAAAGAGACACAGGTTACCCTGTGGTTCCTTCCCTGGATCAACTCCTCGAAGTCGGGTGTTCTGCATCAAGGAAACTGCCTCCACCAAGGAACGCCGCGGCTACGCCTCTGGGCCTGTGGCTATCCAAAAGCCTGCAGTGCCGCGGGAAGAACAGAACTGAGATTGCGGTGGGCACGCAAGCCGACCTTCTCTCTAGGAGGCGCGGTGACTTCAGGCAGGAGGTCCTAGGTGGAATGTGAAGCCGAGGGTTAATCTGAGTGCCGCTCGACTAGGGCCATGCGTAAGACTTGCACGCCAGGTGGGACGTGCCAGAACGGTGCTCCCGAACGAGGGCGAGTGCTATGGGAAACGAAGCTGCTCCAAAAGAGAGGGCAGCGCCTTTCCCGACGCTCGGCATGCACAGAGTGCCTCCACAGGGCTACTGGCCTGGAGGTTGCTCAGCAGACCCACGGGGTCCTGTGGGTACTCAGTGTTCCCGCCGGGAGCGGGGTGCCCGCGCGGGCCTCCTAGGTGTCCAGAAAACCGTGCTGCAGTTAGAGATATGCAGAGCAGGGGCCACGGCCGCATGGAAACTGCTGCACGCCTCCGCTTCTGCACGGAAAGCAGGGCCTTACCTCCAGGCACGTGCTCACGCTGGGTGCCCCTTTGGCGCCACAGCGTGGTAAGCTGCTGGCTTTCTCCTCGAGCAGGGTGCCTTTAGGGGCGAGGTCCTCGCAGTGGTCAGAGCAGAGTGTTTTCTCATGGCCGCTCACACAAGGGCCACGACAAAAGACTTCCTGGGCACTTCGGACTCACCAGCAATGGGGTCCTGAGGCTGTCCGAGGACCCTGGAAATGCAGCTCCCCTCAAGGAACGGGCCGTGTGTTGCCCGTCACTCGGCACACGCAGAGGGCCTCCACCGGACAGACCAACGGGCCTCGATGTTGCTCAGCCGGCCCACAGGGGTCCGGAGGTACTCAGTGGCCCTGGAGGGACAACGATGCCCTCCCGAGAGACCTAGGCGTCTTCAGAAGGGTACTTCCTTGAAAACAAAGCAGAACAGCGACTAAGAGCTCATGGAAGCAGCTGCACGCCTCCCTCTCTGCCCGGCTACTCAGGACCTAAACGGGAGGCTAGTTCCCACCTTGAGTCTCCTTTTAGCTCGAGAGCTCGTCAGGCTGACCACCAGCCGCGGCCATGGAAGCACCTGGTTTAGACAGAGCAAACTCATTTTTTCCCCAGAAGCGTTCCTACAGGGTTCGCAGGCCGGTCAAGAGCAGGGAACGTCCGGTAGCTTCAAGGCAGCGTGCACACGCAGCCTTCCAAATGGGAAAGCAAGGCTACTCCCAGCGGGCCCCCGTTTCCATGGGCACACTCAGCGTACACCCCTGTGGTCTCTAACGAGTCCAAAGAGACACAGGTTACCCTGTGTCTCCTTCCCTGAATCAACTTCTCGAAGTAGGGTGTTCGGCTTCCAGCGACCTGCCTCAACCAAGGGGCGCCGTCGCTGCTCCTCCGGGCCTGGGGCTGTTCAGAAGCCTGCATGCAGTGCCGCAGGAAGAACAGGACTTAAGTTGCAGTAAGAACGCGAGCCGGCTTTCTCTAGGAGGCACGGTGACTTCAGGCAGGAGGTCCTAGATGGAATGCGAGGCCCAGGGTTTCTCTGAGTGCGGCTCAGACTAGGGCAAGGCGCAAGAAGGCTTCGACGCCAGGTGGGACGTGCCAGGACGGTGCTCCCGAACGTGGGCGAGTGCTGGGGAAATGAAGCTGCTCCACACGGGAGTGCAGTGCGTTTCCCTACGCTCGGCATACACACAGGGGCCCCCAAAGGGCTACGGGCCTGGATGTTGCTTAGCAGACCCAGGTGGGCCCGGGGGTACTCCGTGCTCCTGCCGGGAGCAGGGTGCCCCCGCTAGCGTCCTAGGTGTCCAGAAAATTGTGCGGCCGTTCAAGGTACGCCGAGCAGAGGCCACCGCCTCACGGAAACTGCAGCACGCCTCCGCTTCTGCACGGCAAATCCGGGCCTTACCTCCAGGCGTGTGTTCGTGCTGGGTGTTGCCGGTAGCGGCACGGCATGGTAAGACGCTGACTTTCTCCTCGAGCAGAGTGACTTCAGGTACGAGGGCCTCGACGCATTCAGAGCAGGGCGTTCTCTCACGGCAGCTCACACAGGGGCCACGACAAGGTCTTCCGGGCCCTTCGGACTCACCGGAAATATTGTCCTGAGGCTGTTCGAGGACTCTGGAAATGTAGCTCTCCTCAAGGGACGTGCAGTGTGCTGCCCATCACTCGGCAGGCACAGAGGGCCTCCGAGGGATCCACCAGTGGGCCTCGAAGTTGCTCAGCCGGCCCACAGGGGTCTGCAGGTGCTCAGTGAACTTGGAGGGAAAATGATGCATAACCCGAGAGGCCTAGGAGTCCTCAAAAGGGGACTTCCTTTAAAGTAAAGCGTATACGCGACTAAGAACGCGTGGAAACAGCTGCACGTCTCCCTTTCTGCACGGCTGCTAAGGGCCTAACCTGGAGGCAGGTTTTCACGTTGAGGTTCCCTTTAGCTCTAGAGCTGGTCGGGCGGACCGCCACCGCGGCCGTGGAAGCACCTGGCTCAGACAGAGCAAAGTCATCATTTTCCCCGAAGCAGTCTCACAGTGTTTACAGGCCTGTCAAGAGCAGGGGACGGCAGGTAGCCTCACGGCAGCGTGAAAGCAGCCTTCAAAACGGGAAAGCAAGCCTAGTTCCGGCAGGCCCCCGTTTGCATGGGCACACTCGGCATACATCCCTGTGGTTTCTAACAAGTCCAAAGAGACACAGGTTACCCTGTGGTTCCTTCCCTGGATCAACTCCTCGAAGTCGGGTGTTCTGCATCAAGGAAACTGCCTCCACCAAGGAACGCCGCGGCTACGCCTCTGGGCCTGTGGCTATCCAAAAGCCTGCAGTGCCGCGGGAAGAACAGAACTGAGATTGCGGTGGGCACGCAAGCCGACCTTCTCTCTAGGAGGCGCGGTGACTTCAGGCAGGAGGTCCTAGGTGGAATGTGAAGCCGAGGGTTAATCTGAGTGCCGCTCGACTAGGGCCATGCGTAAGACTTGCACGCCAGGTGGGACGTGCCAGAACGGTGCTCCCGAACGAGGGCGAGTGCTATGGGAAACGAAGCTGCTCCAAAAGAGAGGGCAGCGCCTTTCCCGACGCTCGGCATGCACAGAGTGCCTCCACAGGGCTACTGGCCTGGAGGTTGCTCAGCAGACCCACGGGGTCCTGTGGGTACTCAGTGTTCCCGCCGGGAGCGGGGTGCCCGCGCGGGCCTCCTAGGTGTCCAGAAAACCGTGCTGCAGTTAGAGATATGCAGAGCAGGGGCCACGGCCGCATGGAAACTGCTGCACGCCTCCGCTTCTGCACGGAAAGCAGGGCCTTACCTCCAGGCACGTGCTCACGCTGGGTGCCCCTTTGGCGCCACAGCGTGGTAAGCTGCTGGCTTTCTCCTCGAGCAGGGTGCCTTTAGGGGCGAGGTCCTCGCAGTGGTCAGAGCAGAGTGTTTTCTCATGGCCGCTCACACAAGGGCCACGACAAAAGACTTCCTGGGCACTTCGGACTCACCAGCAATGGGGTCCTGAGGCTGTCCGAGGACCCTGGAAATGCAGCTCCCCTCAAGGAACGGGCCGTGTGTTGCCCGTCACTCGGCACACGCAGAGGGCCTCCACCGGACAGACCAACGGGCCTCGATGTTGCTCAGCCGGCCCACAGGGGTCCGGAGGTACTCAGTGGCCCTGGAGGGACAACGATGCCCTCCCGAGAGACCTAGGCGTCTTCAGAAGGGTACTTCCTTGAAAACAAAGCAGAACAGCGACTAAGAGCTCATGGAAGCAGCTGCACGCCTCCCTCTCTGCCCGGCTACTCAGGACCTAAACGGGAGGCTAGTTCCCACCTTGAGTCTCCTTTTAGCTCGAGAGCTCGTCAGGCTGACCACCAGCCGCGGCCATGGAAGCACCTGGTTTAGACAGAGCAAACTCATTTTTTCCCCAGAAGCGTTCCTACAGGGTTCGCAGGCCGGTCAAGAGCAGGGAACGTCCGGTAGCTTCAAGGCAGCGTGCACACGCAGCCTTCCAAATGGGAAAGCAAGGCTACTCCCAGCGGGCCCCCGTTTCCATGGGCACACTCAGCGTACACCCCTGTGGTCTCTAACGAGTCCAAAGAGACACAGGTTACCCTGTGTCTCCTTCCCTGAATCAACTTCTCGAAGTAGGGTGTTCGGCTTCCAGCGACCTGCCTCAACCAAGGGGCGCCGTCGCTGCTCCTCCGGGCCTGGGGCTGTTCAGAAGCCTGCATGCAGTGCCGCAGGAAGAACAGGACTTAAGTTGCAGTAAGAACGCGAGCCGGCTTTCTCTAGGAGGCACGGTGACTTCAGGCAGGAGGTCCTAGATGGAATGCGAGGCCCAGGGTTTCTCTGAGTGCGGCTCAGACTAGGGCAAGGCGCAAGAAGGCTTCGACGCCAGGTGGGACGTGCCAGGACGGTGCTCCCGAACGTGGGCGAGTGCTGGGGAAATGAAGCTGCTCCACACGGGAGTGCAGTGCGTTTCCCTACGCTCGGCATACACACAGGGGCCCCCAAAGGGCTACGGGCCTGGATGTTGCTTAGCAGACCCAGGTGGGCCCGGGGGTACTCCGTGCTCCTGCCGGGAGCAGGGTGCCCCCGCTAGCGTCCTAGGTGTCCAGAAAATTGTGCGGCCGTTCAAGGTACGCCGAGCAGAGGCCACCGCCTCACGGAAACTGCAGCACGCCTCCGCTTCTGCACGGCAAATCCGGGCCTTACCTCCAGGCGTGTGTTCGTGCTGGGTGTTGCCGGTAGCGGCACGGCATGGTAAGACGCTGACTTTCTCCTCGAGCAGAGTGACTTCAGGTACGAGGGCCTCGACGCATTCAGAGCAGGGCGTTCTCTCACGGCAGCTCACACAGGGGCCACGACAAGGTCTTCCGGGCCCTTCGGACTCACCGGAAATATTGTCCTGAGGCTGTTCGAGGACTCTGGAAATGTAGCTCTCCTCAAGGGACGTGCAGTGTGCTGCCCATCACTCGGCAGGCACAGAGGGCCTCCGAGGGATCCACCAGTGGGCCTCGAAGTTGCTCAGCCGGCCCACAGGGGTCTGCAGGTGCTCAGTGAACTTGGAGGGAAAATGATGCATAACCCGAGAGGCCTAGGAGTCCTCAAAAGGGGACTTCCTTTAAAGTAAAGCGTATACGCGACTAAGAACGCGTGGAAACAGCTGCACGTCTCCCTTTCTGCACGGCTGCTAAGGGCCTAACCTGGAGGCAGGTTTTCACGTTGAGGTTCCCTTTAGCTCTAGAGCTGGTCGG
Organism: Delphinapterus leucas; assembly: GCF_059928025.1. Taxonomy (NCBI): domain Eukaryota; kingdom Metazoa; phylum Chordata; class Mammalia; order Artiodactyla; family Monodontidae; genus Delphinapterus; species Delphinapterus leucas. Next base: position 2,568,161 of record NW_028322262.1, on the reverse strand, counting down.
GCGGACCGCCACCGCGGCCGTGGAAGCACCTGGCTCAGACAGAGCAAAGTCATCATTTTCCCCGAAGCAGTCTCACAGTGTTTACAGGCCTGTCAAGAGCAGGGGACGGCAGGTAGCCTCACGGCAGCGTGAAAGCAGCCTTCAAAACGGGAAAGCAAGCCTAGTTCCGGCAGGCCCCCGTTTGCATGGGCACACTCGGCATACATCCCTGTGGTTTCTAACAAGTCCAAAGAGACACAGGTTACCCTGTGGTTCCTTCCCTGGATCAACTCCTCGAAGTCGGGTGTTCTGCATCAAGGAAACTGCCTCCACCAAGGAACGCCGCGGCTACGCCTCTGGGCCTGTGGCTATCCAAAAGCCTGCAGTGCCGCGGGAAGAACAGAACTGAGATTGCGGTGGGCACGCAAGCCGACCTTCTCTCTAGGAGGCGCGGTGACTTCAGGCAGGAGGTCCTAGGTGGAATGTGAAGCCGAGGGTTAATCTGAGTGCCGCTCGACTAGGGCCATGCGTAAGACTTGCACGCCAGGTGGGACGTGCCAGAACGGTGCTCCCGAACGAGGGCGAGTGCTATGGGAAACGAAGCTGCTCCAAAAGAGAGGGCAGCGCCTTTCCCGACGCTCGGCATGCACAGAGTGCCTCCACAGGGCTACTGGCCTGGAGGTTGCTCAGCAGACCCACGGGGTCCTGTGGGTACTCAGTGTTCCCGCCGGGAGCGGGGTGCCCGCGCGGGCCTCCTAGGTGTCCAGAAAACCGTGCTGCAGTTAGAGATATGCAGAGCAGGGGCCACGGCCGCATGGAAACTGCTGCACGCCTCCGCTTCTGCACGGAAAGCAGGGCCTTACCTCCAGGCACGTGCTCACGCTGGGTGCCCCTTTGGCGCCACAGCGTGGTAAGCTGCTGGCTTTCTCCTCGAGCAGGGTGCCTTTAGGGGCGAGGTCCTCGCAGTGGTCAGAGCAGAGTGTTTTCTCATGGCCGCTCACACAAGGGCCACGACAAAAGACTTCCTGGGCACTTCGGACTCACCAGCAATGGGGTCCTGAGGCTGTCCGAGGACCCTGGAAATGCAGCTCCCCTCAAGGAACGGGCCGTGTGTTGCCCGTCACTCGGCACACGCAGAGGGCCTCCACCGGACAGACCAACGGGCCTCGATGTTGCTCAGCCGGCCCACAGGGGTCCGGAGGTACTCAGTGGCCCTGGAGGGACAACGATGCCCTCCCGAGAGACCTAGGCGTCTTCAGAAGGGTACTTCCTTGAAAACAAAGCAGAACAGCGACTAAGAGCTCATGGAAGCAGCTGCACGCCTCCCTCTCTGCCCGGCTACTCAGGACCTAAACGGGAGGCTAGTTCCCACCTTGAGTCTCCTTTTAGCTCGAGAGCTCGTCAGGCTGACCACCAGCCGCGGCCATGGAAGCACCTGGTTTAGACAGAGCAAACTCATTTTTTCCCCAGAAGCGTTCCTACAGGGTTCGCAGGCCGGTCAAGAGCAGGGAACGTCCGGTAGCTTCAAGGCAGCGTGCACACGCAGCCTTCCAAATGGGAAAGCAAGGCTACTCCCAGCGGGCCCCCGTTTCCATGGGCACACTCAGCGTACACCCCTGTGGTCTCTAACGAGTCCAAAGAGACACAGGTTACCCTGTGTCTCCTTCCCTGAATCAACTTCTCGAAGTAGGGTGTTCGGCTTCCAGCGACCTGCCTCAACCAAGGGGCGCCGTCGCTGCTCCTCCGGGCCTGGGGCTGTTCAGAAGCCTGCATGCAGTGCCGCAGGAAGAACAGGACTTAAGTTGCAGTAAGAACGCGAGCCGGCTTTCTCTAGGAGGCACGGTGACTTCAGGCAGGAGGTCCTAGATGGAATGCGAGGCCCAGGGTTTCTCTGAGTGCGGCTCAGACTAGGGCAAGGCGCAAGAAGGCTTCGACGCCAGGTGGGACGTGCCAGGACGGTGCTCCCGAACGTGGGCGAGTGCTGGGGAAATGAAGCTGCTCCACACGGGAGTGCAGTGCGTTTCCCTACGCTCGGCATACACACAGGGGCCCCCAAAGGGCTACGGGCCTGGATGTTGCTTAGCAGACCCAGGTGGGCCCGGGGGTACTCCGTGCTCCTGCCGGGAGCAGGGTGCCCCCGCTACCGTCCTAGGTGTCCAGAAAATTGTGCGGCCGTTCAAGGTACGCCGAGCAGAGGCCACCGCCTCACGGAAACTGCAGCACGCCTCCGCTTCTGCACGGCAAATCCGGGCCTTACCTCCAGGCGTGTGTTCGTGCTGGGTGTTGCCGGTAGCGGCACGGCATGGTAAGACGCTGACTTTCTCCTCGAGCAGAGTGACTTCAGGTACGAGGGCCTCGACGCATTCAGAGCAGGGCGTTCTCTCACGGCAGCTCACACAGGGGCCACGACAAGGTCTTCCGGGCCCTTCGGACTCACCGGAAATATTGTCCTGAGGCTGTTCGAGGACTCTGGAAATGTAGCTCTCCTCAAGGGACGTGCAGTGTGCTGCCCATCACTCGGCAGGCACAGAGGGCCTCCGAGGGATCCACCAGTGGGCCTCGAAGTTGCTCAGCCGGCCCACAGGGGTCTGCAGGTGCTCAGTGAACTTGGAGGGAAAATGATGCATAACCCGAGAGGCCTAGGAGTCCTCAAAAGGGGACTTCCTTTAAAGTAAAGCGTATACGCGACTAAGAACGCGTGGAAACAGCTGCACGTCTCCCTTTCTGCACGGCTGCTAAGGGCCTAACCTGGAGGCAGGTTTTCACGTTGAGGTTCCCTTTAGCTCTAGAGCTGGTCGGGCGGACCGCCACCGCGGCCGTGGAAGCACCTGGCTCAGACAGAGCAAAGTCATCATTTGCCCCGAAGCAGTCTCACAGTGTTTACAGGCCTGTCAAGAGCAGGGGACGGCAGGTAGCCTCACGGCAGCGTGAAAGCAGCCTTCAAAACGGGAAAGCAAGCCTAGTTCCGGCAGGCCCCCGTTTGCATGGGCACACTCGGCATACATCCCTGTGGTTTCTAACAAGTCCAAAGAGACACAGGTTACCCTGTGGTTCCTTCCCTGGATCAACTCCTCGAAGTCGGGTGTTCTGCATCAAGGAAACTGCCTCCACCAAGGAACGCCGCGGCTACGCCTCTGGGCCTGTGGCTATCCAAAAGCCTGCAGTGCCGCGGGAAGAACAGAACTGAGATTGCGGTGGGCACGCAAGCCGACCTTCTCTCTAGGAGGCGCGGTGACTTCAGGCAGGAGGTCCTAGGTGGAATGTGAAGCCGAGGGTTAATCTGAGTGCCGCTCGACTAGGGCCATGCGTAAGACTTGCACGCCAGGTGGGACGTGCCAGAACGGTGCTCCCGAACGAGGGCGAGTGCTATGGGAAACGAAGCTGCTCCAAAAGAGAGGGCAGCGCCTTTCCCGACGCTCGGCATGCACAGAGTGCCTCCACAGGGCTACTGGCCTGGAGGTTGCTCAGCAGACCCACGGGGTCCTGTGGGTACTCAGTGTTCCCGCCGGGAGCGGGGTGCCCGCGCGGGCCTCCTAGGTGTCCAGAAAACCGTGCTGCAGTTAGAGATATGCAGAGCAGGGGCCACGGCCGCATGGAAACTGCTGCACGCCTCCGCTTCTGCACGGAAAGCAGGGCCTTACCTCCAGGCACGTGCTCACGCTGGGTGCCCCTTTGGCGCCACAGCGTGGTAAGCTGCTGGCTTTCTCCTCGAGCAGGGTGCCTTTAGGGGCGAGGTCCTCGCAGTGGTCAGAGCAGAGTGTTTTCTCATGGCCGCTCACACAAGGGCCACGACAAAAGACTTCCTGGGCACTTCGGGCTCACCAGCAATGGGGTCCTGAGGCTGTCCGAGGACCCTGGAAATGCAGCTCCCCTCAAGGAACGGGCCGTGTGTTGCCCGTCACTCGGCACACGCAGAGGGCCTCCACCGGACAGACCAACGGGCCTCGATGTTGCTCAGCCGGCCCACAGGGGTCCGGAGGTACTCAGTGGCCCTGGAGGGACAACGATGCCCTCCCGAGAGACCTAGGCGTCTTCAGAAGGGTACTTCCTTGAAAACAAAGCAGAACAGCGACTAAGAGCTCATGGAAGCAGCTGCACGCCTCCCTCTCTGCCCGGCTACTCAGGACCTAAACGGGAGGCTAGTTCCCACCTTGAGTCTCCTTTTAGCTCGAGAGCTCGTCAGGCTGACCACCAGCCGCGGCCATGGAAGCACCTGGTTTAGACAGAGCAAACTCATTTTTTCCCCAGAAGCGTTCCTACAGGGTTCGCAGGCCGGTCAAGAGCAGGGAACGTCCGGTAGCTTCAAGGCAGCGTGCACACGCAGCCTTCCAAATGGGAAAGCAAGGCTACTCCCAGCGGGCCCCCGTTTCCATGGGCACACTCAGCGTACACCCCTGTGGTCTCTAACGAGTCCAAAGAGACACAGGTTACCCTGTGTCTCCTTCCCTGAATCAACTTCTCGAAGTAGGGTGTTCGGCTTCCAGCGACCTGCCTCAACCAAGGGGCGCCGTCGCTGCTCCTCCGGGCCTGGGGCTGTTCAGAAGCCTGCATGCAGTGCCGCAGGAAGAACAGGACTTAAGTTGCAGTAAGAACGCGAGCCGGCTTTCTCTAGGAGGCACGGTGACTTCAGGCAGGAGGTCCTAGATGGAATGCGAGGCCCAGGGTTTCTCTGAGTGCGGCTCAGACTAGGGCAAGGCGCAAGAAGGCTTCGACGCCAGGTGGGACGTGCCAGGACGGTGCTCCCGAACGTGGGCGAGTGCTGGGGAAATGAAGCTGCTCCACACGGGAGTGCAGTGCGTTTCCCTACGCTCGGCATACACACAGGGGCCCCCAAAGGGCTACGGGCCTGGATGTTGCTTAGCAGACCCAGGTGGGCCCGGGGGTACTCCGTGCTCCTGCCGGGAGCAGGGTGCCCCCGCTACCGTCCTAGGTGTCCAGAAAATTGTGCGGCCGTTCAAGGTACGCCGAGCAGAGGCCACCGCCTCACGGAAACTGCAGCACGCCTCCGCTTCTGCACGGCAAATCCGGGCCTTACCTCCAGGCGTGTGTTCGTGCTGGGTGTTGCCGGTAGCGGCACGGCATGGTAAGACGCTGACTTTCTCCTCGAGCAGAGTGACTTCAGGTACGAGGGCCTCGACGCATTCAGAGCAGGGCGTTCTCTCACGGCAGCTCACACAGGGGCCACGACAAGGTCTTCCGGGCCCTTCGGACTCACCGGAAATATTGTCCTGAGGCTGTTCGAGGACTCTGGAAATGTAGCTCTCCTCAAGGGACGTGCAGTGTGCTGCCCATCACTCGGCAGGCACAGAGGGCCTCCGAGGGATCCACCAGTGGGCCTCGAAGTTGCTCAGCCGGCCCACAGGGGTCTGCAGGTGCTCAGTGAACTTGGAGGGAAAATGATGCATAACCCGAGAGGCCTAGGAGTCCTCAAAAGGGGACTTCCTTTAAAGTAAAGCGTATACGCGACTAAGAACGCGTGGAAACAGCTGCACGTCTCCCTTTCTGCACGGCTGCTAAGGGCCTAACCTGGAGGCAGGTTTTCACGTTGAGGTTCCCTTTAGCTCTAGAGCTGGTCGGGCGGACCGCCACCGCGGCCGTGGAAGCACCTGGCTCAGACAGAGCAAAGTCATCATTTTCCCCGAAGCAGTCTCACAGTGTTTACAGGCCTGTCAAGAGCAGGGGACGGCAGGTAGCCTCACGGCAGCGTGAAAGCAGCCTTCAAAACGGGAAAGCAAGCCTAGTTCCGGCAGGCCCCCGTTTGCATGGGCACACTCGGCATACATCCCTGTGGTTTCTAACAAGTCCAAAGAGACACAGGTTACCCTGTGGTTCCTTCCCTGGATCAACTCCTCGAAGTCGGGTGTTCTGCATCAAGGAAACTGCCTCCACCAAGGAACGCCGCGGCTACGCCTCTGGGCCTGTGGCTATCCAAAAGCCTGCAGTGCCGCGGGAAGAACAGAACTGAGATTGCGGTGGGCACGCAAGCCGACCTTCTCTCTAGGAGGCGCGGTGACTTCAGGCAGGAGGTCCTAGGTGGAATGTGAAGCCGAGGGTTAATCTGAGTGCCGCTCGACTAGGGCCATGCGTAAGACTTGCACGCCAGGTGGGACGTGCCAGAACGGTGCTCCCGAACGAGGGCGAGTGCTATGGGAAACGAAGCTGCTCCAAAAGAGAGGGCAGCGCCTTTCCCGACGCTCGGCATGCACAGAGTGCCTCCACAGGGCTACTGGCCTGGAGGTTGCTCAGCAGACCCACGGGGTCCTGTGGGTACTCAGTGTTCCCGCCGGGAGCGGGGTGCCCGCGCGGGCCTCCTAGGTGTCCAGAAAACCGTGCTGCAGTTAGAGATATGCAGAGCAGGGGCCACGGCCGCATGGAAACTGCTGCACGCCTCCGCTTCTGCACGGAAAGCAGGGCCTTACCTCCAGGCACGTGCTCACGCTGGGTGCCCCTTTGGCGCCACAGCGTGGTAAGCTGCTGGCTTTCTCCTCGAGCAGGGTGCCTTTAGGGGCGAGGTCCTCGCAGTGGTCAGAGCAGAGTGTTTTCTCATGGCCGCTCACACAAGGGCCACGACAAAAGACTTCCTGGGCACTTCGGACTCACCAGCAATGGGGTCCTGAGGCTGTCCGAGGACCCTGGAAATGCAGCTCCCCTCAAGGAACGGGCCGTGTGTTGCCCGTCACTCGGCACACGCAGAGGGCCTCCACCGGACAGACCAACGGGCCTCGATGTTGCTCAGCCGGCCCACAGGGGTCCGGAGGTACTCAGTGGCCCTGGAGGGACAACGATGCCCTCCCGAGAGACCTAGGCGTCTTCAGAAGGGTACTTCCTTGAAAACAAAGCAGAACAGCGACTAAGAGCTCATGGAAGCAGCTGCACGCCTCCCTCTCTGCCCGGCTACTCAGGACCTAAACGGGAGGCTAGTTCCCACCTTGAGTCTCCTTTTAGCTCGAGAGCTCGTCAGGCTGACCACCAGCCGCGGCCATGGAAGCACCTGGTTTAGACAGAGCAAACTCATTTTTTCCCCAGAAGCGTTCCTACAGGGTTCGCAGGCCGGTCAAGAGCAGGGAACGTCCGGTAGCTTCAAGGCAGCGTGCACACGCAGCCTTCCAAATGGGAAAGCAAGGCTACTCCCAGCGGGCCCCCGTTTCCATGGGCACACTCAGCGTACACCCCTGTGGTCTCTAACGAGTCCAAAGAGACACAGGTTACCCTGTGTCTCCTTCCCTGAATCAACTTCTCGAAGTAGGGTGTTCGGCTTCCAGCGACCTGCCTCAACCAAGGGGCGCCGTCGCTGCTCCTCCGGGCCTGGGGCTGTTCAGAAGCCTGCATGCAGTGCCGCAGGAAGAACAGGACTTAAGTTGCAGTAAGAACGCGAGCCGGCTTTCTCTAGGAGGCACGGTGACTTCAGGCAGGAGGTCCTAGATGGAATGCGAGGCCCAGGGTTTCTCTGAGTGCGGCTCAGACTAGGGCAAGGCGCAAGAAGGCTTCGACGCCAGGTGGGACGTGCCAGGACGGTGCTCCCGAACGTGGGCGAGTGCTGGGGAAATGAAGCTGCTCCACACGGGAGTGCAGTGCGTTTCCCTACGCTCGGCATACACACAGGGGCCCCCAAAGGGCTACGGGCCTGGATGTTGCTTAGCAGACCCAGGTGGGCCCGGGGGTACTCCGTGCTCCTGCCGGGAGCAGGGTGCCCCCGCTAGCGTCCTAGGTGTCCAGAAAATTGTGCGGCCGTTCAAGGTACGCCGAGCAGAGGCCACCGCCTCACGGAAACTGCAGCACGCCTCCGCTTCTGCACGGCAAATCCGGGCCTTACCTCCAGGCGTGTGTTCGTGCTGGGTGTTGCCGGTAGCGGCACGGCATGGTAAGACGCTGACTTTCTCCTCGAGCAGAGTGACTTCAGGTACGAGGGCCTCGACGCATTCAGAGCAGGGCGTTCTCTCACGGCAGCTCACACAGGGGCCACGACAAGGTCTTCCGGGCCCTTCGGACTCACCGGAAATATTGTCCTGAGGCTGTTCGAGGACTCTGGAAATGTAGCTCTCCTCAAGGGACGTGCAGTGTGCTGCCCATCACTCGGCAGGCACAGAGGGCCTCCGAGGGATCCACCAGTGGGCCTCGAAGTTGCTCAGCCGGCCCACAGGGGTCTGCAGGTGCTCAGTGAACTTGGAGGGAAAATGATGCATAACCCGAGAGGCCTAGGAGTCCTCAAAAGGGGACTTCCTTTAAAGTAAAGCGTATACGCGACTAAGAACGCGTGGAAACAGCTGCACGTCTCCCTTTCTGCACGGCTGCTAAGGGCCTAACCTGGAGGCAGGTTTTCACGTTGAGGTTCCCTTTAGCTCTAGAGCTGGTCGGGCGGACCGCCACCGCGGCCGTGGAAGCACCTGGCTCAGACAGAGCAAAGTCATCATTTTCCCCGAAGCAGTCTCACAGTGTTTACAGGCCTGTCAAGAGCAGGGGACGGCAGGTAGCCTCACGGCAGCGTGAAAGCAGCCTTCAAAACGGGAAAGCAAGCCTAGTTCCGGCAGGCCCCCGTTTGCATGGGCACACTCGGCATACATCCCTGTGGTTTCTAACAAGTCCAAAGAGACACAGGTTACCCTGTGGTTCCTTCCCTGGATCAACTCCTCGAAGTCGGGTGTTCTGCATCAAGGAAACTGCCTCCACCAAGGAACGCCGCGGCTACGCCTCTGGGCCTGTGGCTATCCAAAAGCCTGCAGTGCCGCGGGAAGAACAGAACTGAGATTGCGGTGGGCACGCAAGCCGACCTTCTCTCTAGGAGGCGCGGTGACTTCAGGCAGGAGGTCCTAGGTGGAATGTGAAGCCGAGGGTTAATCTGAGTGCCGCTCGACTAGGGCCATGCGTAAGACTTGCACGCCAGGTGGGACGTGCCAGAACGGTGCTCCCGAACGAGGGCGAGTGCTATGGGAAACGAAGCTGCTCCAAAAGAGAGGGCAGCGCCTTTCCCGACGCTCGGCATGCACAGAGTGCCTCCACAGGGCTACTGGCCTGGAGGTTGCTCAGCAGACCCACGGGGTCCTGTGGGTACTCAGTGTTCCCGCCGGGAGCGGGGTGCCCGCGCGGGCCTCCTAGGTGTCCAGAAAACCGTGCTGCAGTTAGAGATATGCAGAGCAGGGGCCACGGCCGCATGGAAACTGCTGCACGCCTCCGCTTCTGCACGGAAAGCAGGGCCTTACCTCCAGGCACGTGCTCACGCTGGGTGCCCCTTTGGCGCCACAGCGTGGTAAGCTGCTGGCTTTCTCCTCGAGCAGGGTGCCTTTAGGGGCGAGGTCCTCGCAGTGGTCAGAGCAGAGTGTTTTCTCATGGCCGCTCACACAAGGGCCACGACAAAAGACTTCCTGGGCACTTCGGACTCACCAGCAATGGGGTCCTGAGGCTGTCCGAGGACCCTGGAAATGCAGCTCCCCTCAAGGAACGGGCCGTGTGTTGCCCGTCACTCGGCACACGCAGAGGGCCTCCACCGGACAGACCAACGGGCCTCGATGTTGCTCAGCCGGCCCACAGGGGTCCGGAGGTACTCAGTGGCCCTGGAGGGACAACGATGCCCTCCCGAGAGACCTAGGCGTCTTCAGAAGGGTACTTCCTTGAAAACAAAGCAGAACAGCGACTAAGAGCTCATGGAAGCAGCTGCACGCCTCCCTCTCTGCCCGGCTACTCAGGACCTAAACGGGAGGCTAGTTCCCACCTTGAGTCTCCTTTTAGCTCGAGAGCTCGTCAGGCTGACCACCAGCCGCGGCCATGGAAGCACCTGGTTTAGACAGAGCAAACTCATTTTTTCCCCAGAAGCGTTCCTACAGGGTTCGCAGGCCGGTCAAGAGCAGGGAACGTCCGGTAGCTTCAAGGCAGCGTGCACACGCAGCCTTCCAAATGGGAAAGCAAGGCTACTCCCAGCGGGCCCCCGTTTCCATGGGCACACTCAGCGTACACCCCTGTGGTCTCTAACGAGTCCAAAGAGACACAGGTTACCCTGTGTCTCCTTCCCTGAATCAACTTCTCGAAGTAGGGTGTTCGGCTTCCAGCGACCTGCCTCAACCAAGGGGCGCCGTCGCTGCTCCTCCGGGCCTGGGGCTGTTCAGAAGCCTGCATGCAGTGCCGCAGGAAGAACAGGACTTAAGTTGCAGTAAGAACGCGAGCCGGCTTTCTCTAGGAGGCACGGTGACTTCAGGCAGGAGGTCCTAGATGGAATGCGAGGCCCAGGGTTTCTCTGAGTGCGGCTCAGACTAGGGCAAGGCGCAAGAAGGCTTCGACGCCAGGTGGGACGTGCCAGGACGGTGCTCCCGAACGTGGGCGAGTGCTGGGGAAATGAAGCTGCTCCACACGGGAGTGCAGTGCGTTTCCCTACGCTCGGCATACACACAGGGGCCCCCAAAGGGCTACGGGCCTGGATGTTGCTTAGCAGACCCAGGTGGGCCCGGGGGTACTCCGTGCTCCTGCCGGGAGCAGGGTGCCCCCGCTAGCGTCCTAGGTGTCCAGAAAATTGTGCGGCCGTTCAAGGTACGCCGAGCAGAGGCCACCGCCTCACGGAAACTGCAGCACGCCTCCGCTTCTGCACGGCAAATCCGGGCCTTACCTCCAGGCGTGTGTTCGTGCTGGGTGTTGCCGGTAGCGGCACGGCATGGTAAGACGCTGACTTTCTCCTCGAGCAGAGTGACTTCAGGTACGAGGGCCTCGACGCATTCAGAGCAGGGCGTTCTCTCACGGCAGCTCACACAGGGGCCACGACAAGGTCTTCCGGGCCCTTCGGACTCACCGGAAATATTGTCCTGAGGCTGTTCGAGGACTCTGGAAATGTAGCTCTCCTCAAGGGACGTGCAGTGTGCTGCCCATCACTCGGCAGGCACAGAGGGCCTCCGAGGGATCCACCAGTGGGCCTCGAAGTTGCTCAGCCGGCCCACAGGGGTCTGCAGGTGCTCAGTGAACTTGGAGGGAAAATGATGCATAACCCGAGAGGCCTAGGAGTCCTCAAAAGGGGACTTCCTTTAAAGTAAAGCGTATACGCGACTAAGAACGCGTGGAAACAGCTGCACGTCTCCCTTTCTGCACGGCTGCTAAGGGCCTAACCTGGAGGCAGGTTTTCACGTTGAGGTTCCCTTTAGCTCTAGAGCTGGTCGGGCGGACCGCCACCGCGGCCGTGGAAGCACCTGGCTCAGACAGAGCAAAGTCATCATTTTCCCCGAAGCAGTCTCACAGTGTTTACAGGCCTGTCAAGAGCAGGGGACGGCAGGTAGCCTCACGGCAGCGTGAAAGCAGCCTTCAAAACGGGAAAGCAAGCCTAGTTCCGGCAGGCCCCCGTTTGCATGGGCACACTCGGCATACATCCCTGTGGTTTCTAACAAGTCCAAAGAGACACAGGTTACCCTGTGGTTCCTTCCCTGGATCAACTCCTCGAAGTCGGGTGTTCTGCATCAAGGAAACTGCCTCCACCAAGGAACGCCGCGGCTACGCCTCTGGGCCTGTGGCTATCCAAAAGCCTGCAGTGCCGCGGGAAGAACAGAACTGAGATTGCGGTGGGCACGCAAGCCGACCTTCTCTCTAGGAGGCGCGGTGACTTCAGGCAGGAGGTCCTAGGTGGAATGTGAAGCCGAGGGTTAATCTGAGTGCCGCTCGACTAGGGCCATGCGTAAGACTTGCACGCCAGGTGGGACGTGCCAGAACGGTGCTCCCGAACGAGGGCGAGTGCTATGGGAAACGAAGCTGCTCCAAAAGAGAGGGCAGCGCCTTTCCCGACGCTCGGCATGCACAGAGTGCCTCCACAGGGCTACTGGCCTGGAGGTTGCTCAGCAGACCCACGGGGTCCTGTGGGTACTCAGTGTTCCCGCCGGGAGCGGGGTGCCCGCGCGGGCCTCCTAGGTGTCCAGAAAACCGTGCTGCAGTTAGAGATATGCAGAGCAGGGGCCACGGCCGCATGGAAACTGCTGCACGCCTCCGCTTCTGCACGGAAAGCAGGGCCTTACCTCCAGGCACGTGCTCACGCTGGGTGCCCCTTTGGCGCCACAGCGTGGTAAGCTGCTGGCTTTCTCCTCGAGCAGGGTGCCTTTAGGGGCGAGGTCCTCGCAGTGGTCAGAGCAGAGTGTTTTCTCATGGCCGCTCACACAAGGGCCACGACAAAAGACTTCCTGGGCACTTCGGACTCACCAGCAATGGGGTCCTGAGGCTGTCCGAGGACCCTGGAAATGCAGCTCCCCTCAAGGAACGGGCCGTGTGTTGCCCGTCACTCGGCACACGCAGAGGGCCTCCACCGGACAGACCAACGGGCCTCGATGTTGCTCAGCCGGCCCACAGGGGTCCGGAGGTACTCAGTGGCCCTGGAGGGACAACGATGCCCTCCCGAGAGACCTAGGCGTCTTCAGAAGGGTACTTCCTTGAAAACAAAGCAGAACAGCGACTAAGAGCTCATGGAAGCAGCTGCACGCCTCCCTCTCTGCCCGGCTACTCAGGACCTAAACGGGAGGCTAGTTCCCACCTTGAGTCTCCTTTTAGCTCGAGAGCTCGTCAGGCTGACCACCAGCCGCGGCCATGGAAGCACCTGGTTTAGACAGAGCAAACTCATTTTTTCCCCAGAAGCGTTCCTACAGGGTTCGCAGGCCGGTCAAGAGCAGGGAACGTCCGGTAGCTTCAAGGCAGCGTGCACACGCAGCCTTCCAAATGGGAAAGCAAGGCTACTCCCAGCGGGCCCCCGTTTCCATGGGCACACTCAGCGTACACCCCTGTGGTCTCTAACGAGTCCAAAGAGACACAGGTTACCCTGTGTCTCCTTCCCTGAATCAACTTCTCGAAGTAGGGTGTTCGGCTTCCAGCGACCTGCCTCAACCAAGGGGCGCCGTCGCTGCTCCTCCGGGCCTGGGGCTGTTCAGAAGCCTGCATGCAGTGCCGCAGGAAGAACAGGACTTAAGTTGCAGTAAGAACGCGAGCCGGCTTTCTCTAGGAGGCACGGTGACTTCAGGCAGGAGGTCCTAGATGGAATGCGAGGCCCAGGGTTTCTCTGAGTGCGGCTCAGACTAGGGCAAGGCGCAAGAAGGCTTCGACGCCAGGTGGGACGTGCCAGGACGGTGCTCCCGAACGTGGGCGAGTGCTGGGGAAATGAAGCTGCTCCACACGGGAGTGCAGTGCGTTTCCCTACGCTCGGCATACACACAGGGGCCCCCAAAGGGCTACGGGCCTGGATGTTGCTTAGCAGACCCAGGTGGGCCCGGGGGTACTCCGTGCTCCTGCCGGGAGCAGGGTGCCCCCGCTAGCGTCCTAGGTGTCCAGAAAATTGTGCGGCCGTTCAAGGTACGCCGAGCAGAGGCCACCGCCTCACGGAAACTGCAGCACGCCTCCGCTTCTGCACGGCAAATCCGGGCCTTACCTCCAGGCGTGTGTTCGTGCTGGGTGTTGCCGGTAGCGGCACGGCATGGTAAGACGCTGACTTTCTCCTCGAGCAGAGTGACTTCAGGTACGAGGGCCTCGACGCATTCAGAGCAGGGCGTTCTCTCACGGCAGCTCACACAGGGGCCACGACAAGGTCTTCCGGGCCCTTCGGACTCACCGGAAATATTGTCCTGAGGCTGTTCGAGGACTCTGGAAATGTAGCTCTCCTCAAGGGACGTGCAGTGTGCTGCCCATCACTCGGCAGGCACAGAGGGCCTCCGAGGGATCCACCAGTGGGCCTCGAAGTTGCTCAGCCGGCCCACAGGGGTCTGCAGGTGCTCAGTGAACTTGGAGGGAAAATGATGCATAACCCGAGAGGCCTAGGAGTCCTCAAAAGGGGACTTCCTTTAAAGTAAAGCGTATACGCGACTAAGAACGCGTGGAAACAGCTGCACGTCTCCCTTTCTGCACGGCTGCTAAGGGCCTAACCTGGAGGCAGGTTTTCACGTTGAGGTTCCCTTTAGCTCTAGAGCTGGTCGGGCGGACCGCCACCGCGGCCGTGGAAGCACCTGGCTCAGACAGAGCAAAGTCATCATTTTCCCCGAAGCAGTCTCACAGTGTTTACAGGCCTGTCAAGAGCAGGGGACGGCAGGTAGCCTCACGGCAGCGTGAAAGCAGCCTTCAAAACGGGAAAGCAAGCCTAGTTCCGGCAGGCCCCCGTTTGCATGGGCACACTCGGCATACATCCCTGTGGTTTCTAACAAGTCCAAAGAGACACAGGTTACCCTGTGGTTCCTTCCCTGGATCAACTCCTCGAAGTCGGGTGTTCTGCATCAAGGAAACTGCCTCCACCAAGGAACGCCGCGGCTACGCCTCTGGGCCTGTGGCTATCCAAAAGCCTGCAGTGCCGCGGGAAGAACAGAACTGAGATTGCGGTGGGCACGCAAGCCGACCTTCTCTCTAGGAGGCGCGGTGACTTCAGGCAGGAGGTCCTAGGTGGAATGTGAAGCCGAGGGTTAATCTGAGTGCCGCTCGACTAGGGCCATGCGTAAGACTTGCACGCCAGGTGGGACGTGCCAGAACGGTGCTCCCGAACGAGGGCGAGTGCTATGGGAAACGAAGCTGCTCCAAAAGAGAGGGCAGCGCCTTTCCCGACGCTCGGCATGCACAGAGTGCCTCCACAGGGCTACTGGCCTGGAGGTTGCTCAGCAGACCCACGGGGTCCTGTGGGTACTCAGTGTTCCCGCCGGGAGCGGGGTGCCCGCGCGGGCCTCCTAGGTGTCCAGAAAACCGTGCTGCAGTTAGAGATATGCAGAGCAGGGGCCACGGCCGCATGGAAACTGCTGCACGCCTCCGCTTCTGCACGGAAAGCAGGGCCTTACCTCCAGGCACGTGCTCACGCTGGGTGCCCCTTTGGCGCCACAGCGTGGTAAGCTGCTGGCTTTCTCCTCGAGCAGGGTGCCTTTAGGGGCGAGGTCCTCGCAGTGGTCAGAGCAGAGTGTTTTCTCATGGCCGCTCACACAAGGGCCACGACAAAAGACTTCCTGGGCACTTCGGACTCACCAGCAATGGGGTCCTGAGGCTGTCCGAGGACCCTGGAAATGCAGCTCCCCTCAAGGAACGGGCCGTGTGTTGCCCGTCACTCGGCACACGCAGAGGGCCTCCACCGGACAGACCAACGGGCCTCGATGTTGCTCAGCCGGCCCACAGGGGTCCGGAGGTACTCAGTGGCCCTGGAGGGACAACGATGCCCTCCCGAGAGACCTAGGCGTCTTCAGAAGGGTACTTCCTTGAAAACAAAGCAGAACAGCGACTAAGAGCTCATGGAAGCAGCTGCACGCCTCCCTCTCTGCCCGGCTACTCAGGACCTAAACGGGAGGCTAGTTCCCACCTTGAGTCTCCTTTTAGCTCGAGAGCTCGTCAGGCTGACCACCAGCCGCGGCCATGGAAGCACCTGGTTTAGACAGAGCAAACTCATTTTTTCCCCAGAAGCGTTCCTACAGGGTTCGCAGGCCGGTCAAGAGCAGGGAACGTCCGGTAGCTTCAAGGCAGCGTGCACACGCAGCCTTCCAAATGGGAAAGCAAGGCTACTCCCAGCGGGCCCCCGTTTCCATGGGCACACTCAGCGTACACCCCTGTGGTCTCTAACGAGTCCAAAGAGACACAGGTTACCCTGTGTCTCCTTCCCTGAATCAACTTCTCGAAGTAGGGTGTTCGGCTTCCAGCGACCTGCCTCAACCAAGGGGCGCCGTCGCTGCTCCTCCGGGCCTGGGGCTGTTCAGAAGCCTGCATGCAGTGCCGCAGGAAGAACAGGACTTAAGTTGCAGTAAGAACGCGAGCCGGCTTTCTCTAGGAGGCACGGTGACTTCAGGCAGGAGGTCCTAGATGGAATGCGAGGCCCAGGGTTTCTCTGAGTGCGGCTCAGACTAGGGCAAGGCGCAAGAAGGCTTCGACGCCAGGTGGGACGTGCCAGGACGGTGCTCCCGAACGTGGGCGAGTGCTGGGGAAATGAAGCTGCTCCACACGGGAGTGCAGTGCGTTTCCCTACGCTCGGCATACACACAGGGGCCCCCAAAGGGCTACGGGCCTGGATGTTGCTTAGCAGACCCAGGTGGGCCCGGGGGTACTCCGTGCTCCTGCCGGGAGCAGGGTGCCCCCGCTAGCGTCCTAGGTGTCCAGAAAATTGTGCGGCCGTTCAAGGTACGCCGAGCAGAGGCCACCGCCTCACGGAAACTGCAGCACGCCTCCGCTTCTGCACGGCAAATCCGGGCCTTACCTCCAGGCGTGTGTTCGTGCTGGGTGTTGCCGGTAGCGGCACGGCATGGTAAGACGCTGACTTTCTCCTCGAGCAGAGTGACTTCAGGTACGAGGGCCTCGACGCATTCAGAGCAGGGCGTTCTCTCACGGCAGCTCACACAGGGGCCACGACAAGGTCTTCCGGGCCCTTCGGACTCACCGGAAATATTGTCCTGAGGCTGTTCGAGGACTCTGGAAATGTAGCTCTCCTCAAGGGACGTGCAGTGTGCTGCCCATCACTCGGCAGGCACAGAGGGCCTCCGAGGGATCCACCAGTGGGCCTCGAAGTTGCTCAGCCGGCCCACAGGGGTCTGCAGGTGCTCAGTGAACTTGGAGGGAAAATGATGCATAACCCGAGAGGCCTAGGAGTCCTCAAAAGGGGACTTCCTTTAAAGTAAAGCGTATACGCGACTAAGAACGCGTGGAAACAGCTGCACGTCTCCCTTTCTGCACGGCTGCTAAGGGCCTAACCTGGAGGCAGGTTTTCACGTTGAGGTTCCCTTTAGCTCTAGAGCTGGTCGGGCGGACCGCCACCGCGGCCGTGGAAGCACCTGGCTCAGACAGAGCAAAGTCATCATTTGCCCCGAAGCAGTCTCACAGTGTTTACAGGCCTGTCAAGAGCAGGGGACGGCAGGTAGCCTCACGGCAGCGTGAAAGCAGCCTTCAAAACGGGAAAGCAAGCCTAGTTCCGGCAGGCCCCCGTTTGCATGGGCACACTCGGCATACATCCCTGTGGTTTCTAACAAGTCCAAAGAGACACAGGTTACCCTGTGGTTCCTTCCCTGGATCAACTCCTCGAAGTCGGGTGTTCTGCATCAAGGAAACTGCCTCCACCAAGGAACGCCGCGGCTACGCCTCTGGGCCTGTGGCTATCCAAAAGCCTGCAGTGCCGCGGGAAGAACAGAACTGAGATTGCGGTGGGCACGCAAGCCGACCTTCTCTCTAGGAGGCGCGGTGACTTCAGGCAGGAGGTCCTAGGTGGAATGTGAAGCCGAGGGTTAATCTGAGTGCCGCTCGACTAGGGCCATGCGTAAGACTTGCACGCCAGGTGGGACGTGCCAGAACGGTGCTCCCGAACGAGGGCGAGTGCTATGGGAAACGAAGCTGCTCCAAAAGAGAGGGCAGCGCCTTTCCCGACGCTCGGCATGCACAGAGTGCCTCCACAGGGCTACTGGCCTGGAGGTTGCTCAGCAGACCCACGGGGTCCTGTGGGTACTCAGTGTTCCCGCCGGGAGCGGGGTGCCCGCGCGGGCCTCCTAGGTGTCCAGAAAACCGTGCTGCAGTTAGAGATATGCAGAGCAGGGGCCACGGCCGCATGGAAACTGCTGCACGCCTCCGCTTCTGCACGGAAAGCAGGGCCTTACCTCCAGGCACGTGCTCACGCTGGGTGCCCCTTTGGCGCCACAGCGTGGTAAGCTGCTGGCTTTCTCCTCGAGCAGGGTGCCTTTAGGGGCGAGGTCCTCGCAGTGGTCAGAGCAGAGTGTTTTCTCATGGCCGCTCACACAAGGGCCACGACAAAAGACTTCCTGGGCACTTCGGGCTCACCAGCAATGGGGTCCTGAGGCTGTCCGAGGACCCTGGAAATGCAGCTCCCCTCAAGGAACGGGCCGTGTGTTGCCCGTCACTCGGCACACGCAGAGGGCCTCCACCGGACAGACCAACGGGCCTCGATGTTGCTCAGCCGGCCCACAGGGGTCCGGAGGTACTCAGTGGCCCTGGAGGGACAACGATGCCCTCCCGAGAGACCTAGGCGTCTTCAGAAGGGTACTTCCTTGAAAACAAAGCAGAACAGCGACTAAGAGCTCATGGAAGCAGCTGCACGCCTCCCTCTCTGCCCGGCTACTCAGGACCTAAACGGGAGGCTAGTTCCCACCTTGAGTCTCCTTTTAGCTCGAGAGCTCGTCAGGCTGACCACCAGCCGCGGCCATGGAAGCACCTGGTTTAGACAGAGCAAACTCATTTTTTCCCCAGAAGCGTTCCTACAGGGTTCGCAGGCCGGTCAAGAGCAGGGAACGTCCGGTAGCTTCAAGGCAGCGTGCACACGCAGCCTTCCAAATGGGAAAGCAAGGCTACTCCCAGCGGGCCCCCGTTTCCATGGGCACACTCAGCGTACACCCCTGTGGTCTCTAACGAGTCCAAAGAGACACAGGTTACCCTGTGTCTCCTTCCCTGAATCAACTTCTCGAAGTAGGGTGTTCGGCTTCCAGCGACCTGCCTCAACCAAGGGGCGCCGTCGCTGCTCCTCCGGGCCTGGGGCTGTTCAGAAGCCTGCATGCAGTGCCGCAGGAAGAACAGGACTTAAGTTGCAGTAAGAACGCGAGCCGGCTTTCTCTAGGAGGCACGGTGACTTCAGGCAGGAGGTCCTAGATGGAATGCGAGGCCCAGGGTTTCTCTGAGTGCGGCTCAGACTAGGGCAAGGCGCAAGAAGGCTTCGACGCCAGGTGGGACGTGCCAGGACGGTGCTCCCGAACGTGGGCGAGTGCTGGGGAAATGAAGCTGCTCCACACGGGAGTGCAGTGCGTTTCCCTACGCTCGGCATACACACAGGGGCCCCCAAAGGGCTACGGGCCTGGATGTTGCTTAGCAGACCCAGGTGGGCCCGGGGGTACTCCGTGCTCCTGCCGGGAGCAGGGTGCCCCCGCTAGCGTCCTAGGTGTCCAGAAAATTGTGCGGCCGTTCAAGGTACGCCGAGCAGAGGCCACCGCCTCACGGAAACTGCAGCACGCCTCCGCTTCTGCACGGCAAATCCGGGCCTTACCTCCAGGCGTGTGTTCGTGCTGGGTGTTGCCGGTAGCGGCACGGCATGGTAAGACGCTGACTTTCTCCTCGAGCAGAGTGACTTCAGGTACGAGGGCCTCGACGCATTCAGAGCAGGGCGTTCTCTCACGGCAGCTCACACAGGGGCCACGACAAGGTCTTCCGGGCCCTTCGGACTCACCGGAAATATTGTCCTGAGGCTGTTCGAGGACTCTGGAAATGTAGCTCTCCTCAAGGGACGTGCAGTGTGCTGCCCATCACTCGGCAGGCACAGAGGGCCTCCGAGGGATCCACCAGTGGGCCTCGAAGTTGCTCAGCCGGCCCACAGGGGTCTGCAGGTGCTCAGTGAACTTGGAGGGAAAATGATGCATAACCCGAGAGGCCTAGGAGTCCTCAAAAGGGGACTTCCTTTAAAGTAAAGCGTATACGCGACTAAGAACGCGTGGAAACAGCTGCACGTCTCCCTTTCTGCACGGCTGCTAAGGGCCTAACCTGGAGGCAGGTTTTCACGTTGAGGTTCCCTTTAGCTCTAGAGCTGGTCGGGCGGACCGCCACCGCGGCCGTGGAAGCACCTGGCTCAGACAGAGCAAAGTCATCATTTTCCCCGAAGCAGTCTCACAGTGTTTACAGGCCTGTCAAGAGCAGGGGACGGCAGGTAGCCTCACGGCAGCGTGAAAGCAGCCTTCAAAACGGGAAAGCAAGCCTAGTTCCGGCAGGCCCCCGTTTGCATGGGCACACTCGGCATACATCCCTGTGGTTTCTAACAAGTCCAAAGAGACACAGGTTACCCTGTGGTTCCTTCCCTGGATCAACTCCTCGAAGTCGGGTGTTCTGCATCAAGGAAACTGCCTCCACCAAGGAACGCCGCGGCTACGCCTCTGGGCCTGTGGCTATCCAAAAGCCTGCAGTGCCGCGGGAAGAACAGAACTGAGATTGCGGTGGGCACGCAAGCCGACCTTCTCTCTAGGAGGCGCGGTGACTTCAGGCAGGAGGTCCTAGGTGGAATGTGAAGCCGAGGGTTAATCTGAGTGCCGCTCGACTAGGGCCATGCGTAAGACTTGCACGCCAGGTGGGACGTGCCAGAACGGTGCTCCCGAACGAGGGCGAGTGCTATGGGAAACGAAGCTGCTCCAAAAGAGAGGGCAGCGCCTTTCCCGACGCTCGGCATGCACAGAGTGCCTCCACAGGGCTACTGGCCTGGAGGTTGCTCAGCAGACCCACGGGGTCCTGTGGGTACTCAGTGTTCCCGCCGGGAGCGGGGTGCCCGCGCGGGCCTCCTAGGTGTCCAGAAAACCGTGCTGCAGTTAGAGATATGCAGAGCAGGGGCCACGGCCGCATGGAAACTGCTGCACGCCTCCGCTTCTGCACGGAAAGCAGGGCCTTACCTCCAGGCACGTGCTCACGCTGGGTGCCCCTTTGGCGCCACAGCGTGGTAAGCTGCTGGCTTTCTCCTCGAGCAGGGTGCCTTTAGGGGCGAGGTCCTCGCAGTGGTCAGAGCAGAGTGTTTTCTCATGGCCGCTCACACAAGGGCCACGACAAAAGACTTCCTGGGCACTTCGGACTCACCAGCAATGGGGTCCTGAGGCTGTCCGAGGACCCTGGAAATGCAGCTCCCCTCAAGGAACGGGCCGTGTGTTGCCCGTCACTCGGCACACGCAGAGGGCCTCCACCGGACAGACCAACGGGCCTCGATGTTGCTCAGCCGGCCCACAGGGGTCCGGAGGTACTCAGTGGCCCTGGAGGGACAACGATGCCCTCCCGAGAGACCTAGGCGTCTTCAGAAGGGTACTTCCTTGAAAACAAAGCAGAACAGCGACTAAGAGCTCATGGAAGCAGCTGCACGCCTCCCTCTCTGCCCGGCTACTCAGGACCTAAACGGGAGGCTAGTTCCCACCTTGAGTCTCCTTTTAGCTCGAGAGCTCGTCAGGCTGACCACCAGCCGCGGCCATGGAAGCACCTGGTTTAGACAGAGCAAACTCATTTTTTCCCCAGAAGCGTTCCTACAGGGTTCGCAGGCCGGTCAAGAGCAGGGAACGTCCGGTAGCTTCAAGGCAGCGTGCACACGCAGCCTTCCAAATGGGAAAGCAAGGCTACTCCCAGCGGGCCCCCGTTTCCATGGGCACACTCAGCGTACACCCCTGTGGTCTCTAACGAGTCCAAAGAGACACAGGTTACCCTGTGTCTCCTTCCCTGAATCAACTTCTCGAAGTAGGGTGTTCGGCTTCCAGCGACCTGCCTCAACCAAGGGGCGCCGTCGCTGCTCCTCCGGGCCTGGGGCTGTTCAGAAGCCTGCATGCAGTGCCGCAGGAAGAACAGGACTTAAGTTGCAGTAAGAACGCGAGCCGGCTTTCTCTAGGAGGCACGGTGACTTCAGGCAGGAGGTCCTAGATGGAATGCGAGGCCCAGGGTTTCTCTGAGTGCGGCTCAGACTAGGGCAAGGCGCAAGAAGGCTTCGACGCCAGGTGGGACGTGCCAGGACGGTGCTCCCGAACGTGGGCGAGTGCTGGGGAAATGAAGCTGCTCCACACGGGAGTGCAGTGCGTTTCCCTACGCTCGGCATACACACAGGGGCCCCCAAAGGGCTACGGGCCTGGATGTTGCTTAGCAGACCCAGGTGGGCCCGGGGGTACTCCGTGCTCCTGCCGGGAGCAGGGTGCCCCCGCTAGCGTCCTAGGTGTCCAGAAAATTGTGCGGCCGTTCAAGGTACGCCGAGCAGAGGCCACCGCCTCACGGAAACTGCAGCACGCCTCCGCTTCTGCACGGCAAATCCGGGCCTTACCTCCAGGCGTGTGTTCGTGCTGGGTGTTGCCGGTAGCGGCACGGCATGGTAAGACGCTGACTTTCTCCTCGAGCAGAGTGACTTCAGGTACGAGGGCCTCGACGCATTCAGAGCAGGGCGTTCTCTCACGGCAGCTCACACAGGGGCCACGACAAGGTCTTCCGGGCCCTTCGGACTCACCGGAAATATTGTCCTGAGGCTGTTCGAGGACTCTGGAAATGTAGCTCTCCTCAAGGGACGTGCAGTGTGCTGCCCATCACTCGGCAGGCACAGAGGGCCTCCGAGGGATCCACCAGTGGGCCTCGAAGTTGCTCAGCCGGCCCACAGGGGTCTGCAGGTGCTCAGTGAACTTGGAGGGAAAATGATGCATAACCCGAGAGGCCTAGGAGTCCTCAAAAGGGGACTTCCTTTAAAGTAAAGCGTATACGCGACTAAGAACGCGTGGAAACAGCTGCACGTCTCCCTTTCTGCACGGCTGCTAAGGGCCTAACCTGGAGGCAGGTTTTCACGTTGAGGTTCCCTTTAGCTCTAGAGCTGGTCGGGCGGACCGCCACCGCGGCCGTGGAAGCACCTGGCTCAGACAGAGCAAAGTCATCATTTTCCCCGAAGCAGTCTCACAGTGTTTACAGGCCTGTCAAGAGCAGGGGACGGCAGGTAGCCTCACGGCAGCGTGAAAGCAGCCTTCAAAACGGGAAAGCAAGCCTAGTTCCGGCAGGCCCCCGTTTGCATGGGCACACTCGGCATACATCCCTGTGGTTTCTAACAAGTCCAAAGAGACACAGGTTACCCTGTGGTTCCTTCCCTGGATCAACTCCTCGAAGTCGGGTGTTCTGCATCAAGGAAACTGCCTCCACCAAGGAACGCCGCGGCTACGCCTCTGGGCCTGTGGCTATCCAAAAGCCTGCAGTGCCGCGGGAAGAACAGAACTGAGATTGCGGTGGGCACGCAAGCCGACCTTCTCTCTAGGAGGCGCGGTGACTTCAGGCAGGAGGTCCTAGGTGGAATGTGAAGCCGAGGGTTAATCTGAGTGCCGCTCGACTAGGGCCATGCGTAAGACTTGCACACCAGGTGGGACGTGCCAGAACGGTGCTCCCGAACGAGGGCGAGTGCTATGGGAAACGAAGCTGCTCCAAAAGAGAGGGCAGCGCCTTTCCCGACGCTCGGCATGCACAGAGTGCCTCCACAGGGCTACTGGCCTGGAGGTTGCTCAGCAGACCCACGGGGTCCTGTGGGTACTCAGTGTTCCCGCCGGGAGCGGGGTGCCCGCGCGGGCCTCCTAGGTGTCCAGAAAACCGTGCTGCAGTTAGAGATATGCAGAGCAGGGGCCACGGCCGCATGGAAACTGCTGCACGCCTCCGCTTCTGCACGGAAAGCAGGGCCTTACCTCCAGGCACGTGCTCACGCTGGGTGCCCCTTTGGCGCCACAGCGTGGTAAGCTGCTGGCTTTCTCCTCGAGCAGGGTGCCTTTAGGGGCGAGGTCCTCGCAGTGGTCAGAGCAGAGTGTTTTCTCATGGCCGCTCACACAAGGGCCACGACAAAAGACTTCCTGGGCACTTCGGACTCACCAGCAATGGGGTCCTGAGGCTGTCCGAGGACCCTGGAAATGCAGCTCCCCTCAAGGAACGGGCCGTGTGTTGCCCGTCACTCGGCACACGCAGAGGGCCTCCACCGGACAGACCAACGGGCCTCGATGTTGCTCAGCCGGCCCACAGGGGTCCGGAGGTACTCAGTGGCCCTGGAGGGACAACGATGCCCTCCCGAGAGACCTAGGCGTCTTCAGAAGGGTACTTCCTTGAAAACAAAGCAGAACAGCGACTAAGAGCTCATGGAAGCAGCTGCACGCCTCCCTCTCTGCCCGGCTACTCAGGACCTAAACGGGAGGCTAGTTCCCACCTTGAGTCTCCTTTTAGCTCGAGAGCTTGTCAGGCTGACCACCAGCCGCGGCCATGGAAGCACCTGGTTTAGACAGAGCAAACTCATTTTTTCCCCAGAAGCGTTCCTACAGGGTTCGCAGGCCGGTCAAGAGCAGGGAACGTCCGGTAGCTTCAAGGCAGCGTGCACACGCAGCCTTCCAAATGGGAAAGCAAGGCTACTCCCAGCGGGCCCCCGTTTCCATGGGCACACTCAGCGTACACCCCTGTGGTCTCTAACGAGTCCAAAGAGACACAGGTTACCCTGTGTCTCCTTCCCTGAATCAACTTCTCGAAGTAGGGTGTTCGGCTTCCAGCGACCTGCCTCAACCAAGGGGCGCCGTCGCTGCTCCTCCGGGCCTGGGGCTGTTCAGAAGCCTGCAGTGCCGCAGGAAGAACAGGACTTAAGTTGCAGTAAGAACGCGAGCCGGCTTTCTCTAGGAGGCACGGTGACTTCAGGCAGGAGGTCCTAGATGGAATGCGAGGCCCAGGGTTTCTCTGAGTGCGGCTCAGACTAGGGCAAGGCGCAAGAAGGCTTCGACGCCAGGTGGGACGTGCCAGGACGGTGCTCCCGAACGTGGGCGAGTGCTGGGGAAATGAAGCTGCTCCACACGGGAGTGCAGTGCGTTTCCCTACGCTCGGCATACACACAGGGGCCCCCAAAGGGCTACGGGCCTGGATGTTGCTTAGCAGACCCAGGTGGGCCCGGGGGTACTCCGTGCTCCTGCCGGGAGCAGGGTGCCCCCGCTAGCGTCCTAGGTGTCCAGAAAATTGTGCGGCCGTTCAAGGTACGCCGAGCAGAGGCCACCGCCTCACGGAAACTGCAGCACGCCTCCGCTTCTGCACGGCAAATCCGGGCCTTACCTCCAGGCGTGTGTTCGTGCTGGGTGTTGCCGGTAGCGGCACGGCATGGTAAGACGCTGACTTTCTCCTCGAGCAGAGTGACTTCAGGTACGAGGGCCTCGACGCATTCAGAGCAGGGCGTTCTCTCACGGCAGCTCACACAGGGGCCACGACAAGGTCTTCCGGGCCCTTCGGACTCACCGGAAATATTGTCCTGAGGCTGTTCGAGGACTCTGGAAATGTAGCTCTCCTCAAGGGACGTGCAGTGTGCTGCCCATCACTCGGCAGGCACAGAGGGCCTCCGAGGGATCCACCAGTGGGCCTCGAAGTTGCTCAGCCGGCCCACAGGGGTCTGCAGGTGCTCAGTGAACTTGGAGGGAAAATGATGCATAACCCGAGAGGCCTAGGAGTCCTCAAAAGGGGACTTCCTTTAAAGTAAAGCGTATACGCGACTAAGAACGCGTGGAAACAGCTGCACGTCTCCCTTTCTGCACGGCTGCTAAGGGCCTAACCTGGAGGCAGGTTTTCACGTTGAGGTTCCCTTTAGCTCTAGAGCTGGTCGGGCGGACCGCCACCGCGGCCGTGGAAGCACCTGGCTCAGACAGAGCAAAGTCATCATTTTCCCCGAAGCAGTCTCACAGTGTTTACAGGCCTGTCAAGAGCAGGGGACGGCAGGTAGCCTCACGGCAGCGTGAAAGCAGCCTTCAAAACGGGAAAGCAAGCCTAGTTCCGGCAGGCCCCCGTTTGCATGGGCACACTCGGCATACATCCCTGTGGTTTCTAACAAGTCCAAAGAGACACAGGTTACCCTGTGGTTCCTTCCCTGGATCAACTCCTCGAAGTCGGGTGTTCTGCATCAAGGAAACTGCCTCCACCAAGGAACGCCGCGGCTACGCCTCTGGGCCTGTGGCTATCCAAAAGCCTGCAGTGCCGCGGGAAGAACAGAACTGAGATTGCGGTGGGCACGCAAGCCGACCTTCTCTCTAGGAGGCGCGGTGACTTCAGGCAGGAGGTCCTAGGTGGAATGTGAAGCCGAGGGTTAATCTGAGTGCCGCTCGACTAGGGCCATGCGTAAGACTTGCACGCCAGGTGGGACGTGCCAGAACGGTGCTCCCGAACGAGGGCGAGTGCTATGGGAAACGAAGCTGCTCCAAAAGAGAGGGCAGCGCCTTTCCCGACGCTCGGCATGCACAGAGTGCCTCCACAGGGCTACTGGCCTGGAGGTTGCTCAGCAGACCCACGGGGTCCTGTGGGTACTCAGTGTTCCCGCCGGGAGCGGGGTGCCCGCGCGGGCCTCCTAGGTGTCCAGAAAACCGTGCTGCAGTTAGAGATATGCAGAGCAGGGGCCACGGCCGCATGGAAACTGCTGCACGCCTCCGCTTCTGCACGGAAAGCAGGGCCTTACCTCCAGGCACGTGCTCACGCTGGGTGCCCCTTTGGCGCCACAGCGTGGTAAGCTGCTGGCTTTCTCCTCGAGCAGGGTGCCTTTAGGGGCGAGGTCCTCGCAGTGGTCAGAGCAGAGTGTTTTCTCATGGCCGCTCACACAAGGGCCACGACAAAAGACTTCCTGGGCACTTCGGACTCACCAGCAATGGGGTCCTGAGGCTGTCCGAGGACCCTGGAAATGCAGCTCCCCTCAAGGAACGGGCCGTGTGTTGCCCGTCACTCGGCACACGCAGAGGGCCTCCACCGGACAGACCAACGGGCCTCGATGTTGCTCAGCCGGCCCACAGGGGTCCGGAGGTACTCAGTGGCCCTGGAGGGACAACGATGCCCTCCCGAGAGACCTAGGCGTCTTCAGAAGGGTACTTCCTTGAAAACAAAGCAGAACAGCGACTAAGAGCTCATGGAAGCAGCTGCACGCCTCCCTCTCTGCCCGGCTACTCAGGACCTAAACGGGAGGCTAGTTCCCACCTTGAGTCTCCTTTTAGCTCGAGAGCTCGTCAGGCTGACCACCAGCCGCGGCCATGGAAGCACCTGGTTTAGACAGAGCAAACTCATTTTTTCCCCAGAAGCGTTCCTACAGGGTTCGCAGGCCGGTCAAGAGCAGGGAACGTCCGGTAGCTTCAAGGCAGCGTGCACACGCAGCCTTCCAAATGGGAAAGCAAGGCTACTCCCAGCGGGCCCCCGTTTCCATGGGCACACTCAGCGTACACCCCTGTGGTCTCTAACGAGTCCAAAGAGACACAGGTTACCCTGTGTCTCCTTCCCTGAATCAACTTCTCGAAGTAGGGTGTTCGGCTTCCAGCGACCTGCCTCAACCAAGGGGCGCCGTCGCTGCTCCTCCGGGCCTGGGGCTGTTCAGAAGCCTGCATGCAGTGCCGCAGGAAGAACAGGACTTAAGTTGCAGTAAGAACGCGAGCCGGCTTTCTCTAGGAGGCACGGTGACTTCAGGCAGGAGGTCCTAGATGGAATGCGAGGCCCAGGGTTTCTCTGAGTGCGGCTCAGACTAGGGCAAGGCGCAAGAAGGCTTCGACGCCAGGTGGGACGTGCCAGGACGGTGCTCCCGAACGTGGGCGAGTGCTGGGGAAATGAAGCTGCTCCACACGGGAGTGCAGTGCGTTTCCCTACGCTCGGCATACACACAGGGGCCCCCAAAGGGCTACGGGCCTGGATGTTGCTTAGCAGACCCAGGTGGGCCCGGGGGTACTCCGTGCTCCTGCCGGGAGCAGGGTGCCCCCGCTAGCGTCCTAGGTGTCCAGAAAATTGTGCGGCCGTTCAAGGTACGCCGAGCAGAGGCCACCGCCTCACGGAAACTGCAGCACGCCTCCGCTTCTGCACGGCAAATCCGGGCCTTACCTCCAGGCGTGTGTTCGTGCTGGGTGTTGCCGGTAGCGGCACGGCATGGTAAGACGCTGACTTTCTCCTCGAGCAGAGTGACTTCAGGTACGAGGGCCTCGACGCATTCAGAGCAGGGCGTTCTCTCACGGCAGCTCACACAGGGGCCACGACAAGGTCTTCCGGGCCCTTCGGACTCACCGGAAATATTGTCCTGAGGCTGTTCGAGGACTCTGGAAATGTAGCTCTCCTCAAGGGACGTGCAGTGTGCTGCCCATCACTCGGCAGGCACAGAGGGCCTCCGAGGGATCCACCAGTGGGCCTCGAAGTTGCTCAGCCGGCCCACAGGGGTCTGCAGGTGCTCAGTGAACTTGGAGGGAAAATGATGCATAACCCGAGAGGCCTAGGAGTCCTCAAAAGGGGACTTCCTTTAAAGTAAAGCGTATACGCGACTAAGAACGCGTGGAAACAGCTGCACGTCTCCCTTTCTGCACGGCTGCTAAGGGCCTAACCTGGAGGCAGGTTTTCACGTTGAGGTTCCCTTTAGCTCTAGAGCTGGTCGGGCGGACCGCCACCGCGGCCGTGGAAGCACCTGGCTCAGACAGAGCAAAGTCATCATTTTCCCCGAAGCAGTCTCACAGTGTTTACAGGCCTGTCAAGAGCAGGGGACGGCAGGTAGCCTCACGGCAGCGTGAAAGCAGCCTTCAAAACGGGAAAGCAAGCCTAGTTCCGGCAGGCCCCCGTTTGCATGGGCACACTCGGCATACATCCCTGTGGTTTCTAACAAGTCCAAAGAGACACAGGTTACCCTGTGGTTCCTTCCCTGGATCAACTCCTCGAAGTCGGGTGTTCTGCATCAAGGAAACTGCCTCCACCAAGGAACGCCGCGGCTACGCCTCTGGGCCTGTGGCTATCCAAAAGCCTGCAGTGCCGCGGGAAGAACAGAACTGAGATTGCGGTGGGCACGCAAGCCGACCTTCTCTCTAGGAGGCGCGGTGACTTCAGGCAGGAGGTCCTAGGTGGAATGTGAAGCCGAGGGTTAATCTGAGTGCCGCTCGACTAGGGCCATGCGTAAGACTTGCACGCCAGGTGGGACGTGCCAGAACGGTGCTCCCGAACGAGGGCGAGTGCTATGGGAAACGAAGCTGCTCCAAAAGAGAGGGCAGCGCCTTTCCCGACGCTCGGCATGCACAGAGTGCCTCCACAGGGCTACTGGCCTGGAGGTTGCTCAGCAGACCCACGGGGTCCTGTGGGTACTCAGTGTTCCCGCCGGGAGCGGGGTGCCCGCGCGGGCCTCCTAGGTGTCCAGAAAACCGTGCTGCAGTTAGAGATATGCAGAGCAGGGGCCACGGCCGCATGGAAACTGCTGCACGCCTCCGCTTCTGCACGGAAAGCAGGGCCTTACCTCCAGGCACGTGCTCACGCTGGGTGCCCCTTTGGCGCCACAGCGTGGTAAGCTGCTGGCTTTCTCCTCGAGCAGGGTGCCTTTAGGGGCGAGGTCCTCGCAGTGGTCAGAGCAGAGTGTTTTCTCATGGCCGCTCACACAAGGGCCACGACAAAAGACTTCCTGGGCACTTCGGACTCACCAGCAATGGGGTCCTGAGGCTGTCCGAGGACCCTGGAAATGCAGCTCCCCTCAAGGAACGGGCCGTGTGTTGCCCGTCACTCGGCACACGCAGAGGGCCTCCACCGGACAGACCAACGGGCCTCGATGTTGCTCAGCCGGCCCACAGGGGTCCGGAGGTACTCAGTGGCCCTGGAGGGACAACGATGCCCTCCCGAGAGACCTAGGCGTCTTCAGAAGGGTACTTCCTTGAAAACAAAGCAGAACAGCGACTAAGAGCTCATGGAAGCAGCTGCACGCCTCCCTCTCTGCCCGGCTACTCAGGACCTAAACGGGAGGCTAGTTCCCACCTTGAGTCTCCTTTTAGCTCGAGAGCTTGTCAGGCTGACCACCAGCCGCGGCCATGGAAGCACCTGGTTTAGACAGAGCAAACTCATTTTTTCCCCAGAAGCGTTCCTACAGGGTTCGCAGGCCGGTCAAGAGCAGGGAACGTCCGGTAGCTTCAAGGCAGCGTGCACACGCAGCCTTCCAAATGGGAAAGCAAGGCTACTCCCAGCGGGCCCCCGTTTCCATGGGCACACTCAGCGTACACCCCTGTGGTCTCTAACGAGTCCAAAGAGACACAGGTTACCCTGTGTCTCCTTCCCTGAATCAACTTCTCGAAGTAGGGTGTTCGGCTTCCAGCGACCTGCCTCAACCAAGGGGCGCCGTCGCTGCTCCTCCGGGCCTGGGGCTGTTCAGAAGCCTGCAGTGCCGCAGGAAGAACAGGACTTAAGTTGCAGTAAGAACGCGAGCCGGCTTTCTCTAGGAGGCACGGTGACTTCAGGCAGGAGGTCCTAGATGGAATGCGAGGCCCAGGGTTTCTCTGAGTGCGGCTCAGACTAGGGCAAGGCGCAAGAAGGCTTCGACGCCAGGTGGGACGTGCCAGGACGGTGCTCCCGAACGTGGGCGAGTGCTGGGGAAATGAAGCTGCTCCACACGGGAGTGCAGTGCGTTTCCCTACGCTCGGCATACACACAGGGGCCCCCAAAGGGCTACGGGCCTGGATGTTGCTTAGCAGACCCAGGTGGGCCCGGGGGTACTCCGTGCTCCTGCCGGGAGCAGGGTGCCCCCGCTAGCGTCCTAGGTGTCCAGAAAATTGTGCGGCCGTTCAAGGTACGCCGAGCAGAGGCCACCGCCTCACGGAAACTGCAGCACGCCTCCGCTTCTGCACGGCAAATCCGGGCCTTACCTCCAGGCGTGTGTTCGTGCTGGGTGTTGCCGGTAGCGGCACGGCATGGTAAGACGCTGACTTTCTCCTCGAGCAGAGTGACTTCAGGTACGAGGGCCTCGACGCATTCAGAGCAGGGCGTTCTCTCACGGCAGCTCACACAGGGGCCACGACAAGGTCTTCCGGGCCCTTCGGACTCACCGGAAATATTGTCCTGAGGCTGTTCGAGGACTCTGGAAATGTAGCTCTCCTCAAGGGACGTGCAGTGTGCTGCCCATCACTCGGCAGGCACAGAGGGCCTCCGAGGGATCCACCAGTGGGCCTCGAAGTTGCTCAGCCGGCCCACAGGGGTCTGCAGGTGCTCAGTGAACTTGGAGGGAAAATGATGCATAACCCGAGAGGCCTAGGAGTCCTCAAAAGGGGACTTCCTTTAAAGTAAAGCGTATACGCGACTAAGAACGCGTGGAAACAGCTGCACGTCTCCCTTTCTGCACGGCTGCTAAGGGCCTAACCTGGAGGCAGGTTTTCACGTTGAGGTTCCCTTTAGCTCTAGAGCTGGTCGGGCGGACCGCCACCGCGGCCGTGGAAGCACCTGGCTCAGACAGAGCAAAGTCATCATTTTCCCCGAAGCAGTCTCACAGTGTTTACAGGCCTGTCAAGAGCAGGGGACGGCAGGTAGCCTCACGGCAGCGTGAAAGCAGCCTTCAAAACGGGAAAGCAAGCCTAGTTCCGGCAGGCCCCCGTTTGCATGGGCACACTCGGCATACATCCCTGTGGTTTCTAACAAGTCCAAAGAGACACAGGTTACCCTGTGGTTCCTTCCCTGGATCAACTCCTCGAAGTCGGGTGTTCTGCATCAAGGAAACTGCCTCCACCAAGGAACGCCGCGGCTACGCCTCTGGGCCTGTGGCTATCCAAAAGCCTGCAGTGCCGCGGGAAGAACAGAACTGAGATTGCGGTGGGCACGCAAGCCGACCTTCTCTCTAGGAGGCGCGGTGACTTCAGGCAGGAGGTCCTAGGTGGAATGTGAAGCCGAGGGTTAATCTGAGTGCCGCTCGACTAGGGCCATGCGTAAGACTTGCACGCCAGGTGGGACGTGCCAGAACGGTGCTCCCGAACGAGGGCGAGTGCTATGGGAAACGAAGCTGCTCCAAAAGAGAGGGCAGCGCCTTTCCCGACGCTCGGCATGCACAGAGTGCCTCCACAGGGCTACTGGCCTGGAGGTTGCTCAGCAGACCCACGGGGTCCTGTGGGTACTCAGTGTTCCCGCCGGGAGCGGGGTGCCCGCGCGGGCCTCCTAGGTGTCCAGAAAACCGTGCTGCAGTTAGAGATATGCAGAGCAGGGGCCACGGCCGCATGGAAACTGCTGCACGCCTCCGCTTCTGCACGGAAAGCAGGGCCTTACCTCCAGGCACGTGCTCACGCTGGGTGCCCCTTTGGCGCCACAGCGTGGTAAGCTGCTGGCTTTCTCCTCGAGCAGGGTGCCTTTAGGGGCGAGGTCCTCGCAGTGGTCAGAGCAGAGTGTTTTCTCATGGCCGCTCACACAAGGGCCACGACAAAAGACTTCCTGGGCACTTCGGACTCACCAGCAATGGGGTCCTGAGGCTGTCCGAGGACCCTGGAAATGCAGCTCCCCTCAAGGAACGGGCCGTGTGTTGCCCGTCACTCGGCACACGCAGAGGGCCTCCACCGGACAGACCAACGGGCCTCGATGTTGCTCAGCCGGCCCACAGGGGTCCGGAGGTACTCAGTGGCCCTGGAGGGACAACGATGCCCTCCCGAGAGACCTAGGCGTCTTCAGAAGGGTACTTCCTTGAAAACAAAGCAGAACAGCGACTAAGAGCTCATGGAAGCAGCTGCACGCCTCCCTCTCTGCCCGGCTACTCAGGACCTAAACGGGAGGCTAGTTCCCACCTTGAGTCTCCTTTTAGCTCGAGAGCTCGTCAGGCTGACCACCAGCCGCGGCCATGGAAGCACCTGGTTTAGACAGAGCAAACTCATTTTTTCCCCAGAAGCGTTCCTACAGGGTTCGCAGGCCGGTCAAGAGCAGGGAACGTCCGGTAGCTTCAAGGCAGCGTGCACACGCAGCCTTCCAAATGGGAAAGCAAGGCTACTCCCAGCGGGCCCCCGTTTCCATGGGCACACTCAGCGTACACCCCTGTGGTCTCTAACGAGTCCAAAGAGACACAGGTTACCCTGTGTCTCCTTCCCTGAATCAACTTCTCGAAGTAGGGTGTTCGGCTTCCAGCGACCTGCCTCAACCAAGGGGCGCCGTCGCTGCTCCTCCGGGCCTGGGGCTGTTCAGAAGCCTGCATGCAGTGCCGCAGGAAGAACAGGACTTAAGTTGCAGTAAGAACGCGAGCCGGCTTTCTCTAGGAGGCACGGTGACTTCAGGCAGGAGGTCCTAGATGGAATGCGAGGCCCAGGGTTTCTCTGAGTGCGGCTCAGACTAGGGCAAGGCGCAAGAAGGCTTCGACGCCAGGTGGGACGTGCCAGGACGGTGCTCCCGAACGTGGGCGAGTGCTGGGGAAATGAAGCTGCTCCACACGGGAGTGCAGTGCGTTTCCCTACGCTCGGCATACACACAGGGGCCCCCAAAGGGCTACGGGCCTGGATGTTGCTTAGCAGACCCAGGTGGGCCCGGGGGTACTCCGTGCTCCTGCCGGGAGCAGGGTGCCCCCGCTAGCGTCCTAGGTGTCCAGAAAATTGTGCGGCCGTTCAAGGTACGCCGAGCAGAGGCCACCGCCTCACGGAAACTGCAGCACGCCTCCGCTTCTGCACGGCAAATCCGGGCCTTACCTCCAGGCGTGTGTTCGTGCTGGGTGTTGCCGGTAGCGGCACGGCATGGTAAGACGCTGACTTTCTCCTCGAGCAGAGTGACTTCAGGTACGAGGGCCTCGACGCATTCAGAGCAGGGCGTTCTCTCACGGCAGCTCACACAGGGGCCACGACAAGGTCTTCCGGGCCCTTCGGACTCACCGGAAATATTGTCCTGAGGCTGTTCGAGGACTCTGGAAATGTAGCTCTCCTCAAGGGACGTGCAGTGTGCTGCCCATCACTCGGCAGGCACAGAGGGCCTCCGAGGGATCCACCAGTGGGCCTCGAAGTTGCTCAGCCGGCCCACAGGGGTCTGCAGGTGCTCAGTGAACTTGGAGGGAAAATGATGCATAACCCGAGAGGCCTAGGAGTCCTCAAAAGGGGACTTCCTTTAAAGTAAAGCGTATACGCGACTAAGAACGCGTGGAAACAGCTGCACGTCTCCCTTTCTGCACGGCTGCTAAGGGCCTAACCTGGAGGCAGGTTTTCACGTTGAGGTTCCCTTTAGCTCTAGAGCTGGTCGGGCGGACCGCCACCGCGGCCGTGGAAGCACCTGGCTCAGACAGAGCAAAGTCATCATTTTCCCCGAAGCAGTCTCACAGTGTTTACAGGCCTGTCAAGAGCAGGGGACGGCAGGTAGCCTCACGGCAGCGTGAAAGCAGCCTTCAAAACGGGAAAGCAAGCCTAGTTCCGGCAGGCCCCCGTTTGCATGGGCACACTCGGCATACATCCCTGTGGTTTCTAACAAGTCCAAAGAGACACAGGTTACCCTGTGGTTCCTTCCCTGGATCAACTCCTCGAAGTCGGGTGTTCTGCATCAAGGAAACTGCCTCCACCAAGGAACGCCGCGGCTACGCCTCTGGGCCTGTGGCTATCCAAAAGCCTGCAGTGCCGCGGGAAGAACAGAACTGAGATTGCGGTGGGCACGCAAGCCGACCTTCTCTCTAGGAGGCGCGGTGACTTCAGGCAGGAGGTCCTAGGTGGAATGTGAAGCCGAGGGTTAATCTGAGTGCCGCTCGACTAGGGCCATGCGTAAGACTTGCACACCAGGTGGGACGTGCCAGAACGGTGCTCCCGAACGAGGGCGAGTGCTATGGGAAACGAAGCTGCTCCAAAAGAGAGGGCAGCGCCTTTCCCGACGCTCGGCATGCACAGAGTGCCTCCACAGGGCTACTGGCCTGGAGGTTGCTCAGCAGACCCACGGGGTCCTGTGGGTACTCAGTGTTCCCGCCGGGAGCGGGGTGCCCGCGCGGGCCTCCTAGGTGTCCAGAAAACCGTGCTGCAGTTAGAGATATGCAGAGCAGGGGCCACGGCCGCATGGAAACTGCTGCACGCCTCCGCTTCTGCACGGAAAGCAGGGCCTTACCTCCAGGCACGTGCTCACGCTGGGTGCCCCTTTGGCGCCACAGCGTGGTAAGCTGCTGGCTTTCTCCTCGAGCAGGGTGCCTTTAGGGGCGAGGTCCTCGCAGTGGTCAGAGCAGAGTGTTTTCTCATGGCCGCTCACACAAGGGCCACGACAAAAGACTTCCTGGGCACTTCGGACTCACCAGCAATGGGGTCCTGAGGCTGTCCGAGGACCCTGGAAATGCAGCTCCCCTCAAGGAACGGGCCGTGTGTTGCCCGTCACTCGGCACACGCAGAGGGCCTCCACCGGACAGACCAACGGGCCTCGATGTTGCTCAGCCGGCCCACAGGGGTCCGGAGGTACTCAGTGGCCCTGGAGGGACAACGATGCCCTCCCGAGAGACCTAGGCGTCTTCAGAAGGGTACTTCCTTGAAAACAAAGCAGAACAGCGACTGAGCTCATGGAAGCAGCTGCACGCCTCCCTCTCTGCCCGGCTACTCAGGACCTAAACGGGAGGCTAGTTCCCACCTTGAGTCTCCTTTTAGCTCGAGAGCTCGTCAGGCTGACCACCAGCCGCGGCCATGGAAGCACCTGGTTTAGACAGAGCAAACTCATTTTTTCCCCAGAAGCGTTCCTACAGGGTTCGCAGGCCGGTCAAGAGCAGGGAACGTCCGGTAGCTTCAAGGCAGCGTGCACACGCAGCCTTCCAAATGGGAAAGCAAGGCTACTCCCAGCGGGCCCCCGTTTCCATGGGCACACTCAGCGTACACCCCTGTGGTCTCTAACGAGTCCAAAGAGACACAGGTTACCCTGTGTCTCCTTCCCTGAATCAACTTCTCGAAGTAGGGTGTTCGGCTTCCAGCGACCTGCCTCAACCAAGGGGCGCCGTCGCTGCTCCTCCGGGCCTGGGGCTGTTCAGAAGCCTGCAGTGCCGCAGGAAGAACAGGACTTAAGTTGCAGTAAGAACGCGAGCCGGCTTTCTCTAGGAGGCACGGTGACTTCAGGCAGGAGGTCCTAGATGGAATGCGAGGCCCAGGGTTTCTCTGAGTGCGGCTCAGACTAGGGCAAGGCGCAAGAAGGCTTCGACGCCAGGTGGGACGTGCCAGGACGGTGCTCCCGAACGTGGGCGAGTGCTGGGGAAATGAAGCTGCTCCACACGGGAGTGCAGTGCGTTTCCCTACGCTCGGCATACACACAGGGGCCCCCAAAGGGCTACGGGCCTGGATGTTGCTTAGCAGACCCAGGTGGGCCCGGGGGTACTCCGTGCTCCTGCCGGGAGCAGGGTGCCCCCGCTAGCGTCCTAGGTGTCCAGAAAATTGTGCGGCCGTTCAAGGTACGCCGAGCAGAGGCCACCGCCTCACGGAAACTGCAGCACGCCTCCGCTTCTGCACGGCAAATCCGGGCCTTACCTCCAGGCGTGTGTTCGTGCTGGGTGTTGCCGGTAGCGGCACGGCATGGTAAGACGCTGACTTTCTCCTCGAGCAGAGTGACTTCAGGTACGAGGGCCTCGACGCATTCAGAGCAGGGCGTTCTCTCACGGCAGCTCACACAGGGGCCACGACAAGGTCTTCCGGGCCCTTCGGACTCACCGGAAATATTGTCCTGAGGCTGTTCGAGGACTCTGGAAATGTAGCTCTCCTCAAGGGACGTGCAGTGTGCTGCCCATCACTCGGCAGGCACAGAGGGCCTCCGAGGGATCCACCAGTGGGCCTCGAAGTTGCTCAGCCGGCCCACAGGGGTCTGCAGGTGCTCAGTGAACTTGGAGGGAAAATGATGCATAACCCGAGAGGCCTAGGAGTCCTCAAAAGGGGACTTCCTTTAAAGTAAAGCGTATACGCGACTAAGAACGCGTGGAAACAGCTGCACGTCTCCCTTTCTGCACGGCTGCTAAGGGCCTAACCTGGAGGCAGGTTTTCACGTTGAGGTTCCCTTTAGCTCTAGAGCTGGTCGGGCGGACCGCCACCGCGGCCGTGGAAGCACCTGGCTCAGACAGAGCAAAGTCATCATTTTCCCCGAAGCAGTCTCACAGTGTTTACAGGCCTGTCAAGAGCAGGGGACGGCAGGTAGCCTCACGGCAGCGTGAAAGCAGCCTTCAAAACGGGAAAGCAAGCCTAGTTCCGGCAGGCCCCCGTTTGCATGGGCACACTCGGCATACATCCCTGTGGTTTCTAACAAGTCCAAAGAGACACAGGTTACCCTGTGGTTCCTTCCCTGGATCAACTCCTCGAAGTCGGGTGTTCTGCATCAAGGAAACTGCCTCCACCAAGGAACGCCGCGGCTACGCCTCTGGGCCTGTGGCTATCCAAAAGCCTGCAGTGCCGCGGGAAGAACAGAACTGAGATTGCGGTGGGCACGCAAGCCGGCCTTCTCTCTAGGAGGCGCGGTGACTTCAGGCAGGAGGTCCTAGGTGGAATGTGAAGCCGAGGGTTAATCTGAGTGCCGCTCGACTAGGGCCATGCGTTAGACTTGCACGCCAGGTGGGACGTGCCAGAACGGTGCTCCCGAACGAGGGCGAGTGCTATGGGAAACGAAGCTGCTCCAAAAGAGAGGGCAGCGCCTTTCCCGACGCTCGGCATGCACAGAGTGCCTCCACAGGGCTACTGGCCTGGAGGTTGCTCAGCAGACCCACGGGGTCCTGTGGGTACTCAGTGTTCCCGCCGGGAGCGGGGTGCCCGCGCGGGCCTCCTAGGTGTCCAGAAAACCGTGCTGCAGTTAGAGATATGCAGAGCAGGGGCCACGGCCGCATGGAAACTGCTGCACGCCTCCGCTTCTGCACGGAAAGCAGGGCCTTACCTCCAGGCACGTGCTCACGCTGGGTGCCCCTTTGGCGCCACAGCGTGGTAAGCTGCTGGCTTTCTCCTCGAGCAGGGTGCCTTTAGGGGCGAGGTCCTCGCAGTGGTCAGAGCAGAGTGTTTTCTCATGGCCGCTCACACAAGGGCCACGACAAAAGACTTCCTGGGCACTTCGGGCTCACCAGCAATGGGGTCCTGAGGCTGTCCGAGGACCCTGGAAATGCAGCTCCCCTCAAGGAACGGGCCGTGTGTTGCCCGTCACTCGGCACACGCAGAGGGCCTCCACCGGACAGACCAACGGGCCTCGATGTTGCTCAGCCGGCCCACAGGGGTCCGGAGGTACTCAGTGGCCCTGGAGGGACAATGATGCCCTCCCGAGAGACCTAGGCGTCTTCAGAAGGGTACTTCCTTGAAAACAAAGCAGAACAGCGACTAAGAGCTCATGGAAGCAGCTGCACGCCTCCCTCTCTGCCCGGCTACTCAGGACCTAAACGGGAGGCTAGTTCCCACCTTGAGTCTCCTTTTAGCTCGAGAGCTCGTCAGGCTGACCACCAGCCGCGGCCATGCAAGCACCTGGTTTAGACAGAGCAAACTCATTTTT
Organism: Delphinapterus leucas; assembly: GCF_059928025.1. NCBI lineage: Eukaryota > Metazoa > Chordata > Mammalia > Artiodactyla > Monodontidae > Delphinapterus > Delphinapterus leucas. The sequence goes on along the minus strand of NW_028322262.1, from coordinate 2,530,619 downwards.
TCCCCAGAAGCGTTCCTACAGGGTTCGCAGGCCGGTCAAGAGCAGGGAACGTCCGGTAGCTTCAAGGCAGCGTGCACACGCAGCCTTCCAAATGGGAAAGCAAGGCTACTCCCAGCGGGCCCCCGTTTCCATGGGCACACTCAGCGTACACCCCTGTGGTCTCTAACGAGTCCAAAGAGACACAGGTTACCCTGTGTCTCCTTCCCTGAATCAACTTCTCGAAGTAGGGTGTTCGGCTTCCAGCGACCTGCCTCAACCAAGGGGCGCCGTCGCTGCTCCTCCGGGCCTGGGGCTGTTCAGAAGCCTGCAGTGCCGCAGGAAGAACAGGACTTAAGTTGCAGTAAGAACGCGAGCCGGCTTTCTCTAGGAGGCACGGTGACTTCAGGCAGGAGGTCCTAGATGGAATGCGAGGCCCAGGGTTTCTCTGAGTGCGGCTCAGACTAGGGCAAGGCGCAAGAAGGCTTCGACGCCAGGTGGGACGTGCCAGGACGGTGCTCCCGAACGTGGGCGAGTGCTGGGGAAATGAAGCTGCTCCACACGGGAGTGCAGTGCGTTTCCCTACGCTCGGCATACACACAGGGGCCCCCAAAGGGCTACGGGCCTGGATGTTGCTTAGCAGACCCAGGTGGGCCCGGGGGTACTCCGTGCTCCTGCCGGGAGCAGGGTGCCCCCGCTAGCGTCCTAGGTGTCCAGAAAATTGTGCGGCCGTTCAAGGTACGCCGAGCAGAGGCCACCGCCTCACGGAAACTGCAGCACGCCTCCGCTTCTGCACGGCAAATCCGGGCCTTACCTCCAGGCGTGTGTTCGTGCTGGGTGTTGCCGGTAGCGGCACGGCATGGTAAGACGCTGACTTTCTCCTCGAGCAGAGTGACTTCAGGTACGAGGGCCTCGACGCATTCAGAGCAGGGCGTTCTCTCACGGCAGCTCACACAGGGGCCACGACAAGGTCTTCCGGGCCCTTCGGACTCACCGGAAATATTGTCCTGAGGCTGTTCGAGGACTCTGGAAATGTAGCTCTCCTCAAGGGACGTGCAGTGTGCTGCCCATCACTCGGCAGGCACAGAGGGCCTCCGAGGGATCCACCAGTGGGCCTCGAAGTTGCTCAGCCGGCCCACAGGGGTCTGCAGGTGCTCAGTGAACTTGGAGGGAAAATGATGCATAACCCGAGAGGCCTAGGAGTCCTCAAAAGGGGACTTCCTTTAAAGTAAAGCGTATACGCGACTAAGAACGCGTGGAAACAGCTGCACGTCTCCCTTTCTGCACGGCTGCTAAGGGCCTAACCTGGAGGCAGGTTTTCACGTTGAGGTTCCCTTTAGCTCTAGAGCTGGTCGGGCGGACCGCCACCGCGGCCGTGGAAGCACCTGGCTCAGACAGAGCAAAGTCATCATTTTCCCCGAAGCAGTCTCACAGTGTTTACAGGCCTGTCAAGAGCAGGGGACGGCAGGTAGCCTCACGGCAGCGTGAAAGCAGCCTTCAAAACGGGAAAGCAAGCCTAGTTCCGGCAGGCCCCCGTTTGCATGGGCACACTCGGCATACATCCCTGTGGTTTCTAACAAGTCCAAAGAGACACAGGTTACCCTGTGGTTCCTTCCCTGGATCAACTCCTCGAAGTCGGGTGTTCTGCATCAAGGAAACTGCCTCCACCAAGGAACGCCGCGGCTACGCCTCTGGGCCTGTGGCTATCCAAAAGCCTGCAGTGCCGCGGGAAGAACAGAACTGAGATTGCGGTGGGCACGCAAGCCGACCTTCTCTCTAGGAGGCGCGGTGACTTCAGGCAGGAGGTCCTAGGTGGAATGTGAAGCCGAGGGTTAATCTGAGTGCCGCTCGACTAGGGCCATGCGTAAGACTTGCACGCCAGGTGGGACGTGCCAGAACGGTGCTCCCGAACGAGGGCGAGTGCTATGGGAAACGAAGCTGCTCCAAAAGAGAGGGCAGCGCCTTTCCCGACGCTCGGCATGCACAGAGTGCCTCCACAGGGCTACTGGCCTGGAGGTTGCTCAGCAGACCCACGGGGTCCTGTGGGTACTCAGTGTTCCCGCCGGGAGCGGGGTGCCCGCGCGGGCCTCCTAGGTGTCCAGAAAACCGTGCTGCAGTTAGAGATATGCAGAGCAGGGGCCACGGCCGCATGGAAACTGCTGCACGCCTCCGCTTCTGCACGGAAAGCAGGGCCTTACCTCCAGGCACGTGCTCACGCTGGGTGCCCCTTTGGCGCCACAGCGTGGTAAGCTGCTGGCTTTCTCCTCGAGCAGGGTGCCTTTAGGGGCGAGGTCCTCGCAGTGGTCAGAACAGAGTGTTTTCTCATGGCCGCTCACACAAGGGCCACGACAAAAGACTTCCTGGGCACTTCGGACTCACCAGCAATGGGGTCCTGAGGCTGTCCGAGGACCCTGGAAATGCAGCTCCCCTCAAGGAACGGGCCGTGTGTTGCCCGTCACTCGGCACACGCAGAGGGCCTCCACCGGACAGACCAACGGGCCTCGATGTTGCTCAGCCGGCCCACAGGGGTCCGGAGGTACTCAGTGGCCCTGGAGGGACAACGATGCCCTCCCGAGAGACCTAGGCATCTTCAGAAGGGTACTTCCTTGAAAACAAAGCAGAACAGCGACTAAGAGCTCATGGAAGCAGCTGCACGCCTCCCTCTCTGCCCGGCTACTCAGGACCTAAACGGGAGGCTAGTTCCCACCTTGAGTCTCCTTTTAGCTCGAGAGCTCGTCAGGCTGACCACCAGCCGCGGCCATGGAAGCACCTGGTTTAGACAGAGCAAACTCATTTTTTCCCCAGAAGCGTTCCTACAGGGTTCGCAGGCCGGTCAAGAGCAGGGAACGTCCGGTAGCTTCAAGGCAGCGTGCACACGCAGCCTTCCAAATGGGAAAGCAAGGCTACTCCCAGCGGGCCCCCGTTTCCATGGGCACACTCAGCGTACACCCCTGTGGTCTCTAACGAGTCCAAAGAGACACAGGTTACCCTGTGTCTCCTTCCCTGAATCAACTTCTCGAAGTAGGGTGTTCGGCTTCCAGCGACCTGCCTCAACCAAGGGGCGCCGTCGCTGCTCCTCCGGGCCTGGGGCTGTTCAGAAGCCTGCATGCAGTGCCGCAGGAAGAACAGGACTTAAGTTGCAGTAAGAACGCGAGCCGGCTTTCTCTAGGAGGCACGGTGACTTCAGGCAGGAGGTCCTAGATGGAATGCGAGGCCCAGGGTTTCTCTGAGTGCGGCTCAGACTAGGGCAAGGCGCAAGAAGGCTTCGACGCCAGGTGGGACGTGCCAGGACGGTGCTCCCGAACGTGGGCGAGTGCTGGGGAAATGAAGCTGCTCCACACGGGAGTGCAGTGCGTTTCCCTACGCTCGGCATACACACAGGGGCCCCCAAAGGGCTACGGGCCTGGATGTTGCTTAGCAGACCCAGGTGGGCCCGGGGGTACTCCGTGCTCCTGCCGGGAGCAGGGTGCCCCCGCTAGCGTCCTAGGTGTCCAGAAAATTGTGCGGCCGTTCAAGGTACGCCGAGCAGAGGCCACCGCCTCACGGAAACTGCAGCACGCCTCCGCTTCTGCACGGCAAATCCGGGCCTTACCTCCAGGCGTGTGTTCGTGCTGGGTGTTGCCGGTAGCGGCACGGCATGGTAAGACGCTGACTTTCTCCTCGAGCAGAGTGACTTCAGGTACGAGGGCCTCGACGCATTCAGAGCAGGGCGTTCTCTCACGGCAGCTCACACAGGGGCCACGACAAGGTCTTCCGGGCCCTTCGGACTCACCGGAAATATTGTCCTGAGGCTGTTCGAGGACTCTGGAAATGTAGCTCTCCTCAAGGGACGTGCAGTGTGCTGCCCATCACTCGGCAGGCACAGAGGGCCTCCGAGGGATCCACCAGTGGGCCTCGAAGTTGCTCAGCCGGCCCACAGGGGTCTGCAGGTGCTCAGTGAACTTGGAGGGAAAATGATGCATAACCCGAGAGGCCTAGGAGTCCTCAAAAGGGGACTTCCTTTAAAGTAAAGCGTATACGCGACTAAGAACGCGTGGAAACAGCTGCACGTCTCCCTTTCTGCACGGCTGCTAAGGGCCTAACCTGGAGGCAGGTTTTCACGTTGAGGTTCCCTTTAGCTCTAGAGCTGGTCGGGCGGACCGCCACCGCGGCCGTGGAAGCACCTGGCTCAGACAGAGCAAAGTCATCATTTTCCCCGAAGCAGTCTCACAGTGTTTACAGGCCTGTCAAGAGCAGGGGACGGCAGGTAGCCTCACGGCAGCGTGAAAGCAGCCTTCAAAACGGGAAAGCAAGCCTAGTTCCGGCAGGCCCCCGTTTGCATGGGCACACTCGGCATACATCCCTGTGGTTTCTAACAAGTCCAAAGAGACACAGGTTACCCTGTGGTTCCTTCCCTGGATCAACTCCTCGAAGTCGGGTGTTCTGCATCAAGGAAACTGCCTCCACCAAGGAACGCCGCGGCTACGCCTCTGGGCCTGTGGCTATCCAAAAGCCTGCAGTGCCGCGGGAAGAACAGAACTGAGATTGCGGTGGGCACGCAAGCCGACCTTCTCTCTAGGAGGCGCGGTGACTTCAGGCAGGAGGTCCTAGGTGGAATGTGAAGCCGAGGGTTAATCTGAGTGCCGCTCGACTAGGGCCATGCGTAAGACTTGCACGCCAGGTGGGACGTGCCAGAACGGTGCTCCCGAACGAGGGCGAGTGCTATGGGAAACGAAGCTGCTCCAAAAGAGAGGGCAGCGCCTTTCCCGACGCTCGGCATGCACAGAGTGCCTCCACAGGGCTACTGGCCTGGAGGTTGCTCAGCAGACCCACGGGGTCCTGTGGGTACTCAGTATTCCCGCCGGGAGCGGGGTGCCCGCGCGGGCCTCCTAGGTGTCCAGAAAACCGTGCTGCAGTTAGAGATATGCAGAGCAGGGGCCACGGCCGCATGGAAACTGCTGCACGCCTCCGCTTCTGCACGGAAAGCAGGGCCTTACCTCCAGGCACGTGCTCACGCTGGGTGCCCCTTTGGCGCCACAGCGTGGTAAGCTGCTGGCTTTCTCCTCGAGCAGGGTGCCTTTAGGGGCGAGGTCCTCGCAGTGGTCAGAGCAGAGTGTTTTCTCATGGCCGCTCACACAAGGGCCACGACAAAAGACTTCCTGGGCACTTCGGACTCACCAGCAATGGGGTCCTGAGGCTGTCCGAGGACCCTGGAAATGCAGCTCCCCTCAAGGAACGGGCCGTGTGTTGCCCGTCACTCGGCACACGCAGAGGGCCTCCACCGGACAGACCAACGGGCCTCGATGTTGCTCAGCCGGCCCACAGGGGTCCGGAGGTACTCAGTGGCCCTGGAGGGACAACGATGCCCTCCCGAGAGACCTAGGCGTCTTCAGAAGGGTACTTCCTTGAAAACAAAGCAGAACAGCGACTAAGAGCTCATGGAAGCAGCTGCACGCCTCCCTCTCTGCCCGGCTACTCAGGACCTAAACGGGAGGCTAGTTCCCACCTTGAGTCTCCTTTTAGCTCGAGAGCTCGTCAGGCTGACCACCAGCCGCGGCCATGCAAGCACCTGGTTTAGACAGAGCAAACTCATTTTTTCCCCAGAAGCGTTCCTACAGGGTTCGCAGGCCGGTCAAGAGCAGGGAACGTCCGGTAGCTTCAAGGCAGCGTGCACACGCAGCCTTCCAAATGGGAAAGCAAGGCTACTCCCAGCGGGCCCCCGTTTCCATGGGCACACTCAGCGTACACCCCTGTGGTCTCTAACGAGTCCAAAGAGACACAGGTTACCCTGTGTCTCCTTCCCTGAATCAACTTCTCGAAGTAGGGTGTTCGGCTTCCAGCGACCTGCCTCAACCAAGGGGCGCCGTCGCTGCTCCTCCGGGCCTGGGGCTGTTCAGAAGCCTGCAGTGCCGCAGGAAGAACAGGACTTAAGTTGCAGTAAGAACGCGAGCCGGCTTTCTCTAGGAGGCACGGTGACTTCAGGCAGGAGGTCCTAGATGGAATGCGAGGCCCAGGGTTTCTCTGAGTGCGGCTCAGACTAGGGCAAGGCGCAAGAAGGCTTCGACGCCAGGTGGGACGTGCCAGGACGGTGCTCCCGAACGTGGGCGAGTGCTGGGGAAATGAAGCTGCTCCACACGGGAGTGCAGTGCGTTTCCCTACGCTCGGCATACACACAGGGGCCCCCAAAGGGCTACGGGCCTGGATGTTGCTTAGCAGACCCAGGTGGGCCCGGGGGTACTCCGTGCTCCTGCCGGGAGCAGGGTGCCCCCGCTAGCGTCCTAGGTGTCCAGAAAATTGTGCGGCCGTTCAAGGTACGCCGAGCAGAGGCCACCGCCTCACGGAAACTGCAGCACGCCTCCGCTTCTGCACGGCAAATCCGGGCCTTACCTCCAGGCGTGTGTTCGTGCTGGGTGTTGCCGGTAGCGGCACGGCATGGTAAGACGCTGACTTTCTCCTCGAGCAGAGTGACTTCAGGTACGAGGGCCTCGACGCATTCAGAGCAGGGCGTTCTCTCACGGCAGCTCACACAGGGGCCACGACAAGGTCTTCCGGGCCCTTCGGACTCACCGGAAATATTGTCCTGAGGCTGTTCGAGGACTCTGGAAATGTAGCTCTCCTCAAGGGACGTGCAGTGTGCTGCCCATCACTCGGCAGGCACAGAGGGCCTCCGAGGGATCCACCAGTGGGCCTCGAAGTTGCTCAGCCGGCCCACAGGGGTCTGCAGGTGCTCAGTGAACTTGGAGGGAAAATGATGCATAACCGAGAGGCCTAGGAGTCCTCAAAAGGGGACTTCCTTTAAAGTAAAGCGTATACGCGACTAAGAACGCGTGGAAACAGCTGCACGTCTCCCTTTCTGCACGGCTGCTAAGGGCCTAACCTGGAGGCAGGTTTTCACGTTGAGGTTCCCTTTAGCTCTAGAGCTGGTCGGGCGGACCGCCACCGCGGCCGTGGAAGCACCTGGCTCAGACAGAGCAAAGTCATCATTTTCCCCGAAGCAGTCTCACAGTGTTTACAGGCCTGTCAAGAGCAGGGGACGGCAGGTAGCCTCACGGCAGCGTGAAAGCAGCCTTCAAAACGGGAAAGCAAGCCTAGTTCCGGCAGGCCCCCGTTTGCATGGGCACACTCGGCATACATCCCTGTGGTTTCTAACAAGTCCAAAGAGACACAGGTTACCCTGTGGTTCCTTCCCTGGATCAACTCCTCGAAGTCGGGTGTTCTGCATCAAGGAAACTGCCTCCACCAAGGAACGCCGCGGCTACGCCTCTGGGCCTGTGGCTATCCAAAAGCCTGCAGTGCCGCGGGAAGAACAGAACTGAGATTGCGGTGGGCACGCAAGCCGACCTTCTCTCTAGGAGGCGCGGTGACTTCAGGCAGGAGGTCCTAGGTGGAATGTGAAGCCGAGGGTTAATCTGAGTGCCGCTCGACTAGGGCCATGCGTAAGACTTGCACGCCAGGTGGGACGTGCCAGAACGGTGCTCCCGAACGAGGGCGAGTGCTATGGGAAACGAAGCTGCTCCAAAAGAGAGGGCAGCGCCTTTCCCGACGCTCGGCATGCACAGAGTGCCTCCACAGGGCTACTGGCCTGGAGGTTGCTCAGCAGACCCACGGGGTCCTGTGGGTACTCAGTGTTCCCGCCGGGAGCGGGGTGCCCGCGCGGGCCTCCTAGGTGTCCAGAAAACCGTGCTGCAGTTAGAGATATGCAGAGCAGGGGCCACGGCCGCATGGAAACTGCTGCACGCCTCCGCTTCTGCACGGAAAGCAGGGCCTTACCTCCAGGCACGTGCTCACGCTGGGTGCCCCTTTGGCGCCACAGCGTGGTAAGCTGCTGGCTTTCTCCTCGAGCAGGGTGCCTTTAGGGGCGAGGTCCTCGCAGTGGTCAGAACAGAGTGTTTTCTCATGGCCGCTCACACAAGGGCCACGACAAAAGACTTCCTGGGCACTTCGGACTCACCAGCAATGGGGTCCTGAGGCTGTCCGAGGACCCTGGAAATGCAGCTCCCCTCAAGGAACGGGCCGTGTGTTGCCCGTCACTCGGCACACGCAGAGGGCCTCCACCGGACAGACCAACGGGCCTCGATGTTGCTCAGCCGGCCCACAGGGGTCCGGAGGTACTCAGTGGCCCTGGAGGGACAACGATGCCCTCCCGAGAGACCTAGGCGTCTTCAGAAGGGTACTTCCTTGAAAACAAAGCAGAACAGCGACTAAGAGCTCATGGAAGCAGCTGCACGCCTCCCTCTCTGCCCGGCTACTCAGGACCTAAACGGGAGGCTAGTTCCCACCTTGAGTCTCCTTTTAGCTCGAGAGCTCGTCAGGCTGACCACCAGCCGCGGCCATGCAAGCACCTGGTTTAGACAGAGCAAACTCATTTTTTCCCCAGAAGCGTTCCTACAGGGTTCGCAGGCCGGTCAAGAGCAGGGAACGTCCGGTAGCTTCAAGGCAGCGTGCACACGCAGCCTTCCAAATGGGAAAGCAAGGCTACTCCCAGCGGGCCCCCGTTTCCATGGGCACACTCAGCGTACACCCCTGTGGTCTCTAACGAGTCCAAAGAGACACAGGTTACCCTGTGTCTCCTTCCCTGAATCAACTTCTCGAAGTAGGGTGTTCGGCTTCCAGCGACCTGCCTCAACCAAGGGGCGCCGTCGCTGCTCCTCCGGGCCTGGGGCTGTTCAGAAGCCTGCAGTGCCGCAGGAAGAACAGGACTTAAGTTGCAGTAAGAACGCGAGCCGGCTTTCTCTAGGAGGCACGGTGACTTCAGGCAGGAGGTCCTAGATGGAATGCGAGGCCCAGGGTTTCTCTGAGTGCGGCTCAGACTAGGGCAAGGCGCAAGAAGGCTTCGACGCCAGGTGGGACGTGCCAGGACGGTGCTCCCGAACGTGGGCGAGTGCTGGGGAAATGAAGCTGCTCCACACGGGAGTGCAGTGCGTTTCCCTACGCTCGGCATACACACAGGGGCCCCCAAAGGGCTACGGGCCTGGATGTTGCTTAGCAGACCCAGGTGGGCCCGGGGGTACTCCGTGCTCCTGCCGGGAGCAGGGTGCCCCCGCTAGCGTCCTAGGTGTCCAGAAAATTGTGCGGCCGTTCAAGGTACGCCGAGCAGAGGCCACCGCCTCACGGAAACTGCAGCACGCCTCCGCTTCTGCACGGCAAATCCGGGCCTTACCTCCAGGCGTGTGTTCGTGCTGGGTGTTGCCGGTAGCGGCACGGCATGGTAAGACGCTGACTTTCTCCTCGAGCAGAGTGACTTCAGGTACGAGGGCCTCGACGCATTCAGAGCAGGGCGTTCTCTCACGGCAGCTCACACAGGGGCCACGACAAGGTCTTCCGGGCCCTTCGGACTCACCGGAAATATTGTCCTGAGGCTGTTCGAGGACTCTGGAAATGTAGCTCTCCTCAAGGGACGTGCAGTGTGCTGCCCATCACTCGGCAGGCACAGAGGGCCTCCGAGGGATCCACCAGTGGGCCTCGAAGTTGCTCAGCCGGCCCACAGGGGTCTGCAGGTGCTCAGTGAACTTGGAGGGAAAATGATGCATAACCCGAGAGGCCTAGGAGTCCTCAAAAGGGGACTTCCTTTAAAGTAAAGCGTATACGCGACTAAGAACGCGTGGAAACAGCTGCACGTCTCCCTTTCTGCACGGCTGCTAAGGGCCTAACCTGGAGGCAGGTTTTCACGTTGAGGTTCCCTTTAGCTCTAGAGCTGGTCGGGCGGACCGCCACCGCGGCCGTGGAAGCACCTGGCTCAGACAGAGCAAAGTCATCATTTTCCCCGAAGCAGTCTCACAGTGTTTACAGGCCTGTCAAGAGCAGGGGACGGCAGGTAGCCTCACGGCAGCGTGAAAGCAGCCTTCAAAACGGGAAAGCAAGCCTAGTTCCGGCAGGCCCCCGTTTGCATGGGCACACTCGGCATACATCTCTGTGGTTTCTAACAAGTCCAAAGAGACACAGGTTACCCTGTGGTTCCTTCCCTGGATCAACTCCTCGAAGTCGGGTGTTCTGCATCAAGGAAACTGCCTCCACCAAGGAACGCCGCGGCTACGCCTCTGGGCCTGTGGCTATCCAAAAGCCTGCAGTGCCGCGGGAAGAACAGAACTGAGATTGCGGTGGGCACGCAAGCCGACCTTCTCTCTAGGAGGCGCGGTGACTTCAGGCAGGAGGTCCTAGGTGGAATGTGAAGCCGAGGGTTAATCTGAGTGCCGCTCGACTAGGGCCATGCGTAAGACTTGCACGCCAGGTGGGACGTGCCAGAACGGTGCTCCCGAACGAGGGCGAGTGCTATGGGAAACGAAGCTGCTCCAAAAGAGAGGGCAGCGCCTTTCCCGACGCTCGGCATGCACAGAGTGCCTCCACAGGGCTACTGGCCTGGAGGTTGCTCAGCAGACCCACGGGGTCCTGTGGGTACTCAGTGTTCCCGCCGGGAGCGGGGTGCCCGCGCGGGCCTCCTAGGTGTCCAGAAAACCGTGCTGCAGTTAGAGATATGCAGAGCAGGGGCCACGGCCGCATGGAAACTGCTGCACGCCTCCGCTTCTGCACGGAAAGCAGGGCCTTACCTCCAGGCACGTGCTCACGCTGGGTGCCCCTTTGGCGCCACAGCGTGGTAAGCTGCTGGCTTTCTCCTCGAGCAGGGTGCCTTTAGGGGCGAGGTCCTCGCAGTGGTCAGAGCAGAGTGTTTTCTCATGGCCGCTCACACAAGGGCCACGACAAAAGACTTCCTGGGCACTTCGGGCTCACCAGCAATGGGGTCCTGAGGCTGTCCGAGGACCCTGGAAATGCAGCTCCCCTCAAGGAACGGGCCGTGTGTTGCCCGTCACTCGGCACACGCAGAGGGCCTCCACCGGACAGACCAACGGGCCTCGATGTTGCTCAGCCGGCCCACAGGGGTCCGGAGGTACTCAGTGGCCCTGGAGGGACAATGATGCCCTCCCGAGAGACCTAGGCGTCTTCAGAAGGGTACTTCCTTGAAAACAAAGCAGAACAGCGACTAAGAGCTCATGGAAGCAGCTGCACGCCTCCCTCTCTGCCCGGCTACTCAGGACCTAAACGGGAGGCTAGTTCCCACCTTGAGTCTCCTTTTAGCTCGAGAGCTTGTCAGGCTGACCACCAGCCGCGGCCATGGAAGCACCTGGTTTAGACAGAGCAAACTCATTTTTTCCCCAGAAGCGTTCCTACAGGGTTCGCAGGCCGGTCAAGAGCAGGGAACGTCCGGTAGCTTCAAGGCAGCGTGCACACGCAGCCTTCCAAATGGGAAAGCAAGGCTACTCCCAGCGGGCCCCCGTTTCCATGGGCACACTCAGCGTACACCCCTGTGGTCTCTAACGAGTCCAAAGAGACACAGGTTACCCTGTGTCTCCTTCCCTGAATCAACTTCTCGAAGTAGGGTGTTCGGCTTCCAGCGACCTGCCTCAACCAAGGGGCGCCGTCGCTGCTCCTCCGGGCCTGGGGCTGTTCAGAAGCCTGCAGTGCCGCAGGAAGAACAGGACTTAAGTTGCAGTAAGAACGCGAGCCGGCTTTCTCTAGGAGGCACGGTGACTTCAGGCAGGAGGTCCTAGATGGAATGCGAGGCCCAGGGTTTCTCTGAGTGCGGCTCAGACTAGGGCAAGGCGCAAGAAGGCTTCGACGCCAGGTGGGACGTGCCAGGACGGTGCTCCCGAACGTGGGCGAGTGCTGGGGAAATGAAGCTGCTCCACACGGGAGTGCAGTGCGTTTCCCTACGCTCGGCATACACACAGGGGCCCCCAAAGGGCTACGGGCCTGGATGTTGCTTAGCAGACCCAGGTGGGCCCGGGGGTACTCCGTGCTCCTGCCGGGAGCAGGGTGCCCCCGCTAGCGTCCTAGGTGTCCAGAAAATTGTGCGGCCGTTCAAGGTACGCCGAGCAGAGGCCACCGCCTCACGGAAACTGCAGCACGCCTCCGCTTCTGCACGGCAAATCCGGGCCTTACCTCCAGGCGTGTGTTCGTGCTGGGTGTTGCCGGTAGCGGCACGGCATGGTAAGACGCTGACTTTCTCCTCGAGCAGAGTGACTTCAGGTACGAGGGCCTCGACGCATTCAGAGCAGGGCGTTCTCTCACGGCAGCTCACACAGGGGCCACGACAAGGTCTTCCGGGCCCTTCGGACTCACCGGAAATATTGTCCTGAGGCTGTTCGAGGACTCTGGAAATGTAGCTCTCCTCAAGGGACGTGCAGTGTGCTGCCCATCACTCGGCAGGCACAGAGGGCCTCCGAGGGATCCACCAGTGGGCCTCGAAGTTGCTCAGCCGGCCCACAGGGGTCTGCAGGTGCTCAGTGAACTTGGAGGGAAAATGATGCATAACCCGAGAGGCCTAGGAGTCCTCAAAAGGGGACTTCCTTTAAAGTAAAGCGTATACGCGACTAAGAACGCGTGGAAACAGCTGCACGTCTCCCTTTCTGCACGGCTGCTAAGGGCCTAACCTGGAGGCAGGTTTTCACGTTGAGGTTCCCTTTAGCTCTAGAGCTGGTCGGGCGGACCGCCACCGCGGCCGTGGAAGCACCTGGCTCAGACAGAGCAAAGTCATCATTTTCCCCGAAGCAGTCTCACAGTGTTTACAGGCCTGTCAAGAGCAGGGGACGGCAGGTAGCCTCACGGCAGCGTGAAAGCAGCCTTCAAAACGGGAAAGCAAGCCTAGTTCCGGCAGGCCCCCGTTTGCATGGGCACACTCGGCATACATCCCTGTGGTTTCTAACAAGTCCAAAGAGACACAGGTTACCCTGTGGTTCCTTCCCTGGATCAACTCCTCGAAGTCGGGTGTTCTGCATCAAGGAAACTGCCTCCACCAAGGAACGCCGCGGCTACGCCTCTGGGCCTGTGGCTATCCAAAAGCCTGCAGTGCCGCGGGAAGAACAGAACTGAGATTGCGGTGGGCACGCAAGCCGACCTTCTCTCTAGGAGGCGCGGTGACTTCAGGCAGGAGGTCCTAGGTGGAATGTGAAGCCGAGGGTTAATCTGAGTGCCGCTCGACTAGGGCCATGCGTAAGACTTGCACGCCAGGTGGGACGTGCCAGAACGGTGCTCCCGAACGAGGGCGAGTGCTATGGGAAACGAAGCTGCTCCAAAAGAGAGGGCAGCGCCTTTCCCGACGCTCGGCATGCACAGAGTGCCTCCACAGGGCTACTGGCCTGGAGGTTGCTCAGCAGACCCACGGGGTCCTGTGGGCACTCAGTGTTCCCGCCGGAAGCGGGGTGCCCGCGCGGGCCTCCTAGGTGTCCAGAAAACCGTGCTGCAGTTAGAGATATGCAGAGCAGGGGCCACGGCCGCATGGAAACTGCTGCACGCCTCCGCTTCTGCACGGAAAGCAGGGCCTTACCTCCAGGCACGTGCTCACGCTGGGTGCCCCTTTGGCGCCACAGCGTGGTAAGCTGCTGGCTTTCTCCTCGAGCAGGGTGCCTTTAGGGGCGAGGTCCTCGCAGTGGTCAGAGCAGAGTGTTTTCTCATGGCCGCTCACACAAGGGCCACGACAAAAGACTTCCTGGGCACTTCGGGCTCACCAGCAATGGGGTCCTGAGGCTGTCCGAGGACCCTGGAAATGCAGCTCCCCTCAAGGAACGGGCCGTGTGTTGCCCGTCACTCGGCACACGCAGAGGGCCTCCACCGGACAGACCAACGGGCCTCGATGTTGCTCAGCCGGCCCACAGGGGTCCGGAGGTACTCAGTGGCCCTGGAGGGACAATGATGCCCTCCCGAGAGACCTAGGCGTCTTCAGAAGGGTACTTCCTTGAAAACAAAGCAGAACAGCGACTAAGAGCTCATGGAAGCAGCTGCACGCCTCCCTCTCTGCCCGGCTACTCAGGACCTAAACGGGAGGCTAGTTCCCACCTTGAGTCTCCTTTTAGCTCGAGAGCTTGTCAGGCTGACCACCAGCCGCGGCCATGCAAGCACCTGGTTTAGACAGAGCAAACTCATTTTTTCCCCAGAAGCGTTCCTACAGGGTTCGCAGGCCGGTCAAGAGCAGGGAACGTCCGGTAGCTTCAAGGCAGCGTGCACACGCAGCCTTCCAAATGGGAAAGCAAGGCTACTCCCAGCGGGCCCCCGTTTCCATGGGCACACTCAGCGTACACCCCTGTGGTCTCTAACGAGTCCAAAGAGACACAGGTTACCCTGTGTCTCCTTCCCTGAATCAACTTCTCGAAGTAGGGTGTTCGGCTTCCAGCGACCTGCCTCAACCAAGGGGCGCCGTCGCTGCTCCTCCGGGCCTGGGGCTGTTCAGAAGCCTGCAGTGCCGCAGGAAGAACAGGACTTAAGTTGCAGTAAGAACGCGAGCCGGCTTTCTCTAGGAGGCACGGTGACTTCAGGCAGGAGGTCCTAGATGGAATGCGAGGCCCAGGGTTTCTCTGAGTGCGGCTCAGACTAGGGCAAGGCGCAAGAAGGCTTCGACGCCAGGTGGGACGTGCCAGGACGGTGCTCCCGAACGTGGGCGAGTGCTGGGGAAATGAAGCTGCTCCACACGGGAGTGCAGTGCGTTTCCCTACGCTCGGCATACACACAGGGGCCCCCAAAGGGCTACGGGCCTGGATGTTGCTTAGCAGACCCAGGTGGGCCCGGGGGTACTCCGTGCTCCTGCCGGGAGCAGGGTGCCCCCGCTAGCGTCCTAGGTGTCCAGAAAATTGTGCGGCCGTTCAAGGTACGCCGAGCAGAGGCCACCGCCTCACGGAAACTGCAGCACGCCTCCGCTTCTGCACGGCAAATCCGGGCCTTACCTCCAGGCGTGTGTTCGTGCTGGGTGTTGCCGGTAGCGGCACGGCATGGTAAGACGCTGATTTTCTCCTCGAGCAGAGTGACTTCAGGTACGAGGGCCTCGACGCATTCAGAGCAGGGCGTTCTCTCACGGCAGCTCACACAGGGGCCACGACAAGGTCTTCCGGGCCCTTCGGACTCACCGGAAATATTGTCCTGAGGCTGTTCGAGGACTCTGGAAATGTAGCTCTCCTCAAGGGACGTGCAGTGTGCTGCCCATCACTCAGCAGGCACAGAGGGCCTCCGAGGGATCCACCAGTGGGCCTCGAAGTTGCTCAGCCGGCCCACAGGGGTCTGCAGGTGCTCAGTGAACTTGGAGGGAAAATGATGCATAACCCGAGAGGCCTAGGAGTCCTCAAAAGGGGACTTCCTTTAAAGTAAAGCGTATACGCGACTAAGAACGCGTGGAAACAGCTGCACGTCTCCCTTTCTGCACGGCTGCTAAGGGCCTAACCTGGAGGCAGGTTTTCACGTTGAGGTTCCCTTTAGCTCTAGAGCTGGTCGGGCGGACCGCCACCGCGGCCGTGGAAGCACCTGGCTCAGACAGAGCAAAGTCATCATTTTCCCCGAAGCAGTCTCACAGTGTTTACAGGCCTGTCAAGAGCAGGGGACGGCAGGTAGCCTCACGGCAGCGTGAAAGCAGCCTTCAAAACGGGAAAGCAAGCCTAGTTCCGGCAGGCCCCCGTTTGCATGGGCACACTCGGCATACATCCCTGTGGTTTCTAACAAGTCCAAAGAGACACAGGTTACCCTGTGGTTCCTTCCCTGGATCAACTCCTCGAAGTCGGGTGTTCTGCATCAAGGAAACTGCCTCCACCAAGGAACGCCGCGGCTACGCCTCTGGGCCTGTGGCTATCCAAAAGCCTGCAGTGCCGCGTGAAGAACAGAACTGAGATTGCGGTGGGCACGCAAGCCGACCTTCTCTCTAGGAGGCGCGGTGACTTCAGGCAGGAGGTCCTAGGTGGAATGTGAAGCCGAGGGTTAATCTGAGTGCCGCTCGACTAGGGCCATGCGTAAGACTTGCACGCCAGGTGGGACGTGCCAGAACGGTGCTCCCGAACGAGGGCGAGTGCTATGGGAAACGAAGCTGCTCCAAAAGAGAGGGCAGCGCCTTTCCCGACGCTCGGCATGCACAGAGTGCCTCCACAGGGCTACTGGCCTGGAGGTTGCTCAGCAGACCCACGGGGTCCTGTGGGTACTCAGTGTTCCCGCCGGGAGCGGGGTGCCCGCGCGGGCCTCCTAGGTGTCCAGAAAACCGTGCTGCAGTTAGAGATATGCAGAGCAGGGGCCACGGCCGCATGGAAACTGCTGCACGCCTCCGCTTCTGCACGGAAAGCAGGGCCTTACCTCCAGGCACGTGCTCACGCTGGGTGCCCCTTTGGCGCCACAGCGTGGTAAGCTGCTGGCTTTCTCCTCGAGCAGGGTGCCTTTAGGGGCGAGGTCCTCGCAGTGGTCAGAGCAGAGTGTTTTCTCATGGCCGCTCACACAAGGGCCACGACAAAAGACTTCCTGGGCACTTCGGGCTCACCAGCAATGGGGTCCTGAGGCTGTCCGAGGACCCTGGAAATGCAGCTCCCCTCAAGGAACGGGCCGTGTGTTGCCCGTCACTCGGCACACGCAGAGGGCCTCCACCGGACAGACCAACGGGCCTCGATGTTGCTCAGCCGGCCCACAGGGGTCCGGAGGTACTCAGTGGCCCTGGAGGGACAATGATGCCCTCCCGAGAGACCTAGGCGTCTTCAGAAGGGTACTTCCTTGAAAACAAAGCAGAACAGCGACTAAGAGCTCATGGAAGCAGCTGCACGCCTCCCTCTCTGCCCGGCTACTCAGGACCTAAACGGGAGGCTAGTTCCCACCTTGAGTCTCCTTTTAGCTCGAGAGCTCGTCAGGCTGACCACCAGCCGCGGCCATGCAAGCACCTGGTTTAGACAGAGCAAACTCATTTTTTCCCCAGAAGCGTTCCTACAGGGTTCGCAGGCCTGTCAAGAGCAGGGAACGTCCGGTAGCTTCAAGGCAGCGTGCACACGCAGCCTTCCAAATGGGAAAGCAAGGCTACTCCCAGCGGGCCCCCGTTTCCATGGGCACACTCAGCGTACACCCCTGTGGTCTCTAACGAGTCCAAAGAGACACAGGTTACCCTGTGTCTCCTTCCCTGAATCAACTTCTCGAAGTAGGGTGTTCGGCTTCCAGCGACCTGCCTCAACCAAGGGGCGCCGTCGCTGCTCCTCCGGGCCTGGGGCTGTTCAGAAGCCTGCAGTGCCGCAGGAAGAACAGGACTTAAGTTGCAGTAAGAACGCGAGCCGGCTTTCTCTAGGAGGCACGGTGACTTCAGGCAGGAGGTCCTAGATGGAATGCGAGGCCCAGGGTTTCTCTGAGTGCGGCTCAGACTAGGGCAAGGCGCAAGAAGGCTTCGACGCCAGGTGGGACGTGCCAGGACGGTGCTCCCGAACGTGGGCGAGTGCTGGGGAAATGAAGCTGCTCCACACGGGAGTGCAGTGCGTTTCCCTACGCTCGGCATACACACAGGGGCCCCCAAAGGGCTACGGGCCTGGATGTTGCTTAGCAGACCCAGGTGGGCCCGGGGGTACTCCGTGCTCCTGCCGGGAGCAGGGTGCCCCCGCTAGCGTCCTAGGTGTCCAGAAAATTGTGCGGCCGTTCAAGGTACGCCGAGCAGAGGCCACCGCCTCACGGAAACTGCAGCACGCCTCCGCTTCTGCACGGCAAATCCGGGCCTTACCTCCAGGCGTGTGTTCGTGCTGGGTGTTGCCGGTAGCGGCACGGCATGGTAAGACGCTGACTTTCTCCTCGAGCAGAGTGACTTCAGGTACGAGGGCCTCGACGCATTCAGAGCAGGGCGTTCTCTCACGGCAGCTCACACAGGGGCCACGACAAGGTCTTCCGGGCCCTTCGGACTCACCGGAAATATTGTCCTGAGGCTGTTCGAGGACTCTGGAAATGTAGCTCTCCTCAAGGGACGTGCAGTGTGCTGCCCATCACTCGGCAGGCACAGAGGGCCTCCGAGGGATCCACCAGTGGGCCTCGAAGTTGCTCAGCCGGCCCACAGGGGTCTGCAGGTGCTCAGTGAACTTGGAGGGAAAATGATGCATAACCCGAGAGGCCTAGGAGTCCTCAAAAGGGGACTTCCTTTAAAGTAAAGCGTATACGCGACTAAGAACGCGTGGAAACAGCTGCACGTCTCCCTTTCTGCACGGCTGCTAAGGGCCTAACCTGGAGGCAGGTTTTCACGTTGAGGTTCCCTTTAGCTCTAGAGCTGGTCGGGCGGACCGCCACCGCGGCCGTGGAAGCACCTGGCTCAGACAGAGCAAAGTCATCATTTTCCCCGAAGCAGTCTCACAGTGTTTACAGGCCTGTCAAGAGCAGGGGATGGCAGGTAGCCTCACGGCAGCGTGAAAGCAGCCTTCAAAACGGGAAAGCAAGCCTAGTTCCGGCAGGCCCCCGTTTGCATGGGCACACTCGGCATACATCCCTGTGGTTTCTAACAAGTCCAAAGAGACACAGGTTACCCTGTGGTTCCTTCCCTGGATCAACTCCTCGAAGTCGGGTGTTCTGCATCAAGGAAACTGCCTCCACCAAGGAACGCCGCGGCTACGCCTCTGGGCCTGTGGCTATCCAAAAGCCTGCAGTGCCGCGGGAAGAACAGAACTGAGATTGCGGTGGGCACGCAAGCCGACCTTCTCTCTAGGAGGCGCGGTGACTTCAGGCAGGAGGTCCTAGGTGGAATGTGAAGCCGAGGGTTAATCTGAGTGCCGCTCGACTAGGGCCATGCGTAAGACTTGCACGCCAGGTGGGACGTGCCAGAACGGTGCTCCCGAACGAGGGCGAGTGCTATGGGAAACGAAGCTGCTCCAAAAGAGAGGGCAGCGCCTTTCCCGACGCTCGGCATGCACAGAGTGCCTCCACAGGGCTACTGGCCTGGAGGTTGCTCAGCAGACCCACGGGGTCCTGTGGGTACTCAGTGTTCCCGCCGGGAGCGGGGTGCCCGCGCGGGCCTCCTAGGTGTCCAGAAAACCGTGCTGCAGTTAGAGATATGCAGAGCAGGGGCCACGGCCGCATGGAAACTGCTGCACGCCTCCGCTTCTGCACGGAAAGCAGGGCCTTACCTCCAGGCACGTGCTCACGCTGGGTGCCCCTTTGGCGCCACAGCGTGGTAAGCTGCTGGCTTTCTCCTCGAGCAGGGTGCCTTTAGGGGCGAGGTCCTCGCAGTGGTCAGAGCAGAGTGTTTTCTCATGGCCGCTCACACAAGGGCCACGACAAAAGACTTCCTGGGCACTTCGGACTCACCAGCAATGGGGTCCTGAGGCTGTCCGAGGACCCTGGAAATGCAGCTCCCCTCAAGGAACGGGCCGTGTGTTGCCCGTCACTCGGCACACGCAGAGGGCCTCCACCGGACAGACCAACGGGCCTCGATGTTGCTCAGCCGGCCCACAGGGGTCCGGAGGTACTCAGTGGCCCTGGAGGGACAATGATGCCCTCCCGAGAGACCTAGGCGTCTTCAGAAGGGTACTTCCTTGAAAACAAAGCAGAACAGCGACTAAGAGCTCATGGAAGCAGCTGCACGCCTCCCTCTCTGCCCGGCTACTCAGGACCTAAACGGGAGGCTAGTTCCCACCTTGAGTCTCCTTTTAGCTCGAGAGCTCGTCAGGCTGACCACCAGCCGCGGCCATGCAAGCACCTGGTTTAGACAGAGCAAACTCATTTTTTCCCCAGAAGCGTTCCTACAGGGTTCGCAGGCCGGTCAAGAGCAGGGAACGTCCGGTAGCTTCAAGGCAGCGTGCACACGCAGCCTTCCAAATGGGAAAGCAAGGCTACTCCCAGCGGGCCCCCGTTTCCATGGGCACACTCAGCGTACACCCCTGTGGTCTCTAACGAGTCCAAAGAGACACAGGTTACCCTGTGTCTCCTTCCCTGAATCAACTTCTCGAAGTAGGGTGTTCGGCTTCCAGCGACCTGCCTCAACCAAGGGGCGCCGTCGCTGCTCCTCCGGGCCTGGGGCTGTTCAGAAGCCTGCAGTGCCGCAGGAAGAACAGGACTTAAGTTGCAGTAAGAACGCGAGCCGGCTTTCTCTAGGAGGCACGGTGACTTCAGGCAGGAGGTCCTAGATGGAATGCGAGGCCCAGGGTTTCTCTGAGTGCGGCTCAGACTAGGGCAAGGCGCAAGAAGGCTTCGACGCCAGGTGGGACGTGCCAGGACGGTGCTCCCGAACGTGGGCGAGTGCTGGGGAAATGAAGCTGCTCCACACGGGAGTGCAGTGCGTTTCCCTACGCTCGGCATACACACAGGGGCCCCCAAAGGGCTACGGGCCTGGATGTTGCTTAGCAGACCCAGGTGGGCCCGGGGGTACTCCGTGCTCCTGCCGGGAGCAGGGTGCCCCCGCTAGCGTCCTAGGTGTCCAGAAAATTGTGCGGCCGTTCAAGGTACGCCGAGCAGAGGCCACCGCCTCACGGAAACTGCAGCACGCCTCCGCTTCTGCACGGCAAATCCGGGCCTTACCTCCAGGCGTGTGTTCGTGCTGGGTGTTGCCGGTAGCGGCACGGCATGGTAAGACGCTGACTTTCTCCTCGAGCAGAGTGACTTCAGGTACGAGGGCCTCGACGCATTCAGAGCAGGGCGTTCTCTCACGGCAGCTCACACAGGGGCCACGACAAGGTCTTCCGGGCCCTTCGGACTCACCGGAAATATTGTCCTGAGGCTGTTCGAGGACTCTGGAAATGTAGCTCTCCTCAAGGGACGTGCAGTGTGCTGCCCATCACTCGGCAGGCACAGAGGGCCTCCGAGGGATCCACCAGTGGGCCTCGAAGTTGCTCAGCCGGCCCACAGGGGTCTGCAGGTGCTCAGTGAACTTGGAGGGAAAATGATGCATAACCCGAGAGGCCTAGGAGTCCTCAAAAGGGGACTTCCTTTAAAGTAAAGCGTATACGCGACTAAGAACGCGTGGAAACAGCTGCACGTCTCCCTTTCTGCACGGCTGCTAAGGGCCTAACCTGGAGGCAGGTTTTCACGTTGAGGTTCCCTTTAGCTCTAGAGCTGGTCGGGCGGACCGCCACCGCGGCCGTGGAAGCACCTGGCTCAGACAGAGCAAAGTCATCATTTTCCCCGAAGCAGTCTCACAGTGTTTACAGGCCTGTCAAGAGCAGGGGATGGCAGGTAGCCTCACGGCAGCGTGAAAGCAGCCTTCAAAACGGGAAAGCAAGCCTAGTTCCGGCAGGCCCCCGTTTGCATGGGCACACTCGGCATACATCCCTGTGGTTTCTAACAAGTCCAAAGAGACACAGGTTACCCTGTGGTTCCTTCCCTGGATCAACTCCTCGAAGTCGGGTGTTCTGCATCAAGGAAACTGCCTCCACCAAGGAACGCCGCGGCTACGCCTCTGGGCCTGTGGCTATCCAAAAGCCTGCAGTGCCGCGGGAAGAACAGAACTGAGATTGCGGTGGGCACGCAAGCCGACCTTCTCTCTAGGAGGCGCGGTGACTTCAGGCAGGAGGTCCTAGGTGGAATGTGAAGCCGAGGGTTAATCTGAGTGCCGCTCGACTAGGGCCATGCGTAAGACTTGCACGCCAGGTGGGACGTGCCAGAACGGTGCTCCCGAACGAGGGCGAGTGCTATGGGAAACGAAGCTGCTCCAAAAGAGAGGGCAGCGCCTTTCCCGACGCTCGGCATGCACAGAGTGCCTCCACAGGGCTACTGGCCTGGAGGTTGCTCAGCAGACCCACGGGGTCCTGTGGGTACTCAGTGTTCCCGCCGGGAGCGGGGTGCCCGCGCGGGCCTCCTAGGTGTCCAGAAAACCGTGCTGCAGTTAGAGATATGCAGAGCAGGGGCCACGGCCGCATGGAAACTGCTGCACGCCTCCGCTTCTGCACGGAAAGCAGGGCCTTACCTCCAGGCACGTGCTCACGCTGGGTGCCCCTTTGGCGCCACAGCGTGGTAAGCTGCTGGCTTTCTCCTCGAGCAGGGTGCCTTTAGGGGCGAGGTCCTCGCAGTGGTCAGAGCAGAGTGTTTTCTCATGGCCGCTCACACAAGGGCCACGACAAAAGACTTCCTGGGCACTTCGGACTCACCAGCAATGGGGTCCTGAGGCTGTCCGAGGACCCTGGAAATGCAGCTCCCCTCAAGGAACGGGCCGTGTGTTGCCCGTCACTCGGCACACGCAGAGGGCCTCCACCGGACAGACCAACGGGCCTCGATGTTGCTCAGCCGGCCCACAGGGGTCCGGAGGTACTCAGTGGCCCTGGAGGGACAATGATGCCCTCCCGAGAGACCTAGGCGTCTTCAGAAGGGTACTTCCTTGAAAACAAAGCAGAACAGCGACTAAGAGCTCATGGAAGCAGCTGCACGCCTCCCTCTCTGCCCGGCTACTCAGGACCTAAACGGGAGGCTAGTTCCCACCTTGAGTCTCCTTTTAGCTCGAGAGCTTGTCAGGCTGACCACCAGCCGCGGCCATGGAAGCACCTGGTTTAGACAGAGCAAACTCATTTTTTCCCCAGAAGCGTTCCTACAGGGTTCGCAGGCCGGTCAAGAGCAGGGAACGTCCGGTAGCTTCAAGGCAGCGTGCACACGCAGCCTTCCAAATGGGAAAGCAAGGCTACTCCCAGCGGGCCCCCGTTTCCATGGGCACACTCAGCGTACACCCCTGTGGTCTCTAACGAGTCCAAAGAGACACAGGTTACCCTGTGTCTCCTTCCCTGAATCAACTTCTCGAAGTAGGGTGTTCGGCTTCCAGCGACCTGCCTCAACCAAGGGGCGCCGTCGCTGCTCCTCCGGGCCTGGGGCTGTTCAGAAGCCTGCAGTGCCGCAGGAAGAACAGGACTTAAGTTGCAGTAAGAACGCGAGCCGGCTTTCTCTAGGAGGCACGGTGACTTCAGGCAGGAGGTCCTAGATGGAATGCGAGGCCCAGGGTTTCTCTGAGTGCGGCTCAGACTAGGGCAAGGCGCAAGAAGGCTTCGACGCCAGGTGGGACGTGCCAGGACGGTGCTCCCGAACGTGGGCGAGTGCTGGGGAAATGAAGCTGCTCCACACGGGAGTGCAGTGCGTTTCCCTACGCTCGGCATACACACAGGGGCCCCCAAAGGGCTACGGGCCTGGATGTTGCTTAGCAGACCCAGGTGGGCCCGGGGGTACTCCGTGCTCCTGCCGGGAGCAGGGTGCCCCCGCTAGCGTCCTAGGTGTCCAGAAAATTGTGCGGCCGTTCAAGGTACGCCGAGCAGAGGCCACCGCCTCACGGAAACTGCAGCACGCCTCCGCTTCTGCACGGCAAATCCGGGCCTTACCTCCAGGCGTGTGTTCGTGCTGGGTGTTGCCGGTAGCGGCACGGCATGGTAAGACGCTGACTTTCTCCTCGAGCAGAGTGACTTCAGGTACGAGGGCCTCGACGCATTCAGAGCAGGGCGTTCTCTCACGGCAGCTCACACAGGGGCCACGACAAGGTCTTCCGGGCCCTTCGGACTCACCGGAAATATTGTCCTGAGGCTGTTCGAGGACTCTGGAAATGTAGCTCTCCTCAAGGGACGTGCAGTGTGCTGCCCATCACTCGGCAGGCACAGAGGGCCTCCGAGGGATCCACCAGTGGGCCTCGAAGTTGCTCAGCCGGCCCACAGGGGTCTGCAGGTGCTCAGTGAACTTGGAGGGAAAATGATGCATAACCCGAGAGGCCTAGGAGTCCTCAAAAGGGGACTTCCTTTAAAGTAAAGCGTATACGCGACTAAGAACGCGTGGAAACAGCTGCACGTCTCCCTTTCTGCACGGCTGCTAAGGGCCTAACCTGGAGGCAGGTTTTCACGTTGAGGTTCCCTTTAGCTCTAGAGCTGGTCGGGCGGACCGCCACCGCGGCCGTGGAAGCACCTGGCTCAGACAGAGCAAAGTCATCATTTTCCCCGAAGCAGTCTCACAGTGTTTACAGGCCTGTCAAGAGCAGGGGACGGCAGGTAGCCTCACGGCAGCGTGAAAGCAGCCTTCAAAACGGGAAAGCAAGCCTAGTTCCGGCAGGCCCCCGTTTGCATGGGCACACTCGGCATACATCCCTGTGGTTTCTAACAAGTCCAAAGAGACACAGGTTACCCTGTGGTTCCTTCCCTGGATCAACTCCTCGAAGTCGGGTGTTCTGCATCAAGGAAACTGCCTCCACCAAGGAACGCCGCGGCTACGCCTCTGGGCCTGTGGCTATCCAAAAGCCTGCAGTGCCGCGGGAAGAACAGAACTGAGATTGCGGTGGGCACGCAAGCCGACCTTCTCTCTAGGAGGCGCGGTGACTTCAGGCAGGAGGTCCTAGGTGGAATGTGAAGCCGAGGGTTAATCTGAGTGCCGCTCGACTAGGGCCATGCGTAAGACTTGCACGCCAGGTGGGACGTGCCAGAACGGTGCTCCCGAACGAGGGCGAGTGCTATGGGAAACGAAGCTGCTCCAAAAGAGAGGGCAGCGCCTTTCCCGACGCTCGGCATGCACAGAGTGCCTCCACAGGGCTACTGGCCTGGAGGTTGCTCAGCAGACCCACGGGGTCCTGTGGGTACTCAGTGTTCCCGCCGGGAGCGGGGTGCCCGCGCGGGCCTCCTAGGTGTCCAGAAAACCGTGCTGCAGTTAGAGATATGCAGAGCAGGGGCCACGGCCGCATGGAAACTGCTGCACGCCTCCGCTTCTGCACGGAAAGCAGGGCCTTACCTCCAGGCACGTGCTCACGCTGGGTGCCCCTTTGGCGCCACAGCGTGGTAAGCTGCTGGCTTTCTCCTCGAGCAGGGTGCCTTTAGGGGCGAGGTCCTCGCAGTGGTCAGAGCAGAGTGTTTTCTCATGGCCGCTCACACAAGGGCCACGACAAAAGACTTCCTGGGCACTTCGGGCTCACCAGCAATGGGGTCCTGAGGCTGTCCGAGGACCCTGGAAATGCAGCTCCCCTCAAGGAACGGGCCGTGTGTTGCCCGTCACTCGGCACACGCAGAGGGCCTCCACCGGACAGACCAACGGGCCTCGATGTTGCTCAGCCGGCCCACAGGGGTCCGGAGGTACTCAGTGGCCCTGGAGGGACAATGATGCCCTCCCGAGAGACCTAGGCGTCTTCAGAAGGGTACTTCCTTGAAAACAAAGCAGAACAGCGACTAAGAGCTCATGGAAGCAGCTGCACGCCTCCCTCTCTGCCCGGCTACTCAGGACCTAAACGGGAGGCTAGTTCCCACCTTGAGTCTCCTTTTAGCTCGAGAGCTCGTCAGGCTGACCACCAGCCGCGGCCATGGAAGCACCTGGTTTAGACAGAGCAAACTCATTTTTTCCCCAGAAGCGTTCCTACAGGGTTCGCAGGCCGGTCAAGAGCAGGGAACGTCCGGTAGCTTCAAGGCAGCGTGCACACGCAGCCTTCCAAATGGGAAAGCAAGGCTACTCCCAGCGGGCCCCCGTTTCCATGGGCACACTCAGCGTACACCCCTGTGGTCTCTAACGAGTCCAAAGAGACACAGGTTACCCTGTGTCTCCTTCCCTGAATCAACTTCTCGAAGTAGGGTGTTCGGCTTCCAGCGACCTGCCTCAACCAAGGGGCGCCGTCGCTGCTCCTCCGGGCCTGGGGCTGTTCAGAAGCCTGCAGTGCCGCAGGAAGAACAGGACTTAAGTTGCAGTAAGAACGCGAGCCGGCTTTCTCTAGGAGGCACGGTGACTTCAGGCAGGAGGTCCTAGATGGAATGCGAGGCCCAGGGTTTCTCTGAGTGCGGCTCAGACTAGGGCAAGGCGCAAGAAGGCTTCGACGCCAGGTGGGACGTGCCAGGACGGTGCTCCCGAACGTGGGCGAGTGCTGGGGAAATGAAGCTGCTCCACACGGGAGTGCAGTGCGTTTCCCTACGCTCGGCATACACACAGGGGCCCCCAAAGGGCTACGGGCCTGGATGTTGCTTAGCAGACCCAGGTGGGCCCGGGGGTACTCCGTGCTCCTGCCGGGAGCAGGGTGCCCCCGCTAGCGTCCTAGGTGTCCAGAAAATTGTGCGGCCGTTCAAGGTACGCCGAGCAGAGGCCACCGCCTCACGGAAACTGCAGCACGCCTCCGCTTCTGCACGGCAAATCCGGGCCTTACCTCCAGGCGTGTGTTCGTGCTGGGTGTTGCCGGTAGCGGCACGGCATGGTAAGACGCTGACTTTCTCCTCGAGCAGAGTGACTTCAGGTACGAGGGCCTCGACGCATTCAGAGCAGGGCGTTCTCTCACGGCAGCTCACACAGGGGCCACGACAAGGTCTTCCGGGCCCTTCGGACTCACCGGAAATATTGTCCTGAGGCTGTTCGAGGACTCTGGAAATGTAGCTCTCCTCAAGGGACGTGCAGTGTGCTGCCCATCACTCGGCAGGCACAGAGGGCCTCCGAGGGATCCACCAGTGGGCCTCGAAGTTGCTCAGCCGGCCCACAGGGGTCTGCAGGTGCTCAGTGAACTTGGAGGGAAAATGATGCATAACCCGAGAGGCCTAGGAGTCCTCAAAAGGGGACTTCCTTTAAAGTAAAGCGTATACGCGACTAAGAACGCGTGGAAACAGCTGCACGTCTCCCTTTCTGCACGGCTGCTAAGGGCCTAACCTGGAGGCAGGTTTTCACGTTGAGGTTCCCTTTAGCTCTAGAGCTGGTCGGGCGGACCGCCACCGCGGCCGTGGAAGCACCTGGCTCAGACAGAGCAAAGTCATCATTTTCCCCGAAGCAGTCTCACAGTGTTTACAGGCCTGTCAAGAGCAGGGGACGGCAGGTAGCCTCACGGCAGCGTGAAAGCAGCCTTCAAAACGGGAAAGCAAGCCTAGTTCCGGCAGGCCCCCGTTTGCATGGGCACACTCGGCATACATCCCTGTGGTTTCTAACAAGTCCAAAGAGACACAGGTTACCCTGTGGTTCCTTCCCTGGATCAACTCCTCGAAGTCGGGTGTTCTGCATCAAGGAAACTGCCTCCACCAAGGAACGCCGCGGCTACGCCTCTGGGCCTGTGGCTATCCAAAAGCCTGCAGTGCCGCGGGAAGAACAGAACTGAGATTGCGGTGGGCACGCAAGCCGACCTTCTCTCTAGGAGGCGCGGTGACTTCAGGCAGGAGGTCCTAGGTGGAATGTGAAGCCGAGGGTTAATCTGAGTGCCGCTCGACTAGGGCCATGCGTAAGACTTGCACGCCAGGTGGGACGTGCCAGAACGGTGCTCCCGAACGAGGGCGAGTGCTATGGGAAACGAAGCTGCTCCAAAAGAGAGGGCAGCGCCTTTCCCGACGCTCGGCATGCACAGAGTGCCTCCACAGGGCTACTGGCCTGGAGGTTGCTCAGCAGACCCACGGGGTCCTGTGGGTACTCAGTGTTCCCGCCGGGAGCGGGGTGCCCGCGCGGGCCTCCTAGGTGTCCAGAAAACCGTGCTGCAGTTAGAGATATGCAGAGCAGGGGCCACGGCCGCATGGAAACTGCTGCACGCCTCCGCTTCTGCACGGAAAGCAGGGCCTTACCTCCAGGCACGTGCTCACGCTGGGTGCCCCTTTGGCGCCACAGCGTGGTAAGCTGCTGGCTTTCTCCTCGAGCAGGGTGCCTTTAGGGGCGAGGTCCTCGCAGTGGTCAGAGCAGAGTGTTTTCTCATGGCCGCTCACACAAGGGCCACGACAAAAGACTTCCTGGGCACTTCGGGCTCACCAGCAATGGGGTCCTGAGGCTGTCCGAGGACCCTGGAAATGCAGCTCCCCTCAAGGAACGGGCCGTGTGTTGCCCGTCACTCGGCACACGCAGAGGGCCTCCACCGGACAGACCAACGGGCCTCGATGTTGCTCAGCCGGCCCACAGGGGTCCGGAGGTACTCAGTGGCCCTGGAGGGACAATGATGCCCTCCCGAGAGACCTAGGCGTCTTCAGAAGGGTACTTCCTTGAAAACAAAGCAGAACAGCGACTAAGAGCTCATGGAAGCAGCTGCACGCCTCCCTCTCTGCCCGGCTACTCAGGACCTAAACGGGAGGCTAGTTCCCACCTTGAGTCTCCTTTTAGCTCGAGAGCTTGTCAGGCTGACCACCAGCCGCGGCCATGGAAGCACCTGGTTTAGACAGAGCAAACTCATTTTTTCCCCAGAAGCGTTCCTACAGGGTTCGCAGGCCGGTCAAGAGCAGGGAACGTCCGGTAGCTTCAAGGCAGCGTGCACACGCAGCCTTCCAAATGGGAAAGCAAGGCTACTCCCAGCGGGCCCCCGTTTCCATGGGCACACTCAGCGTACACCCCTGTGGTCTCTAACGAGTCCAAAGAGACACAGGTTACCCTGTGTCTCCTTCCCTGAATCAACTTCTCGAAGTAGGGTGTTCGGCTTCCAGCGACCTGCCTCAACCAAGGGGCGCCGTCGCTGCTCCTCCGGGCCTGGGGCTGTTCAGAAGCCTGCAGTGCCGCAGGAAGAACAGGACTTAAGTTGCAGTAAGAACGCGAGCCGGCTTTCTCTAGGAGGCACGGTGACTTCAGGCAGGAGGTCCTAGATGGAATGCGAGGCCCAGGGTTTCTCTGAGTGCGGCTCAGACTAGGGCAAGGCGCAAGAAGGCTTCGACGCCAGGTGGGACGTGCCAGGACGGTGCTCCCGAACGTGGGCGAGTGCTGGGGAAATGAAGCTGCTCCACACGGGAGTGCAGTGCGTTTCCCTACGCTCGGCATACACACAGGGGCCCCCAAAGGGCTACGGGCCTGGATGTTGCTTAGCAGACCCAGGTGGGCCCGGGGGTACTCCGTGCTCCTGCCGGGAGCAGGGTGCCCCCGCTAGCGTCCTAGGTGTCCAGAAAATTGTGCGGCCGTTCAAGGTACGCCGAGCAGAGGCCACCGCCTCACGGAAACTGCAGCACGCCTCCGCTTCTGCACGGCAAATCCGGGCCTTACCTCCAGGCGTGTGTTCGTGCTGGGTGTTGCCGGTAGCGGCACGGCATGGTAAGACGCTGACTTTCTCCTCGAGCAGAGTGACTTCAGGTACGAGGGCCTCGACGCATTCAGAGCAGGGCGTTCTCTCACGGCAGCTCACACAGGGGCCACGACAAGGTCTTCCGGGCCCTTCGGACTCACCGGAAATATTGTCCTGAGGCTGTTCGAGGACTCTGGAAATGTAGCTCTCCTCAAGGGACGTGCAGTGTGCTGCCCATCACTCGGCAGGCACAGAGGGCCTCCGAGGGATCCACCAGTGGGCCTCGAAGTTGCTCAGCCGGCCCACAGGGGTCTGCAGGTGCTCAGTGAACTTGGAGGGAAAATGATGCATAACCCGAGAGGCCTAGGAGTCCTCAAAAGGGGACTTCCTTTAAAGTAAAGCGTATACGCGACTAAGAACGCGTGGAAACAGCTGCACGTCTCCCTTTCTGCACGGCTGCTAAGGGCCTAACCTGGAGGCAGGTTTTCACGTTGAGGTTCCCTTTAGCTCTAGAGCTGGTCGGGCGGACCGCCACCGCGGCCGTGGAAGCACCTGGCTCAGACAGAGCAAAGTCATCATTTTCCCCGAAGCAGTCTCACAGTGTTTACAGGCCTGTCAAGAGCAGGGGACGGCAGGTAGCCTCACGGCAGCGTGAAAGCAGCCTTCAAAACGGGAAAGCAAGCCTAGTTCCGGCAGGCCCCCGTTTGCATGGGCACACTCGGCATACATCCCTGTGGTTTCTAACAAGTCCAAAGAGACACAGGTTACCCTGTGGTTCCTTCCCTGGATCAACTCCTCGAAGTCGGGTGTTCTGCATCAAGGAAACTGCCTCCACCAAGGAACGCCGCGGCTACGCCTCTGGGCCTGTGGCTATCCAAAAGCCTGCAGTGCCGCGGGAAGAACAGAACTGAGATTGCGGTGGGCACGCAAGCCGACCTTCTCTCTAGGAGGCGCGGTGACTTCAGGCAGGAGGTCCTAGGTGGAATGTGAAGCCGAGGGTTAATCTGAGTGCCGCTCGACTAGGGCCATGCGTAAGACTTGCACGCCAGGTGGGACGTGCCAGAACGGTGCTCCCGAACGAGGGCGAGTGCTATGGGAAACGAAGCTGCTCCAAAAGAGAGGGCAGCGCCTTTCCCGACGCTCGGCATGCACAGAGTGCCTCCACAGGGCTACTGGCCTGGAGGTTGCTCAGCAGACCCACGGGGTCCTGTGGGTACTCAGTGTTCCCGCCGGGAGCGGGGTGCCCGCGCGGGCCTCCTAGGTGTCCAGAAAACCGTGCTGCAGTTAGAGATATGCAGAGCAGGGGCCACGGCCGCATGGAAACTGCTGCACGCCTCCGCTTCTGCACGGAAAGCAGGGCCTTACCTCCAGGCACGTGCTCACGCTGGGTGCCCCTTTGGCGCCACAGCGTGGTAAGCTGCTGGCTTTCTCCTCGAGCAGGGTGCCTTTAGGGGCGAGGTCCTCGCAGTGGTCAGAGCAGAGTGTTTTCTCATGGCCGCTCACACAAGGGCCACGACAAAAGACTTCCTGGGCACTTCGGACTCACCAGCAATGGGGTCCTGAGGCTGTCCGAGGACCCTGGAAATGCAGCTCCCCTCAAGGAACGGGCCGTGTGTTGCCCGTCACTCGGCACACGCAGAGGGCCTCCACCGGACAGACCAACGGGCCTCGATGTTGCTCAGCCGGCCCACAGGGGTCCGGAGGTACTCAGTGGCCCTGGAGGGACAATGATGCCCTCCCGAGAGACCTAGGCGTCTTCAGAAGGGTACTTCCTTGAAAACAAAGCAGAACAGCGACTAAGAGCTCATGGAAGCAGCTGCACGCCTCCCTCTCTGCCCGGCTACTCAGGACCTAAACGGGAGGCTAGTTCCCACCTTGAGTCTCCTTTTAGCTCGAGAGCTTGTCAGGCTGACCACCAGCCGCGGCCATGGAAGCACCTGGTTTAGACAGAGCAAACTCATTTTTTCCCCAGAAGCGTTCCTACAGGGTTCGCAGGCCGGTCAAGAGCAGGGAACGTCCGGTAGCTTCAAGGCAGCGTGCACACGCAGCCTTCCAAATGGGAAAGCAAGGCTACTCCCAGCGGGCCCCCGTTTCCATGGGCACACTCAGCGTACACCCCTGTGGTCTCTAACGAGTCCAAAGAGACACAGGTTACCCTGTGTCTCCTTCCCTGAATCAACTTCTCGAAGTAGGGTGTTCGGCTTCCAGCGACCTGCCTCAACCAAGGGGCGCCGTCGCTGCTCCTCCGGGCCTGGGGCTGTTCAGAAGCCTGCAGTGCCGCAGGAAGAACAGGACTTAAGTTGCAGTAAGAACGCGAGCCGGCTTTCTCTAGGAGGCACGGTGACTTCAGGCAGGAGGTCCTAGATGGAATGCGAGGCCCAGGGTTTCTCTGAGTGCGGCTCAGACTAGGGCAAGGCGCAAGAAGGCTTCGACGCCAGGTGGGACGTGCCAGGACGGTGCTCCCGAACGTGGGCGAGTGCTGGGGAAATGAAGCTGCTCCACACGGGAGTGCAGTGCGTTTCCCTACGCTCGGCATACACACAGGGGCCCCCAAAGGGCTACGGGCCTGGATGTTGCTTAGCAGACCCAGGTGGGCCCGGGGGTACTCCGTGCTCCTGCCGGGAGCAGGGTGCCCCCGCTAGCGTCCTAGGTGTCCAGAAAATTGTGCGGCCGTTCAAGGTACGCCGAGCAGAGGCCACCGCCTCACGGAAACTGCAGCACGCCTCCGCTTCTGCACGGCAAATCCGGGCCTTACCTCCAGGCGTGTGTTCGTGCTGGGTGTTGCCGGTAGCGGCACGGCATGGTAAGACGCTGACTTTCTCCTCGAGCAGAGTGACTTCAGGTACGAGGGCCTCGACGCATTCAGAGCAGGGCGTTCTCTCACGGCAGCTCACACAGGGGCCACGACAAGGTCTTCCGGGCCCTTCGGACTCACCGGAAATATTGTCCTGAGGCTGTTCGAGGACTCTGGAAATGTAGCTCTCCTCAAGGGACGTGCAGTGTGCTGCCCATCACTCGGCAGGCACAGAGGGCCTCCGAGGGATCCACCAGTGGGCCTCGAAGTTGCTCAGCCGGCCCACAGGGGTCTGCAGGTGCTCAGTGAACTTGGAGGGAAAATGATGCATAACCCGAGAGGCCTAGGAGTCCTCAAAAGGGGACTTCCTTTAAAGTAAAGCGTATACGCGACTAAGAACGCGTGGAAACAGCTGCACGTCTCCCTTTCTGCACGGCTGCTAAGGGCCTAACCTGGAGGCAGGTTTTCACGTTGAGGTTCCCTTTAGCTCTAGAGCTGGTCGGGCGGACCGCCACCGCGGCCGTGGAAGCACCTGGCTCAGACAGAGCAAAGTCATCATTTTCCCCGAAGCAGTCTCACAGTGTTTACAGGCCTGTCAAGAGCAGGGGACGGCAGGTAGCCTCACGGCAGCGTGAAAGCAGCCTTCAAAACGGGAAAGCAAGCCTAGTTCCGGCAGGCCCCCGTTTGCATGGGCACACTCGGCATACATCCCTGTGGTTTCTAACAAGTCCAAAGAGACACAGGTTACCCTGTGGTTCCTTCCCTGGATCAACTCCTCGAAGTCGGGTGTTCTGCATCAAGGAAACTGCCTCCACCAAGGAACGCCGCGGCTACGCCTCTGGGCCTGTGGCTATCCAAAAGCCTGCAGTGCCGCGGGAAGAACAGAACTGAGATTGCGGTGGGCACGCAAGCCGACCTTCTCTCTAGGAGGCGCGGTGACTTCAGGCAGGAGGTCCTAGGTGGAATGTGAAGCCGAGGGTTAATCTGAGTGCCGCTCGACTAGGGCCATGCGTAAGACTTGCACGCCAGGTGGGACGTGCCAGAACGGTGCTCCCGAACGAGGGCGAGTGCTATGGGAAACGAAGCTGCTCCAAAAGAGAGGGCAGCGCCTTTCCCGACGCTCGGCATGCACAGAGTGCCTCCACAGGGCTACTGGCCTGGAGGTTGCTCAGCAGACCCACGGGGTCCTGTGGGTACTCAGTGTTCCCGCCGGGAGCGGGGTGCCCGCGCGGGCCTCCTAGGTGTCCAGAAAACCGTGCTGCAGTTAGAGATATGCAGAGCAGGGGCCACGGCCGCATGGAAACTGCTGCACGCCTCCGCTTCTGCACGGAAAGCAGGGCCTTACCTCCAGGCACGTGCTCACGCTGGGTGCCCCTTTGGCGCCACAGCGTGGTAAGCTGCTGGCTTTCTCCTCGAGCAGGGTGCCTTTAGGGGCGAGGTCCTCGCAGTGGTCAGAGCAGAGTGTTTTCTCATGGCCGCTCACACAAGGGCCACGACAAAAGACTTCCTGGGCACTTCGGGCTCACCAGCAATGGGGTCCTGAGGCTGTCCGAGGACCCTGGAAATGCAGCTCCCCTCAAGGAACGGGCCGTGTGTTGCCCGTCACTCGGCACACGCAGAGGGCCTCCACCGGACAGACCAACGGGCCTCGATGTTGCTCAGCCGGCCCACAGGGGTCCGGAGGTACTCAGTGGCCCTGGAGGGACAATGATGCCCTCCCGAGAGACCTAGGCGTCTTCAGAAGGGTACTTCCTTGAAAACAAAGCAGAACAGCGACTAAGAGCTCATGGAAGCAGCTGCACGCCTCCCTCTCTGCCCGGCTACTCAGGACCTAAACGGGAGGCTAGTTCCCACCTTGAGTCTCCTTTTAGCTCGAGAGCTTGTCAGGCTGACCACCAGCCGCGGCCATGGAAGCACCTGGTTTAGACAGAGCAAACTCATTTTTTCCCCAGAAGCGTTCCTACAGGGTTCGCAGGCCGGTCAAGAGCAGGGAACGTCCGGTAGCTTCAAGGCAGCGTGCACACGCAGCCTTCCAAATGGGAAAGCAAGGCTACTCCCAGCGGGCCCCCGTTTCCATGGGCACACTCAGCGTACACCCCTGTGGTCTCTAACGAGTCCAAAGAGACACAGGTTACCCTGTGTCTCCTTCCCTGAATCAACTTCTCGAAGTAGGGTGTTCGGCTTCCAGCGACCTGCCTCAACCAAGGGGCGCCGTCGCTGCTCCTCCGGGCCTGGGGCTGTTCAGAAGCCTGCAGTGCCGCAGGAAGAACAGGACTTAAGTTGCAGTAAGAACGCGAGCCGGCTTTCTCTAGGAGGCACGGTGACTTCAGGCAGGAGGTCCTAGATGGAATGCGAGGCCCAGGGTTTCTCTGAGTGCGGCTCAGACTAGGGCAAGGCGCAAGAAGGCTTCGACGCCAGGTGGGACGTGCCAGGACGGTGCTCCCGAACGTGGGCGAGTGCTGGGGAAATGAAGCTGCTCCACACGGGAGTGCAGTGCGTTTCCCTACGCTCGGCATACACACAGGGGCCCCCAAAGGGCTACGGGCCTGGATGTTGCTTAGCAGACCCAGGTGGGCCCGGGGGTACTCCGTGCTCCTGCCGGGAGCAGGGTGCCCCCGCTAGCGTCCTAGGTGTCCAGAAAATTGTGCGGCCGTTCAAGGTACGCCGAGCAGAGGCCACCGCCTCACGGAAACTGCAGCACGCCTCCGCTTCTGCACGGCAAATCCGGGCCTTACCTCCAGGCGTGTGTTCGTGCTGGGTGTTGCCGGTAGCGGCACGGCATGGTAAGACGCTGACTTTCTCCTCGAGCAGAGTGACTTCAGGTACGAGGGCCTCGACGCATTCAGAGCAGGGCGTTCTCTCACGGCAGCTCACACAGGGGCCACGACAAGGTCTTCCGGGCCCTTCGGACTCACCGGAAATATTGTCCTGAGGCTGTTCGAGGACTCTGGAAATGTAGCTCTCCTCAAGGGACGTGCAGTGTGCTGCCCATCACTCGGCAGGCACAGAGGGCCTCCGAGGGATCCACCAGTGGGCCTCGAAGTTGCTCAGCCGGCCCACAGGGGTCTGCAGGTGCTCAGTGAACTTGGAGGGAAAATGATGCATAACCCGAGAGGCCTAGGAGTCCTCAAAAGGGGACTTCCTTTAAAGTAAAGCGTATACGCGACTAAGAACGCGTGGAAACAGCTGCACGTCTCCCTTTCTGCACGGCTGCTAAGGGCCTAACCTGGAGGCAGGTTTTCACGTTGAGGTTCCCTTTAGCTCTAGAGCTGGTCGGGCGGACCGCCACCGCGGCCGTGGAAGCACCTGGCTCAGACAGAGCAAAGTCATCATTTTCCCCGAAGCAGTCTCACAGTGTTTACAGGCCTGTCAAGAGCAGGGGACGGCAGGTAGCCTCACGGCAGCGTGAAAGCAGCCTTCAAAACGGGAAAGCAAGCCTAGTTCCGGCAGGCCCCCGTTTGCATGGGCACACTCGGCATACATCCCTGTGGTTTCTAACAAGTCCAAAGAGACACAGGTTACCCTGTGGTTCCTTCCCTGGATCAACTCCTCGAAGTCGGGTGTTCTGCATCAAGGAAACTGCCTCCACCAAGGAACGCCGCGGCTACGCCTCTGGGCCTGTGGCTATCCAAAAGCCTGCAGTGCCGCGGGAAGAACAGAACTGAGATTGCGGTGGGCACGCAAGCCGACCTTCTCTCTAGGAGGCGCGGTGACTTCAGGCAGGAGGTCCTAGGTGGAATGTGAAGCCGAGGGTTAATCTGAGTGCCGCTCGACTAGGGCCATGCGTAAGACTTGCACGCCAGGTGGGACGTGCCAGAACGGTGCTCCCGAACGAGGGCGAGTGCTATGGGAAACGAAGCTGCTCCAAAAGAGAGGGCAGCGCCTTTCCCGACGCTCGGCATGCACAGAGTGCCTCCACAGGGCTACTGGCCTGGAGGTTGCTCAGCAGACCCACGGGGTCCTGTGGGTACTCAGTGTTCCCGCCGGGAGCGGGGTGCCCGCGCGGGCCTCCTAGGTGTCCAGAAAACCGTGCTGCAGTTAGAGATATGCAGAGCAGGGGCCACGGCCGCATGGAAACTGCTGCACGCCTCCGCTTCTGCACGGAAAGCAGGGCCTTACCTCCAGGCACGTGCTCACGCTGGGTGCCCCTTTGGCGCCACAGCGTGGTAAGCTGCTGGCTTTCTCCTCGAGCAGGGTGCCTTTAGGGGCGAGGTCCTCGCAGTGGTCAGAGCAGAGTGTTTTCTCATGGCCGCTCACACAAGGGCCACGACAAAAGACTTCCTGGGCACTTCGGACTCACCAGCAATGGGGTCCTGAGGCTGTCCGAGGACCCTGGAAATGCAGCTCCCCTCAAGGAACGGGCCGTGTGTTGCCCGTCACTCGGCACACGCAGAGGGCCTCCACCGGACAGACCAACGGGCCTCGATGTTGCTCAGCCGGCCCACAGGGGTCCGGAGGTACTCAGTGGCCCTGGAGGGACAATGATGCCCTCCCGAGAGACCTAGGCGTCTTCAGAAGGGTACTTCCTTGAAAACAAAGCAGAACAGCGACTAAGAGCTCATGGAAGCAGCTGCACGCCTCCCTCTCTGCCCGGCTACTCAGGACCTAAACGGGAGGCTAGTTCCCACCTTGAGTCTCCTTTTAGCTCGAGAGCTCGTCAGGCTGACCACCAGCCGCGGCCATGGAAGCACCTGGTTTAGACAGAGCAAACTCATTTTTTCCCCAGAAGCGTTCCTACAGGGTTCGCAGGCCGGTCAAGAGCAGGGAACGTCCGGTAGCTTCAAGGCAGCGTGCACACGCAGCCTTCCAAATGGGAAAGCAAGGCTACTCCCAGCGGGCCCCCGTTTCCATGGGCACACTCAGCGTACACCCCTGTGGTCTCTAACGAGTCCAAAGAGACACAGGTTACCCTGTGTCTCCTTCCCTGAATCAACTTCTCGAAGTAGGGTGTTCGGCTTCCAGCGACCTGCCTCAACCAAGGGGCGCCGTCGCTGCTCCTCCGGGCCTGGGGCTGTTCAGAAGCCTGCAGTGCCGCAGGAAGAACAGGACTTAAGTTGCAGTAAGAACGCGAGCCGGCTTTCTCTAGGAGGCACGGTGACTTCAGGCAGGAGGTCCTAGATGGAATGCGAGGCCCAGGGTTTCTCTGAGTGCGGCTCAGACTAGGGCAAGGCGCAAGAAGGCTTCGACGCCAGGTGGGACGTGCCAGGACGGTGCTCCCGAACGTGGGCGAGTGCTGGGGAAATGAAGCTGCTCCACACGGGAGTGCAGTGCGTTTCCCTACGCTCGGCATACACACAGGGGCCCCCAAAGGGCTACGGGCCTGGATGTTGCTTAGCAGACCCAGGTGGGCCCGGGGGTACTCCGTGCTCCTGCCGGGAGCAGGGTGCCCCCGCTAGCGTCCTAGGTGTCCAGAAAATTGTGCGGCCGTTCAAGGTACGCCGAGCAGAGGCCACCGCCTCACGGAAACTGCAGCACGCCTCCGCTTCTGCACGGCAAATCCGGGCCTTACCTCCAGGCGTGTGTTCGTGCTGGGTGTTGCCGGTAGCGGCACGGCATGGTAAGACGCTGACTTTCTCCTCGAGCAGAGTGACTTCAGGTACGAGGGCCTCGACGCATTCAGAGCAGGGCGTTCTCTCACGGCAGCTCACACAGGGGCCACGACAAGGTCTTCCGGGCCCTTCGGACTCACCGGAAATATTGTCCTGAGGCTGTTCGAGGACTCTGGAAATGTAGCTCTCCTCAAGGGACGTGCAGTGTGCTGCCCATCACTCGGCAGGCACAGAGGGCCTCCGAGGGATCCACCAGTGGGCCTCGAAGTTGCTCAGCCGGCCCACAGGGGTCTGCAGGTGCTCAGTGAACTTGGAGGGAAAATGATGCATAACCCGAGAGGCCTAGGAGTCCTCAAAAGGGGACTTCCTTTAAAGTAAAGCGTATACGCGACTAAGAACGCGTGGAAACAGCTGCACGTCTCCCTTTCTGCACGGCTGCTAAGGGCCTAACCTGGAGGCAGGTTTTCACGTTGAGGTTCCCTTTAGCTCTAGAGCTGGTCGGGCGGACCGCCACCGCGGCCGTGGAAGCACCTGGCTCAGACAGAGCAAAGTCATCATTTTCCCCGAAGCAGTCTCACAGTGTTTACAGGCCTGTCAAGAGCAGGGGACGGCAGGTAGCCTCACGGCAGCGTGAAAGCAGCCTTCAAAACGGGAAAGCAAGCCTAGTTCCGGCAGGCCCCCGTTTGCATGGGCACACTCGGCATACATCCCTGTGGTTTCTAACAAGTCCAAAGAGACACAGGTTACCCTGTGGTTCCTTCCCTGGATCAACTCCTCGAAGTCGGGTGTTCTGCATCAAGGAAACTGCCTCCACCAAGGAACGCCGCGGCTACGCCTCTGGGCCTGTGGCTATCCAAAAGCCTGCAGTGCCGCGGGAAGAACAGAACTGAGATTGCGGTGGGCACGCAAGCCGACCTTCTCTCTAGGAGGCGCGGTGACTTCAGGCAGGAGGTCCTAGGTGGAATGTGAAGCCGAGGGTTAATCTGAGTGCCGCTCGACTAGGGCCATGCGTAAGACTTGCACGCCAGGTGGGACGTGCCAGAACGGTGCTCCCGAACGAGGGCGAGTGCTATGGGAAACGAAGCTGCTCCAAAAGAGAGGGCAGCGCCTTTCCCGACGCTCGGCATGCACAGAGTGCCTCCACAGGGCTACTGGCCTGGAGGTTGCTCAGCAGACCCACGGGGTCCTGTGGGTACTCAGTGTTCCCGCCGGGAGCGGGGTGCCCGCGCGGGCCTCCTAGGTGTCCAGAAAACCGTGCTGCAGTTAGAGATATGCAGAGCAGGGGCCACGGCCGCATGGAAACTGCTGCACGCCTCCGCTTCTGCACGGAAAGCAGGGCCTTACCTCCAGGCACGTGCTCACGCTGGGTGCCCCTTTGGCGCCACAGCGTGGTAAGCTGCTGGCTTTCTCCTCGAGCAGGGTGCCTTTAGGGGCGAGGTCCTCGCAGTGGTCAGAGCAGAGTGTTTTCTCATGGCCGCTCACACAAGGGCCACGACAAAAGACTTCCTGGGCACTTCGGACTCACCAGCAATGGGGTCCTGAGGCTGTCCGAGGACCCTGGAAATGCAGCTCCCCTCAAGGAACGGGCCGTGTGTTGCCCGTCACTCGGCACACGCAGAGGGCCTCCACCGGACAGACCAACGGGCCTCGATGTTGCTCAGCCGGCCCACAGGGGTCCGGAGGTACTCAGTGGCCCTGGAGGGACAATGATGCCCTCCCGAGAGACCTAGGCGTCTTCAGAAGGGTACTTCCTTGAAAACAAAGCAGAACAGCGACTAAGAGCTCATGGAAGCAGCTGCACGCCTCCCTCTCTGCCCGGCTACTCAGGACCTAAACGGGAGGCTAGTTCCCACCTTGAGTCTCCTTTTAGCTCGAGAGCTTGTCAGGCTGACCACCAGCCGCGGCCATGGAAGCACCTGGTTTAGACAGAGCAAACTCATTTTTTCCCCAGAAGCGTTCCTACAGGGTTCGCAGGCCGGTCAAGAGCAGGGAACGTCCGGTAGCTTCAAGGCAGCGTGCACACGCAGCCTTCCAAATGGGAAAGCAAGGCTACTCCCAGCGGGCCCCCGTTTCCATGGGCACACTCAGCGTACACCCCTGTGGTCTCTAACGAGTCCAAAGAGACACAGGTTACCCTGTGTCTCCTTCCCTGAATCAACTTCTCGAAGTAGGGTGTTCGGCTTCCAGCGACCTGCCTCAACCAAGGGGCGCCGTCGCTGCTCCTCCGGGCCTGGGGCTGTTCAGAAGCCTGCAGTGCCGCAGGAAGAACAGGACTTAAGTTGCAGTAAGAACGCGAGCCGGCTTTCTCTAGGAGGCACGGTGACTTCAGGCAGGAGGTCCTAGATGGAATGCGAGGCCCAGGGTTTCTCTGAGTGCGGCTCAGACTAGGGCAAGGCGCAAGAAGGCTTCGACGCCAGGTGGGACGTGCCAGGACGGTGCTCCCGAACGTGGGCGAGTGCTGGGGAAATGAAGCTGCTCCACACGGGAGTGCAGTGCGTTTCCCTACGCTCGGCATACACACAGGGGCCCCCAAAGGGCTACGGGCCTGGATGTTGCTTAGCAGACCCAGGTGGGCCCGGGGGTACTCCGTGCTCCTGCCGGGAGCAGGGTGCCCCCGCTAGCGTCCTAGGTGTCCAGAAAATTGTGCGGCCGTTCAAGGTACGCCGAGCAGAGGCCACCGCCTCACGGAAACTGCAGCACGCCTCCGCTTCTGCACGGCAAATCCGGGCCTTACCTCCAGGCGTGTGTTCGTGCTGGGTGTTGCCGGTAGCGGCACGGCATGGTAAGACGCTGACTTTCTCCTCGAGCAGAGTGACTTCAGGTACGAGGGCCTCGACGCATTCAGAGCAGGGCGTTCTCTCACGGCAGCTCACACAGGGGCCACGACAAGGTCTTCCGGGCCCTTCGGACTCACCGGAAATATTGTCCTGAGGCTGTTCGAGGACTCTGGAAATGTAGCTCTCCTCAAGGGACGTGCAGTGTGCTGCCCATCACTCGGCAGGCACAGAGGGCCTCCGAGGGATCCACCAGTGGGCCTCGAAGTTGCTCAGCCGGCCCACAGGGGTCTGCAGGTGCTCAGTGAACTTGGAGGGAAAATGATGCATAACCCGAGAGGCCTAGGAGTCCTCAAAAGGGGACTTCCTTTAAAGTAAAGCGTATACGCGACTAAGAACGCGTGGAAACAGCTGCACGTCTCCCTTTCTGCACGGCTGCTAAGGGCCTAACCTGGAGGCAGGTTTTCACGTTGAGGTTCCCTTTAGCTCTAGAGCTGGTCGGGCGGACCGCCACCGCGGCCGTGGAAGCACCTGGCTCAGACAGAGCAAAGTCATCATTTTCCCCGAAGCAGTCTCACAGTGTTTACAGGCCTGTCAAGAGCAGGGGATGGCAGGTAGCCTCACGGCAGCGTGAAAGCAGCCTTCAAAACGGGAAAGCAAGCCTAGTTCCGGCAGGCCCCCGTTTGCATGGGCACACTCGGCATACATCCCTGTGGTTTCTAACAAGTCCAAAGAGACACAGGTTACCCTGTGGTTCCTTCCCTGGATCAACTCCTCGAAGTCGGGTGTTCTGCATCAAGGAAACTGCCTCCACCAAGGAACGCCGCGGCTACGCCTCTGGGCCTGTGGCTATCCAAAAGCCTGCAGTGCCGCGGGAAGAACAGAACTGAGATTGCGGTGGGCACGCAAGCCGACCTTCTCTCTAGGAGGCGCGGTGACTTCAGGCAGGAGGTCCTAGGTGGAATGTGAAGCCGAGGGTTAATCTGAGTGCCGCTCGACTAGGGCCATGCGTAAGACTTGCACGCCAGGTGGGACGTGCCAGAACGGTGCTCCCGAACGAGGGCGAGTGCTATGGGAAACGAAGCTGCTCCAAAAGAGAGGGCAGCGCCTTTCCCGACGCTCGGCATGCACAGAGTGCCTCCACAGGGCTACTGGCCTGGAGGTTGCTCAGCAGACCCACGGGGTCCTGTGGGTACTCAGTGTTCCCGCCGGGAGCGGGGTGCCCGCGCGGGCCTCCTAGGTGTCCAGAAAACCGTGCTGCAGTTAGAGATATGCAGAGCAGGGGCCACGGCCG
Source organism: Delphinapterus leucas (assembly GCF_059928025.1). Lineage (NCBI taxonomy): Eukaryota > Metazoa > Chordata > Mammalia > Artiodactyla > Monodontidae > Delphinapterus > Delphinapterus leucas. The sequence goes on along the minus strand of NW_028322262.1, from coordinate 2,489,656 downwards.
CATGGAAACTGCTGCACGCCTCCGCTTCTGCACGGAAAGCAGGGCCTTACCTCCAGGCACGTGCTCACGCTGGGTGCCCCTTTGGCGCCACAGCGTGGTAAGCTGCTGGCTTTCTCCTCGAGCAGGGTGCCTTTAGGGGCGAGGTCCTCGCAGTAGTCAGAGCAGAGTGTTTTCTCATGGCCGCTCACACAAGGGCCACGACAAAAGACTTCCTGGGCACTTCGGACTCACCAGCAATGGGGTCCTGAGGCTGTCCGAGGACCCTGGAAATGCAGCTCCCCTCAAGGAACGGGCCGTGTGTTGCCCGTCACTCGGCACACGCAGAGGGCCTCCACCGGACAGACCAACGGGCCTCGATGTTGCTCAGCCGGCCCACAGGGGTCCGGAGGTACTCAGTGGCCCTGGAGGGACAATGATGCCCTCCCGAGAGACCTAGGCGTCTTCAGAAGGGTACTTCCTTGAAAACAAAGCAGAACAGCGACTAAGAGCTCATGGAAGCAGCTGCACGCCTCCCTCTCTGCCCGGCTACTCAGGACCTAAACGGGAGGCTAGTTCCCACCTTGAGTCTCCTTTTAGCTCGAGAGCTTGTCAGGCTGACCACCAGCCGCGGCCATGCAAGCACCTGGTTTAGACAGAGCAAACTCATTTTTTCCCCAGAAGCGTTCCTACAGGGTTCGCAGGCCGGTCAAGAGCAGGGAACGTCCGGTAGCTTCAAGGCAGCGTGCACACGCAGCCTTCCAAATGGGAAAGCAAGGCTACTCCCAGCGGGCCCCCGTTTCCATGGGCACACTCAGCGTACACCCCTGTGGTCTCTAACGAGTCCAAAGAGACACAGGTTACCCTGTGTCTCCTTCCCTGAATCAACTTCTCGAAGTAGGGTGTTCGGCTTCCAGCGACCTGCCTCAACCAAGGGGCGCCGTCGCTGCTCCTCCGGGCCTGGGGCTGTTCAGAAGCCTGCAGTGCCGCAGGAAGAACAGGACTTAAGTTGCAGTAAGAACGCGAGCCGGCTTTCTCTAGGAGGCACGGTGACTTCAGGCAGGAGGTCCTAGATGGAATGCGAGGCCCAGGGTTTCTCTGAGTGCGGCTCAGACTAGGGCAAGGCGCAAGAAGGCTTCGACGCCAGGTGGGACGTGCCAGGACGGTGCTCCCGAACGTGGGCGAGTGCTGGGGAAATGAAGCTGCTCCACACGGGAGTGCAGTGCGTTTCCCTACGCTCGGCATACACACAGGGGCCCCCAAAGGGCTACGGGCCTGGATGTTGCTTAGCAGACCCAGGTGGGCCCGGGGGTACTCCGTGCTCCTGCCGGGAGCAGGGTGCCCCCGCTAGCGTCCTAGGTGTCCAGAAAATTGTGCGGCCGTTCAAGGTACGCCGAGCAGAGGCCACCGCCTCACGGAAACTGCAGCACGCCTCCGCTTCTGCACGGCAAATCCGGGCCTTACCTCCAGGCGTGTGTTCGTGCTGGGTGTTGCCGGTAGCGGCACAGCATGGTAAGACGCTGACTTTCTCCTCGAGCAGAGTGACTTCAGGTACGAGGGCCTCGACGCATTCAGAGCAGGGCGTTCTCTCACGGCAGCTCACACAGGGGCCACGACAAGGTCTTCCGGGCCCTTCGGACTCACCGGAAATATTGTCCTGAGGCTGTTCGAGGACTCTGGAAATGTAGCTCTCCTCAAGGGACGTGCAGTGTGCTGCCCATCACTCGGCAGGCACAGAGGGCCTCCGAGGGATCCACCAGTGGGCCTCGAAGTTGCTCAGCCGGCCCACAGGGGTCTGCAGGTGCTCAGTGAACTTGGAGGGAAAATGATGCATAACCCGAGAGGCCTAGGAGTCCTCAAAAGGGGACTTCCTTTAAAGTAAAGCGTATACGCGACTAAGAACGCGTGGAAACAGCTGCACGTCTCCCTTTCTGCACGGCTGCTAAGGGCCTAACCTGGAGGCAGGTTTTCACGTTGAGGTTCCCTTTAGCTCTAGAGCTGGTCGGGCGGACCGCCACCGCGGCCGTGGAAGCACCTGGCTCAGACAGAGCAAAGTCATCATTTTCCCCGAAGCAGTCTCACAGTGTTTACAGGCCTGTCAAGAGCAGGGGATGGCAGGTAGCCTCACGGCAGCGTGAAAGCAGCCTTCAAAACGGGAAAGCAAGCCTAGTTCCGGCAGGCCCCCGTTTGCATGGGCACACTCGGCATACATCCCTGTGGTTTCTAACAAGTCCAAAGAGACACAGGTTACCCTGTGGTTCCTTCCCTGGATCAACTCCTCGAAGTCGGGTGTTCTGCATCAAGGAAACTGCCTCCACCAAGGAACGCCGCGGCTACGCCTCTGGGCCTGTGGCTATCCAAAAGCCTGCAGTGCCGCAGGAAGAACAGAACTGAGATTGCGGTGGGCACGCAAGCCGACCTTCTCTCTAGGAGGCACGGTGACTTCAGGCAGGAGGTCCTAGGTGGAATGTGAAGCCGAGGGTTAATCTGAGTGCCGCTCGACTAGGGCCATGCGTAAGACTTGCACGCCAGGTGGGACGTGCCAGAACGGTGCTCCCGAACGAGGGCGAGTGCTATGGGAAACGAAGCTGCTCCAAAAGAGAGGGCAGCGCCTTTCCCGACGCTCGGCATGCACAGAGTGCCTCCACAGGGCTACTGGCCTGGAGGTTGCTCAGCAGACCCACGGGGTCCTGTGGGTACTCAGTGTTCCCGCCGGGAGCGGGGTGCCCGCGCGGGCCTCCTAGGTGTCCAGAAAACCGTGCTGCAGTTAGAGATATGCAGAGCAGGGGCCACGGCCGCATGGAAACTGCTGCACGCCTCCGCTTCTGCACGGAAAGCAGGGCCTTACCTCCAGGCACGTGCTCACGCTGGGTGCCCCTTTGGCGCCACAGCGTGGTAAGCTGCTGGCTTTCTCCTCGAGCAGGGTGCCTTTAGGGGCGAGGTCCTCGCAGTAGTCAGAGCAGAGTGTTTTCTCATGGCCGCTCACACAAGGGCCACGACAAAAGACTTCCTGGGCACTTCGGGCTCACCAGCAATGGGGTCCTGAGGCTGTCCGAGGACCCTGGAAATGCAGCTCCCCTCAAGGAACGGGCCGTGTGTTGCCCGTCACTCGGCACACGCAGAGGGCCTCCACCGGACAGACCAACGGGCCTCGATGTTGCTCAGCCGGCCCACAGGGGTCCGGAGGTACTCAGTGGCCCTGGAGGGACAATGATGCCCTCCCGAGAGACCTAGGCGTCTTCAGAAGGGTACTTCCTTGAAAACAAAGCAGAACAGCGACTAAGAGCTCATGGAAGCAGCTGCACGCCTCCCTCTCTGCCCGGCTACTCAGGACCTAAACGGGAGGCTAGTTCCCACCTTGAGTCTCCTTTTAGCTCGAGAGCTTGTCAGGCTGACCACCAGCCGCGGCCATGGAAGCACCTGGTTTAGACAGAGCAAACTCATTTTTTCCCCAGAAGCGTTCCTACAGGGTTCGCAGGCCGGTCAAGAGCAGGGAACGTCCGGTAGCTTCAAGGCAGCGTGCACACGCAGCCTTCCAAATGGGAAAGCAAGGCTACTCCCAGCGGGCCCCCGTTTCCATGGGCACACTCAGCGTACACCCCTGTGGTCTCTAACGAGTCCAAAGAGACACAGGTTACCCTGTGTCTCCTTCCCTGAATCAACTTCTCGAAGTAGGGTGTTCGGCTTCCAGCGACCTGCCTCAACCAAGGGGCGCCGTCGCTGCTCCTCCGGGCCTGGGGCTGTTCAGAAGCCTGCAGTGCCGCAGGAAGAACAGGACTTAAGTTGCAGTAAGAACGCGAGCCGGCTTTCTCTAGGAGGCACGGTGACTTCAGGCAGGAGGTCCTAGATGGAATGCGAGGCCCAGGGTTTCTCTGAGTGCGGCTCAGACTAGGGCAAGGCGCAAGAAGGCTTCGACGCCAGGTGGGACGTGCCAGGACGGTGCTCCCGAACGTGGGCGAGTGCTGGGGAAATGAAGCTGCTCCACACGGGAGTGCAGTGCGTTTCCCTACGCTCGGCATACACACAGGGGCCCCCAAAGGGCTACGGGCCTGGATGTTGCTTAGCAGACCCAGGTGGGCCCGGGGGTACTCCGTGCTCCTGCCGGGAGCAGGGTGCCCCCGCTAGCGTCCTAGGTGTCCAGAAAATTGTGCGGCCGTTCAAGGTACGCCGAGCAGAGGCCACCGCCTCACGGAAACTGCAGCACGCCTCCGCTTCTGCACGGCAAATCCGGGCCTTACCTCCAGGCGTGTGTTCGTGCTGGGTGTTGCCGGTAGCGGCACAGCATGGTAAGACGCTGACTTTCTCCTCGAGCAGAGTGACTTCAGGTACGAGGGCCTCGACGCATTCAGAGCAGGGCGTTCTCTCACGGCAGCTCACACAGGGGCCACGACAAGGTCTTCCGGGCCCTTCGGACTCACCGGAAATATTGTCCTGAGGCTGTTCGAGGACTCTGGAAATGTAGCTCTCCTCAAGGGACGTGCAGTGTGCTGCCCATCACTCGGCAGGCACAGAGGGCCTCCGAGGGATCCACCAGTGGGCCTCGAAGTTGCTCAGCCGGCCCACAGGGGTCTGCAGGTGCTCAGTGAACTTGGAGGGAAAATGATGCATAACCCGAGAGGCCTAGGAGTCCTCAAAAGGGGACTTCCTTTAAAGTAAAGCGTATACGCGACTAAGAACGCGTGGAAACAGCTGCACGTCTCCCTTTCTGCACGGCTGCTAAGGGCCTAACCTGGAGGCAGGTTTTCACGTTGAGGTTCCCTTTAGCTCTAGAGCTGGTCGGGCGGACCGCCACCGCGGCCGTGGAAGCACCTGGCTCAGACAGAGCAAAGTCATCATTTTCCCCGAAGCAGTCTCACAGTGTTTACAGGCCTGTCAAGAGCAGGGGATGGCAGGTAGCCTCACGGCAGCGTGAAAGCAGCCTTCAAAACGGGAAAGCAAGCCTAGTTCCGGCAGGCCCCCGTTTGCATGGGCACACTCGGCATACATCCCTGTGGTTTCTAACAAGTCCAAAGAGACACAGGTTACCCTGTGGTTCCTTCCCTGGATCAACTCCTCGAAGTCGGGTGTTCTGCATCAAGGAAACTGCCTCCACCAAGGAACGCCGCGGCTACGCCTCTGGGCCTGTGGCTATCCAAAAGCCTGCAGTGCCGCAGGAAGAACAGAACTGAGATTGCGGTGGGCACGCAAGCCGACCTTCTCTCTAGGAGGCACGGTGACTTCAGGCAGGAGGTCCTAGGTGGAATGTGAAGCCGAGGGTTAATCTGAGTGCCGCTCGACTAGGGCCATGCGTAAGACTTGCACGCCAGGTGGGACGTGCCAGAACGGTGCTCCCGAACGAGGGCGAGTGCTATGGGAAACGAAGCTGCTCCAAAAGAGAGGGCAGCGCCTTTCCCGACGCTCGGCATGCACAGAGTGCCTCCACAGGGCTACTGGCCTGGAGGTTGCTCAGCAGACCCACGGGGTCCTGTGGGTACTCAGTGTTCCCGCCGGGAGCGGGGTGCCCGCGCGGGCCTCCTAGGTGTCCAGAAAACCGTGCTGCAGTTAGAGATATGCAGAGCAGGGGCCACGGCCGCATGGAAACTGCTGCACGCCTCCGCTTCTGCACGGAAAGCAGGGCCTTACCTCCAGGCACGTGCTCACGCTGGGTGCCCCTTTGGCGCCACAGCGTGGTAAGCTGCTGGCTTTCTCCTCGAGCAGGGTGCCTTTAGGGGCGAGGTCCTCGCAGTAGTCAGAGCAGAGTGTTTTCTCATGGCCGCTCACACAAGGGCCACGACAAAAGACTTCCTGGGCACTTCGGACTCACCAGCAATGGGGTCCTGAGGCTGTCCGAGGACCCTGGAAATGCAGCTCCCCTCAAGGAACGGGCCGTGTGTTGCCCGTCACTCGGCACACGCAGAGGGCCTCCACCGGACAGACCAACGGGCCTCGATGTTGCTCAGCCGGCCCACAGGGGTCCGGAGGTACTCAGTGGCCCTGGAGGGACAATGATGCCCTCCCGAGAGACCTAGGCGTCTTCAGAAGGGTACTTCCTTGAAAACAAAGCAGAACAGCGACTAAGAGCTCATGGAAGCAGCTGCACGCCTCCCTCTCTGCCCGGCTACTCAGGACCTAAACGGGAGGCTAGTTCCCACCTTGAGTCTCCTTTTAGCTCGAGAGCTTGTCAGGCTGACCACCAGCCGCGGCCATGGAAGCACCTGGTTTAGACAGAGCAAACTCATTTTTTCCCCAGAAGCGTTCCTACAGGGTTCGCAGGCCGGTCAAGAGCAGGGAACGTCCGGTAGCTTCAAGGCAGCGTGCACACGCAGCCTTCCAAATGGGAAAGCAAGGCTACTCCCAGCGGGCCCCCGTTTCCATGGGCACACTCAGCGTACACCCCTGTGGTCTCTAACGAGTCCAAAGAGACACAGGTTACCCTGTGTCTCCTTCCCTGAATCAACTTCTCGAAGTAGGGTGTTCGGCTTCCAGCGACCTGCCTCAACCAAGGGGCGCCGTCGCTGCTCCTCCGGGCCTGGGGCTGTTCAGAAGCCTGCAGTGCCGCAGGAAGAACAGGACTTAAGTTGCAGTAAGAACGCGAGCCGGCTTTCTCTAGGAGGCACGGTGACTTCAGGCAGGAGGTCCTAGATGGAATGCGAGGCCCAGGGTTTCTCTGAGTGCGGCTCAGACTAGGGCAAGGCGCAAGAAGGCTTCGACGCCAGGTGGGACGTGCCAGGACGGTGCTCCCGAACGTGGGCGAGTGCTGGGGAAATGAAGCTGCTCCACACGGGAGTGCAGTGCGTTTCCCTACGCTCGGCATACACACAGGGGCGCCCAAAGGGCTACGGGCCTGGATGTTGCTTAGCAGACCCAGGTGGGCCCGGGGGTACTCCGTGCTCCTGCCGGGAGCAGGGTGCCCCCGCTAGCGTCCTAGGTGTCCAGAAAATTGTGCGGCCGTTCAAGGTACGCCGAGCAGAGGCCACCGCCTCACGGAAACTGCAGCACGCCTCCGCTTCTGCACGGCAAATCCGGGCCTTACCTCCAGGCGTGTGTTCGTGCTGGGTGTTGCCGGTAGCGGCACAGCATGGTAAGACGCTGACTTTCTCCTCGAGCAGAGTGACTTCAGGTACGAGGGCCTCGACGCATTCAGAGCAGGGCGTTCTCTCACGGCAGCTCACACAGGGGCCACGACAAGGTCTTCCGGGCCCTTCGGACTCACCGGAAATATTGTCCTGAGGCTGTTCGAGGACTCTGGAAATGTAGCTCTCCTCAAGGGACGTGCAGTGTGCTGCCCATCACTCGGCAGGCACAGAGGGCCTCCGAGGGATCCACCAGTGGGCCTCGAAGTTGCTCAGCCGGCCCACAGGGGTCTGCAGGTGCTCAGTGAACTTGGAGGGAAAATGATGCATAACCCGAGAGGCCTAGGAGTCCTCAAAAGGGGACTTCCTTTAAAGTAAAGCGTATACGCGACTAAGAACGCGTGGAAACAGCTGCACGTCTCCCTTTCTGCACGGCTGCTAAGGGCCTAACCTGGAGGCAGGTTTTCACGTTGAGGTTCCCTTTAGCTCTAGAGCTGGTCGGGCGGACCGCCACCGCGGCCGTGGAAGCACCTGGCTCAGACAGAGCAAAGTCATCATTTTCCCCGAAGCAGTCTCACAGTGTTTACAGGCCTGTCAAGAGCAGGGGATGGCAGGTAGCCTCACGGCAGCGTGAAAGCAGCCTTGAAAACGGGAAAGCAAGCCTAGTTCCGGCAGGCCCCCGTTTGCATGGGCACACTCGGCATACATCCCTGTGGTTTCTAACAAGTCCAAAGAGACACAGGTTACCCTGTGGTTCCTTCCCTGGATCAACTCCTCGAAGTCGGGTGTTCTGCATCAAGGAAACTGCCTCCACCAAGGAACGCCGCGGCTACGCCTCTGGGCCTGTGGCTATCCAAAAGCCTGCAGTGCCGCAGGAAGAACAGAACTGAGATTGCGGTGGGCACGCAAGCCGACCTTCTCTCTAGGAGGCACGGTGACTTCAGGCAGGAGGTCCTAGGTGGAATGTGAAGCCGAGGGTTAATCTGAGTGCCGCTCGACTAGGGCCATGCGTAAGACTTGCACGCCAGGTGGGACGTGCCAGAACGGTGCTCCCGAACGAGGGCGAGTGCTATGGGAAACGAAGCTGCTCCAAAAGAGAGGGCAGCGCCTTTCCCGACGCTCGGCATGCACAGAGTGCCTCCACAGGGCTACTGGCCTGGAGGTTGCTCAGCAGACCCACGGGGTCCTGTGGGTACTCAGTGTTCCCGCCGGGAGCGGGGTGCCCGCGCGGGCCTCCTAGGTGTCCAGAAAACCGTGCTGCAGTTAGAGATATGCAGAGCAGGGGCCACGGCCGCATGGAAACTGCTGCACGCCTCCGCTTCTGCACGGAAAGCAGGGCCTTACCTCCAGGCACGTGCTCACGCTGGGTGCCCCTTTGGCGCCACAGCGTGGTAAGCTGCTGGCTTTCTCCTCGAGCAGGGTGCCTTTAGGGGCGAGGTCCTCGCAGTAGTCAGAGCAGAGTGTTTTCTCATGGCCGCTCACACAAGGGCCACGACAAAAGACTTCCTGGGCACTTCGGACTCACCAGCAATGGGGTCCTGAGGCTGTCCGAGGACCCTGGAAATGCAGCTCCCCTCAAGGAACGGGCCGTGTGTTGCCCGTCACTCGGCACACGCAGAGGGCCTCCACCGGGCAGACCAACGGGCCTCGATGTTGCTCAGCCGGCCCACAGGGGTCCGGAGGTACTCAGTGGCCCTGGAGGGACAATGATGCCCTCCCGAGAGACCTAGGCGTCTTCAGAAGGGTACTTCCTTGAAAACAAAGCAGAACAGCGACTAAGAGCTCATGGAAGCAGCTGCACGCCTCCCTCTCTGCCCGGCTACTCAGGACCTAAACGGGAGGCTAGTTCCCACCTTGAGTCTCCTTTTAGCTCGAGACCTTGTCAGGCTGACCACCAGCCGCGGCCATGGAAGCACCTGGTTTAGACAGAGCAAACTCATTTTTTCCCCAGAAGCGTTCCTACAGGGTTCGCAGGCCGGTCAAGAGCAGGGAACGTCCGGTAGCCTCAAGGCAGCGTGCACACGCAGCCTTCCAAATGGGAAAGCAAGGCTACTCCCAGCGGGCCCCCGTTTCCATGGGCACACTCAGCGTACACCCCTGTGGTCTCTAACGAGTCCAAAGAGACACAGGTTACCCTGTGTCTCCTTCCCTGAATCAACTTCTCGAAGTAGGGTGTTCGGCTTCCAGCGACCTGCCTCAACCAAGGGGCGCCGTCGCTGCTCCTCCGGGCCTGGGGCTGTTCAGAAGCCTGCAGTGCCGCAGGAAGAACAGGACTTAAGTTGCAGTAAGAACGCGAGCCGGCTTTCTCTAGGAGGCACGGTGACTTCAGGCAGGAGGTCCTAGATGGAATGCGAGGCCCAGGGTTTCTCTGAGTGCGGCTCAGACTAGGGCAAGGCGCAAGAAGGCTTCGACGCCAGGTGGGACGTGCCAGGACGGTGCTCCCGAACGTGGGCGAGTGCTGGGGAAATGAAGCTGCTCCACACGGGAGTGCAGTGCGTTTCCCTACGCTCGGCATACACACAGGGGCGCCCAAAGGGCTACGGGCCTGGATGTTGCTTAGCAGACCCAGGTGGGCCCGGGGGTACTCCGTGCTCCTGCCGGGAGCAGGGTGCCCCCGCTAGCGTCCTAGGTGTCCAGAAAATTGTGCGGCCGTTCAAGGTACGCCGAGCAGAGGCCACCGCCTCACGGAAACTGCAGCACGCCTCCGCTTCTGCACGGCAAATCCGGGCCTTACCTCCAGGCGTGTGTTCGTGCTGGGTGTTGCCGGTAGCGGCACAGCATGGTAAGACGCTGACTTTCTCCTCGAGCAGAGTGACTTCAGGTACGAGGGCCTCGACGCATTCAGAGCAGGGCGTTCTCTCACGGCAGCTCACACAGGGGCCACGACAAGGTCTTCCGGGCCCTTCGGACTCACCGGAAATATTGTCCTGAGGCTGTTCGAGGACTCTGGAAATGTAGCTCTCCTCAAGGGACGTGCAGTGTGCTGCCCATCACTCGGCAGGCACAGAGGGCCTCCGAGGGATCCACCAGTGGGCCTCGAAGTTGCTCAGCCGGCCCACAGGGGTCTGCAGGTGCTCAGTGAACTTGGAGGGAAAATGATGCATAACCCGAGAGGCCTAGGAGTCCTCAAAAGGGGACTTCCTTTAAAGTAAAGCGTATACGCGACTAAGAACGCGTGGAAACAGCTGCACGTCTCCCTTTCTGCACGGCTGCTAAGGGCCTAACCTGGAGGCAGGTTTTCACGTTGAGGTTCCCTTTAGCTCTAGAGCTGGTCGGGCGGACCGCCACCGCGGCCGTGGAAGCACCTGGCTCAGACACAGAGCAAAGTCATCATTTTCCCCGAAGCAGTCTCACAGTGTTTACAGGCCTGTCAAGAGCAGGGGATGGCAGGTAGCCTCACGGCAGCGTGAAAGCAGCCTTGAAAACGGGAAAGCAAGCCTAGTTCCGGCAGGCCCCCGTTTGCATGGGCACACTCGGCATACATCCCTGTGGTTTCTAACAAGTCCAAAGAGACACAGGTTACCCTGTGGTTCCTTCCCTGGATCAACTCCTCGAAGTCGGGTGTTCTGCATCAAGGAAACTGCCTCCACCAAGGAACGCCGCGGCTACGCCTCTGGGCCTGTGGCTATCCAAAAGCCTGCAGTGCCGCAGGAAGAACAGAACTGAGATTGCGGTGGGCACGCAAGCCGACCTTCTCTCTAGGAGGCACGGTGACTTCAGGCAGGAGGTCCTAGGTGGAATGTGAAGCCGAGGGTTAATCTGAGTGCCGCTCGACTAGGGCCATGCGTAAGACTTGCACGCCAGGTGGGACGTGCCAGAACGGTGCTCCCGAACGAGGGCGAGTGCTATGGGAAACGAAGCTGCTCCAAAAGAGAGGGCAGCGCCTTTCCCGACGCTCGGCATGCACAGAGTGCCTCCACAGGGCTACTGGCCTGGAGGTTGCTCAGCAGACCCACGGGGTCCTGTGGGTACTCAGTGTTCCCGCCGGGAGCGGGGTGCCCGCGCGGGCCTCCTAGGTGTCCAGAAAACCGTGCTGCAGTTAGAGATATGCAGAGCAGGGGCCACGGCCGCATGGAAACTGCTGCACGCCTCCGCTTCTGCACGGAAAGCAGGGCCTTACCTCCAGGCACGTGCTCACGCTGGGTGCCCCTTTGGCGCCACAGCGTGGTAAGCTGCTGGCTTTCTCCTCGAGCAGGGTGCCTTTAGGGGCGAGGTCCTCGCAGTAGTCAGAGCAGAGTGTTTTCTCATGGCCGCTCACACAAGGGCCACGACAAAAGACTTCCTGGGCACTTCGGACTCACCAGCAATGGGGTCCTGAGGCTGTCCGAGGACCCTGGAAATGCAGCTCCCCTCAAGGAACGGGCCGTGTGTTGCCCGTCACTCGGCACACGCAGAGGGCCTCCACCGGGCAGACCAACGGGCCTCGATGTTGCTCAGCCGGCCCACAGGGGTCCGGAGGTACTCAGTGGCCCTGGAGGGACAATGATGCCCTCCCGAGAGACCTAGGCGTCTTCAGAAGGGTACTTCCTTGAAAACAAAGCAGAACAGCGACTAAGAGCTCATGGAAGCAGCTGCACGCCTCCCTCTCTGCCCGGCTACTCAGGACCTAAACGGGAGGCTAGTTCCCACCTTGAGTCTCCTTTTAGCTCGAGAGCTTGTCAGGCTGACCACCAGCCGCGGCCATGGAAGCACCTGGTTTAGACAGAGCAAACTCATTTTTTCCCCAGAAGCGTTCCTACAGGGTTCGCAGGCCGGTCAAGAGCAGGGAACGTCCGGTAGCCTCAAGGCAGCGTGCACACGCAGCCTTCCAAATGGGAAAGCAAGGCTACTCCCAGCGGGCCCCCGTTTCCATGGGCACACTCAGCGTACACCCCTGTGGTCTCTAACGAGTCCAAAGAGACACAGGTTACCCTGTGTCTCCTTCCCTGAATCAACTTCTCGAAGTAGGGTGTTCGGCTTCCAGCGACCTGCCTCAACCAAGGGGCGCCGTCGCTGCTCCTCCGGGCCTGGGGCTGTTCAGAAGCCTGCAGTGCCGCAGGAAGAACAGGACTTAAGTTGCAGTAAGAACGCGAGCCGGCTTTCTCTAGGAGGCACGGTGACTTCAGGCAGGAGGTCCTAGATGGAATGCGAGGCCCAGGGTTTCTCTGAGTGCGGCTCAGACTAGGGCAAGGCGCAAGAAGGCTTCGACGCCAGGTGGGACGTGCCAGGACGGTGCTCCCGAACGTGGGCGAGTGCTGGGGAAATGAAGCTGCTCCACACGGGAGTGCAGTGCGTTTCCCTACGCTCGGCATACACACAGGGGCGCCCAAAGGGCTACGGGCCTGGATGTTGCTTAGCAGACCCAGGTGGGCCCGGGGGTACTCCGTGCTCCTGCCGGGAGCAGGGTGCCCCCGCTAGCGTCCTAGGTGTCCAGAAAATTGTGCGGCCGTTCAAGGTACGCCGAGCAGAGGCCACCGCCTCACGGAAACTGCAGCACGCCTCCGCTTCTGCACGGCAAATCCGGGCCTTACCTCCAGGCGTGTGTTCGTGCTGGGTGTTGCCGGTAGCGGCACAGCATGGTAAGACGCTGACTTTCTCCTCGAGCAGAGTGACTTCAGGTACGAGGGCCTCGACGCATTCAGAGCAGGGCGTTCTCTCACGGCAGCTCACACAGGGGCCACGACAAGGTCTTCCGGGCCCTTCGGACTCACCGGAAATATTGTCCTGAGGCTGTTCGAGGACTCTGGAAATGTAGCTCTCCTCAAGGGACGTGCAGTGTGCTGCCCATCACTCGGCAGGCACAGAGGGCCTCCGAGGGATCCACCAGTGGGCCTCGAAGTTGCTCAGCCGGCCCACAGGGGTCTGCAGGTGCTCAGTGAACTTGGAGGGAAAATGATGCATAACCCGAGAGGCCTAGGAGTCCTCAAAAGGGGACTTCCTTTAAAGTAAAGCGTATACGCGACTAAGAACGCGTGGAAACAGCTGCACGTCTCCCTTTCTGCACGGCTGCTAAGGGCCTAACCTGGAGGCAGGTTTTCACGTTGAGGTTCCCTTTAGCTCTAGAGCTGGTCGGGCGGACCGCCACCGCGGCCGTGGAAGCACCTGGCTCAGACAAGAGCAAAGTCATCATTTTCCCCGAAGCAGTCTCACAGTGTTTACAGGCCTGTCAAGAGCAGGGGATGGCAGGTAGCCTCACGGCAGCGTGAAAGCAGCCTTGAAAACGGGAAAGCAAGCCTAGTTCCGGCAGGCCCCCGTTTGCATGGGCACACTCGGCATACATCCCTGTGGTTTCTAACAAGTCCAAAGAGACACAGGTTACCCTGTGGTTCCTTCCCTGGATCAACTCCTCGAAGTCGGGTGTTCTGCATCAAGGAAACTGCCTCCACCAAGGAACGCCGCGGCTACGCCTCTGGGCCTGTGGCTATCCAAAAGCCTGCAGTGCCGCAGGAAGAACAGAACTGAGATTGCGGTGGGCACGCAAGCCGACCTTCTCTCTAGGAGGCACGGTGACTTCAGGCAGGAGGTCCTAGGTGGAATGTGAAGCCGAGGGTTAATCTGAGTGCCGCTCGACTAGGGCCATGCGTAAGACTTGCACGCCAGGTGGGACGTGCCAGAACGGTGCTCCCGAACGAGGGCGAGTGCTATGGGAAACGAAGCTGCTCCAAAAGAGAGGGCAGCGCCTTTCCCGACGCTCGGCATGCACAGAGTGCCTCCACAGGGCTACTGGCCTGGAGGTTGCTCAGCAGACCCACGGGGTCCTGTGGGTACTCAGTGTTCCCGCCGGGAGCGGGGTGCCCGCGCGGGCCTCCTAGGTGTCCAGAAAACCGTGCTGCAGTTAGAGATATGCAGAGCAGGGGCCACGGCCGCATGGAAACTGCTGCACGCCTCCGCTTCTGCACGGAAAGCAGGGCCTTACCTCCAGGCACGTGCTCACGCTGGGTGCCCCTTTGGCGCCACAGCGTGGTAAGCTGCTGGCTTTCTCCTCGAGCAGGGTGCCTTTAGGGGCGAGGTCCTCGCAGTAGTCAGAGCAGAGTGTTTTCTCATGGCCGCTCACACAAGGGCCACGACAAAAGACTTCCTGGGCACTTCGGACTCACCAGCAATGGGGTCCTGAGGCTGTCCGAGGACCCTGGAAATGCAGCTCCCCTCAAGGAACGGGCCGTGTGTTGCCCGTCACTCGGCACACGCAGAGGGCCTCCACCGGACAGACCAACGGGCCTCGATGTTGCTCAGCCGGCCCACAGGGGTCCGGAGGTACTCAGTGGCCCTGGAGGGACAATGATGCCCTCCCGAGAGACCTAGGCGTCTTCAGAAGGGTACTTCCTTGAAAACAAAGCAGAACAGCGACTAAGAGCTCATGGAAGCAGCTGCACGCCTCCCTCTCTGCCCGGCTACTCAGGACCTAAACGGGAGGCTAGTTCCCACCTTGAGTCTCCTTTTAGCTCGAGAGCTTGTCAGGCTGACCACCAGCCGCGGCCATGGAAGCACCTGGTTTAGACAGAGCAAACTCATTTTTTCCCCAGAAGCGTTCCTACAGGGTTCGCAGGCCGGTCAAGAGCAGGGAACGTCCGGTAGCTTCAAGGCAGCGTGCACACGCAGCCTTCCAAATGGGAAAGCAAGGCTACTCCCAGCGGGCCCCCGTTTCCATGGGCACACTCAGCGTACACCCCTGTGGTCTCTAACGAGTCCAAAGAGACACAGGTTACCCTGTGTCTCCTTCCCTGAATCAACTTCTCGAAGTAGGGTGTTCGGCTTCCAGCGACCTGCCTCAACCAAGGGGCGCCGTCGCTGCTCCTCCGGGCCTGGGGCTGTTCAGAAGCCTGCAGTGCCGCAGGAAGAACAGGACTTAAGTTGCAGTAAGAACGCGAGCCGGCTTTCTCTAGGAGGCACGGTGACTTCAGGCAGGAGGTCCTAGATGGAATGCGAGGCCCAGGGTTTCTCTGAGTGCGGCTCAGACTAGGGCAAGGCGCAAGAAGGCTTCGACGCCAGGTGGGACGTGCCAGGACGGTGCTCCCGAACGTGGGCGAGTGCTGGGGAAATGAAGCTGCTCCACACGGGAGTGCAGTGCGTTTCCCTACGCTCGGCATACACACAGGGGCGCCCAAAGGGCTACGGGCCTGGATGTTGCTTAGCAGACCCAGGTGGGCCCGGGGGTACTCCGTGCTCCTGCCGGGAGCAGGGTGCCCCCGCTAGCGTCCTAGGTGTCCAGAAAATTGTGCGGCCGTTCAAGGTACGCCGAGCAGAGGCCACCGCCTCACGGAAACTGCAGCACGCCTCCGCTTCTGCACGGCAAATCCGGGCCTTACCTCCAGGCGTGTGTTCGTGCTGGGTGTTGCCGGTAGCGGCACAGCATGGTAAGACGCTGACTTTCTCCTCGAGCAGAGTGACTTCAGGTACGAGGGCCTCGACGCATTCAGAGCAGGGCGTTCTCTCACGGCAGCTCACACAGGGGCCACGACAAGGTCTTCCGGGCCCTTCGGACTCACCGGAAATATTGTCCTGAGGCTGTTCGAGGACTCTGGAAATGTAGCTCTCCTCAAGGGACGTGCAGTGTGCTGCCCATCACTCGGCAGGCACAGAGGGCCTCCGAGGGATCCACCAGTGGGCCTCGAAGTTGCTCAGCCGGCCCACAGGGGTCTGCAGGTGCTCAGTGAACTTGGAGGGAAAATGATGCATAACCCGAGAGGCCTAGGAGTCCTCAAAAGGGGACTTCCTTTAAAGTAAAGCGTATACGCGACTAAGAACGCGTGGAAACAGCTGCACGTCTCCCTTTCTGCACGGCTGCTAAGGGCCTAACCTGGAGGCAGGTTTTCACGTTGAGGTTCCCTTTAGCTCTAGAGCTGGTCGGGCGGACCGCCACCGCGGCCGTGGAAGCACCTGGCTCAGACAGAGCAAAGTCATCATTTTCCCCGAAGCAGTCTCACAGTGTTTACAGGCCTGTCAAGAGCAGGGGATGGCAGGTAGCCTCACGGCAGCGTGAAAGCAGCCTTGAAAACGGGAAAGCAAGCCTAGTTCCGGCAGGCCCCCGTTTGCATGGGCACACTCGGCATACATCCCTGTGGTTTCTAACAAGTCCAAAGAGACACAGGTTACCCTGTGGTTCCTTCCCTGGATCAACTCCTCGAAGTCGGGTGTTCTGCATCAAGGAAACTGCCTCCACCAAGGAACGCCGCGGCTACGCCTCTGGGCCTGTGGCTATCCAAAAGCCTGCAGTGCCGCAGGAAGAACAGAACTGAGATTGCGGTGGGCACGCAAGCCGACCTTCTCTCTAGGAGGCACGGTGACTTCAGGCAGGAGGTCCTAGGTGGAATGTGAAGCCGAGGGTTAATCTGAGTGCCGCTCGACTAGGGCCATGCGTAAGACTTGCACGCCAGGTGGGACGTGCCAGAACGGTGCTCCCGAACGAGGGCGAGTGCTATGGGAAACGAAGCTGCTCCAAAAGAGAGGGCAGCGCCTTTCCCGACGCTCGGCATGCACAGAGTGCCTCCACAGGGCTACTGGCCTGGAGGTTGCTCAGCAGACCCACGGGGTCCTGTGGGTACTCAGTGTTCCCGCCGGGAGCGGGGTGCCCGCGCGGGCCTCCTAGGTGTCCAGAAAACCGTGCTGCAGTTAGAGATATGCAGAGCAGGGGCCACGGCCGCATGGAAACTGCTGCACGCCTCCGCTTCTGCACGGAAAGCAGGGCCTTACCTCCAGGCACGTGCTCACGCTGGGTGCCCCTTTGGCGCCACAGCGTGGTAAGCTGCTGGCTTTCTCCTCGAGCAGGGTGCCTTTAGGGGCGAGGTCCTCGCAGTAGTCAGAGCAGAGTGTTTTCTCATGGCCGCTCACACAAGGGCCACGACAAAAGACTTCCTGGGCACTTCGGACTCACCAGCAATGGGGTCCTGAGGCTGTCCGAGGACCCTGGAAATGCAGCTCCCCTCAAGGAACGGGCCGTGTGTTGCCCGTCACTCGGCACACGCAGAGGGCCTCCACCGGACAGACCAACGGGCCTCGATGTTGCTCAGCCGGCCCACAGGGGTCCGGAGGTACTCAGTGGCCCTGGAGGGACAATGATGCCCTCCCGAGAGACCTAGGCGTCTTCAGAAGGGTACTTCCTTGAAAACAAAGCAGAACAGCGACTAAGAGCTCATGGAAGCAGCTGCACGCCTCCCTCTCTGCCCGGCTACTCAGGACCTAAACGGGAGGCTAGTTCCCACCTTGAGTCTCCTTTTAGCTCGAGAGCTTGTCAGGCTGACCACCAGCCGCGGCCATGGAAGCACCTGGTTTAGACAGAGCAAACTCATTTTTTCCCCAGAAGCGTTCCTACAGGGTTCGCAGGCCGGTCAAGAGCAGGGAACGTCCGGTAGCTTCAAGGCAGCGTGCACACGCAGCCTTCCAAATGGGAAAGCAAGGCTACTCCCAGCGGGCCCCCGTTTCCATGGGCACACTCAGCGTACACCCCTGTGGTCTCTAACGAGTCCAAAGAGACACAGGTTACCCTGTGTCTCCTTCCCTGAATCAACTTCTCGAAGTAGGGTGTTCGGCTTCCAGCGACCTGCCTCAACCAAGGGGCGCCGTCGCTGCTCCTCCGGGCCTGGGGCTGTTCAGAAGCCTGCAGTGCCGCAGGAAGAACAGGACTTAAGTTGCAGTAAGAACGCGAGCCGGCTTTCTCTAGGAGGCACGGTGACTTCAGGCAGGAGGTCCTAGATGGAATGCGAGGCCCAGGGTTTCTCTGAGTGCGGCTCAGACTAGGGCAAGGCGCAAGAAGGCTTCGACGCCAGGTGGGACGTGCCAGGACGGTGCTCCCGAACGTGGGCGAGTGCTGGGGAAATGAAGCTGCTCCACACGGGAGTGCAGTGCGTTTCCCTACGCTCGGCATACACACAGGGGCCCCCAAAGGGCTACGGGCCTGGATGTTGCTTAGCAGACCCAGGTGGGCCCGGGGGTACTCCGTGCTCCTGCCGGGAGCAGGGTGCCCCCGCTAGCGTCCTAGGTGTCCAGAAAATTGTGCGGCCGTTCAAGGTACGCCGAGCAGAGGCCACCGCCTCACGGAAACTGCAGCACGCCTCCGCTTCTGCACGGCAAATCCGGGCCTTACCTCCAGGCGTGTGTTCGTGCTGGGTGTTGCCGGTAGCGGCACAGCATGGTAAGACGCTGACTTTCTCCTCGAGCAGAGTGACTTCAGGTACGAGGGCCTCGACGCATTCAGAGCAGGGCGTTCTCTCACGGCAGCTCACACAGGGGCCACGACAAGGTCTTCCGGGCCCTTCGGACTCACCGGAAATATTGTCCTGAGGCTGTTCGAGGACTCTGGAAATGTAGCTCTCCTCAAGGGACGTGCAGTGTGCTGCCCATCACTCGGCAGGCACAGAGGGCCTCCGAGGGATCCACCAGTGGGCCTCGAAGTTGCTCAGCCGGCCCACAGGGGTCTGCAGGTGCTCAGTGAACTTGGAGGGAAAATGATGCATAACCCGAGAGGCCTAGGAGTCCTCAAAAGGGGACTTCCTTTAAAGTAAAGCGTATACGCGACTAAGAACGCGTGGAAACAGCTGCACGTCTCCCTTTCTGCACGGCTGCTAAGGGCCTAACCTGGAGGCAGGTTTTCACGTTGAGGTTCCCTTTAGCTCTAGAGCTGGTCGGGCGGACCGCCACCGCGGCCGTGGAAGCACCTGGCTCAGACAGAGCAAAGTCATCATTTTCCCCGAAGCAGTCTCACAGTGTTTACAGGCCTGTCAAGAGCAGGGGACGGCAGGTAGCCTCACGGCAGCGTGAAAGCAGCCTTCAAAACGGGAAAGCAAGCCTAGTTC
This sequence comes from Delphinapterus leucas, assembly GCF_059928025.1. NCBI lineage: Eukaryota > Metazoa > Chordata > Mammalia > Artiodactyla > Monodontidae > Delphinapterus > Delphinapterus leucas. The sequence continues at coordinate 2,470,860 of NW_028322262.1, read as the reverse complement.
CGGCAGGCCCCCGTTTGCATGGGCACACTCGGCATACATCCCTGTGGTTTCTAACAAGTCCAAAGAGACACAGGTTACCCTGTGGTTCCTTCCCTGGATCAACTCCTCGAAGTCGGGTGTTCTGCATCAAGGAAACTGCCTCCACCAAGGAACGCCGCGGCTACGCCTCTGGGCCTGTGGCTATCCAAAAGCCTGCAGTGCCGCAGGAAGAACAGAACTGAGATTGCGGTGGGCACGCAAGCCGACCTTCTCTCTAGGAGGCGCGGTGACTTCAGGCAGGAGGTCCTAGGTGGAATGTGAAGCCGAGGGTTAATCTGAGTGCCGCTCGACTAGGGCCATGCGTAAGACTTGCACGCCAGGTGGGACGTGCCAGAACGGTGCTCCCGAACGAGGGCGAGTGCTATGGGAAACGAAGCTGCTCCAAAAGAGAGGGCAGCGCCTTTCCCGACGCTCGGCATGCACAGAGTGCCTCCACAGGGCTACTGGCCTGGAGGTTGCTCAGCAGACCCACGGGGTCCTGTGGGTACTCAGTGTTCCCGCCGGGAGCGGGGTGCCCGCGCGGGCCTCCTAGGTGTCCAGAAAACCGTGCTGCAGTTAGAGATATGCAGAGCAGGGGCCACGGCCGCATGGAAACTGCTGCACGCCTCCGCTTCTGCACGGAAAGCAGGGCCTTACCTCCAGGCACGTGCTCACGCTGGGTGCCCCTTTGGCGCCACAGCGTGGTAAGCTGCTGGCTTTCTCCTCGAGCAGGGTGCCTTTAGGGGCGAGGTCCTCGCAGTAGTCAGAGCAGAGTGTTTTCTCATGGCCGCTCACACAAGGGCCACGACAAAAGACTTCCTGGGCACTTCGGACTCACCAGCAATGGGGTCCTGAGGCTGTCCGAGGACCCTGGAAATGCAGCTCCCCTCAAGGAACGGGCCGTGTGTTGCCCGTCACTCGGCACACGCAGAGGGCCTCCACCGGACAGACCAACGGGCCTCGATGTTGCTCAGCCGGCCCACAGGGGTCCGGAGGTACTCAGTGGCCCTGGAGGGACAATGATGCCCTCCCGAGAGACCTAGGCGTCTTCAGAAGGGTACTTCCTTGAAAACAAAGCAGAACAGCGACTAAGAGCTCATGGAAGCAGCTGCACGCCTCCCTCTCTGCCCGGCTACTCAGGACCTAAACGGGAGGCTAGTTCCCACCTTGAGTCTCCTTTTAGCTCGAGAGCTTGTCAGGCTGACCACCAGCCGCGGCCATGGAAGCACCTGGTTTAGACAGAGCAAACTCATTTTTTCCCCAGAAGCGTTCCTACAGGGTTCGCAGGCCGGTCAAGAGCAGGGAACGTCCGGTAGCTTCAAGGCAGCGTGCACACGCAGCCTTCCAAATGGGAAAGCAAGGCTACTCCCAGCGGGCCCCCGTTTCCATGGGCACACTCAGCGTACACCCCTGTGGTCTCTAACGAGTCCAAAGAGACACAGGTTACCCTGTGTCTCCTTCCCTGAATCAACTTCTCGAAGTAGGGTGTTCGGCTTCCAGCGACCTGCCTCAACCAAGGGGCGCCGTCGCTGCTCCTCCGGGCCTGGGGCTGTTCAGAAGCCTGCAGTGCCGCAGGAAGAACAGGACTTAAGTTGCAGTAAGAACGCGAGCCGGCTTTCTCTAGGAGGCACGGTGACTTCAGGCAGGAGGTCCTAGATGGAATGCGAGGCCCAGGGTTTCTCTGAGTGCGGCTCAGACTAGGGCAAGGCGCAAGAAGGCTTCGACGCCAGGTGGGACGTGCCAGGACGGTGCTCCCGAACGTGGGCGAGTGCTGGGGAAATGAAGCTGCTCCACACGGGAGTGCAGTGCGTTTCCCTACGCTCGGCATACACACAGGGGCCCCCAAAGGGCTACGGGCCTGGATGTTGCTTAGCAGACCCAGGTGGGCCCGGGGGTACTCCGTGCTCCTGCCGGGAGCAGGGTGCCCCCGCTAGCGTCCTAGGTGTCCAGAAAATTGTGCGGCCGTTCAAGGTACGCCGAGCAGAGGCCACCGCCTCACGGAAACTGCAGCACGCCTCCGCTTCTGCACGGCAAATCCGGGCCTTACCTCCAGGCGTGTGTTCGTGCTGGGTGTTGCCGGTAGCGGCACGGCATGGTAAGACGCTGACTTTCTCCTCGAGCAGAGTGACTTCAGGTACGAGGGCCTCGACGCATTCAGAGCAGGGCGTTCTCTCACGGCAGCTCACACAGGGGCCACGACAAGGTCTTCCGGGCCCTTCGGACTCACCGGAAATATTGTCCTGAGGCTGTTCGAGGACTCTGGAAATGTAGCTCTCCTCAAGGGACGTGCAGTGTGCTGCCCATCACTCGGCAGGCACAGAGGGCCTCCGAGGGATCCACCAGTGGGCCTCGAAGTTGCTCAGCCGGCCCACAGGGGTCTGCAGGTGCTCAGTGAACTTGGAGGGAAAATGATGCATAACCCGAGAGGCCTAGGAGTCCTCAAAAGGGGACTTCCTTTAAAGTAAAGCGTATACGCGACTAAGGACGCGTGGAAACAGCTGCACGTCTCCCTTTCTGCACGGCTGCTAAGGGCCTAACCTGGAGGCAGGTTTTCACGTTGAGGTTCCCTTTAGCTCTAGAGCTGGTCGGGCGGACCGCCACCGCGGCCGTGGAAGCACCTGGCTCAGACAGAGCAAAGTCATCATTTTCCCCGAAGCAGTCTCACAGTGTTTACAGGCCTGTCAAGAGCAGGGGATGGCAGGTAGCCTCACGGCAGCGTGAAAGCAGCCTTCAAAACGGGAAAGCAAGCCTAGTTCCGGCAGGCCCCCGTTTGCATGGGCACACTCGGCATACATCCCTGTGGTTTCTAACAAGTCCAAAGAGACACAGGTTACCCTGTGGTTCCTTCCCTGGATCAACTCCTCGAAGTCGGGTGTTCTGCATCAAGGAAACTGCCTCCACCAAGGAACGCCGCGGCTACGCCTCTGGGCCTGTGGCTATCCAAAAGCCTGCAGTGCCGCGGGAAGAACAGAACTGAGATTGCGGTGGGCACGCAAGCCGACCTTCTCTCTAGGAGGCGCGGTGACTTCAGGCAGGAGGTCCTAGGTGGAATGTGAAGCCGAGGGTTAATCTGAGTGCCGCTCGACTAGGGCCATGCGTAAGACTTGCACGCCAGGTGGGACGTGCCAGAACGGTGCTCCCGAACGAGGGCGAGTGCTATGGGAAACGAAGCTGCTCCAAAAGAGAGGGCAGCGCCTTTCCCGACGCTCGGCATGCACAGAGTGCCTCCACAGGGCTACTGGCCTGGAGGTTGCTCAGCAGACCCACGGGGTCCTGTGGGTACTCAGTGTTCCCGCCGGGAGCGGGGTGCCCGCGCGGGCCTCCTAGGTGTCCAGAAAACCGTGCTGCAGTTAGAGATATGCAGAGCAGGGGCCACGGCCGCATGGAAACTGCTGCACGCCTCCGCTTCTGCACGGAAAGCAGGGCCTTACCTCCAGGCACGTGCTCACGCTGGGTGCCCCTTTGGCGCCACAGCGTGGTAAGCTGCTGGCTTTCTCCTCGAGCAGGGTGCCTTTAGGGGCGAGGTCCTCGCAGTGGTCAGAGCAGAGTGTTTTCTCATGGCCGCTCACACAAGGGCCACGACAAAAGACTTCCTGGGCACTTCGGGCTCACCAGCAATGGGGTCCTGAGGCTGTCCGAGGACCCTGGAAATGCAGCTCCCCTCAAGGAACGGGCCGTGTGTTGCCCGTCACTCGGCACACGCAGAGGGCCTCCACCGGACAGACCAACGGGCCTCGATGTTGCTCAGCCGGCCCACAGGGGTCCGGAGGTACTCAGTGGCCCTGGAGGGACAATGATGCCCTCCCGAGAGACCTAGGCGTCTTCAGAAGGGTACTTCCTTGAAAACAAAGCAGAACAGCGACTAAGAGCTCATGGAAGCAGCTGCACGCCTCCCTCTCTGCCCGGCTACTCAGGACCTAAACGGGAGGCTAGTTCCCACCTTGAGTCTCCTTTTAGCTCGAGAGCTCGTCAGGCTGACCACCAGCCGCGGCCATGCAAGCACCTGGTTTAGACAGAGCAAACTCATTTTTTCCCCAGAAGCGTTCCTACAGGGTTCGCAGGCCGGTCAAGAGCAGGGAACGTCCGGTAGCTTCAAGGCAGCGTGCACACGCAGCCTTCCAAATGGGAAAGCAAGGCTACTCCCAGCGGGCCCCCGTTTCCATGGGCACACTCAGCGTACACCCCTGTGGTCTCTAACGAGTCCAAAGAGACACAGGTTACCCTGTGTCTCCTTCCCTGAATCAACTTCTCGAAGTAGGGTGTTCGGCTTCCAGCGACCTGCCTCAACCAAGGGGCGCCGTCGCTGCTCCTCCGGGCCTGGGGCTGTTCAGAAGCCTGCAGTGCCGCAGGAAGAACAGGACTTAAGTTGCAGTAAGAACGCGAGCCGGCTTTCTCTAGGAGGCACGGTGACTTCAGGCAGGAGGTCCTAGATGGAATGCGAGGCCCAGGGTTTCTCTGAGTGCGGCTCAGACTAGGGCAAGGCGCAAGAAGGCTTCGACGCCAGGTGGGACGTGCCAGGACGGTGCTCCCGAACGTGGGCGAGTGCTGGGGAAATGAAGCTGCTCCACACGGGAGTGCAGTGCGTTTCCCTACGCTCGGCATACACACAGGGGCCCCCAAAGGGCTACGGGCCTGGATGTTGCTTAGCAGACCCAGGTGGGCCCGGGGGTACTCCGTGCTCCTGCCGGGAGCAGGGTGCCCCCGCTAGCGTCCTAGGTGTCCAGAAAATTGTGCGGCCGTTCAAGGTACGCCGAGCAGAGGCCACCGCCTCACGGAAACTGCAGCACGCCTCCGCTTCTGCACGGCAAATCCGGGCCTTACCTCCAGGCGTGTGTTCGTGCTGGGTGTTGCCGGTAGCGGCACGGCATGGTAAGACGCTGACTTTCTCCTCGAGCAGAGTGACTTCAGGTACGAGGGCCTCGACGCATTCAGAGCAGGGCGTTCTCTCACGGCAGCTCACACAGGGGCCACGACAAGGTCTTCCGGGCCCTTCGGACTCACCGGAAATATTGTCCTGAGGCTGTTCGAGGACTCTGGAAATGTAGCTCTCCTCAAGGGACGTGCAGTGTGCTGCCCATCACTCGGCAGGCACAGAGGGCCTCCGAGGGATCCACCAGTGGGCCTCGAAGTTGCTCAGCCGGCCCACAGGGGTCTGCAGGTGCTCAGTGAACTTGGAGGGAAAATGATGCATAACCCGAGAGGCCTAGGAGTCCTCAAAAGGGGACTTCCTTTAAAGTAAAGCGTATACGCGACTAAGAACGCGTGGAAACAGCTGCACGTCTCCCTTTCTGCACGGCTGCTAAGGGCCTAACCTGGAGGCAGGTTTTCACGTTGAGGTTCCCTTTAGCTCTAGAGCTGGTCGGGCGGACCGCCACCGCGGCCGTGGAAGCACCTGGCTCAGACAGAGCAAAGTCATCATTTTCCCCGAAGCAGTCTCACAGTGTTTACAGGCCTGTCAAGAGCAGGGGACGGCAGGTAGCCTCACGGCAGCGTGAAAGCAGCCTTCAAAACGGGAAAGCAAGCCTAGTTCCGGCAGGCCCCCGTTTGCATGGGCACACTCGGCATACATCCCTGTGGTTTCTAACAAGTCCAAAGAGACACAGGTTACCCTGTGGTTCCTTCCCTGGATCAACTCCTCGAAGTCGGGTGTTCTGCATCAAGGAAACTGCCTCCACCAAGGAACGCCGCGGCTACGCCTCTGGGCCTGTGGCTATCCAAAAGCCTGCAGTGCCGCGGGAAGAACAGAACTGAGATTGCGGTGGGCACGCAAGCCGACCTTCTCTCTAGGAGGCGCGGTGACTTCAGGCAGGAGGTCCTAGGTGGAATGTGAAGCCGAGGGTTAATCTGAGTGCCGCTCGACTAGGGCCATGCGTAAGACTTGCACGCCAGGTGGGACGTGCCAGAACGGTGCTCCCGAACGAGGGCGAGTGCTATGGGAAACGAAGCTGCTCCAAAAGAGAGGGCAGCGCCTTTCCCGACGCTCGGCATGCACAGAGTGCCTCCACAGGGCTACTGGCCTGGAGGTTGCTCAGCAGACCCACGGGGTCCTGTGGGTACTCAGTGTTCCCGCCGGGAGCGGGGTGCCCGCGCGGGCCTCCTAGGTGTCCAGAAAACCGTGCTGCAGTTAGAGATATGCAGAGCAGGGGCCACGGCCGCATGGAAACTGCTGCACGCCTCCGCTTCTGCACGGAAAGCAGGGCCTTACCTCCAGGCACGTGCTCACGCTGGGTGCCCCTTTGGCGCCACAGCGTGGTAAGCTGCTGGCTTTCTCCTCGAGCAGGGTGCCTTTAGGGGCGAGGTCCTCGCAGTGGTCAGAGCAGAGTGTTTTCTCATGGCCGCTCACACAAGGGCCACGACAAAAGACTTCCTGGGCACTTCGGACTCACCAGCAATGGGGTCCTGAGGCTGTCCGAGGACCCTGGAAATGCAGCTCCCCTCAAGGAACGGGCCGTGTGTTGCCCGTCACTCGGCACACGCAGAGGGCCTCCACCGGACAGACCAACGGGCCTCGATGTTGCTCAGCCGGCCCACAGGGGTCCGGAGGTACTCAGTGGCCCTGGAGGGACAATGATGCCCTCCCGAGAGACCTAGGCGTCTTCAGAAGGGTACTTCCTTGAAAACAAAGCAGAACAGCGACTAAGAGCTCATGGAAGCAGCTGCACGCCTCCCTCTCTGCCCGGCTACTCAGGACCTAAACGGGAGTCTAGTTCCCACCTTGAGTCTCCTTTTAGCTCGAGAGCTCGTCAGGCTGACCACCAGCCGCGGCCATGGAAGCACCTGGTTTAGACAGAGCAAACTCATTTTTTCCCCAGAAGCGTTCCTACAGGGTTCGCAGGCCGGTCAAGAGCAGGGAACGTCCGGTAGCTTCAAGGCAGCGTGCACACGCAGCCTTCCAAATGGGAAAGCAAGGCTACTCCCAGCGGGCCCCCGTTTCCATGGGCACACTCAGCGTACACCCCTGTGGTCTCTAACGAGTCCAAAGAGACACAGGTTACCCTGTGTCTCCTTCCCTGAATCAACTTCTCGAAGTAGGGTGTTCGGCTTCCAGCGACCTGCCTCAACCAAGGGGCGCCGTCGCTGCTCCTCCGGGCCTGGGGCTGTTCAGAAGCCTGCATGCAGTGCCGCAGGAAGAACAGGACTTAAGTTGCAGTAAGAACGCGAGCCGGCTTTCTCTAGGAGGCACGGTGACTTCAGGCAGGAGGTCCTAGATGGAATGCGAGGCCCAGGGTTTCTCTGAGTGCGGCTCAGACTAGGGCAAGGCGCAAGAAGGCTTCGACGCCAGGTGGGACGTGCCAGGACGGTGCTCCCGAACGTGGGCGAGTGCTGGGGAAATGAAGCTGCTCCACACGGGAGTGCAGTGCGTTTCCCTACGCTCGGCATACACACAGGGGCCCCCAAAGGGCTACGGGCCTGGATGTTGCTTAGCAGACCCAGGTGGGCCCGGGGGTACTCCGTGCTCCTGCCGGGAGCAGGGTGCCCCCGCTAGCGTCCTAGGTGTCCAGAAAATTGTGCGGCCGTTCAAGGTACGCCGAGCAGAGGCCACCGCCTCACGGAAACTGCAGCACGCCTCCGCTTCTGCACGGCAAATCCGGGCCTTACCTCCAGGCGTGTGTTCGTGCTGGGTGTTGCCGGTAGCGGCACGGCATGGTAAGACGCTGACTTTCTCCTCGAGCAGAGTGACTTCAGGTACGAGGGCCTCGACGCATTCAGAGCAGGGCGTTCTCTCACGGCAGCTCACACAGGGGCCACGACAAGGTCTTCCGGGCCCTTCGGACTCACCGGAAATATTGTCCTGAGGCTGTTCGAGGACTCTGGAAATGTAGCTCTCCTCAAGGGACGTGCAGTGTGCTGCCCATCACTCGGCAGGCACAGAGGGCCTCCGAGGGATCCACCAGTGGGCCTCGAAGTTGCTCAGCCGGCCCACAGGGGTCTGCAGGTGCTCAGTGAACTTGGAGGGAAAATGATGCATAACCCGAGAGGCCTAGGAGTCCTCAAAAGGGGACTTCCTTTAAAGTAAAGCGTATACGCGACTAAGAACGCGTGGAAACAGCTGCACGTCTCCCTTTCTGCACGGCTGCTAAGGGCCTAACCTGGAGGCAGGTTTTCACGTTGAGGTTCCCTTTAGCTCTAGAGCTGGTCGGGCGGACCGCCACCGCGGCCGTGGAAGCACCTGGCTCAGACAGAGCAAAGTCATCATTTTCCCCGAAGCAGTCTCACAGTGTTTACAGGCCTGTCAAGAGCAGGGGACGGCAGGTAGCCTCACGGCAGCGTGAAAGCAGCCTTCAAAACGGGAAAGCAAGCCTAGTTCCGGCAGGCCCCCGTTTGCATGGGCACACTCGGCATACATCCCTGTGGTTTCTAACAAGTCCAAAGAGACACAGGTTACCCTGTGGTTCCTTCCCTGGATCAACTCCTCGAAGTCGGGTGTTCTGCATCAAGGAAACTGCCTCCACCAAGGAACGCCGCGGCTACGCCTCTGGGCCTGTGGCTATCCAAAAGCCTGCAGTGCCGCGGGAAGAACAGAACTGAGATTGCGGTGGGCACGCAAGCCGACCTTCTCTCTAGGAGGCGCGGTGACTTCAGGCAGGAGGTCCTAGGTGGAATGTGAAGCCGAGGGTTAATCTGAGTGCCGCTCGACTAGGGCCATGCGTAAGACTTGCACGCCAGGTGGGACGTGCCAGAACGGTGCTCCCGAACGAGGGCGAGTGCTATGGGAAACGAAGCTGCTCCAAAAGAGAGGGCAGCGCCTTTCCCGACGCTCGGCATGCACAGAGTGCCTCCACAGGGCTACTGGCCTGGAGGTTGCTCAGCAGACCCACGGGGTCCTGTGGGTACTCAGTGTTCCCGCCGGGAGCGGGGTGCCCGCGCGGGCCTCCTAGGTGTCCAGAAAACCGTGCTGCAGTTAGAGATATGCAGAGCAGGGGCCACGGCCGCATGGAAACTGCTGCACGCCTCCGCTTCTGCACGGAAAGCAGGGCCTTACCTCCAGGCACGTGCTCACGCTGGGTGCCCCTTTGGCGCCACAGCGTGGTAAGCTGCTGGCTTTCTCCTCGAGCAGGGTGCCTTTAGGGGCGAGGTCCTCGCAGTGGTCAGAGCAGAGTGTTTTCTCATGGCCGCTCACACAAGGGCCACGACAAAAGGCTTCCTGGGCACTTCGGGCTCACCAGCAATGGGGTCCTGAGGCTGTCCGAGGACCCTGGAAATGCAGCTCCCCTCAAGGAACGGGCCGTGTGTTGCCCGTCACTCGGCACACGCAGAGGGCCTCCACCGGACAGACCAACGGGCCTCGATGTTGCTCAGCCGGCCCACAGGGGTCCGGAGGTACTCAGTGGCCCTGGAGGGACAATGATGCCCTCCCGAGAGACCTAGGCGTCTTCAGAAGGGTACTTCCTTGAAAACAAAGCAGAACAGCGACTAAGAGCTCATGGAAGCAGCTGCACGCCTCCCTCTCTGCCCGGCTACTCAGGACCTAAACGGGAGGCTAGTTCCCACCTTGAGTCTCCTTTTAGCTCGAGAGCTTGTCAGGCTGACCACCAGCCGCGGCCATGGAAGCACCTGGTTTAGACAGAGCAAACTCATTTTTTCCCCAGAAGCGTTCCTACAGGGTTCGCAGGCCGGTCAAGAGCAGGGAACGTCCGGTAGCTTCAAGGCAGCGTGCACACGCAGCCTTCCAAATGGGAAAGCAAGGCTACTCCCAGCGGGCCCCCGTTTCCATGGGCACACTCAGCGTACACCCCTGTGGTCTCTAACGAGTCCAAAGAGACACAGGTTACCCTGTGTCTCCTTCCCTGAATCAACTTCTCGAAGTAGGGTGTTCGGCTTCCAGCGACCTGCCTCAACCAAGGGGCGCCGTCGCTGCTCCTCCGGGCCTGGGGCTGTTCAGAAGCCTGCAGTGCCGCAGGAAGAACAGGACTTAAGTTGCAGTAAGAACGCGAGCCGGCTTTCTCTAGGAGGCACGGTGACTTCAGGCAGGAGGTCCTAGATGGAATGCGAGGCCCAGGGTTTCTCTGAGTGCGGCTCAGACTAGGGCAAGGCGCAAGAAGGCTTCGACGCCAGGTGGGACGTGCCAGGACGGTGCTCCCGAACGTGGGCGAGTGCTGGGGAAATGAAGCTGCTCCACACGGGAGTGCAGTGCGTTTCCCTACGCTCGGCATACACACAGGGGCCCCCAAAGGGCTACGGGCCTGGATGTTGCTTAGCAGACCCAGGTGGGCCCGGGGGTACTCCGTGCTCCTGCCGGGAGCAGGGTGCCCCCGCTAGCGTCCTAGGTGTCCAGAAAATTGTGCGGCCGTTCAAGGTACGCCGAGCAGAGGCCACCGCCTCACGGAAACTGCAGCACGCCTCCGCTTCTGCACGGCAAATCCGGGCCTTACCTCCAGGCGTGTGTTCGTGCTGGGTGTTGCCGGTAGCGGCACGGCATGGTAAGACGCTGACTTTCTCCTCGAGCAGAGTGACTTCAGGTACGAGGGCCTCGACGCATTCAGAGCAGGGCGTTCTCTCACGGCAGCTCACACAGGGGCCACGACAAGGTCTTCCGGGCCCTTCGGACTCACCGGAAATATTGTCCTGAGGCTGTTCGAGGACTCTGGAAATGTAGCTCTCCTCAAGGGACGTGCAGTGTGCTGCCCATCACTCGGCAGGCACAGAGGGCCTCCGAGGGATCCACCAGTGGGCCTCGAAGTTGCTCAGCCGGCCCACAGGGGTCTGCAGGTGCTCAGTGAACTTGGAGGGAAAATGATGCATAACCCGAGAGGCCTAGGAGTCCTCAAAAGGGGACTTCCTTTAAAGTAAAGCGTATACGCGACTAAGAACGCGTGGAAACAGCTGCACGTCTCCCTTTCTGCACGGCTGCTAAGGGCCTAACCTGGAGGCAGGTTTTCACGTTGAGGTTCCCTTTAGCTCTAGAGCTGGTCGGGCGGACCGCCACCGCGGCCGTGGAAGCACCTGGCTCAGACAGAGCAAAGTCATCATTTTCCCCGAAGCAGTCTCACAGTGTTTACAGGCCTGTCAAGAGCAGGGGACGGCAGGTAGCCTCACGGCAGCGTGAAAGCAGCCTTCAAAACGGGAAAGCAAGCCTAGTTCCGGCAGGCCCCCGTTTGCATGGGCACACTCGGCATACATCCCTGTGGTTTCTAACAAGTCCAAAGAGACACAGGTTACCCTGTGGTTCCTTCCCTGGATCAACTCCTCGAAGTCGGGTGTTCTGCATCAAGGAAACTGCCTCCACCAAGGAACGCCGCGGCTACGCCTCTGGGCCTGTGGCTATCCAAAAGCCTGCAGTGCCGCGGGAAGAACAGAACTGAGATTGCGGTGGGCACGCAAGCCGACCTTCTCTCTAGGAGGCGCGGTGACTTCAGGCAGGAGGTCCTAGGTGGAATGTGAAGCCGAGGGTTAATCTGAGTGCCGCTCGACTAGGGCCATGCGTAAGACTTGCACGCCAGGTGGGACGTGCCAGAACGGTGCTCCCGAACGAGGGCGAGTGCTATGGGAAACGAAGCTGCTCCAAAAGAGAGGGCAGCGCCTTTCCCGACGCTCGGCATGCACAGAGTGCCTCCACAGGGCTACTGGCCTGGAGGTTGCTCAGCAGACCCACGGGGTCCTGTGGGTACTCAGTGTTCCCGCCGGGAGCGGGGTGCCCGCGCGGGCCTCCTAGGTGTCCAGAAAACCGTGCTGCAGTTAGAGATATGCAGAGCAGGGGCCACGGCCGCATGGAAACTGCTGCACGCCTCCGCTTCTGCACGGAAAGCAGGGCCTTACCTCCAGGCACGTGCTCACGCTGGGTGCCCCTTTGGCGCCACAGCGTGGTAAGCTGCTGGCTTTCTCCTCGAGCAGGGTGCCTTTAGGGGCGAGGTCCTCGCAGTGGTCAGAGCAGAGTGTTTTCTCATGGCCGCTCACACAAGGGCCACGACAAAAGACTTCCTGGGCACTTCGGACTCACCAGCAATGGGGTCCTGAGGCTGTCCGAGGACCCTGGAAATGCAGCTCCCCTCAAGGAACGGGCCGTGTGTTGCCCGTCACTCGGCACACGCAGAGGGCCTCCACCGGACAGACCAACGGGCCTCGATGTTGCTCAGCCGGCCCACAGGGGTCCGGAGGTACTCAGTGGCCCTGGAGGGACAATGATGCCCTCCCGAGAGACCTAGGCGTCTTCAGAAGGGTACTTCCTTGAAAACAAAGCAGAACAGCGACTAAGAGCTCATGGAAGCAGCTGCACGCCTCCCTCTCTGCCCGGCTACTCAGGACCTAAACGGGAGGCTAGTTCCCACCTTGAGTCTCCTTTTAGCTCGAGAGCTTGTCAGGCTGACCACCAGCCGCGGCCATGGAAGCACCTGGTTTAGACAGAGCAAACTCATTTTTTCCCCAGAAGCGTTCCTACAGGGTTCGCAGGCCGGTCAAGAGCAGGGAACGTCCGGTAGCTTCAAGGCAGCGTGCACACGCAGCCTTCCAAATGGGAAAGCAAGGCTACTCCCAGCGGGCCCCCGTTTCCATGGGCACACTCAGCGTACACCCCTGTGGTCTCTAACGAGTCCAAAGAGACACAGGTTACCCTGTGTCTCCTTCCCTGAATCAACTTCTCGAAGTAGGGTGTTCGGCTTCCAGCGACCTGCCTCAACCAAGGGGCGCCGTCGCTGCTCCTCCGGGCCTGGGGCTGTTCAGAAGCCTGCAGTGCCGCAGGAAGAACAGGACTTAAGTTGCAGTAAGAACGCGAGCCGGCTTTCTCTAGGAGGCACGGTGACTTCAGGCAGGAGGTCCTAGATGGAATGCGAGGCCCAGGGTTTCTCTGAGTGCGGCTCAGACTAGGGCAAGGCGCAAGAAGGCTTCGACGCCAGGTGGGACGTGCCAGGACGGTGCTCCCGAACGTGGGCGAGTGCTGGGGAAATGAAGCTGCTCCACACGGGAGTGCAGTGCGTTTCCCTACGCTCGGCATACACACAGGGGCCCCCAAAGGGCTACGGGCCTGGATGTTGCTTAGCAGACCCAGGTGGGCCCGGGGGTACTCCGTGCTCCTGCCGGGAGCAGGGTGCCCCCGCTAGCGTCCTAGGTGTCCAGAAAATTGTGCGGCCGTTCAAGGTACGCCGAGCAGAGGCCACCGCCTCACGGAAACTGCAGCACGCCTCCGCTTCTGCACGGCAAATCCGGGCCTTACCTCCAGGCGTGTGTTCGTGCTGGGTGTTGCCGGTAGCGGCACGGCATGGTAAGACGCTGACTTTCTCCTCGAGCAGAGTGACTTCAGGTACGAGGGCCTCGACGCATTCAGAGCAGGGCGTTCTCTCACGGCAGCTCACACAGGGGCCACGACAAGGTCTTCCGGGCCCTTCGGACTCACCGGAAATATTGTCCTGAGGCTGTTCGAGGACTCTGGAAATGTAGCTCTCCTCAAGGGACGTGCAGTGTGCTGCCCATCACTCGGCAGGCACAGAGGGCCTCCGAGGGATCCACCAGTGGGCCTCGAAGTTGCTCAGCCGGCCCACAGGGGTCTGCAGGTGCTCAGTGAACTTGGAGGGAAAATGATGCATAACCCGAGAGGCCTAGGAGTCCTCAAAAGGGGACTTCCTTTAAAGTAAAGCGTATACGCGACTAAGAACGCGTGGAAACAGCTGCACGTCTCCCTTTCTGCACGGCTGCTAAGGGCCTAACCTGGAGGCAGGTTTTCACGTTGAGGTTCCCTTTAGCTCTAGAGCTGGTCGGGCGGACCGCCACCGCGGCCGTGGAAGCACCTGGCTCAGACAGAGCAAAGTCATCATTTTCCCCGAAGCAGTCTCACAGTGTTTACAGGCCTGTCAAGAGCAGGGGACGGCAGGTAGCCTCACGGCAGCGTGAAAGCAGCCTTCAAAACGGGAAAGCAAGCCTAGTTCCGGCAGGCCCCCGTTTGCATGGGCACACTCGGCATACATCCCTGTGGTTTCTAACAAGTCCAAAGAGACACAGGTTACCCTGTGGTTCCTTCCCTGGATCAACTCCTCGAAGTCGGGTGTTCTGCATCAAGGAAACTGCCTCCACCAAGGAACGCCGCGGCTACGCCTCTGGGCCTGTGGCTATCCAAAAGCCTGCAGTGCCGCGGGAAGAACAGAACTGAGATTGCGGTGGGCACGCAAGCCGACCTTCTCTCTAGGAGGCGCGGTGACTTCAGGCAGGAGGTCCTAGGTGGAATGTGAAGCCGAGGGTTAATCTGAGTGCCGCTCGACTAGGGCCATGCGTAAGACTTGCACGCCAGGTGGGACGTGCCAGAACGGTGCTCCCGAACGAGGGCGAGTGCTATGGGAAACGAAGCTGCTCCAAAAGAGAGGGCAGCGCCTTTCCCGACGCTCGGCATGCACAGAGTGCCTCCACAGGGCTACTGGCCTGGAGGTTGCTCAGCAGACCCACGGGGTCCTGTGGGTACTCAGTGTTCCCGCCGGGAGCGGGGTGCCCGCGCGGGCCTCCTAGGTGTCCAGAAAACCGTGCTGCAGTTAGAGATATGCAGAGCAGGGGCCACGGCCGCATGGAAACTGCTGCACGCCTCCGCTTCTGCACGGAAAGCAGGGCCTTACCTCCAGGCACGTGCTCACGCTGGGTGCCCCTTTGGCGCCACAGCGTGGTAAGCTGCTGGCTTTCTCCTCGAGCAGGGTGCCTTTAGGGGCGAGGTCCTCGCAGTGGTCAGAGCAGAGTGTTTTCTCATGGCCGCTCACACAAGGGCCACGACAAAAGACTTCCTGGGCACTTCGGACTCACCAGCAATGGGGTCCTGAGGCTGTCCGAGGACCCTGGAAATGCAGCTCCCCTCAAGGAACGGGCCGTGTGTTGCCCGTCACTCGGCACACGCAGAGGGCCTCCACCGGACAGACCAACGGGCCTCGATGTTGCTCAGCCGGCCCACAGGGGTCCGGAGGTACTCAGTGGCCCTGGAGGGACAATGATGCCCTCCCGAGAGACCTAGGCGTCTTCAGAAGGGTACTTCCTTGAAAACAAAGCAGAACAGCGACTAAGAGCTCATGGAAGCAGCTGCACGCCTCCCTCTCTGCCCGGCTACTCAGGACCTAAACGGGAGGCTAGTTCCCACCTTGAGTCTCCTTTTAGCTCGAGAGCTTGTCAGGCTGACCACCAGCCGCGGCCATGCAAGCACCTGGTTTAGACAGAGCAAACTCATTTTTTCCCCAGAAGCGTTCCTACAGGGTTCGCAGGCCGGTCAAGAGCAGGGAACGTCCGGTAGCTTCAAGGCAGCGTGCACACGCAGCCTTCCAAATGGGAAAGCAAGGCTACTCCCAGCGGGCCCCCGTTTCCATGGGCACACTCAGCGTACACCCCTGTGGTCTCTAACGAGTCCAAAGAGACACAGGTTACCCTGTGTCTCCTTCCCTGAATCAACTTCTCGAAGTAGGGTGTTCGGCTTCCAGCGACCTGCCTCAACCAAGGGGCGCCGTCGCTGCTCCTCCGGGCCTGGGGCTGTTCAGAAGCCTGCAGTGCCGCAGGAAGAACAGGACTTAAGTTGCAGTAAGAACGCGAGCCGGCTTTCTCTAGGAGGCACGGTGACTTCAGGCAGGAGGTCCTAGATGGAATGCGAGGCCCAGGGTTTCTCTGAGTGCGGCTCAGACTAGGGCAAGGCGCAAGAAGGCTTCGACGCCAGGTGGGACGTGCCAGGACGGTGCTCCCGAACGTGGGCGAGTGCTGGGGAAATGAAGCTGCTCCACACGGGAGTGCAGTGCGTTTCCCTACGCTCGGCATACACACAGGGGCCCCCAAAGGGCTACGGGCCTGGATGTTGCTTAGCAGACCCAGGTGGGCCCGGGGGTACTCCGTGCTCCTGCCGGGAGCAGGGTGCCCCCGCTAGCGTCCTAGGTGTCCAGAAAATTGTGCGGCCGTTCAAGGTACGCCGAGCAGAGGCCACCGCCTCACGGAAACTGCAGCACGCCTCCGCTTCTGCACGGCAAATCCGGGCCTTACCTCCAGGCGTGTGTTCGTGCTGGGTGTTGCCGGTAGCGGCACGGCATGGTAAGACGCTGACTTTCTCCTCGAGCAGAGTGACTTCAGGTACGAGGGCCTCGACGCATTCAGAGCAGGGCGTTCTCTCACGGCAGCTCACACAGGGGCCACGACAAGGTCTTCCGGGCCCTTCGGACTCACCGGAAATATTGTCCTGAGGCTGTTCGAGGACTCTGGAAATGTAGCTCTCCTCAAGGGACGTGCAGTGTGCTGCCCATCACTCGGCAGGCACAGAGGGCCTCCGAGGGATCCACCAGTGGGCCTCGAAGTTGCTCAGCCGGCCCACAGGGGTCTGCAGGTGCTCAGTGAACTTGGAGGGAAAATGATGCATAACCCGAGAGGCCTAGGAGTCCTCAAAAGGGGACTTCCTTTAAAGTAAAGCGTATACGCGACTAAGAACGCGTGGAAACAGCTGCACGTCTCCCTTTCTGCACGGCTGCTAAGGGCCTAACCTGGAGGCAGGTTTTCACGTTGAGGTTCCCTTTAGCTCTAGAGCTGGTCGGGCGGACCGCCACCGCGGCCGTGGAAGCACCTGGCTCAGACAGAGCAAAGTCATCATTTTCCCCGAAGCAGTCTCACAGTGTTTACAGGCCTGTCAAGAGCAGGGGACGGCAGGTAGCCTCACGGCAGCGTGAAAGCAGCCTTCAAAACGGGAAAGCAAGCCTAGTTCCGGCAGGCCCCCGTTTGCATGGGCACACTCGGCATACATCCCTGTGGTTTCTAACAAGTCCAAAGAGACACAGGTTACCCTGTGGTTCCTTCCCTGGATCAACTCCTCGAAGTCGGGTGTTCTGCATCAAGGAAACTGCCTCCACCAAGGAACGCCGCGGCTACGCCTCTGGGCCTGTGGCTATCCAAAAGCCTGCAGTGCCGCGGGAAGAACAGAACTGAGATTGCGGTGGGCACGCAAGCCGACCTTCTCTCTAGGAGGCGCGGTGACTTCAGGCAGGAGGTCCTAGGTGGAATGTGAAGCCGAGGGTTAATCTGAGTGCCGCTCGACTAGGGCCATGCGTAAGACTTGCACGCCAGGTGGGACGTGCCAGAACGGTGCTCCCGAACGAGGGCGAGTGCTATGGGAAACGAAGCTGCTCCAAAAGAGAGGGCAGCGCCTTTCCCGACGCTCGGCATGCACAGAGTGCCTCCACAGGGCTACTGGCCTGGAGGTTGCTCAGCAGACCCACGGGGTCCTGTGGGTACTCAGTGTTCCCGCTGGGAGCGGGGTGCCCGCGCGGGCCTCCTAGGTGTCCAGAAAACCGTGCTGCAGTTAGAGATATGCAGAGCAGGGGCCACGGCCGCATGGAAACTGCTGCACGCCTCCGCTTCTGCACGGAAAGCAGGGCCTTACCTCCAGGCACGTGCTCACGCTGGGTGCCCCTTTGGCGCCACAGCGTGGTAAGCTGCTGGCTTTCTCCTCGAGCAGGGTGCCTTTAGGGGCGAGGTCCTCGCAGTGGTCAGAGCAGAGTGTTTTCTCATGGCCGCTCACACAAGGGCCACGACAAAAGACTTCCTGGGCACTTCGGGCTCACCAGCAATGGGGTCCTGAGGCTGTCCGAGGACCCTGGAAATGCAGCTCCCCTCAAGGAACGGGCCGTGTGTTGCCCGTCACTCGGCACACGCAGAGGGCCTCCACCGGACAGACCAACGGGCCTCGATGTTGCTCAGCCGGCCCACAGGGGTCCGGAGGTACTCAGTGGCCCTGGAGGGACAATGATGCCCTCCCGAGAGACCTAGGCGTCTTCAGAAGGGTACTTCCTTGAAAACAAAGCAGAACAGCGACTAAGAGCTCATGGAAGCAGCTGCACGCCTCCCTCTCTGCCCGGCTACTCAGGACCTAAACGGGAGGCTAGTTCCCACCTTGAGTCTCCTTTTAGCTCGAGAGCTCGTCAGGCTGACCACCAGCCGCGGCCATGGAAGCGCCTGGTTTAGACAGAGCAAACTCATTTTTTCCCCAGAAGCGTTCCTACAGGGTTCGCAGGCCGGTCAAGAGCAGGGAACGTCCGGTAGCTTCAAGGCAGCGTGCACACGCAGCCTTCCAAATGGGAAAGCAAGGCTACTCCCAGCGGGCCCCCGTTTCCATGGGCACACTCAGCGTACACCCCTGTGGTCTCTAACGAGTCCAAAGAGACACAGGTTACCCTGTGTCTCCTTCCCTGAATCAACTTCTCGAAGTAGGGTGTTCGGCTTCCAGCGACCTGCCTCAACCAAGGGGCGCCGTCGCTGCTCCTCCGGGCCTGGGGCTGTTCAGAAGCCTGCAGTGCCGCAGGAAGAACAGGACTTAAGTTGCAGTAAGAACGCGAGCCGGCTTTCTCTAGGAGGCACGGTGACTTCAGGCAGGAGGTCCTAGATGGAATGCGAGGCCCAGGGTTTCTCTGAGTGCGGCTCAGACTAGGGCAAGGCGCAAGAAGGCTTCGACGCCAGGTGGGACGTGCCAGGACGGTGCTCCCGAACGTGGGCGAGTGCTGGGGAAATGAAGCTGCTCCACACGGGAGTGCAGTGCGTTTCCCTACGCTCGGCATACACACAGGGGCCCCCAAAGGGCTACGGGCCTGGATGTTGCTTAGCAGACCCAGGTGGGCCCGGGGGTACTCCGTGCTCCTGCCGGGAGCAGGGTGCCCCCGCTAGCGTCCTAGGTGTCCAGAAAATTGTGCGGCCGTTCAAGGTACGCCGAGCAGAGGCCACCGCCTCACGGAAACTGCAGCACGCCTCCGCTTCTGCACGGCAAATCCGGGCCTTACCTCCAGGCGTGTGTTCGTGCTGGGTGTTGCCGGTAGCGGCACAGCATGGTAAGACGCTGACTTTCTCCTCGAGCAGAGTGACTTCAGGTACGAGGGCCTCGACGCATTCAGAGCAGGGCGTTCTCTCACGGCAGCTCACACAGGGGCCACGACAAGGTCTTCCGGGCCCTTCGGACTCACCGGAAATATTGTCCTGAGGCTGTTCGAGGACTCTGGAAATGTAGCTCTCCTCAAGGGACGTGCAGTGTGCTGCCCATCACTCGGCAGGCACAGAGGGCCTCCGAGGGATCCACCAGTGGGCCTCGAAGTTGCTCAGCCGGCCCACAGGGGTCTGCAGGTGCTCAGTGAACTTGGAGGGAAAATGATGCATAACCCGAGAGGCCTAGGAGTCCTCAAAAGGGGACTTCCTTTAAAGTAAAGCGTATACGCGACTAAGAACGCGTGGAAACAGCTGCACGTCTCCCTTTCTGCACGGCTGCTAAGGGCCTAACCTGGAGGCAGGTTTTCACGTTGAGGTTCCCTTTAGCTCTAGAGCTGGTCGGGCGGACCGCCACCGCGGCCGTGGAAGCACCTGGCTCAGACAGAGCAAAGTCATCATTTTCCCCGAAGCAGTCTCACAGTGTTTACAGGCCTGTCAAGAGCAGGGGATGGCAGGTAGCCTCACGGCAGCGTGAAAGCAGCCTTCAAAACGGGAAAGCAAGCCTAGTTCCGGCAGGCCCCCGTTTGCATGGGCACACTCGGCATACATCCCTGTGGTTTCTAACAAGTCCAAAGAGACACAGGTTACCCTGTGGTTCCTTCCCTGGATCAACTCCTCGAAGTCGGGTGTTCTGCATCAAGGAAACTGCCTCCACCAAGGAACGCCGCGGCTACGCCTCTGGGCCTGTGGCTATCCAAAAGCCTGCAGTGCCGCGGGAAGAACAGAACTGAGATTGCGGTGGGCACGCAAGCCGACCTTCTCTCTAGGAGGCGCGGTGACTTCAGGCAGGAGGTCCTAGGTGGAATGTGAAGCCGAGGGTTAATCTGAGTGCCGCTCGACTAGGGCCATGCGTAAGACTTGCACGCCAGGTGGGACGTGCCAGAACGGTGCTCCCGAACGAGGGCGAGTGCTATGGGAAACGAAGCTGCTCCAAAAGAGAGGGCAGCGCCTTTCCCGACGCTCGGCATGCACAGAGTGCCTCCACAGGGCTACTGGCCTGGAGGTTGCTCAGCAGACCCACGGGGTCCTGTGGGTACTCAGTGTTCCCGCCGGGAGCGGGGTGCCCGCGCGGGCCTCCTAGGTGTCCAGAAAACCGTGCTGCAGTTAGAGATATGCAGAGCAGGGGCCACGGCCGCATGGAAACTGCTGCACGCCTCCGCTTCTGCACGGAAAGCAGGGCCTTACCTCCAGGCACGTGCTCACGCTGGGTGCCCCTTTGGCGCCACAGCGTGGTAAGCTGCTGGCTTTCTCCTCGAGCAGGGTGCCTTTAGGGGCGAGGTCCTCGCAGTAGTCAGAGCAGAGTGTTTTCTCATGGCCGCTCACACAAGGGCCACGACAAAAGACTTCCTGGGCACTTCGGGCTCACCAGCAATGGGGTCCTGAGGCTGTCCGAGGACCCTGGAAATGCAGCTCCCCTCAAGGAACGGGCCGTGTGTTGCCCGTCACTCGGCACACGCAGAGGGCCTCCACCGGACAGACCAACGGGCCTCGATGTTGCTCAGCCGGCCCACAGGGGTCCGGAGGTACTCAGTGGCCCTGGAGGGACAATGATGCCCTCCCGAGAGACCTAGGCGTCTTCAGAAGGGTACTTCCTTGAAAACAAAGCAGAACAGCGACTAAGAGCTCATGGAAGCAGCTGCACGCCTCCCTCTCTGCCCGGCTACTCAGGACCTAAACGGGAGGCTAGTTCCCACCTTGAGTCTCCTTTTAGCTCGAGAGCTCGTCAGGCTGACCACCAGCCGCGGCCATGGAAGCGCCTGGTTTAGACAGAGCAAACTCATTTTTTCCCCAGAAGCGTTCCTACAGGGTTCGCAGGCCGGTCAAGAGCAGGGAACGTCCGGTAGCTTCAAGGCAGCGTGCACACGCAGCCTTCCAAATGGGAAAGCAAGGCTACTCCCAGCGGGCCCCCGTTTCCATGGGCACACTCAGCGTACACCCCTGTGGTCTCTAACGAGTCCAAAGAGACACAGGTTACCCTGTGTCTCCTTCCCTGAATCAACTTCTCGAAGTAGGGTGTTCGGCTTCCAGCGACCTGCCTCAACCAAGGGGCGCCGTCGCTGCTCCTCCGGGCCTGGGGCTGTTCAGAAGCCTGCAGTGCCGCAGGAAGAACAGGACTTAAGTTGCAGTAAGAACGCGAGCCGGCTTTCTCTAGGAGGCACGGTGACTTCAGGCAGGAGGTCCTCGATGGAATGCGAGGCCCAGGGTTTCTCTGAGTGCGGCTCAGACTAGGGCAAGGCGCAAGAAGGCTTCGACGCCAGGTGGGACGTGCCAGGACGGTGCTCCCGAACGTGGGCGAGTGCTGGGGAAATGAAGCTGCTCCACACGGGAGTGCAGTGCGTTTCCCTACGCTCGGCATACACACAGGGGCCCCCAAAGGGCTACGGGCCTGGATGTTGCTTAGCAGACCCAGGTGGGCCCGGGGGTACTCCGTGCTCCTGCCGGGAGCAGGGTGCCCCCGCTAGCGTCCTAGGTGTCCAGAAAATTGTGCGGCCGTTCAAGGTACGCCGAGCAGAGGCCACCGCCTCACGGAAACTGCAGCACGCCTCCGCTTCTGCACGGCAAATCCGGGCCTTACCTCCAGGCGTGTGTTCGTGCTGGGTGTTGCCGGTAGCGGCACAGCATGGTAAGACGCTGACTTTCTCCTCGAGCAGAGTGACTTCAGGTACGAGGGCCTCGACGCATTCAGAGCAGGGCGTTCTCTCACGGCAGCTCACACAGGGGCCACGACAAGGTCTTCCGGGCCCTTCGGACTCACCGGAAATATTGTCCTGAGGCTGTTCGAGGACTCTGGAAATGTAGCTCTCCTCAAGGGACGTGCAGTGTGCTGCCCATCACTCGGCAGGCACAGAGGGCCTCCGAGGGATCCACCAGTGGGCCTCGAAGTTGCTCAGCCGGCCCACAGGGGTCTGCAGGTGCTCAGTGAACTTGGAGGGAAAATGATGCATAACCCGAGAGGCCTAGGAGTCCTCAAAAGGGGACTTCCTTTAAAGTAAAGCGTATACGCGACTAAGAACGCGTGGAAACAGCTGCACGTCTCCCTTTCTGCACGGCTGCTAAGGGCCTAACCTGGAGGCAGGTTTTCACGTTGAGGTTCCCTTTAGCTCTAGAGCTGGTCGGGCGGACCGCCACCGCGGCCGTGGAAGCACCTGGCTCAGACAGAGCAAAGTCATCATTTTCCCCGAAGCAGTCTCACAGTGTTTACAGGCCTGTCAAGAGCAGGGGATGGCAGGTAGCCTCACGGCAGCGTGAAAGCAGCCTTCAAAACGGGAAAGCAAGCCTAGTTCCGGCAGGCCCCCGTTTGCATGGGCACACTCGGCATACATCCCTGTGGTTTCTAACAAGTCCAAAGAGACACAGGTTACCCTGTGGTTCCTTCCCTGGATCAACTCCTCGAAGTCGGGTGTTCTGCATCAAGGAAACTGCCTCCACCAAGGAACGCCGCGGCTACGCCTCTGGGCCTGTGGCTATCCAAAAGCCTGCAGTGCGGCAGGAAGAACAGAACTGAGATTGCGGTGGGCACGCAAGCCGACCTTCTCTCTAGGAGGCGCGGTGACTTCAGGCAGGAGGTCCTAGGTGGAATGTGAAGCCGAGGGTTAATCTGAGTGCCGCTCGACTAGGGCCATGCGTAAGACTTGCACGCCAGGTGGGACGTGCCAGAACGGTGCTCCCGAACGAGGGCGAGTGCTATGGGAAACGAAGCTGCTCCAAAAGAGAGGGCAGCGCCTTTCCCGACGCTCGGCATGCACAGAGTGCCTCCACAGGGCTACTGGCCTGGAGGTTGCTCAGCAGACCCACGGGGTCCTGTGGGTACTCAGTGTTCCCGCCGGGAGCGGGGTGCCCGCGCGGGCCTCCTAGGTGTCCAGAAAACCGTGCTGCAGTTAGAGATATGCAGAGCAGGGGCCACGGCCGCATGGAAACTGCTGCACGCCTCCGCTTCTGCACGGAAAGCAGGGCCTTACCTCCAGGCACGTGCTCACGCTGGGTGCCCCTTTGGCGCCACAGCGTGGTAAGCTGCTGGCTTTCTCCTCGAGCAGGGTGCCTTTAGGGGCGAGGTCCTCGCAGTAGTCAGAGCAGAGTGTTTTCTCATGGCCGCTCACACAAGGGCCACGACAAAAGACTTCCTGGGCACTTCGGACTCACCAGCAATGGGGTCCTGAGGCTGTCCGAGGACCCTGGAAATGCAGCTCCCCTCAAGGAACGGGCCGTGTGTTGCCCGTCACTCGGCACACGCAGAGGGCCTCCACCGGACAGACCAACGGGCCTCGATGTTGCTCAGCCGGCCCACAGGGGTCCGGAGGTACTCAGTGGCCCTGGAGGGACAATGATGCCCTCCCGAGAGACCTAGGCGTCTTCAGAAGGGTACTTCCTTGAAAACAAAGCAGAACAGCGACTAAGAGCTCATGGAAGCAGCTGCACGCCTCCCTCTCTGCCCGGCTACTCAGGACCTAAACGGGAGGCTAGTTCCCACCTTGAGTCTCCTTTTAGCTCGAGAGCTTGTCAGGCTGACCACCAGCCGCGGCCATGGAAGCACCTGGTTTAGACAGAGCAAACTCATTTTTTCCCCAGAAGCGTTCCTACAGGGTTCGCAGGCCGGTCAAGAGCAGGGAACGTCCGGTAGCTTCAAGGCAGCGTGCACACGCAGCCTTCCAAATGGGAAAGCAAGGCTACTCCCAGCGGGCCCCCGTTTCCATGGGCACACTCAGCGTACACCCCTGTGGTCTCTAACGAGTCCAAAGAGACACAGGTTACCCTGTGTCTCCTTCCCTGAATCAACTTCTCGAAGTAGGGTGTTCGGCTTCCAGCGACCTGCCTCAACCAAGGGGCGCCGTCGCTGCTCCTCCGGGCCTGGGGCTGTTCAGAAGCCTGCAGTGCCGCAGGAAGAACAGGACTTAAGTTGCAGTAAGAACGCGAGCCGGCTTTCTCTAGGAGGCACGGTGACTTCAGGCAGGAGGTCCTAGATGGAATGCGAGGCCCAGGGTTTCTCTGAGTGCGGCTCAGACTAGGGCAAGGCGCAAGAAGGCTTCGACGCCAGGTGGGACGTGCCAGGACGGTGCTCCCGAACGTGGGCGAGTGCTGGGGAAATGAAGCTGCTCCACACGGGAGTGCAGTGCGTTTCCCTACGCTCGGCATACACACAGGGGCCCCCAAAGGGCTACGGGCCTGGATGTTGCTTAGCAGACCCAGGTGGGCCCGGGGGTACTCCGTGCTCCTGCCGGGAGCAGGGTGCCCCCGCTAGCGTCCTAGGTGTCCAGAAAATTGTGCGGCCGTTCAAGGTACGCCGAGCAGAGGCCACCGCCTCACGGAAACTGCAGCACGCCTCCGCTTCTGCACGGCAAATCCGGGCCTTACCTCCAGGCGTGTGTTCGTGCTGGGTGTTGCCGGTAGCGGCACAGCATGGTAAGACGCTGACTTTCTCCTCGAGCAGAGTGACTTCAGGTACGAGGGCCTCGACGCATTCAGAGCAGGGCGTTCTCTCACGGCAGCTCACACAGGGGCCACGACAAGGTCTTCCGGGCCCTTCGGACTCACCGGAAATATTGTCCTGAGGCTGTTCGAGGACTCTGGAAATGTAGCTCTCCTCAAGGGACGTGCAGTGTGCTGCCCATCACTCGGCAGGCACAGAGGGCCTCCGAGGGATCCACCAGTGGGCCTCGAAGTTGCTCAGCCGGCCCACAGGGGTCTGCAGGTGCTCAGTGAACTTGGAGGGAAAATGATGCATAACCCGAGAGGCCTAGGAGTCCTCAAAAGGGGACTTCCTTTAAAGTAAAGCGTATACGCGACTAAGAACGCGTGGAAACAGCTGCACGTCTCCCTTTCTGCACGGCTGCTAAGGGCCTAACCTGGAGGCAGGTTTTCACGTTGAGGTTCCCTTTAGCTCTAGAGCTGGTCGGGCGGACCGCCACCGCGGCCGTGGAAGCACCTGGCTCAGACAGAGCAAAGTCATCATTTTCCCCGAAGCAGTCTCACAGTGTTTACAGGCCTGTCAAGAGCAGGGGATGGCAGGTAGCCTCACGGCAGCGTGAAAGCAGCCTTCAAAACGGGAAAGCAAGCCTAGTTCCGGCAGGCCCCCGTTTGCATGGGCACACTCGGCATACATCCCTGTGGTTTCTAACAAGTCCAAAGAGACACAGGTTACCCTGTGGTTCCTTCCCTGGATCAACTCCTCGAAGTCGGGTGTTCTGCATCAAGGAAACTGCCTCCACCAAGGAACGCCGCGGCTACGCCTCTGGGCCTGTGGCTATCCAAAAGCCTGCAGTGCCGCAGGAAGAACAGAACTGAGATTGCGGTGGGCACGCAAGCCGACCTTCTCTCTAGGAGGCACGGTGACTTCAGGCAGGAGGTCCTAGGTGGAATGTGAAGCCGAGGGTTAATCTGAGTGCCGCTCGACTAGGGCCATGCGTAAGACTTGCACGCCAGGTGGGACGTGCCAGAACGGTGCTCCCGAACGAGGGCGAGTGCTATGGGAAACGAAGCTGCTCCAAAAGAGAGGGCAGCGCCTTTCCCGACGCTCGGCATGCACAGAGTGCCTCCACAGGGCTACTGGCCTGGAGGTTGCTCAGCAGACCCACGGGGTCCTGTGGGTACTCAGTGTTCCCGCCGGGAGCGGGGTGCCCGCGCGGGCCTCCTAGGTGTCCAGAAAACCGTGCTGCAGTTAGAGATATGCAGAGCAGGGGCCACGGCCGCATGGAAACTGCTGCACGCCTCCGCTTCTGCACGGAAAGCAGGGCCTTACCTCCAGGCACGTGCTCACGCTGGGTGCCCCTTTGGCGCCACAGCGTGGTAAGCTGCTGGCTTTCTCCTCGAGCAGGGTGCCTTTAGGGGCGAGGTCCTCGCAGTAGTCAGAGCAGAGTGTTTTCTCATGGCCGCTCACACAAGGGCCACGACAAAAGACTTCCTGGGCACTTCGGACTCACCAGCAATGGGGTCCTGAGGCTGTCCGAGGACCCTGGAAATGCAGCTCCCCTCAAGGAACGGGCCGTGTGTTGCCCGTCACTCGGCACACGCAGAGGGCCTCCACCGGACAGACCAACGGGCCTCGATGTTGCTCAGCCGGCCCACAGGGGTCCGGAGGTACTCAGTGGCCCTGGAGGGACAATGATGCCCTCCCGAGAGACCTAGGCGTCTTCAGAAGGGTACTTCCTTGAAAACAAAGCAGAACAGCGACTAAGAGCTCATGGAAGCAGCTGCACGCCTCCCTCTCTGCCCGGCTACTCAGGACCTAAACGGGAGGCTAGTTCCCACCTTGAGTCTCCTTTTAGCTCGAGAGCTTGTCAGGCTGACCACCAGCCGCGGCCATGGAAGCACCTGGTTTAGACAGAGCAAACTCATTTTTTCCCCAGAAGCGTTCCTACAGGGTTCGCAGGCCGGTCAAGAGCAGGGAACGTCCGGTAGCTTCAAGGCAGCGTGCACACGCAGCCTTCCAAATGGGAAAGCAAGGCTACTCCCAGCGGGCCCCCGTTTCCATGGGCACACTCAGCGTACACCCCTGTGGTCTCTAACGAGTCCAAAGAGACACAGGTTACCCTGTGTCTCCTTCCCTGAATCAACTTCTCGAAGTAGGGTGTTCGGCTTCCAGCGACCTGCCTCAACCAAGGGGCGCCGTCGCTGCTCCTCCGGGCCTGGGGCTGTTCAGAAGCCTGCAGTGCCGCAGGAAGAACAGGACTTAAGTTGCAGTAAGAACGCGAGCCGGCTTTCTCTAGGAGGCACGGTGACTTCAGGCAGGAGGTCCTAGATGGAATGCGAGGCCCAGGGTTTCTCTGAGTGCGGCTCAGACTAGGGCAAGGCGCAAGAAGGCTTCGACGCCAGGTGGGACGTGCCAGGACGGTGCTCCCGAACGTGGGCGAGTGCTGGGGAAATGAAGCTGCTCCACACGGGAGTGCAGTGCGTTTCCCTACGCTCGGCATACACACAGGGGCCCCCAAAGGGCTACGGGCCTGGATGTTGCTTAGCAGACCCAGGTGGGCCCGGGGGTACTCCGTGCTCCTGCCGGGAGCAGGGTGCCCCCGCTAGCGTCCTAGGTGTCCAGAAAATTGTGCGGCCGTTCAAGGTACGCCGAGCAGAGGCCACCGCCTCACGGAAACTGCAGCACGCCTCCGCTTCTGCACGGCAAATCCGGGCCTTACCTCCAGGCGTGTGTTCGTGCTGGGTGTTGCCGGTAGCGGCACAGCATGGTAAGACGCTGACTTTCTCCTCGAGCAGAGTGACTTCAGGTACGAGGGCCTCGACGCATTCAGAGCAGGGCGTTCTCTCACGGCAGCTCACACAGGGGCCACGACAAGGTCTTCCGGGCCCTTCGGACTCACCGGAAATATTGTCCTGAGGCTGTTCGAGGACTCTGGAAATGTAGCTCTCCTCAAGGGACGTGCAGTGTGCTGCCCATCACTCGGCAGGCACAGAGGGCCTCCGAGGGATCCACCAGTGGGCCTCGAAGTTGCTCAGCCGGCCCACAGGGGTCTGCAGGTGCTCAGTGAACTTGGAGGGAAAATGATGCATAACCCGAGAGGCCTAGGAGTCCTCAAAAGGGGACTTCCTTTAAAGTAAAGCGTATACGCGACTAAGAACGCGTGGAAACAGCTGCACGTCTCCCTTTCTGCACGGCTGCTAAGGGCCTAACCTGGAGGCAGGTTTTCACGTTGAGGTTCCCTTTAGCTCTAGAGCTGGTCGGGCGGACCGCCACCGCGGCCGTGGAAGCACCTGGCTCAGACAAGAGCAAAGTCATCATTTTCCCCGAAGCAGTCTCACAGTGTTTACAGGCCTGTCAAGAGCAGGGGATGGCAGGTAGCCTCACGGCAGCGTGAAAGCAGCCTTGAAAACGGGAAAGCAAGCCTAGTTCCGGCAGGCCCCCGTTTGCATGGGCACACTCGGCATACATCCCTGTGGTTTCTAACAAGTCCAAAGAGACACAGGTTACCCTGTGGTTCCTTCCCTGGATCAACTCCTCGAAGTCGGGTGTTCTGCATCAAGGAAACTGCCTCCACCAAGGAACGCCGCGGCTACGCCTCTGGGCCTGTGGCTATCCAAAAGCCTGCAGTGCCGCAGGAAGAACAGAACTGAGATTGCGGTGGGCACGCAAGCCGACCTTCTCTCTAGGAGGCACGGTGACTTCAGGCAGGAGGTCCTAGGTGGAATGTGAAGCCGAGGGTTAATCTGAGTGCCGCTCGACTAGGGCCATGCGTAAGACTTGCACGCCAGGTGGGACGTGCCAGAACGGTGCTCCCGAACGAGGGCGAGTGCTATGGGAAACGAAGCTGCTCCAAAAGAGAGGGCAGCGCCTTTCCCGACGCTCGGCATGCACAGAGTGCCTCCACAGGGCTACTGGCCTGGAGGTTGCTCAGCAGACCCACGGGGTCCTGTGGGTACTCAGTGTTCCCGCCGGGAGCGGGGTGCCCGCGCGGGCCTCCTAGGTGTCCAGAAAACCGTGCTGCAGTTAGAGATATGCAGAGCAGGGGCCACGGCCGCATGGAAACTGCTGCACGCCTCCGCTTCTGCACGGAAAGCAGGGCCTTACCTCCAGGCACGTGCTCACGCTGGGTGCCCCTTTGGCGCCACAGCGTGGTAAGCTGCTGGCTTTCTCCTCGAGCAGGGTGCCTTTAGGGGCGAGGTCCTCGCAGTAGTCAGAGCAGAGTGTTTTCTCATGGCCGCTCACACAAGGGCCACGACAAAAGACTTCCTGGGCACTTCGGACTCACCAGCAATGGGGTCCTGAGGCTGTCCGAGGACCCTGGAAATGCAGCTCCCCTCAAGGAACGGGCCGTGTGTTGCCCGTCACTCGGCACACGCAGAGGGCCTCCACCGGACAGACCAACGGGCCTCGATGTTGCTCAGCCGGCCCACAGGGGTCCGGAGGTACTCAGTGGCCCTGGAGGGACAATGATGCCCTCCCGAGAGACCTAGGCGTCTTCAGAAGGGTACTTCCTTGAAAACAAAGCAGAACAGCGACTAAGAGCTCATGGAAGCAGCTGCACGCCTCCCTCTCTGCCCGGCTACTCAGGACCTAAACGGGAGGCTAGTTCCCACCTTGAGTCTCCTTTTAGCTCGAGAGCTTGTCAGGCTGACCACCAGCCGCGGCCATGGAAGCACCTGGTTTAGACAGAGCAAACTCATTTTTTCCCCAGAAGCGTTCCTACAGGGTTCGCAGGCCGGTCAAGAGCAGGGAACGTCCGGTAGCCTCAAGGCAGCGTGCACACGCAGCCTTCCAAATGGGAAAGCAAGGCTACTCCCAGCGGGCCCCCGTTTCCATGGGCACACTCAGCGTACACCCCTGTGGTCTCTAACGAGTCCAAAGAGACACAGGTTACCCTGTGTCTCCTTCCCTGAATCAACTTCTCGAAGTAGGGTGTTCGGCTTCCAGCGACCTGCCTCAACCAAGGGGCGCCGTCGCTGCTCCTCCGGGCCTGGGGCTGTTCAGAAGCCTGCAGTGCCGCAGGAAGAACAGGACTTAAGTTGCAGTAAGAACGCGAGCCGGCTTTCTCTAGGAGGCACGGTGACTTCAGGCAGGAGGTCCTAGATGGAATGCGAGGCCCAGGGTTTCTCTGAGTGCGGCTCAGACTAGGGCAAGGCGCAAGAAGGCTTCGACGCCAGGTGGGACGTGCCAGGACGGTGCTCCCGAACGTGGGCGAGTGCTGGGGAAATGAAGCTGCTCCACACGGGAGTGCAGTGCGTTTCCCTACGCTCGGCATACACACAGGGGCGCCCAAAGGGCTACGGGCCTGGATGTTGCTTAGCAGACCCAGGTGGGCCCGGGGGTACTCCGTGCTCCTGCCGGGAGCAGGGTGCCCCCGCTAGCGTCCTAGGTGTCCAGAAAATTGTGCGGCCGTTCAAGGTACGCCGAGCAGAGGCCACCGCCTCACGGAAACTGCAGCACGCCTCCGCTTCTGCACGGCAAATCCGGGCCTTACCTCCAGGCGTGTGTTCGTGCTGGGTGTTGCCGGTAGCGGCACAGCATGGTAAGACGCTGACTTTCTCCTCGAGCAGAGTGACTTCAGGTACGAGGGCCTCGACGCATTCAGAGCAGGGCGTTCTCTCACGGCAGCTCACACAGGGGCCACGACAAGGTCTTCCGGGCCCTTCGGACTCACCGGAAATATTGTCCTGAGGCTGTTCGAGGACTCTGGAAATGTAGCTCTCCTCAAGGGACGTGCAGTGTGCTGCCCATCACTCGGCAGGCACAGAGGGCCTCCGAGGGATCCACCAGTGGGCCTCGAAGTTGCTCAGCCGGCCCACAGGGGTCTGCAGGTGCTCAGTGAACTTGGAGGGAAAATGATGCATAACCCGAGAGGCCTAGGAGTCCTCAAAAGGGGACTTCCTTTAAAGTAAAGCGTATACGCGACTAAGAACGCGTGGAAACAGCTGCACGTCTCCCTTTCTGCACGGCTGCTAAGGGCCTAACCTGGAGGCAGGTTTTCACGTTGAGGTTCCCTTTAGCTCTAGAGCTGGTCGGGCGGACCGCCACCGCGGCCGTGGAAGCACCTGGCTCAGACAAGAGCAAAGTCATCATTTTCCCCGAAGCAGTCTCACAGTGTTTACAGGCCTGTCAAGAGCAGGGGATGGCAGGTAGCCTCACGGCAGCGTGAAAGCAGCCTTGAAAACGGGAAAGCAAGCCTAGTTCCGGCAGGCCCCCGTTTGCATGGGCACACTCGGCATACATCCCTGTGGTTTCTAACAAGTCCAAAGAGACACAGGTTACCCTGTGGTTCCTTCCCTGGATCAACTCCTCGAAGTCGGGTGTTCTGCATCAAGGAAACTGCCTCCACCAAGGAACGCCGCGGCTACGCCTCTGGGCCTGTGGCTATCCAAAAGCCTGCAGTGCCGCAGGAAGAACAGAACTGAGATTGCGGTGGGCACGCAAGCCGACCTTCTCTCTAGGAGGCACGGTGACTTCAGGCAGGAGGTCCTAGGTGGAATGTGAAGCCGAGGGTTAATCTGAGTGCCGCTCGACTAGGGCCATGCGTAAGACTTGCACGCCAGGTGGGACGTGCCAGAACGGTGCTCCCGAACGAGGGCGAGTGCTATGGGAAACGAAGCTGCTCCAAAAGAGAGGGCAGCGCCTTTCCCGACGCTCGGCATGCACAGAGTGCCTCCACAGGGCTACTGGCCTGGAGGTTGCTCAGCAGACCCACGGGGTCCTGTGGGTACTCAGTGTTCCCGCCGGGAGCGGGGTGCCCGCGCGGGCCTCCTAGGTGTCCAGAAAACCGTGCTGCAGTTAGAGATATGCAGAGCAGGGGCCACGGCCGCATGGAAACTGCTGCACGCCTCCGCTTCTGCACGGAAAGCAGGGCCTTACCTCCAGGCACGTGCTCACGCTGGGTGCCCCTTTGGCGCCACAGCGTGGTAAGCTGCTGGCTTTCTCCTCGAGCAGGGTGCCTTTAGGGGCGAGGTCCTCGCAGTAGTCAGAGCAGAGTGTTTTCTCATGGCCGCTCACACAAGGGCCACGACAAAAGACTTCCTGGGCACTTCGGACTCACCAGCAATGGGGTCCTGAGGCTGTCCGAGGACCCTGGAAATGCAGCTCCCCTCAAGGAACGGGCCGTGTGTTGCCCGTCACTCGGCACACGCAGAGGGCCTCCACCGGACAGACCAACGGGCCTCGATGTTGCTCAGCCGGCCCACAGGGGTCCGGAGGTACTCAGTGGCCCTGGAGGGACAATGATGCCCTCCCGAGAGACCTAGGCGTCTTCAGAAGGGTACTTCCTTGAAAACAAAGCAGAACAGCGACTAAGAGCTCATGGAAGCAGCTGCACGCCTCCCTCTCTGCCCGGCTACTCAGGACCTAAACGGGAGGCTAGTTCCCACCTTGAGTCTCCTTTTAGCTCGAGAGCTTGTCAGGCTGACCACCAGCCGCGGCCATGGAAGCACCTGGTTTAGACAGAGCAAACTCATTTTTTCCCCAGAAGCGTTCCTACAGGGTTCGCAGGCCGGTCAAGAGCAGGGAACGTCCGGTAGCCTCAAGGCAGCGTGCACACGCAGCCTTCCAAATGGGAAAGCAAGGCTACTCCCAGCGGGCCCCCGTTTCCATGGGCACACTCAGCGTACACCCCTGTGGTCTCTAACGAGTCCAAAGAGACACAGGTTACCCTGTGTCTCCTTCCCTGAATCAACTTCTCGAAGTAGGGTGTTCGGCTTCCAGCGACCTGCCTCAACCAAGGGGCGCCGTCGCTGCTCCTCCGGGCCTGGGGCTGTTCAGAAGCCTGCAGTGCCGCAGGAAGAACAGGACTTAAGTTGCAGTAAGAACGCGAGCCGGCTTTCTCTAGGAGGCACGGTGACTTCAGGCAGGAGGTCCTAGATGGAATGCGAGGCCCAGGGTTTCTCTGAGTGCGGCTCAGACTAGGGCAAGGCGCAAGAAGGCTTCGACGCCAGGTGGGACGTGCCAGGACGGTGCTCCCGAACGTGGGCGAGTGCTGGGGAAATGAAGCTGCTCCACACGGGAGTGCAGTGCGTTTCCCTACGCTCGGCATACACACAGGGGCCCCCAAAGGGCTACGGGCCTGGATGTTGCTTAGCAGACCCAGGTGGGCCCGGGGGTACTCCGTGCTCCTGCCGGGAGCAGGGTGCCCCCGCTAGCGTCCTAGGTGTCCAGAAAATTGTGCGGCCGTTCAAGGTACGCCGAGCAGAGGCCACCGCCTCACGGAAACTGCAGCACGCCTCCGCTTCTGCACGGCAAATCCGGGCCTTACCTCCAGGCGTGTGTTCGTGCTGGGTGTTGCCGGTAGCGGCACAGCATGGTAAGACGCTGACTTTCTCCTCGAGCAGAGTGACTTCAGGTACGAGGGCCTCGACGCATTCAGAGCAGGGCGTTCTCTCACGGCAGCTCACACAGGGGCCACGACAAGGTCTTCCGGGCCCTTCGGACTCACCGGAAATATTGTCCTGAGGCTGTTCGAGGACTCTGGAAATGTAGCTCTCCTCAAGGGACGTGCAGTGTGCTGCCCATCACTCGGCAGGCACAGAGGGCCTCCGAGGGATCCACCAGTGGGCCTCGAAGTTGCTCAGCCGGCCCACAGGGGTCTGCAGGTGCTCAGTGAACTTGGAGGGAAAATGATGCATAACCCGAGAGGCCTAGGAGTCCTCAAAAGGGGACTTCCTTTAAAGTAAAGCGTATACGCGACTAAGAACGCGTGGAAACAGCTGCACGTCTCCCTTTCTGCACGGCTGCTAAGGGCCTAACCTGGAGGCAGGTTTTCACGTTGAGGTTCCCTTTAGCTCTAGAGCTGGTCGGGCGGACCGCCACCGCGGCCGTGGAAGCACCTGGCTCAGACAGAGCAAAGTCATCATTTTCCCCGAAGCAGTCTCACAGTGTTTACAGGCCTGTCAAGAGCAGGGGATGGCAGGTAGCCTCACGGCAGCGTGAAAGCAGCCTTCAAAACGGGAAAGCAAGCCTAGTTCCGGCAGGCCCCCGTTTGCATGGGCACACTCGGCATACATCCCTGTGGTTTCTAACAAGTCCAAAGAGACACAGGTTACCCTGTGGTTCCTTCCCTGGATCAACTCCTCGAAGTCGGGTGTTCTGCATCAAGGAAACTGCCTCCACCAAGGAACGCCGCGGCTACGCCTCTGGGCCTGTGGCTATCCAAAAGCCTGCAGTGCCGCAGGAAGAACAGAACTGAGATTGCGGTGGGCACGCAAGCCGACCTTCTCTCTAGG
This sequence comes from Delphinapterus leucas, assembly GCF_059928025.1. Lineage (NCBI taxonomy): Eukaryota > Metazoa > Chordata > Mammalia > Artiodactyla > Monodontidae > Delphinapterus > Delphinapterus leucas. The sequence continues at coordinate 2,437,308 of NW_028322262.1, read as the reverse complement.
AGGCACGGTGACTTCAGGCAGGAGGTCCTAGGTGGAATGTGAAGCCGAGGGTTAATCTGAGTGCCGCTCGACTAGGGCCATGCGTAAGACTTGCACGCCAGGTGGGACGTGCCAGAACGGTGCTCCCGAACGAGGGCGAGTGCTATGGGAAACGAAGCTGCTCCAAAAGAGAGGGCAGCGCCTTTCCCGACGCTCGGCATGCACAGAGTGCCTCCACAGGGCTACTGGCCTGGAGGTTGCTCAGCAGACCCACGGGGTCCTGTGGGTACTCAGTGTTCCCGCCGGGAGCGGGGTGCCCGCGCGGGCCTCCTAGGTGTCCAGAAAACCGTGCTGCAGTTAGAGATATGCAGAGCAGGGGCCACGGCCGCATGGAAACTGCTGCACGCCTCCGCTTCTGCACGGAAAGCAGGGCCTTACCTCCAGGCACGTGCTCACGCTGGGTGCCCCTTTGGCGCCACAGCGTGGTAAGCTGCTGGCTTTCTCCTCGAGCAGGGTGCCTTTAGGGGCGAGGTCCTCGCAGTAGTCAGAGCAGAGTGTTTTCTCATGGCCGCTCACACAAGGGCCACGACAAAAGACTTCCTGGGCACTTCGGACTCACCAGCAATGGGGTCCTGAGGCTGTCCGAGGACCCTGGAAATGCAGCTCCCCTCAAGGAACGGGCCGTGTGTTGCCCGTCACTCGGCACACGCAGAGGGCCTCCACCGGACAGACCAACGGGCCTCGATGTTGCTCAGCCGGCCCACAGGGGTCCGGAGGTACTCAGTGGCCCTGGAGGGACAATGATGCCCTCCCGAGAGACCTAGGCGTCTTCAGAAGGGTACTTCCTTGAAAACAAAGCAGAACAGCGACTAAGAGCTCATGGAAGCAGCTGCACGCCTCCCTCTCTGCCCGGCTACTCAGGACCTAAACGGGAGGCTAGTTCCCACCTTGAGTCTCCTTTTAGCTCGAGAGCTTGTCAGGCTGACCACCAGCCGCGGCCATGGAAGCACCTGGTTTAGACAGAGCAAACTCATTTTTTCCCCAGAAGCGTTCCTACAGGGTTCGCAGGCCGGTCAAGAGCAGGGAACGTCCGGTAGCTTCAAGGCAGCGTGCACACGCAGCCTTCCAAATGGGAAAGCAAGGCTACTCCCAGCGGGCCCCCGTTTCCATGGGCACACTCAGCGTACACCCCTGTGGTCTCTAACGAGTCCAAAGAGACACAGGTTACCCTGTGTCTCCTTCCCTGAATCAACTTCTCGAAGTAGGGTGTTCGGCTTCCAGCGACCTGCCTCAACCAAGGGGCGCCGTCGCTGCTCCTCCGGGCCTGGGGCTGTTCAGAAGCCTGCAGTGCCGCAGGAAGAACAGGACTTAAGTTGCAGTAAGAACGCGAGCCGGCTTTCTCTAGGAGGCACGGTGACTTCAGGCAGGAGGTCCTAGATGGAATGCGAGGCCCAGGGTTTCTCTGAGTGCGGCTCAGACTAGGGCAAGGCGCAAGAAGGCTTCGACGCCAGGTGGGACGTGCCAGGACGGTGCTCCCGAACGTGGGCGAGTGCTGGGGAAATGAAGCTGCTCCACACGGGAGTGCAGTGCGTTTCCCTACGCTCGGCATACACACAGGGGCGCCCAAAGGGCTACGGGCCTGGATGTTGCTTAGCAGACCCAGGTGGGCCCGGGGGTACTCCGTGCTCCTGCCGGGAGCAGGGTGCCCCCGCTAGCGTCCTAGGTGTCCAGAAAATTGTGCGGCCGTTCAAGGTACGCCGAGCAGAGGCCACCGCCTCACGGAAACTGCAGCACGCCTCCGCTTCTGCACGGCAAATCCGGGCCTTACCTCCAGGCGTGTGTTCGTGCTGGGTGTTGCCGGTAGCGGCACAGCATGGTAAGACGCTGACTTTCTCCTCGAGCAGAGTGACTTCAGGTACGAGGGCCTCGACGCATTCAGAGCAGGGCGTTCTCTCACGGCAGCTCACACAGGGGCCACGACAAGGTCTTCCGGGCCCTTCGGACTCACCGGAAATATTGTCCTGAGGCTGTTCGAGGACTCTGGAAATGTAGCTCTCCTCAAGGGACGTGCAGTGTGCTGCCCATCACTCGGCAGGCACAGAGGGCCTCCGAGGGATCCACCAGTGGGCCTCGAAGTTGCTCAGCCGGCCCACAGGGGTCTGCAGGTGCTCGGTGAACTTGGAGGGAAAATGATGCATAACCCGAGAGGCCTAGGAGTCCTCAAAAGGGGACTTCCTTTAAAGTAAAGCGTATACGCGACTAAGAACGCGTGGAAACAGCTGCACGTCTCCCTTTCTGCACGGCTGCTAAGGGCCTAACCTGGAGGCAGGTTTTCACGTTGAGGTTCCCTTTAGCTCTAGAGCTGGTCGGGCGGACCGCCACCGCGGCCGTGGAAGCACCTGGCTCAGACACAGAGCAAAGTCATCATTTTCCCCGAAGCAGTCTCACAGTGTTTACAGGCCTGTCAAGAGCAGGGGATGGCAGGTAGCCTCACGGCAGCGTGAAAGCAGCCTTGAAAACGGGAAAGCAAGCCTAGTTCCGGCAGGCCCCCGTTTGCATGGGCACACTCGGCATACATCCCTGTGGTTTCTAACAAGTCCAAAGAGACACAGGTTACCCTGTGGTTCCTTCCCTGGATCAACTCCTCGAAGTCGGGTGTTCTGCATCAAGGAAACTGCCTCCACCAAGGAACGCCGCGGCTACGCCTCTGGGCCTGTGGCTATCCAAAAGCCTGCAGTGCCGCAGGAAGAACAGAACTGAGATTGCGGTGGGCACGCAAGCCGACCTTCTCTCTAGGAGGCACGGTGACTTCAGGCAGGAGGTCCTAGGTGGAATGTGAAGCCGAGGGTTAATCTGAGTGCCGCTCGACTAGGGCCATGCGTAAGACTTGCACGCCAGGTGGGACGTGCCAGAACGGTGCTCCCGAACGAGGGCGAGTGCTATGGGAAACGAAGCTGCTCCAAAAGAGAGGGCAGCGCCTTTCCCGACGCTCGGCATGCACAGAGTGCCTCCACAGGGCTACTGGCCTGGAGGTTGCTCAGCAGACCCACGGGGTCCTGTGGGTACTCAGTGTTCCCGCCGGGAGCGGGGTGCCCGCGCGGGCCTCCTAGGTGTCCAGAAAACCGTGCTGCAGTTAGAGATATGCAGAGCAGGGGCCACGGCCGCATGGAAACTGCTGCACGCCTCCGCTTCTGCACGGAAAGCAGGGCCTTACCTCCAGGCACGTGCTCACGCTGGGTGCCCCTTTGGCGCCACAGCGTGGTAAGCTGCTGGCTTTCTCCTCGAGCAGGGTGCCTTTAGGGGCGAGGTCCTCGCAGTAGTCAGAGCAGAGTGTTTTCTCATGGCCGCTCACACAAGGGCCACGACAAAAGACTTCCTGGGCACTTCGGACTCACCAGCAATGGGGTCCTGAGGCTGTCCGAGGACCCTGGAAATGCAGCTCCCCTCAAGGAACGGGCCGTGTGTTGCCCGTCACTCGGCACACGCAGAGGGCCTCCACCGGGCAGACCAACGGGCCTCGATGTTGCTCAGCCGGCCCACAGGGGTCCGGAGGTACTCAGTGGCCCTGGAGGGACAATGATGCCCTCCCGAGAGACCTAGGCGTCTTCAGAAGGGTACTTCCTTGAAAACAAAGCAGAACAGCGACTAAGAGCTCATGGAAGCAGCTGCACGCCTCCCTCTCTGCCCGGCTACTCAGGACCTAAACGGGAGGCTAGTTCCCACCTTGAGTCTCCTTTTAGCTCGAGAGCTTGTCAGGCTGACCACCAGCCGCGGCCATGGAAGCACCTGGTTTAGACAGAGCAAACTCATTTTTTCCCCAGAAGCGTTCCTACAGGGTTCGCAGGCCGGTCAAGAGCAGGGAACGTCCGGTAGCCTCAAGGCAGCGTGCACACGCAGCCTTCCAAATGGGAAAGCAAGGCTACTCCCAGCGGGCCCCCGTTTCCATGGGCACACTCAGCGTACACCCCTGGGGTCTCTAACGAGTCCAAAGAGACACAGGTTACCCTGTGTCTCCTTCCCTGAATCAACTTCTCGAAGTAGGGTGTTCGGCTTCCAGCGACCTGCCTCAACCAAGGGGCGCCGTCGCTGCTCCTCCGGGCCTGGGGCTGTTCAGAAGCCTGCAGTGCCGCAGGAAGAACAGGACTTAAGTTGCAGTAAGAACGCGAGCCGGCTTTCTCTAGGAGGCACGGTGACTTCAGGCAGGAGGTCCTAGATGGAATGCGAGGCCCAGGGTTTCTCTGAGTGCGGCTCAGACTAGGGCAAGGCGCAAGAAGGCTTCGACGCCAGGTGGGACGTGCCAGGACGGTGCTCCCGAACGTGGGCGAGTGCTGGGGAAATGAAGCTGCTCCACACGGGAGTGCAGTGCGTTTCCCTACGCTCGGCATACACACAGGGGCGCCCAAAGGGCTACGGGCCTGGATGTTGCTTAGCAGACCCAGGTGGGCCCGGGGGTACTCCGTGCTCCTGCCGGGAGCAGGGTGCCCCCGCTAGCGTCCTAGGTGTCCAGAAAATTGTGCGGCCGTTCAAGGTACGCCGAGCAGAGGCCACCGCCTCACGGAAACTGCAGCACGCCTCCGCTTCTGCACGGCAAATCCGGGCCTTACCTCCAGGCGTGTGTTCGTGCTGGGTGTTGCCGGTAGCGGCACAGCATGGTAAGACGCTGACTTTCTCCTCGAGCAGAGTGACTTCAGGTACGAGGGCCTCGACGCATTCAGAGCAGGGCGTTCTCTCACGGCAGCTCACACAGGGGCCACGACAAGGTCTTCCGGGCCCTTCGGACTCACCGGAAATATTGTCCTGAGGCTGTTCGAGGACTCTGGAAATGTAGCTCTCCTCAAGGGACGTGCAGTGTGCTGCCCATCACTCGGCAGGCACAGAGGGCCTCCGAGGGATCCACCAGTGGGCCTCGAAGTTGCTCAGCCGGCCCACAGGGGTCTGCAGGTGCTCGGTGAACTTGGAGGGAAAATGATGCATAACCCGAGAGGCCTAGGAGTCCTCAAAAGGGGACTTCCTTTAAAGTAAAGCGTATACGCGACTAAGAACGCGTGGAAACAGCTGCACGTCTCCCTTTCTGCACGGCTGCTAAGGGCCTAACCTGGAGGCAGGTTTTCACGTTGAGGTTCCCTTTAGCTCTAGAGCTGGTCGGGCGGACCGCCACCGCGGCCGTGGAAGCACCTGGCTCAGACACAGAGCAAAGTCATCATTTTCCCCGAAGCAGTCTCACAGTGTTTACAGGCCTGTCAAGAGCAGGGGATGGCAGGTAGCCTCACGGCAGCGTGAAAGCAGCCTTGAAAACGGGAAAGCAAGCCTAGTTCCGGCAGGCCCCCGTTTGCATGGGCACACTCGGCATACATCCCTGTGGTTTCTAACAAGTCCAAAGAGACACAGGTTACCCTGTGGTTCCTTCCCTGGATCAACTCCTCGAAGTCGGGTGTTCTGCATCAAGGAAACTGCCTCCACCAAGGAACGCCGCGGCTACGCCTCTGGGCCTGTGGCTATCCAAAAGCCTGCAGTGCCGCAGGAAGAACAGAACTGAGATTGCGGTGGGCACGCAAGCCGACCTTCTCTCTAGGAGGCACGGTGACTTCAGGCAGGAGGTCCTAGGTGGAATGTGAAGCCGAGGGTTAATCTGAGTGCCGCTCGACTAGGGCCATGCGTAAGACTTGCACGCCAGGTGGGACGTGCCAGAACGGTGCTCCCGAACGAGGGCGAGTGCTATGGGAAACGAAGCTGCTCCAAAAGAGAGGGCAGCGCCTTTCCCGACGCTCGGCATGCACAGAGTGCCTCCACAGGGCTACTGGCCTGGAGGTTGCTCAGCAGACCCACGGGGTCCTGTGGGTACTCAGTGTTCCCGCCGGGAGCGGGGTGCCCGCGCGGGCCTCCTAGGTGTCCAGAAAACCGTGCTGCAGTTAGAGATATGCAGAGCAGGGGCCACGGCCGCATGGAAACTGCTGCACGCCTCCGCTTCTGCACGGAAAGCAGGGCCTTACCTCCAGGCACGTGCTCACGCTGGGTGCCCCTTTGGCGCCACAGCGTGGTAAGCTGCTGGCTTTCTCCTCGAGCAGGGTGCCTTTAGGGGCGAGGTCCTCGCAGTAGTCAGAGCAGAGTGTTTTCTCATGGCCGCTCACACAAGGGCCACGACAAAAGACTTCCTGGGCACTTCGGACTCACCAGCAATGGGGTCCTGAGGCTGTCCGAGGACCCTGGAAATGCAGCTCCCCTCAAGGAACGGGCCGTGTGTTGCCCGTCACTCGGCACACGCAGAGGGCCTCCACCGGGCAGACCAACGGGCCTCGATGTTGCTCAGCCGGCCCACAGGGGTCCGGAGGTACTCAGTGGCCCTGGAGGGACAATGATGCCCTCCCGAGAGACCTAGGCGTCTTCAGAAGGGTACTTCCTTGAAAACAAAGCAGAACAGCGACTAAGAGCTCATGGAAGCAGCTGCACGCCTCCCTCTCTGCCCGGCTACTCAGGACCTAAACGGGAGGCTAGTTCCCACCTTGAGTCTCCTTTTAGCTCGAGACCTTGTCAGGCTGACCACCAGCCGCGGCCATGGAAGCACCTGGTTTAGACAGAGCAAACTCATTTTTTCCCCAGAAGCGTTCCTACAGGGTTCGCAGGCCGGTCAAGAGCAGGGAACGTCCGGTAGCCTCAAGGCAGCGTGCACACGCAGCCTTCCAAATGGGAAAGCAAGGCTACTCCCAGCGGGCCCCCGTTTCCATGGGCACACTCAGCGTACACCCCTGTGGTCTCTAACGAGTCCAAAGAGACACAGGTTACCCTGTGTCTCCTTCCCTGAATCAACTTCTCGAAGTAGGGTGTTCGGCTTCCAGCGACCTGCCTCAACCAAGGGGCGCCGTCGCTGCTCCTCCGGGCCTGGGGCTGTTCAGAAGCCTGCAGTGCCGCAGGAAGAACAGGACTTAAGTTGCAGTAAGAACGCGAGCCGGCTTTCTCTAGGAGGCACGGTGACTTCAGGCAGGAGGTCCTAGATGGAATGCGAGGCCCAGGGTTTCTCTGAGTGCGGCTCAGACTAGGGCAAGGCGCAAGAAGGCTTCGACGCCAGGTGGGACGTGCCAGGACGGTGCTCCCGAACGTGGGCGAGTGCTGGGGAAATGAAGCTGCTCCACACGGGAGTGCAGTGCGTTTCCCTACGCTCGGCATACACACAGGGGCGCCCAAAGGGCTACGGGCCTGGATGTTGCTTAGCAGACCCAGGTGGGCCCGGGGGTACTCCGTGCTCCTGCCGGGAGCAGGGTGCCCCCGCTAGCGTCCTAGGTGTCCAGAAAATTGTGCGGCCGTTCAAGGTACGCCGAGCAGAGGCCACCGCCTCACGGAAACTGCAGCACGCCTCCGCTTCTGCACGGCAAATCCGGGCCTTACCTCCAGGCGTGTGTTCGTGCTGGGTGTTGCCGGTAGCGGCACAGCATGGTAAGACGCTGACTTTCTCCTCGAGCAGAGTGACTTCAGGTACGAGGGCCTCGACGCATTCAGAGCAGGGCGTTCTCTCACGGCAGCTCACACAGGGGCCACGACAAGGTCTTCCGGGCCCTTCGGACTCACCGGAAATATTGTCCTGAGGCTGTTCGAGGACTCTGGAAATGTAGCTCTCCTCAAGGGACGTGCAGTGTGCTGCCCATCACTCGGCAGGCACAGAGGGCCTCCGAGGGATCCACCAGTGGGCCTCGAAGTTGCTCAGCCGGCCCACAGGGGTCTGCAGGTGCTCGGTGAACTTGGAGGGAAAATGATGCATAACCCGAGAGGCCTAGGAGTCCTCAAAAGGGGACTTCCTTTAAAGTAAAGCGTATACGCGACTAAGAACGCGTGGAAACAGCTGCACGTCTCCCTTTCTGCACGGCTGCTAAGGGCCTAACCTGGAGGCAGGTTTTCACGTTGAGGTTCCCTTTAGCTCTAGAGCTGGTCGGGCGGACCGCCACCGCGGCCGTGGAAGCACCTGGCTCAGACACAGAGCAAAGTCATCATTTTCCCCGAAGCAGTCTCACAGTGTTTACAGGCCTGTCAAGAGCAGGGGATGGCAGGTAGCCTCACGGCAGCGTGAAAGCAGCCTTGAAAACGGGAAAGCAAGCCTAGTTCCGGCAGGCCCCCGTTTGCATGGGCACACTCGGCATACATCCCTGTGGTTTCTAACAAGTCCAAAGAGACACAGGTTACCCTGTGGTTCCTTCCCTGGATCAACTCCTCGAAGTCGGGTGTTCTGCATCAAGGAAACTGCCTCCGCCAAGGAACGCCGCGGCTACGCCTCTGGGCCTGTGGCTATCCAAAAGCCTGCAGTGCCGCAGGAAGAACAGAACTGAGATTGCGGTGGGCACGCAAGCCGACCTTCTCTCTAGGAGGCACGGTGACTTCAGGCAGGAGGTCCTAGGTGGAATGTGAAGCCGAGGGTTAATCTGAGTGCCGCTCGACTAGGGCCATGCGTAAGACTTGCACGCCAGGTGGGACGTGCCAGAACGGTGCTCCCGAACGAGGGCGAGTGCTATGGGAAACGAAGCTGCTCCAAAAGAGAGGGCAGCGCCTTTCCCGACGCTCGGCATGCACAGAGTGCCTCCACAGGGCTACTGGCCTGGAGGTTGCTCAGCAGACCCACGGGGTCCTGTGGGTACTCAGTGTTCCCGCCGGGAGCGGGGTGCCCGCGCGGGCCTCCTAGGTGTCCAGAAAACCGTGCTGCAGTTAGAGATATGCAGAGCAGGGGCCACGGCCGCATGGAAACTGCTGCACGCCTCCGCTTCTGCACGGAAAGCAGGGCCTTACCTCCAGGCACGTGCTCACGCTGGGTGCCCCTTTGGCGCCACAGCGTGGTAAGCTGCTGGCTTTCTCCTCGAGCAGGGTGCCTTTAGGGGCGAGGTCCTCGCAGTAGTCAGAGCAGAGTGTTTTCTCATGGCCGCTCACACAAGGGCCACGACAAAAGACTTCCTGGGCACTTCGGACTCACCAGCAATGGGGTCCTGAGGCTGTCCGAGGACCCTGGAAATGCAGCTCCCCTCAAGGAACGGGCCGTGTGTTGCCCGTCACTCGGCACACGCAGAGGGCCTCCACCGGGCAGACCAACGGGCCTCGATGTTGCTCAGCCGGCCCACAGGGGTCCGGAGGTACTCAGTGGCCCTGGAGGGACAATGATGCCCTCCCGAGAGACCTAGGCGTCTTCAGAAGGGTACTTCCTTGAAAACAAAGCAGAACAGCGACTAAGAGCTCATGGAAGCAGCTGCACGCCTCCCTCTCTGCCCGGCTACTCAGGACCTAAACGGGAGGCTAGTTCCCACCTTGAGTCTCCTTTTAGCTCGAGAGCTTGTCAGGCTGACCACCAGCCGCGGCCATGGAAGCACCTGGTTTAGACAGAGCAAACTCATTTTTTCCCCAGAAGCGTTCCTACAGGGTTCGCAGGCCGGTCAAGAGCAGGGAACGTCCGGTAGCCTCAAGGCAGCGTGCACACGCAGCCTTCCAAATGGGAAAGCAAGGCTACTCCCAGCGGGCCCCCGTTTCCATGGGCACACTCAGCGTACACCCCTGTGGTCTCTAACGAGTCCAAAGAGACACAGGTTACCCTGTGTCTCCTTCCCTGAATCAACTTCTCGAAGTAGGGTGTTCGGCTTCCAGCGACCTGCCTCAACCAAGGGGCGCCGTCGCTGCTCCTCCGGGCCTGGGGCTGTTCAGAAGCCTGCAGTGCCGCAGGAAGAACAGGACTTAAGTTGCAGTAAGAACGCGAGCCGGCTTTCTCTAGGAGGCACGGTGACTTCAGGCAGGAGGTCCTAGATGGAATGCGAGGCCCAGGGTTTCTCTGAGTGCGGCTCAGACTAGGGCAAGGCGCAAGAAGGCTTCGACGCCAGGTGGGACGTGCCAGGACGGTGCTCCCGAACGTGGGCGAGTGCTGGGGAAATGAAGCTGCTCCACACGGGAGTGCAGTGCGTTTCCCTACGCTCGGCATACACACAGGGGCGCCCAAAGGGCTACGGGCCTGGATGTTGCTTAGCAGACCCAGGTGGGCCCGGGGGTACTCCGTGCTCCTGCCGGGAGCAGGGTGCCCCCGCTAGCGTCCTAGGTGTCCAGAAAATTGTGCGGCCGTTCAAGGTACGCCGAGCAGAGGCCACCGCCTCACGGAAACTGCAGCACGCCTCCGCTTCTGCACGGCAAATCCGGGCCTTACCTCCAGGCGTGTGTTCGTGCTGGGTGTTGCCGGTAGCGGCACAGCATGGTAAGACGCTGACTTTCTCCTCGAGCAGAGTGACTTCAGGTACGAGGGCCTCGACGCATTCAGAGCAGGGCGTTCTCTCACGGCAGCTCACACAGGGGCCACGACAAGGTCTTCCGGGCCCTTCGGACTCACCGGAAATATTGTCCTGAGGCTGTTCGAGGACTCTGGAAATGTAGCTCTCCTCAAGGGACGTGCAGTGTGCTGCCCATCACTCGGCAGGCACAGAGGGCCTCCGAGGGATCCACCAGTGGGCCTCGAAGTTGCTCAGCCGGCCCACAGGGGTCTGCAGGTGCTCGGTGAACTTGGAGGGAAAATGATGCATAACCCGAGAGGCCTAGGAGTCCTCAAAAGGGGACTTCCTTTAAAGTAAAGCGTATACGCGACTAAGAACGCGTGGAAACAGCTGCACGTCTCCCTTTCTGCACGGCTGCTAAGGGCCTAACCTGGAGGCAGGTTTTCACGTTGAGGTTCCCTTTAGCTCTAGAGCTGGTCGGGCGGACCGCCACCGCGGCCGTGGAAGCACCTGGCTCAGACACAGAGCAAAGTCATCATTTTCCCCGAAGCAGTCTCACAGTGTTTACAGGCCTGTCAAGAGCAGGGGATGGCAGGTAGCCTCACGGCAGCGTGAAAGCAGCCTTGAAAACGGGAAAGCAAGCCTAGTTCCGGCAGGCCCCCGTTTGCATGGGCACACTCGGCATACATCCCTGTGGTTTCTAACAAGTCCAAAGAGACACAGGTTACCCTGTGGTTCCTTCCCTGGATCAACTCCTCGAAGTCGGGTGTTCTGCATCAAGGAAACTGCCTCCACCAAGGAACGCCGCGGCTACGCCTCTGGGCCTGTGGCTATCCAAAAGCCTGCAGTGCCGCAGGAAGAACAGAACTGAGATTGCGGTGGGCACGCAAGCCGACCTTCTCTCTAGGAGGCACGGTGACTTCAGGCAGGAGGTCCTAGGTGGAATGTGAAGCCGAGGGTTAATCTGAGTGCCGCTCGACTAGGGCCATGCGTAAGACTTGCACGCCAGGTGGGACGTGCCAGAACGGTGCTCCCGAACGAGGGCGAGTGCTATGGGAAACGAAGCTGCTCCAAAAGAGAGGGCAGCGCCTTTCCCGACGCTCGGCATGCACAGAGTGCCTCCACAGGGCTACTGGCCTGGAGGTTGCTCAGCAGACCCACGGGGTCCTGTGGGTACTCAGTGTTCCCGCCGGGAGCGGGGTGCCCGCGCGGGCCTCCTAGGTGTCCAGAAAACCGTGCTGCAGTTAGAGATATGCAGAGCAGGGGCCACGGCCGCATGGAAACTGCTGCACGCCTCCGCTTCTGCACGGAAAGCAGGGCCTTACCTCCAGGCACGTGCTCACGCTGGGTGCCCCTTTGGCGCCACAGCGTGGTAAGCTGCTGGCTTTCTCCTCGAGCAGGGTGCCTTTAGGGGCGAGGTCCTCGCAGTAGTCAGAGCAGAGTGTTTTCTCATGGCCGCTCACACAAGGGCCACGACAAAAGACTTCCTGGGCACTTCGGACTCACCAGCAATGGGGTCCTGAGGCTGTCCGAGGACCCTGGAAATGCAGCTCCCCTCAAGGAACGGGCCGTGTGTTGCCCGTCACTCGGCACACGCAGAGGGCCTCCACCGGGCAGACCAACGGGCCTCGATGTTGCTCAGCCGGCCCACAGGGGTCCGGAGGTACTCAGTGGCCCTGGAGGGACAATGATGCCCTCCCGAGAGACCTAGGCGTCTTCAGAAGGGTACTTCCTTGAAAACAAAGCAGAACAGCGACTAAGAGCTCATGGAAGCAGCTGCACGCCTCCCTCTCTGCCCGGCTACTCAGGACCTAAACGGGAGGCTAGTTCCCACCTTGAGTCTCCTTTTAGCTCGAGACCTTGTCAGGCTGACCACCAGCCGCGGCCATGGAAGCACCTGGTTTAGACAGAGCAAACTCATTTTTTCCCCAGAAGCGTTCCTACAGGGTTCGCAGGCCGGTCAAGAGCAGGGAACGTCCGGTAGCCTCAAGGCAGCGTGCACACGCAGCCTTCCAAATGGGAAAGCAAGGCTACTCCCAGCGGGCCCCCGTTTCCATGGGCACACTCAGCGTACACCCCTGTGGTCTCTAACGAGTCCAAAGAGACACAGGTTACCCTGTGTCTCCTTCCCTGAATCAACTTCTCGAAGTAGGGTGTTCGGCTTCCAGCGACCTGCCTCAACCAAGGGGCGCCGTCGCTGCTCCTCCGGGCCTGGGGCTGTTCAGAAGCCTGCAGTGCCGCAGGAAGAACAGGACTTAAGTTGCAGTAAGAACGCGAGCCGGCTTTCTCTAGGAGGCACGGTGACTTCAGGCAGGAGGTCCTAGATGGAATGCGAGGCCCAGGGTTTCTCTGAGTGCGGCTCAGACTAGGGCAAGGCGCAAGAAGGCTTCGACGCCAGGTGGGACGTGCCAGGACGGTGCTCCCGAACGTGGGCGAGTGCTGGGGAAATGAAGCTGCTCCACACGGGAGTGCAGTGCGTTTCCCTACGCTCGGCATACACACAGGGGCGCCCAAAGGGCTACGGGCCTGGATGTTGCTTAGCAGACCCAGGTGGGCCCGGGGGTACTCCGTGCTCCTGCCGGGAGCAGGGTGCCCCCGCTAGCGTCCTAGGTGTCCAGAAAATTGTGCGGCCGTTCAAGGTACGCCGAGCAGAGGCCACCGCCTCACGGAAACTGCAGCACGCCTCCGCTTCTGCACGGCAAATCCGGGCCTTACCTCCAGGCGTGTGTTCGTGCTGGGTGTTGCCGGTAGCGGCACAGCATGGTAAGACGCTGACTTTCTCCTCGAGCAGAGTGACTTCAGGTACGAGGGCCTCGACGCATTCAGAGCAGGGCGTTCTCTCACGGCAGCTCACACAGGGGCCACGACAAGGTCTTCCGGGCCCTTCGGACTCACCGGAAATATTGTCCTGAGGCTGTTCGAGGACTCTGGAAATGTAGCTCTCCTCAAGGGACGTGCAGTGTGCTGCCCATCACTCGGCAGGCACAGAGGGCCTCCGAGGGATCCACCAGTGGGCCTCGAAGTTGCTCAGCCGGCCCACAGGGGTCTGCAGGTGCTCGGTGAACTTGGAGGGAAAATGATGCATAACCCGAGAGGCCTAGGAGTCCTCAAAAGGGGACTTCCTTTAAAGTAAAGCGTATACGCGACTAAGAACGCGTGGAAACAGCTGCACGTCTCCCTTTCTGCACGGCTGCTAAGGGCCTAACCTGGAGGCAGGTTTTCACGTTGAGGTTCCCTTTAGCTCTAGAGCTGGTCGGGCGGACCGCCACCGCGGCCGTGGAAGCACCTGGCTCAGACACAGAGCAAAGTCATCATTTTCCCCGAAGCAGTCTCACAGTGTTTACAGGCCTGTCAAGAGCAGGGGATGGCAGGTAGCCTCACGGCAGCGTGAAAGCAGCCTTGAAAACGGGAAAGCAAGCCTAGTTCCGGCAGGCCCCCGTTTGCATGGGCACACTCGGCATACATCCCTGTGGTTTCTAACAAGTCCAAAGAGACACAGGTTACCCTGTGGTTCCTTCCCTGGATCAACTCCTCGAAGTCGGGTGTTCTGCATCAAGGAAACTGCCTCCACCAAGGAACGCCGCGGCTACGCCTCTGGGCCTGTGGCTATCCAAAAGCCTGCAGTGCCGCAGGAAGAACAGAACTGAGATTGCGGTGGGCACGCAAGCCGACCTTCTCTCTAGGAGGCACGGTGACTTCAGGCAGGAGGTCCTAGGTGGAATGTGAAGCCGAGGGTTAATCTGAGTGCCGCTCGACTAGGGCCATGCGTAAGACTTGCACGCCAGGTGGGACGTGCCAGAACGGTGCTCCCGAACGAGGGCGAGTGCTATGGGAAACGAAGCTGCTCCAAAAGAGAGGGCAGCGCCTTTCCCGACGCTCGGCATGCACAGAGTGCCTCCACAGGGCTACTGGCCTGGAGGTTGCTCAGCAGACCCACGGGGTCCTGTGGGTACTCAGTGTTCCCGCCGGGAGCGGGGTGCCCGCGCGGGCCTCCTAGGTGTCCAGAAAACCGTGCTGCAGTTAGAGATATGCAGAGCAGGGGCCACGGCCGCATGGAAACTGCTGCACGCCTCCGCTTCTGCACGGAAAGCAGGGCCTTACCTCCAGGCACGTGCTCACGCTGGGTGCCCCTTTGGCGCCACAGCGTGGTAAGCTGCTGGCTTTCTCCTCGAGCAGGGTGCCTTTAGGGGCGAGGTCCTCGCAGTAGTCAGAGCAGAGTGTTTTCTCATGGCCGCTCACACAAGGGCCACGACAAAAGACTTCCTGGGCACTTCGGACTCACCAGCAATGGGGTCCTGAGGCTGTCCGAGGACCCTGGAAATGCAGCTCCCCTCAAGGAACGGGCCGTGTGTTGCCCGTCACTCGGCACACGCAGAGGGCCTCCACCGGGCAGACCAACGGGCCTCGATGTTGCTCAGCCGGCCCACAGGGGTCCGGAGGTACTCAGTGGCCCTGGAGGGACAATGATGCCCTCCCGAGAGACCTAGGCGTCTTCAGAAGGGTACTTCCTTGAAAACAAAGCAGAACAGCGACTAAGAGCTCATGGAAGCAGCTGCACGCCTCCCTCTCTGCCCGGCTACTCAGGACCTAAACGGGAGGCTAGTTCCCACCTTGAGTCTCCTTTTAGCTCGAGAGCTTGTCAGGCTGACCACCAGCCGCGGCCATGGAAGCACCTGGTTTAGACAGAGCAAACTCATTTTTTCCCCAGAAGCGTTCCTACAGGGTTCGCAGGCCGGTCAAGAGCAGGGAACGTCCGGTAGCCTCAAGGCAGCGTGCACACGCAGCCTTCCAAATGGGAAAGCAAGGCTACTCCCAGCGGGCCCCCGTTTCCATGGGCACACTCAGCGTACACCCCTGTGGTCTCTAACGAGTCCAAAGAGACACAGGTTACCCTGTGTCTCCTTCCCTGAATCAACTTCTCGAAGTAGGGTGTTCGGCTTCCAGCGACCTGCCTCAACCAAGGGGCGCCGTCGCTGCTCCTCCGGGCCTGGGGCTGTTCAGAAGCCTGCAGTGCCGCAGGAAGAACAGGACTTAAGTTGCAGTAAGAACGCGAGCCGGCTTTCTCTAGGAGGCACGGTGACTTCAGGCAGGAGGTCCTAGATGGAATGCGAGGCCCAGGGTTTCTCTGAGTGCGGCTCAGACTAGGGCAAGGCGCAAGAAGGCTTCGACGCCAGGTGGGACGTGCCAGGACGGTGCTCCCGAACGTGGGCGAGTGCTGGGGAAATGAAGCTGCTCCACACGGGAGTGCAGTGCGTTTCCCTACGCTCGGCATACACACAGGGGCGCCCAAAGGGCTACGGGCCTGGATGTTGCTTAGCAGACCCAGGTGGGCCCGGGGGTACTCCGTGCTCCTGCCGGGAGCAGGGTGCCCCCGCTAGCGTCCTAGGTGTCCAGAAAATTGTGCGGCCGTTCAAGGTACGCCGAGCAGAGGCCACCGCCTCACGGAAACTGCAGCACGCCTCCGCTTCTGCACGGCAAATCCGGGCCTTACCTCCAGGCGTGTGTTCGTGCTGGGTGTTGCCGGTAGCGGCACAGCATGGTAAGACGCTGACTTTCTCCTCGAGCAGAGTGACTTCAGGTACGAGGGCCTCGACGCATTCAGAGCAGGGCGTTCTCTCACGGCAGCTCACACAGGGGCCACGACAAGGTCTTCCGGGCCCTTCGGACTCACCGGAAATATTGTCCTGAGGCTGTTCGAGGACTCTGGAAATGTAGCTCTCCTCAAGGGACGTGCAGTGTGCTGCCCATCACTCGGCAGGCACAGAGGGCCTCCGAGGGATCCACCAGTGGGCCTCGAAGTTGCTCAGCCGGCCCACAGGGGTCTGCAGGTGCTCGGTGAACTTGGAGGGAAAATGATGCATAACCCGAGAGGCCTAGGAGTCCTCAAAAGGGGACTTCCTTTAAAGTAAAGCGTATACGCGACTAAGAACGCGTGGAAACAGCTGCACGTCTCCCTTTCTGCACGGCTGCTAAGGGCCTAACCTGGAGGCAGGTTTTCACGTTGAGGTTCCCTTTAGCTCTAGAGCTGGTCGGGCGGACCGCCACCGCGGCCGTGGAAGCACCTGGCTCAGACACAGAGCAAAGTCATCATTTTCCCCGAAGCAGTCTCACAGTGTTTACAGGCCTGTCAAGAGCAGGGGATGGCAGGTAGCCTCACGGCAGCGTGAAAGCAGCCTTGAAAACGGGAAAGCAAGCCTAGTTCCGGCAGGCCCCCGTTTGCATGGGCACACTCGGCATACATCCCTGTGGTTTCTAACAAGTCCAAAGAGACACAGGTTACCCTGTGGTTCCTTCCCTGGATCAACTCCTCGAAGTCGGGTGTTCTGCATCAAGGAAACTGCCTCCACCAAGGAACGCCGCGGCTACGCCTCTGGGCCTGTGGCTATCCAAAAGCCTGCAGTGCCGCAGGAAGAACAGAACTGAGATTGCGGTGGGCACGCAAGCCGACCTTCTCTCTAGGAGGCACGGTGACTTCAGGCAGGAGGTCCTAGGTGGAATGTGAAGCCGAGGGTTAATCTGAGTGCCGCTCGACTAGGGCCATGCGTAAGACTTGCACGCCAGGTGGGACGTGCCAGAACGGTGCTCCCGAACGAGGGCGAGTGCTATGGGAAACGAAGCTGCTCCAAAAGAGAGGGCAGCGCCTTTCCCGACGCTCGGCATGCACAGAGTGCCTCCACAGGGCTACTGGCCTGGAGGTTGCTCAGCAGACCCACGGGGTCCTGTGGGTACTCAGTGTTCCCGCCGGGAGCGGGGTGCCCGCGCGGGCCTCCTAGGTGTCCAGAAAACCGTGCTGCAGTTAGAGATATGCAGAGCAGGGGCCACGGCCGCATGGAAACTGCTGCACGCCTCCGCTTCTGCACGGAAAGCAGGGCCTTACCTCCAGGCACGTGCTCACGCTGGGTGCCCCTTTGGCGCCACAGCGTGGTAAGCTGCTGGCTTTCTCCTCGAGCAGGGTGCCTTTAGGGGCGAGGTCCTCGCAGTAGTCAGAGCAGAGTGTTTTCTCATGGCCGCTCACACAAGGGCCACGACAAAAGACTTCCTGGGCACTTCGGACTCACCAGCAATGGGGTCCTGAGGCTGTCCGAGGACCCTGGAAATGCAGCTCCCCTCAAGGAACGGGCCGTGTGTTGCCCGTCACTCGGCACACGCAGAGGGCCTCCACCGGGCAGACCAACGGGCCTCGATGTTGCTCAGCCGGCCCACAGGGGTCCGGAGGTACTCAGTGGCCCTGGAGGGACAATGATGCCCTCCCGAGAGACCTAGGCGTCTTCAGAAGGGTACTTCCTTGAAAACAAAGCAGAACAGCGACTAAGAGCTCATGGAAGCAGCTGCACGCCTCCCTCTCTGCCCGGCTACTCAGGACCTAAACGGGAGGCTAGTTCCCACCTTGAGTCTCCTTTTAGCTCGAGACCTTGTCAGGCTGACCACCAGCCGCGGCCATGGAAGCACCTGGTTTAGACAGAGCAAACTCATTTTTTCCCCAGAAGCGTTCCTACAGGGTTCGCAGGCCGGTCAAGAGCAGGGAACGTCCGGTAGCCTCAAGGCAGCGTGCACACGCAGCCTTCCAAATGGGAAAGCAAGGCTACTCCCAGCGGGCCCCCGTTTCCATGGGCACACTCAGCGTACACCCCTGGGGTCTCTAACGAGTCCAAAGAGACACAGGTTACCCTGTGTCTCCTTCCCTGAATCAACTTCTCGAAGTAGGGTGTTCGGCTTCCAGCGACCTGCCTCAACCAAGGGGCGCCGTCGCTGCTCCTCCGGGCCTGGGGCTGTTCAGAAGCCTGCAGTGCCGCAGGAAGAACAGGACTTAAGTTGCAGTAAGAACGCGAGCCGGCTTTCTCTAGGAGGCACGGTGACTTCAGGCAGGAGGTCCTAGATGGAATGCGAGGCCCAGGGTTTCTCTGAGTGCGGCTCAGACTAGGGCAAGGCGCAAGAAGGCTTCGACGCCAGGTGGGACGTGCCAGGACGGTGCTCCCGAACGTGGGCGAGTGCTGGGGAAATGAAGCTGCTCCACACGGGAGTGCAGTGCGTTTCCCTACGCTCGGCATACACACAGGGGCGCCCAAAGGGCTACGGGCCTGGATGTTGCTTAGCAGACCCAGGTGGGCCCGGGGGTACTCCGTGCTCCTGCCGGGAGCAGGGTGCCCCCGCTAGCGTCCTAGGTGTCCAGAAAATTGTGCGGCCGTTCAAGGTACGCCGAGCAGAGGCCACCGCCTCACGGAAACTGCAGCACGCCTCCGCTTCTGCACGGCAAATCCGGGCCTTACCTCCAGGCGTGTGTTCGTGCTGGGTGTTGCCGGTAGCGGCACAGCATGGTAAGACGCTGACTTTCTCCTCGAGCAGAGTGACTTCAGGTACGAGGGCCTCGACGCATTCAGAGCAGGGCGTTCTCTCACGGCAGCTCACACAGGGGCCACGACAAGGTCTTCCGGGCCCTTCGGACTCACCGGAAATATTGTCCTGAGGCTGTTCGAGGACTCTGGAAATGTAGCTCTCCTCAAGGGACGTGCAGTGTGCTGCCCATCACTCGGCAGGCACAGAGGGCCTCCGAGGGATCCACCAGTGGGCCTCGAAGTTGCTCAGCCGGCCCACAGGGGTCTGCAGGTGCTCGGTGAACTTGGAGGGAAAATGATGCATAACCCGAGAGGCCTAGGAGTCCTCAAAAGGGGACTTCCTTTAAAGTAAAGCGTATACGCGACTAAGAACGCGTGGAAACAGCTGCACGTCTCCCTTTCTGCACGGCTGCTAAGGGCCTAACCTGGAGGCAGGTTTTCACGTTGAGGTTCCCTTTAGCTCTAGAGCTGGTCGGGCGGACCGCCACCGCGGCCGTGGAAGCACCTGGCTCAGACACAGAGCAAAGTCATCATTTTCCCCGAAGCAGTCTCACAGTGTTTACAGGCCTGTCAAGAGCAGGGGATGGCAGGTAGCCTCACGGCAGCGTGAAAGCAGCCTTGAAAACGGGAAAGCAAGCCTAGTTCCGGCAGGCCCCCGTTTGCATGGGCACACTCGGCATACATCCCTGTGGTTTCTAACAAGTCCAAAGAGACACAGGTTACCCTGTGGTTCCTTCCCTGGATCAACTCCTCGAAGTCGGGTGTTCTGCATCAAGGAAACTGCCTCCACCAAGGAACGCCGCGGCTACGCCTCTGGGCCTGTGGCTATCCAAAAGCCTGCAGTGCCGCAGGAAGAACAGAACTGAGATTGCGGTGGGCACGCAAGCCGACCTTCTCTCTAGGAGGCACGGTGACTTCAGGCAGGAGGTCCTAGGTGGAATGTGAAGCCGAGGGTTAATCTGAGTGCCGCTCGACTAGGGCCATGCGTAAGACTTGCACGCCAGGTGGGACGTGCCAGAACGGTGCTCCCGAACGAGGGCGAGTGCTATGGGAAACGAAGCTGCTCCAAAAGAGAGGGCAGCGCCTTTCCCGACGCTCGGCATGCACAGAGTGCCTCCACAGGGCTACTGGCCTGGAGGTTGCTCAGCAGACCCACGGGGTCCTGTGGGTACTCAGTGTTCCCGCCGGGAGCGGGGTGCCCGCGCGGGCCTCCTAGGTGTCCAGAAAACCGTGCTGCAGTTAGAGATATGCAGAGCAGGGGCCACGGCCGCATGGAAACTGCTGCACGCCTCCGCTTCTGCACGGAAAGCAGGGCCTTACCTCCAGGCACGTGCTCACGCTGGGTGCCCCTTTGGCGCCACAGCGTGGTAAGCTGCTGGCTTTCTCCTCGAGCAGGGTGCCTTTAGGGGCGAGGTCCTCGCAGTAGTCAGAGCAGAGTGTTTTCTCATGGCCGCTCACACAAGGGCCACGACAAAAGACTTCCTGGGCACTTCGGACTCACCAGCAATGGGGTCCTGAGGCTGTCCGAGGACCCTGGAAATGCAGCTCCCCTCAAGGAACGGGCCGTGTGTTGCCCGTCACTCGGCACACGCAGAGGGCCTCCACCGGGCAGACCAACGGGCCTCGATGTTGCTCAGCCGGCCCACAGGGGTCCGGAGGTACTCAGTGGCCCTGGAGGGACAATGATGCCCTCCCGAGAGACCTAGGCGTCTTCAGAAGGGTACTTCCTTGAAAACAAAGCAGAACAGCGACTAAGAGCTCATGGAAGCAGCTGCACGCCTCCCTCTCTGCCCGGCTACTCAGGACCTAAACGGGAGGCTAGTTCCCACCTTGAGTCTCCTTTTAGCTCGAGAGCTTGTCAGGCTGACCACCAGCCGCGGCCATGGAAGCACCTGGTTTAGACAGAGCAAACTCATTTTTTCCCCAGAAGCGTTCCTACAGGGTTCGCAGGCCGGTCAAGAGCAGGGAACGTCCGGTAGCCTCAAGGCAGCGTGCACACGCAGCCTTCCAAATGGGAAAGCAAGGCTACTCCCAGCGGGCCCCCGTTTCCATGGGCACACTCAGCGTACACCCCTGGGGTCTCTAACGAGTCCAAAGAGACACAGGTTACCCTGTGTCTCCTTCCCTGAATCAACTTCTCGAAGTAGGGTGTTCGGCTTCCAGCGACCTGCCTCAACCAAGGGGCGCCGTCGCTGCTCCTCCGGGCCTGGGGCTGTTCAGAAGCCTGCAGTGCCGCAGGAAGAACAGGACTTAAGTTGCAGTAAGAACGCGAGCCGGCTTTCTCTAGGAGGCACGGTGACTTCAGGCAGGAGGTCCTAGATGGAATGCGAGGCCCAGGGTTTCTCTGAGTGCGGCTCAGACTAGGGCAAGGCGCAAGAAGGCTTCGACGCCAGGTGGGACGTGCCAGGACGGTGCTCCCGAACGTGGGCGAGTGCTGGGGAAATGAAGCTGCTCCACACGGGAGTGCAGTGCGTTTCCCTACGCTCGGCATACACACAGGGGCGCCCAAAGGGCTACGGGCCTGGATGTTGCTTAGCAGACCCAGGTGGGCCCGGGGGTACTCCGTGCTCCTGCCGGGAGCAGGGTGCCCCCGCTAGCGTCCTAGGTGTCCAGAAAATTGTGCGGCCGTTCAAGGTACGCCGAGCAGAGGCCACCGCCTCACGGAAACTGCAGCACGCCTCCGCTTCTGCACGGCAAATCCGGGCCTTACCTCCAGGCGTGTGTTCGTGCTGGGTGTTGCCGGTAGCGGCACAGCATGGTAAGACGCTGACTTTCTCCTCGAGCAGAGTGACTTCAGGTACGAGGGCCTCGACGCATTCAGAGCAGGGCGTTCTCTCACGGCAGCTCACACAGGGGCCACGACAAGGTCTTCCGGGCCCTTCGGACTCACCGGAAATATTGTCCTGAGGCTGTTCGAGGACTCTGGAAATGTAGCTCTCCTCAAGGGACGTGCAGTGTGCTGCCCATCACTCGGCAGGCACAGAGGGCCTCCGAGGGATCCACCAGTGGGCCTCGAAGTTGCTCAGCCGGCCCACAGGGGTCTGCAGGTGCTCGGTGAACTTGGAGGGAAAATGATGCATAACCCGAGAGGCCTAGGAGTCCTCAAAAGGGGACTTCCTTTAAAGTAAAGCGTATACGCGACTAAGAACGCGTGGAAACAGCTGCACGTCTCCCTTTCTGCACGGCTGCTAAGGGCCTAACCTGGAGGCAGGTTTTCACGTTGAGGTTCCCTTTAGCTCTAGAGCTGGTCGGGCGGACCGCCACCGCGGCCGTGGAAGCACCTGGCTCAGACACAGAGCAAAGTCATCATTTTCCCCGAAGCAGTCTCACAGTGTTTACAGGCCTGTCAAGAGCAGGGGATGGCAGGTAGCCTCACGGCAGCGTGAAAGCAGCCTTGAAAACGGGAAAGCAAGCCTAGTTCCGGCAGGCCCCCGTTTGCATGGGCACACTCGGCATACATCCCTGTGGTTTCTAACAAGTCCAAAGAGACACAGGTTACCCTGTGGTTCCTTCCCTGGATCAACTCCTCGAAGTCGGGTGTTCTGCATCAAGGAAACTGCCTCCGCCAAGGAACGCCGCGGCTACGCCTCTGGGCCTGTGGCTATCCAAAAGCCTGCAGTGCCGCAGGAAGAACAGAACTGAGATTGCGGTGGGCACGCAAGCCGACCTTCTCTCTAGGAGGCACGGTGACTTCAGGCAGGAGGTCCTAGGTGGAATGTGAAGCCGAGGGTTAATCTGAGTGCCGCTCGACTAGGGCCATGCGTAAGACTTGCACGCCAGGTGGGACGTGCCAGAACGGTGCTCCCGAACGAGGGCGAGTGCTATGGGAAACGAAGCTGCTCCAAAAGAGAGGGCAGCGCCTTTCCCGACGCTCGGCATGCACAGAGTGCCTCCACAGGGCTACTGGCCTGGAGGTTGCTCAGCAGACCCACGGGGTCCTGTGGGTACTCAGTGTTCCCGCCGGGAGCGGGGTGCCCGCGCGGGCCTCCTAGGTGTCCAGAAAACCGTGCTGCAGTTAGAGATATGCAGAGCAGGGGCCACGGCCGCATGGAAACTGCTGCACGCCTCCGCTTCTGCACGGAAAGCAGGGCCTTACCTCCAGGCACGTGCTCACGCTGGGTGCCCCTTTGGCGCCACAGCGTGGTAAGCTGCTGGCTTTCTCCTCGAGCAGGGTGCCTTTAGGGGCGAGGTCCTCGCAGTAGTCAGAGCAGAGTGTTTTCTCATGGCCGCTCACACAAGGGCCACGACAAAAGACTTCCTGGGCACTTCGGACTCACCAGCAATGGGGTCCTGAGGCTGTCCGAGGACCCTGGAAATGCAGCTCCCCTCAAGGAACGGGCCGTGTGTTGCCCGTCACTCGGCACACGCAGAGGGCCTCCACCGGGCAGACCAACGGGCCTCGATGTTGCTCAGCCGGCCCACAGGGGTCCGGAGGTACTCAGTGGCCCTGGAGGGACAATGATGCCCTCCCGAGAGACCTAGGCGTCTTCAGAAGGGTACTTCCTTGAAAACAAAGCAGAACAGCGACTAAGAGCTCATGGAAGCAGCTGCACGCCTCCCTCTCTGCCCGGCTACTCAGGACCTAAACGGGAGGCTAGTTCCCACCTTGAGTCTCCTTTTAGCTCGAGACCTTGTCAGGCTGACCACCAGCCGCGGCCATGGAAGCACCTGGTTTAGACAGAGCAAACTCATTTTTTCCCCAGAAGCGTTCCTACAGGGTTCGCAGGCCGGTCAAGAGCAGGGAACGTCCGGTAGCCTCAAGGCAGCGTGCACACGCAGCCTTCCAAATGGGAAAGCAAGGCTACTCCCAGCGGGCCCCCGTTTCCATGGGCACACTCAGCGTACACCCCTGGGGTCTCTAACGAGTCCAAAGAGACACAGGTTACCCTGTGTCTCCTTCCCTGAATCAACTTCTCGAAGTAGGGTGTTCGGCTTCCAGCGACCTGCCTCAACCAAGGGGCGCCGTCGCTGCTCCTCCGGGCCTGGGGCTGTTCAGAAGCCTGCAGTGCCGCAGGAAGAACAGGACTTAAGTTGCAGTAAGAACGCGAGCCGGCTTTCTCTAGGAGGCACGGTGACTTCAGGCAGGAGGTCCTAGATGGAATGCGAGGCCCAGGGTTTCTCTGAGTGCGGCTCAGACTAGGGCAAGGCGCAAGAAGGCTTCGACGCCAGGTGGGACGTGCCAGGACGGTGCTCCCGAACGTGGGCGAGTGCTGGGGAAATGAAGCTGCTCCACACGGGAGTGCAGTGCGTTTCCCTACGCTCGGCATACACACAGGGGCGCCCAAAGGGCTACGGGCCTGGATGTTGCTTAGCAGACCCAGGTGGGCCCGGGGGTACTCCGTGCTCCTGCCGGGAGCAGGGTGCCCCCGCTAGCGTCCTAGGTGTCCAGAAAATTGTGCGGCCGTTCAAGGTACGCCGAGCAGAGGCCACCGCCTCACGGAAACTGCAGCACGCCTCCGCTTCTGCACGGCAAATCCGGGCCTTACCTCCAGGCGTGTGTTCGTGCTGGGTGTTGCCGGTAGCGGCACAGCATGGTAAGACGCTGACTTTCTCCTCGAGCAGAGTGACTTCAGGTACGAGGGCCTCGACGCATTCAGAGCAGGGCGTTCTCTCACGGCAGCTCACACAGGGGCCACGACAAGGTCTTCCGGGCCCTTCGGACTCACCGGAAATATTGTCCTGAGGCTGTTCGAGGACTCTGGAAATGTAGCTCTCCTCAAGGGACGTGCAGTGTGCTGCCCATCACTCGGCAGGCACAGAGGGCCTCCGAGGGATCCACCAGTGGGCCTCGAAGTTGCTCAGCCGGCCCACAGGGGTCTGCAGGTGCTCGGTGAACTTGGAGGGAAAATGATGCATAACCCGAGAGGCCTAGGAGTCCTCAAAAGGGGACTTCCTTTAAAGTAAAGCGTATACGCGACTAAGAACGCGTGGAAACAGCTGCACGTCTCCCTTTCTGCACGGCTGCTAAGGGCCTAACCTGGAGGCAGGTTTTCACGTTGAGGTTCCCTTTAGCTCTAGAGCTGGTCGGGCGGACCGCCACCGCGGCCGTGGAAGCACCTGGCTCAGACACAGAGCAAAGTCATCATTTTCCCCGAAGCAGTCTCACAGTGTTTACAGGCCTGTCAAGAGCAGGGGATGGCAGGTAGCCTCACGGCAGCGTGAAAGCAGCCTTGAAAACGGGAAAGCAAGCCTAGTTCCGGCAGGCCCCCGTTTGCATGGGCACACTCGGCATACATCCCTGTGGTTTCTAACAAGTCCAAAGAGACACAGGTTACCCTGTGGTTCCTTCCCTGGATCAACTCCTCGAAGTCGGGTGTTCTGCATCAAGGAAACTGCCTCCACCAAGGAACGCCGCGGCTACGCCTCTGGGCCTGTGGCTATCCAAAAGCCTGCAGTGCCGCAGGAAGAACAGAACTGAGATTGCGGTGGGCACGCAAGCCGACCTTCTCTCTAGGAGGCACGGTGACTTCAGGCAGGAGGTCCTAGGTGGAATGTGAAGCCGAGGGTTAATCTGAGTGCCGCTCGACTAGGGCCATGCGTAAGACTTGCACGCCAGGTGGGACGTGCCAGAACGGTGCTCCCGAACGAGGGCGAGTGCTATGGGAAACGAAGCTGCTCCAAAAGAGAGGGCAGCGCCTTTCCCGACGCTCGGCATGCACAGAGTGCCTCCACAGGGCTACTGGCCTGGAGGTTGCTCAGCAGACCCACGGGGTCCTGTGGGTACTCAGTGTTCCCGCCGGGAGCGGGGTGCCCGCGCGGGCCTCCTAGGTGTCCAGAAAACCGTGCTGCAGTTAGAGATATGCAGAGCAGGGGCCACGGCCGCATGGAAACTGCTGCACGCCTCCGCTTCTGCACGGAAAGCAGGGCCTTACCTCCAGGCACGTGCTCACGCTGGGTGCCCCTTTGGCGCCACAGCGTGGTAAGCTGCTGGCTTTCTCCTCGAGCAGGGTGCCTTTAGGGGCGAGGTCCTCGCAGTAGTCAGAGCAGAGTGTTTTCTCATGGCCGCTCACACAAGGGCCACGACAAAAGACTTCCTGGGCACTTCGGACTCACCAGCAATGGGGTCCTGAGGCTGTCCGAGGACCCTGGAAATGCAGCTCCCCTCAAGGAACGGGCCGTGTGTTGCCCGTCACTCGGCACACGCAGAGGGCCTCCACCGGGCAGACCAACGGGCCTCGATGTTGCTCAGCCGGCCCACAGGGGTCCGGAGGTACTCAGTGGCCCTGGAGGGACAATGATGCCCTCCCGAGAGACCTAGGCGTCTTCAGAAGGGTACTTCCTTGAAAACAAAGCAGAACAGCGACTAAGAGCTCATGGAAGCAGCTGCACGCCTCCCTCTCTGCCCGGCTACTCAGGACCTAAACGGGAGGCTAGTTCCCACCTTGAGTCTCCTTTTAGCTCGAGACCTTGTCAGGCTGACCACCAGCCGCGGCCATGGAAGCACCTGGTTTAGACAGAGCAAACTCATTTTTTCCCCAGAAGCGTTCCTACAGGGTTCGCAGGCCGGTCAAGAGCAGGGAACGTCCGGTAGCCTCAAGGCAGCGTGCACACGCAGCCTTCCAAATGGGAAAGCAAGGCTACTCCCAGCGGGCCCCCGTTTCCATGGGCACACTCAGCGTACACCCCTGGGGTCTCTAACGAGTCCAAAGAGACACAGGTTACCCTGTGTCTCCTTCCCTGAATCAACTTCTCGAAGTAGGGTGTTCGGCTTCCAGCGACCTGCCTCAACCAAGGGGCGCCGTCGCTGCTCCTCCGGGCCTGGGGCTGTTCAGAAGCCTGCAGTGCCGCAGGAAGAACAGGACTTAAGTTGCAGTAAGAACGCGAGCCGGCTTTCTCTAGGAGGCACGGTGACTTCAGGCAGGAGGTCCTAGATGGAATGCGAGGCCCAGGGTTTCTCTGAGTGCGGCTCAGACTAGGGCAAGGCGCAAGAAGGCTTCGACGCCAGGTGGGACGTGCCAGGACGGTGCTCCCGAACGTGGGCGAGTGCTGGGGAAATGAAGCTGCTCCACACGGGAGTGCAGTGCGTTTCCCTACGCTCGGCATACACACAGGGGCGCCCAAAGGGCTACGGGCCTGGATGTTGCTTAGCAGACCCAGGTGGGCCCGGGGGTACTCCGTGCTCCTGCCGGGAGCAGGGTGCCCCCGCTAGCGTCCTAGGTGTCCAGAAAATTGTGCGGCCGTTCAAGGTACGCCGAGCAGAGGCCACCGCCTCACGGAAACTGCAGCACGCCTCCGCTTCTGCACGGCAAATCCGGGCCTTACCTCCAGGCGTGTGTTCGTGCTGGGTGTTGCCGGTAGCGGCACAGCATGGTAAGACGCTGACTTTCTCCTCGAGCAGAGTGACTTCAGGTACGAGGGCCTCGACGCATTCAGAGCAGGGCGTTCTCTCACGGCAGCTCACACAGGGGCCACGACAAGGTCTTCCGGGCCCTTCGGACTCACCGGAAATATTGTCCTGAGGCTGTTCGAGGACTCTGGAAATGTAGCTCTCCTCAAGGGACGTGCAGTGTGCTGCCCATCACTCGGCAGGCACAGAGGGCCTCCGAGGGATCCACCAGTGGGCCTCGAAGTTGCTCAGCCGGCCCACAGGGGTCTGCAGGTGCTCGGTGAACTTGGAGGGAAAATGATGCATAACCCGAGAGGCCTAGGAGTCCTCAAAAGGGGACTTCCTTTAAAGTAAAGCGTATACGCGACTAAGAACGCGTGGAAACAGCTGCACGTCTCCCTTTCTGCACGGCTGCTAAGGGCCTAACCTGGAGGCAGGTTTTCACGTTGAGGTTCCCTTTAGCTCTAGAGCTGGTCGGGCGGACCGCCACCGCGGCCGTGGAAGCACCTGGCTCAGACACAGAGCAAAGTCATCATTTTCCCCGAAGCAGTCTCACAGTGTTTACAGGCCTGTCAAGAGCAGGGGATGGCAGGTAGCCTCACGGCAGCGTGAAAGCAGCCTTCAAAACGGGAAAGCAAGCCTAGTTCCGGCAGGCCCCCGTTTGCATGGGCACACTCGGCATACATCCCTGTGGTTTCTAACAAGTCCAAAGAGACACAGGTTACCCTGTGGTTCCTTCCCTGGATCAACTCCTCGAAGTCGGGTGTTCTGCATCAAGGAAACTGCCTCCACCAAGGAACGCCGCGGCTACGCCTCTGGGCCTGTGGCTATCCAAAAGCCTGCAGTGCCGCAGGAAGAACAGAACTGAGATTGCGGTGGGCACGCAAGCCGACCTTCTCTCTAGGAGGCACGGTGACTTCAGGCAGGAGGTCCTAGGTGGAATGTGAAGCCGAGGGTTAATCTGAGTGCCGCTCGACTAGGGCCATGCGTAAGACTTGCACGCCAGGTGGGACGTGCCAGAACGGTGCTCCCGAACGAGGGCGAGTGCTATGGGAAACGAAGCTGCTCCAAAAGAGAGGGCAGCGCCTTTCCCGACGCTCGGCATGCACAGAGTGCCTCCACAGGGCTACTGGCCTGGAGGTTGCTCAGCAGACCCACGGGGTCCTGTGGGTACTCAGTGTTCCCGCCGGGAGCGGGGTGCCCGCGCGGGCCTCCTAGGTGTCCAGAAAACCGTGCTGCAGTTAGAGATATGCAGAGCAGGGGCCACGGCCGCATGGAAACTGCTGCACGCCTCCGCTTCTGCACGGAAAGCAGGGCCTTACCTCCAGGCACGTGCTCACGCTGGGTGCCCCTTTGGCGCCACAGCGTGGTAAGCTGCTGGCTTTCTCCTCGAGCAGGGTGCCTTTAGGGGCGAGGTCCTCGCAGTAGTCAGAGCAGAGTGTTTTCTCATGGCCGCTCACACAAGGGCCACGACAAAAGACTTCCTGGGCACTTCGGACTCACCAGCAATGGGGTCCTGAGGCTGTCCGAGGACCCTGGAAATGCAGCTCCCCTCAAGGAACGGGCCGTGTGTTGCCCGTCACTCGGCACACGCAGAGGGCCTCCACCGGGCAGACCAACGGGCCTCGATGTTGCTCAGCCGGCCCACAGGGGTCCGGAGGTACTCAGTGGCCCTGGAGGGACAATGATGCCCTCCCGAGAGACCTAGGCGTCTTCAGAAGGGTACTTCCTTGAAAACAAAGCAGAACAGCGACTAAGAGCTCATGGAAGCAGCTGCACGCCTCCCTCTCTGCCCGGCTACTCAGGACCTAAACGGGAGGCTAGTTCCCACCTTGAGTCTCCTTTTAGCTCGAGACCTTGTCAGGCTGACCACCAGCCGCGGCCATGGAAGCACCTGGTTTAGACAGAGCAAACTCATTTTTTCCCCAGAAGCGTTCCTACAGGGTTCGCAGGCCGGTCAAGAGCAGGGAACGTCCGGTAGCCTCAAGGCAGCGTGCACACGCAGCCTTCCAAATGGGAAAGCAAGGCTACTCCCAGCGGGCCCCCGTTTCCATGGGCACACTCAGCGTACACCCCTGGGGTCTCTAACGAGTCCAAAGAGACACAGGTTACCCTGTGTCTCCTTCCCTGAATCAACTTCTCGAAGTAGGGTGTTCGGCTTCCAGCGACCTGCCTCAACCAAGGGGCGCCGTCGCTGCTCCTCCGGGCCTGGGGCTGTTCAGAAGCCTGCAGTGCCGCAGGAAGAACAGGACTTAAGTTGCAGTAAGAACGCGAGCCGGCTTTCTCTAGGAGGCACGGTGACTTCAGGCAGGAGGTCCTAGATGGAATGCGAGGCCCAGGGTTTCTCTGAGTGCGGCTCAGACTAGGGCAAGGCGCAAGAAGGCTTCGACGCCAGGTGGGACGTGCCAGGACGGTGCTCCCGAACGTGGGCGAGTGCTGGGGAAATGAAGCTGCTCCACACGGGAGTGCAGTGCGTTTCCCTACGCTCGGCATACACACAGGGGCGCCCAAAGGGCTACGGGCCTGGATGTTGCTTAGCAGACCCAGGTGGGCCCGGGGGTACTCCGTGCTCCTGCCGGGAGCAGGGTGCCCCCGCTAGCGTCCTAGGTGTCCAGAAAATTGTGCGGCCGTTCAAGGTACGCCGAGCAGAGGCCACCGCCTCACGGAAACTGCAGCACGCCTCCGCTTCTGCACGGCAAATCCGGGCCTTACCTCCAGGCGTGTGTTCGTGCTGGGTGTTGCCGGTAGCGGCACAGCATGGTAAGACGCTGACTTTCTCCTCGAGCAGAGTGACTTCAGGTACGAGGGCCTCGACGCATTCAGAGCAGGGCGTTCTCTCACGGCAGCTCACACAGGGGCCACGACAAGGTCTTCCGGGCCCTTCGGACTCACCGGAAATATTGTCCTGAGGCTGTTCGAGGACTCTGGAAATGTAGCTCTCCTCAAGGGACGTGCAGTGTGCTGCCCATCACTCGGCAGGCACAGAGGGCCTCCGAGGGATCCACCAGTGGGCCTCGAAGTTGCTCAGCCGGCCCACAGGGGTCTGCAGGTGCTCGGTGAACTTGGAGGGAAAATGATGCATAACCCGAGAGGCCTAGGAGTCCTCAAAAGGGGACTTCCTTTAAAGTAAAGCGTATACGCGACTAAGAACGCGTGGAAACAGCTGCACGTCTCCCTTTCTGCACGGCTGCTAAGGGCCTAACCTGGAGGCAGGTTTTCACGTTGAGGTTCCCTTTAGCTCTAGAGCTGGTCGGGCGGACCGCCACCGCGGCCGTGGAAGCACCTGGCTCAGACACAGAGCAAAGTCATCATTTTCCCCGAAGCAGTCTCACAGTGTTTACAGGCCTGTCAAGAGCAGGGGATGGCAGGTAGCCTCACGGCAGCGTGAAAGCAGCCTTGAAAACGGGAAAGCAAGCCTAGTTCCGGCAGGCCCCCGTTTGCATGGGCACACTCGGCATACATCCCTGTGGTTTCTAACAAGTCCAAAGAGACACAGGTTACCCTGTGGTTCCTTCCCTGGATCAACTCCTCGAAGTCGGGTGTTCTGCATCAAGGAAACTGCCTCCGCCAAGGAACGCCGCGGCTACGCCTCTGGGCCTGTGGCTATCCAAAAGCCTGCAGTGCCGCAGGAAGAACAGAACTGAGATTGCGGTGGGCACGCAAGCCGACCTTCTCTCTAGGAGGCACGGTGACTTCAGGCAGGAGGTCCTAGGTGGAATGTGAAGCCGAGGGTTAATCTGAGTGCCGCTCGACTAGGGCCATGCGTAAGACTTGCACGCCAGGTGGGACGTGCCAGAACGGTGCTCCCGAACGAGGGCGAGTGCTATGGGAAACGAAGCTGCTCCAAAAGAGAGGGCAGCGCCTTTCCCGACGCTCGGCATGCACAGAGTGCCTCCACAGGGCTACTGGCCTGGAGGTTGCTCAGCAGACCCACGGGGTCCTGTGGGTACTCAGTGTTCCCGCCGGGAGCGGGGTGCCCGCGCGGGCCTCCTAGGTGTCCAGAAAACCGTGCTGCAGTTAGAGATATGCAGAGCAGGGGCCACGGCCGCATGGAAACTGCTGCACGCCTCCGCTTCTGCACGGAAAGCAGGGCCTTACCTCCAGGCACGTGCTCACGCTGGGTGCCCCTTTGGCGCCACAGCGTGGTAAGCTGCTGGCTTTCTCCTCGAGCAGGGTGCCTTTAGGGGCGAGGTCCTCGCAGTAGTCAGAGCAGAGTGTTTTCTCATGGCCGCTCACACAAGGGCCACGACAAAAGACTTCCTGGGCACTTCGGACTCACCAGCAATGGGGTCCTGAGGCTGTCCGAGGACCCTGGAAATGCAGCTCCCCTCAAGGAACGGGCCGTGTGTTGCCCGTCACTCGGCACACGCAGAGGGCCTCCACCGGGCAGACCAACGGGCCTCGATGTTGCTCAGCCGGCCCACAGGGGTCCGGAGGTACTCAGTGGCCCTGGAGGGACAATGATGCCCTCCCGAGAGACCTAGGCGTCTTCAGAAGGGTACTTCCTTGAAAACAAAGCAGAACAGCGACTAAGAGCTCATGGAAGCAGCTGCACGCCTCCCTCTCTGCCCGGCTACTCAGGACCTAAACGGGAGGCTAGTTCCCACCTTGAGTCTCCTTTTAGCTCGAGACCTTGTCAGGCTGACCACCAGCCGCGGCCATGGAAGCACCTGGTTTAGACAGAGCAAACTCATTTTTTCCCCAGAAGCGTTCCTACAGGGTTCGCAGGCCGGTCAAGAGCAGGGAACGTCCGGTAGCCTCAAGGCAGCGTGCACACGCAGCCTTCCAAATGGGAAAGCAAGGCTACTCCCAGCGGGCCCCCGTTTCCATGGGCACACTCAGCGTACACCCCTGGGGTCTCTAACGAGTCCAAAGAGACACAGGTTACCCTGTGTCTCCTTCCCTGAATCAACTTCTCGAAGTAGGGTGTTCGGCTTCCAGCGACCTGCCTCAACCAAGGGGCGCCGTCGCTGCTCCTCCGGGCCTGGGGCTGTTCAGAAGCCTGCAGTGCCGCAGGAAGAACAGGACTTAAGTTGCAGTAAGAACGCGAGCCGGCTTTCTCTAGGAGGCACGGTGACTTCAGGCAGGAGGTCCTAGATGGAATGCGAGGCCCAGGGTTTCTCTGAGTGCGGCTCAGACTAGGGCAAGGCGCAAGAAGGCTTCGACGCCAGGTGGGACGTGCCAGGACGGTGCTCCCGAACGTGGGCGAGTGCTGGGGAAATGAAGCTGCTCCACACGGGAGTGCAGTGCGTTTCCCTACGCTCGGCATACACACAGGGGCGCCCAAAGGGCTACGGGCCTGGATGTTGCTTAGCAGACCCAGGTGGGCCCGGGGGTACTCCGTGCTCCTGCCGGGAGCAGGGTGCCCCCGCTAGCGTCCTAGGTGTCCAGAAAATTGTGCGGCCGTTCAAGGTACGCCGAGCAGAGGCCACCGCCTCACGGAAACTGCAGCACGCCTCCGCTTCTGCACGGCAAATCCGGGCCTTACCTCCAGGCGTGTGTTCGTGCTGGGTGTTGCCGGTAGCGGCACAGCATGGTAAGACGCTGACTTTCTCCTCGAGCAGAGTGACTTCAGGTACGAGGGCCTCGACGCATTCAGAGCAGGGCGTTCTCTCACGGCAGCTCACACAGGGGCCACGACAAGGTCTTCCGGGCCCTTCGGACTCACCGGAAATATTGTCCTGAGGCTGTTCGAGGACTCTGGAAATGTAGCTCTCCTCAAGGGACGTGCAGTGTGCTGCCCATCACTCGGCAGGCACAGAGGGCCTCCGAGGGATCCACCAGTGGGCCTCGAAGTTGCTCAGCCGGCCCACAGGGGTCTGCAGGTGCTCGGTGAACTTGGAGGGAAAATGATGCATAACCCGAGAGGCCTAGGAGTCCTCAAAAGGGGACTTCCTTTAAAGTAAAGCGTATACGCGACTAAGAACGCGTGGAAACAGCTGCACGTCTCCCTTTCTGCACGGCTGCTAAGGGCCTAACCTGGAGGCAGGTTTTCACGTTGAGGTTCCCTTTAGCTCTAGAGCTGGTCGGGCGGACCGCCACCGCGGCCGTGGAAGCACCTGGCTCAGACACAGAGCAAAGTCATCATTTTCCCCGAAGCAGTCTCACAGTGTTTACAGGCCTGTCAAGAGCAGGGGATGGCAGGTAGCCTCACGGCAGCGTGAAAGCAGCCTTGAAAACGGGAAAGCAAGCCTAGTTCCGGCAGGCCCCCGTTTGCATGGGCACACTCGGCATACATCCCTGTGGTTTCTAACAAGTCCAAAGAGACACAGGTTACCCTGTGGTTCCTTCCCTGGATCAACTCCTCGAAGTCGGGTGTTCTGCATCAAGGAAACTGCCTCCGCCAAGGAACGCCGCGGCTACGCCTCTGGGCCTGTGGCTATCCAAAAGCCTGCAGTGCCGCAGGAAGAACAGAACTGAGATTGCGGTGGGCACGCAAGCCGACCTTCTCTCTAGGAGGCACGGTGACTTCAGGCAGGAGGTCCTAGGTGGAATGTGAAGCCGAGGGTTAATCTGAGTGCCGCTCGACTAGGGCCATGCGTAAGACTTGCACGCCAGGTGGGACGTGCCAGAACGGTGCTCCCGAACGAGGGCGAGTGCTATGGGAAACGAAGCTGCTCCAAAAGAGAGGGCAGCGCCTTTCCCGACGCTCGGCATGCACAGAGTGCCTCCACAGGGCTACTGGCCTGGAGGTTGCTCAGCAGACCCACGGGGTCCTGTGGGTACTCAGTGTTCCCGCCGGGAGCGGGGTGCCCGCGCGGGCCTCCTAGGTGTCCAGAAAACCGTGCTGCAGTTAGAGATATGCAGAGCAGGGGCCACGGCCGCATGGAAACTGCTGCACGCCTCCGCTTCTGCACGGAAAGCAGGGCCTTACCTCCAGGCACGTGCTCACGCTGGGTGCCCCTTTGGCGCCACAGCGTGGTAAGCTGCTGGCTTTCTCCTCGAGCAGGGTGCCTTTAGGGGCGAGGTCCTCGCAGTAGTCAGAGCAGAGTGTTTTCTCATGGCCGCTCACACAAGGGCCACGACAAAAGACTTCCTGGGCACTTCGGACTCACCAGCAATGGGGTCCTGAGGCTGTCCGAGGACCCTGGAAATGCAGCTCCCCTCAAGGAACGGGCCGTGTGTTGCCCGTCACTCGGCACACGCAGAGGGCCTCCACCGGGCAGACCAACGGGCCTCGATGTTGCTCAGCCGGCCCACAGGGGTCCGGAGGTACTCAGTGGCCCTGGAGGGACAATGATGCCCTCCCGAGAGACCTAGGCGTCTTCAGAAGGGTACTTCCTTGAAAACAAAGCAGAACAGCGACTAAGAGCTCATGGAAGCAGCTGCACGCCTCCCTCTCTGCCCGGCTACTCAGGACCTAAACGGGAGGCTAGTTCCCACCTTGAGTCTCCTTTTAGCTCGAGACCTTGTCAGGCTGACCACCAGCCGCGGCCATGGAAGCACCTGGTTTAGACAGAGCAAACTCATTTTTTCCCCAGAAGCGTTCCTACAGGGTTCGCAGGCCGGTCAAGAGCAGGGAACGTCCGGTAGCCTCAAGGCAGCGTGCACACGCAGCCTTCCAAATGGGAAAGCAAGGCTACTCCCAGCGGGCCCCCGTTTCCATGGGCACACTCAGCGTACACCCCTGGGGTCTCTAACGAGTCCAAAGAGACACAGGTTACCCTGTGTCTCCTTCCCTGAATCAACTTCTCGAAGTAGGGTGTTCGGCTTCCAGCGACCTGCCTCAACCAAGGGGCGCCGTCGCTGCTCCTCCGGGCCTGGGGCTGTTCAGAAGCCTGCAGTGCCGCAGGAAGAACAGGACTTAAGTTGCAGTAAGAACGCGAGCCGGCTTTCTCTAGGAGGCACGGTGACTTCAGGCAGGAGGTCCTAGATGGAATGCGAGGCCCAGGGTTTCTCTGAGTGCGGCTCAGACTAGGGCAAGGCGCAAGAAGGCTTCGACGCCAGGTGGGACGTGCCAGGACGGTGCTCCCGAACGTGGGCGAGTGCTGGGGAAATGAAGCTGCTCCACACGGGAGTGCAGTGCGTTTCCCTACGCTCGGCATACACACAGGGGCGCCCAAAGGGCTACGGGCCTGGATGTTGCTTAGCAGACCCAGGTGGGCCCGGGGGTACTCCGTGCTCCTGCCGGGAGCAGGGTGCCCCCGCTAGCGTCCTAGGTGTCCAGAAAATTGTGCGGCCGTTCAAGGTACGCCGAGCAGAGGCCACCGCCTCACGGAAACTGCAGCACGCCTCCGCTTCTGCACGGCAAATCCGGGCCTTACCTCCAGGCGTGTGTTCGTGCTGGGTGTTGCCGGTAGCGGCACAGCATGGTAAGACGCTGACTTTCTCCTCGAGCAGAGTGACTTCAGGTACGAGGGCCTCGACGCATTCAGAGCAGGGCGTTCTCTCACGGCAGCTCACACAGGGGCCACGACAAGGTCTTCCGGGCCCTTCGGACTCACCGGAAATATTGTCCTGAGGCTGTTCGAGGACTCTGGAAATGTAGCTCTCCTCAAGGGACGTGCAGTGTGCTGCCCATCACTCGGCAGGCACAGAGGGCCTCCGAGGGATCCACCAGTGGGCCTCGAAGTTGCTCAGCCGGCCCACAGGGGTCTGCAGGTGCTCGGTGAACTTGGAGGGAAAATGATGCATAACCCGAGAGGCCTAGGAGTCCTCAAAAGGGGACTTCCTTTAAAGTAAAGCGTATACGCGACTAAGAACGCGTGGAAACAGCTGCACGTCTCCCTTTCTGCACGGCTGCTAAGGGCCTAACCTGGAGGCAGGTTTTCACGTTGAGGTTCCCTTTAGCTCTAGAGCTGGTCGGGCGGACCGCCACCGCGGCCGTGGAAGCACCTGGCTCAGACACAGAGCAAAGTCATCATTTTCCCCGAAGCAGTCTCACAGTGTTTACAGGCCTGTCAAGAGCAGGGGATGGCAGGTAGCCTCACGGCAGCGTGAAAGCAGCCTTGAAAACGGGAAAGCAAGCCTAGTTCCGGCAGGCCCCCGTTTGCATGGGCACACTCGGCATACATCCCTGTGGTTTCTAACAAGTCCAAAGAGACACAGGTTACCCTGTGGTTCCTTCCCTGGATCAACTCCTCGAAGTCGGGTGTTCTGCATCAAGGAAACTGCCTCCGCCAAGGAACGCCGCGGCTACGCCTCTGGGCCTGTGGCTATCCAAAAGCCTGCAGTGCCGCAGGAAGAACAGAACTGAGATTGCGGTGGGCACGCAAGCCGACCTTCTCTCTAGGAGGCACGGTGACTTCAGGCAGGAGGTCCTAGGTGGAATGTGAAGCCGAGGGTTAATCTGAGTGCCGCTCGACTAGGGCCATGCGTAAGACTTGCACGCCAGGTGGGACGTGCCAGAACGGTGCTCCCGAACGAGGGCGAGTGCTATGGGAAACGAAGCTGCTCCAAAAGAGAGGGCAGCGCCTTTCCCGACGCTCGGCATGCACAGAGTGCCTCCACAGGGCTACTGGCCTGGAGGTTGCTCAGCAGACCCACGGGGTCCTGTGGGTACTCAGTGTTCCCGCCGGGAGCGGGGTGCCCGCGCGGGCCTCCTAGGTGTCCAGAAAACCGTGCTGCAGTTAGAGATATGCAGAGCAGGGGCCACGGCCGCATGGAAACTGCTGCACGCCTCCGCTTCTGCACGGAAAGCAGGGCCTTACCTCCAGGCACGTGCTCACGCTGGGTGCCCCTTTGGCGCCACAGCGTGGTAAGCTGCTGGCTTTCTCCTCGAGCAGGGTGCCTTTAGGGGCGAGGTCCTCGCAGTAGTCAGAGCAGAGTGTTTTCTCATGGCCGCTCACACAAGGGCCACGACAAAAGACTTCCTGGGCACTTCGGACTCACCAGCAATGGGGTCCTGAGGCTGTCCGAGGACCCTGGAAATGCAGCTCCCCTCAAGGAACGGGCCGTGTGTTGCCCGTCACTCGGCACACGCAGAGGGCCTCCACCGGGCAGACCAACGGGCCTCGATGTTGCTCAGCCGGCCCACAGGGGTCCGGAGGTACTCAGTGGCCCTGGAGGGACAATGATGCCCTCCCGAGAGACCTAGGCGTCTTCAGAAGGGTACTTCCTTGAAAACAAAGCAGAACAGCGACTAAGAGCTCATGGAAGCAGCTGCACGCCTCCCTCTCTGCCCGGCTACTCAGGACCTAAACGGGAGGCTAGTTCCCACCTTGAGTCTCCTTTTAGCTCGAGACCTTGTCAGGCTGACCACCAGCCGCGGCCATGGAAGCACCTGGTTTAGACAGAGCAAACTCATTTTTTCCCCAGAAGCGTTCCTACAGGGTTCGCAGGCCGGTCAAGAGCAGGGAACGTCCGGTAGCCTCAAGGCAGCGTGCACACGCAGCCTTCCAAATGGGAAAGCAAGGCTACTCCCAGCGGGCCCCCGTTTCCATGGGCACACTCAGCGTACACCCCTGGGGTCTCTAACGAGTCCAAAGAGACACAGGTTACCCTGTGTCTCCTTCCCTGAATCAACTTCTCGAAGTAGGGTGTTCGGCTTCCAGCGACCTGCCTCAACCAAGGGGCGCCGTCGCTGCTCCTCCGGGCCTGGGGCTGTTCAGAAGCCTGCAGTGCCGCAGGAAGAACAGGACTTAAGTTGCAGTAAGAACGCGAGCCGGCTTTCTCTAGGAGGCACGGTGACTTCAGGCAGGAGGTCCTAGATGGAATGCGAGGCCCAGGGTTTCTCTGAGTGCGGCTCAGACTAGGGCAAGGCGCAAGAAGGCTTCGACGCCAGGTGGGACGTGCCAGGACGGTGCTCCCGAACGTGGGCGAGTGCTGGGGAAATGAAGCTGCTCCACACGGGAGTGCAGTGCGTTTCCCTACGCTCGGCATACACACAGGGGCGCCCAAAGGGCTACGGGCCTGGATGTTGCTTAGCAGACCCAGGTGGGCCCGGGGGTACTCCGTGCTCCTGCCGGGAGCAGGGTGCCCCCGCTAGCGTCCTAGGTGTCCAGAAAATTGTGCGGCCGTTCAAGGTACGCCGAGCAGAGGCCACCGCCTCACGGAAACTGCAGCACGCCTCCGCTTCTGCACGGCAAATCCGGGCCTTACCTCCAGGCGTGTGTTCGTGCTGGGTGTTGCCGGTAGCGGCACAGCATGGTAAGACGCTGACTTTCTCCTCGAGCAGAGTGACTTCAGGTACGAGGGCCTCGACGCATTCAGAGCAGGGCGTTCTCTCACGGCAGCTCACACAGGGGCCACGACAAGGTCTTCCGGGCCCTTCGGACTCACCGGAAATATTGTCCTGAGGCTGTTCGAGGACTCTGGAAATGTAGCTCTCCTCAAGGGACGTGCAGTGTGCTGCCCATCACTCGGCAGGCACAGAGGGCCTCCGAGGGATCCACCAGTGGGCCTCGAAGTTGCTCAGCCGGCCCACAGGGGTCTGCAGGTGCTCGGTGAACTTGGAGGGAAAATGATGCATAACCCGAGAGGCCTAGGAGTCCTCAAAAGGGGACTTCCTTTAAAGTAAAGCGTATACGCGACTAAGAACGCGTGGAAACAGCTGCACGTCTCCCTTTCTGCACGGCTGCTAAGGGCCTAACCTGGAGGCAGGTTTTCACGTTGAGGTTCCCTTTAGCTCTAGAGCTGGTCGGGCGGACCGCCACCGCGGCCGTGGAAGCACCTGGCTCAGACACAGAGCAAAGTCATCATTTTCCCCGAAGCAGTCTCACAGTGTTTACAGGCCTGTCAAGAGCAGGGGATGGCAGGTAGCCTCACGGCAGCGTGAAAGCAGCCTTGAAAACGGGAAAGCAAGCCTAGTTCCGGCAGGCCCCCGTTTGCATGGGCACACTCGGCATACATCCCTGTGGTTTCTAACAAGTCCAAAGAGACACAGGTTACCCTGTGGTTCCTTCCCTGGATCAACTCCTCGAAGTCGGGTGTTCTGCATCAAGGAAACTGCCTCCGCCAAGGAACGCCGCGGCTACGCCTCTGGGCCTGTGGCTATCCAAAAGCCTGCAGTGCCGCAGGAAGAACAGAACTGAGATTGCGGTGGGCACGCAAGCCGACCTTCTCTCTAGGAGGCACGGTGACTTCAGGCAGGAGGTCCTAGGTGGAATGTGAAGCCGAGGGTTAATCTGAGTGCCGCTCGACTAGGGCCATGCGTAAGACTTGCACGCCAGGTGGGACGTGCCAGAACGGTGCTCCCGAACGAGGGCGAGTGCTATGGGAAACGAAGCTGCTCCAAAAGAGAGGGCAGCGCCTTTCCCGACGCTCGGCATGCACAGAGTGCCTCCACAGGGCTACTGGCCTGGAGGTTGCTCAGCAGACCCACGGGGTCCTGTGGGTACTCAGTGTTCCCGCCGGGAGCGGGGTGCCCGCGCGGGCCTCCTAGGTGTCCAGAAAACCGTGCTGCAGTTAGAGATATGCAGAGCAGGGGCCACGGCCGCATGGAAACTGCTGCACGCCTCCGCTTCTGCACGGAAAGCAGGGCCTTACCTCCAGGCACGTGCTCACGCTGGGTGCCCCTTTGGCGCCACAGCGTGGTAAGCTGCTGGCTTTCTCCTCGAGCAGGGTGCCTTTAGGGGCGAGGTCCTCGCAGTAGTCAGAGCAGAGTGTTTTCTCATGGCCGCTCACACAAGGGCCACGACAAAAGACTTCCTGGGCACTTCGGACTCACCAGCAATGGGGTCCTGAGGCTGTCCGAGGACCCTGGAAATGCAGCTCCCCTCAAGGAACGGGCCGTGTGTTGCCCGTCACTCGGCACACGCAGAGGGCCTCCACCGGGCAGACCAACGGGCCTCGATGTTGCTCAGCCGGCCCACAGGGGTCCGGAGGTACTCAGTGGCCCTGGAGGGACAATGATGCCCTCCCGAGAGACCTAGGCGTCTTCAGAAGGGTACTTCCTTGAAAACAAAGCAGAACAGCGACTAAGAGCTCATGGAAGCAGCTGCACGCCTCCCTCTCTGCCCGGCTACTCAGGACCTAAACGGGAGGCTAGTTCCCACCTTGAGTCTCCTTTTAGCTCGAGACCTTGTCAGGCTGACCACCAGCCGCGGCCATGGAAGCACCTGGTTTAGACAGAGCAAACTCATTTTTTCCCCAGAAGCGTTCCTACAGGGTTCGCAGGCCGGTCAAGAGCAGGGAACGTCCGGTAGCCTCAAGGCAGCGTGCACACGCAGCCTTCCAAATGGGAAAGCAAGGCTACTCCCAGCGGGCCCCCGTTTCCATGGGCACACTCAGCGTACACCCCTGGGGTCTCTAACGAGTCCAAAGAGACACAGGTTACCCTGTGTCTCCTTCCCTGAATCAACTTCTCGAAGTAGGGTGTTCGGCTTCCAGCGACCTGCCTCAACCAAGGGGCGCCGTCGCTGCTCCTCCGGGCCTGGGGCTGTTCAGAAGCCTGCAGTGCCGCAGGAAGAACAGGACTTAAGTTGCAGTAAGAACGCGAGCCGGCTTTCTCTAGGAGGCACGGTGACTTCAGGCAGGAGGTCCTAGATGGAATGCGAGGCCCAGGGTTTCTCTGAGTGCGGCTCAGACTAGGGCAAGGCGCAAGAAGGCTTCGACGCCAGGTGGGACGTGCCAGGACGGTGCTCCCGAACGTGGGCGAGTGCTGGGGAAATGAAGCTGCTCCACACGGGAGTGCAGTGCGTTTCCCTACGCTCGGCATACACACAGGGGCGCCCAAAGGGCTACGGGCCTGGATGTTGCTTAGCAGACCCAGGTGGGCCCGGGGGTACTCCGTGCTCCTGCCGGGAGCAGGGTGCCCCCGCTAGCGTCCTAGGTGTCCAGAAAATTGTGCGGCCGTTCAAGGTACGCCGAGCAGAGGCCACCGCCTCACGGAAACTGCAGCACGCCTCCGCTTCTGCACGGCAAATCCGGGCCTTACCTCCAGGCGTGTGTTCGTGCTGGGTGTTGCCGGTAGCGGCACAGCATGGTAAGACGCTGACTTTCTCCTCGAGCAGAGTGACTTCAGGTACGAGGGCCTCGACGCATTCAGAGCAGGGCGTTCTCTCACGGCAGCTCACACAGGGGCCACGACAAGGTCTTCCGGGCCCTTCGGACTCACCGGAAATATTGTCCTGAGGCTGTTCGAGGACTCTGGAAATGTAGCTCTCCTCAAGGGACGTGCAGTGTGCTGCCCATCACTCGGCAGGCACAGAGGGCCTCCGAGGGATCCACCAGTGGGCCTCGAAGTTGCTCAGCCGGCCCACAGGGGTCTGCAGGTGCTCGGTGAACTTGGAGGGAAAATGATGCATAACCCGAGAGGCCTAGGAGTCCTCAAAAGGGGACTTCCTTTAAAGTAAAGCGTATACGCGACTAAGAACGCGTGGAAACAGCTGCACGTCTCCCTTTCTGCACGGCTGCTAAGGGCCTAACCTGGAGGCAGGTTTTCACGTTGAGGTTCCCTTTAGCTCTAGAGCTGGTCGGGCGGACCGCCACCGCGGCCGTGGAAGCACCTGGCTCAGACAAGAGCAAAGTCATCATTTTCCCCGAAGCAGTCTCACAGTGTTTACAGGCCTGTCAAGAGCAGGGGATGGCAGGTAGCCTCACGGCAGCGTGAAAGCAGCCTTGAAAACGGGAAAGCAAGCCTAGTTCCGGCAGGCCCCCGTTTGCATGGGCACACTCGGCATACATCCCTGTGGTTTCTAACAAGTCCAAAGAGACACAGGTTACCCTGTGGTTCCTTCCCTGGATCAACTCCTCGAAGTCGGGTGTTCTGCATCAAGGAAACTGCCTCCGCCAAGGAACGCCGCGGCTACGCCTCTGGGCCTGTGGCTATCCAAAAGCCTGCAGTGCCGCAGGAAGAACAGAACTGAGATTGCGGTGGGCACGCAAGCCGACCTTCTCTCTAGGAGGCACGGTGACTTCAGGCAGGAGGTCCTAGGTGGAATGTGAAGCCGAGGGTTAATCTGAGTGCCGCTCGACTAGGGCCATGCGTAAGACTTGCACGCCAGGTGGGACGTGCCAGAACGGTGCTCCCGAACGAGGGCGAGTGCTATGGGAAACGAAGCTGCTCCAAAAGAGAGGGCAGCGCCTTTCCCGACGCTCGGCATGCACAGAGTGCCTCCACAGGGCTACTGGCCTGGAGGTTGCTCAGCAGACCCACGGGGTCCTGTGGGTACTCAGTGTTCCCGCCGGGAGCGGGGTGCCCGCGCGGGCCTCCTAGGTGTCCAGAAAACCGTGCTGCAGTTAGAGATATGCAGAGCAGGGGCCACGGCCGCATGGAAACTGCTGCACGCCTCCGCTTCTGCACGGAAAGCAGGGCCTTACCTCCAGGCACGTGCTCACGCTGGGTGCCCCTTTGGCGCCACAGCGTGGTAAGCTGCTGGCTTTCTCCTCGAGCAGGGTGCCTTTAGGGGCGAGGTCCTCGCAGTAGTCAGAGCAGAGTGTTTTCTCATGGCCGCTCACACAAGGGCCACGACAAAAGACTTCCTGGGCACTTCGGACTCACCAGCAATGGGGTCCTGAGGCTGTCCGAGGACCCTGGAAATGCAGCTCCCCTCAAGGAACGGGCCGTGTGTTGCCCGTCACTCGGCACACGCAGAGGGCCTCCACCGGGCAGACCAACGGGCCTCGATGTTGCTCAGCCGGCCCACAGGGGTCCGGAGGTACTCAGTGGCCCTGGAGGGACAATGATGCCCTCCCGAGAGACCTAGGCGTCTTCAGAAGGGTACTTCCTTGAAAACAAAGCAGAACAGCGACTAAGAGCTCATGGAAGCAGCTGCACGCCTCCCTCTCTGCCCGGCTACTCAGGACCTAAACGGGAGGCTAGTTCCCACCTTGAGTCTCCTTTTAGCTCGAGACCTTGTCAGGCTGACCACCAGCCGCGGCCATGGAAGCACCTGGTTTAGACAGAGCAAACTCATTTTTTCCCCAGAAGCGTTCCTACAGGGTTCGCAGGCCGGTCAAGAGCAGGGAACGTCCGGTAGCCTCAAGGCAGCGTGCACACGCAGCCTTCCAAATGGGAAAGCAAGGCTACTCCCAGCGGGCCCCCGTTTCCATGGGCACACTCAGCGTACACCCCTGGGGTCTCTAACGAGTCCAAAGAGACACAGGTTACCCTGTGTCTCCTTCCCTGAATCAACTTCTCGAAGTAGGGTGTTCGGCTTCCAGCGACCTGCCTCAACCAAGGGGCGCCGTCGCTGCTCCTCCGGGCCTGGGGCTGTTCAGAAGCCTGCAGTGCCGCAGGAAGAACAGGACTTAAGTTGCAGTAAGAACGCGAGCCGGCTTTCTCTAGGAGGCACGGTGACTTCAGGCAGGAGGTCCTAGATGGAATGCGAGGCCCAGGGTTTCTCTGAGTGCGGCTCAGACTAGGGCAAGGCGCAAGAAGGCTTCGACGCCAGGTGGGACGTGCCAGGACGGTGCTCCCGAACGTGGGCGAGTGCTGGGGAAATGAAGCTGCTCCACACGGGAGTGCAGTGCGTTTCCCTACGCTCGGCATACACACAGGGGCGCCCAAAGGGCTACGGGCCTGGATGTTGCTTAGCAGACCCAGGTGGGCCCGGGGGTACTCCGTGCTCCTGCCGGGAGCAGGGTGCCCCCGCTAGCGTCCTAGGTGTCCAGAAAATTGTGCGGCCGTTCAAGGTACGCCGAGCAGAGGCCACCGCCTCACGGAAACTGCAGCACGCCTCCGCTTCTGCACGGCAAATCCGGGCCTTACCTCCAGGCGTGTGTTCGTGCTGGGTGTTGCCGGTAGCGGCACAGCATGGTAAGACGCTGACTTTCTCCTCGAGCAGAGTGACTTCAGGTACGAGGGCCTCGACGCATTCAGAGCAGGGCGTTCTCTCACGGCAGCTCACACAGGGGCCACGACAAGGTCTTCCGGGCCCTTCGGACTCACCGGAAATATTGTCCTGAGGCTGTTCGAGGACTCTGGAAATGTAGCTCTCCTCAAGGGACGTGCAGTGTGCTGCCCATCACTCGGCAGGCACAGAGGGCCTCCGAGGGATCCACCAGTGGGCCTCGAAGTTGCTCAGCCGGCCCACAGGGGTCTGCAGGTGCTCGGTGAACTTGGAGGGAAAATGATGCATAACCCGAGAGGCCTAGGAGTCCTCAAAAGGGGACTTCCTTTAAAGTAAAGCGTATACGCGACTAAGAACGCGTGGAAACAGCTGCACGTCTCCCTTTCTGCACGGCTGCTAAGGGCCTAACCTGGAGGCAGGTTTTCACGTTGAGGTTCCCTTTAGCTCTAGAGCTGGTCGGGCGGACCGCCACCGCGGCCGTGGAAGCACCTGGCTCAGACACAGAGCAAAGTCATCATTTTCCCCGAAGCAGTCTCACAGTGTTTACAGGCCTGTCAAGAGCAGGGGATGGCAGGTAGCCTCACGGCAGCGTGAAAGCAGCCTTGAAAACGGGAAAGCAAGCCTAGTTCCGGCAGGCCCCCGTTTGCATGGGCACACTCGGCATACATC
Organism: Delphinapterus leucas; assembly: GCF_059928025.1. Taxonomy (NCBI): domain Eukaryota; kingdom Metazoa; phylum Chordata; class Mammalia; order Artiodactyla; family Monodontidae; genus Delphinapterus; species Delphinapterus leucas. The sequence goes on along the minus strand of NW_028322262.1, from coordinate 2,393,111 downwards.
CCTGTGGTTTCTAACAAGTCCAAAGAGACACAGGTTACCCTGTGGTTCCTTCCCTGGATCAACTCCTCGAAGTCGGGTGTTCTGCATCAAGGAAACTGCCTCCGCCAAGGAACGCCGCGGCTACGCCTCTGGGCCTGTGGCTATCCAAAAGCCTGCAGTGCCGCAGGAAGAACAGAACTGAGATTGCGGTGGGCACGCAAGCCGACCTTCTCTCTAGGAGGCACGGTGACTTCAGGCAGGAGGTCCTAGGTGGAATGTGAAGCCGAGGGTTAATCTGAGTGCCGCTCGACTAGGGCCATGCGTAAGACTTGCACGCCAGGTGGGACGTGCCAGAACGGTGCTCCCGAACGAGGGCGAGTGCTATGGGAAACGAAGCTGCTCCAAAAGAGAGGGCAGCGCCTTTCCCGACGCTCGGCATGCACAGAGTGCCTCCACAGGGCTACTGGCCTGGAGGTTGCTCAGCAGACCCACGGGGTCCTGTGGGTACTCAGTGTTCCCGCCGGGAGCGGGGTGCCCGCGCGGGCCTCCTAGGTGTCCAGAAAACCGTGCTGCAGTTAGAGATATGCAGAGCAGGGGCCACGGCCGCATGGAAACTGCTGCACGCCTCCGCTTCTGCACGGAAAGCAGGGCCTTACCTCCAGGCACGTGCTCACGCTGGGTGCCCCTTTGGCGCCACAGCGTGGTAAGCTGCTGGCTTTCTCCTCGAGCAGGGTGCCTTTAGGGGCGAGGTCCTCGCAGTAGTCAGAGCAGAGTGTTTTCTCATGGCCGCTCACACAAGGGCCACGACAAAAGACTTCCTGGGCACTTCGGACTCACCAGCAATGGGGTCCTGAGGCTGTCCGAGGACCCTGGAAATGCAGCTCCCCTCAAGGAACGGGCCGTGTGTTGCCCGTCACTCGGCACACGCAGAGGGCCTCCACCGGGCAGACCAACGGGCCTCGATGTTGCTCAGCCGGCCCACAGGGGTCCGGAGGTACTCAGTGGCCCTGGAGGGACAATGATGCCCTCCCGAGAGACCTAGGCGTCTTCAGAAGGGTACTTCCTTGAAAACAAAGCAGAACAGCGACTAAGAGCTCATGGAAGCAGCTGCACGCCTCCCTCTCTGCCCGGCTACTCAGGACCTAAACGGGAGGCTAGTTCCCACCTTGAGTCTCCTTTTAGCTCGAGACCTTGTCAGGCTGACCACCAGCCGCGGCCATGGAAGCACCTGGTTTAGACAGAGCAAACTCATTTTTTCCCCAGAAGCGTTCCTACAGGGTTCGCAGGCCGGTCAAGAGCAGGGAACGTCCGGTAGCCTCAAGGCAGCGTGCACACGCAGCCTTCCAAATGGGAAAGCAAGGCTACTCCCAGCGGGCCCCCGTTTCCATGGGCACACTCAGCGTACACCCCTGGGGTCTCTAACGAGTCCAAAGAGACACAGGTTACCCTGTGTCTCCTTCCCTGAATCAACTTCTCGAAGTAGGGTGTTCGGCTTCCAGCGACCTGCCTCAACCAAGGGGCGCCGTCGCTGCTCCTCCGGGCCTGGGGCTGTTCAGAAGCCTGCAGTGCCGCAGGAAGAACAGGACTTAAGTTGCAGTAAGAACGCGAGCCGGCTTTCTCTAGGAGGCACGGTGACTTCAGGCAGGAGGTCCTAGATGGAATGCGAGGCCCAGGGTTTCTCTGAGTGCGGCTCAGACTAGGGCAAGGCGCAAGAAGGCTTCGACGCCAGGTGGGACGTGCCAGGACGGTGCTCCCGAACGTGGGCGAGTGCTGGGGAAATGAAGCTGCTCCACACGGGAGTGCAGTGCGTTTCCCTACGCTCGGCATACACACAGGGGCGCCCAAAGGGCTACGGGCCTGGATGTTGCTTAGCAGACCCAGGTGGGCCCGGGGGTACTCCGTGCTCCTGCCGGGAGCAGGGTGCCCCCGCTAGCGTCCTAGGTGTCCAGAAAATTGTGCGGCCGTTCAAGGTACGCCGAGCAGAGGCCACCGCCTCACGGAAACTGCAGCACGCCTCCGCTTCTGCACGGCAAATCCGGGCCTTACCTCCAGGCGTGTGTTCGTGCTGGGTGTTGCCGGTAGCGGCACAGCATGGTAAGACGCTGACTTTCTCCTCGAGCAGAGTGACTTCAGGTACGAGGGCCTCGACGCATTCAGAGCAGGGCGTTCTCTCACGGCAGCTCACACAGGGGCCACGACAAGGTCTTCCGGGCCCTTCGGACTCACCGGAAATATTGTCCTGAGGCTGTTCGAGGACTCTGGAAATGTAGCTCTCCTCAAGGGACGTGCAGTGTGCTGCCCATCACTCGGCAGGCACAGAGGGCCTCCGAGGGATCCACCAGTGGGCCTCGAAGTTGCTCAGCCGGCCCACAGGGGTCTGCAGGTGCTCGGTGAACTTGGAGGGAAAATGATGCATAACCCGAGAGGCCTAGGAGTCCTCAAAAGGGGACTTCCTTTAAAGTAAAGCGTATACGCGACTAAGAACGCGTGGAAACAGCTGCACGTCTCCCTTTCTGCACGGCTGCTAAGGGCCTAACCTGGAGGCAGGTTTTCACGTTGAGGTTCCCTTTAGCTCTAGAGCTGGTCGGGCGGACCGCCACCGCGGCCGTGGAAGCACCTGGCTCAGACACAGAGCAAAGTCATCATTTTCCCCGAAGCAGTCTCACAGTGTTTACAGGCCTGTCAAGAGCAGGGGATGGCAGGTAGCCTCACGGCAGCGTGAAAGCAGCCTTGAAAACGGGAAAGCAAGCCTAGTTCCGGCAGGCCCCCGTTTGCATGGGCACACTCGGCATACATCCCTGTGGTTTCTAACAAGTCCAAAGAGACACAGGTTACCCTGTGGTTCCTTCCCTGGATCAACTCCTCGAAGTCGGGTGTTCTGCATCAAGGAAACTGCCTCCGCCAAGGAACGCCGCGGCTACGCCTCTGGGCCTGTGGCTATCCAAAAGCCTGCAGTGCCGCAGGAAGAACAGAACTGAGATTGCGGTGGGCACGCAAGCCGACCTTCTCTCTAGGAGGCACGGTGACTTCAGGCAGGAGGTCCTAGGTGGAATGTGAAGCCGAGGGTTAATCTGAGTGCCGCTCGACTAGGGCCATGCGTAAGACTTGCACGCCAGGTGGGACGTGCCAGAACGGTGCTCCCGAACGAGGGCGAGTGCTATGGGAAACGAAGCTGCTCCAAAAGAGAGGGCAGCGCCTTTCCCGACGCTCGGCATGCACAGAGTGCCTCCACAGGGCTACTGGCCTGGAGGTTGCTCAGCAGACCCACGGGGTCCTGTGGGTACTCAGTGTTCCCGCCGGGAGCGGGGTGCCCGCGCGGGCCTCCTAGGTGTCCAGAAAACCGTGCTGCAGTTAGAGATATGCAGAGCAGGGGCCACGGCCGCATGGAAACTGCTGCACGCCTCCGCTTCTGCACGGAAAGCAGGGCCTTACCTCCAGGCACGTGCTCACGCTGGGTGCCCCTTTGGCGCCACAGCGTGGTAAGCTGCTGGCTTTCTCCTCGAGCAGGGTGCCTTTAGGGGCGAGGTCCTCGCAGTAGTCAGAGCAGAGTGTTTTCTCATGGCCGCTCACACAAGGGCCACGACAAAAGACTTCCTGGGCACTTCGGACTCACCAGCAATGGGGTCCTGAGGCTGTCCGAGGACCCTGGAAATGCAGCTCCCCTCAAGGAACGGGCCGTGTGTTGCCCGTCACTCGGCACACGCAGAGGGCCTCCACCGGGCAGACCAACGGGCCTCGATGTTGCTCAGCCGGCCCACAGGGGTCCGGAGGTACTCAGTGGCCCTGGAGGGACAATGATGCCCTCCCGAGAGACCTAGGCGTCTTCAGAAGGGTACTTCCTTGAAAACAAAGCAGAACAGCGACTAAGAGCTCATGGAAGCAGCTGCACGCCTCCCTCTCTGCCCGGCTACTCAGGACCTAAACGGGAGGCTAGTTCCCACCTTGAGTCTCCTTTTAGCTCGAGACCTTGTCAGGCTGACCACCAGCCGCGGCCATGGAAGCACCTGGTTTAGACAGAGCAAACTCATTTTTTCCCCAGAAGCGTTCCTACAGGGTTCGCAGGCCGGTCAAGAGCAGGGAACGTCCGGTAGCCTCAAGGCAGCGTGCACACGCAGCCTTCCAAATGGGAAAGCAAGGCTACTCCCAGCGGGCCCCCGTTTCCATGGGCACACTCAGCGTACACCCCTGGGGTCTCTAACGAGTCCAAAGAGACACAGGTTACCCTGTGTCTCCTTCCCTGAATCAACTTCTCGAAGTAGGGTGTTCGGCTTCCAGCGACCTGCCTCAACCAAGGGGCGCCGTCGCTGCTCCTCCGGGCCTGGGGCTGTTCAGAAGCCTGCAGTGCCGCAGGAAGAACAGGACTTAAGTTGCAGTAAGAACGCGAGCCGGCTTTCTCTAGGAGGCACGGTGACTTCAGGCAGGAGGTCCTAGATGGAATGCGAGGCCCAGGGTTTCTCTGAGTGCGGCTCAGACTAGGGCAAGGCGCAAGAAGGCTTCGACGCCAGGTGGGACGTGCCAGGACGGTGCTCCCGAACGTGGGCGAGTGCTGGGGAAATGAAGCTGCTCCACACGGGAGTGCAGTGCGTTTCCCTACGCTCGGCATACACACAGGGGCGCCCAAAGGGCTACGGGCCTGGATGTTGCTTAGCAGACCCAGGTGGGCCCGGGGGTACTCCGTGCTCCTGCCGGGAGCAGGGTGCCCCCGCTAGCGTCCTAGGTGTCCAGAAAATTGTGCGGCCGTTCAAGGTACGCCGAGCAGAGGCCACCGCCTCACGGAAACTGCAGCACGCCTCCGCTTCTGCACGGCAAATCCGGGCCTTACCTCCAGGCGTGTGTTCGTGCTGGGTGTTGCCGGTAGCGGCACAGCATGGTAAGACGCTGACTTTCTCCTCGAGCAGAGTGACTTCAGGTACGAGGGCCTCGACGCATTCAGAGCAGGGCGTTCTCTCACGGCAGCTCACACAGGGGCCACGACAAGGTCTTCCGGGCCCTTCGGACTCACCGGAAATATTGTCCTGAGGCTGTTCGAGGACTCTGGAAATGTAGCTCTCCTCAAGGGACGTGCAGTGTGCTGCCCATCACTCGGCAGGCACAGAGGGCCTCCGAGGGATCCACCAGTGGGCCTCGAAGTTGCTCAGCCGGCCCACAGGGGTCTGCAGGTGCTCGGTGAACTTGGAGGGAAAATGATGCATAACCCGAGAGGCCTAGGAGTCCTCAAAAGGGGACTTCCTTTAAAGTAAAGCGTATACGCGACTAAGAACGCGTGGAAACAGCTGCACGTCTCCCTTTCTGCACGGCTGCTAAGGGCCTAACCTGGAGGCAGGTTTTCACGTTGAGGTTCCCTTTAGCTCTAGAGCTGGTCGGGCGGACCGCCACCGCGGCCGTGGAAGCACCTGGCTCAGACAGAGCAAAGTCATCATTTTCCCCGAAGCAGTCTCACAGTGTTTACAGGCCTGTCAAGAGCAGGGGATGGCAGGTAGCCTCACGGCAGCGTGAAAGCAGCCTTGAAAACGGGAAAGCAAGCCTAGTTCCGGCAGGCCCCCGTTTGCATGGGCACACTCGGCATACATCCCTGTGGTTTCTAACAAGTCCAAAGAGACACAGGTTACCCTGTGGTTCCTTCCCTGGATCAACTCCTCGAAGTCGGGTGTTCTGCATCAAGGAAACTGCCTCCGCCAAGGAACGCCGCGGCTACGCCTCTGGGCCTGTGGCTATCCAAAAGCCTGCAGTGCCGCAGGAAGAACAGAACTGAGATTGCGGCGGGCACGCAAGCCGACCTTCTCTCTAGGAGGCACGGTGACTTCAGGCAGGAGGTCCTAGGTGGAATGTGAAGCCGAGGGTTAATCTGAGTGCCGCTCGACTAGGGCCATGCGTAAGACTTGCACGCCAGGTGGGACGTGCCAGAACGGTGCTCCCGAACGAGGGCGAGTGCTATGGGAAACGAAGCTGCTCCAAAAGAGAGGGCAGCGCCTTTCCCGACGCTCGGCATGCACAGAGTGCCTCCACAGGGCTACTGGCCTGGAGGTTGCTCAGCAGACCCACGGGGTCCTGTGGGTACTCAGTGTTCCCGCCGGGAGCGGGGTGCCCGCGCGGGCCTCCTAGGTGTCCAGAAAACCGTGCTGCAGTTAGAGATATGCAGAGCAGGGGCCACGGCCGCATGGAAACTGCTGCACGCCTCCGCTTCTGCACGGAAAGCAGGGCCTTACCTCCAGGCACGTGCTCACGCTGGGTGCCCCTTTGGCGCCACAGCGTGGTAAGCTGCTGGCTTTCTCCTCGAGCAGGGTGCCTTTAGGGGCGAGGTCCTCGCAGTAGTCAGAGCAGAGTGTTTTCTCATGGCCGCTCACACAAGGGCCACGACAAAAGACTTCCTGGGCACTTCGGACTCACCAGCAATGGGGTCCTGAGGCTGTCCGAGGACCCTGGAAATGCAGCTCCCCTCAAGGAACGGGCCGTGTGTTGCCCGTCACTCGGCACACGCAGAGGGCCTCCACCGGACAGACCAACGGGCCTCGATGTTGCTCAGCCGGCCCACAGGGGTCCGGAGGTACTCAGTGGCCCTGGAGGGACAATGATGCCCTCCCGAGAGACCTAGGCGTCTTCAGAAGGGTACTTCCTTGAAAACAAAGCAGAACAGCGACTAAGAGCTCATGGAAGCAGCTGCACGCCTCCCTCTCTGCCCGGCTACTCAGGACCTAAACGGGAGGCTAGTTCCCACCTTGAGTCTCCTTTTAGCTCGAGAGCTTGTCAGGCTGACCACCAGCCGCGGCCATGGAAGCACCTGGTTTAGACAGAGCAAACTCATTTTTTCCCCAGAAGCGTTCCTACAGGGTTCGCAGGCCGGTCAAGAGCAGGGAACGTCCGGTAGCCTCAAGGCAGCGTGCACACGCAGCCTTCCAAATGGGAAAGCAAGGCTACTCCCAGCGGGCCCCCGTTTCCATGGGCACACTCAGCGTACACCCCTGGGGTCTCTAACGAGTCCAAAGAGACACAGGTTACCCTGTGTCTCCTTCCCTGAATCAACTTCTCGAAGTAGGGTGTTCGGCTTCCAGCGACCTGCCTCAACCAAGGGGCGCCGTCGCTGCTCCTCCGGGCCTGGGGCTGTTCAGAAGCCTGCAGTGCCGCAGGAAGAACAGGACTTAAGTTGCAGTAAGAACGCGAGCCGGCTTTCTCTAGGAGGCACGGTGACTTCAGGCAGGAGGTCCTAGATGGAATGCGAGGCCCAGGGTTTCTCTGAGTGCGGCTCAGACTAGGGCAAGGCGCAAGAAGGCTTCGACGCCAGGTGGGACGTGCCAGGACGGTGCTCCCGAACGTGGGCGAGTGCTGGGGAAATGAAGCTGCTCCACACGGGAGTGCAGTGCGTTTCCCTACGCTCGGCATACACACAGGGGCGCCCAAAGGGCTACGGGCCTGGATGTTGCTTAGCAGACCCAGGTGGGCCCGGGGGTACTCCGTGCTCCTGCCGGGAGCAGGGTGCCCCCGCTAGCGTCCTAGGTGTCCAGAAAATTGTGCGGCCGTTCAAGGTACGCCGAGCAGAGGCCACCGCCTCACGGAAACTGCAGCACGCCTCCGCTTCTGCACGGCAAATCCGGGCCTTACCTCCAGGCGTGTGTTCGTGCTGGGTGTTGCCGGTAGCGGCACAGCATGGTAAGACGCTGACTTTCTCCTCGAGCAGAGTGACTTCAGGTACGAGGGCCTCGACGCATTCAGAGCAGGGCGTTCTCTCACGGCAGCTCACACAGGGGCCACGACAAGGTCTTCCGGGCCCTTCGGACTCACCGGAAATATTGTCCTGAGGCTGTTCGAGGACTCTGGAAATGTAGCTCTCCTCAAGGGACGTGCAGTGTGCTGCCCATCACTCGGCAGGCACAGAGGGCCTCCGAGGGATCCACCAGTGGGCCTCGAAGTTGCTCAGCCGGCCCACAGGGGTCTGCAGGTGCTCGGTGAACTTGGAGGGAAAATGATGCATAACCCGAGAGGCCTAGGAGTCCTCAAAAGGGGACTTCCTTTAAAGTAAAGCGTATACGCGACTAAGAACGCGTGGAAACAGCTGCACGTCTCCCTTTCTGCACGGCTGCTAAGGGCCTAACCTGGAGGCAGGTTTTCACGTTGAGGTTCCCTTTAGCTCTAGAGCTGGTCGGGCGGACCGCCACCGCGGCCGTGGAAGCACCTGGCTCAGACACAGAGCAAAGTCATCATTTTCCCCGAAGCAGTCTCACAGTGTTTACAGGCCTGTCAAGAGCAGGGGATGGCAGGTAGCCTCACGGCAGCGTGAAAGCAGCCTTGAAAACGGGAAAGCAAGCCTAGTTCCGGCAGGCCCCCGTTTGCATGGGCACACTCGGCATACATCCCTGTGGTTTCTAACAAGTCCAAAGAGACACAGGTTACCCTGTGGTTCCTTCCCTGGATCAACTCCTCGAAGTCGGGTGTTCTGCATCAAGGAAACTGCCTCCGCCAAGGAACGCCGCGGCTACGCCTCTGGGCCTGTGGCTATCCAAAAGCCTGCAGTGCCGCAGGAAGAACAGAACTGAGATTGCGGCGGGCACGCAAGCCGACCTTCTCTCTAGGAGGCACGGTGACTTCAGGCAGGAGGTCCTAGGTGGAATGTGAAGCCGAGGGTTAATCTGAGTGCCGCTCGACTAGGGCCATGCGTAAGACTTGCACGCCAGGTGGGACGTGCCAGAACGGTGCTCCCGAACGAGGGCGAGTGCTATGGGAAACGAAGCTGCTCCAAAAGAGAGGGCAGCGCCTTTCCCGACGCTCGGCATGCACAGAGTGCCTCCACAGGGCTACTGGCCTGGAGGTTGCTCAGCAGACCCACGGGGTCCTGTGGGTACTCAGTGTTCCCGCCGGGAGCGGGGTGCCCGCGCGGGCCTCCTAGGTGTCCAGAAAACCGTGCTGCAGTTAGAGATATGCAGAGCAGGGGCCACGGCCGCATGGAAACTGCTGCACGCCTCCGCTTCTGCACGGAAAGCAGGGCCTTACCTCCAGGCACGTGCTCACGCTGGGTGCCCCTTTGGCGCCACAGCGTGGTAAGCTGCTGGCTTTCTCCTCGAGCAGGGTGCCTTTAGGGGCGAGGTCCTCGCAGTAGTCAGAGCAGAGTGTTTTCTCATGGCCGCTCACACAAGGGCCACGACAAAAGACTTCCTGGGCACTTCGGACTCACCAGCAATGGGGTCCTGAGGCTGTCCGAGGACCCTGGAAATGCAGCTCCCCTCAAGGAACGGGCCGTGTGTTGCCCGTCACTCGGCACACGCAGAGGGCCTCCACCGGACAGACCAACGGGCCTCGATGTTGCTCAGCCGGCCCACAGGGGTCCGGAGGTACTCAGTGGCCCTGGAGGGACAATGATGCCCTCCCGAGAGACCTAGGCGTCTTCAGAAGGGTACTTCCTTGAAAACAAAGCAGAACAGCGACTAAGAGCTCATGGAAGCAGCTGCACGCCTCCCTCTCTGCCCGGCTACTCAGGACCTAAACGGGAGGCTAGTTCCCACCTTGAGTCTCCTTTTAGCTCGAGAGCTTGTCAGGCTGACCACCAGCCGCGGCCATGGAAGCACCTGGTTTAGACAGAGCAAACTCATTTTTTCCCCAGAAGCGTTCCTACAGGGTTCGCAGGCCGGTCAAGAGCAGGGAACGTCCGGTAGCTTCAAGGCAGCGTGCACACGCAGCCTTCCAAATGGGAAAGCAAGGCTACTCCCAGCGGGCCCCCGTTTCCATGGGCACACTCAGCGTACACCCCTGGGGTCTCTAACGAGTCCAAAGAGACACAGGTTACCCTGTGTCTCCTTCCCTGAATCAACTTCTCGAAGTAGGGTGTTCGGCTTCCAGCGACCTGCCTCAACCAAGGGGCGCCGTCGCTGCTCCTCCGGGCCTGGGGCTGTTCAGAAGCCTGCAGTGCCGCAGGAAGAACAGGACTTAAGTTGCAGTAAGAACGCGAGCCGGCTTTCTCTAGGAGGCACGGTGACTTCAGGCAGGAGGTCCTAGATGGAATGCGAGGCCCAGGGTTTCTCTGAGTGCGGCTCAGACTAGGGCAAGGCGCAAGAAGGCTTCGACGCCAGGTGGGACGTGCCAGGACGGTGCTCCCGAACGTGGGCGAGTGCTGGGGAAATGAAGCTGCTCCACACGGGAGTGCAGTGCGTTTCCCTACGCTCGGCATACACACAGGGGCGCCCAAAGGGCTACGGGCCTGGATGTTGCTTAGCAGACCCAGGTGGGCCCGGGGGTACTCCGTGCTCCTGCCGGGAGCAGGGTGCCCCCGCTAGCGTCCTAGGTGTCCAGAAAATTGTGCGGCCGTTCAAGGTACGCCGAGCAGAGGCCACCGCCTCACGGAAACTGCAGCACGCCTCCGCTTCTGCACGGCAAATCCGGGCCTTACCTCCAGGCGTGTGTTCGTGCTGGGTGTTGCCGGTAGCGGCACAGCATGGTAAGACGCTGACTTTCTCCTCGAGCAGAGTGACTTCAGGTACGAGGGCCTCGACGCATTCAGAGCAGGGCGTTCTCTCACGGCAGCTCACACAGGGGCCACGACAAGGTCTTCCGGGCCCTTCGGACTCACCGGAAATATTGTCCTGAGGCTGTTCGAGGACTCTGGAAATGTAGCTCTCCTCAAGGGACGTGCAGTGTGCTGCCCATCACTCGGCAGGCACAGAGGGCCTCCGAGGGATCCACCAGTGGGCCTCGAAGTTGCTCAGCCGGCCCACAGGGGTCTGCAGGTGCTCGGTGAACTTGGAGGGAAAATGATGCATAACCCGAGAGGCCTAGGAGTCCTCAAAAGGGGACTTCCTTTAAAGTAAAGCGTATACGCGACTAAGAACGCGTGGAAACAGCTGCACGTCTCCCTTTCTGCACGGCTGCTAAGGGCCTAACCTGGAGGCAGGTTTTCACGTTGAGGTTCCCTTTAGCTCTAGAGCTGGTCGGGCGGACCGCCACCGCGGCCGTGGAAGCACCTGGCTCAGACACAGAGCAAAGTCATCATTTTCCCCGAAGCAGTCTCACAGTGTTTACAGGCCTGTCAAGAGCAGGGGATGGCAGGTAGCCTCACGGCAGCGTGAAAGCAGCCTTGAAAACGGGAAAGCAAGCCTAGTTCCGGCAGGCCCCCGTTTGCATGGGCACACTCGGCATACATCCCTGTGGTTTCTAACAAGTCCAAAGAGACACAGGTTACCCTGTGGTTCCTTCCCTGGATCAACTCCTCGAAGTCGGGTGTTCTGCATCAAGGAAACTGCCTCCGCCAAGGAACGCCGCGGCTACGCCTCTGGGCCTGTGGCTATCCAAAAGCCTGCAGTGCCGCAGGAAGAACAGAACTGAGATTGCGGCGGGCACGCAAGCCGACCTTCTCTCTAGGAGGCACGGTGACTTCAGGCAGGAGGTCCTAGGTGGAATGTGAAGCCGAGGGTTAATCTGAGTGCCGCTCGACTAGGGCCATGCGTAAGACTTGCACGCCAGGTGGGACGTGCCAGAACGGTGCTCCCGAACGAGGGCGAGTGCTATGGGAAACGAAGCTGCTCCAAAAGAGAGGGCAGCGCCTTTCCCGACGCTCGGCATGCACAGAGTGCCTCCACAGGGCTACTGGCCTGGAGGTTGCTCAGCAGACCCACGGGGTCCTGTGGGTACTCAGTGTTCCCGCCGGGAGCGGGGTGCCCGCGCGGGCCTCCTAGGTGTCCAGAAAACCGTGCTGCAGTTAGAGATATGCAGAGCAGGGGCCACGGCCGCATGGAAACTGCTGCACGCCTCCGCTTCTGCACGGAAAGCAGGGCCTTACCTCCAGGCACGTGCTCACGCTGGGTGCCCCTTTGGCGCCACAGCGTGGTAAGCTGCTGGCTTTCTCCTCGAGCAGGGTGCCTTTAGGGGCGAGGTCCTCGCAGTAGTCAGAGCAGAGTGTTTTCTCATGGCCGCTCACACAAGGGCCACGACAAAAGACTTCCTGGGCACTTCGGACTCACCAGCAATGGGGTCCTGAGGCTGTCCGAGGACCCTGGAAATGCAGCTCCCCTCAAGGAACGGGCCGTGTGTTGCCCGTCACTCGGCACACGCAGAGGGCCTCCACCGGACAGACCAACGGGCCTCGATGTTGCTCAGCCGGCCCACAGGGGTCCGGAGGTACTCAGTGGCCCTGGAGGGACAATGATGCCCTCCCGAGAGACCTAGGCGTCTTCAGAAGGGTACTTCCTTGAAAACAAAGCAGAACAGCGACTAAGAGCTCATGGAAGCAGCTGCACGCCTCCCTCTCTGCCCGGCTACTCAGGACCTAAACGGGAGGCTAGTTCCCACCTTGAGTCTCCTTTTAGCTCGAGAGCTTGTCAGGCTGACCACCAGCCGCGGCCATGGAAGCACCTGGTTTAGACAGAGCAAACTCATTTTTTCCCCAGAAGCGTTCCTACAGGGTTCGCAGGCCGGTCAAGAGCAGGGAACGTCCGGTAGCCTCAAGGCAGCGTGCACACGCAGCCTTCCAAATGGGAAAGCAAGGCTACTCCCAGCGGGCCCCCGTTTCCATGGGCACACTCAGCGTACACCCCTGGGGTCTCTAACGAGTCCAAAGAGACACAGGTTACCCTGTGTCTCCTTCCCTGAATCAACTTCTCGAAGTAGGGTGTTCGGCTTCCAGCGACCTGCCTCAACCAAGGGGCGCCGTCGCTGCTCCTCCGGGCCTGGGGCTGTTCAGAAGCCTGCAGTGCCGCAGGAAGAACAGGACTTAAGTTGCAGTAAGAACGCGAGCCGGCTTTCTCTAGGAGGCACGGTGACTTCAGGCAGGAGGTCCTAGATGGAATGCGAGGCCCAGGGTTTCTCTGAGTGCGGCTCAGACTAGGGCAAGGCGCAAGAAGGCTTCGACGCCAGGTGGGACGTGCCAGGACGGTGCTCCCGAACGTGGGCGAGTGCTGGGGAAATGAAGCTGCTCCACACGGGAGTGCAGTGCGTTTCCCTACGCTCGGCATACACACAGGGGCGCCCAAAGGGCTACGGGCCTGGATGTTGCTTAGCAGACCCAGGTGGGCCCGGGGGTACTCCGTGCTCCTGCCGGGAGCAGGGTGCCCCCGCTAGCGTCCTAGGTGTCCAGAAAATTGTGCGGCCGTTCAAGGTACGCCGAGCAGAGGCCACCGCCTCACGGAAACTGCAGCACGCCTCCGCTTCTGCACGGCAAATCCGGGCCTTACCTCCAGGCGTGTGTTCGTGCTGGGTGTTGCCGGTAGCGGCACAGCATGGTAAGACGCTGACTTTCTCCTCGAGCAGAGTGACTTCAGGTACGAGGGCCTCGACGCATTCAGAGCAGGGCGTTCTCTCACGGCAGCTCACACAGGGGCCACGACAAGGTCTTCCGGGCCCTTCGGACTCACCGGAAATATTGTCCTGAGGCTGTTCGAGGACTCTGGAAATGTAGCTCTCCTCAAGGGACGTGCAGTGTGCTGCCCATCACTCGGCAGGCACAGAGGGCCTCCGAGGGATCCACCAGTGGGCCTCGAAGTTGCTCAGCCGGCCCACAGGGGTCTGCAGGTGCTCGGTGAACTTGGAGGGAAAATGATGCATAACCCGAGAGGCCTAGGAGTCCTCAAAAGGGGACTTCCTTTAAAGTAAAGCGTATACGCGACTAAGAACGCGTGGAAACAGCTGCACGTCTCCCTTTCTGCACGGCTGCTAAGGGCCTAACCTGGAGGCAGGTTTTCACGTTGAGGTTCCCTTTAGCTCTAGAGCTGGTCGGGCGGACCGCCACCGCGGCCGTGGAAGCACCTGGCTCAGACACAGAGCAAAGTCATCATTTTCCCCGAAGCAGTCTCACAGTGTTTACAGGCCTGTCAAGAGCAGGGGATGGCAGGTAGCCTCACGGCAGCGTGAAAGCAGCCTTGAAAACGGGAAAGCAAGCCTAGTTCCGGCAGGCCCCCGTTTGCATGGGCACACTCGGCATACATCCCTGTGGTTTCTAACAAGTCCAAAGAGACACAGGTTACCCTGTGGTTCCTTCCCTGGATCAACTCCTCGAAGTCGGGTGTTCTGCATCAAGGAAACTGCCTCCGCCAAGGAACGCCGCGGCTACGCCTCTGGGCCTGTGGCTATCCAAAAGCCTGCAGTGCCGCAGGAAGAACAGAACTGAGATTGCGGCGGGCACGCAAGCCGACCTTCTCTCTAGGAGGCACGGTGACTTCAGGCAGGAGGTCCTAGGTGGAATGTGAAGCCGAGGGTTAATCTGAGTGCCGCTCGACTAGGGCCATGCGTAAGACTTGCACGCCAGGTGGGACGTGCCAGAACGGTGCTCCCGAACGAGGGCGAGTGCTATGGGAAACGAAGCTGCTCCAAAAGAGAGGGCAGCGCCTTTCCCGACGCTCGGCATGCACAGAGTGCCTCCACAGGGCTACTGGCCTGGAGGTTGCTCAGCAGACCCACGGGGTCCTGTGGGTACTCAGTGTTCCCGCCGGGAGCGGGGTGCCCGCGCGGGCCTCCTAGGTGTCCAGAAAACCGTGCTGCAGTTAGAGATATGCAGAGCAGGGGCCACGGCCGCATGGAAACTGCTGCACGCCTCCGCTTCTGCACGGAAAGCAGGGCCTTACCTCCAGGCACGTGCTCACGCTGGGTGCCCCTTTGGCGCCACAGCGTGGTAAGCTGCTGGCTTTCTCCTCGAGCAGGGTGCCTTTAGGGGCGAGGTCCTCGCAGTAGTCAGAGCAGAGTGTTTTCTCATGGCCGCTCACACAAGGGCCACGACAAAAGACTTCCTGGGCACTTCGGACTCACCAGCAATGGGGTCCTGAGGCTGTCCGAGGACCCTGGAAATGCAGCTCCCCTCAAGGAACGGGCCGTGTGTTGCCCGTCACTCGGCACACGCAGAGGGCCTCCACCGGACAGACCAACGGGCCTCGATGTTGCTCAGCCGGCCCACAGGGGTCCGGAGGTACTCAGTGGCCCTGGAGGGACAATGATGCCCTCCCGAGAGACCTAGGCGTCTTCAGAAGGGTACTTCCTTGAAAACAAAGCAGAACAGCGACTAAGAGCTCATGGAAGCAGCTGCACGCCTCCCTCTCTGCCCGGCTACTCAGGACCTAAACGGGAGGCTAGTTCCCACCTTGAGTCTCCTTTTAGCTCGAGAGCTTGTCAGGCTGACCACCAGCCGCGGCCATGGAAGCACCTGGTTTAGACAGAGCAAACTCATTTTTTCCCCAGAAGCGTTCCTACAGGGTTCGCAGGCCGGTCAAGAGCAGGGAACGTCCGGTAGCTTCAAGGCAGCGTGCACACGCAGCCTTCCAAATGGGAAAGCAAGGCTACTCCCAGCGGGCCCCCGTTTCCATGGGCACACTCAGCGTACACCCCTGTGGTCTCTAACGAGTCCAAAGAGACACAGGTTACCCTGTGTCTCCTTCCCTGAATCAACTTCTCGAAGTAGGGTGTTCGGCTTCCAGCGACCTGCCTCAACCAAGGGGCGCCGTCGCTGCTCCTCCGGGCCTGGGGCTGTTCAGAAGCCTGCAGTGCCGCAGGAAGAACAGGACTTAAGTTGCAGTAAGAACGCGAGCCGGCTTTCTCTAGGAGGCACGGTGACTTCAGGCAGGAGGTCCTAGATGGAATGCGAGGCCCAGGGTTTCTCTGAGTGCGGCTCAGACTAGGGCAAGGCGCAAGAAGGCTTCGACGCCAGGTGGGACGTGCCAGGACGGTGCTCCCGAACGTGGGCGAGTGCTGGGGAAATGAAGCTGCTCCACACGGGAGTGCAGTGCGTTTCCCTACGCTCGGCATACACACAGGGGCGCCCAAAGGGCTACGGGCCTGGATGTTGCTTAGCAGACCCAGGTGGGCCCGGGGGTACTCCGTGCTCCTGCCGGGAGCAGGGTGCCCCCGCTAGCGTCCTAGGTGTCCAGAAAATTGTGCGGCCGTTCAAGGTACGCCGAGCAGAGGCCACCGCCTCACGGAAACTGCAGCACGCCTCCGCTTCTGCACGGCAAATCCGGGCCTTACCTCCAGGCGTGTGTTCGTGCTGGGTGTTGCCGGTAGCGGCACAGCATGGTAAGACGCTGACTTTCTCCTCGAGCAGAGTGACTTCAGGTACGAGGGCCTCGACGCATTCAGAGCAGGGCGTTCTCTCACGGCAGCTCACACAGGGGCCACGACAAGGTCTTCCGGGCCCTTCGGACTCACCGGAAATATTGTCCTGAGGCTGTTCGAGGACTCTGGAAATGTAGCTCTCCTCAAGGGACGTGCAGTGTGCTGCCCATCACTCGGCAGGCACAGAGGGCCTCCGAGGGATCCACCAGTGGGCCTCGAAGTTGCTCAGCCGGCCCACAGGGGTCTGCAGGTGCTCGGTGAACTTGGAGGGAAAATGATGCATAACCCGAGAGGCCTAGGAGTCCTCAAAAGGGGACTTCCTTTAAAGTAAAGCGTATACGCGACTAAGAACGCGTGGAAACAGCTGCACGTCTCCCTTTCTGCACGGCTGCTAAGGGCCTAACCTGGAGGCAGGTTTTCACGTTGAGGTTCCCTTTAGCTCTAGAGCTGGTCGGGCGGACCGCCACCGCGGCCGTGGAAGCACCTGGCTCAGACAGAGCAAAGTCATCATTTTCCCCGAAGCAGTCTCACAGTGTTTACAGGCCTGTCAAGAGCAGGGGATGGCAGGTAGCCTCACGGCAGCGTGAAAGCAGCCTTGAAAACGGGAAAGCAAGCCTAGTTCCGGCAGGCCCCCGTTTGCATGGGCACACTCGGCATACATCCCTGTGGTTTCTAACAAGTCCAAAGAGACACAGGTTACCCTGTGGTTCCTTCCCTGGATCAACTCCTCGAAGTCGGGTGTTCTGCATCAAGGAAACTGCCTCCGCCAAGGAACGCCGCGGCTACGCCTCTGGGCCTGTGGCTATCCAAAAGCCTGCAGTGCCGCAGGAAGAACAGAACTGAGATTGCGGCGGGCACGCAAGCCGACCTTCTCTCTAGGAGGCACGGTGACTTCAGGCAGGAGGTCCTAGGTGGAATGTGAAGCCGAGGGTTAATCTGAGTGCCGCTCGACTAGGGCCATGCGTAAGACTTGCACGCCAGGTGGGACGTGCCAGAACGGTGCTCCCGAACGAGGGCGAGTGCTATGGGAAACGAAGCTGCTCCAAAAGAGAGGGCAGCGCCTTTCCCGACGCTCGGCATGCACAGAGTGCCTCCACAGGGCTACTGGCCTGGAGGTTGCTCAGCAGACCCACGGGGTCCTGTGGGTACTCAGTGTTCCCGCCGGGAGCGGGGTGCCCGCGCGGGCCTCCTAGGTGTCCAGAAAACCGTGCTGCAGTTAGAGATATGCAGAGCAGGGGCCACGGCCGCATGGAAACTGCTGCACGCCTCCGCTTCTGCACGGAAAGCAGGGCCTTACCTCCAGGCACGTGCTCACGCTGGGTGCCCCTTTGGCGCCACAGCGTGGTAAGCTGCTGGCTTTCTCCTCGAGCAGGGTGCCTTTAGGGGCGAGGTCCTCGCAGTAGTCAGAGCAGAGTGTTTTCTCATGGCCGCTCACACAAGGGCCACGACAAAAGACTTCCTGGGCACTTCGGACTCACCAGCAATGGGGTCCTGAGGCTGTCCGAGGACCCTGGAAATGCAGCTCCCCTCAAGGAACGGGCCGTGTGTTGCCCGTCACTCGGCACACGCAGAGGGCCTCCACCGGACAGACCAACGGGCCTCGATGTTGCTCAGCCGGCCCACAGGGGTCCGGAGGTACTCAGTGGCCCTGGAGGGACAATGATGCCCTCCCGAGAGACCTAGGCGTCTTCAGAAGGGTACTTCCTTGAAAACAAAGCAGAACAGCGACTAAGAGCTCATGGAAGCAGCTGCACGCCTCCCTCTCTGCCCGGCTACTCAGGACCTAAACGGGAGGCTAGTTCCCACCTTGAGTCTCCTTTTAGCTCGAGAGCTTGTCAGGCTGACCACCAGCCGCGGCCATGGAAGCACCTGGTTTAGACAGAGCAAACTCATTTTTTCCCCAGAAGCGTTCCTACAGGGTTCGCAGGCCGGTCAAGAGCAGGGAACGTCCGGTAGCTTCAAGGCAGCGTGCACACGCAGCCTTCCAAATGGGAAAGCAAGGCTACTCCCAGCGGGCCCCCGTTTCCATGGGCACACTCAGCGTACACCCCTGGGGTCTCTAACGAGTCCAAAGAGACACAGGTTACCCTGTGTCTCCTTCCCTGAATCAACTTCTCGAAGTAGGGTGTTCGGCTTCCAGCGACCTGCCTCAACCAAGGGGCGCCGTCGCTGCTCCTCCGGGCCTGGGGCTGTTCAGAAGCCTGCAGTGCCGCAGGAAGAACAGGACTTAAGTTGCAGTAAGAACGCGAGCCGGCTTTCTCTAGGAGGCACGGTGACTTCAGGCAGGAGGTCCTAGATGGAATGCGAGGCCCAGGGTTTCTCTGAGTGCGGCTCAGACTAGGGCAAGGCGCAAGAAGGCTTCGACGCCAGGTGGGACGTGCCAGGACGGTGCTCCCGAACGTGGGCGAGTGCTGGGGAAATGAAGCTGCTCCACACGGGAGTGCAGTGCGTTTCCCTACGCTCGGCATACACACAGGGGCGCCCAAAGGGCTACGGGCCTGGATGTTGCTTAGCAGACCCAGGTGGGCCCGGGGGTACTCCGTGCTCCTGCCGGGAGCAGGGTGCCCCCGCTAGCGTCCTAGGTGTCCAGAAAATTGTGCGGCCGTTCAAGGTACGCCGAGCAGAGGCCACCGCCTCACGGAAACTGCAGCACGCCTCCGCTTCTGCACGGCAAATCCGGGCCTTACCTCCAGGCGTGTGTTCGTGCTGGGTGTTGCCGGTAGCGGCACAGCATGGTAAGACGCTGACTTTCTCCTCGAGCAGAGTGACTTCAGGTACGAGGGCCTCGACGCATTCAGAGCAGGGCGTTCTCTCACGGCAGCTCACACAGGGGCCACGACAAGGTCTTCCGGGCCCTTCGGACTCACCGGAAATATTGTCCTGAGGCTGTTCGAGGACTCTGGAAATGTAGCTCTCCTCAAGGGACGTGCAGTGTGCTGCCCATCACTCGGCAGGCACAGAGGGCCTCCGAGGGATCCACCAGTGGGCCTCGAAGTTGCTCAGCCGGCCCACAGGGGTCTGCAGGTGCTCGGTGAACTTGGAGGGAAAATGATGCATAACCCGAGAGGCCTAGGAGTCCTCAAAAGGGGACTTCCTTTAAAGTAAAGCGTATACGCGACTAAGAACGCGTGGAAACAGCTGCACGTCTCCCTTTCTGCACGGCTGCTAAGGGCCTAACCTGGAGGCAGGTTTTCACGTTGAGGTTCCCTTTAGCTCTAGAGCTGGTCGGGCGGACCGCCACCGCGGCCGTGGAAGCACCTGGCTCAGACAAGAGCAAAGTCATCATTTTCCCCGAAGCAGTCTCACAGTGTTTACAGGCCTGTCAAGAGCAGGGGATGGCAGGTAGCCTCACGGCAGCGTGAAAGCAGCCTTGAAAACGGGAAAGCAAGCCTAGTTCCGGCAGGCCCCCGTTTGCATGGGCACACTCGGCATACATCCCTGTGGTTTCTAACAAGTCCAAAGAGACACAGGTTACCCTGTGGTTCCTTCCCTGGATCAACTCCTCGAAGTCGGGTGTTCTGCATCAAGGAAACTGCCTCCGCCAAGGAACGCCGCGGCTACGCCTCTGGGCCTGTGGCTATCCAAAAGCCTGCAGTGCCGCAGGAAGAACAGAACTGAGATTGCGGCGGGCACGCAAGCCGACCTTCTCTCTAGGAGGCACGGTGACTTCAGGCAGGAGGTCCTAGGTGGAATGTGAAGCCGAGGGTTAATCTGAGTGCCGCTCGACTAGGGCCATGCGTAAGACTTGCACGCCAGGTGGGACGTGCCAGAACGGTGCTCCCGAACGAGGGCGAGTGCTATGGGAAACGAAGCTGCTCCAAAAGAGAGGGCAGCGCCTTTCCCGACGCTCGGCATGCACAGAGTGCCTCCACAGGGCTACTGGCCTGGAGGTTGCTCAGCAGACCCACGGGGTCCTGTGGGTACTCAGTGTTCCCGCCGGGAGCGGGGTGCCCGCGCGGGCCTCCTAGGTGTCCAGAAAACCGTGCTGCAGTTAGAGATATGCAGAGCAGGGGCCACGGCCGCATGGAAACTGCTGCACGCCTCCGCTTCTGCACGGAAAGCAGGGCCTTACCTCCAGGCACGTGCTCACGCTGGGTGCCCCTTTGGCGCCACAGCGTGGTAAGCTGCTGGCTTTCTCCTCGAGCAGGGTGCCTTTAGGGGCGAGGTCCTCGCAGTAGTCAGAGCAGAGTGTTTTCTCATGGCCGCTCACACAAGGGCCACGACAAAAGACTTCCTGGGCACTTCGGACTCACCAGCAATGGGGTCCTGAGGCTGTCCGAGGACCCTGGAAATGCAGCTCCCCTCAAGGAACGGGCCGTGTGTTGCCCGTCACTCGGCACACGCAGAGGGCCTCCACCGGACAGACCAACGGGCCTCGATGTTGCTCAGCCGGCCCACAGGGGTCCGGAGGTACTCAGTGGCCCTGGAGGGACAATGATGCCCTCCCGAGAGACCTAGGCGTCTTCAGAAGGGTACTTCCTTGAAAACAAAGCAGAACAGCGACTAAGAGCTCATGGAAGCAGCTGCACGCCTCCCTCTCTGCCCGGCTACTCAGGACCTAAACGGGAGGCTAGTTCCCACCTTGAGTCTCCTTTTAGCTCGAGAGCTTGTCAGGCTGACCACCAGCCGCGGCCATGGAAGCACCTGGTTTAGACAGAGCAAACTCATTTTTTCCCCAGAAGCGTTCCTACAGGGTTCGCAGGCCGGTCAAGAGCAGGGAACGTCCGGTAGCTTCAAGGCAGCGTGCACACGCAGCCTTCCAAATGGGAAAGCAAGGCTACTCCCAGCGGGCCCCCGTTTCCATGGGCACACTCAGCGTACACCCCTGTGGTCTCTAACGAGTCCAAAGAGACACAGGTTACCCTGTGTCTCCTTCCCTGAATCAACTTCTCGAAGTAGGGTGTTCGGCTTCCAGCGACCTGCCTCAACCAAGGGGCGCCGTCGCTGCTCCTCCGGGCCTGGGGCTGTTCAGAAGCCTGCAGTGCCGCAGGAAGAACAGGACTTAAGTTGCAGTAAGAACGCGAGCCGGCTTTCTCTAGGAGGCACGGTGACTTCAGGCAGGAGGTCCTAGATGGAATGCGAGGCCCAGGGTTTCTCTGAGTGCGGCTCAGACTAGGGCAAGGCGCAAGAAGGCTTCGACGCCAGGTGGGACGTGCCAGGACGGTGCTCCCGAACGTGGGCGAGTGCTGGGGAAATGAAGCTGCTCCACACGGGAGTGCAGTGCGTTTCCCTACGCTCGGCATACACACAGGGGCGCCCAAAGGGCTACGGGCCTGGATGTTGCTTAGCAGACCCAGGTGGGCCCGGGGGTACTCCGTGCTCCTGCCGGGAGCAGGGTGCCCCCGCTAGCGTCCTAGGTGTCCAGAAAATTGTGCGGCCGTTCAAGGTACGCCGAGCAGAGGCCACCGCCTCACGGAAACTGCAGCACGCCTCCGCTTCTGCACGGCAAATCCGGGCCTTACCTCCAGGCGTGTGTTCGTGCTGGGTGTTGCCGGTAGCGGCACAGCATGGTAAGACGCTGACTTTCTCCTCGAGCAGAGTGACTTCAGGTACGAGGGCCTCGACGCATTCAGAGCAGGGCGTTCTCTCACGGCAGCTCACACAGGGGCCACGACAAGGTCTTCCGGGCCCTTCGGACTCACCGGAAATATTGTCCTGAGGCTGTTCGAGGACTCTGGAAATGTAGCTCTCCTCAAGGGACGTGCAGTGTGCTGCCCATCACTCGGCAGGCACAGAGGGCCTCCGAGGGATCCACCAGTGGGCCTCGAAGTTGCTCAGCCGGCCCACAGGGGTCTGCAGGTGCTCAGTGAACTTGGAGGGAAAATGATGCATAACCCGAGAGGCCTAGGAGTCCTCAAAAGGGGACTTCCTTTAAAGTAAAGCGTATACGCGACTAAGAACGCGTGGAAACAGCTGCACGTCTCCCTTTCTGCACGGCTGCTAAGGGCCTAACCTGGAGGCAAGTTTTCACGTTGAGGTTCCCTTTAGCTCTAGAGCTGGTCGGGCGGACCGCCACCGCGGCCGTGGAAGCACCTGGCTCAGACAGAGCAAAGTCATCATTTTCCCCGAAGCAGTCTCACAGTGTTTACAGGCCTGTCAAGAGCAGGGGATGGCAGGTAGCCTCACGGCAGCGTGAAAGCAGCCTTGAAAACGGGAAAGCAAGCCTAGTTCCGGCAGGCCCCCGTTTGCATGGGCACACTCGGCATACATCCCTGTGGTTTCTAACAAGTCCAAAGAGACACAGGTTACCCTGTGGTTCCTTCCCTGGATCAACTCCTCGAAGTCGGGTGTTCTGCATCAAGGAAACTGCCTCCGCCAAGGAACGCCGCGGCTACGCCTCTGGGCCTGTGGCTATCCAAAAGCCTGCAGTGCCGCAGGAAGAACAGAACTGAGATTGCGGCGGGCACGCAAGCCGACCTTCTCTCTAGGAGGCACGGTGACTTCAGGCAGGAGGTCCTAGGTGGAATGTGAAGCCGAGGGTTAATCTGAGTGCCGCTCGACTAGGGCCATGCGTAAGACTTGCACGCCAGGTGGGACGTGCCAGAACGGTGCTCCCGAACGAGGGCGAGTGCTATGGGAAACGAAGCTGCTCCAAAAGAGAGGGCAGCGCCTTTCCCGACGCTCGGCATGCACAGAGTGCCTCCACAGGGCTACTGGCCTGGAGGTTGCTCAGCAGACCCACGGGGTCCTGTGGGTACTCAGTGTTCCCGCCGGGAGCGGGGTGCCCGCGCGGGCCTCCTAGGTGTCCAGAAAACCGTGCTGCAGTTAGAGATATGCAGAGCAGGGGCCACGGCCGCATGGAAACTGCTGCACGCCTCCGCTTCTGCACGGAAAGCAGGGCCTTACCTCCAGGCACGTGCTCACGCTGGGTGCCCCTTTGGCGCCACAGCGTGGTAAGCTGCTGGCTTTCTCCTCGAGCAGGGTGCCTTTAGGGGCGAGGTCCTCGCAGTAGTCAGAGCAGAGTGTTTTCTCATGGCCGCTCACACAAGGGCCACGACAAAAGACTTCCTGGGCACTTCGGACTCACCAGCAATGGGGTCCTGAGGCTGTCCGAGGACCCTGGAAATGCAGCTCCCCTCAAGGAACGGGCCGTGTGTTGCCCGTCACTCGGCACACGCAGAGGGCCTCCACCGGACAGACCAACGGGCCTCGATGTTGCTCAGCCGGCCCACAGGGGTCCGGAGGTACTCAGTGGCCCTGGAGGGACAATGATGCCCTCCCGAGAGACCTAGGCGTCTTCAGAAGGGTACTTCCTTGAAAACAAAGCAGAACAGCGACTAAGAGCTCATGGAAGCAGCTGCACGCCTCCCTCTCTGCCCGGCTACTCAGGACCTAAACGGGAGGCTAGTTCCCACCTTGAGTCTCCTTTTAGCTCGAGAGCTTGTCAGGCTGACCACCAGCCGCGGCCATGGAAGCACCTGGTTTAGACAGAGCAAACTCATTTTTTCCCCAGAAGCGTTCCTACAGGGTTCGCAGGCCGGTCAAGAGCAGGGAACGTCCGGTAGCTTCAAGGCAGCGTGCACACGCAGCCTTCCAAATGGGAAAGCAAGGCTACTCCCAGCGGGCCCCCGTTTCCATGGGCACACTCAGCGTACACCCCTGTGGTCTCTAACGAGTCCAAAGAGACACAGGTTACCCTGTGTCTCCTTCCCTGAATCAACTTCTCGAAGTAGGGTGTTCGGCTTCCAGCGACCTGCCTCAACCAAGGGGCGCCGTCGCTGCTCCTCCGGGCCTGGGGCTGTTCAGAAGCCTGCAGTGCCGCAGGAAGAACAGGACTTAAGTTGCAGTAAGAACGCGAGCCGGCTTTCTCTAGGAGGCACGGTGACTTCAGGCAGGAGGTCCTAGATGGAATGCGAGGCCCAGGGTTTCTCTGAGTGCGGCTCAGACTAGGGCAAGGCGCAAGAAGGCTTCGACGCCAGGTGGGACGTGCCAGGACGGTGCTCCCGAACGTGGGCGAGTGCTGGGGAAATGAAGCTGCTCCACACGGGAGTGCAGTGCGTTTCCCTACGCTCGGCATACACACAGGGGCGCCCAAAGGGCTACGGGCCTGGATGTTGCTTAGCAGACCCAGGTGGGCCCGGGGGTACTCCGTGCTCCTGCCGGGAGCAGGGTGCCCCCGCTAGCGTCCTAGGTGTCCAGAAAATTGTGCGGCCGTTCAAGGTACGCCGAGCAGAGGCCACCGCCTCACGGAAACTGCAGCACGCCTCCGCTTCTGCACGGCAAATCCGGGCCTTACCTCCAGGCGTGTGTTCGTGCTGGGTGTTGCCGGTAGCGGCACAGCATGGTAAGACGCTGACTTTCTCCTCGAGCAGAGTGACTTCAGGTACGAGGGCCTCGACGCATTCAGAGCAGGGCGTTCTCTCACGGCAGCTCACACAGGGGCCACGACAAGGTCTTCCGGGCCCTTCGGACTCACCGGAAATATTGTCCTGAGGCTGTTCGAGGACTCTGGAAATGTAGCTCTCCTCAAGGGACGTGCAGTGTGCTGCCCATCACTCGGCAGGCACAGAGGGCCTCCGAGGGATCCACCAGTGGGCCTCGAAGTTGCTCAGCCGGCCCACAGGGGTCTGCAGGTGCTCAGTGAACTTGGAGGGAAAATGATGCATAACCCGAGAGGCCTAGGAGTCCTCAAAAGGGGACTTCCTTTAAAGTAAAGCGTATACGCGACTAAGAACGCGTGGAAACAGCTGCACGTCTCCCTTTCTGCACGGCTGCTAAGGGCCTAACCTGGAGGCAAGTTTTCACGTTGAGGTTCCCTTTAGCTCTAGAGCTGGTCGGGCGGACCGCCACCGCGGCCGTGGAAGCACCTGGCTCAGACAGAGCAAAGTCATCATTTTCCCCGAAGCAGTCTCACAGTGTTTACAGGCCTGTCAAGAGCAGGGGATGGCAGGTAGCCTCACGGCAGCGTGAAAGCAGCCTTGAAAACGGGAAAGCAAGCCTAGTTCCGGCAGGCCCCCGTTTGCATGGGCACACTCGGCATACATCCCTGTGGTTTCTAACAAGTCCAAAGAGACACAGGTTACCCTGTGGTTCCTTCCCTGGATCAACTCCTCGAAGTCGGGTGTTCTGCATCAAGGAAACTGCCTCCACCAAGGAACGCCGCGGCTACGCCTCTGGGCCTGTGGCTATCCAAAAGCCTGCAGTGCCGCAGGAAGAACAGAACTGAGATTGCGGCGGGCACGCAAGCCGACCTTCTCTCTAGGAGGCACGGTGACTTCAGGCAGGAGGTCCTAGGTGGAATGTGAAGCCGAGGGTTAATCTGAGTGCCGCTCGACTAGGGCCATGCGTAAGACTTGCACGCCAGGTGGGACGTGCCAGAACGGTGCTCCCGAACGAGGGCGAGTGCTATGGGAAACGAAGCTGCTCCAAAAGAGAGGGCAGCGCCTTTCCCGACGCTCGGCATGCACAGAGTGCCTCCACAGGGCTACTGGCCTGGAGGTTGCTCAGCAGACCCACGGGGTCCTGTGGGTACTCAGTGTTCCCGCCGGGAGCGGGGTGCCCGCGCGGGCCTCCTATGTGTCCAGAAAACCGTGCTGCAGTTAGAGATATGCAGAGCAGGGGCCACGGCCGCATGGAAACTGCTGCACGCCTCCGCTTCTGCACGGAAAGCAGGGCCTTACCTCCAGGCACGTGCTCACGCTGGGTGCCCCTTTGGCGCCACAGCGTGGTAAGCTGCTGGCTTTCTCCTCGAGCAGGGTGCCTTTAGGGGCGAGGTCCTCGCAGTAGTCAGAGCAGAGTGTTTTCTCATGGCCGCTCACACAAGGGCCACGACAAAAGACTTCCTGGGCACTTCGGACTCACCAGCAATGGGGTCCTGAGGCTGTCCGAGGACCCTGGAAATGCAGCTCCCCTCAAGGAACGGGCCGTGTGTTGCCCGTCACTCGGCACACGCAGAGGGCCTCCACCGGACAGACCAACGGGCCTCGATGTTGCTCAGCCGGCCCACAGGGGTCCGGAGGTACTCAGTGGCCCTGGAGGGACAATGATGCCCTCCCGAGAGACCTAGGCGTCTTCAGAAGGGTACTTCCTTGAAAACAAAGCAGAACAGCGACTAAGAGCTCATGGAAGCAGCTGCACGCCTCCCTCTCTGCCCGGCTACTCAGGACCTAAACGGGAGGCTAGTTCCCACCTTGAGTCTCCTTTTAGCTCGAGAGCTTGTCAGGCTGACCACCAGCCGCGGCCATGCAAGCACCTGGTTTAGACAGAGCAAACTCATTTTTTCCCCAGAAGCGTTCCTACAGGGTTCGCAGGCCGGTCAAGAGCAGGGAACTTCCGGTAGCTTCAAGGCAGCGTGCACACGCAGCCTTCCAAATGGGAAAGCAAGGCTACTCCCAGCGGGCCCCCGTTTCCATGGGCACACTCAGCGTACACCCCTGTGGTCTCTAACGAGTCCAAAGAGACACAGGTTACCCTGTGTCTCCTTCCCTGAATCAACTTCTCGAAGTAGAGTGTTCGGCTTCCAGCGACCTGCCTCAACCAAGGGGCGCCGTCGCTGCTCCTCCGGGCCTGGGGCTGTTCAGAAGCCTGCAGTGCCGCAGGAAGAACAGGACTTAAGTTGCAGTAAGAACGCGAGCCGGCTTTCTCTAGGAGGCACGGTGACTTCAGGCAGGAGGTCCTAGATGGAATGCGAGGCCCAGGGTTTCTCTGAGTGCGGCTCAGACTAGGGCAAGGCGCAAGAAGGCTTCGACGCCAGGTGGGACGTGCCAGGACGGTGCTCCCGAACGTGGGCGAGTGCTGGGGAAATGAAGCTGCTCCACACGGGAGTGCAGTGCGTTTCCCTACGCTCGGCATACACACAGGGGCCCCCAAAGGGCTACGGGCCTGGATGTTGCTTAGCAGACCCAGGTGGGCCCGGGGGTACTCCGTGCTCCTGCCGGGAGCAGGGTGCCCCCGCTAGCGTCCTAGGTGTCCAGAAAATTGTGCGGCCGTTCAAGGTACGCCGAGCAGAGGCCACCGCCTCACGGAAACTGCAGCACGCCTCCGCTTCTGCACGGCAAATCCAGGCCTTACCTCCAGGCGTGTGTTCGTGCTGGGTGTTGCCGGTAGCGGCACAGCATGGTAAGACGCTGACTTTCTCCTCGAGCAGAGTGACTTCAGGTACGAGGGCCTCGACGCATTCAGAGCAGGGCGTTCTCTCACGGAAGCTCACACAGGGGCCACGACAAGGCCTTCCGGGCCCTTCGGACTCACCGGAAATATTGTCCTGAGGCTCTTCGAGGACTCTGGAAATGTAGCTCTCCTCAAGGGACGTGCAGTGTGCTGCCCATCACTCGGCAGGCACAGAGGGCCTCCGAGGGATCCACCAGTGGGCCTCGAAGTTGCTCAGCCGGCCCACAGGGGTCTGCAGGTGCTCAGTGAACTTGGAGGGAAAATGATGCATAACCCGAGAGGCCTAGGAGTCCTCAAAAGGGGACTTCCTTTAAAGTAAAGCGTATACGCGACTAAGAACGCGTGGAAACAGCTGCACGTCTCCCTTTCTGCACGGCTGCTAAGGGCCTAACCTGGAGGCAAGTTTTCACGTTGAGGTTCCCTTTAGCTCTAGAGCTGGTCGGGCGGACCGCCACCGCGGCCGTGGAAGCACCTGGCTCAGACAGAGCAAAGTCATCATTTTCCCCGAAGCAGTCTCACAGTGTTTACAGGCCTGTCAAGAGCAGGGGATGGCAGGTAGCCTCACGGCAGCGTGAAAGCAGCCTTCAAAACGGGAAAGCAAGCCTAGTTCCGGCAGGCCCCCGTTTGCATGGGCACACTCGGCATACATCCCTGTGGTTTCTAACAAGTCCAAAGAGACACAGGTTACCCTGTGGTTCCTTCCCTGGATCAACTCCTCGAAGTCGGGTGTTCTGCATCAAGGAAACTGCCTCCACCAAGGAACGCCGCGGCTACGCCTCTGGGCCTGTGGCTATCCAAAAGCCTGCAGTGCCGCAGGAAGAACAGAACTGAGATTGCGGCGGGCACGCAAGCCGACCTTCTCTCTAGGAGGCACGGTGACTTCAGGCAGGAGGTCCTAGGTGGAATGTGAAGCCGAGGGTTAATCTGAGTGCCGCTCGACTAGGGCCATGCGTAAGACTTGCACGCCAGGTGGGACGTGCCAGAACGGTGCTCCCGAACGAGGGCGAGTGCTATGGGAAACGAAGCTGCTCCAAAAGAGAGGGCAGCGCCTTTCCCGACGCTCGGCATGCACAGAGTGCCTCCACAGGGCTACTGGCCTGGAGGTTGCTCAGCAGACCCACGGGGTCCTGTGGGTACTCAGTGTTCCCGCCGGGAGCGGGGTGCCCGCGCGGGCCTCCTAGGTGTCCAGAAAACCGTGCTGCTGCAGTTAGAGATATGCAGAGCAGGGGCCACGGCCGCATGGAAACTGCTGCACGCCTCCGCTTCTGCACGGAAAGCAGGGCCTTACCTCCAGGCACGTGCTCACGCTGGGTGCCCCTTTGGCGCCACAGCGTGGTAAGCTGCTGGCTTTCTCCTCGAGCAGGGTGCCTTTAGGGGCGAGGTCCTCGCAGTAGTCAGAGCAGAGTGTTTTCTCATGGCCGCTCACACAAGGGCCACGACAAAAGACTTCCTGGGCACTTCGGACTCACCAGCAATGGGGTCCTGAGGCTGTCCGAGGACCCTGGAAATGCAGCTCCCCTCAAGGAACGGGCCGTGTGTTGCCCGTCACTCGGCACACGCAGAGGGCCTCCACCGGACAGACCAACGGGCCTCGATGTTGCTCAGCCGGCCCACAGGGGTCCGGAGGTACTCAGTGGCCCTGGAGGGACAATGATGCCCTCCCGAGAGACCTAGGAGTCTTCAGAAGGGTACTTCCTTGAAAACAAAGCAGAACAGCGACTAAGAGCTCATGGAAGCAGCTGCACGCCTCCCTCTCTGCCCGGCTACTCAGGACCTAAACGGGAGGCTAGTTCCCACCTTGAGTCTCCTTTTAGCTCGAGAGCTCGTCAGGCTGACCACCAGCCGCGGCCATGGAAGCACCTGGTTTAGACAGAGCAAACTCATTTTTTCCCCAGAAGCGTTCCTACAGGGTTCGCAGGCCTGTCAAGAGCAGGGAACGTCCGGTAGCTTCAAGGCAGCATGCACACGCAGCCTTCCAAATGGGAAAGCAAGGCTACTCCCAGCGGGCCCCCGTTTCCATGGGCACACTCAGCGTACACCCCTGTGGTCTCTAACGAGTCCAAAGAGACACAGGTTACCCTGTGTCTCCTTCCCTGAATCAACTTCTCGAAGTAGGGTGTTCGGCTTCCAGCGACCTGCCTCAACCAAGGGGCGCCGTCGCTGCTCCTCCGGGCCTGGGGCTGTTCAGAAGCCTGCAGTGCCGCAGGAAGAACAGGACTTAAGTTGCAGTAAGAACGCGAGCCGGCTTTCTCTAGGAGGCACGGTGACTTCAGGCAGGAGGTCCTAGATGGAATGCGAGGCCCAGGGTTTCTCTGAGTGCGGCTCAGACTAGGGCAAGGCGCAAGAAGGCTTCGACGCCAGGTGGGACGTGCCAGGACAGTGCTCCCGAACGTGGGCGAGTGCTGGGGAAATGAAGCTGCTCCACACGGGAGTGCAGTGCGTTTCCCTACGCTCGGCATACACACAGGGGCCCCAAAGGGCTACGGGCCTGGATGTTGCTTAGCAGACCCAGGTGGGCCCGGGGGTACTCCGTGCTCCTGCCGGGAGCAGGGTGCCCCCGCTAGCGTCCTAGGTGTCCAGAAAATTGTGCGGCCGTTCAAGGTACGCCGAGCAGAGGCCACCGCCTCACGGAAACTGCAGCACGCCTCCGCTTCTGCACGGCAAATCCGGGCCTTACCTCCAGGCGTGTGTTCGTGCTGGGTGTTGCCGGTAGCGGCACAGCATGGTAAGACGCTGACTTTCTCCTCGAGCAGAGTGACTTCAGGTACGAGGGCCTCGACGCATTCAGAGCAGGGCGTTCTCTCACGGAAGCTCACACAGGGGCCACGACAAGGCCTTCCGGGCCCTTCGGACTCACCGGAAATATTGTCCTGAGGCTGTTCGAGGACTCTGGAAATGTAGCTCTCCTCAAGGGACGTGCAGTGTGCTGCCCATCACTCGGCAGGCACAGAGGGCCTCCGAGGGATCCACCAGTGGGCCTCGAAGTTGCTCAGCCGGCCCACAGGGGTCTGCAGGTGCTCAGTGAACTTGGAGGGAAAATGATGCATAACCCGAGAGGCCTGGGAGTCCTCAAAAGGGGACTTCCTTTAAAGTAAAGCGTATACGCGACTAAGAACGCGTGGAAACAGCTGCACGTCTCCCTTTCTGCACGGCTGCTAAGGGCCTAACCTGGAGGCAAGTTTTCACGTTGAGGTTCCCTTTAGCTCTAGAGCTGGTCGGGCGGACCGCCACCGCGGCCGTGGAAGCACCTGGCTCAGACAGAGCAAAGTCATCATTTTCCCCGAAGCAGTCTCACAGTGTTTACAGGCCTGTCAAGAGCAGGGGATGGCAGGTAGCCTCACGGCAGCGTGAAAGCAGCCTTCAAAACGGGAAAGCAAGCCTAGTTCCGGCAGGCCCCCGTTTGCATGGGCACACTCGGCATACATCCCTGTGGTTTCTAACAAGTCCAAAGAGACACAGGTTACCCTGTGGTTCCTTCCCTGGATCAACTCCTCGAAGTCGGGTGTTCTGCATCAAGGAAACTGCCTCCACCAAGGAACGCCGCGGCTACGCCTCTGGGCCTGTGGCTATCCAAAAGCCTGCAGTGCCGCAGGAAGAACAGAACTGAGATTGCGGCGGGCACGCAGGCCGACCTTCTCTCTAGGAGGCACGGTGACTTCAGGCAGGAGGTCCTAGGTGGAATGTGAAGCCGAGGGTTAATCTGAGTGCCGCTCGACTAGGGCCATGCGTAAGACTTGCACGCCAGGTGGGACGTGCCAGAACGGTGCTCCCGAACGAGGGCGAGTGCTATGGGAAACGAAGCTGCTCCAAAAGAGAGGGCAGCGCGTTTCCCGACGCTCGGCATGCACAGAGTGCCTCCACAGGGCTACTGGCCTGGAGGTTGCTCAGCAGACCCACGGGGTCCTGTGGGTACTCAGTGTTCCCGCCGGGAGCGGGGTGCCCGCGCGGGCCTCCTAGGTGTCCAGAAAACCGTGCTGCAGTTAGAGATATGCAGAGCAGGGGCCACGGCCGCATGGAAACTGCTGCACGCCTCCGCTTCTGCACGGAAAGCAGGGCCTTACCTCCAGGCACGTGCTCACGCTGGGTGCCCCTTTGGCGCCACAGCGTGGTAAGCTGCTGGCTTTCTCCTCGAGCAGGGTGCCTTTAGGGGCGAGGTCCTCGCAGTAGTCAGAGCAGAGTGTTTTCTCATGGCCGCTCACACAAGGGCCACGACAAAAGACTTCCTGGGCACTTCGGACTCACCAGCAATGGGGTCCTGAGGCTGTCCGAGGACCCTGGAAATGCAGCTCCCCTCAAGGAACGGGCCGTGTGTTGCCCGTCACTCGGCACACGCAGAGGGCCTCCACCGGACAGACCAACGGGCCTCGATGTTGCTCAGCCGGCCCACAGGGGTCCGGAGGTACTCAGTGGCCCTGGAGGGACAATGATGCCCTCCCGAGAGACCTAGGAGTCTTCAGAAGGGTACTTCCTTGAAAACAAAGCAGAACAGCGACTAAGAGCTCATGGAAGCAGCTGCACGCCTCCCTCTCTGCCCGGCTACTCAGGACCTAAACGGGAGGCTAGTTCCCACCTTGAGTCTCCTTTTAGCTCGAGAGCTCGTCAGGCTGACCACCAGCCGCGGCCATGGAAGCACCTGGTTTAGACAGGGCAAACTCATTTTTTCCCCAGAAGCGTTCCTACAGGGTTCGCAGGCCTGTCAAGAGCAGGGAACGTCCGGTAGCTTCAAGGCAGCGTGCACACGCAGCTTTCCAAATGGGAAAGCAAGGCTACTCCCAGCGGGCCCCCGTTTCCATGGGCACACTCAGCGTACACCCCTGTGGTCTCTAACGAGTCCAAAGAGACACAGGTTACCCTGTGTCTCCTTCCCTGAATCAACTTCTCGAAGTAGGGTGTTCGGCTTCCAGCGACCTGCCTCAACCAAGGGGCGCCGTCGCTGCTCCTCCGGGCCTGGGGCTGTTCAGAAGCCTGCAGTGCCGCAGGAAGAACAGGACTTAAGTTGCAGTAAGAACGCGAGCCGGCTTTCTCTAGGAGGCACGGTGACTTCAGGCAGGAGGTCCTAGATGGAATGCGAGGCCCAGGGTTTCTCTGAGTGCGGCTCAGACTAGGGCAAGGCGCAAGAAGGCTTCGACGCCAGGTGGGACGTGCCAGGACGGTGCTCCCGAACGTGGGCGAGTGCTGGGGAAATGAAGCTGCTCCACACGGGAGTGCAGTGCGTTTCCCTACGCTCGGCATACACACAGGGGCCCCAAAGGGCTACGGGCCTGGATGTTGCTTAGCAGACCCAGGTGGGCCCGGGGGTACTCCGTGCTCCTGCCGGGAGCAGGGTGCCCCCGCTAGCGTCCTAGGTGTCCAGAAAATTGTGCGGCCGTTCAAGGTACGCCGAGCAGAGGCCACCGCCTCACGGAAACTGCAGCACGCCTCCGCTTCTGCACGGCAAATCCGGGCCTTACCTCCAGGCGTGTGTTCGTGCTGGGTGTTGCCAGTAGCGGCACAGCATGGTAAGACGCTGACTTTCTCCTCGAGCAGAGTGACTTCAGGTACGAGGGCCTCGACGCATTCAGAGCAGGGCGTTCTCTCACGGAAGCTCACACAGGGGCCACGACAAGGCCTTCCGGGCCCTTCGGACTCACCGGAAATATTGTCCTGAGGCTGTTCGAGGACTCTGGAAATGTAGCTCTCCTCAAGGGACGTGCAGTGTGCTGCCCATCACTCGGCAGGCACAGAGGGCCTCCGAGGGATCCACCAGTGGGCCTCGAAGTTGCTCAGCCGGCCCACAGGGGTCTGCAGGTGCTCAGTGAACTTGGAGGGAAAATGATGCATAACCCGAGAGGCCTAGGAGTCCTCAAAAGGGGACTTCCTTTAAAGTAAAGCGTATACGCGACTAAGAACGCGTGGAAACAGCTGCACGTCTCCCTTTCTGCACGGCTGCTAAGGGCCTAACCTGGAGGCAAGTTTTCACGTTGAGGTTCCCTTTAGCTCTAGAGCTGGTCGGGCGGACCGCCACCGCGGCCGTGGAAGCACCTGGCTCAGACAGAGCAAAGTCATCATTTTCCCCGAAGCAGTCTCACAGTGTTTACAGGCCTGTCAAGAGCAGGGGATGGCAGGTAGCCTCACGGCAGCGTGAAAGCAGCCTTCAAAACGGGAAAGCAAGCCTAGTTCCGGCAGGCCCCCGTTTGCATGGGCACACTCGGCATACATCCCTGTGGTTTCTAACAAGTCCAAAGAGACACAGGTTACCCTGTGGTTCCTTCCCTGGATCAACTCCTCGAAGTCGGGTGTTCTGCATCAAGGAAACTGCCTCCACCAAGGAACGCCGCGGCTACGCCTCTGGGCCTGTGGCTATCCAAAAGCCTGCAGTGCCGCAGGAAGAACAGAACTGAGAGTGCGGCGGGCACGCAAGCCGACCTTCTCTCTAGGAGGCACGGTGACTTCAGGCAGCAGGTCCTAGGTGGAATGTGAAGCCGAGGGTTAATCTGAGTGCCGCTCGACTAGGGCCATGCGTAAGACTTGCACGCCAGGTGGGACGTGCCAGAACGGTGCTCCCGAACGAGGGCGAGTGCTACGGGAAACGAAGCTGCTCCAAAAGAGAGGGCAGCGCGTTTCCCGACGCTCGGCATGCACAGAGTGCCTCCACAGGGCTACTGGCCTGGAGGTTGCTCAGCAGACCCACGGGGTCCTGTGGGTACTCAGTGTTCCCGCCGGGAGCGGGGTGCCCGCGCGGGCCTCCTAGGTGTCCAGAAAACCGTGCTGCAGTTAGAGATATGCAGAGCAGGGGCCACGGCCGCATGGAAACTGCTGCACGCCTCCGCTTCTGCACGGAAAGCAGGGCCTTACCTCCAGGCACGTGCTCACGCTGGGTGCCCCTTTGGCGCCACAGCGTGGTAAGCTGCTGGCTTTCTCCTCGAGCAGGGTGCCTTTAGGGGCGAGGTCCTCGCAGTAGTCAGAGCAGAGTGTTTTCTCATGGCCGCTCACACAAGGGCCACGACAAAAGACTTCCTGGGCACTTCGGACTCACCAGCAATGGGGTCCTGAGGCTGTCCGAGGACCCTGGAAATGCAGCTCCCCTCAAGGAACGGGCCGTGTGTTGCCCGTCACTCGGCACACGCAGAGGGCCTCCACCGGACAGACCAACGGGCCTCGATGTTGCTCAGCCGGCCCACAGGGGTCCGGAGGTACTCAGTGGCCCTGGAGGGACAATGATGCCCTCCCGAGAGACCTAGGAGTCTTCAGAAGGGTACTTCCTTGAAAACAAAGCAGAACAGCGACTAAGAGCTCATGGAAGCAGCTGCACGCCTCCCTCTCTGCCCGGCTACTCAGGACCTAAACGGGAGGCTAGTTCCCACCTTGAGTCTCCTTTTAGCTCGAGAGCTCGTCAGGCTGACCACCAGCCGCGGCCATGGAAGCACCTGGTTTAGACAGAGCAAACTCATTTTTTCCCCAGAAGCGTTCCTACAGGGTTCGCAGGCCTGTCAAGAGCAGGGAACGTCCGGTAGCTTCAAGGCAGCGTGCACACGCAGCCTTCCAAATGGGAAAGCAAGGCTACTCCCAGCGGGCCCCCGTTTCCATGGGCACACTCAGCGTACACCCCTGTGGTCTCTAACGAGTCCAAAGAGACACAGGTTACCCTGTGTCTCCTTCCCTGAATCAACTTCTCGAAGTAGGGTGTTCGGCTTCCAGCGACCTGCCTCAACCAAGGGGCGCCGTCGCTGCTCCTCCGGGCCTGGGGCTGTTCAGAAGCCTGCAGTGCCGCAGGAAGAACAGGACTTAAGTTGCAGTAAGAACGCGAGCCGGCTTTCTCTAGGAGGCACGGTGACTTCAGGCAGGAGGTCCTAGATGGAATGCGAGGCCCAGGGTTTCTCTGAGTGCGGCTCAGACTAGGGCAAGGCGCAAGAAGGCTTCGACGCCAGGTGGGACGTGCCAGGACGGTGCTCCCGAACGTGGGCGAGTGCTGGGGAAATGAAGCTGCTCCACACGGGAGTGCAGTGCGTTTCCCTACGCTCGGCATACACACAGGGGCCCCAAAGGGCTACGGGCCTGGATGTTGCTTAGCAGACCCAGGTGGGCCCGGGGGTACTCCGTGCTCCTGCCGGGAGCAGGGTGCCCCCGCTAGCGTCCTAGGTGTCCAGAAAATTGTGCGGCCGTTC
This sequence comes from Delphinapterus leucas, assembly GCF_059928025.1. NCBI lineage: Eukaryota > Metazoa > Chordata > Mammalia > Artiodactyla > Monodontidae > Delphinapterus > Delphinapterus leucas. The sequence goes on along the minus strand of NW_028322262.1, from coordinate 2,357,868 downwards.
AAGGTACGCCGAGCAGAGGCCACCGCCTCACGGAAACTGCAGCACGCCTCCGCTTCTGCACGGCAAATCCGGGCCTTACCTCCAGGCGTGTGTTCGTGCTGGGTGTTGCCGGTAGCGGCACAGCATGGTAAGACGCTGACTTTCTCCTCGAGCAGAGTGACTTCAGGTACGAGGGCCTCGACGCATTCAGAGCAGGGCGTTCTCTCACGGAAGCTCACACAGGGGCCACGACAAGGCCTTCCGGGCCCTTCGGACTCACCGGAAATATTGTCCTGAGGCTGTTCGAGGACTCTGGAAATGTAGCTCTCCTCAAGGGACGTGCAGTGTGCTGCCCATCACTCGGCAGGCACAGAGGGCCTCCGAGGGATCCACCAGTGGGCCTCGAAGTTGCTCAGCCGGCCCACAGGGGTCTGCAGGTGCTCAGTGAACTTGGAGGGAAAATGATGCATAACCCGAGAGGCCTGGGAGTCCTCAAAAGGGGACTTCCTTTAAAGTAAAGCGTATACGCGACTAAGAACGCGTGGAAACAGCTGCACGTCTCCCTTTCTGCACGGCTGCTAAGGGCCTAACCTGGAGGCAAGTTTTCACGTTGAGGTTCCCTTTAGCTCTAGAGCTGGTCGGGCGGACCGCCACCGCGGCCGTGGAAGCACCTGGCTCAGACAGAGCAAAGTCATCATTTTCCCCGAAGCAGTCTCACAGTGTTTACAGGCCTGTCAAGAGCAGGGGATGGCAGGTAGCCTCACGGCAGCGTGAAAGCAGCCTTCAAAACGGGAAAGCAAGCCTAGTTCCGGCAGGCCCCCGTTTGCATGGGCACACTCGGCATACATCCCTGTGGTTTCTAACAAGTCCAAAGAGACACAGGTTACCCTGTGGTTCCTTCCCTGGATCAACTCCTCGAAGTCGGGTGTTCTGCATCAAGGAAACTGCCTCCACCAAGGAACGCCGCGGCTACGCCTCTGGGCCTGTGGCTATCCAAAAGCCTGCAGTGCCGCAGGAAGAACAGAACTGAGATTGCGGCGGGCACGCAGGCCGACCTTCTCTCTAGGAGGCACGGTGACTTCAGGCAGGAGGTCCTAGGTGGAATGTGAAGCCGAGGGTTAATCTGAGTGCCGCTCGACTAGGGCCATGCGTAAGACTTGCACGCCAGGTGGGACGTGCCAGAACGGTGCTCCCGAACGAGGGCGAGTGCTATGGGAAACGAAGCTGCTCCAAAAGAGAGGGCAGCGCGTTTCCCGACGCTCGGCATGCACAGAGTGCCTCCACAGGGCTACTGGCCTGGAGGTTGCTCAGCAGACCCACGGGGTCCTGTGGGTACTCAGTGTTCCCGCCGGGAGCGGGGTGCCCGCGCGGGCCTCCTAGGTGTCCAGAAAACCGTGCTGCAGTTAGAGATATGCAGAGCAGGGGCCACGGCCGCATGGAAACTGCTGCACGCCTCCGCTTCTGCACGGAAAGCAGGGCCTTACCTCCAGGCACGTGCTCACGCTGGGTGCCCCTTTGGCGCCACAGCGTGGTAAGCTGCTGGCTTTCTCCTCGAGCAGGGTGCCTTTAGGGGCGAGGTCCTCGCAGTAGTCAGAGCAGAGTGTTTTCTCATGGCCGCTCACACAAGGGCCACGACAAAAGACTTCCTGGGCACTTCGGACTCACCAGCAATGGGGTCCTGAGGCTGTCCGAGGACCCTGGAAATGCAGCTCCCCTCAAGGAACGGGCCGTGTGTTGCCCGTCACTCGGCACACGCAGAGGGCCTCCACCGGACAGACCAACGGGCCTCGATGTTGCTCAGCCGGCCCACAGGGGTCCGGAGGTACTCAGTGGCCCTGGAGGGACAATGATGCCCTCCCGAGAGACCTAGGAGTCTTCAGAAGGGTACTTCCTTGAAAACAAAGCAGAACAGCGACTAAGAGCTCATGGAAGCAGCTGCACGCCTCCCTCTCTGCCCGGCTACTCAGGACCTAAACGGGAGGCTAGTTCCCACCTTGAGTCTCCTTTTAGCTCGAGAGCTCGTCAGGCTGACCACCAGCCGCGGCCATGGAAGCACCTGGTTTAGACAGAGCAAACTCATTTTTTCCCCAGAAGCGTTCCTACAGGGTTCGCAGGCCGGTCAAGAGCAGGGAACGTCCGGTAGCTTCAAGGCAGCGTGCACACGCAGCCTTCCAAATGGGAAAGCAAGGCTACTCCCAGCGGGCCCCCGTTTCCATGGGCACACTCAGCGTACACCCCTGTGGTCTCTAACGAGTCCAAAGAGACACAGGTTACCCTGTGTCTCCTTCCCTGAATCAACTTCTCGAAGTAGGGTGTTCGGCTTCCAGCGACCTGCCTCAACCAAGGGGCGCCGTCGCTGCTCCTCCGGGCCTGGGGCTGTTCAGAAGCCTGCAGTGCCGCAGGAAGAACAGGACTTAAGTTGCAGTAAGAACGCGAGCCGGCTTTCTCTAGGAGGCACGGTGACTTCAGGCAGGAGGTCCTAGATGGAATGCGAGGCCCAGGGTTTCTCTGAGTGCGGCTCAGACTAGGGCAAGGCGCAAGAAGGCTTCGACGCCAGGTGGGACGTGCCAGGACGGTGCTCCCGAACGTGGGCGAGTGCTGGGGAAATGAAGCTGCTCCACACGGGAGTGCAGTGCGTTTCCCTACGCTCGGCATACACACAGGGGCCCCAAAGGGCTACGGGCCTGGATGTTGCTTAGCAGACCCAGGTGGGCCCGGGGGTACTCTGTGCTCCTGCCGGGAGCAGGGTGCCCCCGCTAGCGTCCTAGGTGTCCAGAAAATTGTGCGGCCGTTCAAGGTACGCCGAGCAGAGGCCACCGCCTCACGGAAACTGCAGCACGCCTCCGCTTCTGCACGGCAAATCCGGGCCTTACCTCCAGGCGTGTGTTCGTGCTGGGTGTTGCCGGTAGCGGCACAGCATGGTAAGACGCTGACTTTCTCCTCGAGCAGAGTGACTTCAGGTACGAGGGCCTCGACGCATTCAGAGCAGGGCGTTCTCTCACGGAAGCTCACACAGGGGCCACGACAAGGCCTTCCGGGCCCTTCGGACTCACCGGAAATATTGTCCTGAGGCTGTTCGAGGACTCTGGAAATGTAGCTCTCCTCAAGGGACGTGCAGTGTGCTGCCCATCACTCGGCAGGCACAGAGGGCCTCCGAGGGATCCACCAGTGGGCCTTGAAGTTGCTCAGCCGGCCCACAGGGGTCTGCAGGTGCTCAGTGAACTTGGAGGGAAAATGATGCATAACCCGAGAGGCCTAGGAGTCCTCAAAAGGGGACTTCCTTTAAAGTAAAGCGTATACGCGACTAAGAACGCGTGGAAACAGCTGCACGTCTCCCTTTCTGCACGGCTGCTAAGGGCCTAACCTGGAGGCAAGTTTTCACGTTGAGGTTCCCTTTAGCTCTAGAGCTGGTCGGGCGGACCGCCACCGCGGCCGTGGAAGCACCTGGCTCAGACAGAGCAAAGTCATCATTTTCCCCGAAGCAGTCTCACAGTGTTTACAGGCCTGTCAAGAGCAGGGGATGGCAGGTAGCCTCACGGCAGCGTGAAAGCAGCCTTCAAAACGGGAAAGCAAGCCTAGTTCCGGCAGGCCCCCGTTTGCATGGGCACACTCGGCATACATCCCTGTGGTTTCTAACAAGTCCAAAGAGACACAGGTTACCCTGTGGTTCCTTCCCTGGATCAACTCCTCGAAGTCGGGTGTTCTGCATCAAGGAAACTGCCTCCACCAAGGAACGCCGCGGCTACGCCTCTGGGCCTGTGGCTATCCAAAAGCCTGCAGTGCCGCAGGAAGAACAGAACTGAGATTGCGGCGGGCACGCAAGCCGACCTTCTCTCTAGGAGGCACGGTGACTTCAGGCAGGAGGTCCTAGGTGGAATGTGAAGCCGAGGGTTAATCTGAGTGCCGCTCGACTAGGGCCATGCGTAAGACTTGCACGCCAGGTGGGACGTGCCAGAACGGTGCTCCCGAACGAGGGCGAGTGCTACGGGAAACGAAGCTGCTCCAAAAGAGAGGGCAGCGCGTTTCCCGACGCTCGGCATGCACAGAGTGCCTCCACAGGGCTACTGGCCTGGAGGTTGCTCAGCAGACCCACGGGGTCCTGTGGGTACTCAGTGTTCCCGCCGGGAGCGGGGTGCCCGCGCGGGCCTCCTAGGTGTCCAGAAAACCGTGCTGCAGTTAGAGATATGCAGAGCAGGGGCCACGGCCGCATGGAAACTGCTGCACGCCTCCGCTTCTGCACGGAAAGCAGGGCCTTACCTCCAGGCACGTGCTCACGCTGGGTGCCCCTTTGGCGCCACAGCGTGGTAAGCTGCTGGCTTTCTCCTCGAGCAGGGTGCCTTTAGGGGCGAGGTCCTCGCAGTAGTCAGAGCAGAGTGTTTTCTCATGGCCGCTCACACAAGGGCCACGACAAAAGACTTCCTGGGCACTTCGGACTCACCAGCAATGGGGTCCTGAGGCTGTCCGAGGACCCTGGAAATGCAGCTCCCCTCAAGGAACGGGCCGTGTGTTGCCCGTCACTCGGCACACGCAGAGGGCCTCCACCGGACAGACCAACGGGCCTCGATGTTGCTCAGCCGGCCCACAGGCGTCCGGAGGTACTCAGTGGCCCTGGAGGGACAATGATGCCCTCCCGAGAGACCTAGGAGTCTTCAGAAGGGTACTTCCTTGAAAACAAAGCAGAACAGCGACTAAGAGCTCATGGAAGCAGCTGCACGCCTCCCTCTCTGCCCGGCTACTCAGGACCTAAACGGGAGGCTAGTTCCCACCTTGAGTCTCCTTTTAGCTCGAGAGCTCGTCAGGCTGACCACCAGCCGCGGCCATGGAAGCACCTGGTTTAGACAGAGCAAACTCATTTTTTCCCCAGAAGCGTTCCTACAGGGTTCGCAGGCCTGTCAAGAGCAGGGAACGTCCGGTAGCTTCAAGGCAGCGTGCACACGCAGCCTTCCAAATGGGAAAGCAAGGCTACTCCCAGCGGGCCCCCGTTTCCATGGGCACACTCAGCGTACACCCCTGTGGTCTCTAACGAGTCCAAAGAGACACAGGTTACCCTGTGTCTCCTTCCCTGAATCAACTTCTCGAAGTAGGGTGTTCGGCTTCCAGCGACCTGCCTCAACCAAGGGGCGCCGTCGCTGCTCCTCCGGGCCTGGGGCTGTTCAGAAGCCTGCAGTGCCGCAGGAAGAACAGGACTTAAGTTGCAGTAAGAACGCGAGCCGGCTTTCTCTAGGAGGCACGGTGACTTCAGGCAGGAGGTCCTAGATGGAATGCGAGGCCCAGGGTTTCTCTGAGTGCGGCTCAGACTAGGGCAAGGCGCAAGAAGGCTTCGACGCCAGGTGGGACGTGCCAGGACGGTGCTCCCGAACGTGGGCGAGTGCTGGGGAAATGAAGCTGCTCCACACGGGAGTGCAGTGCGTTTCCCTACGCTCGGCATACACACAGGGGCCCCAAAGGGCTACGGGCCTGGATGTTGCTTAGCAGACCCAGGTGGGCCCGGGGGTACTCCGTGCTCCTGCCGGGAGCAGGGTGCCCCCGCTAGCGTCCTAGGTGTCCAGAAAATTGTGCGGCCGTTCAAGGTACGCCGAGCAGAGGCCACCGCCTCACGGAAACTGCAGCACGCCTCCGCTTCTGCACGGCAAATCCGGGCCTTACCTCCAGGCGTGTGTTCGTGCTGGGTGTTGCCGGTAGCGGCACAGCATGGTAAGACGCTGACTTTCTCCTCGAGCAGAGTGACTTCAGGTACGAGGGCCTCGACGCATTCAGAGCAGGGCGTTCTCTCACGGAAGCTCACACAGGGGCCACGACAAGGCCTTCCGGGCCCTTCGGACTCACCGGAAATATTGTCCTGAGGCTGTTCGAGGACTCTGGAAATGTAGCTCTCCTCAAGGGACGTGCAGTGTGCTGCCCATCACTCGGCAGGCACAGAGGGCCTCCGAGGGATCCACCAGTGGGCCTTGAAGTTGCTCAGCCGGCCCACAGGGGTCTGCAGGTGCTCAGTGAACTTGGAGGGAAAATGATGCATAACCCGAGAGGCCTAGGAGTCCTCAAAAGGGGACTTCCTTTAAAGTAAAGCGTATACGCGACTAAGAACGCGTGGAAACAGCTGCACGTCTCCCTTTCTGCACGGCTGCTAAGGGCCTAACCTGGAGGCAAGTTTTCACGTTGAGGTTCCCTTTAGCTCTAGAGCTGGTCGGGCGGACCGCCACCGCGGCCGTGGAAGCACCTGGCTCAGACAGAGCAAAGTCATCATTTTCCCCGAAGCAGTCTCACAGTGTTTACAGGCCTGTCAAGAGCAGGGGATGGCAGGTAGCCTCACGGCAGCGTGAAAGCAGCCTTCAAAACGGGAAAGCAAGCCTAGTTCCGGCAGGCCCCCGTTTGCATGGGCACACTCGGCATACATCCCTGTGGTTTCTAAAAAGTCCAAAGAGACACAGGTTACCCTGTGGTTCCTTCCCTGGATCAACTCCTCGAAGTCGGGTGTTCTGCATCAAGGAAACTGCCTCCACCAAGGAACGCCGCGGCTACGCCTCTGGGCCTGTGGCTATCCAAAAGCCTGCAGTGCCGCAGGAAGAACAGAACTGAGATTGCGGCGGGCACGCAAGCCGACCTTCTCTCTAGGAGGCACGGTGACTTCAGGCAGGAGGTCCTAGGTGGAATGTGAAGCCGAGGGTTAATCTGAGTGCCGCTCGACTAGTGCCATGCGTAAGACTTGCACGCCAGGTGGGACGTGCCAGACGGTGCTCCCGAACGAGGGCGAGTGCTATGGGAAACGAAGCTGCTCCAAAAGAGAGGGCAGCGCGTTTCCCGACGCTCGGCATGCACAGAGTGCCTCCACAGGGCTACTGGCCTGGAGGTTGCTCAGCAGACCCACGGGGTCCTGTGGGTACTCAGTGTTCCCGCCGGGAGCGGGGTGCCCGCGCGGGCCTCCTAGGTGTCCAGAAAACCGTGCTGCTGCAGTTAGAGATATGCAGAGCAGGGGCCACGGCCGCATGGAAACTGCTGCACGCCTCCGCTTCTGCACGGAAAGCAGGGCCTTACCTCCAGGCACGTGCTCACGCTGGGTGCCCCTTTGGCGCCACAGCGTGGTAAGCTGCTGGCTTTCTCCTCGAGCAGGGTGCCTTTAGGGGCGAGGTCCTCGCAGTAGTCAGAGCAGAGTGTTTTCTCATGGCCGCTCACACAAGGGCCACGACAAAAGACTTCCTGGGCACTTCGGACTCACCAGCAATGGGGTCCTGAGGCTGTCCGAGGACCCTGGAAATGCAGCTCCCCTCAAGGAACGGGCCGTGTGTTGCCCGTCACTCGGCACACGCAGAGGGCCTCCACCGGACAGACCAACGGGCCTCGATGTTGCTCAGCCGGCCCACAGGGGTCCGGAGGTACTCAGTGGCCCTGGAGGGACAATGATGCCCTCCCGAGAGACCTAGGAGTCTTCAGAAGGGTACTTCCTTGAAAACAAAGCAGAACAGCGACTGAGAGCTCATGGAAGCAGCTGCACGCCTCCCTCTCTGCCCGGCTACTCAGGACCTAAACGGGAGGCTAGTTCCCACCTTGAGTCTCCTTTTAGCTCGAGAGCTCGTCAGGCTGACCACCAGCCGCGGCCATGGAAGCACCTGGTTTAGACAGAGCAAACTCATTTTTTCCCCAGAAGCGTTCCTACAGGGTTCGCAGGCCTGTCAAGAACAGGGAACGTCCGGTAGCTTCAAGGCAGCGTGCACACGCAGCCTTCCAAATGGGAAAGCAAGGCTACTCCCAGCGGGCCCCCGTTTCCATGGGCACACTCAGCGTACACCCCTGTGGTCTCTAACGAGTCCAAAGAGACACAGGTTACCCTGTGTCTCCTTCCCTGAATCAACTTCTCGAAGTAGGGTGTTCGGCTTCCAGCGACCTGCCTCAACCAAGGGGCGCCGTCGCTGCTCCTCCGGGCCTGGGGCTGTTCAGAAGCCTGCAGTGCCGCAGGAAGAACAGGACTTAAGTTGCAGTAAGAACGCGAGCCGGCTTTCTCTAGGAGGCACGGTGACTTCAGGCAGGAGGTCCTAGATGGAATGCGAGGCCCAGGGTTTCTCTGAGTGCGGCTCAGACTAGGGCAAGGCGCAAGAAGGCTTCGACGCCAGGTGGGACGTGCCAGGACGGTGCTCCCGAACGTGGGCGAGTGCTGGGGAAATGAAGCTGCTCCACACGGGAGTGCAGTGCGTTTCCCTACGCTCGGCATACACACAGGGGCCCCAAAGGGCTACGGGCCTGGATGTTGCTTAGCAGACCCAGGTGGGCCCGGGGGTACTCCGTGCTCCTGCCGGGAGCAGGGTGCCCCCGCTAGCGTCCTAGGTGTCCAGAAAATTGTGCGGCCGTTCAAGGTACGCCGAGCAGAGGCCACCGCCTCACGGAAACTGCAGCACGCCTCCGCTTCTGCACGGCAAATCCGGGCCTTACCTCCAGGCGTGTGTTCGTGCTGGGTGTTGCCGGTAGCGGCACAGCATGGTAAGACGCTGACTTTCTCCTCGAGCAGAGTGACTTCAGGTACGAGGGCCTCGACGCATTCAGAGCAGGGCGTTCTCTCACGGAAGCTCACACAGGGGCCACGACAAGGCCTTCCGGGCCCTTCGGACTCACCGGAAATATTGTCCTGAGGCTGTTCGAGGACTCTGGAAATGTAGCTCTCCTCAAGGGACGTGCAGTGTGCTGCCCATCACTCGGCAGGCACAGAGGGCCTCCGAGGGATCCACCAGTGGGCCTTGAAGTTGCTCAGCCGGCCCACAGGGGTCTGCAGGTGCTCAGTGAACTTGGAGGGAAAATGATGCATAACCCGAGAGGCCTAGGAGTCCTCAAAAGGGGACTTCCTTTAAAGTAAAGCGTATACGCGACTAAGAACGCGTGGAAACAGCTGCACGTCTCCCTTTCTGCACGGCTGCTAAGGGCCTAACCTGGAGGCAAGTTTTCACGTTGAGGTTCCCTTTAGCTCTAGAGCTGGTCGGGCGGACCGCCACCGCGGCCGTGGAAGCACCTGGCTCAGACAGAGCAAAGTCATCATTTTCCCCGAAGCAGTCTCACAGTGTTTACAGGCCTGTCAAGAGCAGGGGATGGCAGGTAGCCTCACGGCAGCGTGAAAGCAGCCTTCAAAACGGGAAAGCAAGCCTAGTTCCGGCAGGCCCCCGTTTGCATGGGCACACTCGGCATACATCCCTGTGGTTTCTAAAAAGTCCAAAGAGACACAGGTTACCCTGTGGTTCCTTCCCTGGATCAACTCCTCGAAGTCGGGTGTTCTGCATCAAGGAAACTGCCTCCACCAAGGAACGCCGCGGCTACGCCTCTGGGCCTGTGGCTATCCAAAAGCCTGCAGTGCCGCAGGAAGAACAGAACTGAGATTGCGGCGGGCACGCAAGCCGACCTTCTCTCTAGGAGGCACGGTGACTTCAGGCAGGAGGTCCTAGGTGGAATGTGAAGCCGAGGGTTAATCTGAGTGCCGCTCGACTAGTGCCATGCGTAAGACTTGCACGCCAGGTGGGACGTGCCAGACGGTGCTCCCGAACGAGGGCGAGTGCTATGGGAAACGAAGCTGCTCCAAAAGAGAGGGCAGCGCGTTTCCCGACGCTCGGCATGCACAGAGTGCCTCCACAGGGCTACTGGCCTGGAGGTTGCTCAGCAGACCCACGGGGTCCTGTGGGTACTCAGTGTTCCCGCCGGGAGCGGGGTGCCCGCGCGGGCCTCCTAGGTGTCCAGAAAACCGTGCTGCTGCAGTTAGAGATATGCAGAGCAGGGGCCACGGCCGCATGGAAACTGCTGCACGCCTCCGCTTCTGCACGGAAAGCAGGGCCTTACCTCCAGGCACGTGCTCACGCTGGGTGCCCCTTTGGCGCCACAGCGTGGTAAGCTGCTGGCTTTCTCCTCGAGCAGGGTGCCTTTAGGGGCGAGGTCCTCGCAGTAGTCAGAGCAGAGTGTTTTCTCATGGCCGCTCACACAAGGGCCACGACAAAAGACTTCCTGGGCACTTCGGACTCACCAGCAATGGGGTCCTGAGGCTGTCCGAGGACCCTGGAAATGCAGCTCCCCTCAAGGAACGGGCCGTGTGTTGCCCGTCACTCGGCACACGCAGAGGGCCTCCACCGGACAGACCAACGGGCCTCGATGTTGCTCAGCCGGCCCACAGGGGTCCGGAGGTACTCAGTGGCCCTGGAGGGACAATGATGCCCTCCCGAGAGACCTAGGAGTCTTCAGAAGGGTACTTCCTTGAAAACAAAGCAGAACAGCGACTGAGAGCTCATGGAAGCAGCTGCACGCCTCCCTCTCTGCCCGGCTACTCAGGACCTAAACGGGAGGCTAGTTCCCACCTTGAGTCTCCTTTTAGCTCGAGAGCTCGTCAGGCTGACCACCAGCCGCGGCCATGGAAGCACCTGGTTTAGACAGAGCAAACTCATTTTTTCCCCAGAAGCGTTCCTACAGGGTTCGCAGGCCTGTCAAGAACAGGGAACGTCCGGTAGCTTCAAGGCAGCGTGCACACGCAGCCTTCCAAATGGGAAAGCAAGGCTACTCCCAGCGGGCCCCCGTTTCCATGGGCACACTCAGCGTACACCCCTGTGGTCTCTAACGAGTCCAAAGAGACACAGGTTACCCTGTGTCTCCTTCCCTGAATCAACTTCTCGAAGTAGGGTGTTCGGCTTCCAGCGACCTGCCTCAACCAAGGGGCGCCGTCGCTGCTCCTCCGGGCCTGGGGCTGTTCAGAAGCCTGCAGTGCCGCAGGAAGAACAGGACTTAAGTTGCAGTAAGAACGCGAGCCGGCTTTCTCTAGGAGGCACGGTGACTTCAGGCAGGAGGTCCTAGATGGAATGCGAGGCCCAGGGTTTCTCTGAGTGCGGCTCAGACTAGGGCAAGGCGCAAGAAGGCTTCGACGCCAGGTGGGACGTGCCAGGACGGTGCTCCCGAACGTGGGCGAGTGCTGGGGAAATGAAGCTGCTCCACACGGGAGTGCAGTGCGTTTCCCTACGCTCGGCATACACACAGGGGCCCCAAAGGGCTACGGGCCTGGATGTTGCTTAGCAGACCCAGGTGGGCCCGGGGGTACTCCGTGCTCCTGCCGGGAGCAGGGTGCCCCCGCTAGCGTCCTAGGTGTCCAGAAAATTGTGCGGCCGTTCAAGGTACGCCGAGCAGAGGCCACCGCCTCACGGAAACTGCAGCACGCCTCCGCTTCTGCACGGCAAATCCGGGCCTTACCTCCAGGCGTGTGTTCGTGCTGGGTGTTGCCGGTAGCGGCACAGCATGGTAAGACGCTGACTTTCTCCTCGAGCAGAGTGACTTCAGGTACGAGGGCCTCGACGCATTCAGAGCAGGGCGTTCTCTCACGGAAGCTCACACAGGGGCCACGACAAGGCCTTCCGGGCCCTTCGGACTCACCGGAAATATTGTCCTGAGGCTGTTCGAGGACTCTGGAAATGTAGCTCTCCTCAAGGGACGTGCAGTGTGCTGCCCATCACTCGGCAGGCACAGAGGGCCTCCGAGGGATCCACCAGTGGGCCTCGAAGTTGCTCAGCCGGCCCACAGGGGTCTGCAGGTGCTCAGTGAACTTGGAGGGAAAATGATGCATAACCCGAGAGGCCTAGGAGTCCTCAAAAGGGGACTTCCTTTAAAGTAAAGAGTATACGCGACTAAGAACGCGTGGAAACAGCTGCACGTCTCCCTTTCTGCATGGCTGCTAAGGGCCTAACCTGGAGGCAAGTTTTCACGTTGAGGTTCCCTTTAGCTCTAGAGCTGGTCGGGCGGACCGCCACCGCGGCCGTGGAAGCACCTGGCTCAGACAGAGCAAAGTCATCATTTTCCCCGAAGCAGTCTCACAGTGTTTACAGGCCTGTCAAGAGCAGGGGATGGCAGGTAGCCTCACAGCAGCGTGAAAGCAGCCTTCAAAACGGGAAAGCAAGCCTAGTTCCGGCAGGCCCCCGTTTGCATGGGCACACTCGGCATACATCCCTGTGGTTTCTAACAAGTCCAAAGAGACACAGGTTACCCTGTGGTTCCTTCCCTGGATCAACTCCTCGAAGTCGGGTGTTCTGCATCAAGGAAACTGCCTCCACCAAGGAACGCCGCGGCTACGCCTCTGGGCCTGTGGCTATCCAAAAGCCTGCAGTGCCGCAGGAAGAACAGAACTGAGATTGCGGTTGGGCACGCAAGCCGACCTTCTCTCTAGGAGGCACGGTGACTTCAGGCAGGAGGTCCTAGGTGGAATGTGAAGCCGAGGGTTAATCTGAGTGCCGCTCGACTAGGGCCATGCGTAAGACTTGCACGCCAGGTGGGACGTGCCAGAACGGTGCTCCCGAACGAGGGCGAGTGCTATGGGAAACGAAGCTGCTCCAAAAGAGAGGGCAGCGCCTTTCCCGACGCTCGGCATGCACAGAGTGCCTCCACAGGGCTACTGGCCTGGAGGTTGCTCAGCAGACCCACGGGGTCCTGTGGGTACTCAGTGTTCCCGCCGGGAGCGGGGTGCCCGCGCGGGCCTCCTAGGTGTCCAGAAAACCGTGCTGCTGCAGTTAGAGATATGCAGAGCAGGGGCCACGGCCGCATGGAAACTGCTGCACGCCTCCGCTTCTGCACGGAAAGCAGGGCCTTACCTCCAGGCACGTGCTCACGCTGGGTGCCCCTTTGGCGCCACAGCGTGGTAAGCTGCTGGCTTTCTCCTCGAGCAGGGTGCCTTTAGGGGCGAGGTCCTCGCAGTAGTCAGAGCAGAGTGTTTTCTCATGGCCGCTCACACAAGGGCCACGACAAAAGACTTCCTGGGCACTTCGGACTCACCAGCAATGGGGTCCTGAGGCTGTCCGAGGACCCTGGAAATGCAGCTCCCCTCAAGGAACGGGCCGTGTGTTGCCCGTCACTCGGCACACGCAGAGGGCCTCCACCGGACAGACCAACGGGCCTCGATGTTGCTCAGCCGGCCCACAGGGGTCCGGAGGTACTCAGTGGCCCTGGAGGGACAATGATGCCCTCCCGAGAGACCTAGGAGTCTTCAGAAGGGTACTTCCTTGAAAACAAAGCAGAACAGCGACTAAGAGCTCATGGAAGCAGCTGCACGCCTCCCTCTCTGCCCGGCTACTCAGGACCTAAACGGGAGGCTAGTTCCCACCTTGAGTCTCCTTTTAGCTCGAGAGCTCGTCAGGCTGACCACCAGCCGCGGCCATGGAAGCACCTGGTTTAGACAGAGCAAACTCATTTTTTCCCCAGAAGCGTTCCTACAGGGTTCGCAGGCCTGTCAAGAGCAGGGAACGTCCGGTAGCTTCAAGGCAGCATGCACACGCAGCCTTCCAAATGGGAAAGCAAGGCTACTCCCAGCGGGCCCCCGTTTCCATGGGCACACTCAGCGTACACCCCTGTGGTCTCTAACGAGTCCAAAGAGACACAGGTTACCCTGTGTCTCCTTCCCTGAATCAACTTCTCGAAGTAGGGTGTTCGGCTTCCAGCGACCTGCCTCAACCAAGGGGCGCCGTCGCTGCTCCTCCGGGCCTGGGGCTGTTCAGAAGCCTGCAGTGCCGCAGGAAGAACAGGACTTAAGTTGCAGTAAGAACGCGAGCCGGCTTTCTCTAGGAGGCACGGTGACTTCAGGCAGGAGGTCCTAGATGGAATGCGAGGCCCAGGGTTTCTCTGAGTGCGGCTCAGACTAGGGCAAGGCGCAAGAAGGCTTCGACGCCAGGTGGGACGTGCCAGGACGGTGCTCCCGAACGTGGGCGAGTGCTGGGGAAATGAAGCTGCTCCACACGGGAGTGCAGTGCGTTTCCCTACGCTCGGCATACACACAGGGGCCCCAAAGGGCTACGGGCCTGGATGTTGCTTAGCAGACCCAGGTGGGCCCGGGGGTACTCCGTGCTCCTGCCGGGAGCAGGGTGCCCCCGCTAGCGTCCTAGGTGTCCAGAAAATTGTGCGGCCGTTCAAGGTACGCCGAGCAGAGGCCACCGCCTCACGGAAACTGCAGCACGCCTCCGCTTCTGCACGGCAAATCCGGGCCTTACCTCCAGGCGTGTGTTCGTGCTGGGTGTTGCCGGTAGCGGCACAGCATGGTAAGACGCTGACTTTCTCCTCGAGCAGAGTGACTTCAGGTACGAGGGCCTCGACGCATTCAGAGCAGGGCGTTCTCTCACGGCAGCTCACACAGGGGCCACGACAAGGTCTTCCGGGCCCTTCGGACTCACCGGAAATATTGTCCTGAGGCTGTTCGAGGACTCTGGAAATGTAGCTCTCCTCAAGGGACGTGCAGTGTGCTGCCCATCACTCGGCAGGCACAGAGGGCCTCCGAGGGATCCACCAGTGGGCCTCGAAGTTGCTCAGCCGGCCCACAGGGGTCTGCAGGTGCTCAGTGAACTTGGAGGGAAAATGATGCATAACCCGAGAGGCCTGGGAGTCCTCAAAAGGGGACTTCCTTTAAAGTAAAGCGTATACGCGACTAAGAACGCGTGGAAACAGCTGCACGTCTCCCTTTCTGCACGGCTGCTAAGGGCCTAACCTGGAGGCAGGTTTTCACGTTGAGGTTCCCTTTAGCTCTAGAGCTGGTCGGGCGGACCGCCACCGCGGCCGTGGAAGCACCTGGCTCAGACAGAGCAAAGTCATCATTTTCCCCGAAGCAGTCTCACAGTGTTTACAGGCCTGTCAAGAGCAGGGGATGGCAGGTAGCCTCACGGCAGCGTGAAAGCAGCCTTCAAAACGGGAAAGCAAGCCTAGTTCCGGCAGGCCCCCGTTTGCATGGGCACACTCGGCATACATCCCTGTGGTTTCTAACAAGTCCAAAGAGACACAGGTTACCCTGTGGTTCCTTCCCTGGATCAACTCCTCGAAGTCGGGTGTTCTGCATCAAGGAAACTGCCTCCACCAAGGAACGCCGCGGCTACGCCTCTGGGCCTGTGGCTATCCAAAAGCCTGCAGTGCCGCAGGAAGAACAGAACTGAGATTGCGGCGGGCACGCAAGCCGACCTTCTCTCTAGGAGGCGCGGTGACTTCAGGCAGGAGGTCCTAGGTGGAATGTGAAGCCGAGGGTTAATCTGAGTGCCGCTCGACTAGGGCCATGCGTAAGACTTGCACGCCAGGTGGGACGTGCCAGAACGGTGCTCCCGAACGAGGGCGAGTGCTACGGGAAACGAAGCTGCTCCAAAAGAGAGGGCAGCGCCTTTCCCGACGCTCGGCATGCACAGAGTGCCTCCACAGGGCTACTGGCCTGGAGGTTGCTCAGCAGACCCACGGGGTCCTGTGGGTACTCAGTGTTCCCGCCAGGAGCGGGGTGCCCGCGCGGGCCTCCTAGGTGTCCAGAAAACCGTGCTGCAGTTAGAGATATGCAGAGCAGGGGCCACGGCCGCATGGAAACTGCTGCACGCCTCCGCTTCTGCACGGAAAGCAGGGCCTTACCTCCAGGCACGTGCTCACGCTGGGTGCCCCTTTGGCGCCACAGCGTGGTAAGCTGCTGGCTTTCTCCTCGAGCAGGGTGCCTTTAGGGGCGAGGTCCTCGCAGTAGTCAGAGCAGAGTGTTTTCTCATGGCCGCTCACACAAGGGCCACGACAAAAGACTTCCTGGGCACTTCGGACTCACCAGCAATGGGGTCCTGAGGCTGTCCGAGGACCCTGGAAATGCAGCTCCCCTCAAGGAACGGGCCGTGTGTTGCCCGTCACTCGGCACACGCAGAGGGCCTCCACCGGACAGACCAACGGGCCTCGATGTTGCTCAGCCGGCCCACAGGGGTCCGGAGGTACTCAGTGGCCCTGGAGGGACAATGATGCCCTCCCGAGAGACCTAGGAGTCTTCAGAAGGGTACTTCCTTGAAAACAAAGCAGAACAGCGACTAAGAGCTCATGGAAGCAGCTGCACGCCTCCCTCTCTGCCCGGCTACTCAGGACCTAAACGGGAGGCTAGTTCCCACCTTGAGTCTCCTTTTAGCTCGAGAGCTCGTCAGGCTGACCACCAGCCGCGGCCATGGAAGCACCTGGTTTAGACAGAGCAAACTCATTTTTTCCCCAGAAGCGTTCCTACAGGGTTCGCAGGCCTGTCAAGAGCAGGGAACGTCCGGTAGCTTCAAGGCAGCGTGCACACGCAGCCTTCCAAATGGGAAAGCAAGGCTACTCCCAGCGGGCCCCCGTTTCCATGGGCACACTCAGCGTACACCCCTGGGGTCTCTAACGAGTCCAAAGAGACACAGGTTACCCTGTGTCTCCTTCCCTGAATCAACTTCTCGAAGTAGGGTGTTCGGCTTCCAGCGACCTGCCTCAACCAAGGGGCGCCGTCGCTGCTCCTCCGGGCCTGGGGCTGTTCAGAAGCCTGCAGTGCCGCAGGAAGAACAGGACTTAAGTTGCAGTAAGAACGCGAGCCGGCTTTCTCTAGGAGGCACGGTGACTTCAGGCAGGAGGTCCTAGATGGAATGCGAGGCCCAGGGTTTCTCTGAGTGCGGCTCAGACTAGGGCAAGGCGCAAGAAGGCTTCGACGCCAGGTGGGACGTGCCAGGACGGTGCTCCCGAACGTGGGCGAGTGCTGGGGAAATGAAGCTGCTCCACACGGGAGTGCAGTGCGTTTCCCTACGCTCGGCATACACACAGGGGCCCCAAAGGGCTACGGGCCTGGATGTTGCTTAGCAGACCCAGGTGGGCCCGGGGGTACTCCGTGCTCCTGCCGGGAGCAGGGTGCCCCCGCTAGCGTCCTAGGTGTCCAGAAAATTGTGCGGCCGTTCAAGGTACGCCGAGCAGAGGCCACCGCCTCACGGAAACTGCAGCACGCCTCCGCTTCTGCACGGCAAATCCGGGCCTTACCTCCAGGCGTGTGTTCGTGCTGGGTGTTGCCGGTAGCGGCACAGCATGGTAAGACGCTGACTTTCTCCTCGAGCAGAGTGACTTCAGGTACGAGGGCCTCGACGCATTCAGAGCAGGGCGTTCTCTCACGGAAGCTCACACAGGGGCCACGACAAGGCCTTCCGGGCCCTTCGGACTCACCGGAAATATTGTCCTGAGGCTGTTCGAGGACTCTGGAAATGTAGCTCTCCTCAAGGGACGTGCAGTGTGCTGCCCATCACTCGGCAGGCACAGAGGGCCTCCGAGGGATCCACCAGTGGGCCTCGAAGTTGCTCAGCCGGCCCACAGGGGTCTGCAGGTGCTCAGTGAACTTGGAGGTAAAATGATGCATAACCCGAGAGGCCTAGGAGTCCTCAAAAGGGTACTTCCTTTAAAGTAAAGAGTATACGCGACTAAGAACGCGTGGAAACAGCTGCACGTCTCCCTTTCTGCACGGCTGCTAAGGGCCTAACCTGGAGGCAAGTTTTCACGTTGAGGTTCCCTTTAGCTCTAGAGCTGGTCGGGCGGACCGCCACCGCGGCCGTGGAAGCACCTGGCTCAGACAGAGCAAAGTCATCATTTTCCCCGAAGCAGTCTCACAGTGTTTACAGGCCTGTCAAGAGCAGGGGATGGCAGGTAGCCTCACGGCAGCGTGAAAGCAGCCTTCAAAACGGGAAAGCAAGCCTAGTTCCGGCAGGCCCCCGTTTGCATGGGCACACTCGGCATACATCCCTGTGGTTTCTAACAAGTCCAAAGAGACACAGGTTACCCTGTGGTTCCTTCCCTGGATCAACTCCTCGAAGTCGGGTGTTCTGCATCAAGGAAACTGCCTCCACCAAGGAACGCCGCGGCTATGCCTCTGGGCCTGTGGCTATCCAAAAGCCTGCAGTGCCGCAGGAAGAACAGAACTGAGATTGCGGCGGGCACGCAAGCCGACCTTCTCTCTAGGAGGCACGGTGACTTCAGGCAGGAGGTCCTAGGTGGAATGTGAAGCCGAGGGTTAATCTGAGTGCCGCTCGACTAGGGCCATGCATAAGACTTGCACGCCAGGTGGGACGTGCCAGAACGGTGCTCCCGAACGAGGGCGAGTGCTACGGGAAACGAAGCTGCTCCAAAAGAGAGGGCAGCGCCTTTCCCGACGCTCGGCATGCACAGAGTGCCTCCACAGGGCTACTGGCCTGGAGGTTGCTCAGCAGACCCACGGGGTCCTGTGGGTACTCAGTGTTCCCGCCGGGAGCGGGGTGCCCGCGCGGGCCTCCTAGGTGTCCAGAAAACCGTGCTGCAGTTAGAGATATGCAGAGCAGGGGCCACGGCCGCATGGAAACTGCTGCACGCCTCCGCTTCTGCACGGAAAGCAGGGCCTTACCTCCAGGCACGTGCTCACGCTGGGTGCCCCTTTGGCGCCACAGCGTGGTAAGCTGCTGGCTTTCTCCTCGAGCAGGGTGCCTTTAGGGGCGAGGTCCTCGCAGTAGTCAGAGCAGAGTGTTTTCTCATGGCCGCTCACACAAGGGCCACGACAAAAGACTTCCTGGGCACTTCGGACTCACCAGCAATGGGGTCCTGAGGCTGTCCGAGGACCCTGGAAATGCAGCTCCCCTCAAGGAACGGGCCGTGTGTTGCCCGTCACTCGGCACACGCAGAGGGCCTCCACCGGACAGACCAACGGGCCTCGATGTTGCTCAGCCGGCCCACAGGGGTCCGGAGGTACTCAGTGGCCCTGGAGGGACAATGATGCCCTCCCGAGAGACCTAGGAGTCTTCAGAAGGGTACTTCCTTGAAAACAAAGCAGAACAGCGACTAAGAGCTCATGGAAGCAGCTGCACGCCTCCCTCTCTGCCCGGCTACTCAGGACCTAAACGGGAGGCTAGTTCCCACCTTGAGTCTCCTTTTAGCTCGAGAGCTCGTCAGGCTGACCACCAGCCGCGGCCATGGAAGCACCTGGTTTAGACAGAGCAAACTCATTTTTTCCCCAGAAGCGTTCCTACAGGGTTCGCAGGCCTGTCAAGAGCAGGGAACGTCCGGTAGCTTCAAGGCAGCGTGCACACGCAGCCTTCCAAATGGGAAAGCAAGGCTACTCCCAGCGGGCCCCCGTTTCCATGGGCACACTCAGCGTACACCCCTGTGGTCTCTAACGAGTCCAAAGAGACACAGGTTACCCTGTGTCTCCTTCCCTGAATCAACTTCTCGAAGTAGGGTGTTCGGCTTCCAGCGACCTGCCTCAACCAAGGGGCGCCGTCGCTGCTCCTCCGGGCCTGGGGCTGTTCAGAAGCCTGCAGTGCCGCAGGAAGAACAGGACTTAAGTTGCAGTAAGAACGCGAGCCGGCTTTCTCTAGGAGGCACGGTGACTTCAGGCAGGAGGTCCTAGATGGAATGCGAGGCCCAGGGTTTCTCTGAGTGCGGCTCAGACTAGGGCAAGGCGCAAGAAGGCTTCGACGCCAGGTGGGACGTGCCAGGACGGTGCTCCCGAACGTGGGCGAGTGCTGGGGAAATGAAGCTGCTCCACACGGGAGTGCAGTGCGTTTCCCTACGCTCGGCATACACACAGGGGCCCCAAAGGGCTACGGGCCTGGATGTTGCTTAGCAGACCCAGGTGGGCCCGGGGGTACTCCGTGCTCCTGCCGGGAGCAGGGTGCCCCCGCTAGCGTCCTAGGTGTCCAGAAAATTGTGCGGCCGTTCAAGGTACGCCGAGCAGAGGCCACCGCCTCACGGAAACTGCAGCACGCCTCCGCTTCTGCACGGCAAATCCGGGCCTTACCTCCAGGCGTGTGTTCGTGCTGGGTGTTGCCGGTAGCGGCACAGCATGGTAAGACGCTGACTTTCTCCTCGAGCAGAGTGACTTCAGGTACGAGGGCCTCGACGCATTCAGAGCAGGGCGTTCTCTCACGGCAGCTCACACAGGGGCCACGACAAGGTCTTCCGGGCCCTTCGGACTCACCGGAAATATTGTCCTGAGGCTGTTCGAGGACTCTGGAAATGTAGCTCTCCTCAAGGGACGTGCAGTGTGCTGCCCATCACTCGGCAGGCACAGAGGGCCTCCGAGGGATCCACCAGTGGGCCTCGAAGTTGCTCAGCCGGCCCACAGGGGTCTGCAGGTGCTCAGTGAACTTGGAGGGAAAATGATGCATAACCCGAGAGGCCTAGGAGTCCTCAAAAGGGGACTTCCTTTAAAGTAAAGCGTATACGCGACTAAGAACGCGTGGAAACAGCTGCACGTCTCCCTTTCTGCACGGCTGCTAAGGGCCTAACCTGGAGGCAAGTTTTCACGTTGAGGTTCCCTTTAGCTCTAGAGCTGGTCGGGCGGACCGCCACCGCGGCCGTGGAAGCACCTGGCTCAGACAGAGCAAAGTCATCATTTTCCCCGAAGCAGTCTCACAGTGTTTACAGGCCTGTCAAGAGCAGGGGATGGCAGGTAGCCTCACGGCAGCGTGAAAGCAGCCTTCAAAACGGGAAAGCAAGCCTAGTTCCGGCAGGCCCCCGTTTGCATGGGCACACTCGGCATACATCCCTGTGGTTTCTAACAAGTCCAAAGAGACACAGGTTACCCTGTGGTTCCTTCCCTGGATCAACTCCTCGAAGTCGGGTGTTCTGCATCAAGGAAACTGCCTCCACCAAGGAACGCCGCGGCTACGCCTCTGGGCCTGTGGCTATCCAAAAGCCTGCAGTGCCGCAGGAAGAACAGAACTGAGATTGCGGCGGGCACGCAAGCCGACCTTCTCTCTAGGAGGCACGGTGACTTCAGGCAGGAGGTCCTAGGTGGAATGTGAAGCCGAGGGTTAATCTGAGTGCCGCTCGACTAGGGCCATGCATAAGACTTGCACGCCAGGTGGGACGTGCCAGAACGGTGCTCCCGAACGAGGGCGAGTGCTACGGGAAACGAAGCTGCTCCAAAAGAGAGGGCAGCGCCTTTCCCGACGCTCGGCATGCACAGAGTGCCTCCACAGGGCTACTGGCCTGGAGGTTGCTCAGCAGACCCACGGGGTCCTGTGGGTACTCAGTGTTCCCGCCGGGAGCGGGGTGCCCGCGCGGGCCTCCTAGGTGTCCAGAAAACCGTGCTGCAGTTAGAGATATGCAGAGCAGGGGCCACGGCCGCATGGAAACTGCTGCACGCCTCCGCTTCTGCACGGAAAGCAGGGCCTTACCTCCAGGCACGTGCTCACGCTGGGTGCCCCTTTGGCGCCACAGCGTGGTAAGCTGCTGGCTTTCTCCTCGAGCAGGGTGCCTTTAGGGGCGAGGTCCTCGCAGTAGTCAGAGCAGAGTGTTTTCTCATGGCCGCTCACACAAGGGCCACGACAAAAGACTTCCTGGGCACTTCGGACTCACCAGCAATGGGGTCCTGAGGCTGTCCGAGGACCCTGGAAATGCAGCTCCCCTCAAGGAACGGGCCGTGTGTTGCCCGTCACTCGGCACACGCAGAGGGCCTCCACCGGACAGACCAACGGGCCTCGATGTTGCTCAGCCGGCCCACAGGGGTCCGGAGGTACTCAGTGGCCCTGGAGGGACAATGATGCCCTCCCGAGAGACCTAGGAGTCTTCAGAAGGGTACTTCCTTGAAAACAAAGCAGAACAGCGACTAAGAGCTCATGGAAGCAGCTGCACGCCTCCCTCTCTGCCCGGCTACTCAGGACCTAAACGGGAGGCTAGTTCCCACCTTGAGTCTCCTTTTAGCTCGAGAGCTCGTCAGGCTGACCACCAGCCGCGGCCATGGAAGCACCTGGTTTAGACAGAGCAAACTCATTTTTTCCCCAGAAGCGTTCCTACAGGGTTCGCAGGCCTGTCAAGAGCAGGGAACGTCCGGTAGCTTCAAGGCAGCGTGCACACGCAGCCTTCCAAATGGGAAAGCAAGGCTACTCCCAGCGGGCCCCCGTTTCCATGGGCACACTCAGCGTACACCCCTGTGGTCTCTAACGAGTCCAAAGAGACACAGGTTACCCTGTGTCTCCTTCCCTGAATCAACTTCTCGAAGTAGGGTGTTCGGCTTCCAGCGACCTGCCTCAACCAAGGGGCGCCGTCGCTGCTCCTCCGGGCCTGGGGCTGTTCAGAAGCCTGCAGTGCCGCAGGAAGAACAGGACTTAAGTTGCAGTAAGAACGCGAGCCGGCTTTCTCTAGGAGGCACGGTGACTTCAGGCAGGAGGTCCTAGATGGAATGCGAGGCCCAGGGTTTCTCTGAGTGCGGCTCAGACTAGGGCAAGGCGCAAGAAGGCTTCGACGCCAGGTGGGACGTGCCAGGACGGTGCTCCCGAACGTGGGCGAGTGCTGGGGAAATGAAGCTGCTCCACACGGGAGTGCAGTGCGTTTCCCTACGCTCGGCATACACACAGGGGCCCCAAAGGGCTACGGGCCTGGATGTTGCTTAGCAGACCCAGGTGGGCCCGGGGGTACTCCGTGCTCCTGCCGGGAGCAGGGTGCCCCCGCTAGCGTCCTAGGTGTCCAGAAAATTGTGCGGCCGTTCAAGGTACGCCGAGCAGAGGCCACCGCCTCACGGAAACTGCAGCACGCCTCCGCTTCTGCACGGCAAATCCGGGCCTTACCTCCAGGCGTGTGTTCGTGCTGGGTGTTGCCGGTAGCGGCACAGCATGGTAAGACGCTGACTTTCTCCTCGAGCAGAGTGACTTCAGGTACGAGGGCCTCGACGCATTCAGAGCAGGGCGTTCTCTCACGGCAGCTCACACAGGGGCCACGACAAGGTCTTCCGGGCCCTTCGGACTCACCGGAAATATTGTCCTGAGGCTGTTCGAGGACTCTGGAAATGTAGCTCTCCTCAAGGGACGTGCAGTGTGCTGCCCATCACTCGGCAGGCACAGAGGGCCTCCGAGGGATCCACCAGTGGGCCTCGAAGTTGCTCAGCCGGCCCACAGGGGTCTGCAGGTGCTCAGTGAACTTGGAGGGAAAATGATGCATAACCCGAGAGGCCTGGGAGTCCTCAAAAGGGGACTTCCTTTAAAGTAAAGCGTATACGCGACTAAGAACGCGTGGAAACAGCTGCACGTCTCCCTTTCTGCACGGCTGCTAAGGGCCTAACCTGGAGGCAGGTTTTCACGTTGAGGTTCCCTTTAGCTCTAGAGCTGGTCGGGCGGACCGCCACCGCGGCCGTGGAAGCACCTGGCTCAGACAGAGCAAAGTCATCATTTTCCCCGAAGCAGTCTCACAGTGTTTACAGGCCTGTCAAGAGCAGGGGATGGCAGGTAGCCTCACGGCAGCGTGAAAGCAGCCTTCAAAACGGGAAAGCAAGCCTAGTTCCGGCAGGCCCCCGTTTGCATGGGCACACTCGGCATACATCCCTGTGGTTTCTAACAAGTCCAAAGAGACACAGGTTACCCTGTGGTTCCTTCCCTGGATCAACTCCTCGAAGTCGGGTGTTCTGCATCAAGGAAACTGCCTCCACCAAGGAACGCCGCGGCTACGCCTCTGGGCCTGTGGCTATCCAAAAGCCTGCAGTGCCGCAGGAAGAACAGAACTGAGATTGCGGCGGGCACGCAAGCCGACCTTCTCTCTAGGAGGCACGGTGACTTCAGGCAGGAGGTCCTAGGTGGAATGTGAAGCCGAGGGTTAATCTGAGTGCCGCTCGACTAGGGCCATGCATAAGACTTGCACGCCAGGTGGGACGTGCCAGAACGGTGCTCCCGAACGAGGGCGAGTGCTACGGGAAACGAAGCTGCTCCAAAAGAGAGGGCAGCGCCTTTCCCGACGCTCGGCATGCACAGAGTGCCTCCACAGGGCTACTGGCCTGGAGGTTGCTCAGCAGACCCACGGGGTCCTGTGGGTACTCAGTGTTCCCGCCGGGAGCGGGGTGCCCGCGCGGGCCTCCTAGGTGTCCAGAAAACCGTGCTGCAGTTAGAGATATGCAGAGCAGGGGCCACGGCCGCATGGAAACTGCTGCACGCCTCCGCTTCTGCACGGAAAGCAGGGCCTTACCTCCAGGCACGTGCTCACGCTGGGTGCCCCTTTGGCGCCACAGCGTGGTAAGCTGCTGGCTTTCTCCTCGAGCAGGGTGCCTTTAGGGGCGAGGTCCTCGCAGTAGTCAGAGCAGAGTGTTTTCTCATGGCCGCTCACACAAGGGCCACGACAAAAGACTTCCTGGGCACTTCGGACTCACCAGCAATGGGGTCCTGAGGCTGTCCGAGGACCCTGGAAATGCAGCTCCCCTCAAGGAACGGGCCGTGTGTTGCCCGTCACTCGGCACACGCAGAGGGCCTCCACCGGACAGACCAACGGGCCTCGATGTTGCTCAGCCGGCCCACAGGGGTCCGGAGGTACTCAGTGGCCCTGGAGGGACAATGATGCCCTCCCGAGAGACCTAGGAGTCTTCAGAAGGGTACTTCCTTGAAAACAAAGCAGAACAGCGACTAAGAGCTCATGGAAGCAGCTGCACGCCTCCCTCTCTGCCCGGCTACTCAGGACCTAAACGGGAGGCTAGTTCCCACCTTGAGTCTCCTTTTAGCTCGAGAGCTCGTCAGGCTGACCACCAGCCGCGGCCATGGAAGCACCTGGTTTAGACAGAGCAAACTCATTTTTTCCCCAGAAGCGTTCCTACAGGGTTCGCAGGCCTGTCAAGAGCAGGGAACGTCCGGTAGCTTCAAGGCAGCGTGCACACGCAGCCTTCCAAATGGGAAAGCAAGGCTACTCCCAGCGGGCCCCCGTTTCCATGGGCACACTCAGCGTACACCCCTGTGGTCTCTAACGAGTCCAAAGAGACACAGGTTACCCTGTGTCTCCTTCCCTGAATCAACTTCTCGAAGTAGGGTGTTCGGCTTCCAGCGACCTGCCTCAACCAAGGGGCGCCGTCGCTGCTCCTCCGGGCCTGGGGCTGTTCAGAAGCCTGCAGTGCCGCAGGAAGAACAGGACTTAAGTTGCAGTAAGAACGCGAGCCGGCTTTCTCTAGGAGGCACGGTGACTTCAGGCAGGAGGTCCTAGATGGAATGCGAGGCCCAGGGTTTCTCTGAGTGCGGCTCAGACTAGGGCAAGGCGCAAGAAGGCTTCGACGCCAGGTGGGACGTGCCAGGACGGTGCTCCCGAACGTGGGCGAGTGCTGGGGAAATGAAGCTGCTCCACACGGGAGTGCAGTGCGTTTCCCTACGCTCGGCATACACACAGGGGCCCCAAAGGGCTACGGGCCTGGATGTTGCTTAGCAGACCCAGGTGGGCCCGGGGGTACTCCGTGCTCCTGCCGGGAGCAGGGTGCCCCCGCTAGCGTCCTAGGTGTCCAGAAAATTGTGCGGCCGTTCAAGGTACGCCGAGCAGAGGCCACCGCCTCACGGAAACTGCAGCACGCCTCCGCTTCTGCACGGCAAATCCGGGCCTTACCTCCAGGCGTGTGTTCGTGCTGGGTGTTGCCGGTAGCGGCACAGCATGGTAAGACGCTGACTTTCTCCTCGAGCAGAGTGACTTCAGGTACGAGGGCCTCGACGCATTCAGAGCAGGGCGTTCTCTCACGGCAGCTCACACAGGGGCCACGACAAGGTCTTCCGGGCCCTTCGGACTCACCGGAAATATTGTCCTGAGGCTGTTCGAGGACTCTGGAAATGTAGCTCTCCTCAAGGGACGTGCAGTGTGCTGCCCATCACTCGGCAGGCACAGAGGGCCTCCGAGGGATCCACCAGTGGGCCTCGAAGTTGCTCAGCCGGCCCACAGGGGTCTGCAGGTGCTCAGTGAACTTGGAGGGAAAATGATGCATAACCCGAGAGGCCTAGGAGTCCTCAAAAGGGGACTTCCTTTAAAGTAAAGCGTATACGCGACTAAGAACGCGTGGAAACAGCTGCACGTCTCCCTTTCTGCACGGCTGCTAAGGGCCTAACCTGGAGGCAGGTTTTCACGTTGAGGTTCCCTTTAGCTCTAGAGCTGGTCGGGCGGACCGCCACCGCGGCCGTGGAAGCACCTGGCTCAGACAGAGCAAAGTCATCATTTTCCCCGAAGCAGTCTCACAGTGTTTACAGGCCTGTCAAGAGCAGGGGATGGCAGGTAGCCTCACGGCAGCGTGAAAGCAGCCTTCAAAACGGGAAAGCAAGCCTAGTTCCGGCAGGCCCCCGTTTGCATGGGCACACTCGGCATACATCCCTGTGGTTTCTAAAAAGTCCAAAGAGACACAGGTTACCCTGTGGTTCCTTCCCTGGATCAACTCCTCGAAGTCGGGTGTTCTGCATCAAGGAAACTGCCTCCACCAAGGAACGCCGCGGCTACGCCTCTGGGCCTGTGGCTATCCAAAAGCCTGCAGTGCCGCAGGAAGAACAGAACTGAGATTGCGGTTGGGCACGCAAGCCGACCTTCTCTCTAGGAGGCACGGTGACTTCAGGCAGGAGGTCCTAGGTGGAATGTGAAGCCGAGGGTTAATCTGAGTGCCGCTCGACTAGGGCCATGCGTAAGACTTGCACGCCAGGTGGGACGTGCCAGAACGGTGCTCCCGAACGAGGGCGAGTGCTACGGGAAACGAAGCTGCTCCAAAAGAGAGGGCAGCGCGTTTCCCGACGCTCGGCATGCACAGAGTGCCTCCACAGGGCTACTGGCCTGGAGGTTGCTCAGCAGACCCACGGGGTCCTGTGGGTACTCAGTGTTCCCGCCGGGAGCGGGGTGCCCGCGCGGGCCTCCTAGGTGTCCAGAAAACCGTGCTGCAGTTAGAGATATGCAGAGCAGGGGCCACGGCCGCATGGAAACTGCTGCACGCCTCCGCTTCTGCACGGAAAGCAGGGCCTTACCTCCAGGCACGTGCTCACGCTGGGTGCCCCTTTGGCGCCACAGCGTGGTAAGCTGCTGGCTTTCTCCTCGAGCAGGGTGCCTTTAGGGGCGAGGTCCTCGCAGTAGTCAGAGCAGAGTGTTTTCTCATGGCCGCTCACACAAGGGCCACGACAAAAGACTTCCTGGGCACTTCGGACTCACCAGCAATGGGGTCCTGAGGCTGTCCGAGGACCCTGGAAATGCAGCTCCCCTCAAGGAACGGGCCGTGTGTTGCCCGTCACTCGGCACACGCAGAGGGCCTCCACCGGACAGACCAACGGGCCTCGATGTTGCTCAGCCGGCCCACAGGGGTCCGGAGGTACTCAGTGGCCCTGGAGGGACAATGATGCCCTCCCGAGAGACCTAGGAGTCTTCAGAAGGGTACTTCCTTGAAAACAAAGCAGAACAGCGACTAAGAGCTCATGGAAGCAGCTGCACGCCTCCCTCTCTGCCCGGCTACTCAGGACCTAAACGGGAGGCTAGTTCCCACCTTGAGTCTCCTTTTAGCTCGAGAGCTCGTCAGGCTGACCACCAGCCGCGGCCATGGAAGCACCTGGTTTAGACAGAGCAAACTCATTTTTTCCCCAGAAGCGTTCCTACAGGGTTCGCAGGCCTGTCAAGAGCAGGGAACGTCCGGTAGCTTCAAGGCAGCGTGCACACGCAGCCTTCCAAATGGGAAAGCAAGGCTACTCCCAGCGGGCCCCCGTTTCCATGGGCACACTCAGCGTACACCCCTGGGGTCTCTAACGAGTCCAAAGAGACACAGGTTACCCTGTGTCTCCTTCCCTGAATCAACTTCTCGAAGTAGGGTGTTCGGCTTCCAGCGACCTGCCTCAACCAAGGGGCGCCGTCGCTGCTCCTCCGGGCCTGGGGCTGTTCAGAAGCCTGCAGTGCCGCAGGAAGAACAGGACTTAAGTTGCAGTAAGAACGCGAGCCGGCTTTCTCTAGGAGGCACGGTGACTTCAGGCAGGAGGTCCTAGATGGAATGCGAGGCCCAGGGTTTCTCTGAGTGCGGCTCAGACTAGGGCAAGGCGCAAGAAGGCTTCGACGCCAGGTGGGACGTGCCAGGACGGTGCTCCCGAACGTGGGCGAGTGCTGGGGAAATGAAGCTGCTCCACACGGGAGTGCAGTGCGTTTCCCTACGCTCGGCATACACACAGGGGCCCCAAAGGGCTACGGGCCTGGATGTTGCTTAGCAGACCCAGGTGGGCCCGGGGGTACTCCGTGCTCCTGCCGGGAGCAGGGTGCCCCCGCTAGCGTCCTAGGTGTCCAGAAAATTGTGCGGCCGTTCAAGGTACGCCGAGCAGAGGCCACCGCCTCACGGAAACTGCAGCACGCCTCCGCTTCTGCACGGCAAATCCGGGCCTTACCTCCAGGCGTGTGTTCGTGCTGGGTGTTGCCGGTAGCGGCACAGCATGGTAAGACGCTGACTTTCTCCTCGAGCAGAGTGACTTCAGGTACGAGGGCCTCGACGCATTCAGAGCAGGGCGTTCTCTCACGGCAGCTCACACAGGGGCCACGACAAGGTCTTCCGGGCCCTTCGGACTCACCGGAAATATTGTCCTGAGGCTGTTCGAGGACTCTGGAAATGTAGCTCTCCTCAAGGGACGTGCAGTGTGCTGCCCATCACTCGGCAGGCACAGAGGGCCTCCGAGGGATCCACCAGTGGGCCTCGAAGTTGCTCAGCCGGCCCACAGGGGTCTGCAGGTGCTCAGTGAACTTGGAGGGAAAATGATGCATAACCCGAGAGGCCTAGGAGTCCTCAAAAGGGGACTTCCTTTAAAGTAAAGCGTATACGCGACTAAGAACGCGTGGAAACAGCTGCACGTCTCCCTTTCTGCACGGCTGCTAAGGGCCTAACCTGGAGGCAGGTTTTCACGTTGAGGTTCCCTTTAGCTCTAGAGCTGGTCGGGCGGACCGCCACCGCGGCCGTGGAAGCACCTGGCTCAGACAGAGCAAAGTCATCATTTTCCCCGAAGCAGTCTCACAGTGTTTACAGGCCTGTCAAGAGCAGGGGATGGCAGGTAGCCTCACGGCAGCGTGAAAGCAGCCTTCAAAACGGGAAAGCAAGCCTAGTTCCGGCAGGCCCCCGTTTGCATGGGCACACTCGGCATACATCCCTGTGGTTTCTAACAAGTCCAAAGAGACACAGGTTACCCTGTGGTTCCTTCCCTGGATCAACTCCTCGAAGTCGGGTGTTCTGCATCAAGGAAACTGCCTCCACCAAGGAACGCCGCGGCTACGCCTCTGGGCCTGTGGCTATCCAAAAGCCTGCAGTGCCGCAGGAAGAACAGAACTGAGATTGCGGCGGGCACGCAAGCCGACCTTCTCTCTAGGAGGCACGGTGACTTCAGGCAGGAGGTCCTAGGTGGAATGTGAAGCCGAGGGTTAATCTGAGTGCCGCTCGACTAGGGCCATGCGTAAGACTTGCACGCCAGGTGGGACGTGCCAGAACGGTGCTCCCGAACGAGGGCGAGTGCTACGGGAAACGAAGCTGCTCCAAAAGAGAGGGCAGCGCGTTTCCCGACGCTCGGCATGCACAGAGTGCCTCCACAGGGCTACTGGCCTGGAGGTTGCTCAGCAGACCCACGGGGTCCTGTGGGTACTCAGTGTTCCCGCCGGGAGCGGGGTGCCCGCGCGGGCCTCCTAGGTGTCCAGAAAACCGTGCTGCAGTTAGAGATATGCAGAGCAGGGGCCACGGCCGCATGGAAACTGCTGCACGCCTCCGCTTCTGCACGGAAAGCAGGGCCTTACCTCCAGGCACGTGCTCACGCTGGGTGCCCCTTTGGCGCCACAGCGTGGTAAGCTGCTGGCTTTCTCCTCGAGCAGGGTGCCTTTAGGGGCGAGGTCCTCGCAGTAGTCAGAGCAGAGTGTTTTCTCATGGCCGCTCACACAAGGGCCACGACAAAAGACTTCCTGGGCACTTCGGACTCACCAGCAATGGGGTCCTGAGGCTGTCCGAGGACCCTGGAAATGCAGCTCCCCTCAAGGAACGGGCCGTGTGTTGCCCGTCACTCGGCACACGCAGAGGGCCTCCACCGGACAGACCAACGGGCCTCGATGTTGCTCAGCCGGCCCACAGGGGTCCGGAGGTACTCAGTGGCCCTGGAGGGACAATGATGCCCTCCCGAGAGACCTAGGAGTCTTCAGAAGGGTACTTCCTTGAAAACAAAGCAGAACAGCGACTAAGAGCTCATGGAAGCAGCTGCACGCCTCCCTCTCTGCCCGGCTACTCAGGACCTAAACGGGAGGCTAGTTCCCACCTTGAGTCTCCTTTTAGCTCGAGAGCTCGTCAGGCTGACCACCAGCCGCGGCCATGGAAGCACCTGGTTTAGACAGAGCAAACTCATTTTTTCCCCAGAAGCGTTCCTACAGGGTTCGCAGGCCTGTCAAGAGCAGGGAACGTCCGGTAGCTTCAAGGCAGCGTGCACACGCAGCCTTCCAAATGGGAAAGCAAGGCTACTCCCAGCGGGCCCCCGTTTCCATGGGCACACTCAGCGTACACCCCTGTGGTCTCTAACGAGTCCAAAGAGACACAGGTTACCCTGTGTCTCCTTCCCTGAATCAACTTCTCGAAGTAGGGTGTTCGGCTTCCAGCGACCTGCCTCAACCAAGGGGCGCCGTCGCTGCTCCTCCGGGCCTGGGGCTGTTCAGAAGCCTGCAGTGCCGCAGGAAGAACAGGACTTAAGTTGCAGTAAGAACGCGAGCCGGCTTTCTCTAGGAGGCACGGTGACTTCAGGCAGGAGGTCCTAGATGGAATGCGAGGCCCAGGGTTTCTCTGAGTGCGGCTCAGACTAGGGCAAGGCGCAAGAAGGCTTCGACGCCAGGTGGGACGTGCCAGGACGGTGCTCCCGAACGTGGGCGAGTGCTGGGGAAATGAAGCTGCTCCACACGGGAGTGCAGTGCGTTTCCCTACGCTCGGCATACACACAGGGGCCCCAAAGGGCTACGGGCCTGGATGTTGCTTAGCAGACCCAGGTGGGCCCGGGGGTACTCCGTGCTCCTGCCGGGAGCAGGGTGCCCCCGCTAGCGTCCTAGGTGTCCAGAAAATTGTGCGGCCGTTCAAGGTACGCCGAGCAGAGGCCACCGCCTCACGGAAACTGCAGCACGCCTCCGCTTCTGCACGGCAAATCCGGGCCTTACCTCCAGGCGTGTGTTCGTGCTGGGTGTTGCCGGTAGCGGCACAGCATGGTAAGACGCTGACTTTCTCCTCGAGCAGAGTGACTTCAGGTACGAGGGCCTCGACGCATTCAGAGCAGGGCGTTCTCTCACGGAAGCTCACACAGGGGCCACGACAAGGTCTTCCGGGCCCTTCGGACTCACCGGAAATATTGTCCTGAGGCTGTTCGAGGACTCTGGAAATGTAGCTCTCCTCAAGGGACGTGCAGTGTGCTGCCCATCACTCGGCAGGCACAGAGGGCCTCCGAGGGATCCACCAGTGGGCCTCGAAGTTGCTCAGCCGGCCCACAGGGGTCTGCAGGTGCTCAGTGAACTTGGAGGGAAAATGATGCATAACCCGAGAGGCCTAGGAGTCCTCAAAAGGGTACTTCCTTTAAAGTAAAGAGTATACGCGACTAAGAACGCGTGGAAACAGCTGCACGTCTCCCTTTCTGCACGGCTGCTAAGGGCCTAACCTGGAGGCAAGTTTTCACGTT
The DNA here is from genome assembly GCF_059928025.1 of Delphinapterus leucas. Taxonomy (NCBI): domain Eukaryota; kingdom Metazoa; phylum Chordata; class Mammalia; order Artiodactyla; family Monodontidae; genus Delphinapterus; species Delphinapterus leucas. The sequence goes on along the minus strand of NW_028322262.1, from coordinate 2,326,765 downwards.
GAGGTTCCCTTTAGCTCTAGAGCTGGTCGGGCGGACCGCCACCGCGGCCGTGGAAGCACCTGGCTCAGACAGAGCAAAGTCATCATTTTCCCCGAAGCAGTCTCACAGTGTTTACAGGCCTGTCAAGAGCAGGGGATGGCAGGTAGCCTCACGGCAGCGTGAAAGCAGCCTTCAAAACGGGAAAGCAAGCCTAGTTCCGGCAGGCCCCCGTTTGCATGGGCACACTCGGCATACATCCCTGTGGTTTCTAACAAGTCCAAAGAGACACAGGTTACCCTGTGGTTCCTTCCCTGGATCAACTCCTCGAAGTCGGGTGTTCTGCATCAAGGAAACTGCCTCCACCAAGGAACGCCGCGGCTACGCCTCTGGGCCTGTGGCTATCCAAAAGCCTGCAGTGCCGCAGGAAGAACAGAACTGAGATTGCGGCGGGCACGCAAGCCGACCTTCTCTCTAGGAGGCACGGTGACTTCAGGCAGGAGGTCCTAGGTGGAATGTGAAGCCGAGGGTTAATCTGAGTGCCGCTCGACTAGGGCCATGCGTAAGACTTGCACGCCAGGTGGGACGTGCCAGAACGGTGCTCCCGAACGAGGGCGAGTGCTATGGGAAACGAAGCTGCTCCAAAAGAGAGGGCAGCGCGTTTCCCGACGCTCGGCATGCACAGAGTGCCTCCACAGGGCTACTGGCCTGGAGGTTGCTCAGCAGACCCACGGGGTCCTGTGGGTACTCAGTGTTCCCGCCGGGAGCGGGGTGCCCGCGCGGGCCTCCTAGGTGTCCAGAAAACCGTGCTGCAGTTAGAGATATGCAGAGCAGGGGCCACGGCCGCATGGAAACTGCTGCACGCCTCCGCTTCTGCACGGAAAGCAGGGCCTTACCTCCAGGCACGTGCTCACGCTGGGTGCCCCTTTGGCGCCACAGCGTGGTAAGCTGCTGGCTTTCTCCTCGAGCAGGGTGCCTTTAGGGGCGAGGTCCTCGCAGTAGTCAGAGCAGAGTGTTTTCTCATGGCCGCTCACACAAGGGCCACGACAAAAGACTTCCTGGGCACTTCGGACTCACCAGCAATGGGGTCCTGAGGCTGTCCGAGGACCCTGGAAATGCAGCTCCCCTCAAGGAACGGGCCGTGTGTTGCCCGTCACTCGGCACACGCAGAGGGCCTCCACCGGACAGACCAACGGGCCTCGATGTTGCTCAGCCGGCCCACAGGGGTCCGGAGGTACTCAGTGGCCCTGGAGGGACAATGATGCCCTCCCGAGAGACCTAGGAGTCTTCAGAAGGGTACTTCCTTGAAAACAAAGCAGAACAGCGACTAAGAGCTCATGGAAGCAGCTGCACGCCTCCCTCTCTGCCCGGCTACTCAGGACCTAAACGGGAGGCTAGTTCCCACCTTGAGTCTCCTTTTAGCTCGAGAGCTCGTCAGGCTGACCACCAGCCGCGGCCATGGAAGCACCTGGTTTAGACAGAGCAAACTCATTTTTTCCCCAGAAGCGTTCCTACAGGGTTCGCAGGCCTGTCAAGAGCAGGGAACGTCCGGTAGCTTCAAGGCAGCGTGCACACGCAGCCTTCCAAATGGGAAAGCAAGGCTACTCCCAGCGGGCCCCCGTTTCCATGGGCACACTCAGCGTACACCCCTGGGGTCTCTAACGAGTCCAAAGAGACACAGGTTACCCTGTGTCTCCTTCCCTGAATCAACTTCTCGAAGTAGGGTGTTCGGCTTCCAGCGACCTGCCTCAACCAAGGGGCGCCGTCGCTGCTCCTCCGGGCCTGGGGCTGTTCAGAAGCCTGCAGTGCCGCAGGAAGAACAGGACTTAAGTTGCAGTAAGAACGCGAGCCGGCTTTCTCTAGGAGGCACGGTGACTTCAGGCAGGAGGTCCTAGATGGAATGCGAGGCCCAGGGTTTCTCTGAGTGCGGCTCAGACTAGGGCAAGGCGCAAGAAGGCTTCGACGCCAGGTGGGACGTGCCAGGACGGTGCTCCCGAACGTGGGCGAGTGCTGGGGAAATGAAGCTGCTCCACACGGGAGTGCAGTGCGTTTCCCTACGCTCGGCATACACACAGGGGCCCCAAAGGGCTACGGGCCTGGATGTTGCTTAGCAGACCCAGGTGGGCCCGGGGGTACTCCGTGCTCCTGCCGGGAGCAGGGTGCCCCCGCTAGCGTCCTAGGTGTCCAGAAAATTGTGCGGCCGTTCAAGGTACGCCGAGCAGAGGCCACCGCCTCACGGAAACTGCAGCACGCCTCCGCTTCTGCACGGCAAATCCGGGCCTTACCTCCAGGCGTGTGTTCGTGCTGGGTGTTGCCGGTAGCGGCACAGCATGGTAAGACGCTGACTTTCTCCTCGAGCAGAGTGACTTCAGGTACGAGGGCCTCGACGCATTCAGAGCAGGGCGTTCTCTCACGGCAGCTCACACAGGGGCCACGACAAGGTCTTCCGGGCCCTTCGGACTCACCGGAAATATTGTCCTGAGGCTGTTCGAGGACTCTGGAAATGTAGCTCTCCTCAAGGGACGTGCAGTGTGCTGCCCATCACTCGGCAGGCACAGAGGGCCTCCGAGGGATCCACCAGTGGGCCTCGAAGTTGCTCAGCCGGCCCACAGGGGTCTGCAGGTGCTCAGTGAACTTGGAGGGAAAATGATGCATAACCCGAGAGGCCTAGGAGTCCTCAAAAGGGGACTTCCTTTAAAGTAAAGCGTATACGCGACTAAGAACGCGTGGAAACAGCTGCACGTCTCCCTTTCTGCACGGCTGCTAAGGGCCTAACCTGGAGGCAAGTTTTCACGTTGAGGTTCCCTTTAGCTCTAGAGCTGGTCGGGCGGACCGCCACCGCGGCCGTGGAAGCACCTGGCTCAGACAGAGCAAAGTCATCATTTTCCCCGAAGCAGTCTCACAGTGTTTACAGGCCTGTCAAGAGCAGGGGATGGCAGGTAGCCTCACGGCAGCGTGAAAGCAGCCTTCAAAACGGGAAAGCAAGCCTAGTTCCGGCAGGCCCCCGTTTGCATGGGCACACTCGGCATACATCCCTGTGGTTTCTAACAAGTCCAAAGAGACACAGGTTACCCTGTGGTTCCTTCCCTGGATCAACTCCTCGAAGTCGGGTGTTCTGCATCAAGGAAACTGCCTCCACCAAGGAACGCCGCGGCTACGCCTCTGGGCCTGTGGCTATCCAAAAGCCTGCAGTGCCGCAGGAAGAACAGAACTGAGATTGCGGCGGGCACGCAAGCCGACCTTCTCTCTAGGAGGCACGGTGACTTCAGGCAGGAGGTCCTAGGTGGAATGTGAAGCCGAGGGTTAATCTGAGTGCCGCTCGACTAGGGCCATGCGTAAGACTTGCACGCCAGGTGGGACGTGCCAGAACGGTGCTCCCGAACGAGGGCGAGTGCTACGGGAAACGAAGCTGCTCCAAAAGAGAGGGCAGCGCCTTTCCCGACGCTCGGCATGCACAGAGTGCCTCCACAGGGCTACTGGCCTGGAGGTTGCTCAGCAGACCCACGGGGTCCTGTGGGTACTCAGTGTTCCCGCCGGGAGCGGGGTGCCCGCGCGGGCCTCCTAGGTGTCCAGAAAACCGTGCTGCAGTTAGAGATATGCAGAGCAGGGGCCACGGCCGCATGGAAACTGCTGCACGCCTCCGCTTCTGCACGGAAAGCAGGGCCTTACCTCCAGGCACGTGCTCACGCTGGGTGCCCCTTTGGCGCCACAGCGTGGTAAGCTGCTGGCTTTCTCCTCGAGCAGGGTGCCTTTAGGGGCGAGGTCCTCGCAGTAGTCAGAGCAGAGTGTTTTCTCATGGCCGCTCACACAAGGGCCACGACAAAAGACTTCCTGGGCACTTCGGACTCACCAGCAATGGGGTCCTGAGGCTGTCCGAGGACCCTGGAAATGCAGCTCCCCTCAAGGAACGGGCCGTGTGTTGCCCGTCACTCGGCACACGCAGAGGGCCTCCACCGGACAGACCAACGGGCCTCGATGTTGCTCAGCCGGCCCACAGGGGTCCGGAGGTACTCAGTGGCCCTGGAGGGACAATGATGCCCTCCCGAGAGACCTAGGAGTCTTCAGAAGGGTACTTCCTTGAAAACAAAGCAGAACAGCGACTAAGAGCTCATGGAAGCAGCTGCACGCCTCCCTCTCTGCCCGGCTACTCAGGACCTAAACGGGAGGCTAGTTCCCACCTTGAGTCTCCTTTTAGCTCGAGAGCTCGTCAGGCTGACCACCAGCCGCGGCCATGGAAGCACCTGGTTTAGACAGAGCAAACTCATTTTTTCCCCAGAAGCGTTCCTACAGGGTTCGCAGGCCTGTCAAGAGCAGGGAACGTCCGGTAGCTTCAAGGCAGCGTGCACACGCAGCCTTCCAAATGGGAAAGCAAGGCTACTCCCAGCGGGCCCCCGTTTCCATGGGCACACTCAGCGTACACCCCTGTGGTCTCTAACGAGTCCAAAGAGACACAGGTTACCCTGTGTCTCCTTCCCTGAATCAACTTCTCGAAGTAGGGTGTTCGGCTTCCAGCGACCTGCCTCAACCAAGGGGCGCCGTCGCTGCTCCTCCGGGCCTGGGGCTGTTCAGAAGCCTGCAGTGCCGCAGGAAGAACAGGACTTAAGTTGCAGTAAGAACGCGAGCCGGCTTTCTCTAGGAGGCACGGTGACTTCAGGCAGGAGGTCCTAGATGGAATGCGAGGCCCAGGGTTTCTCTGAGTGCGGCTCAGACTAGGGCAAGGCGCAAGAAGGCTTCGACGCCAGGTGGGACGTGCCAGGACGGTGCTCCCGAACGTGGGCGAGTGCTGGGGAAATGAAGCTGCTCCACACGGGAGTGCAGTGCGTTTCCCTACGCTCGGCATACACACAGGGGCCCCAAAGGGCTACGGGCCTGGATGTTGCTTAGCAGACCCAGGTGGGCCCGGGGGTACTCCGTGCTCCTGCCGGGAGCAGGGTGCCCCCGCTAGCGTCCTAGGTGTCCAGAAAATTGTGCGGCCGTTCAAGGTACGCCGAGCAGAGGCCACCGCCTCACGGAAACTGCAGCACGCCTCCGCTTCTGCACGGCAAATCCGGGCCTTACCTCCAGGCGTGTGTTCGTGCTGGGTGTTGCCGGTAGCGGCACAGCATGGTAAGACGCTGACTTTCTCCTCGAGCAGAGTGACTTCAGGTACGAGGGCCTCGACGCATTCAGAGCAGGGCGTTCTCTCACGGCAGCTCACACAGGGGCCACGACAAGGTCTTCCGGGCCCTTCGGACTCACCGGAAATATTGTCCTGAGGCTGTTCGAGGACTCTGGAAATGTAGCTCTCCTCAAGGGACGTGCAGTGTGCTGCCCATCACTCGGCAGGCACAGAGGGCCTCCGAGGGATCCACCAGTGGGCCTCGAAGTTGCTCAGCCGGCCCACAGGGGTCTGCAGGTGCTCAGTGAACTTGGAGGGAAAATGATGCATAACCCGAGAGGCCTAGGAGTCCTCAAAAGGGGACTTCCTTTAAAGTAAAGCGTATACGCGACTAAGAACGCGTGGAAACAGCTGCACGTCTCCCTTTCTGCACGGCTGCTAAGGGCCTAACCTGGAGGCAAGTTTTCACGTTGAGGTTCCCTTTAGCTCTAGAGCTGGTCGGGCGGACCGCCACCGCGGCCGTGGAAGCACCTGGCTCAGACAGAGCAAAGTCATCATTTTCCCCGAAGCAGTCTCACAGTGTTTACAGGCCTGTCAAGAGCAGGGGATGGCAGGTAGCCTCACGGCAGCGTGAAAGCAGCCTTCAAAACGGGAAAGCAAGCCTAGTTCCGGCAGGCCCCCGTTTGCATGGGCACACTCGGCATACATCCCTGTGGTTTCTAACAAGTCCAAAGAGACACAGGTTACCCTGTGGTTCCTTCCCTGGATCAACTCCTCGAAGTCGGGTGTTCTGCATCAAGGAAACTGCCTCCACCAAGGAACGCCGCGGCTACGCCTCTGGGCCTGTGGCTATCCAAAAGCCTGCAGTGCCGCAGGAAGAACAGAACTGAGATTGCGGTTGGGCACGCAAGCCGACCTTCTCTCTAGGAGGCACGGTGACTTCAGGCAGGAGGTCCTAGGTGGAATGTGAAGCCGAGGGTTAATCTGAGTGCCGCTCGACTAGGGCCATGCGTAAGACTTGCACGCCAGGTGGGACGTGCCAGAACGGTGCTCCCGAACGAGGGCGAGTGCTACGGGAAACGAAGCTGCTCCAAAAGAGAGGGCAGCGCGTTTCCCGACGCTCGGCATGCACAGAGTGCCTCCACAGGGCTACTGGCCTGGAGGTTGCTCAGCAGACCCACGGGGTCCTGTGGGTACTCAGTGTTCCCGCCGGGAGCGGGGTGCCCGCGCGGGCCTCCTAGGTGTCCAGAAAACCGTGCTGCAGTTAGAGATATGCAGAGCAGGGGCCACGGCCGCATGGAAACTGCTGCACGCCTCCGCTTCTGCACGGAAAGCAGGGCCTTACCTCCAGGCACGTGCTCACGCTGGGTGCCCCTTTGGCGCCACAGCGTGGTAAGCTGCTGGCTTTCTCCTCGAGCAGGGTGCCTTTAGGGGCGAGGTCCTCGCAGTAGTCAGAGCAGAGTGTTTTCTCATGGCCGCTCACACAAGGGCCACGACAAAAGACTTCCTGGGCACTTCGGACTCACCAGCAATGGGGTCCTGAGGCTGTCCGAGGACCCTGGAAATGCAGCTCCCCTCAAGGAACGGGCCGTGTGTTGCCCGTCACTCGGCACACGCAGAGGGCCTCCACCGGACAGACCAACGGGCCTCGATGTTGCTCAGCCGGCCCACAGGGGTCCGGAGGTACTCAGTGGCCCTGGAGGGACAATGATGCCCTCCCGAGAGACCTAGGAGTCTTCAGAAGGGTACTTCCTTGAAAACAAAGCAGAACAGCGACTAAGAGCTCATGGAAGCAGCTGCACGCCTCCCTCTCTGCCCGGCTACTCAGGACCTAAACGGGAGGCTAGTTCCCACCTTGAGTCTCCTTTTAGCTCGAGAGCTCGTCAGGCTGACCACCAGCCGCGGCCATGGAAGCACCTGGTTTAGACAGAGCAAACTCATTTTTTCCCCAGAAGCGTTCCTACAGGGTTCGCAGGCCTGTCAAGAGCAGGGAACGTCCGGTAGCTTCAAGGCAGCGTGCACACGCAGCCTTCCAAATGGGAAAGCAAGGCTACTCCCAGCGGGCCCCCGTTTCCATGGGCACACTCAGCGTACACCCCTGGGGTCTCTAACGAGTCCAAAGAGACACAGGTTACCCTGTGTCTCCTTCCCTGAATCAACTTCTCGAAGTAGGGTGTTCGGCTTCCAGCGACCTGCCTCAACCAAGGGGCGCCGTCGCTGCTCCTCCGGGCCTGGGGCTGTTCAGAAGCCTGCAGTGCCGCAGGAAGAACAGGACTTAAGTTGCAGTAAGAACGCGAGCCGGCTTTCTCTAGGAGGCACGGTGACTTCAGGCAGGAGGTCCTAGATGGAATGCGAGGCCCAGGGTTTCTCTGAGTGCGGCTCAGACTAGGGCAAGGCGCAAGAAGGCTTCGACGCCAGGTGGGACGTGCCAGGACGGTGCTCCCGAACGTGGGCGAGTGCTGGGGAAATGAAGCTGCTCCACACGGGAGTGCAGTGCGTTTCCCTACGCTCGGCATACACACAGGGGCGCCCAAAGGGCTACGGGCCTGGATGTTGCTTAGCAGACCCAGGTGGGCCCGGGGGTACTCCGTGCTCCTGCCGGGAGCAGGGTGCCCCCGCTAGCGTCCTAGGTGTCCAGAAAATTGTGCGGCCGTTCAAGGTACGCCGAGCAGAGGCCACCGCCTCACGGAAACTGCAGCACGCCTCCGCTTCTGCACGGCAAATCCGGGCCTTACCTCCAGGCGTGTGTTCGTGCTGGGTGTTGCCGGTAGCGGCACAGCATGGTAAGACGCTGACTTTCTCCTCGAGCAGAGTGACTTCAGGTACGAGGGCCTCGACGCATTCAGAGCAGGGCGTTCTCTCACGGCAGCTCACACAGGGGCCACGACAAGGTCTTCCGGGCCCTTCGGACTCACCGGAAATATTGTCCTGAGGCTGTTCGAGGACTCTGGAAATGTAGCTCTCCTCAAGGGACGTGCAGTGTGCTGCCCATCACTCGGCAGGCACAGAGGGCCTCCGAGGGATCCACCAGTGGGCCTCGAAGTTGCTCAGCCGGCCCACAGGGGTCTGCAGGTGCTCAGTGAACTTGGAGGGTAAATGATGCATAACCCGAGAGGCCTAGGAGTCCTCAAAAGGGGACTTCCTTTAAAGTAAAGCGTATACGCGACTAAGAACGCGTGGAAACAGCTGCACGTCTCCCTTTCTGCACGGCTGCTAAGGGCCTAACCTGGAGGCAGGTTTTCACGTTGAGGTTCCCTTTAGCTCTAGAGCTGGTCGGGCGGACCGCCACCGCGGCCGTGGAAGCACCTGGCTCAGACAGAGCAAAGTCATCATTTTCCCCGAAGCAGTCTCACAGTGTTTACAGGCCTGTCAAGAGCAGGGGATGGCAGGTAGCCTCACGGCAGCGTGAAAGCAGCCTTCAAAACGGGAAAGCAAGCCTAGTTCCGGCAGGCCCCCGTTTGCATGGGCACACTCGGCATACATCCCTGTGGTTTCTAACAAGTCCAAAGAGACACAGGTTACCCTGTGGTTCCTTCCCTGGATCAACTCCTCGAAGTCGGGTGTTCTGCATCAAGGAAACTGCCTCCACCAAGGAACGCCGCGGCTACGCCTCTGGGCCTGTGGCTATCCAAAAGCCTGCAGTGCCGCAGGAAGAACAGAACTGAGATTGCGGCGGGCACGCAAGCCGACCTTCTCTCTAGGAGGCACGGTGACTTCAGGCAGGAGGTCCTAGGTGGAATGTGAAGCCGAGGGTTAATCTGAGTGCCGCTCGACTAGGGCCATGCGTAAGACTTGCACGCCAGGTGGGACGTGCCAGAACGGTGCTCCCGAACGAGGGCGAGTGCTACGGGAAACGAAGCTGCTCCAAAAGAGAGGGCAGCGCCTTTCCCGACGCTCGGCATGCACAGAGTGCCTCCACAGGGCTACTGGCCTGGAGGTTGCTCAGCAGACCCACGGGGTCCTGTGGGTACTCAGTGTTCCCGCCGGGAGCGGGGTGCCCGCGCGGGCCTCCTAGGTGTCCAGAAAACCGTGCTGCAGTTAGAGATATGCAGAGCAGGGGCCACGGCCGCATGGAAACTGCTGCACGCCTCCGCTTCTGCACGGAAAGCAGGGCCTTACCTCCAGGCACGTGCTCACGCTGGGTGCCCCTTTGGCGCCACAGCGTGGTAAGCTGCTGGCTTTCTCCTCGAGCAGGGTGCCTTTAGGGGCGAGGTCCTCGCAGTAGTCAGAGCAGAGTGTTTTCTCATGGCCGCTCACACAAGGGCCACGACAAAAGACTTCCTGGGCACTTCGGACTCACCAGCAATGGGGTCCTGAGGCTGTCCGAGGACCCTGGAAATGCAGCTCCCCTCAAGGAACGGGCCGTGTGTTGCCCGTCACTCGGCACACGCAGAGGGCCTCCACCGGACAGACCAACGGGCCTCGATGTTGCTCAGCCGGCCCACAGGGGTCCGGAGGTACTCAGTGGCCCTGGAGGGACAATGATGCCCTCCCGAGAGACCTAGGAGTCTTCAGAAGGGTACTTCCTTGAAAACAAAGCAGAACAGCGACTAAGAGCTCATGGAAGCAGCTGCACGCCTCCCTCTCTGCCCGGCTACTCAGGACCTAAACGGGAGGCTAGTTCCCACCTTGAGTCTCCTTTTAGCTCGAGAGCTTGTCAGGCTGACCACCAGCCGCGGCCATGGAAGCACCTGGTTTAGACAGAGCAAACTCATTTTTTCCCCAGAAGCGTTCCTACAGGGTTCGCAGGCCTGTCAAGAGCAGGGAACGTCCGGTAGCTTCAAGGCAGCGTGCACACGCAGCCTTCCAAATGGGAAAGCAAGGCTACTCCCAGCGGGCCCCCGTTTCCATGGGCACACTCAGCGTACACCCCTGGGGTCTCTAACGAGTCCAAAGAGACACAGGTTACCCTGTGTCTCCTTCCCTGAATCAACTTCTCGAAGTAGGGTGTTCGGCTTCCAGCGACCTGCCTCAACCAAGGGGCGCCGTCGCTGCTCCTCCGGGCCTGGGGCTGTTCAGAAGCCTGCAGTGCCGCAGGAAGAACAGGACTTAAGTTGCAGTAAGAACGCGAGCCGGCTTTCTCTAGGAGGCACGGTGACTTCAGGCAGGAGGTCCTAGATGGAATGCGAGGCCCAGGGTTTCTCTGAGTGCGGCTCAGACTAGGGCAAGGCGCAAGAAGGCTTCGACGCCAGGTGGGACGTGCCAGGACGGTGCTCCCGAACGTGGGCGAGTGCTGGGGAAATGAAGCTGCTCCACACGGGAGTGCAGTGCGTTTCCCTACGCTCGGCATACACACAGGGGCGCCCAAAGGGCTACGGGCCTGGATGTTGCTTAGCAGACCCAGGTGGGCCCGGGGGTACTCCGTGCTCCTGCCGGGAGCAGGGTGCCCCCGCTAGCGTCCTAGGTGTCCAGAAAATTGTGCGGCCGTTCAAGGTACGCCGAGCAGAGGCCACCGCCTCACGGAAACTGCAGCACGCCTCCGCTTCTGCACGGCAAATCCGGGCCTTACCTCCAGGCGTGTGTTCGTGCTGGGTGTTGCCGGTAGCGGCACAGCATGGTAAGACGCTGACTTTCTCCTCGAGCAGAGTGACTTCAGGTACGAGGGCCTCGACGCATTCAGAGCAGGGCGTTCTCTCACGGCAGCTCACACAGGGGCCACGACAAGGTCTTCCGGGCCCTTCGGACTCACCGGAAATATTGTCCTGAGGCTGTTCGAGGACTCTGGAAATGTAGCTCTCCTCAAGGGACGTGCAGTGTGCTGCCCATCACTCGGCAGGCACAGAGGGCCTCCGAGGGATCCACCAGTGGGCCTCGAAGTTGCTCAGCCGGCCCACAGGGGTCTGCAGGTGCTCAGTGAACTTGGAGGGAAAATGATGCATAACCCGAGAGGCCTAGGAGTCCTCAAAAGGGGACTTCCTTTAAAGTAAAGCGTATACGCGACTAAGAACGCGTGGAAACAGCTGCACGTCTCCCTTTCTGCACGGCTGCTAAGGGCCTAACCTGGAGGCAAGTTTTCACGTTGAGGTTCCCTTTAGCTCTAGAGCTGGTCGGGCGGACCGCCACCGCGGCCGTGGAAGCACCTGGCTCAGACAGAGCAAAGTCATCATTTTCCCCGAAGCAGTCTCACAGTGTTTACAGGCCTGTCAAGAGCAGGGGATGGCAGGTAGCCTCACGGCAGCGTGAAAGCAGCCTTCAAAACGGGAAAGCAAGCCTAGTTCCGGCAGGCCCCCGTTTGCATGGGCACACTCGGCATACATCCCTGTGGTTTCTAACAAGTCCAAAGAGACACAGGTTACCCTGTGGTTCCTTCCCTGGATCAACTCCTCGAAGTCGGGTGTTCTGCATCAAGGAAACTGCCTCCACCAAGGAACGCCGCGGCTACGCCTCTGGGCCTGTGGCTATCCAAAAGCCTGCAGTGCCGCAGGAAGAACAGAACTGAGATTGCGGCGGGCACGCAAGCCGACCTTCTCTCTAGGAGGCACGGTGACTTCAGGCAGGAGGTCCTAGGTGGAATGTGAAGCCGAGGGTTAATCTGAGTGCCGCTCGACTAGGGCCATGCGTAAGACTTGCACGCCAGGTGGGACGTGCCAGAACGGTGCTCCCGAACGAGGGCGAGTGCTATGGGAAACGAAGCTGCTCCAAAAGAGAGGGCAGCGCCTTTCCCGACGCTCGGCATGCACAGAGTGCCTCCACAGGGCTACTGGCCTGGAGGTTGCTCAGCAGACCCACGGGGTCCTGTGGGTACTCAGTGTTCCCGCCGGGAGCGGGGTGCCCGCGCGGGCCTCCTAGGTGTCCAGAAAACCGTGCTGCAGTTAGAGATATGCAGAGCAGGGGCCACGGCCGCATGGAAACTGCTGCACGCCTCCGCTTCTGCACGGAAAGCAGGGCCTTACCTCCAGGCACGTGCTCACGCTGGGTGCCCCTTTGGCGCCACAGCGTGGTAAGCTGCTGGCTTTCTCCTCGAGCAGGGTGCCTTTAGGGGCGAGGTCCTCGCAGTAGTCAGAGCAGAGTGTTTTCTCATGGCCGCTCACACAAGGGCCACGACAAAAGACTTCCTGGGCACTTCGGACTCACCAGCAATGGGGTCCTGAGGCTGTCCGAGGACCCTGGAAATGCAGCTCCCCTCAAGGAACGGGCCGTGTGTTGCCCGTCACTCGGCACACGCAGAGGGCCTCCACCGGACAGACCAACGGGCCTCGATGTTGCTCAGCCGGCCCACAGGGGTCCGGAGGTACTCAGTGGCCCTGGAGGGACAATGATGCCCTCCCGAGAGACCTAGGCGTCTTCAGAAGGGTACTTCCTTGAAAACAAAGCAGAACAGCGACTAAGAGCTCATGGAAGCAGCTGCACGCCTCCCTCTCTGCCCGGCTACTCAGGACCTAAACGGGAGGCTAGTTCCCACCTTGAGTCTCCTTTTAGCTCGAGAGCTTGTCAGGCTGACCACCAGCCGCGGCCATGGAAGCACCTGGTTTAGACAGAGCAAACTCATTTTTTCCCCAGAAGCGTTCCTACAGGGTTCGCAGGCCGGTCAAGAGCAGGGAACGTCCGGTAGCTTCAAGGCAGCGTGCACACGCAGCCTTCCAAATGGGAAAGCAAGGCTACTCCCAGCGGGCCCCCGTTTCCATGGGCACACTCAGCGTACACCCCTGGGGTCTCTAACGAGTCCAAAGAGACACAGGTTACCCTGTGTCTCCTTCCCTGAATCAACTTCTCGAAGTAGGGTGTTCGGCTTCCAGCGACCTGCCTCAACCAAGGGGCGCCGTCGCTGCTCCTCCGGGCCTGGGGCTGTTCAGAAGCCTGCAGTGCCGCAGGAAGAACAGGACTTAAGTTGCAGTAAGAACGCGAGCCGGCTTTCTCTAGGAGGCACGGTGACTTCAGGCAGGAGGTCCTAGATGGAATGCGAGGCCCAGGGTTTCTCTGAGTGCGGCTCAGACTAGGGCAAGGCGCAAGAAGGCTTCGACGCCAGGTGGGACGTGCCAGGACGGTGCTCCCGAACGTGGGCGAGTGCTGGGGAAATGAAGCTGCTCCACACGGGAGTGCAGTGCGTTTCCCTACGCTCGGCATACACACAGGGGCGCCCAAAGGGCTACGGGCCTGGATGTTGCTTAGCAGACCCAGGTGGGCCCGGGGGTACTCCGTGCTCCTGCCGGGAGCAGGGTGCCCCCGCTAGCGTCCTAGGTGTCCAGAAAATTGTGCGGCCGTTCAAGGTACGCCGAGCAGAGGCCACCGCCTCACGGAAACTGCAGCACGCCTCCGCTTCTGCACGGCAAATCCGGGCCTTACCTCCAGGCGTGTGTTCGTGCTGGGTGTTGCCGGTAGCGGCACAGCATGGTAAGACGCTGACTTTCTCCTCGAGCAGAGTGACTTCAGGTACGAGGGCCTCGACGCATTCAGAGCAGGGCGTTCTCTCACGGCAGCTCACACAGGGGCCACGACAAGGTCTTCCGGGCCCTTCGGACTCACCGGAAATATTGTCCTGAGGCTGTTCGAGGACTCTGGAAATGTAGCTCTCCTCAAGGGACGTGCAGTGTGCTGCCCATCACTCGGCAGGCACAGAGGGCCTCCGAGGGATCCACCAGTGGGCCTCGAAGTTGCTCAGCCGGCCCACAGGGGTCTGCAGGTGCTCGGTGAACTTGGAGGGAAAATGATGCATAACCCGAGAGGCCTAGGAGTCCTCAAAAGGGGACTTCCTTTAAAGTAAAGCGTATACGCGACTAAGAACGCGTGGAAACAGCTGCACGTCTCCCTTTCTGCACGGCTGCTAAGGGCCTAACCTGGAGGCAGGTTTTCACGTTGAGGTTCCCTTTAGCTCTAGAGCTGGTCGGGCGGACCGCCACCGCGGCCGTGGAAGCACCTGGCTCAGACAGAGCAAAGTCATCATTTTCCCCGAAGCAGTCTCACAGTGTTTACAGGCCTGTCAAGAGCAGGGGATGGCAGGTAGCCTCACGGCAGCGTGAAAGCAGCCTTCAAAACGGGAAAGCAAGCCTAGTTCCGGCAGGCCCCCGTTTGCATGGGCACACTCGGCATACATCCCTGTGGTTTCTAACAAGTCCAAAGAGACACAGGTTACCCTGTGGTTCCTTCCCTGGATCAACTCCTCGAAGTCGGGTGTTCTGCATCAAGGAAACTGCCTCCGCCAAGGAACGCCGCGGCTACGCCTCTGGGCCTGTGGCTATCCAAAAGCCTGCAGTGCCGCAGGAAGAACAGAACTGAGATTGCGGCGGGCACGCAAGCCGACCTTCTCTCTAGGAGGCACGGTGACTTCAGGCAGGAGGTCCTAGGTGGAATGTGAAGCCGAGGGTTAATCTGAGTGCCGCTCGACTAGGGCCATGCGTAAGACTTGCACGCCAGGTGGGACGTGCCAGAACGGTGCTCCCGAACGAGGGCGAGTGCTACGGGAAACGAAGCTGCTCCAAAAGAGAGGGCAGCGCCTTTCCCGACGCTCGGCATGCACAGAGTGCCTCCACAGGGCTACTGGCCTGGAGGTTGCTCAGCAGACCCACGGGGTCCTGTGGGTACTCAGTGTTCCCGCCGGGAGCGGGGTGCCCGCGCGGGCCTCCTAGGTGTCCAGAAAACCGTGCTGCAGTTAGAGATATGCAGAGCAGGGGCCACGGCCGCATGGAAACTGCTGCACGCCTCCGCTTCTGCACGGAAAGCAGGGCCTTACCTCCAGGCACGTGCTCACGCTGGGTGCCCCTTTGGCGCCACAGCGTGGTAAGCTGCTGGCTTTCTCCTCGAGCAGGGTGCCTTTAGGGGCGAGGTCCTCGCAGTAGTCAGAGCAGAGTGTTTTCTCATGGCCGCTCACACAAGGGCCACGACAAAAGACTTCCTGGGCACTTCGGACTCACCAGCAATGGGGTCCTGAGGCTGTCCGAGGACCCTGGAAATGCAGCTCCCCTCAAGGAACGGGCCGTGTGTTGCCCGTCACTCGGCACACGCAGAGGGCCTCCACCGGACAGACCAACGGGCCTCGATGTTGCTCAGCCGGCCCACAGGGGTCCGGAGGTACTCAGTGGCCCTGGAGGGACAATGATGCCCTCCCGAGAGACCTAGGCGTCTTCAGAAGGGTACTTCCTTGAAAACAAAGCAGAACAGCGACTAAGAGCTCATGGAAGCAGCTGCACGCCTCCCTCTCTGCCCGGCTACTCAGGACCTAAACGGGAGGCTAGTTCCCACCTTGAGTCTCCTTTTAGCTCGAGAGCTTGTCAGGCTGACCACCAGCCGCGGCCATGGAAGCACCTGGTTTAGACAGAGCAAACTCATTTTTTCCCCAGAAGCGTTCCTACAGGGTTCGCAGGCCGGTCAAGAGCAGGGAACGTCCGGTAGCTTCAAGGCAGCGTGCACACGCAGCCTTCCAAATGGGAAAGCAAGGCTACTCCCAGCGGGCCCCCGTTTCCATGGGCACACTCAGCGTACACCCCTGGGGTCTCTAACGAGTCCAAAGAGACACAGGTTACCCTGTGTCTCCTTCCCTGAATCAACTTCTCGAAGTAGGGTGTTCGGCTTCCAGCGACCTGCCTCAACCAAGGGGCGCCGTCGCTGCTCCTCCGGGCCTGGGGCTGTTCAGAAGCCTGCAGTGCCGCAGGAAGAACAGGACTTAAGTTGCAGTAAGAACGCGAGCCGGCTTTCTCTAGGAGGCACGGTGACTTCAGGCAGGAGGTCCTAGATGGAATGCGAGGCCCAGGGTTTCTCTGAGTGCGGCTCAGACTAGGGCAAGGCGCAAGAAGGCTTCGACGCCAGGTGGGACGTGCCAGGACGGTGCTCCCGAACGTGGGCGAGTGCTGGGGAAATGAAGCTGCTCCACACGGGAGTGCAGTGCGTTTCCCTACGCTCGGCATACACACAGGGGCGCCCAAAGGGCTACGGGCCTGGATGTTGCTTAGCAGACCCAGGTGGGCCCGGGGGTACTCCGTGCTCCTGCCGGGAGCAGGGTGCCCCCGCTAGCGTCCTAGGTGTCCAGAAAATTGTGCGGCCGTTCAAGGTACGCCGAGCAGAGGCCACCGCCTCACGGAAACTGCAGCACGCCTCCGCTTCTGCACGGCAAATCCGGGCCTTACCTCCAGGCGTGTGTTCGTGCTGGGTGTTGCCGGTAGCGGCACAGCATGGTAAGACGCTGACTTTCTCCTCGAGCAGAGTGACTTCAGGTACGAGGGCCTCGACGCATTCAGAGCAGGGCGTTCTCTCACGGCAGCTCACACAGGGGCCACGACAAGGTCTTCCGGGCCCTTCGGACTCACCGGAAATATTGTCCTGAGGCTGTTCGAGGACTCTGGAAATGTAGCTCTCCTCAAGGGACGTGCAGTGTGCTGCCCATCACTCGGCAGGCACAGAGGGCCTCCGAGGGATCCACCAGTGGGCCTCGAAGTTGCTCAGCCGGCCCACAGGGGTCTGCAGGTGCTCGGTGAACTTGGAGGGAAAATGATGCATAACCCGAGAGGCCTAGGAGTCCTCAAAAGGGGACTTCCTTTAAAGTAAAGCGTATACGCGACTAAGAACGCGTGGAAACAGCTGCACGTCTCCCTTTCTGCACGGCTGCTAAGGGCCTAACCTGGAGGCAGGTTTTCACGTTGAGGTTCCCTTTAGCTCTAGAGCTGGTCGGGCGGACCGCCACCGCGGCCGTGGAAGCACCTGGCTCAGACAAGAGCAAAGTCATCATTTTCCCCGAAGCAGTCTCACAGTGTTTACAGGCCTGTCAAGAGCAGGGGATGGCAGGTAGCCTCACGGCAGCGTGAAAGCAGCCTTGAAAACGGGAAAGCAAGCCTAGTTCCGGCAGGCCCCCGTTTGCATGGGCACACTCGGCATACATCCCTGTGGTTTCTAACAAGTCCAAAGAGACACAGGTTACCCTGTGGTTCCTTCCCTGGATCAACTCCTCGAAGTCGGGTGTTCTGCATCAAGGAAACTGCCTCCGCCAAGGAACGCCGCGGCTACGCCTCTGGGCCTGTGGCTATCCAAAAGCCTGCAGTGCCGCAGGAAGAACAGAACTGAGATTGCGGTGGGCACGCAAGCCGACCTTCTCTCTAGGAGGCACGGTGACTTCAGGCAGGAGGTCCTAGGTGGAATGTGAAGCCGAGGGTTAATCTGAGTGCCGCTCGACTAGGGCCATGCGTAAGACTTGCACGCCAGGTGGGACGTGCCAGAACGGTGCTCCCGAACGAGGGCGAGTGCTACGGGAAACGAAGCTGCTCCAAAAGAGAGGGCAGCGCCTTTCCCGACGCTCGGCATGCACAGAGTGCCTCCACAGGGCTACTGGCCTGGAGGTTGCTCAGCAGACCCACGGGGTCCTGTGGGTACTCAGTGTTCCCGCCGGGAGCGGGGTGCCCGCGCGGGCCTCCTAGGTGTCCAGAAAACCGTGCTGCAGTTAGAGATATGCAGAGCAGGGGCCACGGCCGCATGGAAACTGCTGCACGCCTCCGCTTCTGCACGGAAAGCAGGGCCTTACCTCCAGGCACGTGCTCACGCTGGGTGCCCCTTTGGCGCCACAGCGTGGTAAGCTGCTGGCTTTCTCCTCGAGCAGGGTGCCTTTAGGGGCGAGGTCCTCGCAGTAGTCAGAGCAGAGTGTTTTCTCATGGCCGCTCACACAAGGGCCACGACAAAAGACTTCCTGGGCACTTCGGACTCACCAGCAATGGGGTCCTGAGGCTGTCCGAGGACCCTGGAAATGCAGCTCCCCTCAAGGAACGGGCCGTGTGTTGCCCGTCACTCGGCACACGCAGAGGGCCTCCACCGGACAGACCAACGGGCCTCGATGTTGCTCAGCCGGCCCACAGGGGTCCGGAGGTACTCAGTGGCCCTGGAGGGACAATGATGCCCTCCCGAGAGACCTAGGCGTCTTCAGAAGGGTACTTCCTTGAAAACAAAGCAGAACAGCGACTAAGAGCTCATGGAAGCAGCTGCACGCCTCCCTCTCTGCCCGGCTACTCAGGACCTAAACGGGAGGCTAGTTCCCACCTTGAGTCTCCTTTTAGCTCGAGAGCTTGTCAGGCTGACCACCAGCCGCGGCCATGGAAGCACCTGGTTTAGACAGAGCAAACTCATTTTTTCCCCAGAAGCGTTCCTACAGGGTTCGCAGGCCGGTCAAGAGCAGGGAACGTCCGGTAGCTTCAAGGCAGCGTGCACACGCAGCCTTCCAAATGGGAAAGCAAGGCTACTCCCAGCGGGCCCCCGTTTCCATGGGCACACTCAGCGTACACCCCTGGGGTCTCTAACGAGTCCAAAGAGACACAGGTTACCCTGTGTCTCCTTCCCTGAATCAACTTCTCGAAGTAGGGTGTTCGGCTTCCAGCGACCTGCCTCAACCAAGGGGCGCCGTCGCTGCTCCTCCGGGCCTGGGGCTGTTCAGAAGCCTGCAGTGCCGCAGGAAGAACAGGACTTAAGTTGCAGTAAGAACGCGAGCCGGCTTTCTCTAGGAGGCACGGTGACTTCAGGCAGGAGGTCCTAGATGGAATGCGAGGCCCAGGGTTTCTCTGAGTGCGGCTCAGACTAGGGCAAGGCGCAAGAAGGCTTCGACGCCAGGTGGGACGTGCCAGGACGGTGCTCCCGAACGTGGGCGAGTGCTGGGGAAATGAAGCTGCTCCACACGGGAGTGCAGTGCGTTTCCCTACGCTCGGCATACACACAGGGGCGCCCAAAGGGCTACGGGCCTGGATGTTGCTTAGCAGACCCAGGTGGGCCCGGGGGTACTCCGTGCTCCTGCCGGGAGCAGGGTGCCCCCGCTAGCGTCCTAGGTGTCCAGAAAATTGTGCGGCCGTTCAAGGTACGCCGAGCAGAGGCCACCGCCTCACGGAAACTGCAGCACGCCTCCGCTTCTGCACGGCAAATCCGGGCCTTACCTCCAGGCGTGTGTTCGTGCTGGGTGTTGCCGGTAGCGGCACAGCATGGTAAGACGCTGACTTTCTCCTCGAGCAGAGTGACTTCAGGTACGAGGGCCTCGACGCATTCAGAGCAGGGCGTTCTCTCACGGCAGCTCACACAGGGGCCACGACAAGGTCTTCCGGGCCCTTCGGACTCACCGGAAATATTGTCCTGAGGCTGTTCGAGGACTCTGGAAATGTAGCTCTCCTCAAGGGACGTGCAGTGTGCTGCCCATCACTCGGCAGGCACAGAGGGCCTCCGAGGGATCCACCAGTGGGCCTCGAAGTTGCTCAGCCGGCCCACAGGGGTCTGCAGGTGCTCGGTGAACTTGGAGGGAAAATGATGCATAACCCGAGAGGCCTAGGAGTCCTCAAAAGGGGACTTCCTTTAAAGTAAAGCGTATACGCGACTAAGAACGCGTGGAAACAGCTGCACGTCTCCCTTTCTGCACGGCTGCTAAGGGCCTAACCTGGAGGCAGGTTTTCACGTTGAGGTTCCCTTTAGCTCTAGAGCTGGTCGGGCGGACCGCCACCGCGGCCGTGGAAGCACCTGGCTCAGACAGAGCAAAGTCATCATTTTCCCCGAAGCAGTCTCACAGTGTTTACAGGCCTGTCAAGAGCAGGGGATGGCAGGTAGCCTCACGGCAGCGTGAAAGCAGCCTTGAAAACGGGAAAGCAAGCCTAGTTCCGGCAGGCCCCCGTTTGCATGGGCACACTCGGCATACATCCCTGTGGTTTCTAACAAGTCCAAAGAGACACAGGTTACCCTGTGGTTCCTTCCCTGGATCAACTCCTCGAAGTCGGGTGTTCTGCATCAAGGAAACTGCCTCCGCCAAGGAACGCCGCGGCTACGCCTCTGGGCCTGTGGCTATCCAAAAGCCTGCAGTGCCGCAGGAAGAACAGAACTGAGATTGCGGCGGGCACGCAAGCCGACCTTCTCTCTAGGAGGCACGGTGACTTCAGGCAGGAGGTCCTAGGTGGAATGTGAAGCCGAGGGTTAATCTGAGTGCCGCTCGACTAGGGCCATGCGTAAGACTTGCACGCCAGGTGGGACGTGCCAGAACGGTGCTCCCGAACGAGGGCGAGTGCTACGGGAAACGAAGCTGCTCCAAAAGAGAGGGCAGCGCCTTTCCCGACGCTCGGCATGCACAGAGTGCCTCCACAGGGCTACTGGCCTGGAGGTTGCTCAGCAGACCCACGGGGTCCTGTGGGTACTCAGTGTTCCCGCCGGGAGCGGGGTGCCCGCGCGGGCCTCCTAGGTGTCCAGAAAACCGTGCTGCAGTTAGAGATATGCAGAGCAGGGGCCACGGCCGCATGGAAACTGCTGCACGCCTCCGCTTCTGCACGGAAAGCAGGGCCTTACCTCCAGGCACGTGCTCACGCTGGGTGCCCCTTTGGCGCCACAGCGTGGTAAGCTGCTGGCTTTCTCCTCGAGCAGGGTGCCTTTAGGGGCGAGGTCCTCGCAGTAGTCAGAGCAGAGTGTTTTCTCATGGCCGCTCACACAAGGGCCACGACAAAAGACTTCCTGGGCACTTCGGACTCACCAGCAATGGGGTCCTGAGGCTGTCCGAGGACCCTGGAAATGCAGCTCCCCTCAAGGAACGGGCCGTGTGTTGCCCGTCACTCGGCACACGCAGAGGGCCTCCACCGGACAGACCAACGGGCCTCGATGTTGCTCAGCCGGCCCACAGGGGTCCGGAGGTACTCAGTGGCCCTGGAGGGACAATGATGCCCTCCCGAGAGACCTAGGCGTCTTCAGAAGGGTACTTCCTTGAAAACAAAGCAGAACAGCGACTAAGAGCTCATGGAAGCAGCTGCACGCCTCCCTCTCTGCCCGGCTACTCAGGACCTAAACGGGAGGCTAGTTCCCACCTTGAGTCTCCTTTTAGCTCGAGAGCTTGTCAGGCTGACCACCAGCCGCGGCCATGGAAGCACCTGGTTTAGACAGAGCAAACTCATTTTTTCCCCAGAAGCGTTCCTACAGGGTTCGCAGGCCGGTCAAGAGCAGGGAACGTCCGGTAGCTTCAAGGCAGCGTGCACACGCAGCCTTCCAAATGGGAAAGCAAGGCTACTCCCAGCGGGCCCCCGTTTCCATGGGCACACTCAGCGTACACCCCTGGGGTCTCTAACGAGTCCAAAGAGACACAGGTTACCCTGTGTCTCCTTCCCTGAATCAACTTCTCGAAGTAGGGTGTTCGGCTTCCAGCGACCTGCCTCAACCAAGGGGCGCCGTCGCTGCTCCTCCGGGCCTGGGGCTGTTCAGAAGCCTGCAGTGCCGCAGGAAGAACAGGACTTAAGTTGCAGTAAGAACGCGAGCCGGCTTTCTCTAGGAGGCACGGTGACTTCAGGCAGGAGGTCCTAGATGGAATGCGAGGCCCAGGGTTTCTCTGAGTGCGGCTCAGACTAGGGCAAGGCGCAAGAAGGCTTCGACGCCAGGTGGGACGTGCCAGGACGGTGCTCCCGAACGTGGGCGAGTGCTGGGGAAATGAAGCTGCTCCACACGGGAGTGCAGTGCGTTTCCCTACGCTCGGCATACACACAGGGGCGCCCAAAGGGCTACGGGCCTGGATGTTGCTTAGCAGACCCAGGTGGGCCCGGGGGTACTCCGTGCTCCTGCCGGGAGCAGGGTGCCCCCGCTAGCGTCCTAGGTGTCCAGAAAATTGTGCGGCCGTTCAAGGTACGCCGAGCAGAGGCCACCGCCTCACGGAAACTGCAGCACGCCTCCGCTTCTGCACGGCAAATCCGGGCCTTACCTCCAGGCGTGTGTTCGTGCTGGGTGTTGCCGGTAGCGGCACAGCATGGTAAGACGCTGACTTTCTCCTCGAGCAGAGTGACTTCAGGTACGAGGGCCTCGACGCATTCAGAGCAGGGCGTTCTCTCACGGCAGCTCACACAGGGGCCACGACAAGGTCTTCCGGGCCCTTCGGACTCACCGGAAATATTGTCCTGAGGCTGTTCGAGGACTCTGGAAATGTAGCTCTCCTCAAGGGACGTGCAGTGTGCTGCCCATCACTCGGCAGGCACAGAGGGCCTCCGAGGGATCCACCAGTGGGCCTCGAAGTTGCTCAGCCGGCCCACAGGGGTCTGCAGGTGCTCAGTGAACTTGGAGGGAAAATGATGCATAACCCGAGAGGCCTAGGAGTCCTCAAAAGGGGACTTCCTTTAAAGTAAAGCGTATACGCGACTAAGAACGCGTGGAAACAGCTGCACGTCTCCCTTTCTGCACGGCTGCTAAGGGCCTAACCTGGAGGCAGGTTTTCACGTTGAGGTTCCCTTTAGCTCTAGAGCTGGTCGGGCGGACCGCCACCGCGGCCGTGGAAGCACCTGGCTCAGACACAGAGCAAAGTCATCATTTTCCCCGAAGCAGTCTCACAGTGTTTACAGGCCTGTCAAGAGCAGGGGATGGCAGGTAGCCTCACGGCAGCGTGAAAGCAGCCTTCAAAACGGGAAAGCAAGCCTAGTTCCGGCAGGCCCCCGTTTGCATGGGCACACTCGGCATACATCCCTGTGGTTTCTAACAAGTCCAAAGAGACACAGGTTACCCTGTGGTTCCTTCCCTGGATCAACTCCTCGAAGTCGGGTGTTCTGCATCAAGGAAACTGCCTCCGCCAAGGAACGCCGCGGCTACGCCTCTGGGCCTGTGGCTATCCAAAAGCCTGCAGTGCCGCAGGAAGAACAGAACTGAGATTGCGGTGGGCACGCAAGCCGACCTTCTCTCTAGGAGGCACGGTGACTTCAGGCAGGAGGTCCTAGGTGGAATGTGAAGCCGAGGGTTAATCTGAGTGCCGCTCGACTAGGGCCATGCGTAAGACTTGCACGCCAGGTGGGACGTGCCAGAACGGTGCTCCCGAACGAGGGCGAGTGCTACGGGAAACGAAGCTGCTCCAAAAGAGAGGGCAGCGCCTTTCCCGACGCTCGGCATGCACAGAGTGCCTCCACAGGGCTACTGGCCTGGAGGTTGCTCAGCAGACCCACGGGGTCCTGTGGGTACTCAGTGTTCCCGCCGGGAGCGGGGTGCCCGCGCGGGCCTCCTAGGTGTCCAGAAAACCGTGCTGCAGTTAGAGATATGCAGAGCAGGGGCCACGGCCGCATGGAAACTGCTGCACGCCTCCGCTTCTGCACGGAAAGCAGGGCCTTACCTCCAGGCACGTGCTCACGCTGGGTGCCCCTTTGGCGCCACAGCGTGGTAAGCTGCTGGCTTTCTCCTCGAGCAGGGTGCCTTTAGGGGCGAGGTCCTCGCAGTAGTCAGAGCAGAGTGTTTTCTCATGGCCGCTCACACAAGGGCCACGACAAAAGACTTCCTGGGCACTTCGGACTCACCAGCAATGGGGTCCTGAGGCTGTCCGAGGACCCTGGAAATGCAGCTCCCCTCAAGGAACGGGCCGTGTGTTGCCCGTCACTCGGCACACGCAGAGGGCCTCCACCGGACAGACCAACGGGCCTCGATGTTGCTCAGCCGGCCCACAGGGGTCCGGAGGTACTCAGTGGCCCTGGAGGGACAATGATGCCCTCCCGAGAGACCTAGGCGTCTTCAGAAGGGTACTTCCTTGAAAACAAAGCAGAACAGCGACTAAGAGCTCATGGAAGCAGCTGCACGCCTCCCTCTCTGCCCGGCTACTCAGGACCTAAACGGGAGGCTAGTTCCCACCTTGAGTCTCCTTTTAGCTCGAGAGCTTGTCAGGCTGACCACCAGCCGCGGCCATGGAAGCACCTGGTTTAGACAGAGCAAACTCATTTTTTCCCCAGAAGCGTTCCTACAGGGTTCGCAGGCCGGTCAAGAGCAGGGAACGTCCGGTAGCTTCAAGGCAGCGTGCACACGCAGCCTTCCAAATGGGAAAGCAAGGCTACTCCCAGCGGGCCCCCGTTTCCATGGGCACACTCAGCGTACACCCCTGGGGTCTCTAACGAGTCCAAAGAGACACAGGTTACCCTGTGTCTCCTTCCCTGAATCAACTTCTCGAAGTAGGGTGTTCGGCTTCCAGCGACCTGCCTCAACCAAGGGGCGCCGTCGCTGCTCCTCCGGGCCTGGGGCTGTTCAGAAGCCTGCAGTGCCGCAGGAAGAACAGGACTTAAGTTGCAGTAAGAACGCGAGCCGGCTTTCTCTAGGAGGCACGGTGACTTCAGGCAGGAGGTCCTAGATGGAATGCGAGGCCCAGGGTTTCTCTGAGTGCGGCTCAGACTAGGGCAAGGCGCAAGAAGGCTTCGACGCCAGGTGGGACGTGCCAGGACGGTGCTCCCGAACGTGGGCGAGTGCTGGGGAAATGAAGCTGCTCCACACGGGAGTGCAGTGCGTTTCCCTACGCTCGGCATACACACAGGGGCGCCCAAAGGGCTACGGGCCTGGATGTTGCTTAGCAGACCCAGGTGGGCCCGGGGGTACTCCGTGCTCCTGCCGGGAGCAGGGTGCCCCCGCTAGCGTCCTAGGTGTCCAGAAAATTGTGCGGCCGTTCAAGGTACGCCGAGCAGAGGCCACCGCCTCACGGAAACTGCAGCACGCCTCCGCTTCTGCACGGCAAATCCGGGCCTTACCTCCAGGCGTGTGTTCGTGCTGGGTGTTGCCGGTAGCGGCACAGCATGGTAAGACGCTGACTTTCTCCTCGAGCAGAGTGACTTCAGGTACGAGGGCCTCGACGCATTCAGAGCAGGGCGTTCTCTCACGGCAGCTCACACAGGGGCCACGACAAGGTCTTCCGGGCCCTTCGGACTCACCGGAAATATTGTCCTGAGGCTGTTCGAGGACTCTGGAAATGTAGCTCTCCTCAAGGGACGTGCAGTGTGCTGCCCATCACTCGGCAGGCACAGAGGGCCTCCGAGGGATCCACCAGTGGGCCTCGAAGTTGCTCAGCCGGCCCACAGGGGTCTGCAGGTGCTCAGTGAACTTGGAGGGAAAATGATGCATAACCCGAGAGGCCTAGGAGTCCTCAAAAGGGGACTTCCTTTAAAGTAAAGCGTATACGCGACTAAGAACGCGTGGAAACAGCTGCACGTCTCCCTTTCTGCACGGCTGCTAAGGGCCTAACCTGGAGGCAGGTTTTCACGTTGAGGTTCCCTTTAGCTCTAGAGCTGGTCGGGCGGACCGCCACCGCGGCCGTGGAAGCACCTGGCTCAGACACAGAGCAAAGTCATCATTTTCCCCGAAGCAGTCTCACAGTGTTTACAGGCCTGTCAAGAGCAGGGGATGGCAGGTAGCCTCACGGCAGCGTGAAAGCAGCCTTCAAAACGGGAAAGCAAGCCTAGTTCCGGCAGGCCCCCGTTTGCATGGGCACACTCGGCATACATCCCTGTGGTTTCTAACAAGTCCAAAGAGACACAGGTTACCCTGTGGTTCCTTCCCTGGATCAACTCCTCGAAGTCGGGTGTTCTGCATCAAGGAAACTGCCTCCGCCAAGGAACGCCGCGGCTACGCCTCTGGGCCTGTGGCTATCCAAAAGCCTGCAGTGCCGCAGGAAGAACAGAACTGAGATTGCGGTGGGCACGCAAGCCGACCTTCTCTCTAGGAGGCACGGTGACTTCAGGCAGGAGGTCCTAGGTGGAATGTGAAGCCGAGGGTTAATCTGAGTGCCGCTCGACTAGGGCCATGCGTAAGACTTGCACGCCAGGTGGGACGTGCCAGAACGGTGCTCCCGAACGAGGGCGAGTGCTACGGGAAACGAAGCTGCTCCAAAAGAGAGGGCAGCGCCTTTCCCGACGCTCGGCATGCACAGAGTGCCTCCACAGGGCTACTGGCCTGGAGGTTGCTCAGCAGACCCACGGGGTCCTGTGGGTACTCAGTGTTCCCGCCGGGAGCGGGGTGCCCGCGCGGGCCTCCTAGGTGTCCAGAAAACCGTGCTGCAGTTAGAGATATGCAGAGCAGGGGCCACGGCCGCATGGAAACTGCTGCACGCCTCCGCTTCTGCACGGAAAGCAGGGCCTTACCTCCAGGCACGTGCTCACGCTGGGTGCCCCTTTGGCGCCACAGCGTGGTAAGCTGCTGGCTTTCTCCTCGAGCAGGGTGCCTTTAGGGGCGAGGTCCTCGCAGTAGTCAGAGCAGAGTGTTTTCTCATGGCCGCTCACACAAGGGCCACGACAAAAGACTTCCTGGGCACTTCGGACTCACCAGCAATGGGGTCCTGAGGCTGTCCGAGGACCCTGGAAATGCAGCTCCCCTCAAGGAACGGGCCGTGTGTTGCCCGTCACTCGGCACACGCAGAGGGCCTCCACCGGACAGACCAACGGGCCTCGATGTTGCTCAGCCGGCCCACAGGGGTCCGGAGGTACTCAGTGGCCCTGGAGGGACAATGATGCCCTCCCGAGAGACCTAGGCGTCTTCAGAAGGGTACTTCCTTGAAAACAAAGCAGAACAGCGACTAAGAGCTCATGGAAGCAGCTGCACGCCTCCCTCTCTGCCCGGCTACTCAGGACCTAAACGGGAGGCTAGTTCCCACCTTGAGTCTCCTTTTAGCTCGAGAGCTTGTCAGGCTGACCACCAGCCGCGGCCATGGAAGCACCTGGTTTAGACAGAGCAAACTCATTTTTTCCCCAGAAGCGTTCCTACAGGGTTCGCAGGCCGGTCAAGAGCAGGGAACGTCCGGTAGCTTCAAGGCAGCGTGCACACGCAGCCTTCCAAATGGGAAAGCAAGGCTACTCCCAGCGGGCCCCCGTTTCCATGGGCACACTCAGCGTACACCCCTGGGGTCTCTAACGAGTCCAAAGAGACACAGGTTACCCTGTGTCTCCTTCCCTGAATCAACTTCTCGAAGTAGGGTGTTCGGCTTCCAGCGACCTGCCTCAACCAAGGGGCGCCGTCGCTGCTCCTCCGGGCCTGGGGCTGTTCAGAAGCCTGCAGTGCCGCAGGAAGAACAGGACTTAAGTTGCAGTAAGAACGCGAGCCGGCTTTCTCTAGGAGGCACGGTGACTTCAGGCAGGAGGTCCTAGATGGAATGCGAGGCCCAGGGTTTCTCTGAGTGCGGCTCAGACTAGGGCAAGGCGCAAGAAGGCTTCGACGCCAGGTGGGACGTGCCAGGACGGTGCTCCCGAACGTGGGCGAGTGCTGGGGAAATGAAGCTGCTCCACACGGGAGTGCAGTGCGTTTCCCTACGCTCGGCATACACACAGGGGCGCCCAAAGGGCTACGGGCCTGGATGTTGCTTAGCAGACCCAGGTGGGCCCGGGGGTACTCCGTGCTCCTGCCGGGAGCAGGGTGCCCCCGCTAGCGTCCTAGGTGTCCAGAAAATTGTGCGGCCGTTCAAGGTACGCCGAGCAGAGGCCACCGCCTCACGGAAACTGCAGCACGCCTCCGCTTCTGCACGGCAAATCCGGGCCTTACCTCCAGGCGTGTGTTCGTGCTGGGTGTTGCCGGTAGCGGCACAGCATGGTAAGACGCTGACTTTCTCCTCGAGCAGAGTGACTTCAGGTACGAGGGCCTCGACGCATTCAGAGCAGGGCGTTCTCTCACGGCAGCTCACACAGGGGCCACGACAAGGTCTTCCGGGCCCTTCGGACTCACCGGAAATATTGTCCTGAGGCTGTTCGAGGACTCTGGAAATGTAGCTCTCCTCAAGGGACGTGCAGTGTGCTGCCCATCACTCGGCAGGCACAGAGGGCCTCCGAGGGATCCACCAGTGGGCCTCGAAGTTGCTCAGCCGGCCCACAGGGGTCTGCAGGTGCTCGGTGAACTTGGAGGGAAAATGATGCATAACCCGAGAGGCCTAGGAGTCCTCAAAAGGGGACTTCCTTTAAAGTAAAGCGTATACGCGACTAAGAACGCGTGGAAACAGCTGCACGTCTCCCTTTCTGCACGGCTGCTAAGGGCCTAACCTGGAGGCAGGTTTTCACGTTGAGGTTCCCTTTAGCTCTAGAGCTGGTCGGGCGGACCGCCACCGCGGCCGTGGAAGCACCTGGCTCAGACACAGAGCAAAGTCATCATTTTCCCCGAAGCAGTCTCACAGTGTTTACAGGCCTGTCAAGAGCAGGGGATGGCAGGTAGCCTCACGGCAGCGTGAAAGCAGCCTTGAAAACGGGAAAGCAAGCCTAGTTCCGGCAGGCCCCCGTTTGCATGGGCACACTCGGCATACATCCCTGTGGTTTCTAACAAGTCCAAAGAGACACAGGTTACCCTGTGGTTCCTTCCCTGGATCAACTCCTCGAAGTCGGGTGTTCTGCATCAAGGAAACTGCCTCCGCCAAGGAACGCCGCGGCTACGCCTCTGGGCCTGTGGCTATCCAAAAGCCTGCAGTGCCGCAGGAAGAACAGAACTGAGATTGCGGCGGGCACGCAAGCCGACCTTCTCTCTAGGAGGCACGGTGACTTCAGGCAGGAGGTCCTAGGTGGAATGTGAAGCCGAGGGTTAATCTGAGTGCCGCTCGACTAGGGCCATGCGTAAGACTTGCACGCCAGGTGGGACGTGCCAGAACGGTGCTCCCGAACGAGGGCGAGTGCTACGGGAAACGAAGCTGCTCCAAAAGAGAGGGCAGCGCCTTTCCCGACGCTCGGCATGCACAGAGTGCCTCCACAGGGCTACTGGCCTGGAGGTTGCTCAGCAGACCCACGGGGTCCTGTGGGTACTCAGTGTTCCCGCCGGGAGCGGGGTGCCCGCGCGGGCCTCCTAGGTGTCCAGAAAACCGTGCTGCAGTTAGAGATATGCAGAGCAGGGGCCACGGCCGCATGGAAACTGCTGCACGCCTCCGCTTCTGCACGGAAAGCAGGGCCTTACCTCCAGGCACGTGCTCACGCTGGGTGCCCCTTTGGCGCCACAGCGTGGTAAGCTGCTGGCTTTCTCCTCGAGCAGGGTGCCTTTAGGGGCGAGGTCCTCGCAGTAGTCAGAGCAGAGTGTTTTCTCATGGCCGCTCACACAAGGGCCACGACAAAAGACTTCCTGGGCACTTCGGACTCACCAGCAATGGGGTCCTGAGGCTGTCCGAGGACCCTGGAAATGCAGCTCCCCTCAAGGAACGGGCCGTGTGTTGCCCGTCACTCGGCACACGCAGAGGGCCTCCACCGGACAGACCAACGGGCCTCGATGTTGCTCAGCCGGCCCACAGGGGTCCGGAGGTACTCAGTGGCCCTGGAGGGACAATGATGCCCTCCCGAGAGACCTAGGCGTCTTCAGAAGGGTACTTCCTTGAAAACAAAGCAGAACAGCGACTAAGAGCTCATGGAAGCAGCTGCACGCCTCCCTCTCTGCCCGGCTACTCAGGACCTAAACGGGAGGCTAGTTCCCACCTTGAGTCTCCTTTTAGCTCGAGAGCTTGTCAGGCTGACCACCAGCCGCGGCCATGGAAGCACCTGGTTTAGACAGAGCAAACTCATTTTTTCCCCAGAAGCGTTCCTACAGGGTTCGCAGGCCGGTCAAGAGCAGGGAACGTCCGGTAGCTTCAAGGCAGCGTGCACACGCAGCCTTCCAAATGGGAAAGCAAGGCTACTCCCAGCGGGCCCCCGTTTCCATGGGCACACTCAGCGTACACCCCTGGGGTCTCTAACGAGTCCAAAGAGACACAGGTTACCCTGTGTCTCCTTCCCTGAATCAACTTCTCGAAGTAGGGTGTTCGGCTTCCAGCGACCTGCCTCAACCAAGGGGCGCCGTCGCTGCTCCTCCGGGCCTGGGGCTGTTCAGAAGCCTGCAGTGCCGCAGGAAGAACAGGACTTAAGTTGCAGTAAGAACGCGAGCCGGCTTTCTCTAGGAGGCACGGTGACTTCAGGCAGGAGGTCCTAGATGGAATGCGAGGCCCAGGGTTTCTCTGAGTGCGGCTCAGACTAGGGCAAGGCGCAAGAAGGCTTCGACGCCAGGTGGGACGTGCCAGGACGGTGCTCCCGAACGTGGGCGAGTGCTGGGGAAATGAAGCTGCTCCACACGGGAGTGCAGTGCGTTTCCCTACGCTCGGCATACACACAGGGGCGCCCAAAGGGCTACGGGCCTGGATGTTGCTTAGCAGACCCAGGTGGGCCCGGGGGTACTCCGTGCTCCTGCCGGGAGCAGGGTGCCCCCGCTAGCGTCCTAGGTGTCCAGAAAATTGTGCGGCCGTTCAAGGTACGCCGAGCAGAGGCCACCGCCTCACGGAAACTGCAGCACGCCTCCGCTTCTGCACGGCAAATCCGGGCCTTACCTCCAGGCGTGTGTTCGTGCTGGGTGTTGCCGGTAGCGGCACAGCATGGTAAGACGCTGACTTTCTCCTCGAGCAGAGTGACTTCAGGTACGAGGGCCTCGACGCATTCAGAGCAGGGCGTTCTCTCACGGCAGCTCACACAGGGGCCACGACAAGGTCTTCCGGGCCCTTCGGACTCACCGGAAATATTGTCCTGAGGCTGTTCGAGGACTCTGGAAATGTAGCTCTCCTCAAGGGACGTGCAGTGTGCTGCCCATCACTCGGCAGGCACAGAGGGCCTCCGAGGGATCCACCAGTGGGCCTCGAAGTTGCTCAGCCGGCCCACAGGGGTCTGCAGGTGCTCGGTGAACTTGGAGGGAAAATGATGCATAACCCGAGAGGCCTAGGAGTCCTCAAAAGGGGACTTCCTTTAAAGTAAAGCGTATACGCGACTAAGAACGCGTGGAAACAGCTGCACGTCTCCCTTTCTGCACGGCTGCTAAGGGCCTAACCTGGAGGCAGGTTTTCACGTTGAGGTTCCCTTTAGCTCTAGAGCTGGTCGGGCGGACCGCCACCGCGGCCGTGGAAGCACCTGGCTCAGACAAGAGCAAAGTCATCATTTTCCCCGAAGCAGTCTCACAGTGTTTACAGGCCTGTCAAGAGCAGGGGATGGCAGGTAGCCTCACGGCAGCGTGAAAGCAGCCTTGAAAACGGGAAAGCAAGCCTAGTTCCGGCAGGCCCCCGTTTGCATGGGCACACTCGGCATACATCCCTGTGGTTTCTAACAAGTCCAAAGAGACACAGGTTACCCTGTGGTTCCTTCCCTGGATCAACTCCTCGAAGTCGGGTGTTCTGCATCAAGGAAACTGCCTCCGCCAAGGAACGCCGCGGCTACGCCTCTGGGCCTGTGGCTATCCAAAAGCCTGCAGTGCCGCAGGAAGAACAGAACTGAGATTGCGGCGGGCACGCAAGCCGACCTTCTCTCTAGGAGGCACGGTGACTTCAGGCAGGAGGTCCTAGGTGGAATGTGAAGCCGAGGGTTAATCTGAGTGCCGCTCGACTAGGGCCATGCGTAAGACTTGCACGCCAGGTGGGACGTGCCAGAACGGTGCTCCCGAACGAGGGCGAGTGCTACGGGAAACGAAGCTGCTCCAAAAGAGAGGGCAGCGCCTTTCCCGACGCTCGGCATGCACAGAGTGCCTCCACAGGGCTACTGGCCTGGAGGTTGCTCAGCAGACCCACGGGGTCCTGTGGGTACTCAGTGTTCCCGCCGGGAGCGGGGTGCCCGCGCGGGCCTCCTAGGTGTCCAGAAAACCGTGCTGCAGTTAGAGATATGCAGAGCAGGGGCCACGGCCGCATGGAAACTGCTGCACGCCTCCGCTTCTGCACGGAAAGCAGGGCCTTACCTCCAGGCACGTGCTCACGCTGGGTGCCCCTTTGGCGCCACAGCGTGGTAAGCTGCTGGCTTTCTCCTCGAGCAGGGTGCCTTTAGGGGCGAGGTCCTCGCAGTAGTCAGAGCAGAGTGTTTTCTCATGGCCGCTCACACAAGGGCCACGACAAAAGACTTCCTGGGCACTTCGGACTCACCAGCAATGGGGTCCTGAGGCTGTCCGAGGACCCTGGAAATGCAGCTCCCCTCAAGGAACGGGCCGTGTGTTGCCCGTCACTCGGCACACGCAGAGGGCCTCCACCGGACAGACCAACGGGCCTCGATGTTGCTCAGCCGGCCCACAGGGGTCCGGAGGTACTCAGTGGCCCTGGAGGGACAATGATGCCCTCCCGAGAGACCTAGGCGTCTTCAGAAGGGTACTTCCTTGAAAACAAAGCAGAACAGCGACTAAGAGCTCATGGAAGCAGCTGCACGCCTCCCTCTCTGCCCGGCTACTCAGGACCTAAACGGGAGGCTAGTTCCCACCTTGAGTCTCCTTTTAGCTCGAGAGCTTGTCAGGCTGACCACCAGCCGCGGCCATGGAAGCACCTGGTTTAGACAGAGCAAACTCATTTTTTCCCCAGAAGCGTTCCTACAGGGTTCGCAGGCCGGTCAAGAGCAGGGAACGTCCGGTAGCTTCAAGGCAGCGTGCACACGCAGCCTTCCAAATGGGAAAGCAAGGCTACTCCCAGCGGGCCCCCGTTTCCATGGGCACACTCAGCGTACACCCCTGGGGTCTCTAACGAGTCCAAAGAGACACAGGTTACCCTGTGTCTCCTTCCCTGAATCAACTTCTCGAAGTAGGGTGTTCGGCTTCCAGCGACCTGCCTCAACCAAGGGGCGCCGTCGCTGCTCCTCCGGGCCTGGGGCTGTTCAGAAGCCTGCAGTGCCGCAGGAAGAACAGGACTTAAGTTGCAGTAAGAACGCGAGCCGGCTTTCTCTAGGAGGCACGGTGACTTCAGGCAGGAGGTCCTAGATGGAATGCGAGGCCCAGGGTTTCTCTGAGTGCGGCTCAGACTAGGGCAAGGCGCAAGAAGGCTTCGACGCCAGGTGGGACGTGCCAGGACGGTGCTCCCGAACGTGGGCGAGTGCTGGGGAAATGAAGCTGCTCCACACGGGAGTGCAGTGCGTTTCCCTACGCTCGGCATACACACAGGGGCGCCCAAAGGGCTACGGGCCTGGATGTTGCTTAGCAGACCCAGGTGGGCCCGGGGGTACTCCGTGCTCCTGCCGGGAGCAGGGTGCCCCCGCTAGCGTCCTAGGTGTCCAGAAAATTGTGCGGCCGTTCAAGGTACGCCGAGCAGAGGCCACCGCCTCACGGAAACTGCAGCACGCCTCCGCTTCTGCACGGCAAATCCGGGCCTTACCTCCAGGCGTGTGTTCGTGCTGGGTGTTGCCGGTAGCGGCACAGCATGGTAAGACGCTGACTTTCTCCTCGAGCAGAGTGACTTCAGGTACGAGGGCCTCGACGCATTCAGAGCAGGGCGTTCTCTCACGGCAGCTCACACAGGGGCCACGACAAGGTCTTCCGGGCCCTTCGGACTCACCGGAAATATTGTCCTGAGGCTGTTCGAGGACTCTGGAAATGTAGCTCTCCTCAAGGGACGTGCAGTGTGCTGCCCATCACTCGGCAGGCACAGAGGGCCTCCGAGGGATCCACCAGTGGGCCTCGAAGTTGCTCAGCCGGCCCACAGGGGTCTGCAGGTGCTCGGTGAACTTGGAGGGAAAATGATGCATAACCCGAGAGGCCTAGGAGTCCTCAAAAGGGGACTTCCTTTAAAGTAAAGCGTATACGCGACTAAGAACGCGTGGAAACAGCTGCACGTCTCCCTTTCTGCACGGCTGCTAAGGGCCTAACCTGGAGGCAGGTTTTCACGTTGAGGTTCCCTTTAGCTCTAGAGCTGGTCGGGCGGACCGCCACCGCGGCCGTGGAAGCACCTGGCTCAGACACAGAGCAAAGTCATCATTTTCCCCGAAGCAGTCTCACAGTGTTTACAGGCCTGTCAAGAGCAGGGGATGGCAGGTAGCCTCACGGCAGCGTGAAAGCAGCCTTGAAAACGGGAAAGCAAGCCTAGTTCCGGCAGGCCCCCGTTTGCATGGGCACACTCGGCATACATCCCTGTGGTTTCTAACAAGTCCAAAGAGACACAGGTTACCCTGTGGTTCCTTCCCTGGATCAACTCCTCGAAGTCGGGTGTTCTGCATCAAGGAAACTGCCTCCGCCAAGGAACGCCGCGGCTACGCCTCTGGGCCTGTGGCTATCCAAAAGCCTGCAGTGCCGCAGGAAGAACAGAACTGAGATTGCGGCGGGCACGCAAGCCGACCTTCTCTCTAGGAGGCACGGTGACTTCAGGCAGGAGGTCCTAGGTGGAATGTGAAGCCGAGGGTTAATCTGAGTGCCGCTCGACTAGGGCCATGCGTAAGACTTGCACGCCAGGTGGGACGTGCCAGAACGGTGCTCCCGAACGAGGGCGAGTGCTACGGGAAACGAAGCTGCTCCAAAAGAGAGGGCAGCGCCTTTCCCGACGCTCGGCATGCACAGAGTGCCTCCACAGGGCTACTGGCCTGGAGGTTGCTCAGCAGACCCACGGGGTCCTGTGGGTACTCAGTGTTCCCGCCGGGAGCGGGGTGCCCGCGCGGGCCTCCTAGGTGTCCAGAAAACCGTGCTGCAGTTAGAGATATGCAGAGCAGGGGCCACGGCCGCATGGAAACTGCTGCACGCCTCCGCTTCTGCACGGAAAGCAGGGCCTTACCTCCAGGCACGTGCTCACGCTGGGTGCCCCTTTGGCGCCACAGCGTGGTAAGCTGCTGGCTTTCTCCTCGAGCAGGGTGCCTTTAGGGGCGAGGTCCTCGCAGTAGTCAGAGCAGAGTGTTTTCTCATGGCCGCTCACACAAGGGCCACGACAAAAGACTTCCTGGGCACTTCGGACTCACCAGCAATGGGGTCCTGAGGCTGTCCGAGGACCCTGGAAATGCAGCTCCCCTCAAGGAACGGGCCGTGTGTTGCCCGTCACTCGGCACACGCAGAGGGCCTCCACCGGACAGACCAACGGGCCTCGATGTTGCTCAGCCGGCCCACAGGGGTCCGGAGGTACTCAGTGGCCCTGGAGGGACAATGATGCCCTCCCGAGAGACCTAGGCGTCTTCAGAAGGGTACTTCCTTGAAAACAAAGCAGAACAGCGACTAAGAGCTCATGGAAGCAGCTGCACGCCTCCCTCTCTGCCCGGCTACTCAGGACCTAAACGGGAGGCTAGTTCCCACCTTGAGTCTCCTTTTAGCTCGAGAGCTTGTCAGGCTGACCACCAGCCGCGGCCATGGAAGCACCTGGTTTAGACAGAGCAAACTCATTTTTTCCCCAGAAGCGTTCCTACAGGGTTCGCAGGCCGGTCAAGAGCAGGGAACGTCCGGTAGCTTCAAGGCAGCGTGCACACGCAGCCTTCCAAATGGGAAAGCAAGGCTACTCCCAGCGGGCCCCCGTTTCCATGGGCACACTCAGCGTACACCCCTGGGGTCTCTAACGAGTCCAAAGAGACACAGGTTACCCTGTGTCTCCTTCCCTGAATCAACTTCTCGAAGTAGGGTGTTCGGCTTCCAGCGACCTGCCTCAACCAAGGGGCGCCGTCGCTGCTCCTCCGGGCCTGGGGCTGTTCAGAAGCCTGCAGTGCCGCAGGAAGAACAGGACTTAAGTTGCAGTAAGAACGCGAGCCGGCTTTCTCTAGGAGGCACGGTGACTTCAGGCAGGAGGTCCTAGATGGAATGCGAGGCCCAGGGTTTCTCTGAGTGCGGCTCAGACTAGGGCAAGGCGCAAGAAGGCTTCGACGCCAGGTGGGACGTGCCAGGACGGTGCTCCCGAACGTGGGCGAGTGCTGGGGAAATGAAGCTGCTCCACACGGGAGTGCAGTGCGTTTCCCTACGCTCGGCATACACACAGGGGCGCCCAAAGGGCTACGGGCCTGGATGTTGCTTAGCAGACCCAGGTGGGCCCGGGGGTACTCCGTGCTCCTGCCGGGAGCAGGGTGCCCCCGCTAGCGTCCTAGGTGTCCAGAAAATTGTGCGGCCGTTCAAGGTACGCCGAGCAGAGGCCACCGCCTCACGGAAACTGCAGCACGCCTCCGCTTCTGCACGGCAAATCCGGGCCTTACCTCCAGGCGTGTGTTCGTGCTGGGTGTTGCCGGTAGCGGCACAGCATGGTAAGACGCTGACTTTCTCCTCGAGCAGAGTGACTTCAGGTACGAGGGCCTCGACGCATTCAGAGCAGGGCGTTCTCTCACGGCAGCTCACACAGGGGCCACGACAAGGTCTTCCGGGCCCTTCGGACTCACCGGAAATATTGTCCTGAGGCTGTTCGAGGACTCTGGAAATGTAGCTCTCCTCAAGGGACGTGCAGTGTGCTGCCCATCACTCGGCAGGCACAGAGGGCCTCCGAGGGATCCACCAGTGGGCCTCGAAGTTGCTCAGCCGGCCCACAGGGGTCTGCAGGTGCTCGGTGAACTTGGAGGGAAAATGATGCATAACCCGAGAGGCCTAGGAGTCCTCAAAAGGGGACTTCCTTTAAAGTAAAGCGTATACGCGACTAAGAACGCGTGGAAACAGCTGCACGTCTCCCTTTCTGCACGGCTGCTAAGGGCCTAACCTGGAGGCAGGTTTTCACGTTGAGGTTCCCTTTAGCTCTAGAGCTGGTCGGGCGGACCGCCACCGCGGCCGTGGAAGCACCTGGCTCAGACACAGAGCAAAGTCATCATTTTCCCCGAAGCAGTCTCACAGTGTTTACAGGCCTGTCAAGAGCAGGGGATGGCAGGTAGCCTCACGGCAGCGTGAAAGCAGCCTTCAAAACGGGAAAGCAAGCCTAGTTCCGGCAGGCCCCCGTTTGCATGGGCACACTCGGCATACATCCCTGTGGTTTCTAACAAGTCCAAAGAGACACAGGTTACCCTGTGGTTCCTTCCCTGGATCAACTCCTCGAAGTCGGGTGTTCTGCATCAAGGAAACTGCCTCCGCCAAGGAACGCCGCGGCTACGCCTCTGGGCCTGTGGCTATCCAAAAGCCTGCAGTGCCGCAGGAAGAACAGAACTGAGATTGCGGCGGGCACGCAAGCCGACCTTCTCTCTAGGAGGCACGGTGACTTCAGGCAGGAGGTCCTAGGTGGAATGTGAAGCCGAGGGTTAATCTGAGTGCCGCTCGACTAGGGCCATGCGTAAGACTTGCACGCCAGGTGGGACGTGCCAGAACGGTGCTCCCGAACGAGGGCGAGTGCTACGGGAAACGAAGCTGCTCCAAAAGAGAGGGCAGCGCCTTTCCCGACGCTCGGCATGCACAGAGTGCCTCCACAGGGCTACTGGCCTGGAGGTTGCTCAGCAGACCCACGGGGTCCTGTGGGTACTCAGTGTTCCCGCCGGGAGCGGGGTGCCCGCGCGGGCCTCCTAGGTGTCCAGAAAACCGTGCTGCAGTTAGAGATATGCAGAGCAGGGGCCACGGCCGCATGGAAACTGCTGCACGCCTCCGCTTCTGCACGGAAAGCAGGGCCTTACCTCCAGGCACGTGCTCACGCTGGGTGCCCCTTTGGCGCCACAGCGTGGTAAGCTGCTGGCTTTCTCCTCGAGCAGGGTGCCTTTAGGGGCGAGGTCCTCGCAGTAGTCAGAGCAGAGTGTTTTCTCATGGCCGCTCACACAAGGGCCACGACAAAAGACTTCCTGGGCACTTCGGACTCACCAGCAATGGGGTCCTGAGGCTGTCCGAGGACCCTGGAAATGCAGCTCCCCTCAAGGAACGGGCCGTGTGTTGCCCGTCACTCGGCACACGCAGAGGGCCTCCACCGGACAGACCAACGGGCCTCGATGTTGCTCAGCCGGCCCACAGGGGTCCGGAGGTACTCAGTGGCCCTGGAGGGACAATGATGCCCTCCCGAGAGACCTAGGCGTCTTCAGAAGGGTACTTCCTTGAAAACAAAGCAGAACAGCGACTAAGAGCTCATGGAAGCAGCTGCACGCCTCCCTCTCTGCCCGGCTACTCAGGACCTAAACGGGAGGCTAGTTCCCACCTTGAGTCTCCTTTTAGCTCGAGAGCTTGTCAGGCTGACCACCAGCCGCGGCCATGGAAGCACCTGGTTTAGACAGAGCAAACTCATTTTTTCCCCAGAAGCGTTCCTACAGGGTTCGCAGGCCGGTCAAGAGCAGGGAACGTCCGGTAGCTTCAAGGCAGCGTGCACACGCAGCCTTCCAAATGGGAAAGCAAGGCTACTCCCAGCGGGCCCCCGTTTCCATGGGCACACTCAGCGTACACCCCTGGGGTCTCTAACGAGTCCAAAGAGACACAGGTTACCCTGTGTCTCCTTCCCTGAATCAACTTCTCGAAGTAGGGTGTTCGGCTTCCAGCGACCTGCCTCAACCAAGGGGCGCCGTCGCTGCTCCTCCGGGCCTGGGGCTGTTCAGAAGCCTGCAGTGCCGCAGGAAGAACAGGACTTAAGTTGCAGTAAGAACGCGAGCCGGCTTTCTCTAGGAGGCACGGTGACTTCAGGCAGGAGGTCCTAGATGGAATGCGAGGCCCAGGGTTTCTCTGAGTGCGGCTCAGACTAGGGCAAGGCGCAAGAAGGCTTCGACGCCAGGTGGGACGTGCCAGGACGGTGCTCCCGAACGTGGGCGAGTGCTGGGGAAATGAAGCTGCTCCACACGGGAGTGCAGTGCGTTTCCCTACGCTCGGCATACACACAGGGGCGCCCAAAGGGCTACGGGCCTGGATGTTGCTTAGCAGACCCAGGTGGGCCCGGGGGTACTCCGTGCTCCTGCCGGGAGCAGGGTGCCCCCGCTAGCGTCCTAGGTGTCCAGAAAATTGTGCGGCCGTTCAAGGTACGCCGAGCAGAGGCCACCGCCTCACGGAAACTGCAGCACGCCTCCGCTTCTGCACGGCAAATCCGGGCCTTACCTCCAGGCGTGTGTTCGTGCTGGGTGTTGCCGGTAGCGGCACAGCATGGTAAGACGCTGACTTTCTCCTCGAGCAGAGTGACTTCAGGTACGAGGGCCTCGACGCATTCAGAGCAGGGCGTTCTCTCACGGCAGCTCACACAGGGGCCACGACAAGGTCTTCCGGGCCCTTCGGACTCACCGGAAATATTGTCCTGAGGCTGTTCGAGGACTCTGGAAATGTAGCTCTCCTCAAGGGACGTGCAGTGTGCTGCCCATCACTCGGCAGGCACAGAGGGCCTCCGAGGGATCCACCAGTGGGCCTCGAAGTTGCTCAGCCGGCCCACAGGGGTCTGCAGGTGCTCGGTGAACTTGGAGGGAAAATGATGCATAACCCGAGAGGCCTAGGAGTCCTCAAAAGGGGACTTCCTTTAAAGTAAAGCGTATACGCGACTAAGAACGCGTGGAAACAGCTGCACGTCTCCCTTTCTGCACGGCTGCTAAGGGCCTAACCTGGAGGCAGGTTTTCACGTTGAGGTTCCCTTTAGCTCTAGAGCTGGTCGGGCGGACCGCCACCGCGGCCGTGGAAGCACCTGGCTCAGACAGAGCAAAGTCATCATTTTCCCCGAAGCAGTCTCACAGTGTTTACAGGCCTGTCAAGAGCAGGGGATGGCAGGTAGCCTCACGGCAGCGTGAAAGCAGCCTTGAAAACGGGAAAGCAAGCCTAGTTCCGGCAGGCCCCCGTTTGCATGGGCACACTCGGCATACATCCCTGTGGTTTCTAACAAGTCCAAAGAGACACAGGTTACCCTGTGGTTCCTTCCCTGGATCAACTCCTCGAAGTCGGGTGTTCTGCATCAAGGAAACTGCCTCCGCCAAGGAACGCCGCGGCTACGCCTCTGGGCCTGTGGCTATCCAAAAGCCTGCAGTGCCGCAGGAAGAACAGAACTGAGATTGCGGCGGGCACGCAAGCCGACCTTCTCTCTAGGAGGCACGGTGACTTCAGGCAGGAGGTCCTAGGTGGAATGTGAAGCCGAGGGTTAATCTGAGTGCCGCTCGACTAGGGCCATGCGTAAGACTTGCACGCCAGGTGGGACGTGCCAGAACGGTGCTCCCGAACGAGGGCGAGTGCTACGGGAAACGAAGCTGCTCCAAAAGAGAGGGCAGCGCCTTTCCCGACGCTCGGCATGCACAGAGTGCCTCCACAGGGCTACTGGCCTGGAGGTTGCTCAGCAGACCCACGGGGTCCTGTGGGTACTCAGTGTTCCCGCCGGGAGCGGGGTGCCCGCGCGGGCCTCCTAGGTGTCCAGAAAACCGTGCTGCAGTTAGAGATATGCAGAGCAGGGGCCACGGCCGCATGGAAACTGCTGCACGCCTCCGCTTCTGCACGGAAAGCAGGGCCTTACCTCCAGGCACGTGCTCACGCTGGGTGCCCCTTTGGCGCCACAGCGTGGTAAGCTGCTGGCTTTCTCCTCGAGCAGGGTGCCTTTAGGGGCGAGGTCCTCGCAGTAGTCAGAGCAGAGTGTTTTCTCATGGCCGCTCACACAAGGGCCACGACAAAAGACTTCCTGGGCACTTCGGACTCACCAGCAATGGGGTCCTGAGGCTGTCCGAGGACCCTGGAAATGCAGCTCCCCTCAAGGAACGGGCCGTGTGTTGCCCGTCACTCGGCACACGCAGAGGGCCTCCACCGGACAGACCAACGGGCCTCGATGTTGCTCAGCCGGCCCACAGGGGTCCGGAGGTACTCAGTGGCCCTGGAGGGACAATGATGCCCTCCCGAGAGACCTAGGCGTCTTCAGAAGGGTACTTCCTTGAAAACAAAGCAGAACAGCGACTAAGAGCTCATGGAAGCAGCTGCACGCCTCCCTCTCTGCCCGGCTACTCAGGACCTAAACGGGAGGCTAGTTCCCACCTTGAGTCTCCTTTTAGCTCGAGAGCTTGTCAGGCTGACCACCAGCCGCGGCCATGGAAGCACCTGGTTTAGACAGAGCAAACTCATTTTTTCCCCAGAAGCGTTCCTACAGGGTTCGCAGGCCGGTCAAGAGCAGGGAACGTCCGGTAGCTTCAAGGCAGCGTGCACACGCAGCCTTCCAAATGGGAAAGCAAGGCTACTCCCAGCGGGCCCCCGTTTCCATGGGCACACTCAGCGTACACCCCTGGGGTCTCTAACGAGTCCAAAGAGACACAGGTTACCCTGTGTCTCCTTCCCTGAATCAACTTCTCGAAGTAGGGTGTTCGGCTTCCAGCGACCTGCCTCAACCAAGGGGCGCCGTCGCTGCTCCTCCGGGCCTGGGGCTGTTCAGAAGCCTGCAGTGCCGCAGGAAGAACAGGACTTAAGTTGCAGTAAGAACGCGAGCCGGCTTTCTCTAGGAGGCACGGTGACTTCAGGCAGGAGGTCCTAGATGGAATGCGAGGCCCAGGGTTTCTCTGAGTGCGGCTCAGACTAGGGCAAGGCGCAAGAAGGCTTCGACGCCAGGTGGGACGTGCCAGGACGGTGCTCCCGAACGTGGGCGAGTGCTGGGGAAATGAAGCTGCTCCACACGGGAGTGCAGTGCGTTTCCCTACGCTCGGCATACACACAGGGGCGCCCAAAGGGCTACGGGCCTGGATGTTGCTTAGCAGACCCAGGTGGGCCCGGGGGTACTCCGTGCTCCTGCCGGGAGCAGGGTGCCCCCGCTAGCGTCCTAGGTGTCCAGAAAATTGTGCGGCCGTTCAAGGTACGCCGAGCAGAGGCCACCGCCTCACGGAAACTGCAGCACGCCTCCGCTTCTGCACGGCAAATCCGGGCCTTACCTCCAGGCGTGTGTTCGTGCTGGGTGTTGCCGGTAGCGGCACAGCATGGTAAGACGCTGACTTTCTCCTCGAGCAGAGTGACTTCAGGTACGAGGGCCTCGACGCATTCAGAGCAGGGCGTTCTCTCACGGCAGCTCACACAGGGGCCACGACAAGGTCTTCCGGGCCCTTCGGACTCACCGGAAATATTGTCCTGAGGCTGTTCGAGGACTCTGGAAATGTAGCTCTCCTCAAGGGACGTGCAGTGTGCTGCCCATCACTCGGCAGGCACAGAGGGCCTCCGAGGGATCCACCAGTGGGCCTCGAAGTTGCTCAGCCGGCCCACAGGGGTCTGCAGGTGCTCGGTGAACTTGGAGGGAAAATGATGCATAACCCGAGAGGCCTAGGAGTCCTCAAAAGGGGACTTCCTTTAAAGTAAAGCGTATACGCGACTAAGAACGCGTGGAAACAGCTGCACGTCTCCCTTTCTGCACGGCTGCTAAGGGCCTAACCTGGAGGCAGGTTTTCACGTTGAGGTTCCCTTTAGCTCTAGAGCTGGTCGGGCGGACCGCCACCGCGGCCGTGGAAGCACCTGGCTCAGACACAGAGCAAAGTCATCATTTTCCCCGAAGCAGTCTCACAGTGTTTACAGGCCTGTCAAGAGCAGGGGATGGCAGGTAGCCTCACGGCAGCGTGAAAGCAGCCTTGAAAACGGGAAAGCAAGCCTAGTTCCGGCAGGCCCCCGTTTGCATGGGCACACTCGGCATACATCCCTGTGGTTTCTAACAAGTCCAAAGAGACACAGGTTACCCTGTGGTTCCTTCCCTGGATCAACTCCTCGAAGTCGGGTGTTCTGCATCAAGGAAACTGCCTCCGCCAAGGAACGCCGCGGCTACGCCTCTGGGCCTGTGGCTATCCAAAAGCCTGCAGTGCCGCAGGAAGAACAGAACTGAGATTGCGGCGGGCACGCAAGCCGACCTTCTCTCTAGGAGGCACGGTGACTTCAGGCAGGAGGTCCTAGGTGGAATGTGAAGCCGAGGGTTAATCTGAGTGCCGCTCGACTAGGGCCATGCGTAAGACTTGCACGCCAGGTGGGACGTGCCAGAACGGTGCTCCCGAACGAGGGCGAGTGCTACGGGAAACGAAGCTGCTCCAAAAGAGAGGGCAGCGCCTTTCCCGACGCTCGGCATGCACAGAGTGCCTCCACAGGGCTACTGGCCTGGAGGTTGCTCAGCAGACCCACGGGGTCCTGTGGGTACTCAGTGTTCCCGCCGGGAGCGGGGTGCCCGCGCGGGCCTCCTAGGTGTCCAGAAAACCGTGCTGCAGTTAGAGATATGCAGAGCAGGGGCCACGGCCGCATGGAAACTGCTGCACGCCTCCGCTTCTGCACGGAAAGCAGGGCCTTACCTCCAGGCACGTGCTCACGCTGGGTGCCCCTTTGGCGCCACAGCGTGGTAAGCTGCTGGCTTTCTCCTCGAGCAGGGTGCCTTTAGGGGCGAGGTCCTCGCAGTAGTCAGAGCAGAGTGTTTTCTCATGGCCGCTCACACAAGGGCCACGACAAAAGACTTCCTGGGCACTTCGGACTCACCAGCAATGGGGTCCTGAGGCTGTCCGAGGACCCTGGAAATGCAGCTCCCCTCAAGGAACGGGCCGTGTGTTGCCCGTCACTCGGCACACGCAGAGGGCCTCCACCGGACAGACCAACGGGCCTCGATGTTGCTCAGCCGGCCCACAGGGGTCCGGAGGTACTCAGTGGCCCTGGAGGGACAATGATGCCCTCCCGAGAGACCTAGGCGTCTTCAGAAGGGTACTTCCTTGAAAACAAAGCAGAACAGCGACTAAGAGCTCATGGAAGCAGCTGCACGCCTCCCTCTCTGCCCGGCTACTCAGGACCTAAACGGGAGGCTAGTTCCCACCTTGAGTCTCCTTTTAGCTCGAGAGCTTGTCAGGCTGACCACCAGCCGCGGCCATGGAAGCACCTGGTTTAGACAGAGCAAACTCATTTTTTCCCCAGAAGCGTTCCTACAGGGTTCGCAGGCCGGTCAAGAGCAGGGAACGTCCGGTAGCTTCAAGGCAGCGTGCACACGCAGCCTTCCAAATGGGAAAGCAAGGCTACTCCCAGCGGGCCCCCGTTTCCATGGGCACACTCAGCGTACACCCCTGGGGTCTCTAACGAGTCCAAAGAGACACAGGTTACCCTGTGTCTCCTTCCCTGAATCAACTTCTCGAAGTAGGGTGTTCGGCTTCCAGCGACCTGCCTCAACCAAGGGGCGCCGTCGCTGCTCCTCCGGGCCTGGGGCTGTTCAGAAGCCTGCAGTGCCGCAGGA
Source organism: Delphinapterus leucas (assembly GCF_059928025.1). Lineage (NCBI taxonomy): Eukaryota > Metazoa > Chordata > Mammalia > Artiodactyla > Monodontidae > Delphinapterus > Delphinapterus leucas. The sequence continues at coordinate 2,283,350 of NW_028322262.1, read as the reverse complement.
AGAACAGGACTTAAGTTGCAGTAAGAACGCGAGCCGGCTTTCTCTAGGAGGCACGGTGACTTCAGGCAGGAGGTCCTAGATGGAATGCGAGGCCCAGGGTTTCTCTGAGTGCGGCTCAGACTAGGGCAAGGCGCAAGAAGGCTTCGACGCCAGGTGGGACGTGCCAGGACGGTGCTCCCGAACGTGGGCGAGTGCTGGGGAAATGAAGCTGCTCCACACGGGAGTGCAGTGCGTTTCCCTACGCTCGGCATACACACAGGGGCGCCCAAAGGGCTACGGGCCTGGATGTTGCTTAGCAGACCCAGGTGGGCCCGGGGGTACTCCGTGCTCCTGCCGGGAGCAGGGTGCCCCCGCTAGCGTCCTAGGTGTCCAGAAAATTGTGCGGCCGTTCAAGGTACGCCGAGCAGAGGCCACCGCCTCACGGAAACTGCAGCACGCCTCCGCTTCTGCACGGCAAATCCGGGCCTTACCTCCAGGCGTGTGTTCGTGCTGGGTGTTGCCGGTAGCGGCACAGCATGGTAAGACGCTGACTTTCTCCTCGAGCAGAGTGACTTCAGGTACGAGGGCCTCGACGCATTCAGAGCAGGGCGTTCTCTCACGGCAGCTCACACAGGGGCCACGACAAGGTCTTCCGGGCCCTTCGGACTCACCGGAAATATTGTCCTGAGGCTGTTCGAGGACTCTGGAAATGTAGCTCTCCTCAAGGGACGTGCAGTGTGCTGCCCATCACTCGGCAGGCACAGAGGGCCTCCGAGGGATCCACCAGTGGGCCTCGAAGTTGCTCAGCCGGCCCACAGGGGTCTGCAGGTGCTCGGTGAACTTGGAGGGAAAATGATGCATAACCCGAGAGGCCTAGGAGTCCTCAAAAGGGGACTTCCTTTAAAGTAAAGCGTATACGCGACTAAGAACGCGTGGAAACAGCTGCACGTCTCCCTTTCTGCACGGCTGCTAAGGGCCTAACCTGGAGGCAGGTTTTCACGTTGAGGTTCCCTTTAGCTCTAGAGCTGGTCGGGCGGACCGCCACCGCGGCCGTGGAAGCACCTGGCTCAGACACAGAGCAAAGTCATCATTTTCCCCGAAGCAGTCTCACAGTGTTTACAGGCCTGTCAAGAGCAGGGGATGGCAGGTAGCCTCACGGCAGCGTGAAAGCAGCCTTGAAAACGGGAAAGCAAGCCTAGTTCCGGCAGGCCCCCGTTTGCATGGGCACACTCGGCATACATCCCTGTGGTTTCTAACAAGTCCAAAGAGACACAGGTTACCCTGTGGTTCCTTCCCTGGATCAACTCCTCGAAGTCGGGTGTTCTGCATCAAGGAAACTGCCTCCGCCAAGGAACGCCGCGGCTACGCCTCTGGGCCTGTGGCTATCCAAAAGCCTGCAGTGCCGCAGGAAGAACAGAACTGAGATTGCGGCGGGCACGCAAGCCGACCTTCTCTCTAGGAGGCACGGTGACTTCAGGCAGGAGGTCCTAGGTGGAATGTGAAGCCGAGGGTTAATCTGAGTGCCGCTCGACTAGGGCCATGCGTAAGACTTGCACGCCAGGTGGGACGTGCCAGAACGGTGCTCCCGAACGAGGGCGAGTGCTACGGGAAACGAAGCTGCTCCAAAAGAGAGGGCAGCGCCTTTCCCGACGCTCGGCATGCACAGAGTGCCTCCACAGGGCTACTGGCCTGGAGGTTGCTCAGCAGACCCACGGGGTCCTGTGGGTACTCAGTGTTCCCGCCGGGAGCGGGGTGCCCGCGCGGGCCTCCTAGGTGTCCAGAAAACCGTGCTGCAGTTAGAGATATGCAGAGCAGGGGCCACGGCCGCATGGAAACTGCTGCACGCCTCCGCTTCTGCACGGAAAGCAGGGCCTTACCTCCAGGCACGTGCTCACGCTGGGTGCCCCTTTGGCGCCACAGCGTGGTAAGCTGCTGGCTTTCTCCTCGAGCAGGGTGCCTTTAGGGGCGAGGTCCTCGCAGTAGTCAGAGCAGAGTGTTTTCTCATGGCCGCTCACACAAGGGCCACGACAAAAGACTTCCTGGGCACTTCGGACTCACCAGCAATGGGGTCCTGAGGCTGTCCGAGGACCCTGGAAATGCAGCTCCCCTCAAGGAACGGGCCGTGTGTTGCCCGTCACTCGGCACACGCAGAGGGCCTCCACCGGACAGACCAACGGGCCTCGATGTTGCTCAGCCGGCCCACAGGGGTCCGGAGGTACTCAGTGGCCCTGGAGGGACAATGATGCCCTCCCGAGAGACCTAGGCGTCTTCAGAAGGGTACTTCCTTGAAAACAAAGCAGAACAGCGACTAAGAGCTCATGGAAGCAGCTGCACGCCTCCCTCTCTGCCCGGCTACTCAGGACCTAAACGGGAGGCTAGTTCCCACCTTGAGTCTCCTTTTAGCTCGAGAGCTTGTCAGGCTGACCACCAGCCGCGGCCATGGAAGCACCTGGTTTAGACAGAGCAAACTCATTTTTTCCCCAGAAGCGTTCCTACAGGGTTCGCAGGCCGGTCAAGAGCAGGGAACGTCCGGTAGCTTCAAGGCAGCGTGCACACGCAGCCTTCCAAATGGGAAAGCAAGGCTACTCCCAGCGGGCCCCCGTTTCCATGGGCACACTCAGCGTACACCCCTGGGGTCTCTAACGAGTCCAAAGAGACACAGGTTACCCTGTGTCTCCTTCCCTGAATCAACTTCTCGAAGTAGGGTGTTCGGCTTCCAGCGACCTGCCTCAACCAAGGGGCGCCGTCGCTGCTCCTCCGGGCCTGGGGCTGTTCAGAAGCCTGCAGTGCCGCAGGAAGAACAGGACTTAAGTTGCAGTAAGAACGCGAGCCGGCTTTCTCTAGGAGGCACGGTGACTTCAGGCAGGAGGTCCTAGATGGAATGCGAGGCCCAGGGTTTCTCTGAGTGCGGCTCAGACTAGGGCAAGGCGCAAGAAGGCTTCGACGCCAGGTGGGACGTGCCAGGACGGTGCTCCCGAACGTGGGCGAGTGCTGGGGAAATGAAGCTGCTCCACACGGGAGTGCAGTGCGTTTCCCTACGCTCGGCATACACACAGGGGCGCCCAAAGGGCTACGGGCCTGGATGTTGCTTAGCAGACCCAGGTGGGCCCGGGGGTACTCCGTGCTCCTGCCGGGAGCAGGGTGCCCCCGCTAGCGTCCTAGGTGTCCAGAAAATTGTGCGGCCGTTCAAGGTACGCCGAGCAGAGGCCACCGCCTCACGGAAACTGCAGCACGCCTCCGCTTCTGCACGGCAAATCCGGGCCTTACCTCCAGGCGTGTGTTCGTGCTGGGTGTTGCCGGTAGCGGCACAGCATGGTAAGACGCTGACTTTCTCCTCGAGCAGAGTGACTTCAGGTACGAGGGCCTCGACGCATTCAGAGCAGGGCGTTCTCTCACGGCAGCTCACACAGGGGCCACGACAAGGTCTTCCGGGCCCTTCGGACTCACCGGAAATATTGTCCTGAGGCTGTTCGAGGACTCTGGAAATGTAGCTCTCCTCAAGGGACGTGCAGTGTGCTGCCCATCACTCGGCAGGCACAGAGGGCCTCCGAGGGATCCACCAGTGGGCCTCGAAGTTGCTCAGCCGGCCCACAGGGGTCTGCAGGTGCTCGGTGAACTTGGAGGGAAAATGATGCATAACCCGAGAGGCCTAGGAGTCCTCAAAAGGGGACTTCCTTTAAAGTAAAGCGTATACGCGACTAAGAACGCGTGGAAACAGCTGCACGTCTCCCTTTCTGCACGGCTGCTAAGGGCCTAACCTGGAGGCAGGTTTTCACGTTGAGGTTCCCTTTAGCTCTAGAGCTGGTCGGGCGGACCGCCACCGCGGCCGTGGAAGCACCTGGCTCAGACACAGAGCAAAGTCATCATTTTCCCCGAAGCAGTCTCACAGTGTTTACAGGCCTGTCAAGAGCAGGGGATGGCAGGTAGCCTCACGGCAGCGTGAAAGCAGCCTTCAAAACGGGAAAGCAAGCCTAGTTCCGGCAGGCCCCCGTTTGCATGGGCACACTCGGCATACATCCCTGTGGTTTCTAACAAGTCCAAAGAGACACAGGTTACCCTGTGGTTCCTTCCCTGGATCAACTCCTCGAAGTCGGGTGTTCTGCATCAAGGAAACTGCCTCCGCCAAGGAACGCCGCGGCTACGCCTCTGGGCCTGTGGCTATCCAAAAGCCTGCAGTGCCGCAGGAAGAACAGAACTGAGATTGCGGCGGGCACGCAAGCCGACCTTCTCTCTAGGAGGCACGGTGACTTCAGGCAGGAGGTCCTAGGTGGAATGTGAAGCCGAGGGTTAATCTGAGTGCCGCTCGACTAGGGCCATGCGTAAGACTTGCACGCCAGGTGGGACGTGCCAGAACGGTGCTCCCGAACGAGGGCGAGTGCTACGGGAAACGAAGCTGCTCCAAAAGAGAGGGCAGCGCCTTTCCCGACGCTCGGCATGCACAGAGTGCCTCCACAGGGCTACTGGCCTGGAGGTTGCTCAGCAGACCCACGGGGTCCTGTGGGTACTCAGTGTTCCCGCCGGGAGCGGGGTGCCCGCGCGGGCCTCCTAGGTGTCCAGAAAACCGTGCTGCAGTTAGAGATATGCAGAGCAGGGGCCACGGCCGCATGGAAACTGCTGCACGCCTCCGCTTCTGCACGGAAAGCAGGGCCTTACCTCCAGGCACGTGCTCACGCTGGGTGCCCCTTTGGCGCCACAGCGTGGTAAGCTGCTGGCTTTCTCCTCGAGCAGGGTGCCTTTAGGGGCGAGGTCCTCGCAGTAGTCAGAGCAGAGTGTTTTCTCATGGCCGCTCACACAAGGGCCACGACAAAAGACTTCCTGGGCACTTCGGACTCACCAGCAATGGGGTCCTGAGGCTGTCCGAGGACCCTGGAAATGCAGCTCCCCTCAAGGAACGGGCCGTGTGTTGCCCGTCACTCGGCACACGCAGAGGGCCTCCACCGGACAGACCAACGGGCCTCGATGTTGCTCAGCCGGCCCACAGGGGTCCGGAGGTACTCAGTGGCCCTGGAGGGACAATGATGCCCTCCCGAGAGACCTAGGCGTCTTCAGAAGGGTACTTCCTTGAAAACAAAGCAGAACAGCGACTAAGAGCTCATGGAAGCAGCTGCACGCCTCCCTCTCTGCCCGGCTACTCAGGACCTAAACGGGAGGCTAGTTCCCACCTTGAGTCTCCTTTTAGCTCGAGAGCTTGTCAGGCTGACCACCAGCCGCGGCCATGGAAGCACCTGGTTTAGACAGAGCAAACTCATTTTTTCCCCAGAAGCGTTCCTACAGGGTTCGCAGGCCGGTCAAGAGCAGGGAACGTCCGGTAGCTTCAAGGCAGCGTGCACACGCAGCCTTCCAAATGGGAAAGCAAGGCTACTCCCAGCGGGCCCCCGTTTCCATGGGCACACTCAGCGTACACCCCTGGGGTCTCTAACGAGTCCAAAGAGACACAGGTTACCCTGTGTCTCCTTCCCTGAATCAACTTCTCGAAGTAGGGTGTTCGGCTTCCAGCGACCTGCCTCAACCAAGGGGCGCCGTCGCTGCTCCTCCGGGCCTGGGGCTGTTCAGAAGCCTGCAGTGCCGCAGGAAGAACAGGACTTAAGTTGCAGTAAGAACGCGAGCCGGCTTTCTCTAGGAGGCACGGTGACTTCAGGCAGGAGGTCCTAGATGGAATGCGAGGCCCAGGGTTTCTCTGAGTGCGGCTCAGACTAGGGCAAGGCGCAAGAAGGCTTCGACGCCAGGTGGGACGTGCCAGGACGGTGCTCCCGAACGTGGGCGAGTGCTGGGGAAATGAAGCTGCTCCACACGGGAGTGCAGTGCGTTTCCCTACGCTCGGCATACACACAGGGGCGCCCAAAGGGCTACGGGCCTGGATGTTGCTTAGCAGACCCAGGTGGGCCCGGGGGTACTCCGTGCTCCTGCCGGGAGCAGGGTGCCCCCGCTAGCGTCCTAGGTGTCCAGAAAATTGTGCGGCCGTTCAAGGTACGCCGAGCAGAGGCCACCGCCTCACGGAAACTGCAGCACGCCTCCGCTTCTGCACGGCAAATCCGGGCCTTACCTCCAGGCGTGTGTTCGTGCTGGGTGTTGCCGGTAGCGGCACAGCATGGTAAGACGCTGACTTTCTCCTCGAGCAGAGTGACTTCAGGTACGAGGGCCTCGACGCATTCAGAGCAGGGCGTTCTCTCACGGCAGCTCACACAGGGGCCACGACAAGGTCTTCCGGGCCCTTCGGACTCACCGGAAATATTGTCCTGAGGCTGTTCGAGGACTCTGGAAATGTAGCTCTCCTCAAGGGACGTGCAGTGTGCTGCCCATCACTCGGCAGGCACAGAGGGCCTCCGAGGGATCCACCAGTGGGCCTCGAAGTTGCTCAGCCGGCCCACAGGGGTCTGCAGGTGCTCAGTGAACTTGGAGGGAAAATGATGCATAACCCGAGAGGCCTAGGAGTCCTCAAAAGGGGACTTCCTTTAAAGTAAAGCGTATACGCGACTAAGAACGCGTGGAAACAGCTGCACGTCTCCCTTTCTGCACGGCTGCTAAGGGCCTAACCTGGAGGCAGGTTTTCACGTTGAGGTTCCCTTTAGCTCTAGAGCTGGTCGGGCGGACCGCCACCGCGGCCGTGGAAGCACCTGGCTCAGACACAGAGCAAAGTCATCATTTTCCCCGAAGCAGTCTCACAGTGTTTACAGGCCTGTCAAGAGCAGGGGATGGCAGGTAGCCTCACGGCAGCGTGAAAGCAGCCTTCAAAACGGGAAAGCAAGCCTAGTTCCGGCAGGCCCCCGTTTGCATGGGCACACTCGGCATACATCCCTGTGGTTTCTAACAAGTCCAAAGAGACACAGGTTACCCTGTGGTTCCTTCCCTGGATCAACTCCTCGAAGTCGGGTGTTCTGCATCAAGGAAACTGCCTCCACCAAGGAACGCCGCGGCTACGCCTCTGGGCCTGTGGCTATCCAAAAGCCTGCAGTGCCGCAGGAAGAACAGAACTGAGATTGCGGCGGGCACGCAAGCCGACCTTCTCTCTAGGAGGCACGGTGACTTCAGGCAGGAGGTCCTAGGTGGAATGTGAAGCCGAGGGTTAATCTGAGTGCCGCTCGACTAGGGCCATGCGTAAGACTTGCACGCCAGGTGGGACGTGCCAGAACGGTGCTCCCGAACGAGGGCGAGTGCTACGGGAAACGAAGCTGCTCCAAAAGAGAGGGCAGCGCCTTTCCCGACGCTCGGCATGCACAGAGTGCCTCCACAGGGCTACTGGCCTGGAGGTTGCTCAGCAGACCCACGGGGTCCTGTGGGTACTCAGTGTTCCCGCCGGGAGCGGGGTGCCCGCGCGGGCCTCCTAGGTGTCCAGAAAACCGTGCTGCAGTTAGAGATATGCAGAGCAGGGGCCACGGCCGCATGGAAACTGCTGCACGCCTCCGCTTCTGCACGGAAAGCAGGGCCTTACCTCCAGGCACGTGCTCACGCTGGGTGCCCCTTTGGCGCCACAGCGTGGTAAGCTGCTGGCTTTCTCCTCGAGCAGGGTGCCTTTAGGGGCGAGGTCCTCGCAGTAGTCAGAGCAGAGTGTTTTCTCATGGCCGCTCACACAAGGGCCACGACAAAAGACTTCCTGGGCACTTCGGACTCACCAGCAATGGGGTCCTGAGGCTGTCCGAGGACCCTGGAAATGCAGCTCCCCTCAAGGAACGGGCCGTGTGTTGCCCGTCACTCGGCACACGCAGAGGGCCTCCACCGGACAGACCAACGGGCCTCGATGTTGCTCAGCCGGCCCACAGGGGTCCGGAGGTACTCAGTGGCCCTGGAGGGACAATGATGCCCTCCCGAGAGACCTAGGCGTCTTCAGAAGGGTACTTCCTTGAAAACAAAGCAGAACAGCGACTAAGAGCTCATGGAAGCAGCTGCACGCCTCCCTCTCTGCCCGGCTACTCAGGACCTAAACGGGAGGCTAGTTCCCACCTTGAGTCTCCTTTTAGCTCGAGAGCTCGTCAGGCTGACCACCAGCCGCGGCCATGGAAGCACCTGGTTTAGACAGAGCAAACTCATTTTTTCCCCAGAAGCGTTCCTACAGGGTTCGCAGGCCTGTCAAGAGCAGGGAACGTCCGGTAGCTTCAAGGCAGCGTGCACACGCAGCCTTCCAAATGGGAAAGCAAGGCTACTCTCAGCGGGCCCCCGTTTCCATGGGCACACTCAGCGTACACCCCTGGGGTCTCTAACGAGTCCAAAGAGACACAGGTTACCCTGTGTCTCCTTCCCTGAATCAACTTCTCGAAGTAGGGTGTTCGGCTTCCAGCGACCTGCCTCAACCAAGGGGCGCCGTCGCTGCTCCTCCGGGCCTGGGGCTGTTCAGAAGCCTGCAGTGCCGCAGGAAGAACAGGACTTAAGTTGCAGTAAGAACGCGAGCCGGCTTTCTCTAGGAGGCACGGTGACTTCAGGCAGGAGGTCCTAGATGGAATGCGAGGCCCAGGGTTTCTCTGAGTGCGGCTCAGACTAGGGCAAGGCACAAGAAGGCTTCGTCGCCAGGTGGGACGTGCCAGGACGGTGCTCCCGAACGTGGGCGAGTGCTGGGGAAATGAAGCTGCTCCACACGGGAGTGCAGTGCGTTTCCCTACACTCGGCATACACACAGGGGCCCCAAAGGGCTACGGGCCTGGATGTTGCTTAGCAGACCCAGGTGGGCCCGGGGGTACTCCGTGCTCCTGCCGGGAGCAGGGTGCCCCCGCTAGCGTCCTAGGTGTCCAGAAAATTGTGCGGCCGTTCAAGGTACGCCGAGCAGAGGCCACCGCCTCACGGAAACTGCAGCACGCCTCCGCTTCTGCACGGCAAATCCGGGCCTTACCTCCAGGCGTGTGTTCGTGCTGGGTGTTGCTGGTAGCGGCACAGCATGGTAAGACGCTGACTTTCTCCTCGAGCAGAGTGACTTCAGGTACGAGGGCCTCGACGCATCCAGAGCAGGGCGTTCTCTCACGGCAGCTCACACAGGGGCCACGACAAGGTCTTCCGGGCCCTTCGGACTCACCGGAAATATTGTCCTGAGGCTGTTCGAGGACTCTGGAAATGTAGCTCTCCTCAAGGGACGTGCAGTGTGCTGCCCATCACTCGGCAGGCACAGAGGGCCTCCGAGGGATCCACCAGTGGGCCTCGAAGTTGCTCAGCCGGCCCACAGGGGTCTGCAGGTGCTCAGTGAACTTGGAGGGAAAATGATGCATAACCCGAGAGGCCTAGGAGTCCTCAAAAGGGGACTTCCTTTAAAGTAAAGCGTATACGCGACTAAGAACGTGTGGAAACAGCTGCACGTCTCCCTTTCTGCACGGCTGCTAAGGGCCTAACCTGGAGGCAAGTTTTCACGTTGAGGTTCCCTTTAGCTCTAGAGCTGGTCGGGCGGACCGCCACCGCGGCCGTGGAAGCACCTGGCTCAGACAGAGCAAAGTCATCATTTTCCCCGAAGCAGTCTCACAGTGTTTACAGGCCTGTCAAGAGCAGGGGATGGCAGGTAGCCTCACGGCAGCGTGAAAGCAGCCTTCAAAACGGGAAAGCAAGCCTAGTTCCGGCAGGCCCCCGTTTGCATGGGCACACTCGGCATACATCCCTGTGGTTTCTAACAAGTCCAAAGAGACACAGGTTACCCTGTGGTTCCTTCCCTGGATCAACTCCTCGAAGTCGGGTGTTCTGCATCAAGGAAACTGCCTCCACCAAGGAACGCCGCGGCTACGCCTCTGGGCCTGTGGCTATCCAAAAGCCTGCAGTGCCGCAGGAAGAACAGAACTGAGATTGCGGCGGGCACGCAAGCCGACCTTCTCTCTAGGAGGCACGGTGACTTCAGGCAGGAGGTCCTAGGTGGAATGTGAAGCCGAGGGTTAATCTGAGTGCCGCTCGACTAGGGCCATGCATAAGACTTGCACGCCAGGTGGGACGTGCCAGAACGGTGCTCCCGAACGAGGGCGAGTGCTACGGGAAAGGAAGCTGCTCCAAAAGAGAGGGCAGCGCGTTTCCCGACGCTCGGCATGCACAGAGTGCCTCCACAGGGCTACTGGCCTGGAGGTTGCTCAGCAGACCCACGGGGTCCTGTGGGTACTCAGTGTTCCCGCCGGGAGCGGGCTGCCCGCGCGGGCCTCCTAGGTGTCCAGAAAACCGTGCTGCAGTTAGAGATATGCAGAGCAGGGGCCACGGCCGCATGGAAACTGCTGCACGCCTCCGCTTCTGCACGGAAAGCAGGGCCTTACCTCCAGGCACGTGCTCACGCTGGGTGCCCCTTTGGCGCCACAGCGTGGTAAGCTGCTGGCTTTCTCCTCGAGCAGGGTGCCTTTAGGGGCGAGGTCCTCGCAGTAGTCAGAGCAGAGTGTTTTCTCATGGCCGCTCACACAAGGGCCACGACAAAAGACTTCCTGGGCACTTCGGACTCACCAGCAATGGGGTCCTGAGGCTGTCCGAGGACCCTGGAAATGCAGCTCCCCTCAAGGAACGGGCCGTGTGTTGCCCGTCACTCGGCACACGCAGAGGGCCTCCACCGGACAGACCAACGGGCCTCGATGTTGCTCAGCCGGCCCACAGGGGTCCGGAGGTACTCAGTGGCCCTGGAGGGACAATGATGCCCTCCCGAGAGACCTAGGAGTCTTCAGAAGGGTACTTCCTTGAAAACAAAGCAGAACAGCGACTAAGAGCTCATGGAAGCAGCTGCACGCCTCCCTCTCTGCCCGGCTACTCAGGACCTAAACGGGAGGCTAGTTCCCACCTTGAGTCTCCTTTTAGCTCGAGAGCTTGTCAGGCTGACCACCAGCCGCGGCCATGGAAGCACCTGGTTTAGACAGAGCAAACTCATTTTTTCCCCAGAAGCGTTCCTACAGGGTTCGCAGGCCGGTCAAGAGCAGGGAACTTCCGGTAGCTTCAAGGCAGCGTGCACACGCAGCCTTCCAAATGGGAAAGCAAGGCTACTCCCAGCGGGCCCCCGTTTCCATGGGCACACTCAGCGTACACCCCTGTGGTCTCTAACGAGTCCAAAGAGACACAGGTTACCCTGTGTCTCCTTCCCTGAATCAACTTCTCGAAGTAGGGTGTTCGGCATCCAGCGAACTGCCTCAACCAAGGGATGCCTTCGCAGCTCCTCTGGGCCTGCCCCTCGTGAGGCAGCCCGCAACCATTCAGCCACCTACTGCCAAACCAGCCCAGAAGGACGTGATCTCGGCTCAACGGCGGATGCTATGAAGGGTTGGGCCTGTTTAGTATGTGGATCAGAGACCTCCTGAGAATACCAGGTGCTATAGACTTTTGGCCTCCCGCTCTGCATTCTCCTTTTGTCGCCCGTGGCGTTGGCGGCTATCTCTGCCCCCCGCCGGGTACCTCTGCAGGCCCCACCTCCTCATGCCCCTCCCAGCACAGCAAGCATCTGAGGGGGCTCTCCCCGCCTGCCTGACCGCACAGGTAGCCAGAAGGCGTCCCTGGAAGGCAGCAGCACACCAGACGCTCCGGGGGTGGCCTGATGCGACCCAGACATGGACGCGGACACGGGTGCCGTCCGAGCGGCCCGTGAGCCCCGCTAACTGCACCTGACCTCACCCAATGGAGCAGAGCCCCGTCGCCACCACCTGTCCGCCTGGGTGTCTCTCCACAGCTCCATACGGAAAATGCCACCCCTCTGCCGTTTCGCTCTGGCTGGGGGCGGGAGCGGAATCGAGGGCGCTGGCCGCTTCCCCGGGGCTGCCAGCCACTTGGGGCGGGGTACTGAGCTCGGAACTGCGGCGTGGGGCAAGGGTGGCATTGCTTGATCTAAGGGGCTGTGCCAACTCAATGGTGGCTCCCAGTGGTTTCGGGCCAGCTTCTGTCGGTTAGGATGCCCGGGCACGTCTGCGTCCGGGCTGCGCCTAGCACAGCGTGTGCGGGCAGTTGGGATGCCCAAGGGACCGCGGGCCCCGGCCCCTGAAGCCTCCGGGGCCACGTACTTGTGAGCGGCCTGCGGGATCTGGGGTGGGGCGCCAAGCGCCGAAAAGTTTGCTGGGTCTAGCCCGCCCTGGGCTGGATGATCGCCAACATGCCCGCCACTCCCCTGTACCCTAGACCTCCGTTTCCCTGTCTAGACGGGCGGTGGGGCCCTGCTGGGTCGGGCGGGCCACTGGGCTGGAGGTAAGACCCAAGCGCCTGCTAAGCTGCACCTCAAGAGGCAGCCCACGACCCTGCAGCCACCTACTGCCAAACCAGCCCAGAGGGGCATGATCTCGGCTGGATCGCGGAAGCTAAGCAGGGTCGGGCCTGTTTGCTATTGTTGTTAGGGCTACTACTACTACTATCACAGTGCATGCCAAATACTACTACTATTATCAGTACTGCTGCTGCTGCTGCTACTACTGCTACTACTATTGCTACTAATAGTAATCCAGTGCATGGCAAATAATACTAAAGTTACTACTACTACTGCTACTAGTATCAATATTAGTAGTCCAGTGTATGGCAAATCTAATAGTACTACACGTATTACTGCTAATGCTAATACTACTACTGGTCCACTGCAGGTCTAATATTCTGCTACTTCTACTTAGCCCGGGACTTCTACTGCTGCTGCTACCACTAATACTATTAGTACTACAACAAGCCCAGTGCATGGAAAATACTACTACTATTAACACTACTGCTGCTACTACTTCTACTGCTGCTGCTACTACTGCTGCTGCTACTAGAAGTACTACTAGCCCAGTGCATGCCAAATACTACTACTATTACCAGTACTGCTGTTACTACTACTACTGTTGCTACGAGAATTACTAGTAGCCCGGTGCATGGCAACTACTACTACTATAAAATGTACTGCTGCTGATGCTGCTACTACTGCTACTACTTATAGTCCAGTGCATGGCAAATACTACTAGTATTACTACTAAGGCTGCTACTAATGCAGCTGCTGCTGCCACTACTACTGTGGTGGATACCTGTACTACAGCTACTACTACTATCGAAATGGATGGCAAACTACTACTACTTATACCACTACCACTGCTTCTACTACTGCTACTGCTTTTAATTCTACTGATGCTGCTACTACTATGACTACTACTAGCCCAGGCATGGCAAATAATACTATTCTTGTTACTACTAATGCTGCTGCTACTATTTCTACTAGTACTGCTACTACTTGTAGTCCAGTTCGTTGCAAATACTACTTCTATTACTACTACTGCTGCTGCTACGGCTACTACTAGTATTAATACTACTAGCCCAGTGCATGGCAAATATACTACAATTACTGCTAGAGCTGCTACTGTTACTACTACTACTGGACAACTGCAGGGCAAATCTGCTGCTACTACTATTGCTGCTGCTGCCACTTCTACTTCTCCTGCTACAACTACTGCTATGACTTCTACTACTAGCCCAGTGCATGGCAAATACTACTACTTTTACCACTACTGCTGCTGCTGCTACTGTTGCTGCTAATATTACTACAGCTGATTCTAGTACTGCTAGGAGACCAGTGCATGGCAAATACTACTACTATAAGAAGTACTGCTGCTGATGCTGCTACTAATGCTACTACATGTAGTCCAGTTCACAGCAAATACTACTATTACTACTAAGGCTGCTACTACTGCAGCTGCTGCTGCCACTACTACTGTGGCGGATACCACTACTACAGCTACTACTACTATCGCAATGCATGGCAAACTACTACTACAAATACCACTACCACTGCTTCTACTAATGCTACTGCTTCTAATTCTACTGTTACTGCTGCTAGCACTACTACTACTACTATCCCAGGCATGGCAAATTATACTACTCTTATTACTACTGCTGCTGCTGCTACTACATCTACCAGTAGTTCTATTACTTGTAGTCCAGTACTTATTACTACTGCTGCTGCTGCTACTACGTCTACCAGTACTTCTATTACTTGTAGTCCAGTGCATGGCAAATACCACTTCTATTACTACTCCTGCTGCTGCTGCTAATACTGCTACTACTAGCATTAATACTACTAACCCAGTGCATGGCAAATCTACTACAACTACGGCTATTTCAGCAACTGCTACTACTCTTACAGGCCCACTGCAGGGTAAATCTGCTGCCACTTGTACTGCTGCTCTCACATCTACTGGTGCTGCTACCACTACTACTACTACTGCTACTAAACCAGTTCATGGTAAATGCTACTACTATTACCACTACTGCTGCGACTACTACTAATGCTGCTACTACTACTACTGCTGTGACTAGTACCACTACTAGCCCTGTGATTGCAAATACTAGTAGTGTGTAGTAGTACTGCGGCTGCTACTTCTGCTACTACTTGTAGTACAGTGCATGGCAAACACTACTACTATTACCACAACTGCTACTACTACTACTGCTGCTGCTGCTACTATCACTGCTTCTGCAGCTACTTCTACAACTGCTGCTAATTCTACTACTAATTCTAGTCCATTGCATGGCATATATTTCTACTATTAACACTACTGTTGCTGCTGCTACTTCTGCGACTACTCCTGCTACTATGAGTAGTCCAGGGAATGGCAACTACTACTACCCTTACTACAACTGCTGCTGCTGCTATTACAGCTACTACTAGTGTTAATACTACTAGCCCAGTGCATGGCAAATCTTCTACTACTACTGCTACTTCTGATACTGCTACTACTATTACTGGGCCACTGCGGGGCAAATCTGCTGCTACTACTATTGCTGCTGTTGCCACTTCTACTTCTGCTGCTACCACTAGTACTATGACTTCTACTACTAGCCCACTGCATGGCAAATACTATTATTTTACCACTACTTCTGCTGCTGCTGCTAATATTACTACTGCTGCTACTAGTACTACTAGGAGCCCAGTGCATGGCAAATACTACTACTATAAGAAGTACTGCTGCTGCTGCTACTACTGCTACTACTACTATCAATACTAATAGCCCTGTGCATGGCAAATCTAATACTAGTACTGTTATTGCTGCTACTTCTACTACTACTACCCGCACCTTGCAGGGCAAATCTGCTCCAACTACTACTGCGGCTGCTGCCACTTCTACTGCTGCTGCCAGCACTACTAGTACTTCCCGCCCAATGCATGGTAAATACTACTATTACTACTACTGCTGCTGCTGTTGCTACTTCTACTGCTGCTGCTACTACTGCTACTAATATTCGCCCAGTGCATGGCAAATACTACTACAATTAGTACTACTGCTGCTGCTTGTACTAATGCTACTACTACTGCTACTACCCCTGTGTATGGCAAACCTACTACTACTACTTCTATGGCTGCTACTGCTACTAGAATTACTGCCCCACTGCAGGACAAGTCTGCTGCTACACTTACTGCTGCTGATGCCACTTCTATTGCTGGTGCTCACTCTACTACTGCTGCTACTACTAGTAGTCTAGTGCATGGCAAATACTACTATTACTACTACTTCTGCTGCTGCTACTACTGCTACCACTTCTATCAATACTACTAGCCTAGTGCATGGCAAATCTACTAGTACTACAACTATTAGTGCTAATGCTAATACTGCTACTTGCACATTGCAGGGCTAATCTGCTGCTACTACTACTGATGTTGCTGCCAATTCTACTTCTGCTTCTACCAATACAACTACTACTCCGACTACCCGGGTGCATTTCAAATACTACCAATTATACCACTACTGCTGCTACTACTACTACTGATGCTATCATTACTGCTGCTGCTACAAGTACTATTACTAGCCCAGTCCATGCCAAATACAACTACTCTTACCACTGCTGCTACTGCTGCTACTATTACTGCTGTTGCTCTTACGACTACTTCTGCTACTACTACTGCTACCACTTCTAATTCTACTGTTGCTGCTACTACTACTGTAACGACTACTACTAGCCCAGGGCATGGCAAATACTACTACTATTATTACTACTGCTGCTGCTGCTACTACTTCTACTAGTACTTCTATTACTTGTAGTCTAGTGCATGGGAAATACTACTTCTATTACTACTCCTGCTGCTGCTGCTAATACTGCTACTACTACTCCCAATACTACTAGCTTAGTGCATGGGAAATCTGCTACTACTACTGCTGTATCTGCTACCACTACTACTACTACTACTGGCCAGCTCCAGGGCAAATCTGCTGCTACTACTTCTGTTGCTGCTGCCACTTCTACTGCTGCTGCTACAACTACTACTACTGCTACTACTAGTAGTCCAGTGTATGGTAAATCCTAATACTACTAGTACTACTGCTGATGCAGCTTCTAGTGTTACTGCTACTACTGCTACTACTGCTAGTCCAGTGTATTGCAAATATAATTCTATTACTACTACTGCTGATGCTGCTACTACTGCTACTACTAATATCAATAGTACCAGCCAATTTCATGGCAAACCTACTACTACTCTTGCTATTGCTGCTGCTGCTACTACTACTGCTAACCCAGTGCATGGCAGATGCTACTACTATTACCACTACTGCTGCTGCTGCTGCTACTACTGCTGCTAATAGTAGTCCAGTGCGTGGCAAATACTACTAATATTACCACTACTGCTGCTGCTACTACTTCTACTACTACTATGAATATTACTAGCCCATTGCAAGGCAAATCTACTATTTCTACTGCTATTCCTAACACTTTTACTACTACTACTGGCCCAGTGCAGGGAAAATCTGCTGCTACTTCTAGTGCTGCCCCTGCCACTTCTATTGCTGCTGCTACAGCTACTACTATTACAACTATTGACTAGTGCATCAACAATACTACTACTATTAATATTACTGCTGCTTCTGGTGCTACTCCTGCTACTACTATTTGTCCAGTAAATGGCAAATACTACTACTCTTACTACTGCTTCTGATGCTGTTACTACTGCTACTACTACCATCAATACTACTAGCCCAATCTATTACTCCTACTGCTATTGCTGCTTCTTGTCCTACTACTACTGCCAACTGCAGTGCAAATTAGCTGCTACTACTACTGTTGCTGCTGTCACATCTACTGATGCTGATCCCACTACTACTACGACGACGACTAGTCCAGGGCATGGCAAATACTACTACAATTACCACTACTGGTTCTACTACAGCAGCTGCTATTTCTACTGCTGCTGCTACTACTAGCGTACTACTAGCCCAGTGCATGGCAAATGGTACTACTATTATTACTACTGCTGCTTCTGCTACTACTACTGCTAGTACTAGCAGTCCAGTGCATTTAAAACTCTACTACTATTTCTATTACTGCTGCTGCTACTACTGATGCTCCTACTACTGCTACTACTAGTAATCCAGTGCATGGCAAATATTATTAATAGTAATACTGCTGCTGCTGCTACTACTACTATAAATACTACTAGCCCAGTGCATGTCAAATATACTACTAATACTGCTATTGCTGCTTCCGTACTGGACCACTGCAGGGCAAATCTTCTGCTACTACTACTGCTTCTGCTGTCCGTTCTACTGCTGCTGCTTCCACTACTACTACAACTTCTACTAGTAGCCCAGCGCATGGCCAATACTACTACTATGATGATTACTGCTGCTACTACTAGTACTGCTGATGCTAATTTGATTGCTGCTGCTACTACTACTACTATTAGTTCAGTGTATGTCAAATACTAGTACTATTACTACTACCGCAGCTGCTGCTACTTCTGATACTACTTCTGCTACTACAGGTAGTGCAGTGAATGGCAAATACTATTAACACTACTGCTCAGGCTGCTGCTACTACTGCTACTACTACTGCTACTACTACTAGCACTGTTGCTGCTAATTCTACTGATGCTGCTGCTCTATGTGCTGCTACTACTACTACTAGTCAATGCATGGCAAATACTACTACTATTACTGCTTCTGCTGCTACTACTTCTGCTACTACTGCTACTATTAGTAGTCCAGTGTATATCAAATACTACTAGTATCACCACGACTGCTGCTACTACTTCGACTGCCGCTGCTACTTCTCCTGCTGCTCGTATTACTACAGCTACTACTAGCCCAGTGCGTGGTAAATACTACTACTATTACTACCACTGCTGCTTCTGCAGCTACTATTGCTACTACTACAAGTCCAGTGCATTGCAAACACATTGCTATTACTAGTAGTGCATTGCATTTAAAATACTACTATAATTACTACGTCTTCTGCTACTACTGTTACTACTAGTAGTACAGTGCATGGTAAATACAACTACAATTAATACTAATGCTGCTGCTGCTACCACTGCTACTACTAGTAGTAAAGTGCATGGCAAATACAACTAATATTACTACAACTGCTGTTGCTACTACTGCTACTACTCATATGAATACCACTAGGCCAGAGCATGGCAAATCTACTACTACAATTGCTATTGCTGCTACTGCTACTACTACTACTTACCCAGGGCGTGCCAAATACTACTACTGTTACCACTACTGCTGCTACTACTGCTGCTACTACTACTGCTACTCTTTCTAATTCTACTGCTTTTGCTACTACTACTACTACTACTATCCCAGGGCACGGCAAATAATACTACTATTATTACTACTGCTGCTGCTGCTGCTATTCTTGCTACTACTAGTATTAATACTACAGCCCAGTGCATGGCAAATCTACTAATACTACTGCTATTTCTGATTCTTCTACTACTACTGCTAGCCCACTGCAGGGCAAATCTGCTGCCACTAGTACTACTGCTGCCACTTCTACTGCTGCTGCGACCACTACTACTACTTCTACTAGCCTTGTTTATGGAAAATGCTACTACTATTACCACTACTGCTTCGACTACTACTAATGCGGCTACTACTACTGCTGCTGCTACTAATACCACTACTAGCCCAGTGCATGGTAATTACTAGTAGTGTAACTAGTAGTGCTGCTGCTGCTACTACTGCTACTACTTTTAGTACAGTGCATGGCAAATACTACTACTATAACCACAACTGCTAATACTACTACTACTGCTGCTGCTACTATTAATGCTGCTGCAGAAACTTCTACTCCTGCTTCTAAATCTACTAATTCTTCTACAATTCCAGTGCAAGGCAAATACTACTAATGTTACTACTACTGCTGCTATTGCTACGACTGCTACTACTAGTATCAATACAACTAACCTAGTGCATGGGAAATCCACTAGTACTACAACTGTTAGTGCTAATTCTAGTACTACTACTGGCCCACTGCAGGAAATATCTACTGCTACTATTACTGCTGCTGATGCCACTTCTCTTGCTGATGCTACCTCTACTACTACTGTTACTGCTAGTAGTCCATTGCACGGCAAATCAACTACTACTAATTCTATTGCTGCTACTGCTACTACTACTACTTGCCCACTGCAGGGCAAATCTGGTGCTACTACTACTGCTGCTGTGGCCAATTCTACTGCCGCAACTTCCACTAAAATTACTACTAGCCCAGTGCATGGCAAATACTAATTCTATTACCACTACTGCTGCTACTTCTACTGCTGCTGCTGCTGCATCTACTTCTGCTGCTAGTACTACTATTACTGCTACTACCACGATCCTAGTGCATGGCAAATACTACTACTATTACCACAACTGCTGCTACTACTACTACTGCTGCTGCCACATCTACAGCTGCTGCTATTACTACTACTACTACTACCAGCAGAGTGCATGTCACATAGTACTAGCATTACTACTACTGCTGCTGCTGCTATTACTTCTACTACTGCTGCTACTACTAGTAATCCAGTGCATCGCAAGTACTATTCATACTACTACGGTTGCTGTTGCTACTACTACTATCAATACTACTACACCAGTTCATGGCACATATACTACTACTACTTCTATAGCTGCTACTGCTACTACTACTACTGGCCCACTGCAGGGCAAAACTTCTGCTACTACTATTGCTGCTGCTGGCACTTCTAATTCTGCTGCTACCACTACTACTATGACTTCTACTACTAGCCCAGCGCATGGGAAATACTACTACATTTACCACTACTGCTGCTACTACTACTACTGCTGCTGCTGCTACTACTGCTAATATTAGTTCAGTGCATGGTAAATACCACTACTATTACTACTTCCGCTGCTGCTGCTACTACTACTGCTACTACAAGTAGTGCAGTGCCTGGCAAATAGTTTTACTACTACTGCTGCTGCTACTACTGCTACTACTACTGCTACTACTACTAGTACTGTTGCTGATAATTCTACTGCTGCTGCTGCTACATATACTGCTACTACTACTAGTACTATTGCTGATAATTCTACTGCTGCTGCTACAACTACTACTAGTCCAGTGAATGGTAATACTACTGCTATTACTACTACTACTGCTTTAGCTGCTAGCACTGCTACTGCTAGTATTAATAACATTAGCACACTGTATGGCATGTCTATTAGTACTACACCTATTAGTGCTAATGCTATTACTACTACTGGCCCACTGCAGGTCAAAGCTTCTGCTACTTCTACTGCTGCTGCTGCCAGTTCTACTGCTGCTGCTACCACTACTACTACGACTACTACTAGCTCACTGCATGGCAAATACTACTACTACTACTGCTGCTACTACTGCTGCTGCAGCTGCTACTTCTACTGCTGCTGCTACTACTACTGCTTCTGCAGCTACTGGTACTGCTGCTGCTAATTCTACTACTACTACTAGTCCAGTGCATGGTAAATACTTTTACTATTAACACTACTGCTGCTGCTGCTACTACTGTTACTACTAAAATCAATACAACGTGCCCAGTGTATGGCAAATCTAGTACTAGTATTGCTATTTCTCCTATTGCTACTACTACTACTTACCCAGTGCTTGGCAGATACTACTACTATTACCACTACTGCTTCTGCTGCTGCTACTACTGCTACTACTACTGCTACTAATAGTAGTCCAGTGCATGGAAAGTACTACTCATATTACTACTGCTGCTGCTGCTGCTACTACTGTTACTACTAATATCAATACTGCTAACCCAGTGCATGGCAAATCTACTAGTACTACACCTATTAGTGCTAATGCTAATACTACTACTTGCACACTGTAGGGCAAATCTCCTCCTCCTCCTACTGATGTTGCTGCCAATTCAACTGCTGCTGCTACCAATACAACTACTACTACTACTACCACCTCAGTGGATTTCAAAGAGTACAAATATTACCACTACAGCTGCTGCTACTACTACTGCTGCTACTACTACTACTGCTGCTACTACTACTGCTGCTGCTACTAGTACAACTAGTAGCCCAGTCCGTGCCAAATACTACTACTATTACCACTACTGCTGCAACTACTGCTACTGCTGCTAGTACTACTACTTCTGCTACTACTGCTACTGCTTCAAATTTTGCTGCTGCTGCTACTACTTCTACTAACCCAGGGCATGGCAAAATAATACTACTGGCGCAGCTGCTACTATTTCTACTACTGCTTCTACTACTTGTAGTCCAGTGTATTGCAAATATTATTACTATTACTACTACTGCTGATGCTGCTACAACTGCTACTACTAATATCAATATTACTAGCGGAGTGCATGGCAAGTCTACTACTACTATTGCTATTGCTGCTAATGCTACTACTACTACTAACCCAGTGCATGGCCGATACTACTACTTATTACCACTTCTGCTGCTGCTGCTGCTACTACTGCTACTACTACTACTTCTACTAATAATAGTCCAGTTCATGGCAAATACTACTAATGTTACTACTACTTCTGCTGCTGCTACTACTACTACCAATACTACTAACCCAGTGCTTGCAAATCTACTAGTATTACACCTATTACTGCTAAGGCTAACACTACTATTTGCACACAGCGGGGCAAGTCTGCTGTTACTAGTACTGATATTCTGCCAATTCTACTGCTGCTGCTACCAATACAACTACTACTACTACTACTCCCACAGTGTATTTCAAACGCTACAAATATTACCACTACTGCTGCTACTTTTTACTACCGCTTCTACTAATACTGCTGCTGCTACTAGTACTACTACTAGCCCAGTCCATTCCAAGCACTACTACTATTATCACTATAGCTGCTACTAGTAGGGGTACTGCTGCTGTTACTATTACTGGTGATACTACTAATACTGCTGCTATTAGGACCCCTACTAGCCGAGTGCATGGCAAGTACTACTGCTATTACCACTTCTGCTGCTACCACCACTACTGCTGCTACAAATACTGCTGCTACTACTTTTGCTGCTGCTGCTGCTAGTACTACTACTATCACAGTGCATTTCAAATACTACAACTATTCCTATTCCTGCTGCTGCTGTTGCTACTACTACTACTATTACCGCTACGTCTAGTAGTCGAGCGCATGGCAAATACTACTACTATTACTACTGCTGCTGCTGCTGCTACTACTGCTACTACTTGTATCAATACTACTATCACAGTGCACAGTAAATCCCTACTACTACTCCTATTGCTTCTACTCTTACTACTACGACTGGCCCGGTGCAGTACATAACTGCTGTTACTACTACTGCTGCTGCTGCGTCTTCTACTATTGCTTCTACCACTACTACAATCCCAGTGCATCGTAAATAAAAATACTATTACCTCTACTGCTGCTACTACTACTGCTGCTGCTGCTACTTCTACTACTGCTGTTGTTACTACAACTACTACCTCCCCAGTGCGTGGCAAACACTACTACTATTACTACAACTGCTGTTGCTGCTACTACTTCTACTGCTACTACTAGTAGTGCAGTGCACGTCAAATACTACTACAATTACTAGACCTGCTGCTGCTGCTACTAGTGCTATTACTACTATCAATACTACTAGCTCAGTGCATGGCTAATCTACTACTATGACCGCTATGGCTGCTACCGCTACTACTACTACTACTGGCCAACTGCAGGGCAAATCTTCTTCCGCTACCACTGTTGCTGCCGGCCCTTTTTTGCTGTTGTTACCACCACTACTACTGCTACTATAGGAGTCCAGTGCATGGCAAATACTACTACTATGAGGACTGCTGCTGCTGCTAAAATGTTACTACTGCCGCTACTACTAGAACTGCAGTGCATTGTTATTACTAATAGTTTTACTACTACAGCTGATGCTGCTACTACTGTTACTACTAATATCAATATTACTAGACTAGTGCATTGCAAATCTACTACTACTATTGCAGTTCGCAGGGCTCGCGGGCCGCACGGATGGCACCCGTGTCCGCGGCCATGTCTGGGTCGCGTCAGGCCACCCCCGGAGCGTCTGGTGTGTCGCTGCCTTCCAGGGACGCCTTCTGGCCGCCTGGCCGGTCAGGCAGGCGGGGAGCGCCCCGTCAGACGCTTGCTGTGGTGGGAGGGGCCTGAGGAGGTGGGGCCTGCAGAGGTACCAGGCGTGGGCAGAGATAGCCGCCGCCGCGGGCGACAAAAGGAGAATGCAGAGCGGGAGGCCAAAAGCCTATAGCACCCGGTATTCCCAGGAGGTCTCCCATTCCCGTACTAAACAGGCCCGACCCTTCTTAGCTTCCGCAATTGAGCCGAGATCACGCCCTCTGGGCTGGTTTGGAAATAGGTGGCTGCAGGGTCGCGGGCTGCCTCTTGAGGCGCAGCTTAGCAGGCGCTTGGGTCATACCACCAGTCCAGCGGCCCGCCCGATCCAGCAGAGTCCTGCCGCCTGCCTAGACAGGGAAACGGAGGTCTAGGCTACATGCAGGTGGCGGAGGTGTGGGCGACCAACCAGCCCAGGGCTGACGGGACCCAGCAAACTTTGCGGCGCTTCGCGCCCCACCCCAGATCACGCAGGCCGCTTACAAAGACGTGGACCCGGAGGCTACAGGGTCTGGGGCCCGCGGTCCCTTGGGCATCCCACCTGCCCGCCCACGCTGCGCCAGGCGCAGCCCAGATGCAGATGAGCCCGGCCGTCCTACCAGACAGAAGCTGGCCCGAAACCACTGGGAGCCACCATTGAGTTGGCAGGGCCCCTAGGATCAAGCAACGCCACCCTTGCCCCCACGCTGCAGTTCCGAGCTCAGTACCCCAACCCAAGTGGCCGGCAGCCCCGGGGAAGCTGGCCTCACCCACTGGAGCACAGCCCCTTCGCCGCCACCTGTCTGCCTGGCTGTCTCTCCACAGCTCCATATGGAAAATGCCACCCCTCTGCCTTTTCGCTCTGGCAGGAGGCGAGAGCGGGATTGAGGGCGCAGGCCGCTTCCCCGGAGCTGCCGGCCACTTGGGGTGGGGTACTGAGTTCGGAACTGCGGCGTGGGGGCAGGGGTGGCGTTGCTGGGTCTCAGGGGCCGTGCCAACACCATGGTGGCTCCCAATGGTTTCGTGACAGCTTCTCTCGGTTAGGAGGGCCGGGCACGTCTGCGTCCGGGCTGCGCCTAGCACAGCGTGGGCGGGCAGGTGGGATGCCCAAGGGACCGCGGGCCCCTGGCCCTGAAGCCTCCGGGGCCACATACTTGTGAGCGGCCTGCGAGATCTGGGGTGGGGCGCCAAGCGCCAAAAATTTGCTGGGTCCCGCCCGCCCTGGGCTGGATGGTCGCCAACATGCCCGCCACTCCCCTGTACCCTAGACCTCCGTTTCCCTGTCTAGACGGGCGGCGGGGCCCTGCCAGGTCGGGCGGGCCACTGGGCTGGAGGTTAGACCAAAGTGCCTGCTCAGCTGCGCCTCAAGAGGCAGCCCGCGACCCTGCAGCCACCTACTGCCAAACCAGCCCAGAGGGGCGTGATCTCGGCTGGATCGCGGAAGCTAAGCAGGGTCGGGCCTGTTTGCTATTGCTGTTAGGGCTACTACTACTACTATCACAGTGCATGCCAAATACTACTACTATTACCAGTACTGCTGCTGCTACTACTGCTACTACTATTGCTACTAATGGTAGTCCAGTACATCGCAAATAATATTATAGTTACTACTACTACTGCTACTAGTATCAATATTAGTAGTGCAGTGTATGGCAAATCTACTAGTACTACACCTATTACTGCTAATGCGAATACTACTACTGGTCCACTGCAGGTCTAATATTCTGCTACTTCTACTTAGCCCGGGACTTCTACTACTGCTGCTACCACTAATACTATTAGTACTACAACAAGCCCAGTGCATGGAAAATACTACTACTATTAACACTACTGCTGCTACTCCCACTACTGCTGCTACTCCTACTACTGCTGCTACTTGTACCCTTAGTAGCTCAGTGCATGGAGAATACTACTTGTATAACTACTCCTGTGTCTACTGTTTCTATTACTGCTACCACTGCAGCTACTACTAGTAGACCATTGCATGGCAAATACTACTACTATTACTACTGCTGCTGCTGATGATACTTCTGCTACTACTTCTGCTAGTACTAGCAGTCCAGTGCATGGCAAATACTACTTCTATTATTACTACTGCTGCTACTGCTACTACTATCCATCCTACTAGCTCAGTGCATGGCAAATCTACTACTAGTATTTCTATTGCTACTACTGCTACTACTCCTAATGTCACACTGCAGGGCAACTCTGGTGCTACTACTACTGCTGCTGCGGTCAATTCTAATGCTGTTGCTCCCATTATTACTACTGCTACTACTAGTAGTCCAGTGCATGGCAAATACTACTACTATTACCACAACTGCTGCTACTACTACTGCTGCTGCTATTTCTACTACTACTACTAGTCCAGTGCATGGCAAACACTAGTGCTATTACTAATACTGCTGCTGCTGCTCCTCCTACTTCTACTATTACTGCTACTACTAGCAGTCCTTTGCATTGCAAATACTACTACTATTACTACTACTGCTGCTAGTACTGCTACTACAATGATCTATAATACTAACCCAGTGCATGGCAAATCTACTATTACTACTTCTATTGCGGCTACTGCTAGTACTACTGCTAGACCAGTGCATGGCAGATACTACTACTATTACCACTATTGCTTCTGCTTCTAGTACTGCTGCTTCTACTATGGCTGCTGCTTCTTCTACAGCTGCTGCTGCTACTACTACTCATCCTAGCCCTGTTCGTGGAAAATACTGCTACTATTACTACTACTGATGCTGCTGCTACTACTGCCACTACTAATACCAATACTACTCGACCAGTGCATGGTAAATCTACTACTACTCTTGCTAGTGCTGCGACTGCTCCTACTAGTAGCAGCCCAGTGATTAGCAAATACTACTACTATTACCACTACTGCTGCTGCTATTACTACTGCAGCTACTAGTAGTGCTGCTGCTGCTGCTGCTACTACTACTATCTCCGTGCATGGCAAATACTTCTACTATTACTACTACTGCTGCTGCTGCTGCTACTACTACTACTACTACTCCTGCCACTGATAGTAGTGCAGTGCATGGCAAGTACTACTACTGTTTCTACTACTGCTGCTGCCACTTTTGTTGCTGTCACTACCACTACTGCTACTACTAGTACTCCAGTGTATGGCAAATACTGCTTCTATTACTACTACTGCTGCCGTTGCTGCTACTGCTACTACTACTGCTACAACTTGCACCCAGTAAATTGCAAACATTACAACTATTACTTCTACTGCTGCTGCTGCTTCTACTGATACTACTGCTACTGCTTCTACTTCTCCTGCTGCTGCTTCTACTACTACCACTACTAGTCCCAGTGCAAGGTAAATAATACGATTATTACGACTACTGCTGCTTCTGCTAGTACTGCTGCTACTACTGCTACTACTGGTAGTCCAGTGCATGAAAAATACTCTTACTACTACTGCTGCAGCTGCTGCTACTACTGCTGCTACTACTGCTACTACTAGTGATCCAGTGCATGGCAAATACAACAAATATTACTACTACTGATGTTGCCTCTACTACTGCTAATACTACTATCAATGCTACTAGCCAGTGCATGGCAAATATACTACTACTGCTGCTATTGCTGCTACTTCCACTACTACTACTGGCCCACTGCTGGGCAAATCATCTGCCACTTCTACTGCTGCTGCTGCTACAACTACTACTACTACTACTAGCCCATTGCATCTCAAATACTACTACTATTACCACTACTGCTGTTAGTCCTACTACTGCTGCTAGTCCTATTACTGCTGCTACTTGTACTATTACTATCCCAGTGCATGGAATGTACTACTAGTAAAGCTACTCCTACGTCTGCTTTTTCTACTACTGCTTCTGCTACTGCTACTACTAGTAGACCAGTGTGTGGCAAATACTACTACTATTACTACTGCTGCTGCTGCTACTACTGCTATTACTAGTAGTCCAGGGAATGGCAAATACTACTACTATCACTACTACTGCTGCTGCTGCTACTACTACTGCTCCTTCTACTGCAACTACTAGTAGTCCAGCCCTTGGCAAATACTACTACTATGACTATGACTGCTGCTAATGCTACCACTGCTACTACTACTAATCCTGTCCGTGGCAAATGCTACTCTATTACTACTACTGCTGCAGCAGCGGCTACTGCTACTACTAATATCAATACTACGAGCCCAGTGCATGGCAAGTCTACCTCTACTGTTACTATTGCTGCTACTGCTACTACTACTTCTTACGCAGTGCATGGCAGATACTACTTCTATTACCACTGTTGCTGCTACCTCTACTGCTGCTGCAGCTACATCTACTGCTGCTGCTATTTCTATTACTACTTCTACTACTAGCACAGTGCGTGGCAAATAGTACTAGTATTACTACTACCTCTGCTGCTGTTGCTATGACTTCTAGTACTACTGCTATTACTAGTAATCCAGTGTGTCGCAAATACTATTCATACTACTACTGCTGCTGTTGCTACTACTACTATCAATACTACTAGCCCAGTGCATGGCCAATATACTACTACTACTGCTATAGCTGCTACTGCTACTACTACTAGTGGCCCACTGCAGGGCAAATCTGCTGCTACTCTTACTGCTGCTTATGCCACTTCTATTCCTGGTGCTACCTCTACTACTGCTGCTACTACTAGTAGTCTAGTGCATGGCAAATACTACTATTACTACTACTTCTGCTGCTGCTACTACTGCTACTACTAGTATCAATACTACTATCCCAGTGCATGGCAAATCTACTAGTACTACACCTATTAGTGCTAATGCTAATACTGCTACTTGAACACTGCAGGGCCAATCTGCTGCTACTACTACCGACGTTGCTGCTAATTCTACTTCTGCTGCTACCAATACAACTACTACTCCTAGTACCCCAGTGCATTTCAAATACTACCAATATTACCAGTACAGTTGCTACTACTACAGCTGCTGCTACTAGTACTATTACTAGCCCAGTCCATGCCAAATACTACTACTATTACCACTGCTGCTACTTCTGCTACTATAACTGCTGTTGCTCTTACGACTACTTCTGCTACTACTACTGCTACCGCTTCTAATTCTACTGTTGCTGCTACTACTACTATTACGACTGCTACTAGCCCAGGGCATGGCAAATAATACTACTATTATTACTACTGCTGCTGCTGCTACTACTTCTACTAGTACTTCTATTACTTGTAGTCTAGTACATGGGGAATACTACTTCTATTACTACTCCTGCTGCTGCTGCTAATACTGCTACTACTACTACCAATACTACTAGCTTAGTGCATGGGAAATCTGCTACTACTACTGCTGTATCTGCTACCGCTACTACTACTACTACTGGCCAGCTCCAGGGTAAATCTGCTGCTACTACTTCTGTTGCTGCTGCCACTTCTACTGCTGTTGCTACAACTACTACAACTGCTACTACTAGTAGTCCAGTGTATGGTAAATCCTAATACTACTAGTACTACTGCTGATGCAGCTTCTAGTGTTACTGCTACTACTGCTACTAGTGCTAGTCCAGTGTATTGCAAATATAATTCTATTACTACTACTGCTGATGCTGCTACTACTGCTACTACTAATATCAATAGTACCAGCCAATTTCATGGCAAACCTACTACTACTATTGCTATTGCTGCTGCTGCTACTA
Source organism: Delphinapterus leucas (assembly GCF_059928025.1). NCBI lineage: Eukaryota > Metazoa > Chordata > Mammalia > Artiodactyla > Monodontidae > Delphinapterus > Delphinapterus leucas. The sequence goes on along the minus strand of NW_028322262.1, from coordinate 2,254,502 downwards.
CTACTGCTAACCCAGTGCATGGCAGATGCTACTACTATTACCACTACTGCTGCTGCTGCTGCTACTACTGCTGCCAATAGTAGTCCAGTGCGTGGCAAATACTACTAATATTACTACTACTGCCGCTGCTACTACTTCTACTACTACTATGAATATTACTAGCCCATTGCAAGGCAAATCTACTATTTCTACTTCTATTCCTAACACTTTTACTACTACTACTGGCCCAGTGCAGGGAAAATCTGCTGCTACTTCTAGTGCTGCCCCTGCCACTTCTATTGCTGCTGCTACAGCTACTACTATTACAACTATTGACTAGTGCATCAACAATACTACTACTATTAATATTACTGCTGCTTCTGGTGCTACTGCTGCTACTACTATTTGTCCAGTAAATGGCAAATACTACTACTCTTACTACTGCTTCTGATGCTGTTACTACTGCTACTACTACCATCAATACTACTAGCCCAATCTATTACTCCTACTGCTATTGCTGCTTCTTGTCCTACTACTACTGCCAACTGCGGTGCAAGTTAGCTGCTACTACTACTGTTGCTGCTGTCACATCTACTGATGCTGATCCCACTACTACTACTACGACGACTAGTCCAGTGCATGGCAAATACTACTACAATTACCACTACTGGTTCTACTACAGCAGCTGCTATTTCTACTGCTGCTGCTTCTACTAGTGTACTACCAGCCCAGTGCATGGAAAATGGTACTACTATTATTACTACTGCTGCTTCTGCTACTACTACTGCTAGTACTAGCAGTCCAGTGCATTTAAAATTCTACTACTATTTCTATTACTGTTGCTGCTACTACTGATGCTCCTACTACTGCTACTACTAGTAATCCAGTGCATGGCAAATATTATTAATAGTAATACTGCTGCTGCTGCTACTACTACTATAAATACTACTAGCCCAGTGCATGTCAAATATACTACTAATACTGCTATTGCTGCTTCCGCTACTATTACTACTGGCCCACTGCAGGGCAAATCTTCTGCTACTACTACTGCTTCTGCTGTCCGTTCTACTGCTGCTGCTTCCACTACTACTACAACTTCTACTAGTAGCCCAGCGCATGGCCAATACTACTACTATGATGATTACTGCTGCTACTACTAGTACTGCTGATGCTAATTTGATTGCTGCTGCTACTACTACTACTATTAGTTCAGTGTATGTCAAATGCTAGTACTATTACTACTACCGCAGCTGCTGCTACTTCTGATACTACTTCTGCTACTACAGGTAGTGCAGTGAATGGCAAATACTATTAACACTACTGCTCAGGCTGCTGCTACTACTGCTACTACTACTGCTACTACTACTAGCACTGTTGCTGCTAATTCTACTGATGCTGCTGCTCTATGTGCTGCTACTACTACTACTAGTCAATGCATGGCAAATACTACTACTATTACTGCTTCTGCTGCTACTACTTCTGCTACTACTGCTACTATTAGTAGTCCAGTGTATATCAAATACTACTAGTATCACCACGACTGCTGCTACTACTTCGACTGCCGCTGCTACTTCTCCTGCTGCTCGTATTACTACAGCTACTACTAGCCCAGTGCGTGGTAAATACTACTACTATTACTACCACTGCTGCTTCTGCAGCTACTGGTGCTACTACTATTGCTACTACTACAAGTCCAGTGCATTGCAAACACATTGCTATTACTAGTAGTGCATTGCATTTAAAATACTACTATAATTACTACGTCTGCTGCTACTACTGTTACTACTAGTAGTACAGTGCATGGTAAATACAACTACAATTAATACTAATGCTGCTGCTGCTACCACTGCTACTACTAGTAGTAAAGTGCATGGCAAATACAACTAATATTACTACAACTGCTGTTGCTACTACTGCTACTACTCATATGAATACCACTAGGCCAGAGCATGGCAAATCTACTACTACAATTGCTATTGCTGCTACTGCTACTACTACTACTTACCCAGGGCGTGCCAAATACTACTACTGTTACCACTACTGCTGCTACTACTGCTGCTACTACTACTGCTACTCTTTCTAATTCTACTGCTTTTGCTACTACTACTACTACTACTATCCCAGGGCACGGCAAATAATACTACTATTATTACTACTGCTGCTGCTGCTGCTATTCTTGCTACTACTAGTATTAATACTACAGCCCAGTGCATGGCAAATCTACTAATACTACTGCTATTTCTGATTCTTCTACTACTACTGCTAGCCCACTGCAGGGCAAATCTGCTGCCACTAGTACTACTGCTGCCACTTCTACTGCTGCTGCGACCACTACTACTACTTCTACTAGCCTTGTTTATGGAAAATGCTACTACTATTACCACTACTGCTTCGACTACTACTAATGCGGCTACTACTACTGCTGCTGCTACTAATACCACTACTAGCCCAGTGCATGGTAATTACTAGTAGTGTAACTAGTAGTGCTGCTGCTGCTACTACTGCTACTACTTTTAGTACAGTGCATGGCAAATACTACTACTATAACCACAACTGCTAATACTACTACTACTGCTGCTGCTACTATTAATGCTGCTGCAGAAACTTCTACTCCTGCTTCTAAATCTACTAATTCTTCTACAATTCCAGTGCAAGGCAAATACTACTAATGTTACTACTACTGCTGCTATTGCTACGACTGCTACTACTAGTATCAATACAACTAACCTAGTGCATGGGAAATCCACTAGTACTACAACTGTTAGTGCTAATTCTAGTACTACTACTGGCCCACTGCAGGAAATATCTACTGCTACTATTACTGCTGCTGATGCCACTTCTCTTGCTGATGCTACCTCTACTACTACTGTTACTGCTAGTAGTCCATTGCACGGCAAATCAACTACTACTAATTCTATTGCTGCTACTGCTACTACTACTACTTGCCCACTGCAGGGCAAATCTGGTGCTACTACTACTGCTGCTGTGGCCAATTCTACTGCCGCAACTTCCACTAAAATTACTACTAGCCCAGTGCATGGCAAATACTAATTCTATTACCACTACTGCTGCTACTTCTACTGCTGCTGCTGCTGCATCTACTTCTGCTGCTAGTACTACTATTACTGCTACTACCACGATCCTAGTGCATGGCAAATACTACTACTATTACCACAACTGCTGCCACTACTACTACTGCTGCTGCCACATCTACAGCTGCTGCTATTACTACTACTACTACTACCAGCAGAGTGCATGTCACATAGTACTAGCATTACTACTACTGCTGCTGCTGCTATTACTTCTACTACTGCTGCTACTACTAGTAATCCAGTGCATCGCAAGTACTATTCATACTACTACGGTTGCTGTTGCTACTACTACTATCAATACTACTACACCAGTTCATGGCACATATACTACTACTACTTCTATAGCTGCTACTGCTACTACTACTACTGGCCCACTGCAGGGCAAAACTTCTGCTACTACTATTGCTGCTGCTGGCACTTCTAATTCTGCTGCTACCACTACTACTATGACTTCTACTACTAGCCCAGCGCATGGGAAATACTACTACATTTACCACTACTGCTGCTACTACTACTACTGCTGCTGCTGCTACTACTGCTAATATTAGTTCAGTGCATGGTAAATACCACTACTATTACTACTTCCGCTGCTGCTGCTACTACTACTGCTACTACAAGTAGTGCAGTGCCTGGCAAATAGTTTTACTACTACTGCTGCTGCTACTACTGCTACTACTACTGCTACTACTACTAGTACTGTTGCTGATAATTCTACTGCTGCTGCTGCTACATATACTGCTACTACTACTAGTACTATTGCTGATAATTCTACTGCTGCTGCTACAACTACTACTAGTCCAGTGAATGGTAATACTACTGCTATTACTACTACTACTGCTTTAGCTGCTAGCACTGCTACTGCTAGTATTAATAACATTAGCACACTGTATGGCATGTCTATTAGTACTACACCTATTAGTGCTAATGCTATTACTACTACTGGCCCACTGCAGGTCAAAGCTTCTGCTACTTCTACTGCTGCTGCTGCCAGTTCTACTGCTGCTGCTACCACTACTACTACGACTACTACTAGCTCACTGCATGGCAAATACTACTACTACTACTGCTGCTACTACTGCTGCTGCAGCTGCTACTTCTACTGCTGCTGCTACTACTACTGCTTCTGCAGCTACTGGTACTGCTGCTGCTAATTCTACTACTACTACTAGTCCAGTGCATGGTAAATACTTTTACTATTAACACTACTGCTGCTGCTGCTACTACTGTTACTACTAAAATCAATACAACGTGCCCAGTGTATGGCAAATCTAGTACTAGTATTGCTATTTCTCCTATTGCTACTACTACTACTTACCCAGTGCTTGGCAGATACTACTACTATTACCACTACTGCTTCTGCTGCTGCTACTACTGCTACTACTACTGCTACTAATAGTAGTCCAGTGCATGGAAAGTACTACTCATATTACTACTGCTGCTGCTGCTGCTACTACTGTTACTACTAATATCAATACTGCTAACCCAGTGCATGGCAAATCTACTAGTACTACACCTATTAGTGCTAATGCTAATACTACTACTTGCACACTGTAGGGCAAATCTCCTCCTCCTCCTACTGATGTTGCTGCCAATTCAACTGCTGCTGCTACCAATACAACTACTACTACTACTACCACCTCAGTGGATTTCAAAGAGTACAAATATTACCACTACAGCTGCTGCTACTACTACTGCTGCTACTACTACTACTGCTGCTACTACTACTGCTGCTGCTACTAGTACAACTAGTAGCCCAGTCCGTGCCAAATACTACTACTATTACCACTACTGCTGCAACTACTGCTACTGCTGCTAGTACTACTACTTCTGCTACTACTGCTACTGCTTCAAATTTTGCTGCTGCTGCTACTACTTCTACTAACCCAGGGCATGGCAAAATAATACTACTGGCGCAGCTGCTACTATTTCTACTACTGCTTCTACTACTTGTAGTCCAGTGTATTGCAAATATTATTACTATTACTACTACTGCTGATGCTGCTACAACTGCTACTACTAATATCAATATTACTAGCGGAGTGCATGGCAAGTCTACTACTACTATTGCTATTGCTGCTAATGCTACTACTACTACTAACCCAGTGCATGGCCGATACTACTACTTATTACCACTTCTGCTGCTGCTGCTGCTACTACTGCTACTACTACTACTTCTACTAATAATAGTCCAGTTCATGGCAAATACTACTAATGTTACTACTACTTCTGCTGCTGCTACTACTACTACCAATACTACTAACCCAGTGCTTGCAAATCTACTAGTATTACACCTATTACTGCTAAGGCTAACACTACTATTTGCACACAGCGGGGCAAGTCTGCTGTTACTAGTACTGATATTCTGCCAATTCTACTGCTGCTGCTACCAATACAACTACTACTACTACTACTCCCACAGTGTATTTCAAACGCTACAAATATTACCACTACTGCTGCTACTTTTTACTACCGCTTCTACTAATACTGCTGCTGCTACTAGTACTACTACTAGCCCAGTCCATTCCAAGCACTACTACTATTATCACTATAGCTGCTACTAGTAGGGGTACTGCTGCTGTTACTATTACTGGTGATACTACTAATACTGCTGCTATTAGGACCCCTACTAGCCGAGTGCATGGCAAGTACTACTGCTATTACCACTTCTGCTGCTACCACCACTACTGCTGCTACAAATACTGCTGCTACTACTTTTGCTGCTGCTGCTGCTAGTACTACTACTATCACAGTGCATTTCAAATACTACAACTATTCCTATTCCTGCTGCTGCTGTTGCTACTACTACTACTATTACCGCTACGTCTAGTAGTCGAGCGCATGGCAAATACTACTACTATTACTGCTGCTGCTGCTGCTGCTACTACTGCTACTACTTGTATCAATACTACTATCACAGTGCACAGTAAATCCCTACTACTACTCCTATTGCTTCTACTCTTACTACTACGACTGGCCCGGTGCAGTACATAACTGCTGTTACTACTACTGCTGCTGCTGCGTCTTCTACTATTGCTTCTACCACTACTACAATCCCAGTGCATCGTAAATAAAAATACTATTACCTCTACTGCTGCTACTACTACTGCTGCTGCTGCTACTTCTACTACTGCTGTTGTTACTACAACTACTACCTCCCCAGTGCGTGGCAAACACTACTACTATTACTACAACTGCTGTTGCTGCTACTACTTCTACTGCTACTACTAGTAGTGCAGTGCACGTCAAATACTACTACAATTACTAGACCTGCTGCTGCTGCTACTAGTGCTATTACTACTATCAATACTACTAGCTCAGTGCATGGCTAATCTACTACTACGACCGCTATGGCTGCTACCGCTACTACTACTACTACTGGCCAACTGCAGGGCAAATCTTCTTCCGCTACCACTGTTGCTGCCGGCCCTTTTTTGCTGTTGTTACCACCACTACTACTGCTACTATAGGAGTCCAGTGCATGGCAAATACTACTACTATGAGTACTGCTGCTGCTGCTAAAATGTTACTACTGCCGCTACTACTAGAACTGCAGTGCATTATTACTAATAGTTTTACTACTACAGCTGATGCTGCTACTACTGTTACTACTAATATCAATATTACTAGACTAGTGCATTGCAAATCTACTACTACTATTGCAGTTCGCAGGGCTCGCGGGCCGCACGGATGACACCCGTGTCCGCGGCCATGTCTGGGTCGCGTCAGGCCACCCCCGGAGCGTCTGGTGTGTCGCTGCCTTCCAGGGACGCCTTCTGGCCGCCTGGCCGGTCAGGCAGGCGGGGAGCGCCCCGTCAGACGCTTGCTGTGGTGGGAGGGGCCTGAGGAGGTGGGGCCTGCAGAGGTACCAGGCGTGGGCAGAGATAGCCGCCGCCGCGGGCGACAAAAGGAGAATGCAGAGCGGGAGGCCAAAAGCCTATAGCACCCGGTATTCCCAGGAGGTCTCCCATTCCCGTACTAAACAGGCCCGACCCTTCTTAGCTTCCGCAATTGAGCCGAGATCACGCCCTCTGGGCTGGTTTGGAAATAGGTGGCTGCAGGGTCGCGGGCTGCCTCTTGAGGCGCAGCTTAGCAGGCGCTTGGGTCATACCACCAGTCCAGCGGCCCGCCCGATCCAGCAGAGTCCTGCCGCCTGCCTAGACAGGGAAACGGAGGTCTAGGCTACATGCAGGTGGCGGAGGTGTGGGCGACCAACCAGCCCAGGGCTGACGGGACCCAGCAAACTTTGCGGCGCTTCGCGCCCCACCCCAGATCACGCAGGCCGCTTACAAAGACGTGGACCCGGAGGCTACAGGGTCTGGGGCCCGCGGTCCCTTGGGCATCCCACCTGCCCGCCCACGCTGCGCCAGGCGCAGCCCAGATGCAGATGAGCCCGGCCGTCCTACCAGACAGAAGCTGGCCCGAAACCACTGGGAGCCACCATTGAGTTGGCAGGGCCCCTAGGATCAAGCAACGCCACCCTTGCCCCCACGCTGCAGTTCCGAGCTCAGTACCCCACCCCAAGTGGCCGGCAGCCCCGGGGAAGCTGGCCTCACCCACTGGAGCACAGCCCCTTCGCCGCCACCTGTCTGCCTGGCTGTCTCTCCACAGCTCCATATGGAAAATGCCACCCCTCTGCCTTTTCGCTCTGGCCGGGGGCGAGAGCGGGATTGAGGGCGCAGGCCGCTTCCCCGGGGCTGCCGGCCACTTGGGGTGGGGTACTGAGTTCGGAACTGCGGCGTGGGGGCAGGGGTGGCGTTGCTGGGTCTCAGAGGCTGTGCCAACACAATGGTGGCTCCCAATGGTTTCGTGACAGCTTCTCTCGGTTAGGAGGGCCGGGCACGTCTGCGTCCGGGCTGCGCCTAGCACAGCGTGGGCGGGCAGGTGGGATGCCCAAGGGACCGCGGGCCCCGGGCCCTGAAGCCTCCGGGGCCACATACTTGTGAGCGGCCTGCGAGATCTGGGGTGGGGCGCCAAGCGCCAAAAATTTGCTGGGTCCCGCCCGCCCTGGGCTGGATGGTCGCCAACATGCCCGCCACTCCCCTGTACCCTAGACCTCCGTTTCCCTGTCTAGACGGGCGGCGGGGCCCTGCCAGGTCGGGCGGGCCGCTGGGCTGGAGGTTAGACCAAAGTGCCTGCTCAGCTGCGCCTCAAGAGGCAGCCCGCGACCCTGCAGCCACCTACTGCCAAACCAGCCCAGAGGGGCGTGATCTCGGCTGGATCGCGGAAGCTAAGCAGGGTCCGGCCTGTTTGCTATTGCTGTTAGGGCTACTACTACTACTATCACAGTGCATGCCAAATACTACTACTATTACCAGTACTGCTGCTGCTACTACTGCTACTACTATTGCTACTAATAGTAGTCCAGTACATCGCAAATAATATTATAGTTACTACTACTACTGCTACTAGTATCAATATTAGTAGTCCAGTGTATGGCAAATCTACTAGTACTACACCTATTACTGCTAATGCGAATACTACTACTGGTCCACTGCAGGTCTAATATTCTGCTACTTCTACTTAGCCCGGGACTTCTACTGCTGCTGCTACCACTAATACTGTTAGTACTACAACAAGCCCAGTGCATGGAAAATACTACTACTATTAACACTACTGCTGCTACTCCCACTACTGCTGCTACTCCTACTACTGCTGCTACTTGTACCCTTAGTAGCTCAGTGCATGGAGAATACTACTTGTATAACTACTCCTGTGTCTACTGTTTCTATTACTGCTACCACTGCAGCTACTACTAGTAGACCATTGCATGGCAAATACTACTACTATTACTACTGCTGCTGCTGCTGATACTTCTGCTACTACTTCTGCTAGTACTAGTAGTCCAGTGCATGGCAAATACTACTTCTATTATTACTACTGCTGCTACTGCTACTACTATCCATCCTACTAGCTCAGTGCATGGCAAATCTACTACTAGTACTTCTATTGCTACTACTGCTACTACTCCTAATGTCACACTGCAGGGCAACTCTGGTGCTACTACTACTGCTGCTGCGGTCAATTCTAATGCTGTTGCTCCCATTATTACTACTGCTACTACTAGTAGTCCAGTGCATGGCAAATACTACTACTATTACCACAACTGCTGCTACTACTACTGCTGCTGCTATTTCTACTACTACTACTAGTCCAGTGCATGGCAAACACTAGTGCTATTACTAATACTGCTGCTGCTGCTCCTCCTACTTCTACTATTACTGCTACTACTAGCAGTCCTTTGCATTGCAAATACTACTACTATTACTACTACTGCTGCTAGTACTGCTACTACAATGATCTATAATACTAACCCAGTGCATGGCAAATCTACTATTACTACATCTGTTGCGGCTACTGCTACTACTACTGCTAGACCAGTGCATGGCAGATACTACTACTATTACCACTATTGCTTCTACTTCTAGTACTGCTGCTTCTACTACGGCTGCTGCTTCTTCTACAGCTGCTGCTGCTACTACTACTCATCCTAGCCCTGTTCGTGGAAAATACTGCTACTACAACTGATGCTGATGCTGCTGCTACTACTGCCACTACTAATACCAATACTACTCGACCAGTGCATGGTAAATCTACTACTACCCTTGCTAGTGCTGCGACTGCTCCTACTAGTAGCAGCCCAGTGAATAGCAAATACTACTACTATTACCACTACTGCTGCTGCTATTACTACTGCAGCAACTAGTAGTGCTGGTGCTGCTGCTGCTACTACTACTATCTCCGTGCATGGCAAATACTTCTACTATTACTACTACTGCTGCTGCTGCTGCTACTACTACTACTACTACTCCTGCCACTGATAGTAGTGCAGTGCATGGCAAGTACTACTACTGTTTCTACTACTGCTGCTGCCACTTTTATTGCTGTCACTACCACTACTGCTACTACTAGTACTCCAGTGTATGGCAAATACTGCTTCTATTACTACTACTGCTGCAGTTGCTGCTACTGCTACTACTACTGCTACAACTTGCACCCAGTAAATTGCAAACATTACAACTCTTACTTCTACTGCTGCTGCTGCTTCTACTGATACTACTGCTACTGCTTCTACTTCTCCTGCTGCTGCTTCTACTACTACCACTACTAGTCCCAGTGCAAGGTAAATAATACGATTATTACGACTACTGCTGCTTCTGCTAGTACTGCTGCTACTACTGGTAGTCCAGTGCATGAAAAATACTCTTACTACTACTGCTGCAGCTGCTGCTACTACTGCTGCTAATACTGCTACTACTAGTGATCCAGTGCATGGCAAATACAACAAATATTACTACTACTGATGTTGCCTCTACTACTGCTAATACTACTATCAATGCTACTAGCCAGTGCATGGCAAATATACTACTACTGCTGCTATTGCTGCTACTTCCACTACTACTACTGGCCCACTGCTGGGCAAATCATCTGCCACTTCTACTGCTGCTGCTGCTACAACTACTACTACTACTACTACTACTAGCCCATTGCATCTCAAATACTACTACTATTACCACTACTGCTGTTAGTCCTACTACTCCTGCTAGTCCTATTACTGCTGCTACTTGTACTATTACTATCCCAGTGCACGGAATGTACTACTAGTAAAGCTACTCCTACGTCTGCTTTTTCTACTACTGCTTCTGCTACTGCTACTACTAGTAGACCAGTGTGTGGCAAATACTACTACTATTACTACTACTGCTGCTGCTGCTACTACTGCTACTACTACTGCTATTACTAGTAGTCCAGGGAATGGCAAATACTACTACTACTATCACTACTACTGCTGCTGCTGCTACTACTACTGCTCCTTCTACTGCAACTACTAGTAGTCCAGTCCTTGGCAAATACTACTACTATGACTATGACTGCTGCTAATGCTACCACTGCTACTACTACTAATCCTGTCCGTGGCAAATGCTACTCTATTACTACTACTGCTGCAGCAGCGGCTACTGCTACTACTAATATCAATACTACGAGTCCAGTGCGTGGCAAGTCTACCTCTACTGTTACTATTGCTGCTACTGCTACTACTACTTCTTACCCAGTGCATGGCAGATACTACTTCTATTACCACTGCTGCTGCTACCTCTACTGCTGCTGCTGCTATTACTATTACTACTTCTACTACTAGCACAGTGCGTGGCAAATAGTACTAGGATTACTACTACCGCTGCTGCTGTTGCTATGACTTCTAGTACTACTGCTACTACTAGTAATACAGTGTGTCAAAAATACTATTCATACTACTACTGCTGCTGTTGCTACTACTACTATCAATACTACTAGCCCAGTTCATGGCCAATATACTACTACTACTGCTATAGCTGCTACTGCTACTACTACTAGTGGCCCACTGCAGGGCAAATCTGCTGCTACTCTTACTGCTGCTTATGCCACTTCTATTCCTGGTGCTACCTCTACTACTGCTGCTACTACTAGTAGTCTAGTGCATGGCAAATACTACTATTACTACTACTTCTGCTGCTGCTACTACTGCTACTACTAGTATCAATACTACTATCCCAGTGCATGGCAAATCTACTAGTACTACACCTATTAGTGCTAATGCTAATACTGCTACTTGCACACTGCAGGGCCAATCTGCTGCTACTACTACCGACGTTGCTGCTAATTCTACTTCTGCTGCTACCAATACAACTACTACTCCTAGTACCCCAGTGCATTTCAAATACTACCAATATTACCAGTACTGTTGCTACTACTACTGCTGCTGCTACTAGTACTATTACTAGCCCAGTCCATGCCAAATACTACGACTATTACCACTGCTGCTACTTCTGCTACTATTACTGCTCTTGCTCTTACGACTACTTCTGCTACTACTACTGCTACCGCTTCTAATTCTACTGTTGCTGCTACTACTACTAGCCCAGGGCATGGCAAATACTACTACTATTATTACTACTGCTGCTGCTGCTACTACTTCTACTAGTACTTCTATTACTTGTAGTCTAGTGCATGGGAAATACTACTTCTATTACTACTCCTGCTGCTGCTGCTACTACTGCTACTACTACTACCAATACTACTAGCTTAGTGCATGGGAAATCTGCTACTACTACTGCTGTATCTGCTACCGCTACTACTACTACTACTGGCCAGCTCCAGGGCAAATCTGCTGCTACTACTTCTGTTGCTGCTGCCACTTCTACTGCTCTTGCTACAACTACTACTACTGCTACTACTAGTAGTCCAGTGTATGGTAAATCCTAATACTACTAGTACTACTGCTGATGCAGCTTCTAGTGTTACTGCTACTACTGCTACTACTGCTAGTCCAGTGTATTGCAAATATTATTCTAATACTACTACTGCTGATGCTGCTACTACTGCTACTACTAATATCAATAGTACCAGCCAATTTCATGGCAAACCTACTACTACTCTTGCTATTGCTGCTGCTGCTACTACTACTGCTAACCCAGTGCATGGCAGATGCTACTACTATTACCACTACTGCTGCTGCTGCTGCTACTACTGCTGCTAATAGTAGTCCAGTGCGTTTCAAATACTACTAATATTACCACTACTGCCGCTGCTACTACTTCTACTACTACTATGAATATTACTAGCCCATTGCAAGGCAAATCTACTATTTCTACTTCTATTCCTAACACTTTTACTACTACTACTGGCCCAGTGCAGGGAAAATCTGCTGCTACTTCTAGTGCTGCCCCTGCCACTTCTATTGCTGCTGCTACAGCTACTACTATTACAACTATTGACTAGTGCATCAACAATACTACTACTATTAATATTACTGCTGCTTCTGGTGCTACTACTGCTACTACTATTTGTCCAGTAAATGGCAAATACTACTACTCTTACTACTGCTTCTGATGCTGTTACTACTGCTACTACTACCATCAATACTACTAGTCCAATCTATTACTCCTACTGCTATTGCTGCTTCTTGTCCTACTACTACTGCCAACTGCAGTGCAAGTTAGCTGCTACTACTACTGTTGCTGCTGTCACATCTACTGATGCTGATCCCACTACTACTACTACGACGACTAGTCCAGTGCATGGCAAATACTACTACAATTTCCACTACTGGTTCTACTACAGCAGCTGCTATTTCTACTGCTGCTGCTACTACTAGTGTACTACTAGCCCAGTGCATGGCAAATGGTACTACTATTATTACTACTGCTACTTCTGCTACTACTACTGCTAGTACTAGCAGTCCAGTGCATTTAAAATTCTACTACTATTTCTATTACTGCTGCTGCTACTACTGATGCTCCTACTACTGCTACTACTAGTAATCCAGTGCATGGCAAATATTATTAATAGTAATACTGCTGCTGCTGCTACTACTACTATAAATACTACTAGCCCAGTGCATGTCAAATATACTACTAATACTGCTATTCCTGCTTCCGCTACTATTACTACTGGCCCACTGCAGGGCAAATCTTCTGCTACTACTACTGCTTCTGCTGTCCGTTCTACTGCTGCTGCTTCCACTACTACTACAACTTCTACTAGTAGCCCAGCGCATGGCCAATACTACTACTATGATGATTACTGCTGCTACTACTAGTACTGCTGATGCTAATTTGATTGCTGCTGCTACTACTACTACTATTAGTTCAGTGTATGTCAAATGCTAGTACTATTACTACTACCGCAGCTGCTGCTACTTCTGATACTACTTCTGCTACTACAGGTAGTGCAGTGAATGGCAAATACTATTAACACTACTGCTCAGGCTGCTGCTACTACTGCTACTACTACTGCTACTACTACTAGCACTGTTGCTGCTAATTCTACTGATGCTGCTGCTCTATGTGCTGCTACTACTACTACTAGTCAATGCATGGCAAATACTACTACTATTACTGCTTCTGCTGCTACTACTTCTGCTACTACTGCTACTATTAGTAGTCCAGTGTATATCAAATACTACTAGTATCACCACGACTGCTGCTACTACTTCGACTGCCGCTGCTACTTCTCCTGCTGCTCGTATTACTACAGCTACTACTAGCCCAGTGCGTGGTAAATACTACTACTATTACTACCACTGCTGCTTCTGCAGCTACTATTGCTACTACTACAAGTCCAGTGCATTGCAAACACATTGCTATTACTAGTAGTGCATTGCATTTAAAATACTACTATAATTACTACGTCTGCTGCTACTACTGTTACTACTAGTAGTACAGTGCATGGTAAATACAACTACAATTAATACTAATGCTGCTGCTGCTACCACTGCTACTACTAGTAGTAAAGTGCATGGCAAATACAACTAATATTACTACAACTGCTGTTGCTACTACTGCTACTACTCATATGAATACCACTAGGCCAGAGCATGGCAAATCTACTACTACAATTGCTATTGCTGCTACTGCTACTACTACTACTTACCCAGGGCGTGCCAAATACTACTACTGTTACCACTACTGCTGCTACTACTGCTGCTACTACTACTGCTACTCTTTCTAATTCTACTGCTTTTGCTACTACTACTACTACTACTATCCCAGGGCACGGCAAATAATACTACTATTATTACTACTGCTGCTGCTGCTGCTATTCTTGCTACTACTAGTATTAATACTACAGCCCAGTGCATGGCAAATCTACTAATACTACTGCTATTTCTGATTCTTCTACTACTACTGCTAGCCCACTGCAGGGCAAATCTGCTGCCACTAGTACTACTGCTGCCACTTCTACTGCTGCTGCGACCACTACTACTACTTCTACTAGCCTTGTTTATGGAAAATGCTACTACTATTACCACTACTGCTTCGACTACTACTAATGCGGCTACTACTACTGCTGCTGCTACTAATACCACTACTAGCCCAGTGCATGGTAATTACTAGTAGTGTAACTAGTAGTGCTGCTGCTGCTACTACTGCTACTACTTTTAGTACAGTGCATGGCAAATACTACTACTATAACCACAACTGCTAATACTACTACTACTGCTGCTGCTACTATTAATGCTGCTGCAGAAACTTCTACTCCTGCTTCTAAATCTACTAATTCTTCTACAATTCCAGTGCAAGGCAAATACTACTAATGTTACTACTACTGCTGCTATTGCTACGACTGCTACTACTAGTATCAATACAACTAACCTAGTGCATGGGAAATCCACTAGTACTACAACTGTTAGTGCTAATTCTAGTACTACTACTGGCCCACTGCAGGAAATATCTACTGCTACTATTACTGCTGCTGATGCCACTTCTCTTGCTGATGCTACCTCTACTACTACTGTTACTGCTAGTAGTCCATTGCACGGCAAATCAACTACTACTAATTCTATTGCTGCTACTGCTACTACTACTACTTGCCCACTGCAGGGCAAATCTGGTGCTACTACTACTGCTGCTGTGGCCAATTCTACTGCCGCAACTTCCACTAAAATTACTACTAGCCCAGTGCATGGCAAATACTAATTCTATTACCACTACTGCTGCTACTTCTACTGCTGCTGCTGCTGCATCTACTTCTGCTGCTAGTACTACTATTACTGCTACTACCACGATCCTAGTGCATGGCAAATACTACTACTATTACCACAACTGCTGCTACTACTACTACTGCTGCTGCCACATCTACAGCTGCTGCTATTACTACTACTACTACTACCAGCAGAGTGCATGTCACATAGTACTAGCATTACTACTACTGCTGCTGCTGCTATTACTTCTACTACTGCTGCTACTACTAGTAATCCAGTGCATCGCAAGTACTATTCATACTACTACGGTTGCTGTTGCTACTACTACTATCAATACTACTACACCAGTTCATGGCACATATACTACTACTACTTCTATAGCTGCTACTGCTACTACTACTACTGGCCCACTGCAGGGCAAAACTTCTGCTACTACTATTGCTGCTGCTGGCACTTCTAATTCTGCTGCTACCACTACTACTATGACTTCTACTACTAGCCCAGCGCATGGGAAATACTACTACATTTACCACTACTGCTGCTACTACTACTACTGCTGCTGCTGCTACTACTGCTAATATTAGTTCAGTGCATGGTAAGTACCACTACTATTACTACTTCCGCTGCTGCTGCTACTACTACTGCTACTACAAATAGTGCAGTGCCTGGCAAATAGTTTTACTACTACTGCTGCTGCTACTACTGCTACTACTACTGCTACTACTACTAGTACTGTTGCTGATAATTCTACTGCTGCTGCTGCTACATATACTGCTACTACTACTAGTACTATTGCTGATAATTCTACTGCTGCTGCTACAACTACTACTAGTCCAGTGAATGGTAATACTACTGCTATTACTACTACTACTGCTTTAGCTGCTAGCACTGCTACTGCTAGTATTAATAACATTAGCACACTGTATGGCATGTCTATTAGTACTACACCTATTAGTGCTAATGCTATTACTACTACTGGCCCACTGCAGGTCAAAGCTTCTGCTACTTCTACTGCTGCTGCTGCCAGTTCTACTGCTGCTGCTACCACTACTACTACGACTACTACTAGCTCACTGCATGGCAAATACTACTACTACTACTGCTGCTACTACTGCTGCTGCAGCTGCTACTTCTACTGCTGCTGCTACTACTACTGCTTCTGCAGCTACTGGTACTGCTGCTGCTAATTCTACTACTACTACTAGTCCAGTGCATGGTAAATACTTTTACTATTAACACTACTGCTGCTGCTGCTACTACTGTTACTACTAAAATCAATACAACGTGCCCAGTGTATGGCAAATCTAGTACTAGTATTGCTATTTCTCCTATTGCTACTACTACTACTTACCCAGTGCTTGGCAGATACTACTACTATTACCACTACTGCTTCTGCTGCTGCTACTACTGCTACTACTACTGCTACTAATAGTAGTCCAGTGCATGGAAAGTACTACTCATATTACTACTGCTGCTGCTGCTGCTACTACTGTTACTACTAATATCAATACTGCTAACCCAGTGCATGGCAAATCTACTAGTACTACACCTATTAGTGCTAATGCTAATACTACTACTTGCACACTGTAGGGCAAATCTCCTCCTCCTCCTACTGATGTTGCTGCCAATTCAACTGCTGCTGCTACCAATACAACTACTACTACTACTACCACCTCAGTGGATTTCAAAGAGTACAAATATTACCACTACAGCTGCTGCTACTACTACTGCTGCTACTACTACTACTGCTGCTACTACTACTGCTGCTGCTACTAGTACAACTAGTAGCCCAGTCCGTGCCAAATACTACTACTATTACCACTACTGCTGCAACTACTGCTACTGCTGCTAGTACTACTACTTCTGCTACTACTGCTACTGCTTCAAATTTTGCTGCTGCTGCTACTACTTCTACTAACCCAGGGCATGGCAAAATAATACTACTGGCGCAGCTGCTACTATTTCTACTACTGCTTCTACTACTTGTAGTCCAGTGTATTGCAAATATTATTACTATTACTACTACTGCTGATGCTGCTACAACTGCTACTACTAATATCAATATTACTAGCGGAGTGCATGGCAAGTCTACTACTACTATTGCTATTGCTGCTAATGCTACTACTACTACTAACCCAGTGCATGGCCGATACTACTACTTATTACCACTTCTGCTGCTGCTGCTGCTACTACTGCTACTACTACTACTTCTACTAATAATAGTCCAGTTCATGGCAAATACTACTAATGTTACTACTACTTCTGCTGCTGCTACTACTACTACCAATACTACTAACCCAGTGCTTGCAAATCTACTAGTATTACACCTATTACTGCTAAGGCTAACACTACTATTTGCACACAGCGGGGCAAGTCTGCTGTTACTAGTACTGATATTCTGCCAATTCTACTGCTGCTGCTACCAATACAACTACTACTACTACTACTCCCACAGTGTATTTCAAACGCTACAAATATTACCACTACTGCTGCTACTTTTTACTACCGCTTCTACTAATACTGCTGCTGCTACTAGTACTACTACTAGCCCAGTCCATTCCAAGCACTACTACTATTATCACTATAGCTGCTACTAGTAGGGGTACTGCTGCTGTTACTATTACTGGTGATACTACTAATACTGCTGCTATTAGGACCCCTACTAGCCGAGTGCATGGCAAGTACTACTGCTATTACCACTTCTGCTGCTACCACCACTACTGCTGCTACAAATACTGCTGCTACTACTTTTGCTGCTGCTGCTGCTAGTACTACTACTATCACAGTGCATTTCAAATACTACAACTATTCCTATTCCTGCTGCTGCTGTTGCTACTACTACTACTATTACCGCTACGTCTAGTAGTCGAGCGCATGGCAAATACTACTACTATTACTACTGCTGCTGCTGCTGCTACTACTGCTACTACTTGTATCAATACTACTATCACAGTGCACAGTAAATCCCTACTACTACTCCTATTGCTTCTACTCTTACTACTACGACTGGCCCGGTGCAGTACATAACTGCTGTTACTACTACTGCTGCTGCTGCGTCTTCTACTATTGCTTCTACCACTACTACAATCCCAGTGCATCGTAAATAAAAATACTATTACCTCTACTGCTGCTACTACTACTGCTGCTGCTGCTACTTCTACTACTGCTGTTGTTACTACAACTACTACCTCCCCAGTGCGTGGCAAACACTACTACTATTACTACAACTGCTGTTGCTGCTACTACTTCTACTGCTACTACTAGTAGTGCAGTGCACGTCAAATACTACTACAATTACTAGACCTGCTGCTGCTGCTACTAGTGCTATTACTACTATCAATACTACTAGCTCAGTGCATGGCTAATCTACTACTATGACCGCTATGGCTGCTACCGCTACTACTACTACTACTGGCCAACTGCAGGGCAAATCTTCTTCCGCTACCACTGTTGCTGCCGGCCCTTTTTTGCTGTTGTTACCACCACTACTACTGCTACTATAGGAGTCCAGTGCATGGCAAATACTACTACTATGAGGACTGCTGCTGCTGCTAAAATGTTACTACTGCCGCTACTACTAGAACTGCAGTGCATTGTTATTACTAATAGTTTTACTACTACAGCTGATGCTGCTACTACTGTTACTACTAATATCAATATTACTAGACTAGTGCATTGCAAATCTACTACTACTATTGCAGTTCGCAGGGCTCGCGGGCCGCACGGATGGCACCCGTGTCCGCGGCCATGTCTGGGTCGCGTCAGGCCACCCCCGGAGCGTCTGGTGTGTCGCTGCCTTCCAGGGACGCCTTCTGGCCGCCTGGCCGGTCAGGCAGGCGGGGAGCGCCCCGTCAGACGCTTGCTGTGGTGGGAGGGGCCTGAGGAGGTGGGGCCTGCAGAGGTACCCGGCGTGGGCAGAGATAGCCGCCGCCGCGGGCGACAAAAGGAGAATGCAGGGCGGGAGGCCAAAAGCCTATAGCACCCAGTATTCCCAGGAGGTCTCCCATTCCCGTACTAAACAGGCCCGACCCTTCTTAGCTTCCGCAATTGAGCCGAGATCACGCCCTCTGGGCTGGTTTGGAAATAGGTGGCTGCAGGGTCGCGGGCTGCCTCTTGAGGCGCAGCTTAGCAGGCGCTTGGGTCATACCACCAGTCCAGCGGCCCGCCCGATCCAGCAGAGTCCTGCCGCCTGCCTAGACAGGGAAACGGAGGTCTAGGCTACATGCAGGTGGCGGAGGTGTGGGCGACCAACCAGCCCAGGGCTGACGGGACCCAGCAAACTTTGCGGCGCTTCGCGCCCCACCCCAGATCACGCAGGACGCTTACAAAGACGTGGACCCGGAGGCTACAGGGTCTGGGGCCCGCGGTCCCTTGGGCATCCCACCTGCCCGCCCACGCTGCGCCAGGCGCAGCCCAGATGCAGATGAGCCCGGCCGTCCTACCAGACAGAAGCTGGCCCGAAACCACTGGGAGCCACCATTGAGTTGGCAGGGCCCCTAGGATCAAGCAACGCCACCCTTGCCCCCACGCTGCAGTTCCGAGCTCAGTACCCCAACCCAAGTGGCCGGCAGCCCCGGGGAAGCTGGCCTCACCCACTGGAGCACAGCCCCTTCGCCGCCACCTGTCTGCCTGGCTGTCTCTCCACAGCTCCATATGGAAAATGCCACCCCTCTGCCTTTTCGCTCTGGCAGGAGGCGAGAGCGGGATTGAGGGCGCAGGCCGCTTCCCCGGGGCTGCCGGCCACTTGGGGTGGGGTACTGAGTTCGGAACTGCGGCGTGGGGGCAGGGGTGGCGTTGCTGGGTCTCAGGGGCCGTGCCAACACCATGGTGGCTCCCAATGGTTTCGTGACAGCTTCTCTCGGTTAGGAGGGCCGGGCACGTCTGCGTCCGGGCTGCGCCTAGCACAGCGTGGGCGGGCAGGTGGGATGCCCAAGGGACCGCGGGCCCCTGGCCCTGAAGCCTCCGGGGCCACATACTTGTGAGCGGCCTGCGAGATCTGGGGTGGGGCGCCAAGCGCCAAAAATTTGCTGGGTCCCGCCCGCCCTGGGCTGGATGGTCGCCAACATGCCCGCCACTCCCCTGTACCCTAGACCTCCGTTTCCCTGTCTAGACGGGCGGCGGGGCCCTGCCAGGTCGGGCGGGCCACTGGGCTGGAGGTTAGACCAAAGTGCCTGCTCAGCTGCGCCTCAAGAGGCAGCCCGCGACCCTGCAGCCACCTACTGCCAAACCAGCCCAGAGGGGCGTGATCTCGGCTGGATCGCGGAAGCTAAGCAGGGTCGGGCCTGTTTGCTATTGCTGTTAGGGCTACTACTACTACTATCACAGTGCATGCCAAATACTACTACTATTACCAGTACTGCTGCTGCTACTACTGCTACTACTATTGCTACTAATGGTAGTCCAGTACATCGCAAATAATATTATAGTTACTACTACTACTGCTACTAGTATCAATATTAGTAGTCCAGTGTATGGCAAATCTACTAGTACTACACCTATTACTGCTAATGCGAATACTACTACTGGTCCACTGCAGGTCTAATATTCTGCTACTTCTACTTAGCCCGGGACTTCTACTACTGCTGCTACCACTAATACTATTAGTACTACAACAAGCCCAGTGCATGGAAAATACTACTACTATTAACACTACTGCTGCTACTCCCACTACTGCTGCTACTCCTACTACTGCTGCTACTTGTACCCTTAGTAGCTCAGTGCATGGAGAATACTACTTGTATAACTACTCCTGTGTCTACTGTTTCTATTACTGCTACCACTGCAGCTACTACTAGTAGACCATTGCATGGCAAATACTACTACTATTACTACTGCTGCTGCTGATGATACTTCTGCTACTACTTCTGCTAGTACTAGCAGTCCAGTGCATGGCAAATACTACTTCTATTATTACTACTGCTGCTACTGCTACTACTATCCATCCTACTAGCTCAGTGCATGGCAAATCTACTACTAGTATTTCTATTGCTACTACTGCTACTACTCCTAATGTCACACTGCAGGGCAACTCTGGTGCTACTACTACTGCTGCTGCGGTCAATTCTAATGCTGTTGCTCCCATTATTACTACTGCTACTACTAGTAGTCCAGTGCATGGCAAATACTACTACTATTACCACAACTGCTGCTACTACTACTGCTGCTGCTATTTCTACTACTACTACTAGTCCAGTGCATGGCAAACACTAGTGCTATTACTAATACTGCTGCTGCTGCTCCTCCTACTTCTACTATTACTGCTACTACTAGCAGTCCTTTGCATTGCAAATACTACTACTATTACTACTACTGCTGCTAGTACTGCTACTACAATGATCTATAATACTAACCCAGTGCATGGCAAATCTACTATTACTACTTCTATTGCGGCTACTGCTACTACTACTGCTAGACCAGTGCATGGCAGATACTACTACTATTACCACTATTGCTTCTGCTTCTAGTACTGCTGCTTCTACTATGGCTGCTGCTTCTTCTACAGCTGCTGCTGCTACTACTACTCATCCTAGCCCTGTTCGTGGAAAATACTGCTACTATTACTACTACTGATGCTGCTGCTACTACTGCCACTACTAATACCAATACTACTCGACCAGTGCATGGTAAATCTACTACTACTCTTGCTAGTGCTGCGACTGCTCCTACTAGTAGCAGCCCAGTGATTAGCAAATACTACTACTATTACCACTACTGCTGCTGCTATTACTACTGCAGCTACTAGTAGTGCTGCTGCTGCTGCTGCTACTACTACTATCTCCGTGCATGGCAAATACTTCTACTATTACTACTACTGCTGCTGCTGCTGCTACTACTACTACTACTACTCCTGCCACTGATAGTAGTGCAGTGCATGGCAAGTACTACTACTGTTTCTACTACTGCTGCTGCCACTTTTGTTGCTGTCACTACCACTACTGCTACTACTAGTACTCCAGTGTATGGCAAATACTGCTTCTATTACTACTACTGCTGCCGTTGCTGCTACTGCTACTACTACTGCTACAACTTGCACCCAGTAAATTGCAAACATTACAACTATTACTTCTACTGCTGCTGCTGCTTCTACTGATACTACTGCTACTGCTTCTACTTCTCCTGCTGCTGCTTCTACTACTACCACTACTAGTCCCAGTGCAAGGTAAATAATACGATTATTACGACTACTGCTGCTTCTGCTAGTACTGCTGCTACTACTGCTACTACTGGTAGTCCAGTGCATGAAAAATACTCTTACTACTACTGCTGCAGCTGCTGCTACTACTGCTGCTACTACTGCTACTACTAGTGATCCAGTGCATGGCAAATACAACAAATATTACTACTACTGATGTTGCCTCTACTACTGCTAATACTACTATCAATGCTACTAGCCAGTGCATGGCAAATATACTACTACTGCTGCTATTGCTGCTACTTCCACTACTACTACTGGCCCACTGCTGGGCAAATCATCTGCCACTTCTACTGCTGCTGCTGCTACAACTACTACTACTACTACTAGCCCATTGCATCTCAAATACTACTACTATTACCACTACTGCTGTTAGTCCTACTACTGCTGCTAGTCCTATTACTGCTGCTACTTGTACTATTACTATCCCAGTGCATGGAATGTACTACTAGTAAAGCTACTCCTACGTCTGCTTTTTCTACTACTGCTTCTGCTACTGCTACTACTAGTAGACCAGTGTGTGGCAAATACTACTACTATTACTACTGCTGCTGCTGCTACTACTGCTATTACTAGTAGTCCAGGGAATGGCAAATACTACTACTATCACTACTACTGCTGCTGCTGCTACTACTACTGCTCCTTCTACTGCAACTACTAGTAGTCCAGCCCTTGGCAAATACTACTACTATGACTATGACTGCTGCTAATGCTACCACTGCTACTACTACTAATCCTGTCCGTGGCAAATGCTACTCTATTACTACTACTGCTGCAGCAGCGGCTACTGCTACTACTAATATCAATACTACGAGCCCAGTGCATGGCAAGTCTACCTCTACTGTTACTATTGCTGCTACTGCTACTACTACTTCTTACGCAGTGCATGGCAGATACTACTTCTATTACCACTGTTGCTGCTACCTCTACTGCTGCTGCAGCTACATCTACTGCTGCTGCTATTTCTATTACTACTTCTACTACTAGCACAGTGCGTGGCAAATAGTACTAGTATTACTACTACCTCTGCTGCTGTTGCTATGACTTCTAGTACTACTGCTATTACTAGTAATCCAGTGTGTCGCAAATACTATTCATACTACTACTGCTGCTGTTGCTACTACTACTATCAATACTACTAGCCCAGTGCATGGCCAATATACTACTACTACTGCTATAGCTGCTACTGCTACTACTACTAGTGGCCCACTGCAGGGCAAATCTGCTGCTACTCTTACTGCTGCTTATGCCACTTCTATTCCTGGTGCTACCTCTACTACTGCTGCTACTACTAGTAGTCTAGTGCATGGCAAATACTACTATTACTACTACTTCTGCTGCTGCTACTACTGCTACTACTAGTATCAATACTACTATCCCAGTGCATGGCAAATCTACTAGTACTACACCTATTAGTGCTAATGCTAATACTGCTACTTGAACACTGCAGGGCCAATCTGCTGCTACTACTACCGACGTTGCTGCTAATTCTACTTCTGCTGCTACCAATACAACTACTACTCCTAGTACCCCAGTGCATTTCAAATACTACCAATATTACCAGTACAGTTGCTACTACTACAGCTGCTGCTACTAGTACTATTACTAGCCCAGTCCATGCCAAATACTACTACTATTACCACTGCTGCTACTTCTGCTACTATAACTGCTGTTGCTCTTACGACTACTTCTGCTACTACTACTGCTACCGCTTCTAATTCTACTGTTGCTGCTACTACTACTATTACGACTGCTACTAGCCCAGGGCATGGCAAATAATACTACTATTATTACTACTGCTGCTGCTGCTACTACTTCTACTAGTACTTCTATTACTTGTAGTCTAGTGCATGGGGAATACTACTTCTATTACTACTCCTGCTGCTGCTGCTAATACTGCTACTACTACTACCAATACTACTAGCTTAGTGCATGGGAAATCTGCTACTACTACTGCTGTATCTGCTACCGCTACTACTACTACTACTGGCCAGCTCCAGGGTAAATCTGCTGCTACTACTTCTGTTGCTGCTGCCACTTCTACTGCTGTTGCTACAACTACTACAACTGCTACTACTAGTAGTCCAGTGTATGGTAAATCCTAATACTACTAGTACTACTGCTGATGCAGCTTCTAGTGTTACTGCTACTACTGCTACTAGTGCTAGTCCAGTGTATTGCAAATATAATTCTATTACTACTACTGCTGATGCTGCTACTACTGCTACTACTAATATCAATAGTACCAGCCAATTTCATGGCAAACCTACTACTACTATTGCTATTGCTGCTGCTGCTACTACTACTGCTAACCCAGTGCATGGCAGATGCTACTACTATTACCACTACTGCTGCTGCTGCTGCTACTACTGCTGCCAATAGTAGTCCAGTGCGTGGCAAATACTACTAATATTACTACTACTGCCGCTGCTACTACTTCTACTACTACTATGAATATTACTAGCCCATTGCAAGGCAAATCTACTATTTCTACTTCTATTCCTAACACTTTTACTACTACTACTGGCCCAGTGCAGGGAAAATCTGCTGCTACTTCTAGTGCTGCCCCTGCCACTTCTATTGCTGCTGCTACAGCTACTACTATTACAACTATTGACTAGTGCATCAACAATACTACTACTATTAATATTACTGCTGCTTCTGGTGCTACTGCTGCTACTACTATTTGTCCAGTAAATGGCAAATACTACTACTCTTACTACTGCTTCTGATGCTGTTACTACTGCTACTACTACCATCAATACTACTAGCCCAATCTATTACTCCTACTGCTATTGCTGCTTCTTGTCCTACTACTACTGCCAACTGCGGTGCAAGTTAGCTGCTACTACTACTGTTGCTGCTGTCACATCTACTGATGCTGATCCCACTACTACTACTACGACGACTAGTCCAGTGCATGGCAAATACTACTACAATTACCACTACTGGTTCTACTACAGCAGCTGCTATTTCTACTGCTGCTGCTTCTACTAGTGTACTACCAGCCCAGTGCATGGCAAATGGTACTACTATTATTACTACTGCTGCTTCTGCTACTACTACTGCTAGTACTAGCAGTCCAGTGCATTTAAAATTCTACTACTATTTCTATTACTGCTGCTGCTACTACTGATGCTCCTACTACTGCTACTACTAGTAATCCAGTGCATGGCAAATATTATTAATAGTAATACTGCTGCTGCTGCTACTACTACTATAAATACTACTAGCCCAGTGCATGTCAAATATACTACTAATACTGCTATTGCTGCTTCCGCTACTATTACTACTGGCCCACTGCAGGGCAAATCTTCTGCTACTACTACTGCTTCTGCTGTCCGTTCTACTGCTGCTGCTTCCACTACTACTACAACTTCTACTAGTAGCCCAGCGCATGGCCAATACTACTACTATGATGATTACTGCTGCTACTACTAGTACTGCTGATGCTAATTTGATTGCTGCTGCTACTACTTCTACTATTAGTTCAGTGTATGTCAAATGCTAGTACTATTACTACTACCGCAGCTGCTGCTACTTCTGATACTACTTCTGCTACTACAGGTAGTGCAGTGAATGGCAAATACTATTAACACTACTGCTCAGGCTGCTGCTACTACTGCTACTACTACTGCTACTACTACTAGCACTGTTGCTGCTAATTCTACTGATGCTGCTGCTCTATGTGCTGCTACTACTACTACTAGTCAATGCATGGCAAATACTACTACTATTACTGCTTCTGCTGCTACTACTTCTGCTACTACTGCTACTATTAGTAGTCCAGTGTATATCAAATACTACTAGTATCACCACGACTGCTGCTACTACTTCGACTGCCGCTGCTACTTCTCCTGCTGCTCGTATTACTACAGCTACTACTAGCCCAGTGCGTGGTAAATACTACTACTATTACTACCACTGCTGCTTCTGCAGCTACTGTCTACTATATTGCTACTACTACAAGTCCAGTGCATTGCAAACACATTGCTATTACTAGTAGTGCATTGCATTTAAAATACTACTATAATTACTACGTCTGCTGCTACTACTGTTACTACTAGTAGTACAGTGCATGGTAAATACAACTACAATTAATACTAATGCTGCTGCTGCTACCACTGCTACTACTAGTAGTAAATTGCATGGCAAATACAACTAATATTACTACAACTGCTGTTGCTACTACTGCTACTACTAATATGAATACCACTAGGCCAGAGCATGGCAAATCTACTACTACAATTGCTATTGCTGCTACTGCTACTACTACTACTTACCCAGGGCGTGCCAAATACTACTACTGTTACCACTACTGCTGCTACTACTGCTGCTACTACTACTGCTACTCTTTCTAATTCTACTGCTTTTGCTACTACTACTACTACTACTATCCCAGGGCACGGCAAATAATACTACTATTATTACTACTGCTGCTGCTGCTGCTATTCTTGCTACTACTAGTATTAATACTACAGCCCAGTGCATGGCAAATCTACTAATACTACTGCTATTTCTGATTCTTCTACTACTACTGCTAGCCCACTGCAGGGCAAATCTGCTGCCACTAGTACTACTGCTGCCACTTCTACTGCTGCTGCTACCACTACTACTACTTCTACTAGCCTAGTTTATGGAAAATGCTACTACTATTACCACTACTGCTTCGACTACTACTAATGCGGCTACTACTACTGCTGCTGCTACTAATACCACTACTAGCCCAGTGCATGGTAATTACTAGTAGTGTAACTAGTAGTGCTGCTGCTGCTACTACTGCTACTACTTTTAGTACAGTGCATGGCAAATACTACTACTATAACCACAACTGCTAATACTACTACTACTGCTGCTGCTACTATTAATGCTGCTGCAGAAACTTCTACTCCTGCTTCTAAATCTACTAATTCTTCTACAATTCCAGTGCAAGGCAAATACTACTAATGTTACTACTACTGCTGCTATTGCTACGACTGCTACTACTAGTATCAATACAACTAACCTAGTGCATGGGAAATCCACTAGTACTACAACTGTTAGTGCTAATTCTAGTACTACTACTGGCCCACTGCAGGAAATATCTACTGCTACTATTACTGCTGCTGATGCCACTTCTATTGCTGATGCTACCTCTACTACTACTGTTACTGCTAGGAGTCCATTGCACGGCAAATCAACTACTACTAATTCTATTGCTGCTACTGCTACTACTACTACTTGCCCACTGCAGGGCAAATCTGGTGCTACTACTACTGCTGCTGTGGCCAATTCTACTGCCGCAACTTCCACTAAAATTACTACTAGCCCAGTGCATGGCAAATACTAATTCTATTACCACTACTGCTGCTACTTCTACTGCTGCTGCTGCTGCATCTACTTCTGCTGCTAGTACTACTATTACTGCTACTACCACGATCCTAGTGCATGGCAAATACTACTACTATTACCACAACTGCTGCTACTACTACTACTGCTGCTGCCACATCTACAGCTGCTGCTATTACTACTACTACTACTACCAGCACAGTGCATGTCACATAGTACTAGCATTACTACTACTGCTGCTGCTGCTATTACTTCTACTACTGCTGCTACTACTAGTAATCCAGTGCATTGCAAGTACTATTCATACTACTACGGTTGCTGTTGCTACTACTACTATCAATACTACTACACCAGTTCATGGCAAATATACTACTACTACTTCTATAGCTGCTACTGCTACTACTACTACTGGCCCACTGCAGGGCAAAACTTCTGCTACTACTATTGCTGCTGCTGGCACTTCTAATTCTGCTGCTACCACTACTACTATGACTTCTACTACTAGCCCAGCGCATGGGAAATACTACTACATTTACCACTACTGCTGCTACTACTACTACTGCTGCTGCTGCTACTACTGCTAATATTAGTTCAGTGCATGGTAAATACCACTACTATTACTACTTCCGCTGCTGCTGCTACTACTACTGCTACTACAAGTAGTGCAGTGCCTGGCAAATAGTTTTACTACTACTGCTGCTGCTACTACTGCTACTACTACTAGTACTCTTGCTGATAATTCTACTGCTGCTGCTGCTACATATACTGCTACTACTACTAGTACTATTGCTGATAATTCTACTGCTGCTGCTACAACTACTACTAGTCCAGTGAATGGTAATACTACTGCTATTACTACTACTACTGCTTTAGCTGCTAGTACTGCTACTGCTAGTATTAATAACATTAGCACACTGTATGGCATGTCTATTAGTACTACACCTATTAGTGCTAATGCTATTACTACTACTGGCCCACTGCAGGTCAAAGCTTCTGCTACTTCTACTGCTGCTGCTGCCAGTTCTACTGCTGCTGCTACCACTACTACTACGACTACTACTAGCTCACTGCATGGCAAATACTACTACTACTACTGCTGCTACTACTGCTGCTGCAGCTGCTACTTCTACTGCTGCTGCTACTACTACTGCTTCTGCAGCTACTGGTACTGCTGCTGCTAATTCTACTACTACTACTAGTCCAGTGCATGGTAAATACTTTTACTATTAACACTACTGCTGCTGCTGCTACTACTGTTACTACTAAAATCAATACAACGTGCCCAGTGTATGGCAAATCTAGTACTAGTATTGCTATTTCTCCTATTGCTACTACTACTACTTACCCAGTGCTTGGCAGATACTACTACTATTACCACTACTGCTTCTGCTGCTGCTACTACTGCTACTACTACTGCTACTAATAGTAGTCCAGTGCATGGAAAGTACTACTCATATTACTACTGCTGCTGCTGCTGCTACTACTGTTACTACTAATATCAATACTGCTAACCCAGTGCATGGCAAATCTACTAGTACTACACCTATTAGTGCTAATGCTAATACTACTACTTGCACACTGTAGGGCAAATCTCCTCCTCCTCCTACTGATCTTGCTGCCAATTCAACTGCTGCTGCTACCAATACAACTACTACTACTACTACCACCTCAGTGGATTTCAAACAGTACAAATATTACCACTACAGCTGCTGCTACTACTACTGCTGCTACTACTACTACTGCTGCTACTACTACTGCTGCTGCTACTAGTACAACTAGTAGCCCAGTCCGTGCCAAATACTACTACTATTACCACTACTGCTGCAACTACTGCTACTGCTGCTAGTACTACTACTTCTGCTACTACTGCTACTGCTTCAAATTTTGCTGCTGCTGCTACTACTTCTACTAACCCAGGGCATGGCAAAATAATACTACTGTTATTACTACTGGCGCAGCTGCTACTAATTCTACTACTGCTTCTACTACTTGTAGTCCAGTGTATTGCAAATATTTTTACTATTACTACTACTGCTGATGCTGCTACAACTGCTACTACTAATATCAATATTACTAGCGGAGTGCATGGCAAGTCTACTACTACTATTGCTATTGCTGCTAATGCTACTACTACTACTAACCCAGTGCATGGCCGATACTACTACTTATTACCACTTCTGCTGCTGCTGCTGCTACGACTGCTACTACTACTACTTCTACTAATAATAGTCCAGTTCATGGCAAATACTACTAATGTTACTACTACTTCTGCTGCTGCTACTACTACTACCAATACTACTAACCCAGTGCTTGCAAATCTACTAGTATTACACCTATTATTGCTAAGGCTAACACTACTATTTGCACACAGCGGGGCAAGTCTGCTGTTACTAGTACTGATATTCTGCCAATTCTACTGCTGCTGCTACCAATACAACTACTACTACTACTACTCCCACAGTGTATTTCAAACGCTACAAATATTACCACTACTGCTGCTACTTTTTACTACCGCTTCTACTAATACTGCTGCTGCTACTAGTACTACTACTAGCCCAGTCCATTCCAAGCACTACTACTATTATCACTATAGCTGCTACTAGTAGGGGTACTGCTGCTGTTACTATTACTGGTGATACTACTAATACTGCTGCTATTAGGACTCCTACTAGCCGAGTGCATGGCAAGTACTACTGCTATTACCACTTCTGCTGCTACCACCACTACTGCTGCTACAAATACTGCTGCTACTACTTTTGCTGCTGCTGCTGCTAGTACTACTACTATCACAGTGCATTTCAAATACTACAACTATTCCTATTCCTGCTGCTGCTGTTGCTACTACTACTACTATTACCGCTACGTCTAGTAGTCGAGCGCATGGCAAATACTACTACTATTACTACTGCTGCTGCTGCTGCTACTACTGCTACTACTTGTATCAATACTACTATCACAGTGCACAGTAAATCCCTACTACTACTCCTATTGCTTCTACTCTTACTACTACGACTGGCCCGGTGCAGTACATAACTGCTGTTACTACTACTGCTGCTGCTGCGTCTTCTACTATTGCTTCTACCACTACTACAATCCCAGTGCATCGTAAATAAAAATACTATTACCTCTACTGCTGCTACTACTACTGCTGCTGCTGCTACTTCTACTACTGCTGTTGTTACTACAACTACTACCTCCCCAGTGCGTGGCAAATACTACTACTATTACTACAACTGCTGTTGCTGCTACTACTTCTACTGCTACTACTAGTAGTGCAGTGCACGTCAAATACTACTACAATTACTAGACCTGCTGCTGCTGCTACTAGTGCTATTACTACTATCAATACTACTAGCTCAGTGCATGGCTAATCTACTACTACGACCGCTATGGCTGCTACCGCTACTACTACTACTACTGGCCAACTGCAGGGCAAATCTTCTTCTGCTACCACTGTTGCTGCCGGCCCTTTTTTGCTGTTGTTACCACCACTACTACTGCTACTATAGGAGTCCAGTGCATGGCAAATACTACTACTATGAGGACTGCTGCTGCTGCTAAAATGTTACTACTGCCGCTACTACTAGAACTGCAGTGCATTGTTATAACTAATAGTTTTACTACTACAGCTGATGCTGCTACTACTGTTACTACTAATATCAATATTACTAGACTAGTGCATTGCAAATCTACTACTACTATTGCAGTTCGCAGGGCTCGCGGGCCGCACGGATGGCACCCGTGTCCGCGGCCATGTCTGGGTCGCGTCAGGCCACCCCCGGAGCGTCTGGTGTGTCGCTGCCTTCCAGGGACGCCTTCTGGCCGCCTGGCCGGTCAGGCAGGCGGGGAGCGCCCCGTCAGACGCTTGCTGTGGTGGGAGGGGCCTGAGGAGGTGGGGCCTGCAGAGGTACCCGGCGTGGGCAGAGATAGCCGCCGCCGCGGGCGACAAAAGTAGAATGCAGAGCGGGAGGCCAAAAGCCTATAGCACCCGGTATTCCCAGGAGGTCTCCCATTCCCGTACTAAACAGGCCCGACCCTTCTTAGCTTCCGCAATTGAGCCGAGATCACGCCCTCTGGGCTGGTTTGGAAATAGGTGGCTGCAGGGTCGCGGGCTGCCTCTTGAGGCGCAGCTTAGCAGGCGCTTGGGTCATACCACCAGTCCAGCGGCCCGCCCGATCCAGCAGAGTCCTGCCGCCTGCCTAGACAGGGAAACGGAGGTCTAGGCTACATGCAGGTGGCGGAGGTGTGGGCGACCAACCAGCCCAGGGCTGACGGGACCCAGCAAACTTTGCGGCGCTTCGCGCCCCACCCCAGATCACGCAGGCCGCTTACAAAGACGTGGACCCGGAGGCTACAGGGTCTGGGGCCCGCGGTCCCTTGGGCATCCCACCTGCCCGCCCACGCTGCGCCAGGCGCAGCCCAGATGCAGATGAGCCCGGCCGTCCTACCAGACAGAAGCTGGCCCGAAACCACTGGGAGCCACCATTGAGTTGGCAGGGCCCCTAGGATCAAGCAACGCCACCCTTGCCCCCACGCTGCAGTTCCGAGCTCAGTACCCCACCCCAAGTGGCCGGCAGCCCCGGGGAAGCTGGCCTCACCCACTGGAGCACAGCCCCTTCGCCGCCACCTGTCTGCCTGGCTGTCTCTCCACAGCTCCATATGGAAAATGCCACCCCTCTGCCTTTTCACTCTGGCCGGGGGCGAGAGCGGGATTGAGGGCGCAGGCCGCTTCCCCGGGGCTGCCGGCCACTTGGGGCGGGGTACTGAGTTCGGAACTGCGGCGTGGGGGCAGGGGTGGCGTTGCTGGGTCTCAGGGGCCGTGCCAACACAATGGTGGCTCCCAATGGTTTCGTGACAGCTTCTCTCGGTTAGGAGGGCCGGGCACGTCTGCGTCCGGGCTGCGCCTAGCACAGCGTGGGCGGGCAGGTGGGATGCCCAAGGGACCGCGGGCCCCGGGCCCTGAAGCCTCCGGGGCCACATACTTGTGAGCGGCCTGCGAGATCTGGGGTGGGGCGCCAAGCGCCAAAAATTTGCTGGGTCCCGCCCGCCCTGGGCTGGATGGTCGCCAACATGCCCGCCACTCCCCTGTACCCTAGACCTCCGTTTCCCTGTCTAGACGGGCGGTGGGGCCCTGCCAGTTCGGGCGGGCCGCTGGGCTGGAGGTTAGACCAAAGTGCCTGCTCAGCTGCGCCTCAAGAGGCAGCCCGTGACCCTGCAGCCACCTACTGCCAAACCAGCCCAGAGGGGCGTGATCTCGGCTGGATCGCGGAAGCTAAGCAGGGTCGGGCCTGTTTGCTATTGCTGTTAGGGCTACTACTACTACTATCACAGTGCATGCCAAATACTACTACTATTACCAGTACTGCTGCTGCTACTACTGCTACTACTATTGCTACTAATAGTAGTCCAGTACATCGCAAATAATATTATAGTTACTACTACTACTGCTACTAGTATCAATATTAGTAGTCCAGTGTATGGCAAATCTACTAGTACTACACCTATTACTGCTAATGCGAATACTACTACTGGTCCACTGCAGGTCTAATATTCTGCTACTTCTACTTAGCCCGGGACTTCTACTGCTGCTGCTACCACTAATACTATTAGTACTACAACAAGCCCAGTGCATGGAAAATACTACTACTATTAACACTACTGCTGCTACTCCCACTACTGCTGCTACTCCTACTACTGCTGCTACTTGTACCCTTAGTAGCTCAGTGCATGGAGAATACTACTTGTATAACTACTCCTGTGTCTACTGTTTCTATTACTGCTACCACTGCAGCTACTACTAGTAGACCATTGCATGGCAAATACTACTACTATTACTACTGCTGCTGCTGCTGATACTTCTGCTACTACTTCTGCTAGTACTAGTAGCCCAGTGCATGGCAAATACTACTTCTAATATTACTACTGCTGCTACTGCTACTACTATCCATCCTACTAGCTCAGTGCATGGCAAATCTACTACTAGTACTTCTATTGCTACTACTGCTACTACTCCTAATGTCACACTGCAGGGCAACTCTGGTGCTACTACTACTGCTGCTGCGGTCAATTCTAATGCTGTTGCTCCCATTATTACTACTGCTACTACTAGTAGTCCAGTGCATGGCAAATACTACTACTATTACCACAACTGCTGCTACTACTACTGCTGCTGCTATTTCTACTACTACTACTAGTCCAGTGCATGGCAAACACTAGTGCTATTACTAATACTGCTGCTGCTGCTCCTCCTACTTCTACTATTACTGCTACTACTAGCAGTCCTTTGCATTGCAAATACTACTACTATTACTACTACTGCTGCTAGTACTGCTACTACAATGATCTATAATACTAACCCAGTGCATGGCAAATCTACTATTACTACTTCTATTGCGGCTACTGCTACTACTACTGCTAGACCAGTGCATGGCAGATACTACTA
Source organism: Delphinapterus leucas (assembly GCF_059928025.1). NCBI lineage: Eukaryota > Metazoa > Chordata > Mammalia > Artiodactyla > Monodontidae > Delphinapterus > Delphinapterus leucas. The sequence continues at coordinate 2,220,009 of NW_028322262.1, read as the reverse complement.
CTATTAGCACTATTGCTTCTACTTCTAGTACTGCTGCTTCTACTACGGCTGCTGCTTCTTCTACAGCTGCTGCTGCTACTACTACTCATCCTAGCCCTGTTCGTGGAAAATACTGCTACTACAACTGATGCTGATGCTGCTGCTACTACTGCCACTACTAATACCAATACTACTCGACCAGTGCATGGTAAATCTACTACTACTCTTGCTAGTGCTGCGACTGCTCCTACTAGTAGCAGCCCAGTGATTAGCAAATACTACTACTATTACCACTACTGCTGCTGCTATTACTACTGCAGCTACTAGTAGTGCTGCTGCTGCTGCTGCTACTACTACTATCTCCGTGCATGGCAAATACTTCTACTATTACTACTACTGCTGCTGCTGCTGCTACTACTACTACTACTACTCCTGCCACTGATAGTAGTGCAGTGCATGGCAAGTACTACTACTGTTTCTACTACTGCTGCTGCCACTTTTATTGCTGTCACTACCACTACTGCTACTACTAGTACTCCAGTGTATGGCAAATACTGCTTCTATTACTACTACTGCTGCCGTTGCTGCTACTGCTACTACTACTGCTACAACTTGCACCCAGTAAATTGCAAACATTACAACTATTACTTCTACTGCTGCTGCTGCTTCTACTGATACTACTGCTACTGCTTCTACTTCTCCTGCTGCTGCTTCTACTACTACCACTACTAGTCCCAGTGCAAGGTAAATAATACGATTATTACGACTACTGCTGCTTCTGCTAGTACTGCTGCTACTACTGCTACTACTGGTAGTCCAGTGCATGAAAAATACTATTACTACTACTGCTGCAGCTGCTGCTACTACTGCTGCTACTACTGCTACTACTAGTGATCCAGTGCATGGCAAATACAACAAATATTACTACTACTGATGTTGCCTCTACTACTGCTAATACTACTATCAATGCTACTAGCCAGTGCATGGCAAATATACTACTACTGCTGCTATTGCTGCTACTTCCACTACTACTACTGGCCCACTGCTGGGCAACTCATCTGCCACTTCTACTGCTGCTGCTGCTACAACTACTACTACTACTACTACTACTACTAGCCCATTGCATCTCAAATACTATCTCAAATACTATTACCACTACTGCTGTTAGTCCTACTACTGCTGCTAGTCCTATTACAGCTGTTACTTGTACTATTACTATCCCAGTGCATGGAATGTACTACTAGTAAAGCTACTCCTACGTCTGCTTTTTCTACTACTGCTTCTGCTACTGCTACTACTAGTAGACCAGTGTGTGGCAAATACTACTACTATTACTACTGCTGCTGCTGCTACTACTGCTACTACTACTGCTATTACTAGTAGTCCAGGGAATGGCAAATACTACTACTATCACTACTACTGCTGCTGCTGCTACTACTACTGCTCCTTCTACTGCAACTACTAGTAGTCCAGCCCTTGGCAAATACTAATACTATGACTATGACTGCTGCTAATGCTACCACTGCTACTACTACTAATCCTGTCCGTGGCAAATGCTACTCTATTACTACTACTGCTGCAGCAGCGGCTACTGCTACTACTAATATCAATACTACGAGCCCAGTGCATGGCAAGTCTACCTCTACTGTTACTATTGCTGCTACTGCTACTACTACTTCTTACCCAGTGCATGGCAGATACTACTTCTATTACCACTGTTGCTGCTACCTCTACTGCTGCTGCAGCTACATCTACTGCTGCTGCTATTTCTATTACTACTTCTACTACTAGCACAGTGCGTGGCAAATAGTACTAGTATTACTACTACCGCTGCTGCTGTTGCTATGACTTCTAGTACTACTGCTATTACTAGTAATCCAGTGTGTCGCAAATACTATTCATACTACTACTGCTGCTGTTGCTACTACTACTATCAATACTACTAGCCCAGTGCATGGCCAATATACTACTACTACTGCTATAGCTGCTACTGCTACTACTACTAGTGGCCCAATGCAGGGCAAATCTGCTGCTACTCTTACTGCTGCTTATGCCACTTCTATTCCTGGTGCTACCTCTACTACTGCTGCTACTACTAGTAGTCTAGTGCATGGCAAATACTACTATTACTACTACTTCTGCTGCTGCTACTACTGCTACTACTAGTATCAATACTACTATCCCAGTGCATGGCAAATCTACTAGTACTACACCTATTAGTGCTAATGCTAATACTGCTACTTGCACACTGCAGGGCCAATCTGCTGCTACTACTACCGACGTTGCTGCTAATTCTACTTCTGCTGCTACCAATACAACTACTACTCCTAGTACCCCAGTGCATTTCAAATACTACCAATATTACCAGTACTGTTGCTACTACTACAGCTGCTGCTACTAGTACTATTACTAGCCCAGTCCATGCCAAATACTACTACTATTACCACTGCTGCTACTTCTGCTACTATTACTGCTGTTGCTCTTACGACTACTTCTGCTACTACTACTGCTAACGCTTCTAATTCTACTGTTGCTGCTACTACTACTATTACGACTGCTACTAGCCCAGGGCATGGCAAATAATACTACTATTATTACTACTGCTGCTGCTGCTACTACTTCTACTAGTACTTCTATTACTTGTAGTCTAGTGCATGGGGAATACTACTTCTATTACTACTCCTGCTGCTGCTGCTAATACTGCTACTACTACTACCAATACTACTAGCTTAGTGCATGGGAAATCTGCTACTACTACTGCTGTATCTGCTAACACTACTACTACTACTACTGGCCAGCTCCAGGGTAAATCTGCTGCTACTACTTCTGTTGCTGCTGCCACTTCTACTGCTCTTGCTACAACTAATACTACTGCTACTACTAGTAGTCCAGTGTATGGTAAATCCTAATACTACTAGTACTACTGCTGATGCAGCTTCTAGTGTTACTGCTACTACTGCTACTACTGCTAGTCCAGTGTATTGCAAATATAATTCTATTACTACTACTGCTGATGCTGCTACTACTGCTACTACTAATATCAATAGTACCAGCCAATTTCATGGCAAACCTACTACTACTATTGCTATTGCTGCTGCTGCTACTACTACTGCTAACCCAGTGCATGGCAGATGCTACTACTATTACCACTACTGCTGCTGCTGCTGCTACTACTGCTGCTAATAGTAGTCCAGTGCGTGGCAAATACTACTAATATTACTACTACTGCCGCTGCTACTACTTCTACTTCTACTATGAATATTACTAGCCCATTGCAAGGCAAATCTACTATTTCTACTTCTATTCCTAACACTTTTACTACTACTACTGGCCCAGTGCAGGGAAAATCTGCTGCTACTTCTAGTGCTGCCCCTGCCACTTCTATTGCTGCTGCTACAGCTACTACTATTACAACTATTGACTAGTGCATCAACAATACTACTACTATTAATATTACTGCTGCTTCTGGTGCTACTACTGCTACTACTATTTGTCCAGTAAATGGCAAATACTACTACTCTTACTACTACTTCTGATGCTGTTACTACTGCTACTACTACCATGAATACTACTAGCCCAATCTATTACTCCTACTGCTATTGCTGCTTCTTGTCCTACTACTACTGCCAACTGCAGTGCAAGTTAGCTGCTACTACTACTGTTGCTGCTGTCACATCTACTGATGCTGATCCCACTACTACTACTACGACGACTAGTCCAGGGCATGGCAAATACTACTACAATTACCACTACTGGTTCTACTACAGCAGCTGCTATTTCTACTGCTGCTGCTACTACTAGTGTACTACCAGCCCAGTGCATGGCAAATGGTACTACTATTATTACTACTGCTGCTTCTGCTACTACTACTGCTAGTACTAGCAGTCCAGTGCATTTAAAATTCTACTACTATTTCTATTACTGCTGCTGCTACTACTGATGCTCCTACTACTGCTACTACTAGTAATCCAGTGCATGGCAAATATTATTAATAGTAATACTGCTGCTGCTGCTACTACTACTATAAATACTACTAGCCCAGTGCATGTCAAATATACTACTAATACTGCTATTGCTGCTTCCACTACTATTACTACTGGCCCACTGCAGGGCAAATCTTCTGCTACTACTACTGCTTCTGCTGTCCGTTCTACTGCTGCTGCTTCCACTACTACTACAACTTCTACTAGTAGCCCAGCGCATGGCCAATACTACTACTATGATGATTACTGCTGCTACTACTAGTACTGCTGATGCTAATTTGATTGCTGCTGCTACTACTTCTACTATTAGTTCAGTGTATGTCAAATGCTAGTACTATTACTACTACCACAGCTGCTGCTACTTCTGATACTACTTCTGCTACTACAGGTAGTGCAGTGAATGGCAAATACTATTAACACTACTGCTCAGGCTGCTGCTACTACTGCTACTACTACTGCTACTACTACTAGCACTGTTGCTGCTAATTCTACTGATGCTGCTGCTCTATGTGCTGCTACTACTACTACTAGTCAATGCATGGCAAATACTACTACTATTACTGCTTCTGCTGCTACTACTTCTGCTACTACTGCTACTATTAGTAGTCCAGTGTATATCAAATACTACTAGTATCACCACGACTGCTGCTACTACTTCGACTGCCGCTGCTACTTCTCCTGCTGCTCGTATTACTACAGCTACTACTAGCCCAGTGCGTGGTAAATACTACTACTATTACTACCACTGCTGCTTCTGCAGCTACTATTGCTACTACTACAAGTCCAGTGCATTGCAAACACATTGCTATTACTAGTAGTGCATTGCATTTAAAATACTACTATAATTACTACGTCTGCTGCTACTACTGTTACTACTAGTAGTACAGTGCATGGTAAATACAACTACAATTAATACTAATGCTGCTGCTGCTACCACTGCTACTACTAGTAGTAAAGTGCATGGCAAATACAACTAATATTACTACAACTGCTGTTGCTACTACTGCTACTACTAATATGAATACCACTAGGCCAGAGCATGGCAAATCTACTACTACAATTGCTATTGCTGCTACTGCTACTACTACTACTTACCCAGGGCGTGCCAAATACTACTACTGTTACCACTACTGCTGCTACTACTGCTGCTACTACTACTGCTACTCTTTCTAATTCTACTGCTTTTGCTACTACTACTACTATCCCAGGGCACGGCAAATAATACTACTATTATTACTACTGCTGCTGCTGCTGCTATTCTTGCTACTACTAGTATTAATACTACAGCCCAGTGCATGGCAAATCTACTAATACTACTGCTATTTCTGATTCTTCTACTACTACTGCTAGCCCACTGCAGGGCAAATCTGCTGCCACTAGTACTACTGCTGCCACTTCTACTGCTGCTGCTACCACTACTACTACTTCTACTAGCCTAGTTTATGGAAAATGCTACTACTATTACCACTACTGCTTCGACTACTACTAATGCGGCTACTACTACTGCTGCTGCTACTAATACCACTACTAGCCCAGTGCATGGTAATTACTAGTAGTGTAACTAGTAGTGCTGCTGCTGCTACTACTGCTACTACTTTTAGTACAGTGCATGGCAAATACTACTACTATAACCACAACTGCTAATACTACTACTACTGCTGCTGCTACTATTAATGCTGCTGCAGAAACTTCTACTCCTGCTTCTAAATCTACTAATTCTTCTACAATTCCAGTGCAAGGCAAATACTACTAATGTTACTACTACTGCTGCTATTGCTACGACTGCTACTACTAGTATCAATACAACTAACCTAGTGCATGGGAAATCCACTAGTACTACAACTGTTAGTGCTAATTCTAGTACTACTACTGGCCCACTGCAGGAAATATCTACTGCTACTATTACTGCTGCTGATGCCACTTCTATTGCTGATGCTACCTCTACTACTACTGTTACTGCTAGGAGTCCATTGCACGGCAAATCAACTACTACTAATTCTATTGCTGCTACTGCTACTACTACTACTTGCCCACTGCAGGGCAAATCTGGTGCTACTACTACTGCTGCTGTGGCCAATTCTACTGCCGCAACTTCCACTAAAATTACTACTAGCCCAGTGCATGGCAAATACTAATTCTATTACCACTACTGCTGCTACTTCTACTGCTGCTGCTGCTGCATCTACTTCTGCTGCTAGTACTACTATTACTGCTACTACCACGATCCTAGTGCATGGCAAATACTACTACTATTACCACAACTGCTGCTACTACTACTACTGCTGCTGCCACATCTACAGCTGCTGCTATTACTACTACTACTACTACCAGCACAGTGCATGTCACATAGTACTAGCATTACTACTACTGCTGCTGCTGCTATTACTTCTACTACTGCTGCTACTACTAGTAATCCAGTGCATCGCAAGTACTATTCATACTACTACGGTTGCTGTTGCTACTACTACTATCAATACTACTACACCAGTTCATGGCAAATATACTACTACTACTTCTATAGCTGCTACTGCTACTACTACTACTGGCCCACTGCAGGGCAAAACTTCTGCTACTACTATTGCTGCTGCTGGCACTTCTAATTCTGCTGCTACCACTACTACTATGACTTCTACTACTAGCCCAGCGCATGGGAAATACTACTACATTTACCACTACTGCTGCTACTACTACTACTGCTGCTGCTGCTACTACTGCTAATATTAGTTCAGTGCATGGTAAATACCACTACTATTACTACTTCCGCTGCTGCTGCTACTACTACTGCTACTACAAGTAGTGCAGTGCCTGGCAAATAGTTTTACTACTACTGCTGCTGCTACTACTGCTACTACTACTGCTACTACTACTAGTACTCTTGCTGATAATTCTACTGCTGCTGCTGCTACATATACTGCTACTACTACTAGTACTATTGCTGATAATTCTACTGCTGCTGCTACAACTACTACTAGTCCAGTGAATGGTAATACTACTGCTATTACTACTACTACTGCTTTAGCTGCTAGTACTGCTACTGCTAGTATTAATAACATTAGCACACTGTATGGCATGTCTATTAGTACTACACCTATTAGTGCTAATGCTATTACTACTACTGGCCCACTGCAGGTCAAAGCTTCTGCTACTTCTACTGCTGCTGCTGCCAGTTCTACTGCTGCTGCTACCACTACTACTACGACTACTACTAGCTCACTGCATGGCAAATACTACTACTACTACTGCTGCTACTACTGCTGCTGCAGCTGCTACTTCTACTGCTGCTGCTACTACTACTGCTTCTGCAGCTACTGGTACTGCTGCTGCTAATTCTACTACTACTACTAGTCCAGTGCATGGTAAATACTTTTACTATTAACACTACTGCTGCTGCTGCTACTACTGTTACTACTAAAATCAATACAACGTGCCCAGTGTATGGCAAATCTAGTACTAGTATTGCTATTTCTCCTATTGCTACTACTACTACTTACCCAGTGCTTGGCAGATACTACTACTATTACCACTACTGCTTCTGCTGCTGCTACTACTGCTACTAATAGTAGTCCAGTGCATGGAAAGTACTACTCATATTACTACTGCTGCTGCTGCTGCTACTACTGTTACTACTAATATCAATACTGCTAACCCAGTGCATGGCAAATCTACTAGTACTACACCTATTAGTGCTAATGCTAATACTACTACTTGCACACTGTAGGGCAAATCTCCTCCTCCTCCTACTGATGTTGCTGCCAATTCAACTGCTGCTGCTACCAATACAACTACTACTACTACTACCACCTCAGTGGATTTCAAAGAGTACAAATATTACCACTACAGCTGCTGCTACTACTACTGCTGCTACTACTACTACTGCTGCTACTACTACTGCTGCTGCTACTAGTACAACTAGTAGCCCAGTCCGTGCCAAATACTACTACTATTACCACTACTGCTGCAACTACTGCTACTGCTGCTAGTACTACTACTTCTGCTACTACTGCTACTGCTTCAAATTTTGCTGCTGCTGCTACTACTTCTACTAACCCAGGGCATGGCAAAATAATACTACTGGCGCAGCTGCTACTATTTCTACTACTGCTTCTACTACTTGTAGTCCAGTGTATTGCAAATATTTTTACTATTACTACTACTGCTGATGCTGCTACAACTGCTACTACTAATATCAATATTACTAGCGGAGTGCATGGCAAGTCTACTACTACTATTGCTATTGCTGCTAATGCTACTACTACTACTAACCCAGTGCATGGCCGATACTACTACTTATTACCACTTCTGCTGCTGCTGCTGCTACTACTGCTACTACTACTACTTCTACTAATAATAGTCCAGTTCATGGCAAATACTACTAATGTTACTACTACTTCTGCTGCTGCTACTACTACTACCAATACTACTAACCCAGTGCTTGCAAATCTACTAGTATTACACCTATTACTGCTAAGGCTAACACTACTATTTGCACACAGCGGGGCAAGTCTGCTGTTACTAGTACTGATATTCTGCCAATTCTACTGCTGCTGCTACCAATACAACTACTACTACTACTACTCCCACAGTGTATTTCAAACGCTACAAATATTACCACTACTGCTGCTACTTTTTACTACCGCTTCTACTAATACTGCTGCTGCTACTAGTACTACTACTAGCCCAGTCCATTCCAAGCACTACTACTATTATCACTATAGCTGCTACTAGTAGGGGTACTGCTGCTGTTACTATTACTGGTGATACTACTAATACTGCTGCTATTAGGACTCCTACTAGCCGAGTGCATGGCAAGTACTACTGCTATTACCACTTCTGCTGCTACCACCACTACTGCTGCTACAAATACTGCTGCTACTACTTTTGCTGCTGCTGCTGCTAGTACTACTACTATCACAGTGCATTTCAAATACTACAACTATTCCTATTCCTGCTGCTGCTGTTGCTACTACTACTACTATTACCGCTACGTCTAGTAGTCGAGCGCATGGCAAATACTACTACTATTACTACTGCTGCTGCTGCTGCTACTACTGCTACTACTTGTATCAATACTACTATCACAGTGCACAGTAAATCCCTACTACTACTCCTATTGCTTCTACTCTTACTACTACGACTGGCCCGGTGCAGTACATAACTGCTGTTACTACTACTGCTGCTGCTGCGTCTTCTACTATTGCTTCTACCACTACTACAATCCCAGTGCATCGTAAATAAAAATACTATTACTTCTACTGCTGCTACTACTACTGCTGCTGCTGCTACTTCTACTACTGCTGTTGTTACTACAACTACTACCTCCCCAGTGCGTGGCAAATACTACTACTATTACTACAACTGCTGTTGCTGCTACTACTTCTACTGCTACTACTAGTAGTGCAGTGCACGTCAAATACTACTACAATTACTAGACCTGCTGCTGCTGCTACTAGTGCTATTACTACTATCAATACTACTAGCTCAGTGCATGGCTAATCTACTACTACGACTGCTATGGCTGCTACCGCTACTACTACTACTACTGGCCAACTGCAGGGCAAATCTTCTTCCGCTACCACTGTTGCTGCCGGCCCTTTTTTGCTGTTGTTACCACCACTACTACTGCTACTATAGGAGTCCAGTGCATGGCAAATACTACTACTATGAGGACTGCTGCTGCTGCTAAAATGTTACTACTGCCGCTACTACTAGAACTGCAGTGCATTGTTATTACTAATAGTTTTACTACTACAGCTGGTGCTGCTACTACTGTTACTACTAATATCAATATTACTAGACTAGTGCATTGCAAATCTACTACTACTATTGCAGTTCGCAGGGCTCGCGGGCCGCACGGATGGCACCCGTGTCCGCGGCCATGTCTGGGTCGCGTCAGGCCACCCCCGGAGCGTCTGGTGTGTCGCTGCCTTCCAGGGACGCCTTCTGGCCGCCTGGCCGGTCAGGCAGGCGGGGAGCGCCCCGTCAGACGCTTGCTGTGGTGGGAGGGGCCTGAGGAGGTGGGGCCTGCAGAGGTACCCGGCGTGGGCAGAGATAGCTGCCGCCGCGGGCGACAAAAGGAGAATGCAGAGCGGGAGGCCAAAAGCCTATAGCACCCGGTATTCCCAGGAGGTCTCCCATTCCTGTACTAAACAGGCCCGACCCTTCTTAGCTTCCGCAATTGAGCCGAGATCACGCCCTCTGGGCTGGTTTGGAAATAGGTGGCTGCAGGGTCGCGGGCTGCCTCTTGAGGCGCAGCTTAGCAGGCGCTTGGGTCATACCACCAGTCCAACGGCCCGCCCGATCCAGCAGAGTCCTGCCGCCTGCCTAGACAGGGAAACGGAGGTCTAGGCTACATGCAGGTGGCGGAGGTGTGGGCGACCAACCAGCCCAGGGCTGACGGGACCCAGCAAACTTTGCGGCGCTTCGCGCCCCACCCCAGATCACGCAGGCCGCTTACAAAGACGTGGACCCGGAGGCTACAGGGTCTGGGGCCCGCGGTCCCTTGGGCATCCCACCTGCCCGCCCACGCTGCGCCAGGCGCAGCCCAGATGCAGATGAGCCCGGCCGTCCTACCAGACAGAAGCTGGCCCGAAACCACTGGGAGCCACCATTGAGTTGGCAGGGCCCCTAGGATCAAGCAACGCCACCCTTGCCCCCACGCTGCAGTTCCGAGCTCAGTACCCCACCCCAAGTGGCCGGCAGCCCCGGGGAAGCTGGCCTCACCCACTGGAGCACAGCCCCTTCACCGCCACCTGTCTGCCTGGCTGTCTCTCCACAGCTCCATATGGAAAATGCCACCCCTCTGCCTTTTCGCTCTGGCCAGGGGCGAGAGCGGGATTGAGGGCGCAGGCCGCTTCCCCGGGGCTGCCGGCCACTTGGGGCGGGGTACTGAGTTCGGAACTGCGGCGTGGGGGCAGGGGTGGCGTTGCTGGGTCTCAGGGGCCGTGCCAACACAATGGTGGCTCCCAATGGTTTCATGACAGCTTCTCTCGGTTAGGAGGGCCGGGCACGTCTGCGTCCGGGCTGCGCCTAGCACAGCGTGGGCGGGCAGGTGGGATGCCCAAGGGACCGCGGGCCCCTGGCCCTGAAGCCTCCGGGGCCACATACTTGTGAGCGGCCTGCGAGATCTGGGGTGGGGCACCAAGCGCCAAAAATTTGCTGGGTCCCGCCCGCCCTGGGCTGGATGGTCGCCAACATGCCCGCCACTCCCCTGTACCCTAGACCTCCGTTTCCCTGTCTAGACGGGCGGCGGGGCCCTGCCAGGTCGGGCGGGCCGCTGGGCTGGAGGTTAGACCAAAGTGCCTGCTCAGCTGCGCCTCAAGAGGCAGCCCGCGACCCTGCAGCCACCTACTGCCAAACCAGCCCAGAGGGGCGTGATCTCGGCTGGATCGCGGAAGCTAAGCAGGGTCGGGCCTGTTTGCTATTGCTGTTAGGGCTACTACTACTACTATCACAGTGCATGCCAAATACTACTACTATTACCAGTACTGCTGCTGCTACTACTGCTACTACTATTGCTACTAATAGTAGTCCAGTACATCGCAAATAATATTATAGTTACTACTACTACTGCTACTAGTATCAATATTAGTAGTCCAGTGTATGGCAAATCTACTAGTACTACACCTATTACTGCTAATGCGAATACTACTACTGGTCCACTGCAGGTCTAATATTCTGCTACTTCTACTTAGCCCGGGACTTGTACTGCTGCTGCTACCACTAATACTATTAGTACTACAACAAGCCCAGTGCATGGAAAATACTACTATTATTAACACTACTGCTGCTACTCCCACTACTGCTGCTACTCCTACTACTGCTGCTACTTGTACCCTTAGTAGCTCAGTGCATGGAGAATACTACTTGTATAACTACTCCTGTGTCTACTGTTTCTATTACTGCTACCACTGCAGCTACTACTAGTAGACCATTGCATGGCAAATACTACTACTATTACTACTGCTGCTGCTGATGATACTTCTGCTACTACTTCTGCTAGTACTAGCAGTCCAGTGCATGGCAAATACTACTTCTATTATTACTACTGCTGCTACTGCTACTACTATCCATCCTACTAGCTCAGTGCATGGCAAATCTACTACTAGTACTTCTATTGCTACTACTGCTACTACTCCTAATGTCACACTGCAGGGCAACTCTGGTGCTACTACTACTGCTGCTGCGGTCAATTCTAATGCTGTTGCTCCCATTATTACTACTGCTACTACTAGTAGTCCAGTGCATGGCAAATACTACTACTATTACCACAACTGCTGCTACTACTACTGCTGCTGCTATTTCTACTACTACTACTAGTCCAGTGCATGGCAAACACTAGTGCTATTACTAATACTGCTGCTGCTGCTCCTCCTACTTCTACTATTACTGCTACTACTAGCAGTCCTTTGCATTGCAAATACTACTACTATTACTACTACTGCTGCTAGTACGGCTACTACAATGATCTATAATACTAACCCAGTGCATGGCAAATCTACTATTACTACTTCTATTGCGGCTACTGCTACTACTACTGCTAGACCAGTGCATGGCAGATACTACTACTATTAGCACTATTGCTTCTACTTCTAGTACTGCTGCTTCTACTACGGCTGCTGCTTCTTCTACAGCTGCTGCTGCTACTACTACTCATCCTAGCCCTGTTCGTGGAAAATACTGCTACTATTACTACTACTGATGCTGCTGCTACTACTGCCACTACTAATACCAATACTACTCGACCAGTGCATGGTAAATCTACTACTACTCTTGCTAGTGCTGCGACTGCTCCTACCAATAGCAGCCCAGTGAATAGCAAATACTACTACTATTACCACTACTGCTGCTGCTATTACTACTGCAGCTACTAGTAGTGCTGCTGCTGCTGCTGCTACTACTACTATCTCCGTGCATGGCAAATACTTCTACTATTACTACTACTGCTGCTACTGCTGCTACTACTACTACTACTCCTGCTACTGATAGTAGTGCAGTGCATGGCAAGTACTACTACTGTTTCTACTACTGCTGCTGCCACTTTTATTGCTGTCACTACCACTACTGCTACTACTAGTACTCCAGTGTATGGCAAATACTGCTTCTATTACTACTACTGCTGCCGTTGCTGCTACTGCTACTACTACTGCTACAACTTGCACCCAGTAAATTGCAAACATTACAACTATTACTTCTACTGCTGCTGCTGCTTCTACTGATACTACTGCTACTGCTTCTACTTCTCCTGCTGCTGCTTCTACTACTACCACTACTAGTCCCAGTGCAAGGTAAATAATACGATTATTACGACTACTGCTGCTTCTGCTAGTACTGCTGCTACTACTGCTACTACTGGTAGTCCAGTGCATGAAAAATACTCTTACTACTACTGCTGCAGCTGCTGCTACTACTGCTGCTAATACTGCTACTACTAGTGATCCAGTGCATGGCAAATACAACAAATATTACTACTACTGATGTTGCCTCTACTACTGCTAATACTACTATCAATGCTACTAGCCAGTGCATGGCAAATATACTACTACTGCTGCTATTGCTGCTACTTCCACTACTACTACTGGCCCACTGCTGGGCAAATCATCTGCCACTTCTACTGCTGCTGCTGCTACAACTACTACTACTACTACTACTACTACTAGCCCATTGCATCTCAAATACTACTACTATTACCACTACTGCTGTTAGTCCTACTACTGCTGCTAGTCCTATTACAGCTGCTACTTGTACTATTACTATCCCAGTGCATGGAATGTACTACTAGTAAAGCTACTCCTACGTCTGCTTTTTCTACTACTGCTTCTGCTACTGCTACTACTAGTAGACCAGTGTGTGGCAAATACTACTACTATTACTACTGCTGCTGCTGCTACTACTGCTACTACTACTGCTATTACTAGTAGTCCAGGGAATGGCAAATACTACTACTATCACTACTACTGCTGCTGCTGCTACTACTACTGCTCCTTCTACTGCAACTACTAGTAGTCCAGCCCTTGGCAAATACTAATACTATGACTATGACTGCTGCTAATGCTACCACTGCTACTACTACTAATCCTGTCCGTGGCAAATGCTACTCTATTACTACTACTGCTGCAGCAGCGGCTACTGCTACTACTAATATCAATACTACGAGCCCAGTGCATGGCAAGTCTACCTCTACTGTTACTATTGCTGCTACTGCTACTACTACTTCTTACCCAGTGCATGGCAGATACTACTTCTATTACCACTGTTGCTGCTACCTCTACTGCTGCTGCAGCTACATCTACTGCTGCTGCTATTTCTATTACTACTTCTACTACTAGCACAGTGCGTGGCAAATAGTACTAGTATTACTACTACCGCTGCTGCTGTTGCTATGACTTCTAGTACTACTGCTATTACTAGTAATCCAGTGTGTCGCAAATACTATTCATACTACTACTGCTGCTGTTGCTACTACTACTATCAATACTACTAGCCCAGTGCATGGCCAATATACTACTACTACTTCTATAGCTGCTACTGCTACTACTACTAGTGGCCCACTGCAGGGCAAATCTGCTGCTACTCTTACTGCTGCTTATGCCACTTCTATTCCTGGTGCTACCTCTACTACTGCTGCTACTACTAGTAGTCTAGTGCATGGCAAATACTACTATTACTACTACTTCTGCTGCTGCTACTACTGCTACTACTAGTACAATACTACTATCCCAGTGCATGGCAAATCTACTAGTACTACACCTATTAGTGCTAATGCTAATACTGCTACTTGAACACTGCAGGGCCAATCTGCTGCTACTACTACCGACGTTGCTGCTAATTCTACTTCTGCTGCTACCAATACAACTACTACTCCTAGTACCCCAGTGCATTTCAAATACTACCAATATTACCAGTACTGTTGCTACTACTACAGCTGCTGCTACTAGTACTATTACTAGCCCAGTCCATGCCAAATACTACTACTATTACCACTGCTGCTACTTCTGCTACTATTACTGCTGTTGCTCTTACGACTACTTCTGCTACTACTACTGCTAACGCTTCTAATTCTACTGTTGCTGCTACTACTACTATTACGACTGCTACTAGCCCAGGGCATGGCAAATAATACTACTATTATTACTACTGCTGCTGCTGCTACTACTTCTACTAGTACTTCTATTACTTGTAGTCTAGTGCATGGGGAATACTACTTCTATTACTACTCCTGCTGCTGCTGCTAATACTGCTACTACTACTACCAATACTACTAGCTTAGTGCATGGGAAATCTGCTACTACTACTGCTGTATCTGCTAACACTACTACTACTACTACTGGCCAGCTCCAGGGTAAATCTGCTGCTACTACTTCTGTTGCTGCTGCCACTTCTACTGCTGTTGCTACAACTAATACTACTGCTACTACTAGTAGTCCAGTGTATGGTAAATCCTAATACTACTAGTACTACTGCTGATGCAGCTTCTAGTGTTACTGCTACTACTGCTACTACTGCTAGCCCAGTGTATTGCAAATATAATTCTATTACTACTACTGCTGATGCTGCTACTACTGCTACTACTAATATCAATAGTACCAGCCAATTTCATGGCAAACCTACGACTACTATTGCTATTGCTGCTGCTGCTACTACTACTGCTAACCCAGTGCATGGCAGATGCTACTACTATTACCACTACTGCTGCTGCTGCTGCTACCACTGCTGCTAATAGTAGTCCAGTGCGTGGCAAATACTACTAATATTACCACTACTGCCGCTGCTACTACTTCTACTACTACTATGAATATTACTAGCCCATTGCAAGGCATATCTACTATTTCTACTTCTATTCCTAACACTTTTACTACTACTACTGGCCCAGTGCAGGGAAAATCTGCTGCTACTTCTAGTGCTGCCCCTGCCACTTCTATTGCTGCTGCTACAGCTACTACTATTACAACTATTGACTAGTGCATCAACAATACTACTACTATTAATATTACTGCTGCTTCTGGTGCTACTACTGCTACTACTATTTGTCCAGTAAATGGCAAATACTACTACTCTTACTACTGCTTCTGATGCTGTTACTACTGCTACTACTACCATCAATACTACTAGCCCAATCTATTACTCCTACTGCTATTGCTGCTTCTTGTCCTACTACTACTGCCAACTGCAGTGCAAGTTAGCTGCTACTACTACTGTTGCTGCTGTCACATCTACTGATGCTGATCCCACTACTACTACTACGACGACTAGTCCAGTGCATGGCAAATACTACTACAATTACCACTACTGGTTCTACTACAGCAGCTGCTATTTCTACTGCTGCTGCTACTACTAGTGTACTACCAGCCCAGTGCATGGCAAATGGTACTACTATTATTACTACTGCTGCTTCTGTTACTACTACTGCTAGTACTAGCAGTCCAGTGCATTTAAAATTCTACTACTATTTCTATTACTGCTGCTGCTACTACTGATGCTCCTACTACTGCTACTACTAGTAATCCAGTGCATGGCAAATATTATTAATAGTAATACTGCTGCTGCTGCTACTACTACTATAAATACTACTAGCCCAGTGCATGTCAAATATACTACTAATACTGCTATTGCTGCTTCCGCTACTATTACTACTGGCCCACTGCAGGGCAAATCTTCTGCTACTACTACTGCTTCTGCTGTCCGTTCTACTGCTGCTGCTTCCACTACTACTACAACTTCTACTAGTAGCCCAGCGCATGGCCAATACTACTACTATGATGATTACTGCTGCTACTACTAGTACTGCTGATGCTAATTTGATTGCTGCTGCTGCTACTACTACTACTATTAGTTCAGTGTATGTCAAATGCTAGTACTATTACTACTACCGCAGCTGCTGCTACTTCTGATATTACTTCTGCTACTACAGGTAGTGCAGTGAATGGCAAATACTATTAACACTACTGCTCAGGCTGCTGCTACTACTGCTACTACTACTGCTACTACTACTAGCACTGTTGCTGCTAATTCTACTGATGCTGCTGCTCTATGTGCTGCTACTACTACTACTAGTCAATGCATGGCAAATACTACTACTATTACTGCTTCTGCTGCTACTACTTCTGCTACTACTGCTACTATTAGTAGTCCAGTGTATATCAAATACTACTAGTATCACCACGACTGCTGCTACTACTTCGACTGCCGCTGCTACTTCTCCTGCTGCTCGTATTACTACAGCTACTACTAGCCCAGTGCGTGGTAAATACTACTACTATTACTACCACTGCTGCTTCTGCAGCTACTGGTGCTACTACTATTGCTACTACTACAAGTCCAGTGCATTGCAAACACATTGCTATTACTAGTAGTGCATTGCATTTAAAATACTACTATAATTACTACGTCTGCTGCTACTACTGTTACTACTAGTAGTACAGTGCATGGTAAATACAACTACAATTAATACTAATGCTGCTGCTGCTACCACTGCTACTACTAGTAGTAAAGTGCATGGCAAATACAACTAATATTACTACAACTGCTGTTGCTACTACTGCTACTACTAATATGAATACCACTAGGCCAGAGCATGGCAAATCTACTACTACAATTGCTATTGCTGCTACTGCTACTACTACTACTTACCCAGGGCGTGCCAAATACTACTACTGTTACCACTACTGCTGCTGCTACTACTACTGCTACTCTTTCTAATTCTACTGCTTTTGCTACTACTACTACTACTACTATCCCAGGGCACGGCAAATAATACTACTATTATTACTACTGCTGCTGCTGCTGCTATTCTTGCTACTACTAGTATTAATACTACAGCCCAGTGCATGGCAAATCTACTAATACTACTGCTATTTCTGATTCTTCTACTACTACTGCTAGCCCACTGCAGGGCAAATCTGCTGCCACTAGTACTACTGCTGCCACTTCTACTGCTGCTGCTACCACTACTACTACTTCTACTAGCCTAGTTTATGGAAAATGCTACTACTATTACCACTACTGCTTCGACTACTACTAATGCGGCTACTACTACTGCTGCTGCTACTAATACCACTACTAGCCCAGTGCATGGTAATTACTAGTAGTGTAACTAGTAGTGCTGCTGCTGCTACTACTGCTACTACTTTTAGTACAGTGCATGGCAAATACTACTACTATAACCACAACTGCTAATACTACTACTACTGCTGCTGCTACTATTAATGCTGCTGCAGAAACTTCTACTCCTGCTTCTAAATCTACTAATTCTTCTACAATTCCAGTGCAAGGCAAATACTACTAATGTTACTACTACTGCTGCTATTGCTACGACTGCTACTACTAGTATCAATACAACTAACCTAGTGCATGGGAAATCCACTAGTACTACAACTGTTAGTGCTAATTCTAGTACTACTACTGGCCCACTGCAGGAAATATCTACTGCTACTATTACTGCTGCTGATGCCACTTCTATTGCTGATGCTACCTCTACTACTACTGTTACTGCTAGGAGTCCATTGCACGGCAAATCAACTACTACTAATTCTATTGCTGCTACTGCTACTACTACTACTTGCCCACTGCAGGGCAAATCTGGTGCTACTACTACTGCTGCTGTGGCCAATTCTACTGCCGCAACTTCCACTAAAATTACTACTAGCCCAGTGCATGGCAAATACTAATTCTATTACCACTACTGCTGCTACTTCTACTGCTGCTGCTGCTGCATCTACTTCTGCTGCTAGTACTACTATTACTGCTACTACCACGATCCTAGTGCATGGCAAATACTACTACTATTACCACAACTGCTGCTACTACTACTACTGCTGCTGCCACATCTACAGCTGCTGCTATTACTACTACTACTACTACCAGCACAGTGCATGTCACATAGTACTAGCATTACTACTACTGCTGCTGCTGCTATTACTTCTACTACTGCTGCTACTACTAGTAATCCAGTGCATCGCAAGTACTATTCATACTACTACGGTTGCTGTTGCTACTACTACTATCAATACTACTACACCAGTTCATGGCAAATATACTACTACTACTTCTATAGCTGCTACTGCTACTACTACTACTGGCCCACTGCAGGGCAAAACTTCTGCTACTACTATTGCTGCTGCTGGCACTTCTAATTCTGCTGCTACCACTACTACTATGACTTCTACTACTAGCCCAGCGCATGGGAAATACTACTACATTTACCACTACTGCTGCTACTACTACTACTGCTGCTGCTGCTACTACTGCTAATATTAGTTCAGTGCATGGTAAATACCACTACTATTACTACTTCCGCTGCTGCTGCTACTACTACTGCTACTACAAGTAGTGCAGTGCCTGGCAAATAGTTTTACTACTACTGCTGCTGCTACTACTGCTACTACTACTAGTACTCTTGCTGATAATTCTACTGCTGCTGCTGCTACATATACTGCTACTACTACTAGTACTATTGCTGATAATTCTACTGCTGCTGCTACAACTACTACTAGTCCAGTGAATGGTAATACTACTGCTATTACTACTACTACTGCTTTAGCTGCTAGTACTGCTACTGCTAGTATTAATAACATTAGCACACTGTATGGCATGTCTATTAGTACTACACCTATTAGTGCTAATGCTATTACTACTACTGGCCCACTGCAGGTCAAAGCTTCTGCTACTTCTACTGCTGCTGCTGCCAGTTCTACTGCTGCTGCTACCACTACTACTACGACTACTACTAGCTCACTGCATGGCAAATACTACTACTACTACTGCTGCTACTACTGCTGCTGCAGCTGCTACTTCTACTGCTGCTGCTACTACTACTGCTTCTGCAGCTACTGGTACTGCTGCTGCTAATTCTACTACTACTACTAGTCCAGTGCATGGTAAATACTTTTACTATTAACACTACTGCTGCTGCTGCTACTACTGTTACTACTAAAATCAATACAACGTGCCCAGTGTATGGCAAATCTAGTACTAGTATTGCTATTTCTCCTATTGCTACTACTACTACTTACCCAGTGCTTGGCAGATACTACTACTATTACCACTACTGCTTCTGCTGCTGCTACTACTGCTACTACTACTGCTACTAATAGTAGTCCAGTGCATGGAAAGTACTACTCATATTACTACTGCTGCTGCTGCTACTACTGTTACTACTAATATCAATACTGCTAACCCAGTGCATGGCAAATCTACTAGTACTACACCTATTAGTGCTAATGCTAATACTACTACTTGCACACTGTAGGGCAAATCTCCTCCTCCTCCTACTGATGTTGCTGCCAATTCAACTGCTGCTGCTACCAATACAACTACTACTACTACTACCACCTCAGTGGATTTCAAAGAGTACAAATATTACCACTACAGCTGCTGCTACTACTACTGCTGCTACTACTACTACTGCTGCTACTACTACTGCTGCTGCTACTAGTACAACTAGTAGCCCAGTCCGTGCCAAATACTACTACTATTACCACTACTGCTGCAACTACTGCTACTGCTGCTAGTACTACTACTTCTGCTACTACTGCTACTGCTTCAAATTTTGCTGCTGCTGCTACTACTTCTACTAACCCAGGGCATGGCAAAATAATACTACTGTTATTACTACTGGCGCAGCTGCTACTATTTCTACTACTGCTTCTACTACTTGTAGTCCAGTGTATTGCAAATATTTTTACTATTACTACTACTGCTGATGCTGCTACAACTGCTACTACTAATATCAATATTACTAGCGGAGTGCATGGCAAGTCTACTACTACTATTGCTATTGCTGCTAATGCTACTACTACTACTAACCCAGTGCATGGCCGATACTACTACTTATTACCACTTCTGCTGCTGCTGCTGCTACTACTGCTACTACTACTACTTCTACTAATAATAGTCCAGTTCATGGCAAATACTACTAATGTTACTACTACTTCTGCTGCTGCTACTACTACTACCAATACTACTAACCCAGTGCTTGCAAATCTACTAGTATTACACCTATTACTGCTAAGGCTAACACTACTATTTGCACACAGCGGGGCAAGTCTGCTGTTACTAGTACTGATATTCTGCCAATTCTACTGCTGCTGCTACCAATACAACTACTACTACTACTACTCCCACAGTGTATTTCAAACGCTACAAATATTACCACTACTGCTGCTACTTTTTACTACCGCTTCTACTAATACTGCTGCTGCTACTAGTACTACTACTAGCCCAGTCCATTCCAAGCACTACTACTATTATCACTATAGCTGCTACTAGTAGGGGTACTGCTGCTGTTACTATTACTGGTGATACTACTAATACTGCTGCTATTAGGACTCCTACTAGCCGAGTGCATGGCAAGTACTACTGCTATTACCACTTCTGCTGCTACCACCACTACTGCTGCTACAAATACTGCTGCTACTACTTTTGCTGCTGCTGCTGCTAGTACTACTACTATCACAGTGCATTTCAAATACTACAACTATTCCTATTCCTGCTGCTGCTGTTGCTACTACTACTACTATTACCGCTACGTCTAGTAGTCGAGCGCATGGCAAATACTACTACTATTACTACTGCTGCTGCTGCTGCTACTACTGCTACTACTTGTATCAATACTACTATCACAGTGCACAGTAAATCCCTACTACTACTCCTATTGCTTCTACTCTTACTACTACGACTGGCCCGGTGCAGTACATAACTGCTGTTACTACTACTGCTGCTGCTGCGTCTTCTACTATTGCTTCTACCACTACTACAATCCCAGTGCATCGTAAATAAAAATACTATTACCTCTACTGCTGCTACTACTACTGCTGCTGCTGCTACTTCTACTACTGCTGTTGTTACTACAACTACTACCTCCCCAGTGCGTGGCAAATACTACTACTATTACTACAACTGCTGTTGCTGCTACTACTTCTACTGCTACTACTAGTAGTGCAGTGCACGTCAAATACTACTACAATTACTAGACCTGCTGCTGCTGCTACTAGTGCTATTACTACTATCAATACTACTAGCTCAGCGCATGGCTAATCTACTACTACGACCGCTATGGCTGCTACCGCTACTACTACTACTACTGGCCAACTGCAGGGCAAATCTTCTTCCGCTACCACTGTTGCTGCCGGCCCTTTTTTGCTGTTGTTACCACCACTACTACTGCTACTATAGGAGTCCAGTGCATGGCAAATACTACTACTATGAGGACTGCTGCTGCTGCTAAAATGTTACTACTGCCGCTACTACTAGAACTGCAGTGCATTGTTATTACTAATAGTTTTACTACTACAGCTGGTGCTGCTACTACTGTTACTACTAATATCAATATTACTAGACTAGTGCATTGCAAATCTACTACTACTATTGCAGTTCGCAGGGCTCGCGGGCCGCACGGATGGCACCCGTGTCCGCGGCCATGTCTGGGTCGCGTCAGGCCACCCCCGGAGCGTCTGGTGTGTCGCTGCCTTCCAGGGACGCCTTCTGGCCGCCTGGCCGGTCAGGCAGGCGGGGAGCGCCCCGTCAGACGCTTGCTGTGGTGGGAGGGGCCTGAGGAGGTGGGGCCTGCAGAGGTACCCGGCGTGGGCAGAGATAGCCGCCGCCGCGGGTGACAAAAGGAGAATGCAGAGCGGGAGGCCAAAAGCCTATAGCACCCGGTATTCCCAGGAGGTCTCCCATTCCCGTACTAAACAGGCCCGACCCTTCTTAGCTTCCGCAATTGAGCCGAGATCACGCCCTCTGGGCTGGTTTGGAAATAGGTGGCTGCAGGGTCGCGGGCTGCCTCTTGAGGCGCAGCTTAGCAGGCGCTTGGGTCATACCACCAGTCCAGCGGCCCGCCCGATCCAGCAGAGTCCTGCCGCCTGCCTAGACAGGGAAACGGAGGTCTAGGCTACATGCAGGTGGCGGAGGTGTGGGCGACCAACCAGCCCAGGGCTGACGGGACCCAGCAAACTTTGCGGCGCTTCGCGCCCCACCCCAGATCACGCAGGCCGCTTACAAAGACGTGGACCCGGAGGCTACAGGGTCTGGGGCCCGCGGTCCCTTGGGCATCCCACCTGCCCGCCCACGCTGCGCCAGGCGCAGCCCAGATGCAGATGAGCCCGGCCGTCCTACCAGACAGAAGCTGGCCCGAAACCACTGGGAGCCACCATTGAGTTGGCAGGGCCCCTAGGATCAAGCAACGCCACCCTTGCCCCCACGCTGCAGTTCCGAGCTCAGTACCCCACCCCAAGTGGCCGGCAGCCCCGGGGAAGGTGGCCTCACCCACTGGAGCACAGCCCCTTCGCCGCCACCTGTCTGCCTGGCTGTCTCTCCACAGCTCCATATGGAAAATGCCACCCCTCTGCCTTTTCGCTCTGGGCGGGGGCGAGAGCGGGATTGAGGGCGCAGGCCGCTTCCCCGGGGCTGCCGGCCACTTGGGGCGGGGTACTGAGTTCGGAACTGCGGCGTGGGGGCAGGGGTGGCGTTGCTGGGTCTCAGGGGCCGTGCCAACACAATGGTGGCTCCCAATGGTTTCGTGACAGCTTCTCTCGGTTAGGAGGGCCGGGCACGTCTGCGTCCGGGCTGCGCCTAGCACAGCGTGGGCGGGCAGGTGGGATGCCCAAGGGACCGCGGGCCCCGGGCCCTGAAGCCTCCGGGGCCACATACTTGTGAGCGGCCTGCGAGATCTGGGGTGGGGCGCCAAGCGCCAAAAATTTGCTGGGTCCCGCCCGCCCTGGGCTGGATGGTCGCCAACATGCCCGCCACTCCCCTGTACCCTAGACCTCCGTTTCCCTGTCTAGACGGGCGGCGGGGCCCTGCCAGGTCGGGCGGGCCGCTGGGCTGGAGGTTAGACCAAAGTGCCTGCTCAGCTGCGCCTCAAGAGGCAGCCCGCGACCCTGCAGCCACCTACTGCCAAACCAGCCCAGAGGGGCGTGATCTCGGCTGGATCGCGGAAGCTAAGCAGGGTCGGGCCTGTTTGCTATTGCTGTTAGGGCTACTACTACTACTATCACAGTGCATGCCAAATACTACTACTATTACCAGTACTGCTGCTGCTACTACTGCTACTACTATTGCTACTAATAGTAGTCCAGTACATCACAAATAATATTATAGTTACTACTACTACTGCTACTAGTATCAATATTAGTAGTCCAGTGTATGGCAAATCTACTAGTACTACACCTATTACTGCTAATGCGAATACTACTACTGGTCCACTGCAGGTCTAATATTCTGCTACTTCTACTTAGCCCGGGACTTCTACTGCTTCTGCTATCACTAATACTATTAGTACTACAACAAGCCCAGTGCATGGAAAATACTACTACTATTAACACTACTGCTGCTACTCCCACTACTGCTGCTACTCCTACTACTGCTGCTACTTGTACCCTTAGTAGCTCAGTGCATGGAGAATACTACTTGTATAACTACTCCTGTGTCTACTGTTTCTATTACTGCTACCACTGCAGCTACTACTAGTAGACCATTGCATGGCAAATACTACTACTATTACTACTGCTGCTGCTGCTGATACTTCTGCTACTACTTCTGCTAGTACTAGCAGTCCAGTGCATGGCAAATACTACTTCTATTATTACTACTGCTGCTACTGCTACTACTATCCATCCTACTAGCTCAGTGCATGGCAAATCTACTACTAGTACTTCTATTGCTACTACTGCTACTACTCCTAATGTCACACTGCAGGGCAACTCTGGTGCTACTACTACTGCTGCTGCGGTCAATTCTAATGCTGTTGCTCCCATTATTACTACTGCTACTACTAGTAGTCCAGTGCATGGCAAATACTACTACTATTACCACAACTGCTGCTACTACTACTGCTGCTGCTATTTCTATTACTACTACTAGTCCAGTGCATGGCAAACACTAGTGCTATTACTAATACTGCTGCTGCTGCTCCTCCTACTTCTACTATTACTGCTACTACTAGCAGTCCTTTGCATTGCAAATACTACTACTATTACTACTACTGCTGCTAGTACTGCTACTACAATGATCTATAATACTAACCCAGTGCATGGCAAATCTACTATTACTACTTCTATTGCGGCTACTGCTACTACTACTGCTAGACCAGTGCATGGCAGATACTACTACTATTACCACTATTGCTTCTACTTCTAGTACTGCTGCTTCTACTACGGCTGCTGCTTCTTCTACAGCTGCTGCTGCTACTACTACTCATCCTAGCCCTGTTCGTGGAAAATACTGCTACTATTACTACTACTGATGCTGCTGCTACTACTGCCACTACTAATACCAATACTACTCGACCAGTGCATGGTAAATCTACTACTACTCTTGCTAGTGCTGCGACTGCTCCTACTAGTAGCAGCCCAGTGATTAGCAAATACTACTACTATTACCACTACTGCTGCTGCTATTACTACTGCAGCTACTAGTAGTGCTGCTGCTGCTGCTGCTACTACTACTATCTCTGTGCATGGCAATTACTTCTACTATTACTACTACTGCTGCTGCTGCTGCTACTACTACTACTACTACTCCTGCCACTGATAGTAGTGCAGTGCATGGCAAGTACTACTACTGTTTCTACTACTGCTGCTGCCACTTTTATTGCTGTCACTACCACTACTGCTACTACTAGTACTCCAGTGTATGGCAAATACTGCTTCTATTACTACTACTGCTGCCGTTGCTGCTACTGCTACTGCTACTGCTACAACTTGCACCCAGTAAATTGCAAACATTACAACTATTACTTCTACTGCTGCTGCTGCTTCTACTGATACTACTGCTACTGCTTCTACTTCTCCTGCTGCTGCTTCTACTACTACCACTACTAGTCCCAGTGCAAGGTAAATAATACGATTATTACGACTACTGCTGCTTCTGCTAGTACTGCTGCTACTACTGCTACTACTGGTAGTCCAGTGCATGAAAAATACTCTTACTACTACTGCTGCAGCTGCTGCTACTACTGCTGCTACTACTGCTACTACTAGTGATCCAGTGCATGGCAAATACAACAAATATTACTACTACTGATGTTGCCTCTACTACTGCTAATACTACTATCAATGCTACTAGCCAGTGCATGGCAAATATACTACTACTGCTGCTATTGCTGCTACTTCCACTACTACTACTGGCCCACTGCTGGGCAAATCATCTGCCACTTCTACTGCTGCTGCTGCTACAACTACTACTACTACTACTACTACTAGCCCATTGCATCTCAAATACTACTACTATTACCACTACTGCTGTTAGTCCTACTACTGCTGCTAGTCCTATTACAGCTGCTACTTGTACTATTACTATCCCAGTGCATGGAATGTACTACTAGTAAAGCTACTCCTACGTCTGCTTTTTCTACTACTGCTTCTGCTACTGCTACTACTAGTAGACCAGTGTGTGGCAAATACTACTACTATTACTACTGCTGCTGCTGCTACTACTGCTACTACTACTGCTATTACTAGTAGTCCAGGGAATGGCAAATACTACTACTATCACTACTACTGCTGCTGCTGCTACTACTACTGCTCCTTCTACTGCAACTACTAGTAGTCCAGCCCTTGGCAAATACTAATACTATGACTATGACTGCTGCTAATGCTACCACTGCTACTACTACTAATCCTGTCCGTGGCAAATGCTACTCTATTACTACTACTGCTGCAGCAGCGGCTACTGCTACTACTAATATCAATACTACGAGCCAAGTGCATGGCAAGTCTACCTCTACTGTTACTATTGCTGCTACTGCTACTACTACTTCTTACCCAGTGCATGGCAGATACTACTTCTATTACCACTGTTGCTGCTACCTCTACTGCTGCTGCAGCTACATCTACTGCTGCTGCTATTTCTATTACTACTTCTACTACTAGCACAGTGCGTGGCAAATAGTACTAGTATTACTACTACCGCTGCTGCTGTTGCTATGACTTCTAGTACTACTGCTATTACTAGTAATCCAGTGTGTCGCAAATACTATTCATACTACTACTGCTGCTGTTGCTACTACTACTATCAATACTACTAGCCCAGTGCATGGCCAATATACTACTACTACTGCTATAGCTGCTACTGCTACTACTACTAGTGGCCCAATGCAGGGCAAATCTGCTGCTACTCTTACTGCTGCTTATGCCACTTCTATTCCTGGTGCTACCTCTACTACTGCTGCTACTACTAGTAGTCTAGTGCATGGCAAATACTACTATTACTACTACTTCTGCTGCTGCTACTACTGCTACTACTAGTATCAATACTACTATCCCAGTGCATGGCAAATCTACTAGTACTACACCTATTAGTGCTAATGCTAATACTGCTACTTGCACACTGCAGGGCCAATCTGCTGCTACTACTACCGACGTTGCTGCTAATTCTACTTCTGCTGCTACCAATACAACTACTACTCCTAGTACCCCAGTGCATTTCAAATACTACCAATATTACCAGTACTGTTGCTACTACTACAGCTGCTGCTACTAGTACTATTACTAGCCCAGTCCATGCCAAATACTACTACTATTACCACTGCTGCTACTTCTGCTACTATTACTGCTGTTGCTCTTACGACTACTTCTGCTACTACTACTGCTAACGCTTCTAATTCTACTGTTGCTGCTACTACTACTATTACGACTGCTACTAGCCCAGGGCATGGCAAATAATACTACTATTATTACTACTGCTGCTGCTGCTGCTACTTCTACTAGTACTTCTATTACTTGTAGTCTAGTGCATGGGGAATACTACTTCTATTACTACTCCTGCTGCTGCTGCTAATACTGCTACTACTACTACCAATACTACTAGCTTAGTGCATGGGAAATCTGCTACTACTACTGCTGTATCTGCTAACACTACTACTACTACTACTGGCCAGCTCCAGGGTAAATCTGCTGCTACTACTTCTGTTGCTGCTGCCACTTCTACTGCTGTTGCTACAACTACTACTACTGCTACTACTAGTAGTCCAGTGTATGGTAAATCCTAATACTACTAGTACTACTGCTGATGCAGCTTCTAGTGTTACTGCTACTACTGCTACTACTGCTAGTCCAGTGTATTGCAAATATAATTCTATTACTACTACTGCTGATGCTGCTACTACTGCTACTACTAATATCAATAGTACCAGCCAATTTCATGGCAAACCTACGACTACTATTGCTATTGCTGCTGCTGCTACTACTACTGCTAACCCAGTGCATGGCAGATGCTACTACTATTACCACTACTGCTGCTGCTGCTGCTACTACTGCTGCTAATAGTAGTCCAGTGCGTGGCAAATACTACTAATATTACTACTACTGCCACTGCTACTACTTCTACTTCTACTATGAATATTACTAGCCCATTGCAAGGCAAATCTACTATTTCTACTTATATTCCTAACACTTTTACTACTACTACTGGCCCAGTGCAGGGAAAATCTGCTGCTACTTCTAGTGCTGCCCCTGCCACTTCTATTGCTGCTGCTACAGCTACTACTATTACAACTATTGACTAGTGCATCAACAATACTACTACTATTAATATTACTGCTGCTTCTGGTGCTACTACTGCTACTACTATTTGTCCAGTAAATGGCAAATACTACTACTCTTACTACTACTTCTGATGCTGTTACTACTGCTACTACTACCATCAATACTACTAGCCCAATCTATTACTCCTACTGCTATTGCGGCTTCTTGTCCTACTACTACTGCCAACTGCAGTGCAAGTTAGCTGCTACTACTACTGTTGCTGCTGTCACATCTACTGATGCTGATCCCACTACTACTACTACGGCGACTAGTCCAGGGCATGGCAAATACTACTACAATTACCACTACTGGTTCTACTACAGCAGCTGCTATTTCTACTGCTGCTGCTACTACTAGTGTACTACCAGCCCAGTGCATGGCAAATGGTACTACTATTATTACTACTGCTGCTTCTGCTACTCCTACTGCTAGTACTAGCAGTCCAGTGCATTTAAAATTCTACTACTATTTCTATTACTGCTGCTGCTACTACTGATGCTCCTACTACTGCTACTACTAGTAATCCAGTGCATGGCAAATATTATTAATAGTAATACTGCTGCTGCTGCTACTACTACTATAAATACTACTAGCCCAGTGCATGTCAAATATACTACTAATACTGCTATTCCTGCTTCCGCTACTATTACTACTGGCCCACTGCAGGGCAAATCTTCTGCTACTACTACTGCTTCTGCTGTCCGGTCTACTGCTGCTGCTTCCACTACTACTACAACTTCTACTAGTAGCCCAGCGCATGGCCAATACTACTACTATGATGATTACTGCTGCTACTACTAGTACTGCTGATGCTAATTTGATTGCTGCTGCTACTACTTCTACTATTAGTTCAGTGTATGTCAAATGCTAGTACTATTACTACTACCGCAGCTGCTGCTACTTCTGATACTACTTCTGCTACTACAGGTAGTGCAGTGAATGGCAAATACTATTAACACTACTGCTCAGGCTGCTGCTACTACTGCTACTACTACTGCTACTACTACTAGCACTGTTGCTGCTAATTCTACTGATGCTGCTGCTCTATGTGCTGCTACTACTACTACTAGTCAATGCATGGCAAATACTACTACTATTACTGCTTCTGCTGCTACTACTTCTGCTACTACTGCTACTATTAGTAGTCCAGTGTATATCAAATACTACTAGTATCACCACGACTGCTGCTACTACTTCGACTGCCGCTGCTACTTCTCCTGCTGCTCGTATTACTACAGCTACTACTAGCCCAGTGCGTGGTAAATACTACTACTATTACTACCACTGCTGCTTCTGCAGCTACTATTGCTACTACTACAAGTCCAGTGCATTGCAAACACATTGCTATTACTAGTAGTGCATTGCATTTAAAATACTACTATAATTACTACGTCTGCTGCTACTACTGTTACTACTAGTAGTACAGTGCATGGTAAATACAACTACAATTAATACTAATGCTGCTGCTGCTACCACTGCTACTACTAGTAGTAAAGTGCATGGCAAATACAACTAATATTACTACAACTGCTGTTGCTACTACTGCTACTACTAATATGAATACCACTAGGCCAGAGCATGGCAAATCTACTACTACAATTGCTATTGCTGCTACTGCTACTACTACTACTTACCCAGGGCGTGCCAAATACTACTACTGTTACCACTACTGCTGCTACTACTGCTGCTACTACTACTGCTACTCTTTCTAATTCTACTGCTTTTGCTACTACTACTACTACTACTATCCCAGGGCACGGCAAATAATACTACTATTATTACTACTGCTGCTGCTGCTGCTATTCTTGCTACTACTAGTATTAATACTACAGCCCAGTGCATGGCAAATCTACTAATACTACTGCTATTTCTGATTCTTCTACTACTACTGCTAGCCCACTGCAGGGCAAATCTGCTGCCACTAGTACTACTGCTGCCACTTCTACTGCTGCTGCTACCACTACTACTACTTCTACTAGCCTAGTTTATGGAAAATGCTACTACTATTACCACTACTGCTTCGACTACTACTAATGCGGCTACTACTACTGCTGCTGCTACTAATACCACTACTAGCCCAGTGCATGGTAATTACTAGTAGTGTAACTAGTAGTGCTGCTGCTGCTACTACTGCTACTACTTTTAGTACAGTGCATGGCAAATACTACTACTATAACCACAACTGCTAATACTACTACTACTGCTGCTGCTACTATTAATGCTGCTGCAGAAACTTCTACTCCTGCTTCTAAATCTACTAATTCTTCTACAATTCCAGTGCAAGGCAAATACTACTAATGTTACTACTACTGCTGCTATTGCTACGACTGCTACTACTAGTATCAATACAACTAACCTAGTGCATGGGAAATCCACTAGTACTACAACTGTTAGTGCTAATTCTAGTACTACTACTGGCCCACTGCAGGAAATATCTACTGCTACTATTACTGCTGCTGATGCCACTTCTATTGCTGATGCTACCTCTACTACTACTGTTACTGCTAGGAGTCCATTGCACGGCAAATCAACTACTACTAATTCTATTGCTGCTACTGCTACTACTACTACTTGCCCACTGCAGGGCAAATCTGGTGCTACTACTACTGCTGCTGTGGCCAATTCTACTGCCGCAACTTCCACTAAAATTACTACTAGCCCAGTGCATGGCAAATACTAATTCTATTACCACTACTGCTGCTACTTCTACTGCTGCTACTACTAGCACTGTTGCTGCTAATTCTACTGATGCTGCTGCTCTATGTGCTGCTACTACTACTACTAGTCAATGCATGGCAAATACTACTACTATTACTGCTTCTGCTGCTACTACTTCTGCTACTACTGCTACTATTAGTAGTCCAGTGTATATCAAATACTACTAGTATCACCACGACTGCTGCTACTACTTCGACTGCCGCTGCTACTTCTCCTGCTGCTCGTATTACTACAGCTACTAGTAGCCCAGTGCGTGGTAAATACTATTACTACCACTGCTGCTTCTGCAGCTACTGGTGCTACTACTATTGCTACTACTACAAGTCCAGTGCATTGCAAACACATTGCTATTACTAGTAGTGCATTGCATTTAAAATACTACTATAATTACTACGTCTGCTGCTACTACTGTTACTACTAGTAGTACAGTGCATGGTAAATACAACTACAATTAATACTAATGCTGCTGCTGCTACCACTGCTACTACTAGTAGTAAAGTGCATGGCAAATACAACTAATATTACTACAACTGCTGTTGCTACTACTGCTACTACTAATATGAATACCACTAGGCCAGAGCATGGCAAATCTACTACTACAATTGCTATTGCTGCTACTGCTACTACTACTACTTACCCAGGGCGTGCCAAATACTACTACTGTTACCACTACTGCTGCTACTACTGCTGCTACTACTACTGCTACTCTTTCTAATTCTACTGCTTTTGCTACTACTACTACTACTACTATCCCAGGGCACGGCAAATAATACTACTATTATTACTACTGCTGCTGCTGCTGCTATTCTTGCTACTACTAGTATTAATACTACAGCCCAGTGCATGGCAAATCTACTAATACTACTGCTATTTCTGATTCTTCTACTACTACTGCTAGCCCACTGCAGGGCAAATCTGCTGCCACTAGTACTACTGCTGCCACTTCTACTGCTGCTGCTACCACTACTACTACTTCTACTAGCCTAGTTTATGGAAAATGCTACTACTATTACCACTACTGCTTCGACTACTACTAATGCGGCTACTACTACTGCTGCTGCTACTAATACCACTACTAGCCCAGTGCATGGTAATTACTAGTAGTGTAACTAGTAGTGCTGCTGCTGCTACTACTGCTACTACTTTTAGTACAGTGCATGGCAAATACTACTACTATAACCACAACTGCTAATACTACTACTACTGCTGCTGCTACTATTAATGCTGCTGCAGAAACTTCTACTCCTGCTTCTAAATCTACTAATTCTTCTACAATTCCAGTGCAAGGCAAATACTACTAATGTTACTACTACTGCTGCTATTGCTACGACTGCTACTACTAGTATCAATACAACTAACCTAGTGCATGGGAAATCCACTAGTACTACAACTGTTAGTGCTAATTCTAGTACTACTACTGGCCCACTGCAGGAAATATCTACTGCTACTATTACTGCTGCTGATGCCACTTCTATTGCTGATGCTACCTCTACTACTACTGTTACTGCTAGGAGTCCATTGCACGGCAAATCAACTACTACTAATTCTATTGCTGCTACTGCTACTACTACTACTTGCCCACTGCAGGGCAAATCTGGTGCTACTACTACTGCTGCTGTGGCCAATTCTACTGCCGCAACTTCCACTAAAATTACTACTAGCCCAGTGCATGGCAAATACTAATTCTATTACCACTACTGCTGCTACTTCTACTGCTGCTGCTGCTGCATCTACTTCTGCTGCTAGTACTACTATTACTGCTACTACCACGATCCTAGTGCATGGCAAATACTACTACTATTACCACAACTGCTGCTACTACTACTACTGCTGCTGCCACATCTACAGCTGCTGCTATTACTACTACTACTACTACCAGCACAGTGCATGTCACATAGTACTAGCATTACTACTACTGCTGCTGCTGCTATTACTTCTACTACTGCTGCTACTACTAGTAATCCAGTGCATCGCAAGTACTATTCATACTACTACGGTTGCTGTTGCTACTACTACTATCAATACTACTACACCAGTTCATGGCAAATATACTACTACTACTTCTATAGCTGCTACTGCTACTACTACTACTGGCCCACTGCAGGGCAAAACTTCTGCTACTACTATTGCTGCTGCTGGCACTTCTAATTCTGCTGCTACCACTACTACTATGACTTCTACTACTAGCCCAGCGCATGGGAAATACTACTACATTTACCACTACTGCTGCTACTACTACTACTGCTGCTGCTGCTACTACTGCTAATATTAGTTCAGTGCATGGTAAATACCACTACTATTACTACTTCCGCTGCTGCTGCTACTACTACTGCTACTACAAGTAGTGCAGTGCCTGGCAAATAGTTTTACTACTACTGCTGCTGCTACTACTGCTACTACTACTAGTACTCTTGCTGATAATTCTACTGCTGCTGCTGCTACATATACTGCTACTACTACTAGTACTATTGCTGATAATTCTACTGCTGCTGCTACAACTACTACTAGTCCAGTGAATGGTAATACTACTGCTATTACTACTACTACTGCTTTAGCTGCTAGTACTGCTACTGCTAGTATTAATAACATTAGCACACTGTATGGCATGTCTATTAGTACTACACCTATTAGTGCTAATGCTATTACTACTACTGGCCCACTGCAGGTCAAAGCTTCTGCTACTTCTACTGCTGCTGCTGCCAGTTCTACTGCTGCTGCTACCACTACTACTACGACTACTACTAGCTCACTGCATGGCAAATACTACTACTACTACTGCTGCTACTACTGCTGCTGCAGCTGCTACTTCTACTGCTGCTGCTACTACTACTGCTTCTGCAGCTACTGGTACTGCTGCTGCTAATTCTACTACTACTACTAGTCCAGTGCATGGTAAATACTTTTACTATTAACACTACTGCTGCTGCTGCTACTACTGTTACTACTAAAATCAATACAACGTGCCCAGTGTATGGCAAATCTAGTACTAGTATTGCTATTTCTCCTATTGCTACTACTACTACTTACCCAGTGCTTGGCAGATACTACTACTATTACCACTACTGCTTCTGCTGCTGCTACTACTGCTACTACTACTGCTACTAATAGTAGTCCAGTGCATGGAAAGTACTACTCATATTACTACTGCTGCTGCTGCTACTACTGTTACTACTAATATCAATACTGCTAACCCAGTGCATGGCAAATCTACTAGTACTACACCTATTAGTGCTAATGCTAATACTACTACTTGCACACTGTAGGGCAAATCTCCTCCTCCTCCTACTGATGTTGCTGCCAATTCAACTGCTGCTGCTACCAATACAACTACTACTACTACTACCACCTCAGTGGATTTCAAAGAGTACAAATATTACCACTACAGCTGCTGCTACTACTACTGCTGCTACTACTACTACTGCTGCTACTACTACTGCTGCTGCTACTAGTACAACTAGTAGCCCAGTCCGTGCCAAATACTACTACTATTACCACTACTGCTGCAACTACTGCTACTGCTGCTAGTACTACTACTTCTGCTACTACTGCTACTGCTTCAAATTTTGCTGCTGCTGCTACTACTTCTACTAACCCAGGGCATGGCAAAATAATACTACTGTTATTACTACTGGCGCAGCTGCTACTATTTCTACTACTGCTTCTACTACTTGTAGTCCAGTGTATTGCAAATATTTTTACTATTACTACTACTGCTGATGCTGCTACAACTGCTACTACTAATATCAATATTACTAGCAGAGTGCATGGCAAGTCTACTACTACTATTGCTATTGCTGCTAATGCTACTACTACTACTAACCCAGTGCATGGCCGATACTACTACTTATTACCACTTCTGCTGCTGCTGCTGCTACTACTGCTACTACTACTACTTCTACTAATAATAGTCCAGTTCATGGCAAATACTACTAATGTTACTACTACTTCTGCTGCTGCTACTACTACTACCAATACTACTAACCCAGTGCTTGCAAATCTACTAGTATTACACCTATTACTGCTAAGGCTAACACTACTATTTGCACACAGCGGGGCAAGTCTGCTGTTACTAGTACTGATATTCTGCCAATTCTACTGCTGCTGCTACCAATACAACTACTACTACTACTACTCCCACAGTGTATTTCAAACGCTACAAATATTACCACTACTGCTGCTACTTTTTACTACCGCTTCTACTAATACTGCTGCTGCTACTAGTACTACTACTAGCCCAGTCCATTCCAAGCACTACTACTATTATCACTATAGCTGCTACTAGTAGGGGTACTGCTGCTGTTACTATTACTGGTGATACTACTAATACTGCTGCTATTAGGACTCCTACTAGCCGAGTGCATGGCAAGTACTACTGCTATTACCACTTCTGCTGCTACCACCACTACTGCTGCTACAAATACTGCTGCTACTACTTTTGCTGCTGCTGCTGCTAGTACTACTACTATCACAGTGCATTTCAAATACTACAACTATTCCTATTCCTGCTGCTGCTGTTGCTACTACTACTACTATTACCGCTACGTCTAGTAGTCGAGCGCATGGCAAATACTACTACTATTACTACTGCTGCTGCTGCTGCTACTACTGCTACTACTTGTATCAATACTACTATCACAGTGCACAGTAAATCCCTACTACTACTCCTATTGCTTCTACTCTTACTACTACGACTGGCCCGGTGCAGTACATAACTGCTGTTACTACTACTGCTGCTGCTGCGTCTTCTACTATTGCTTCTACCACTACTACAATCCCAGTGCATCGTAAATAAAAATACTATTACCTCTACTGCTGCTACTACTACTGCTGCTGCTGCTACTTCTACTACTGCTGTTGTTACTACAACTACTACCTCCCCAGTGCGTGGCAAATACTACTACTATTACTACAACTGCTGTTGCTGCTACTACTTCTACTGCTACTACTAGTAGTGCAGTGCACGTCAAATACTACTACAATTACTAGACCTGCTGCTGCTGCTACTAGTGCTATTACTACTATCAATACTACTAGCTCAGCGCATGGCTAATCTACTACTACGACCGCTATGGCTGCTACCGCTACTACTACTACTACTGGCCAACTGCAGGGCAAATCTTCTTCCGCTACCACTGTTGCTGCCGGCCCTTTTTTGCTGTTGTTACCACCACTACTACTGCTACTATAGGAGTCCAGTGCATGGCAAATACTACTACTATGAGGACTGCTGCTGCTGCTAAAATGTTACTACTGCCGCTACTACTAGAACTGCAGTGCATTGTTATTACTAATAGTTTTACTACTACAGCTGGTGCTGCTACTACTGTTACTACTAATATCAATATTACTAGACTAGTGCATTGCAAATCTACTACTACTATTGCAGTTCGCAGGGCTCGCGGGCCGCACGGATGGCACCCGTGTCCGCGGCCATGTCTGGGTCGCGTCAGGCCACCCCCGGAGCGTCTGGTGTGTCGCTGCCTTCCAGGGACGCCTTCTGGCCGCCTGGCCGGTCAGGCAGGCGGGGAGCGCCCCGTCAGACGCTTGCTGTGGTGGGAGGGGCCTGAGGAGGTGGGGCCTGCAGAGGTACCCGGCGTGGGCAGAGATAGCCGCCGCCGCGGGTGACAAAAGGAGAATGCAGAGCGGGAGGCCAAAAGCCTATAGCACCCGGTATTCCCAGGAGGTCTCCCATTCCCGTACTAAACAGGCCCGACCCTTCTTAGCTTCCGCAATTGAGCCGAGATCACGCCCTCTGGGCTGGTTTGGAAATAGGTGGCTGCAGGGTCGCGGGCTGCCTCTTGAGGCGCAGCTTAGCAGGCGCTTGGGTCATACCACCAGTCCAGCGGCCCGCCCGATCCAGCAGAGTCCTGCCGCCTGCCTAGACAGGGAAACGGAGGTCTAGGCTACATGCAGGTGGCGGAGGTGTGGGCGACCAACCAGCCCAGGGCTGACGGGACCCAGCAAACTTTGCGGCGCTTCGCGCCCCACCCCAGATCACGCAGGCCGCTTACAAAGACGTGGACCCGGAGGCTACAGGGTCTGGGGCCCGCGGTCCCTTGGGCATCCCACCTGCCCGCCCACACTGCGCCAGGCGCAGCCCAGATGCAGATGAGCCCGGCCGTCCTACCAGACAGAAGCTGGCCCGAAACCACTGGGAGCCACCATTGAGTTGGCAGGGCCCCTAGGATCAAGCAACGCCACCCTTGCCCCCACGCTGCAGTTCCGAGCTCAGTACCCCACCCCAAGTGGCCGGCAGCCCCGGGGAAGGTGGCCTCACCCACTGGAGCACAGCCCCTTCGCCGCCACCTGTCTGCCTGGCTGTCTCTCCACAGCTCCATATGGAAAATGCCACCCCTCTGCCTTTTCGCTCTGGGCGGGGGCGAGAGCGGGATTGAGGGCGCAGGCCGCTTCCCCGGGGCTGCCGGCCACTTGGGGCGGGGTACTGAGTTCGGAACTGCGGCGTGGGGGCAGGGGTGGCGTTGCTGGGTCTCAGGGGCCGTGCCAACACAATGGTGGCTCCCAATGGTTTCGTGACAGCTTCTCTCGGTTAGGAGGGCCGGGCACGTCTGCGTCCGGGCTGCGCCTAGCACAGCGTGGGCGGGCAGGTGGGATGCCCAAGGGACCGCGGGCCCCGGGCCCTGAAGCCTCCGGGGCCACATACTTGTGAGCGGCCTGCGAGATCTGGGGTGGGGCGCCAAGCGCCAAAAATTTGCTGGGTCCCGCCCGCCCTGGGCTGGATGGTCGCCAACATGCCCGCCACTCCCCTGTACCCTAGACCTCCGTTTCCCTGTCTAGACGGGCGGCGGGGCCCTGCCAGGTCGGGCGGGCCGCTGGGCTGGAGGTTAGACCAAAGTGCCTGCTCAGCTGCGCCTCAAGAGGCAGCCCGCGACCCTGCAGCCACCTACTGCCAAACCAGCCCAGAGGGGCGTGATCTCGGCTGGATCGCGGAAGCTAAGCAGGGTCGGGCCTGTTTGCTATTGCTGTTAGGGCTACTACTACTACTATCACAGTGCATGCCAAATACTACTACTATTACCAGTACTGCTGCTGCTACTACTGCTACTACTATTGCTACTAATAGTAGTCCAGTACATCACAAATAATATTATAGTTACTACTACTACTGCTACTAGTATCAATATTAGTAGTCCAGTGTATGGCAAATCTACTAGTACTACACCTATTACTGCTAATGCTAATACTACTACTGGTCCACTGCAGGTCTAATATTCTGCTACTTCTACTTAGCCCGGGACTTGTACTGCTGCTGCTATCACTAATACTATTAGTACTACAACAAGCCCAGTGCATGGAAAATACTACTACTATTAACACTACTGCTGCTACTCCCACTACTGCTGCTACTCCTACTACTGCTGCTACTTGTACCCTTAGTAGCTCAGTGCATGGAGAATACTACTTGTATAACTACTCCTGTGTCTACTGTTTCTATTACTGCTACCACTGCAGCTACTACTAGTAGACCATTGCATGGCAAATACTACTACTATTACTACTGCTGCTGCTGCTGATACTTCTGCTACTACTTCTGCTAGTACTAGCAGTCCAGTGCATGGCAAATACTACTTCTATTATTACTACTGCTGCTACTGCTACTACTATCCATCCTACTAGCTCAGTGCATGGCAAATCTACTACTAGTACTTCTATTGCTACTACTGCTACTACTCCTAATGTCACACTGCAGGGCAACTCTGGTGCTACTACTACTGCTGCTGCGGTCAATTCTAATGCTGTTGCTCCCATTATTACTACTGCTACTACTAGTAGTCCAGTGCATGGCAAATACTACTACTATTACCACAACTGCTGCTACTACTACTGCTGCTGCTATTTCTATTACTACTACTAGTCCAGTGCATGGCAAACACTAGTGCTATTACTAATACTGCTGCTGCTGCTCCTCCTACTTCTACTATTACTGCTACTACTAGCAGTCCTTTGCATTGCAAATACTACTACTATTACTACTACTGCTGCTAGTACTGCTACTACAATGATCTATAATACTAACCCAGTGCATGGCAAATCTACTATTACTACTTCTATTGCGGCTACTGCTACTACTACTGCTAGACCAGTGCATGGCAGATACTACTACTATTAGCACTATTGCTTCTACTTCTAGTACTGCTGCTTCTACTACGGCTGCTGCTTCTTCTACAGCTGCTGCTGCTACTACTACTCATCCTAGCCCTGTTCGTGGAAAATACTGCTACTATTACTACTACTGATGCTGCTGCTACTACTGCCACTACTAATACCAATACTACTCGACCAGTGCATGGTAAATCTACTACTACTCTTGCTAGTGCTGCGACTGCTCCTACTAGTAGCAGCCCAGTGATTAGCAAATACTACTACTATTACCACTACTGCTGCTGCTATTACTACTGCAGCTACTAGTAGTGCTGCTGCTGCTGCTGCTACTACTACTATCTCTGTGCATGGCAATTACTTCTACTATTACTACTACTGCTGCTGCTGCTGCTACTACTACTACTACTACTCCTGCCACTGATAGTAGTGCAGTGCATGGCAAGTACTACTACTGTTTCTACTACTGCTGCTGCCACTTTTATTGCTGTCACTACCACTACTGCTACTACTAGTACTCCAGTGTATGGCAAATACTGCTTCTATTACTACTACTGCTGCCGTTGCTGCTACTGCTACTGCTACTGCTACAACTTGCACCCAGTAAATTGCAAACATTACAACTATTACTTCTACTGCTGCTGCTGCTTCTACTGATACTACTGCTACTGCTTCTACTTCTCCTGCTGCTGCTTCTACTACTACCACTACTAGTCCCAGTGCAAGGTAAATAATACGATTATTACGACTACTGCTGCTTCTGCTAGTACTGCTGCTACTACTGCTACTACTGGTAGTCCAGTGCATGAAAAATACTCTTACTACTACTGCTGCAGCTGCTGCTACTACTGCTGCTACTACTGCTACTACTAGTGATCCAGTGCATGGCAAATACAACAAATATTACTACTACTGATGTTGCCTCTACTACTGCTAATACTACTATCAATGCTACTAGCCAGTGCATGGCAAATATACTACTACTGCTGCTATTGCTGCTACTTCCACTACTACTACTGGCCCACTGCTGGGCAAATCATCTGCCACTTCTACTGCTGCTGCTGCTACAACTACTACTACTACTACTACTAGCCCATTGCATCTCAAATACTACTACTATTACCACTACTGCTGTTAGTCCTACTACTGCTGCTAGTCCTATTACAGCTGCTACTTGTACTATTACTATCCCAGTGCATGGAATGTACTACTAGTAAAGCTACTCCTACGTCTGCTTTTTCTACTACTGCTTCTGCTACTGCTACTACTAGTAGACCAGTGTGTGGCAAATACTACTACTATTACTACTGCTGCTGCTGCTACTACTGCTACTACTACTGCTATTACTAGTAGTCCAGGGAATGGCAAATACTACTACTATCACTACTACTGCTGCTGCTGCTACTACTACTGCTCCTTCTACTGCAACTACTAGTAGTCCAGCCCTTGGCAAATACTAATACTATGACTATGACTGCTGCTAATGCTACCACTGCTACTACTACTAATCCTGTCCGTGGCAAATGCTACTCTATTACTACTACTGCTGCAGCAGTGGCTACTGCTACTACTAATATCAATACTACGAGCCCAGTGCATGGCAAGTCTACCTCTACTGTTAATATTGCTGCTACTGCTACTACTACTTCTTACCCAGTGCATGGCAGATACTACTTCTATTACCACTGTTGCTGCTACCTCTACTGCTGCTGCAGCTACATCTACTGCTGCTGCTATTTCTATTACTACTTCTACTACTAGCACAGTGCGTGGCAAATAGTACTAGTATTACTACTACCGCTGCTGCTGTTGCTATGACTTCTAGTACTACTGCTATTACTAGTAATCCAGTGTGTCGCAAATACTATTCATACTACTACTGCTGCTGTTGCTACTACTACTATCAATACTACTAGCCCAGTGCATGGCCAATATACTACTACTACTGCTATAGCTGCTACTGCTACTACTACTAGTGGCCCAATGCAGGGCAAATCTGCTGCTACTCTTACTGCTGCTTATGCCACTTCTATTCCTGGTGCTACCTCTACTACTGCTGCTACTACTAGTAGTCTAGTGCATGGCAAATACTACTATTACTACTACTTCTGCTGCTGCTACTACTGCTACTACTAGTATCAATACTACTATCCCAGTGCATGGCAAATCTACTAGTACTACACCTATTAGTGCTAATGCTAATACTGCTACTTGAACACTGCAGGGCCAATCTGCTGCTACTACTACCGACGTTGCTGCTAATTCTACTTCTGCTGCTACCAATACAACTACTACTCCTAGTACCCCAGTGCATTTCAAATACTACCAATATTACCAGTACTGTTCCTACTACTACAGGTGCTGCTACTAGTACTATTACTAGCCCAGTCCATGCCAAATACTACTACTATTACCACTGCTGCTACTTCTGCTACTATTACTGCTGTTGCTCTTACGACTACTTCTGCTACTACTACTGCTAACGCTTCTAATTCTACTGTTGCTGCTACTACTACTATTACGACTGCTACTAGCCCAGGGCATGGCAAATAATACTACTATTATTACTACTGCTGCTGCTGCTACTACTTCTACTAGTACTTCTATTACTTGTAGTCTAGTGCATGGGGAATACTACTTCTATTACTACTCCTGCTGCTGCTGCTAATACTGCTACTACTACTACCAATACTACTAGCTTAGTGCATGGGAAATCTGCTACTACTACTGCTGTATCTGCTACCACTACTACTACTACTACTGGCCAGCTCCAGGGTAAATCTGCTGCTACTACTTCTGTTGCTGCTGCCACTTCTACTGCTGTTGCTACAACTACTACTACTGCTACTACTAGTAGTCCAGTGTATGGTAAATCCTAATACTACTAGTACTACTGCTGATGCAGCTTCTAGTGTTACTGCTACTACTGCTACTACTGCTAGTCCAGTGTATTGCAAATATAATTCTATTACTACTACTGCTGATGCTGCTA
Organism: Delphinapterus leucas; assembly: GCF_059928025.1. NCBI lineage: Eukaryota > Metazoa > Chordata > Mammalia > Artiodactyla > Monodontidae > Delphinapterus > Delphinapterus leucas. Next base: position 2,177,704 of record NW_028322262.1, on the reverse strand, counting down.
CTACTGCTACTACTAATATCAATAGTACCAGCCAATTTCATGGCAAACCTACTACTACTATTGCTATTGCTGCTGCTGCTACTACTACTGCTAACCCAGTGCATGGCAGATGCTACTACTATTACCACTACTGCTGCTGCTGCTGCTACTACTGCTGCTAATAGTAGTCCAGTGCGTGGCAAATACTACTAATATTACTACTACTGCCGCTGCTACTACTTCTACTTCTACTATGAATATTACTAGCCCATTGCAAGGCAAATCTACTATTTCTACTTCTATTCCTAACACTTTTACTACTACTACTGGCCCAGTGCAGGGAAAATCTGCTGCTACTTCTAGTGCTGCCCCTGCCACTTCTATTGCTGCTGCTACAGCTACTACTATTACAACTATTGACTAGTGCATCAACAATACTACTACTATTAATATTACTGCTGCTTCTGGTGCTACTACTGCTACTACTATTTGTCCAGTAAATGGCAAATACTACTACTCTTACTACTACTTCTGATGCTGTTACTACTGCTACTACTACCATGAATACTACTAGCCCAATCTATTACTCCTACTGCTATTGCTGCTTCTTGTCCTACTACTACTGCCAACTGCAGTGCAAGTTAGCTGCTACTACTACTGTTGCTGCTGTCACATCTACTGATGCTGATCCCACTACTACTACTACGACGACTAGTCCAGGGCATGGCAAATACTACTACAATTACCACTACTGGTTCTACTACAGCAGCTGCTATTTCTACTGCTGCTGCTACTACTAGTGTACTACCAGCCCAGTGCATGGCAAATGGTACTACTATTATTACTACTGCTGCTTCTGCTACTACTACTGCTAGTACTAGCAGTCCAGTGCATTTAAAATTCTACTACTATTTCTATTACTGCTGCTGCTACTACTGATGCTCCTACTACTGCTACTACTAGTAATCCAGTGCATGGCAAATATTATTAATAGTAATACTGCTGCTGCTGCTACTACTACTATAAATACTACTAGCCCAGTGCATGTCAAATATACTACTAATACTGCTATTGCTGCTTCCGCTACTATTACTACTGGCCCACTGCAGGGCAAATCTTCTGCCACTACTACTGCTTCTGCTGTCCGTTCTACTGCTGCTGCTTCCACTACTACTACAACTTCTACTAATAGCCCAGCGCATGGCCAATACTACTACTATTATGATTACTGCTGCTACTACTAGTACTGCTGATGCTAATTTTATTGCTGCTGCTACTACTACTACTATTAGTTCAGTGTATGTCAAATGCTAGTACTATTACTACTACCGCAGCTGCTGCTACTTCTGATACTACTTCTGCTACTACAGGTAGTGCAGTGAATGGCAAATACTATTAACACTACTGCTCAGGCTGCTGCTACTACTGCTACTACTACTGCTACTACTACTAGCACTGTTGCTGCTAATTCTACTGATGCTGCTGCTCTATGTGCTGCTACTACTACTACTAGTCAATGCATGGCAAATACTACTACTATTCCTGCTTCTGCTGCTACTACTTCTGCTACTACTGCTACTATTAGTAGTCCAGTGTATATCAAATACTACTAGTATCACCACGACTGCTGCTACTACTTCGACTGCCGCTGCTACTTCTCCTGCTGCTCGTATTACTACAGCTACTACTAGCCCAGTGCGTGGTAAATACTACTACTATTACTACCACTGCTGCTTCTGCAGCTACTATTGCTACTACTACAAGTCCAGTGCATTGCAAACACATTGCTATTACTAGTAGTGCATTGCATTTAAAATACTACTATAATTACTACGTCTGCTGCTACTACTGTTACTACTAGTAGTACAGTGCATGGTAAATACAACTACAATTAATACTAATGCTGCTGCTGCTACCACTGCTACTACTAGTAGTAAAGTGCATGGCAAATACAACTAATATTACTACAACTGCTGTTGCTACTACTGCTACTACTAATATGAATACCACTAGGCCAGAGCATGGCAAATCTACTACTACAATTGCTATTGCTGCTACTGCTACTACTACTACTTACCCAGGGCGTGCCAAATACTACTACTGTTACCACTACTGCTGCTACTACTGCTGCTACTACTACTGCTACTCTTTCTAATTCTACTGCTTTTGCTACTACTACTACTACTACTATCCCAGGGCACGGCAAATAATACTACTATTATTACTACTGCTGCTGCTGCTGCTATTCTTGCTACTACTAGTATTAATACTACAGCCCAGTGCATGGCAAATCTACTAATACTACTGCTATTTCTGATTCTTCTACTACTACTGCTAGCCCACTGCAGGGCAAATCTGCTGCCACTAGTACTACTGCTGCCACTTCTACTGCTGCTGCTACCACTACTACTACTTCTACTAGCCTAGTTTATGGAAAATGCTACTACTATTACCACTACTGCTTCGACTACTACTAATGCGGCTACTACTACTGCTGCTGCTACTAATACCACTACTAGCCCAGTGCATGGTAATTACTAGTAGTGTAACTAGTAGTGCTGCTGCTGCTACTACTGCTACTACTTTTAGTACAGTGCATGGCAAATACTACTACTATAACCACAACTGCTAATACTACTACTACTGCTGCTGCTACTATTAATGCTGCTGCAGAAACTTCTACTCCTGCTTCTAAATCTACTAATTCTTCTACAATTCCAGTGCAAGGCAAATACTACTAATGTTACTACTACTGCTGCTATTGCTACGACTGCTACTACTAGTATCAATACAACTAACCTAGTGCATGGGAAATCCACTAGTACTACAACTGTTAGTGCTAATTCTAGTACTACTACTGGCCCACTGCAGGAAATATCTACTGCTACTATTACTGCTGCTGATGCCACTTCTATTGCTGATGCTACCTCTACTACTACTGTTACTGCTAGGAGTCCATTGCACGGCAAATCAACTACTACTAATTCTATTGCTGCTACTGCTACTACTACTACTTGCCCACTGCAGGGCAAATCTGGTGCTACTACTACTGCTGCTGTGGCCAATTCTACTGCCGCAACTTCCACTAAAATTACTACTAGCCCAGTGCATGGCAAATACTAATTCTATTACCACTACTGCTGCTACTTCTACTGCTGCTGCTGCTGCATCTACTTCTGCTGCTAGTACTACTATTACTGCTACTACCACGATCCTAGTGCATGGCAAATACTACTACTATTACCACAACTGCTGCTACTACTACTACTGCTGCTGCCACATCTACAGCTGCTGCTATTACTACTACTACTACTACCAGCACAGTGCATGTCACATAGTACTAGCATTACTACTACTGCTGCTGCTGCTATTACTTCTACTACTGCTGCTACTACTAGTAATCCAGTGCATCGCAAGTACTATTCATACTACTACGGTTGCTGTTGCTACTACTACTATCAATACTACTACACCAGTTCATGGCAAATATACTACTACTACTTCTATAGCTGCTACTGCTACTACTACTACTGGCCCACTGCAGGGCAAAACTTCTGCTACTACTATTGCTGCTGCTGGCACTTCTAATTCTGCTGCTACCACTACTACTATGACTTCTACTACTAGCCCAGCGCATGGGAAATACTACTACATTTACCACTACTGCTGCTACTACTACTACTGCTGCTGCTGCTACTACTGCTAATATTAGTTCAGTGCATGGTAAATACCACTACTATTACTACTTCCGCTGCTGCTGCTACTACTACTGCTACTACAAGTAGTGCAGTGCCTGGCAAATAGTTTTACTACTACTGCTGCTGCTACTACTGCTACTACTACTGCTACTACTACTAGTACTCTTGCTGATAATTCTACTGCTGCTGCTGCTACATATACTGCTACTACTACTAGTACTATTGCTGATAATTCTACTGCTGCTGCTACAACTACTACTAGTCCAGTGAATGGTAATACTACTGCTATTACTACTACTACTGCTTTAGCTGCTAGTACTGCTACTGCTAGTATTAATAACATTAGCACACTGTATGGCATGTCTATTAGTACTACACCTATTAGTGCTAATGCTATTACTACTACTGGCCCACTGCAGGTCAAAGCTTCTGCTACTTCTACTGCTGCTGCTGCCAGTTCTACTGCTGCTGCTACCACTACTACTACGACTACTACTAGCTCACTGCATGGCAAATACTACTACTACTACTGCTGCTACTACTGCTGCTGCAGCTGCTACTTCTACTGCTGCTGCTACTACTACTGCTTCTGCAGCTACTGGTACTGCTGCTGCTAATTCTACTACTACTACTAGTCCAGTGCATGGTAAATACTTTTACTATTAACACTACTGCTGCTGCTGCTACTACTGTTACTACTAAAATCAATACAACGTGCCCAGTGTATGGCAAATCTAGTACTAGTATTGCTATTTCTCCTATTGCTACTACTACTACTTACCCAGTGCTTGGCAGATACTACTACTATTACCACTACTGCTTCTGCTGCTGCTACTACTGCTACTACTACTGCTACTAATAGTAGTCCAGTGCATGGAAAGTACTACTCATATTACTACTGCTGCTGCTGCTGCTACTACTGTTACTACTAATATCAATACTGCTAACCCAGTGCATGGCAAATCTACTAGTACTACACCTATTAGTGCTAATGCTAATACTACTACTTGCACACTGTAGGGCAAATCTCCTCCTCCTCCTACTGATCTTGCTGCCAATTCAACTGCTGCTGCTACCAATACAACTACTACTACTACTACCACCTCAGTGGATTTCAAAGAGTACAAATATTACCACTACAGCTGCTGCTACTACTACTGCTGCTACTACTACTACTGCTGCTACTACTACTGCTGCTGCTACTAGTACAACTAGTAGCCCAGTCCGTGCCAAATACTACTACTATTACCACTACTGCTGCAACTACTGCTACTGCTGCTAGTACTACTACTTCTGCTACTACTGCTACTGCTTCAAATTTTGCTGCTGCTGCTACTACTTCTACTAACCCAGGGCATGGCAAAATAATACTACTGGCGCAGCTGCTACTATTTCTACTACTGCTTCTACTACTTGTAGTCCAGTGTATTGCAAATATTTTTACTATTACTACTACTGCTGATGCTGCTACAACTGCTACTACTAATATCAATATTACTAGCGGAGTGCATGGCAAGTCTACTACTACTATTGCTATTGCTGCTAATGCTACTACTACTACTAACCCAGTGCATGGCCGATACTACTACTTATTACCACTTCTGCTGCTGCTGCTGCTACTACTGCTACTACTACTACTTCTACTAATAATAGTCCAGTTCATGGCAAATACTACTAATGTTACTACTACTTCTGCTGCTGCTACTACTACTACCAATACTACTAACCCAGTGCTTGCAAATCTACTAGTATTACACCTATTACTGCTAAGGCTAACACTACTATTTGCACACAGCGGGGCAAGTCTGCTGTTACTAGTACTGATATTCTGCCAATTCTACTGCTGCTGCTACCAATACAACTACTACTACTACTACTCCCACAGTGTATTTCAAACGCTACAAATATTACCACTACTGCTGCTACTTTTTACTACCGCTTCTACTAATACTGCTGCTGCTACTAGTACTACTACTAGCCCAGTCCATTCCAAGCACTACTACTATTATCACTATAGCTGCTACTAGTAGGGGTACTGCTGCTGTTACTATTACTGGTGATACTACTAATACTGCTGCTATTAGGACTCCTACTAGCCGAGTGCATGGCAAGTACTACTGCTATTACCACTTCTGCTGCTACCACCACTACTGCTGCTACAAATACTGCTGCTACTACTTTTGCTGCTGCTGCTGCTAGTACTACTACTATCACAGTGCATTTCAAATACTACAACTATTCCTATTCCTGCTGCTGCTGTTGCTACTACTACTACTATTACCGCTACGTCTAGTAGTCGAGCGCATGGCAAATACTACTACTATTACTACTGCTGCTGCTGCTGCTACTACTGCTACTACTTGTATCAATACTACTATCACAGTGCACAGTAAATCCCTACTACTACTCCTATTGCTTCTACTCTTACTACTACGACTGGCCCGGTGCAGTACATAACTGCTGTTACTACTACTGCTGCTGCTGCGTCTTCTACTATTGCTTCTACCACTACTACAATCCCAGTGCATCGTAAATAAAAATACTATTACCTCTACTGCTGCTACTACTACTGCTGCTGCTGCTACTTCTACTACTGCTGTTGTTACTACAACTACTACCTCCCCAGTGCGTGGCAAATACTACTACTATTACTACAACTGCTGTTGCTGCTACTACTTCTACTGCTACTACTAGTAGTGCAGTGCACGTCAAATACTACTACAATTACTAGACCTGCTGCTGCTGCTACTAGTGCTATTACTACTATCAATACTACTAGCTCAGCGCATGGCTAATCTACTACTACGACCGCTATGGCTGCTACCGCTACTACTACTACTACTGGCCAACTGCAGGGCAAATCTTCTTCCGCTACCACTGTTGCTGCCGGCCCTTTTTTGCTGTTGTTACCACCACTACTACTGCTACTATAGGAGTCCAGTGCATGGCAAATACTACTACTATGAGGACTGCTGCTGCTGCTAAAATGTTACTACTGCCGCTACTACTAGAACTGCAGTGCATTGTTATAACTAATAGTTTTACTACTACAGCTGATGCTGCTACTACTGTTACTACTAATATCAATATTACTAGACTAGTGCATTGCAAATCTACTACTACTATTGCAGTTCGCAGGGCTCGCGGGCCGCACGGATGGCACCCGTGTCCGCGGCCATGTCTGGGTCGCGTCAGGCCACCCCCGGAGCGTCTGGTGTGTCGCTGCCTTCCAGGGACGCCTTCTGGCCGCCTGGCCGGTCAGGCAGGCGGGGAGCGCCCCGTCAGACGCTTGCTGTGGTGGGAGGGGCCTGAGGAGGTGGGGCCTGCAGAGGTACCCGGCGTGGGCAGAGATAGCCGCCGCCGCGGGCGACAAAAGGAGAATGCAGAGCGGGAGGCCAAATGCCTGTAGCACCCGGTATTCCCAGGAGTTCTCCCATTCCCGTACTAAACAGGCCCGACCCTTCTTAGCTTCCGCAATTGAGCCGAGATCACGCCCTCTGGGCTGGTTTGGAAATAGGTGGCTGCAGGGTCGCGGGCTGCCTCTTGAGGCGCAGCTTAGCAGGCGCTTGGGTCATACCACCAGTCCAGCGGCCCGCCCGATCCAGCAGAGTCCTGCCGCCTGCCTAGACAGGGAAACGGAGGTCTAGGCTACATGCAGGTGGCGGAGGTGTGGGCGACCAACCAGCCCAGGGCTGACGGGACCCAGCAAACTTTGCGGCGCTTCGCGCCCCACCCCAGATCACGCAGGCCGCTTACAAAGACGTGGACCCGGAGGCTACAGGGTCTGGGGCCCGCGGTCCCTTGGGCATCCCACCTGCCCGCCCACGCTGTGCCAGGCGCAGCCCAGATGCAGATGAGCCCGGCCGTCCTACCAGACAGAAGCTGGCCCGAAACCACTGGGAGCCACCATTGAGTTGGCAGGGCCCCTAGGATCAAGCAACGCCACCCTTGCCCCCACGCTGCAGTTCCGAGCTCAGTACCCCACCCCAAGTGGCCGGCAGCCCCGGGGAAGGTGGCCTCACCCACTGGAGCACAGCCCCTTCGCCGCCACCTGTCTGCCTGGCTGTCTCTCCACAGCTCCATATGGAAAATGCCACCCCTCTGCCTTTTCGCTCTGGGCGGGGGCGAGAGCGGGATTGAGGGCGCAGGCCGCTTCCCCGGGGCTGCCGGCCACTTGGGGCGGGGTACTGAGTTCGGAACTGCGGCGTGGGGGCAGGGGTGGCGTTGCTGGGTCTCAGGGGCTGTGCCAACACAATGGTGGCTCCCAATGGTTTCGTGACAGCTTCTCTCGGTTAGGAGGGCCGGGCACGTCTGCGTCCGGGCTGCGCCTAGCACAGCGTGGGCGGGCAGGTGGGATGCCCAAGGGACCGCGGGCCCCGGGCCCTGAAGCCTCCGGGGCCACATACTTGTGAGCGGCCTGCGAGATCTGGGGTGGGGCGCCAAGCGCCAAAAATTTGCTGGGTCCCGCCCGCCCTGGGCTGGATGGTCGCCAACATGCCCGCCACTCCCCTGTACCCTAGACCTCCGTTTCCCTGTCTAGACGGGCGGCGGGGCCCTGCCAGTTCGGGCGGGCCGCTGGGCTGGAGGTTAGACCAAAGTGCCTGCTCAGCTGCGCCTCAAGAGGCAGCCCGTGACCCTGCAGCCACCTACTGCCAAACCAGCCCAGAGGGGCGTGATCTCCGCTGGATCGCGGAAGCTAAGCAGGGTCGGGCCTGTTTGCTATTGCTGTTAGGGCTACTACTACTACTATCACAGTGCATGCCAAATACTACTACTATTACCAGTACTGCTGCTGCTACTACTGCTACTACTATTGCTACTAATAGTAGTCCAGTACATCGCAAATAATATTATAGTTACTACTACTACTGCTACTAGTATCAATATTAGTAGTCCAGTGTATGGCAAATCTACTAGTACTACACCTATTACTGCTAATGCGAATACTACTACTGGTCCACTGCAGGTCTAATATTCTGCTACTTCTACTTAGCCCGGGACTTCTACTGCTGCTGCTACCACTAATACTATTAGTACTACAACAAGCCCAGTGCATGGAAAATACTACTACTATTAACACTACTGCTGCTACTCCCACTACTGCTGCTACTCCTACTACTGCTGCTACTTGTACCCTTAGTAGCTCAGTGCATGGAGAATACTACTTGTATAACTACTCCTGTGTCTACTGTTTCTATTACTGCTACCACTGCAGCTACTACTAGTAGACCATTGCATGGCAAATACTACTACTATTACTACTGCTGCTGCTGATGATACTTCTGCTACTACTTCTGCTAGTACTAGTAGCCCAGTGCATGGCAAATACTACTTCTATTATTACTACTGCTGCTACTGCTACTACTATCCATCCTACTAGCTCAGTGCATGGCAAATCTACTACTAGTACTTCTATTGCTACTTCTGCTACTACTCCTAATGTCACACTGCAGGGCAACTCTGGTGCTACTACTACTGCTGCTGCGGTCAATTCTAATGCTGTTGCTCCCATTATTACTACTGCTACTACTAGTAGTCCAGTGCATGGCAAATACTACTACTATTACCACAACTGCTGCTACTACTACTGCTGCTGCTATTTCTACTACTACTACTAGTCCAGTGCATGGCAAACACTAGTGCTATTACTAATACTGCTGCTGCTGCTCCTCCTACTTCTACTATTACTGCTACTACTAGCAGTCCTTTGCATTGCAAATACTACTACTATTACTACTACTGCTGCTAGTACTGCTACTACAATGATCTATAATACTAACCCAGTGCATGGCAAATCTACTATTACTACTTCTATTGCGGCTACTGCTACTACTACTGCTAGACCAGTGCATGGCAGATACTACTACTATTAGCACTATTGCTTCTACTTCTAGTACTGCTGCTTCTACTACGGCTGCTGCTTCTTCTACAGCTGCTGCTGCTACTACTACTCATCCTAGCCCTGTTCGTGGAAAATACTGCTACTATTACTACTACTGATGCTGCTGCTACTACTGCCACTACTAATACCAATACTACTCGACCAGTGCATGGTAAATCTACTACTGCTCTTGCTAGTGCTGCGACTGCTCCTACTAGTAGCAGCCCAGTGATTAGCAAATACTACTACTATTACCACTACTGCTGCTGCTATTACTACTGCAGCTACTAGTAGTGCTGCTGCTGCTGCTGCTACTACTACTATCTCTGTGCATGGCAATTACTTCTACTATTACTACTACTGCTGCTGCTGCTGCTACTACTACTACTACTACTCCTGCCACTGATAGTAGTGCAGTGCATGGCAAGTACTACTACTGTTTCTACTACTGCTGCTGCCACTTTTATTGCTGTCACTACCACTACTGCTACTACTAGTACTCCAGTGTATGGCAAATACTGCTTCTATTACTACTACTGCTGCCGTTGCTGCTACTGCTACTGCTACTGCTACAACTTGCACCCAGTAAATTGCAAACATTACAACTATTACTTCTACTGCTGCTGCTGCTTCTACTGATACTACTGCTACTGCTTCTACTTCTCCTGCTGCTGCTTCTACTACTACCACTACTAGTCCCAGTGCAAGGTAAATAATACGATTATTACGACTACTGCTGCTTCTGCTAGTACTGCTGCTACTACTGCTACTACTGGTAGTCCAGTGCATGAAAAATACTCTTACTACTACTGCTGCAGCTGCTGCTACTACTGCTGCTACTACTGCTACTACTAGTGATCCAGTGCATGGCAAATACAACAAATATTACTACTACTGATGTTGCCTCTACTACTGCTAATACTACTATCAATGCTACTAGCCAGTGCATGGCAAATATACTACTACTGCTGCTATTGCTGCTACTTCCACTACTACTACTGGCCCACTGCTGGGCAAATCATCTGCCACTTCTACTGCTGCTGCTGCTACAACTACTACTACTACTACTACTACTAGCCCATTGCATCTCAAATACTACTACTATTACCACTACTGCTGTTAGTCCTACTACTGCTGCTAGTCCTATTACAGCTGCTACTTGTACTATTACTATCCCAGTGCATGGAATGTACTACTAGTAAAGCTACTCCTACGTCTGCTTTTTCTACTACTGCTTCTGCTACTGCTACTACTAGTAGACCAGTGTGTGGCAAATACTACTACTATTACTACTGCTGCTGCTGCTACTACTGCTACTACTACTGCTATTACTAGTAGTCCAGGGAATGGCAAATACTACTACTATCACTACTACTGCTGCTGCTGCTACTACTACTGCTCCTTCTACTGCAACTACTAGTAGTCCAGCCCTTGGCAAATACTAATACTATGACTATGACTGCTGCTAATGCTACCACTGCTACTACTACTAATCCTGTCCGTGGCAAATGCTACTCTATTACTACTACTGCTGCAGCAGTGGCTACTGCTACTACTAATATCAATACTACGAGCCCAGTGCATGGCAAGTCTACCTCTACTGTTACTATTGCTGCTACTGCTACTACTACTTCTTACCCAGTGCATGGCAGATACTACTTCTATTACCACTGTTGCTGCTACCTCTACTGCTGCTGCAGCTACATCTACTGCTGCTGCTATTTCTATTACTACTTCTACTACTAGCACAGTGCGTGGCAAATAGTACTAGTATTACTACTACCGCTGCTGCTGTTGCTATGACTTCTAGTACTACTGCTATTACTAGTAATCCAGTGTGTCGCAAATACTATTCATACTACTACTGCTGCTGTTGCTACTACTACTATCAATACTACTAGCCCAGTGCATGGCCAATATACTACTACTACTGCTATAGCTGCTACTGCTACTACTACTAGTGGCCCAATGCAGGGCAAATCTGCTGCTACTCTTACTGCTGCTTATGCCACTTCTATTCCTGGTGCTACCTCTACTACTGCTGCTACTACTAGTAGTCTAGTGCATGGCAAATACTACTATTACTACTACTTCTGCTGCTGCTACTACTGCTACTACTAGTATCAATACTACTATCCCAGTGCATGGCAAATCTACTAGTACTACACCTATTAGTGCTAATGCTAATACTGCTACTTGAACACTGCAGGGCCAATCTGCTGCTACTACTACCGACGTTGCTGCTAATTCTACTTCTGCTGCTACCAATACAACTACTACTCCTAGTACCCCAGTGCATTTCAAATACTACCAATATTACCAGTACTGTTCCTACTACTACAGGTGCTGCTACTAGTACTATTACTAGCCCAGTCCATGCCAAATACTACTACTATTACCACTGCTGCTACTTCTGCTACTATTACTGCTGTTGCTCTTACGACTACTTCTGCTACTACTACTGCTAACGCTTCTAATTCTACTGTTGCTGCTACTACTACTATTACGACTGCTACTAGCCCAGGGCATGGCAAATAATACTACTATTATTACTACTGCTGCTGCTGCTACTACTTCTACTAGTACTTCTATTACTTGTAGTCTAGTGCATGGGGAATACTACTTCTATTACTACTCCTGCTGCTGCTGCTAATACTGCTACTACTACTACCAATACTACTAGCTTAGTGCATGGGAAATCTGCTACTACTACTGCTGTATCTGCTACCGCTACTACTACTACTACTGGCCAGCTCCAGGGTAAATCTGCTGCTACTACTTCTGTTGCTGCTGCCACTTCTACTGCTCTTGCTACAACTAATACTACTGCTACTACTAGTAGTCCAGTGTATGGTAAATCCTAATACTACTAGTACTACTGCTGATGCAGCTTCTAGTGTTACTGCTACTACTGCTACTACTGCTAGTCCAGTGTACTGCAAATATAATTCTATTACTACTACTGCTGATGCTGCTACTACTGCTACTACTAATATCAATAGTACCAGCCAATTTCATGGCAAACCTACTACTACTATTGCTATTGCTGCTGCTGCTACTACTACTGCTAACCCAGTGCATGGCAGATGCTACTACTATTACCACTACTGCTGCTGCTGCTGCTACTACTGCTGCTAATAGTAGTCCAGTGCGTGGCAAATACTACTAATATTACTACTACTGCCGCTGCTACTGCTTCTACTTCTACTATGAATATTACTAGCCCATTGCAAGGCAAATCTACTATTTCTACTTCTATTCCTAACACTTTTACTACTACTACTGGCCCAGTGCAGGGAAAATCTGCTGCTACTTCTAGTGCTGCCCCTGCCACTTCTATTGCTGCTGCTACAGCTACTACTATTACAACTATTGACTAGTGCATCAACAATACTACTACTATTAATATTACTGCTGCTTCTGGTGCTACTACTGCTACTACTATTTGTCCAGTAAATGGCAAATACTACTACTCTTACTACTGCTTCTGATGCTGTTACTACTGCTACTACTACCATGAATACTACTAGCCCAATCTATTACTCCTACTGCTATTGCTGCTTCTTGTCCTACTACTACTGCCAACTGCAGTGCAAGTTAGCTGCTACTACTACTGTTGCTGCTGTCACATCTACTGATGCTGATCCCACTACTACTACTACGACGACTAGTCCAGGGCATGGCAAATACTACTACAATTACCACTACTGGTTCTACTACAGCAGCTGCTATTTCTACTGCTGCTGCTACTACTAGTGTACTACCAGCCCAGTGCATGGCAAATGGTACTACTATTATTACTACTGCTGCTTCTGCTACTCCTACTGCTAGTACTAGCAGTCCAGTGCATTTAAAATTCTACTACTATTTCTATTACTGCTGCTGCTACTACTGATGCTCCTACTACTGCTACTACTAGTAATCCAGTGCATGGCAAATATTATTAATAGTAATACTGCTGCTGCTGCTACTACTACTATAAATACTACTAGCCCAGTGCATGTCAAATATACTACTAATACTGCTATTGCTGCTTCCGCTACTATTACTACTGGCCCACTGCAGGGCAAATCTTCTGCTACTACTACTGCTTCTGCTGTCCGTTCTACTGCTGCTGCTTCCACTACTACTACAACTTCTACTAGTAGCCCAGCGCATGGCCAATACTACTACTATGATGATTACTGCTGCTACTACTAGTACTGCTGATGCTAATTTGATTGCTGCTGCTACTACTTCTACTATTAGTTCAGTGTATGTCAAATGCTAGTACTATTACTACTACCGCAGCTGCTGCTACTTCTGATACTACTTCTGCTACTACAGGTAGTGCAGTGAATGGCAAATACTATTAACACTACTGCTCAGGCTGCTGCTACTACTGCTACTACTACTGCTACTACTACTAGCACTGTTGCTGCTAATTCTACTGATGCTGCTGCTCTATGTGCTGCTACTACTACTACTAGTCAATGCATGGCAAATACTACTACTATTACTGCTTCTGCTGCTACTACTTCTGCTACTACTGCTACTATTAGTAGTCCAGTGTATATCAAATACTACTAGTATCACCACGACTGCTGCTACTACTTCGACTGCCGCTGCTACTTCTCCTGCTGCTCGTATTACTACAGCTACTAGTAGCCCAGTGCGTGGTAAATACTATTACTACCACTGCTGCTTCTGCAGCTACTGGTGCTACTACTATTGCTACTACTACAAGTCCAGTGCATTGCAAACACATTGCTATTACTAGTAGTGCATTGCATTTAAAATACTACTATAATTACTACGTCTGCTGCTACTACTGTTACTACTAGTAGTACAGTGCATGGTAAATACAACTACAATTAATACTAATGCTGCTGCTGCTACCACTGCTACTACTAGTAGTAAAGTGCATGGCAAATACAACTAATATTACTACAACTGCTGTTGCTACTACTGCTACTACTAATATGAATACCACTAGGCCAGAGCATGGCAAATCTACTACTACAATTGCTATTGCTGCTACTGCTACTACTACTACTTACCCAGGGCGTGCCAAATACTACTACTGTTACCACTACTGCTGCTACTACTGCTGCTACTACTACTGCTACTCTTTCTAATTCTACTGCTTTTGCTACTACTACTACTACTACTATCCCAGGGCACGGCAAATAATACTACTATTATTACTACTGCTGCTGCTGCTGCTATTCTTGCTACTACTAGTATTAATACTACAGCCCAGTGCATGGCAAATCTACTAATACTACTGCTATTTCTGATTCTTCTACTACTACTGCTAGCCCACTGCAGGGCAAATCTGCTGCCACTAGTACTACTGCTGCCACTTCTACTGCTGCTGCTACCACTACTACTACTTCTACTAGCCTAGTTTATGGAAAATGCTACTACTATTACCACTACTGCTTCGACTACTACTAATGCGGCTACTACTACTGCTGCTGCTACTAATACCACTACTAGCCCAGTGCATGGTAATTACTAGTAGTGTAACTAGTAGTGCTGCTGCTGCTACTACTGCTACTACTTTTAGTACAGTGCATGGCAAATACTACTACTATAACCACAACTGCTAATACTACTACTACTGCTGCTGCTACTATTAATGCTGCTGCAGAAACTTCTACTCCTGCTTCTAAATCTACTAATTCTTCTACAATTCCAGTGCAAGGCAAATACTACTAATGTTACTACTACTGCTGCTATTGCTACGACTGCTACTACTAGTATCAATACAACTAACCTAGTGCATGGGAAATCCACTAGTACTACAACTGTTAGTGCTAATTCTAGTACTACTACTGGCCCACTGCAGGAAATATCTACTGCTACTATTACTGCTGCTGATGCCACTTCTATTGCTGATGCTACCTCTACTACTACTGTTACTGCTAGGAGTCCATTGCACGGCAAATCAACTACTACTAATTCTATTGCTGCTACTGCTACTACTACTACTTGCCCACTGCAGGGCAAATCTGGTGCTACTACTACTGCTGCTGTGGCCAAATCTACTGCCGCAACTTCCACTAAAATTACTACTAGCCCAGTGCATGGCAAATACTAATTCTATTACCACTACTGCTGCTACTTCTACTGCTGCTGCTGCTGCATCTACTTCTGCTGCTAGTACTACTATTACTGCTACTACCACGATCCTAGTGCATGGCAAATACTACTACTATTACCACAACTGCTGCTACTACTACTACTGCTGCTGCCACATCTACAGCTGCTGCTATTACTACTACTACTACTACCAGCACAGTGCATGTCACATAGTACTAGCATTACTACT
Organism: Delphinapterus leucas; assembly: GCF_059928025.1. Lineage (NCBI taxonomy): Eukaryota > Metazoa > Chordata > Mammalia > Artiodactyla > Monodontidae > Delphinapterus > Delphinapterus leucas. Next base: position 2,161,830 of record NW_028322262.1, on the reverse strand, counting down.
ACTGCTGCTGCTGCTATTACTTCTACTACTGCTGCTACTACTAGTAATCCAGTGCATCGCAAGTACTATTCATACTACTACAGTTGCTGTTGCTACTACTACTATCAATACTACTACACCAGTTCATGGCAAATATACTACTACTACTTCTATAGCTGCTACTGCTACTACTACTACTGGCCCACTGCAGGGCAAAATTTCTGCTACTACTATTGCTGCTGCTGGCACTTCTAATTCTGCTGCTACCACTACTACTATGACTTCTACTACTAGCCCAGCGCATGGGAAATACTACTACATTTACCACTACTGCTGCTACTACTACTACTGCTGCTGCTGCTACTACTGCTAATATTAGTTCAGTGCATGGTAAATACCACTACTATTACTACTTCCGCTGCTGCTGCTACTACTACTGCTACTACAAGTAGTGCAGTGCCTGGCAAATAGTTTTACTACTACTGCTGCTGCTACTACTGCTACTACTACTGCTACTACTAGTACTCTTGCTGATAATTCTACTGCTGCTGCTGCTACATATACTGCTACTACTACTAGTACTATTGCTGATAATTCTACTGCTGCTGCTACAACTACTACTAGTCCAGTGAATGGTAATACTACTGCTATTACTACTACTACTGCTTTAGCTGCTAGTACTGCTACTGCTAGTATTAATAACATTAGCACACTGTATGGCATGTCTATTAGTACTACACCTATTAGTGCTAATGCTATTACTACTACTGGCCCACTGCAGGTCAAAGCTTCTGCTACTTCTACTGCTGCTGCTGCCAGTTCTACTGCTGCTGCTACCACTACTACTACGACTACTACTAGCTCACTGCATGGCAAATACTACTACTACTACTGCTGCTACTACTGCTGCTGCAGCTGCTACTTCTACTGCTGCTGCTACTACTACTGCTTCTGCAGCTACTGGTACTGCTGCTGCTAATTCTACTACTACTACTAGTCCAGTGCATGGTAAATACTTTTACTATTAACACTACTGCTGCTGCTGCTACTACTGTTACTACTAAAATCAATACAACGTGCCCAGTGTATGGCAAATCTAGTACTAGTATTGCTATTTCTCCTATTGCTACTACTACTACTTACCCAGTGCTTGGCAGATACTACTACTATTACCACTACTGCTTCTGCTGCTGCTACTACTGCTACTACTACTGCTACTAATAGTAGTCCAGTGCATGGAAAGTACTACTCATATTACTACTGCTGCTGCTGCTGCTACTACTGTTACTACTAATATCAATACTGCTAACCCAGTGCATGGCAAATCTACTAGTACTACACCTATTAGTGCTAATGCTAATACTACTACTTGCACACTGTAGGGCAAATCTCCTCCTCCTCCTACTGATCTTGCTGCCAATTCAACTGCTGCTGCTACCAATACAACTACTACTACTACTACCACCTCAGTGGATTTCAAAGAGTACAAATATTACCACTACAGCTGCTGCTACTACTACTGCTGCTACTACTACTACTGCTGCTACTACTACTGCTGCTGCTACTAGTACAACTAGTAGCCCAGTCCGTGCCAAATACTACTACTATTACCACTACTGCTGCAACTACTGCTACTGCTGCTAGTACTACTACTTCTGCTACTACTGCTACTGCTTCAAATTTTGCTGCTGCTGCTACTACTTCTACTAACCCAGGGCATGGCAAAATAATACTACTGGCGCAGCTGCTACTATTTCTACTACTGCTTCTACTACTTGTAGTCCAGTGTATTGCAAATATTTTTACTATTACTACTACTGCTGATGCTGCTACAACTGCTACTACTAATATCAATATTACTAGCGGAGTGCATGGCAAGTCTACTACTACTATTGCTATTGCTGCTAATGCTACTACTACTACTAACCCAGTGCATGGCCGATACTACTACTTATTACCACTTCTGCTGCTGCTGCTGCTACTACTGCTACTACTACTACTTCTACTAATAATAGTCCAGTTCATGGCAAATACTACTAATGTTACTACTACTTCTGCTGCTGCTACTACTACTACCAATACTACTAACCCAGTGCTTGCAAATCTACTAGTATTACACCTATTACTGCTAAGGCTAACACTACTATTTGCACACAGCGGGGCAAGTCTGCTGTTACTAGTACTGATATTCTGCCAATTCTACTGCTGCTGCTACCAATACAACTACTACTACTACTACTCCCACAGTGTATTTCAAACGCTACAAATATTACCACTACTGCTGCTACTTTTTACTACCGCTTCTACTAATACTGCTGCTGCTACTAGTACTACTACTAGCCCAGTCCATTCCAAGCACTACTACTATTATCACTATAGCTGCTACTAGTAGGGGTACTGCTGCTGTTACTATTACTGGTGATACTACTAATACTGCTGCTATTAGGACTCCTACTAGCCGAGTGCATGGCAAGTACTACTGCTATTACCACTTCTGCTGCTACCACCACTACTGCTGCTACAAATACTGCTGCTACTACTTTTGCTGCTGCTGCTGCTAGTACTACTACTATCACAGTGCATTTCAAATACTACAACTATTCCTATTCCTGCTGCTGCTGTTGCTACTACTACTACTATTACCGCTACGTCTAGTAGTCGAGCGCATGGCAAATACTACTACTATTACTACTGCTGCTGCTGCTGCTACTACTGCTACTACTTGTATCAATACTACTATCACAGTGCACAGTAAATCCCTACTACTACTCCTATTGCTTCTACTCTTACTACTACGACTGGCCCGGTGCAGTACATAACTGCTGTTACTACTACTGCTGCTGCTGCGTCTTCTACTATTGCTTCTACCACTACTACAATCCCAGTGCATCGTAAATAAAAATACTATTACTTCTACTGCTGCTACTACTACTGCTGCTGCTGCTACTTCTACTACTGCTGTTGTTACTACAACTACTACCTCCCCAGTGCGTGGCAAATACTACTATTATTACTACAACTGCTGTTGCTGCTACTACTTCTACTGCTACTACTAGTAGTGCAGTGCACGTCAAATACTACTACAATTACTAAACCTGCTGCTGCTGCTACTAGTGCTATTACTACTATCAATACTACTAGCTCAGTGCATGGCTAATCTACTACTACGACTGCTATGGCTGCTACCGCTACTACTACTACTACTGGCCAACTGCAGGGCAAATCTTCTTCCGCTACCACTGTTGCTGCCGGCCCTTTTTTGCTGTTGTTACCACCACTACTACTGCTACTATAGGAGTCCAGTGCATGGCAAATACTACTACTATGAGGACTGCTGCTGCTGCTAAAATGTTACTACTGCCGCTACTACTAGAACTGCAGTGCATTGTTATTACTAATAGTTTTACTACTACAGCTGGTGCTGCTACTACTGTTACTACTAATATCAATATTACTAGACTAGTGCATTGCAAATCTACTACTACTATTGCAGTTCGCAGGGCTCGCGGGCCGCACGGATGGCACCCGTGTCCGCGGCCATGTCTGGGTCGCGTCAGGCCACCCCCGGAGCGTCTGGTGTGTCGCTGCCTTCCAGGGACGCCTTCTGGCCGCCTGGCCGGTCAGGCAGGCGGGGAGCGCCCCGTCAGACGCTTGCTGTGGTGGGAGGGGCCTGAGGAGGTGGGGCCTGCAGAGGTACCCGGCGTGGGCAGAGATAGCTGCCGCCGCGGGCGACAAAAGGAGAATGCAGAGCGGGAGGCCAAAAGCCTATAGCACCCGGTATTCCCAGGAGGTCTCCCATTCCTGTACTAAACAGGCCCGACCGTTCTTAGCTTCCGCAATTGAGCCGAGATCACGCCCTCTGGGCTGGTTTGGAAATAGGTGGCTGCAGGGTCGCGGGCTGCCTCTTGAGGCGCAGCTTAGCAGGCGCTTGGGTCATACCACCAGTCCAGCGGCCCGCCCGATCCAGCAGAGTCCTGCCGCCTGCCTAGACAGGGAAACGGAGGTCTAGGCTACATGCAGGTGGCGGAGGTGTGGGCGACCAACCAGCCCAGGGCTGACGGGACCCAGCAAACTTTGCGGCGCTTCGCGCCCCACCCCAGATCACGCAGGCCGCTTACAAAGACGTGGACCCGGAGGCTACAGGGTCTGGGGCCCGCGGTCCCTTGGGCATCCCACCTGCCCGCCCACGCTGCGCCAGGCGCAGCCCAGATGCAGATGAGCCCGGCCGTCCTACCAGACAGAAGCTGGCCCGAAACCACTGGGAGCCACCATTGAGTTGGCAGGGCCCCTAGGATCAAGCAACGCCACCCTTGCCCCCACGCTGCAGTTCCGAGCTCAGTACCCCACCCCAAGTGGCCGGCAGCCCCGGGGAAGCTGGCCTCACCCACTGGAGCACAGCCCCTTCGCCGCCACCTGTCTGCCTGGCTGTCTCTCCACAGCTCCATATGGAAAATGCCACCCCTCTGCCTTTTCGCTCTGGCCAGGGGCGAGAGCGGGATTGAGGGCGCAGGCCGCTTCCCCGGGGCTGCCGGCCACTTGGGGCGGGGTACTGAGTTCGGAACTGCGGCGTGGGGGCAGGGGTGGCGTTGCTGGGTCTCAGGGGCCGTGCCAACACAATGGTGGCTCCCAATGGTTTCGTGACAGCTTCTCTCGGTTAGGAGGGCCGGGCACGTCTGCGTCCGGGCTGTGCCTAGCACAGCGTGGGCGGGCAGGTGGGATGCCCAAGGGACCGCGGGCCCCTGGCCCTGAAGCCTCCGGGGCCACATACTTGTGAGCGGCCTGCGAGATCTGGGGTGGGGCACCAAGCGCCAAAAATTTGCTGGGTCCCGCCCGCCCTGGGCTGGATGGTCGCCAACATGCCCGCCACTCCCCTGTACCCTAGACCTCCGTTTCCCTGTCTAGACGGGCGGCGGGGCCCTGCCAGGTCGGGCGGGCCGCTGGGCTGGAGGTTAGACCAAAGTGCCTGCTCAGCTGCGCCTCAAGAGGCAGCCCGCGACCCTGCAGCCACCTACTGCCAAACCAGCCCAGAGGGGCGTGATCTCGGCTGGATCGCGGAAGCTAAGCAGGGTCGGGCCTGTTTGCTATTGCTGTTAGGGCTACTACTACTACTATCACAGTGCATGCCAAATACTACTACTATTACCAGTACTGCTGCTGCTACTACTGCTACTACTATTGCTACTAATAGTAGTCCAGTACATCGCAAATAATATTATAGTTACTACTACTACTGCTACTAGTATCAATATTAGTAGTCCAGTGTATGGCAAATCTACTAGTACTACACCTATTACTGCTAATGCGAATACTACTACTGGTCCACTGCAGGTCTAATATTCTGCTACTTCTACTTAGCCCGGGACTTGTACTGCTGCTGCTACCACTAATACTATTAGTACTACAACAAGCCCAGTGCATGGAAAATACTACTATTATTAACACTACTGCTGCTACTCCCACTACTGCTGCTACTCCTACTACTGCTGCTACTTGTACCCTTAGTAGCTCAGTGCATGGAGAATACTACTTGTATAACTACTCCTGTGTCTACTGTTTCTATTACTGCTACCACTGCAGCTACTACTAGTAGACCATTGCATGGCAAATACTACTACTATTACTACTGCTGCTGCTGATGATACTTCTGCTACTACTTCTGCTAGTACTAGCAGTCCAGTGCATGGCAAATACTACTTCTATTATTACTACTGCTGCTACTGCTACTACTATCCATCCTACTAGCTCAGTGCATGGCAAATCTACTACTAGTACTTCTATTGCTACTACTGCTACTACTCCTAATGTCACACTGCAGGGCAACTCTGGTGCTACTACTACTGCTGCTGCGGTCAATTCTAATGCTGTTGCTCCCATTATTACTACTGCTACTACTAGTAGTCCAGTGCATGGCAAATACTACTACTATTACCACAACTGCTGCTACTACTACTGCTGCTGCTATTTCTACTACTACTACTAGTCCAGTGCATGGCAAACACTAGTGCTATTACTAATACTGCTGCTGCTGCTCCTCCTACTTCTACTATTACTGCTACTACTAGCAGTCCTTTGCATTGCAAATACTACTACTATTACTACTAATGCTGCTAGTACGGCTACTACAATGATCTATAATACTAACCCAGTGCATGGCAAATCTACTATTACTACTTCTATTGCGGCTACTGCTACTACTACTGCTAGACCAGTGCATGGCAGATACTACTACTATTAGCACTATTGCTTCTACTTCTAGTACTGCTGCTTCTACTACGGCTGCTGCTTCTTCTACAGCTGCTGCTGCTACTACTACTCATCCTAGCCCTGTTCGTGGAAAATACTGCTACTATTACTACTACTGATGCTGCTGCTACTACTGCCACTACTAATACCAATACTACTCGACGAGTGCATGGTAAATCTACTACTACTCTTGCTAGTGCTGCGACTGCTCCTACCAATAGCAGCCCAGTGAATAGCAAATACTACTACTATTACCACTACTGCTGCTGCTATTACTACTGCAGCTACTAGTAGTGCTGCTGCTGCTGCTGCTACTACTACTATCTCCGTGCATGGCAAATACTTCTACTATTACTACTACTGCTGCTACTGCTGCTACTACTACTACTACTCCTGCTACTGATAGTAGTGCAGTGCATGGCAAGTACTACTACTGTTTCTACTACTGCTGCTGCCACTTTTATTGCTGTCACTACCACTACTGCTACTACTAGTACTCCAGTGTATGGCAAATACTGCTTCTATTACTACTACTGCTGCCGTTGCTGCTACTGCTACTACTACTGCTACAACTTGCACCCAGTAAATTGCAAACATTACAACTATTACTTCTACTGCTGCTGCTGCTTCTACTGATACTACTGCTACTACTTCTACTTCTCCTGCTGCTGCTTCTACTACTACCACTACTAGTCCCAGTGCAAGGTAAATAATACGATTATTACGACTACTGCTGCTTCTGCTAGTACTGCTGCTACTACTGCTACTACTGGTAGTCCAGTGCATGAAAAATACTCTTACTACTACTGCTGCAGCTGCTGCTACTACTGCTGCTACTACTGCTACTACTAGTGATCCAGTGCATGGCAAATACAACAAATATTACTACTACTGATGTTGCCTCTACTACTGCTAATACTACTATCAATGCTACTAGCCAGTGCATGGCAAATATACTACTACTGCTGCTATTGCTGCTACTTCCACTACTACTACTGGCCCACTGCTGGGCAAATCATCTGCCACTTCTACTGCTGCTGCTGCTACAACTACTACTACTACTACTACTACTACTAGCCCATTGCATCTCAAATACTACTACTATTACCACTACTGCTGTTAGTCCTACTACTGCTGCTAGTCCTATTACAGCTGCTACTTGTACTATTACTATCCCAGTGCATGGAATGTACTACTAGTAAAGCTACTCCTACGTCTGCTTTTTCTACTACTGCTTCTGCTACTGCTACTACTAGTAGACCAGTGTGTGGCAAATACTACTACTATTACTACTGCTGCTGCTGCTACTACTGCTACTACTACTGCTATTACTAGTAGTCCAGGGAATGGCAAATACTACTACTATCACTACTACTGCTGCTGCTGCTACTACTACTGCTCCTTCTACTGCAACTACTAGTAGTCCAGCCCTTGGCAAATACTAATACTATGACTATGACTGCTGCTAATGCTACCACTGCTACTACTACTAATCCTGTCCGTGGCAAATGCTACTCTATTACTACTACTGCTGCAGCAGCGGCTACTGCTACTACTAATATCAATACTACGAGCCCAGTGCATGGCAAGTCTACCTCTACTGTTACTATTGCTGCTACTGCTACTACTACTTCTTACCCAGTGCATGGCAGATACTACTTCTATTACCACTGTTGCTGCTAACTCTACTGCTGCTGCAGCTACATCTACTGCTGCTGCTATTTCTATTACTACTTCTACTACTAGCACAGTGCGTGGCAAATAGTACTAGTATTACTACTACCGCTGCTGCTGTTGCTATGACTTCTAGTACTACTGCTATTACTAGTAATCCAGTGTGTCGCAAATACTATTCATACTACTACTGCTGCTGTTGCTACTACTACTATCAATACTACTAGCCCAGTGCATGGCCAATATACTACTACTACTTCTATAGCTGCTACTGCTACTACTACTAGTGGCCCACTGCAGGGCAAATCTGCTGCTACTCTTACTGCTGCTTATGCCACTTCTATTCCTGGTGCTACCTCTACTACTGCTGCTACTACTAGTAGTCTAGTGCATGGCAAATACTACTATTACTACTACTTCTGCTGCTGCTACTACTGCTACTACTAGTACAATACTACTATCCCAGTGCATGGCAAATCTACTAGTACTACACCTATTAGTGCTAATGCTAATACTGCTACTTGAACACTGCAGGGCCAATCTGCTGCTACTACTACCGACGTTGCTGCTAATTCTACTTCTGCTGCTACCAATACAACTACTACTCCTAGTACCCCAGTGCATTTCAAATACTACCAATATTACCAGTACTGTTGCTACTACTACAGCTGCTGCTACTAGTACTATTACTAGCCCAGTCCATGCCAAATACTACTACTATTACCACTGCTGCTACTTCTGCTACTATTACTGCTGTTGCTCTTACGACTACTTCTGCTACTACTACTGCTAACGCTTCTAATTCTACTGTTGCTGCTACTACTACTATTACGACTGCTACTAGCCCAGGGCATGGCAAATAATACTACTATTATTACTACTGCTGCTGCTGCTACTACTTCTACTAGTACTTCTATTACTTGTAGTCTAGTGCATGGGGAATACTACTTCTATTACTACTCCTGCTGCTGCTGCTAATACTGCTACTACTACTACCAATACTACTAGCTTAGTGCATGGGAAATCTGCTACTACTACTGCTGTATCTGCTAACACTACTACTACTACTACTGGCCAGCTCCAGGGTAAATCTGCTGCTACTACTTCTGTTGCTGCTGCCACTTCTACTGCTGTTGCTACAACTACTACTACTGCTACTACTAGTAGTCCAGTGTATGGTAAATCCTAATACTACTAGTACTACTGCTGATGCAGCTTCTAGTGTTACTGCTACTACTGCTACTACTGCTAGTCCAGTGTATTGCAAATATAATTCTATTACTACTACTGCTGATGCTGCTACTACTGCTACTACTAATATCAATAGTACCAGCCAATTTCATGGCAAACCTACGACTACTATTGCTATTACTGCTGCTGCTACTACTACTGCTAACCCAGTGCATGGCAGATGCTACTACTATTACCACTACTGCTGCTGCTGCTGCTACTACTGCTGCTAATAGTAGTCCAGTGCGTGGCAAATACTACTAATATTACCACTACTGCCGCTGCTACTACTTCTACTACTACTATGAATATTACTAGCCCATTGCAAGGCATATCTACTATTTCTACTTCTATTCCTAACACTTTTACTACTACTACTGGCCCAGTGCAGGGAAAATCTGCTGCTACTTCTAGTGCTGCCCCTGCCACTTCTATTGCTGCTGCTACAGCTACTACTATTACAACTATTGACTAGTGCATCAACAATACTACTACTATTAATATTACTGCTGCTTCTGGTGCTACTACTGCTACTACTATTTGTCCAGTAAATGGCAAATACTACTACTCTTACTACTGCTTCTGATGCTGTTACTACTGCTACTACTACCATCAATACTACTAGCCCAATCTATTACTCCTACTGCTATTGCTGCTTCTTGTCCTACTACTACTGCCAACTGCAGTGCAAGTTAGCTGCTACTACTACTGTTGCTGCTGTCACATCTACTGATGCTGATCCCACTACTACTACTACGACGACTAGTCCAGTGCATGGCAAATACTACTACAATTACCACTACTGGTTCTACTACAGCAGCTGCTATTTCTACTGCTGCTGCTACTACTAGTGTACTACCAGCCCAGTGCATGGCAAATGGTACTACTATTATTACTACTGCTGCTTCTGTTACTACTACTGCTAGTACTAGCAGTCCAGTGCATTTAAAATTCTACTACTATTTCTATTACTGCTGCTGCTACTACTGATGCTCCTACTACTGCTACTACTAGTAATCCAGTGCATGGCAAATATTATTAATAGTAATACTGCTGCTGCTGCTACTACTACTATAAATACTACTAGCCCAGTGCATGTCAAATATACTACTAATACTGCTATTGCTGCTTCCGCTACTATTACTACTGGCCCACTGCAGGGCAAATCTTCTGCTACTACTACTGCTTCTGCTGTCCGTTCTACTGCTGCTGCTTCCACTACTACTACAACTTCTACTAGTAGCCCAGCGCATGGCCAATACTACTACTATGATGATTACTGCTGCTACTACTAGTACTGCTGATGCTAATTTGATTGCTGCTGCTACTACTACTACTATTAGTTCAGTGTATGTCAAATGCTAGTACTATTACTACTACCGCAGCTGCTGCTACTTCTGATATTACTTCTGCTACTACAGGTAGTGCAGTGAATGGCAAATACTATTAACACTACTGCTCAGGCTGCTGCTACTACTGCTACTACTACTGCTACTACTACTAGCACTGTTGCTGCTAATTCTACTGATGCTGCTGCTCTATGTGCTGCTACTACTACTACTAGTGAATGCATGGCAAATACTACTACTATTACTGCTTCTGCTGCTACTACTTCTGCTACTACTGCTACTATTAGTAGTCCAGTGTATATCAAATACTACTAGTATCACCACGACTGCTGCTACTACTTCGACTGCCGCTGCTACTTCTCCTGCTGCTCGTATTACTACAGCTACTACTAGCCCAGTGCGTGGTAAATACTACTACTATTACTACCACTGCTGCTTCTGCAGCTACTGGTGCTACTACTATTGCTACTACTACAAGTCCAGTGCATTGCAAACACATTGCTATTACTAGTAGTGCATTGCATTTAAAATACTACTATAATTACTACGTCTGCTGCTACTACTGTTACTACTAGTAGTACAGTGCATGGTAAATACAACTACAATTAATACTAATGCTGCTGCTGCTACCACTGCTACTACTAGTAGTAAAGTGCATGGCAAATACAACTAATATTACTACAACTGCTGTTGCTACTACTGCTACTACTAATATGAATACCACTAGGCCAGAGCATGGCAAATCTACTACTACAATTGCTATTGCTGCTACTGCTACTACTACTACTTACCCAGGGCGTGCCAAATACTACTACTGTTACCACTACTGCTGCTGCTACTACTACTGCTACTCTTTCTAATTCTACTGCTTTTGCTACTACTACTACTACTACTATCCCAGGGCACGGCAAATAATACTACTATTATTACTACTGCTGCTGCTGCTGCTATTCTTGCTACTACTAGTATTAATACTACAGCCCAGTGCATGGCAAATCTACTAATACTACTGCTATTTCTGATTCTTCTACTACTACTGCTAGCCCACTGCAGGGCAAATCTGCTGCCACTAGTACTACTGCTGCCACTTCTACTGCTGCTGCTACCACTACTACTACTTCTACTAGCCTAGTTTATGGAAAATGCTACTACTATTACCACTACTGCTTCGACTACTACTAATGCGGCTACTACTACTGCTGCTGCTACTAATACCACTACTAGCCCAGTGCATGGTAATTACTAGTAGTGTAACTAGTAGTGCTGCTGCTGCTACTACTGCTACTACTTTTAGTACAGTGCATGGCAAATACTACTACTATAACCACAACTGCTAATACTACTACTACTGCTGCTGCTACTATTAATGCTGCTGCAGAAACTTCTACTCCTGCTTCTAAATCTACTAATTCTTCTACAATTCCAGTGCAAGGCAAATACTACTAATGTTACTACTACTGCTGCTATTGCTACGACTGCTACTACTAGTATCAATACAACTAACCTAGTGCATGGGAAATCCACTAGTACTACAACTGTTAGTGCTAATTCTAGTACTACTACTGGCCCACTGCAGGAAATATCTACTGCTACTATTACTGCTGCTGATGCCACTTCTATTGCTGATGCTACCTCTACTACTACTGTTACTGCTAGGAGTCCATTGCACGGCAAATCAACTACTACTAATTCTATTGCTGCTACTGCTACTACTACTACTTGCCCACTGCAGGGCAAATCTGGTGCTACTACTACTGCTGCTGTGGCCAATTCTACTGCCGCAACTTCCACTAAAATTACTACTAGCCCAGTGCATGGCAAATACTAATTCTATTACCACTACTGCTGCTACTTCTACTGCTGCTGCTGCTGCATCTACTTCTGCTGCTAGTACTACTATTACTGCTACTACCACGATCCTAGTGCATGGCAAATACTACTACTATTACCACAACTGCTGCTACTACTACTACTGCTGCTGCCACATCTACAGCTGCTGCTATTACTACTACTACTACTACCAGCACAGTGCATGTCACATAGTACTAGCATTACTACTACTGCTGCTGCTGCTATTACTTCTACTACTGCTGCTACTACTAGTAATCCAGTGCATCGCAAGTACTATTCATACTACTACGGTTGCTGTTGCTACTACTACTATCAATACTACTACACCAGTTCATGGCAAATATACTACTACTACTTCTATAGCTGCTACTGCTACTACTACTACTGGCCCACTGCAGGGCAAAACTTCTGCTACTACTATTGCTGCTGCTGGCACTTCTAATTCTGCTGCTACCACTACTACTATGACTTCTACTACTAGCCCAGCGCATGGGAAATACTACTACATTTACCACTACTGCTGCTACTACTACTACTGCTGCTGCTGCTACTACTGCTAATATTAGTTCAGTGCATGGTAAATACCACTACTATTACTACTTCCGCTGCTGCTGCTACTACTACTGCTACTACAAGTAGTGCAGTGCCTGGCAAATAGTTTTACTACTACTGCTGCTGCTACTACTGCTACTACTACTAGTACTCTTGCTGATAATTCTACTGCTGCTGCTGCTACATATACTGCTACTACTACTAGTACTATTGCTGATAATTCTACTGCTGCTGCTACAACTACTACTAGTCCAGTGAATGGTAATACTACTGCTATTACTACTACTACTGCTTTAGCTGCTAGTACTGCTACTGCTAGTATTAATAACATTAGCACACTGTATGGCATGTCTATTAGTACTACACCTATTAGTGCTAATGCTATTACTACTACTGGCCCACTGCAGGTCAAAGCTTCTGCTACTTCTACTGCTGCTGCTGCCAGTTCTACTGCTGCTGCTACCACTACTACTACGACTACTACTAGCTCACTGCATGGCAAATACTACTACTACTACTGCTGCTACTACTGCTGCTGCAGCTGCTACTTCTACTGCTGCTGCTACTACTACTGCTTCTGCAGCTACTGGTACTGCTGCTGCTAATTCTACTACTACTACTAGTCCAGTGCATGGTAAATACTTTTACTATTAACACTACTGCTGCTGCTGCTACTACTGTTACTACTAAAATCAATACAACGTGCCCAGTGTATGGCAAATCTAGTACTAGTATTGCTATTTCTCCTATTGCTACTACTACTACTTACCCAGTGCTTGGCAGATACTACTACTATTACCACTACTGCTTCTGCTGCTGCTACTACTGCTACTACTACTGCTACTAATAGTAGTCCAGTGCATGGAAAGTACTACTCATATTACTACTGCTGCTGCTGCTGCTACTACTGTTACTACTAATATCAATACTGCTAACCCAGTGCATGGCAAATCTACTAGTACTACACCTATTAGTGCTAATGCTAATACTACTACTTGCACACTGTAGGGCAAATCTCCTCCTCCTCCTACTGATGTTGCTGCCAATTCAACTGCTGCTGCTACCAATACAACTACTACTACTACTACCACCTCAGTGGATTTCAAAGAGTACAAATATTACCACTACAGCTGCTGCTACTACTACTGCTGCTACTACTACTACTGCTGCTACTACTACTGCTGCTGCTACTAGTACAACTAGTAGCCCAGTCCGTGCCAAATACTACTACTATTACCACTACTGCTGCAACTACTGCTACTGCTGCTAGTACTACTACTTCTGCTACTACTGCTACTGCTTCAAATTTTGCTGCTGCTGCTACTACTTCTACTAACCCAGGGCATGGCAAAATAATACTACTGTTATTACTACTGGCGCAGCTGCTACTATTTCTACTACTGCTTCTACTACTTGTAGTCCAGTGTATTGCAAATATTTTTACTATTACTACTACTGCTGATGCTGCTACAACTGCTACTACTAATATCAATATTACTAGCGGAGTGCATGGCAAGTCTACTACTACTATTGCTATTGCTGCTAATGCTACTACTACTACTAACCCAGTGCATGGCCGATACTACTACTTATTACCACTTCTGCTGCTGCTGCTGCTACTACTGCTACTACTACTACTTCTACTAATAATAGTCCAGTTCATGGCAAATACTACTAATGTTACTACTACTTCTGCTGCTGCTACTACTACTACCAATACTACTAACCCAGTGCTTGCAAATCTACTAGTATTACACCTATTACTGCTAAGGCTAACACTACTATTTGCACACAGCGGGGCAAGTCTGCTGTTACTAGTACTGATATTCTGCCAATTCTACTGCTGCTGCTACCAATACAACTACTACTACTACTACTCCCACAGTGTATTTCAAACGCTACAAATATTACCACTACTGCTGCTACTTTTTACTACCGCTTCTACTAATACTGCTGCTGCTACTAGTACTACTACTAGCCCAGTCCATTCCAAGCACTACTACTATTATCACTATAGCTGCTACTAGTAGGGGTACTGCTGCTGTTACTATTACTGGTGATACTACTAATACTGCTGCTATTAGGACTCCTACTAGCCGAGTGCATGGCAAGTACTACTGCTATTACCACTTCTGCTGCTACCACCACTACTGCTGCTACAAATACTGCTGCTACTACTTTTGCTGCTGCTGCTGCTAGTACTACTACTATCACAGTGCATTTCAAATACTACAACTATTCCTATTCCTGCTGCTGCTGTTGCTACTACTACTACTATTACCGCTACGTCTAGTAGTCGAGCGCATGGCAAATACTACTACTATTACTACTGCTGCTGCTGCTGCTACTACTGCTACTACTTGTATCAATACTACTATCACAGTGCACAGTAAATCCCTACTACTACTCCTATTGCTTCTACTCTTACTACTACGACTGGCCCGGTGCAGTACATAACTGCTGTTACTACTACTGCTGCTGCTGCGTCTTCTACTATTGCTTCTACCACTACTACAATCCCAGTGCATCGTAAATAAAAATACTATTACCTCTACTGCTGCTACTACTACTGCTGCTGCTGCTACTTCTACTACTGCTGTTGTTACTACAACTACTACCTCCCCAGTGCGTGGCAAATACTACTACTATTACTACAACTGCTGTTGCTGCTACTACTTCTACTGCTACTACTAGTAGTGCAGTGCACGTCAAATACTACTACAATTACTAGACCTGCTGCTGCTGCTACTAGTGCTATTACTACTATCAATACTACTAGCTCAGTGCATGGCTAATCTACTACTACTATCGCTATGGCTCTTAGGGCTACTACTACTACTATCACAGTGCATGCCAAATACTACTACTATTACCAGTACTGCTGCTGTTTCTGCTACTACTGCTACTACTGTTGCTACTAATAGTAGTCCAGTACATGGCAAATAATACTAAATTTACTACTACTACTGCTACTAGTATCAATATTAGTAGTCCAGTGTATGGCAAATCTACTAGTACTACACCTATTACTGCTTATGCTAGTACTACTACTGGTCCACTGCAGGTCTAATATTCTGCTACTTCTACTTAGCCCGGGACTTCTACTCCTGCTGCCTCCACTAATACTATTAGTACTACAACAAGCCCAGTGCATGGAAAATACTACTACTATTAACACTACTGCTGCTACTACTTCTACTGCTGCTACGACTACTGCTGCTGCTACTAGAAGTACTACTAGCCCAGTGCATGCCAAATACTACTACTATTACCAGTACTGCTGTTACTACTACTACTGTTGCTACTAGTATTACTAGTAGCCCGGTGCATGGCAACTACTACTACTATAAAAATACTGCTGCTGATGCTGCTACTACTGCTACTACTTATAGTCCAGTGCATGGCAAATACTACTAGTATTACTACTAAGGCTGCTACTGATGCAGCTGCTGCTGCCACTACTACTGTGGTGGATACCACTACAACAGCTACTACTACTATCGAAATGGATGGCAAACCACTACTACTTATACCACTACCACTGCTTCTACTACTGCTACTGCTTTTAATTCTACTGATGCTGCTACTACTATGACTACTACTAGCCCAGGCATGGCAAATAATACTATTCTTGTTACTACTGCTGCTGCTGCTACTATTTCTACTAGTACTGCTACTACTTGTAGTCCAGTTCGTTGCAAACACTACTTCTATTACTACTGCTGCTGCTGCTGCTGCTACGGCTACTACTAGTATTAATACTACTAGCCCAGTGCATGGCAAATATACTACAACTACTGCTAGAGCTGCTACTGTTACTACTACTACTGGCCCACTGCAGGGCAAATCTGCTGCTACTACTATTGCTGCTGCTGCCACTTCTACTTCTGCTGCTACCACTACTGCTATGATTTCTACTACTAGCCCAGTGCATGGCAAATACTACTACTTTTACCACTACTGCTGCTGCTGCTACTGTTGCTGCTAATATTACTACAGCTGCTACTAGTACTACTAGGAGCCCAGTGCATGGCAAATACTACTACTATAAGAAGTACTTCTGCTGATGCTGCTACTAATGCTACTACTTGTAATCCAGTTCACAGCAAATACTACTAGTATTACTACTAAGGCTGCTACTACGGCAGCTGCTGCTGCCACTACTACTGTGGTGGATACCACTACTACAGCTACTACTACTATCGCAATGCATGGCAAACTACTACTACAAATACCACTACCGCTGCTTCTACTAATGCTACTGCTCCTAATTCTACTGTTACTGCTGCTACCACTACTACTATTATTAGCCCAGGCATGGCAAATTATACTACTCTTATTACTACTGCTGCTGCTGCTACTATTTCTAGTAGTATGGCTACTAGTTGTAGTCAAGTTCTTTGCAAATACTACTTCTATTACTACTACAGCTGATGCTGCTACTACTGCTACTACTAGTATTAATAATACTAGCCCAATGCATCACAAATTTACTACTACTACTGCCATTTTTTCTACTGCTTCTACTACTACTGGCCCAGGGCAGGGCAAATCTGCTGCCACTAGTACTGCTGCTGCCACTGCTACTGCTGTTGCTACCACTACCATTACTACGAATAGTAGCCCATTACATGGCAAATGCTCCTACTATTACCACTACTGCTGCTACTACTACTAATGCTGTGACGACTACTACTGCTGCTACTAGCACCACTACTAACCCAGTGCATGGTAAATATTAATCGTGTAACTAGTAGTGCTGCTGCTGCTAGTACTGCTGCTACTTGTAGTACAGTTCATGGCAAATACTACTACTATTAACACAACTGCTCCTAGTACTTCTGCTGCTACTATTACTGCAGCTGCAGCTACTTCTAATGCTGCTCCTAATTCTACTACTACTATTAGTCCCGTGCATGGCAAATACTACTATTTTTACCACTACTGCTGCTGCTGCTACTACTACTGCTCCTTCTACTGCAACTACTAGTAGTCCAGTCCTTGGCGAATACTACTACTATGACTATGACTGCTGCTAATGCTACCACTGCTACTACTACTAATCCTGTCTGTGGCAAATGCTACTATATTACTACTAGAGCTGTTGCTGCTGCCACTACAGCTACTACTCCTATCAATAATAATAGTCCTGTGCATGGCCATTCTACTACCTGTACTGTTATTGCTGCTATTTCTACTACTACTACGTGCCCATTGCTGTGCAAACCTGCTGCTACTACTACTGTTGCTGCCACCACTTCTACTGCTCCTGCTACCATTACTACTACTACTACGTCTACTACTAGCTAAGTGCATGGCAAATACTGCTACTATTACTCCTACTGCTGCTACTACTACTGCTGCTGCTGCTACTTCTATTGCTGCTGCCACTACTGCTACTACTACTAATCCAGTCCATGGCAAATGTTACTATATTACTACTACTGCTGCAGCGGCGGCTACTACAGCTACTACTACAGTTACGACTATTAGTCCAGTGCATGTCAAATATTGCTACTATTACTACTGCTGCTGCTGCTGTTACTACTGCTACTACTAGTATTAATAATATTAGCACTGTGTATGGCAAGTCTATTAGTACTACAGCTATTACTGCTGATGCTAATACTACTTCTGGCCCCCTGCAAGTCAAATCTTCTGCTACTTCTACTCTTGCAGCTGCCACTTCTATTGCTGCTGCTACCACCACTACTACTACTAGGACCACTACTATCTCAGTGCATGTAAAATACTACTACTATTACTACTACTGCTGCTGCTACTACTACTGCTGCTGCTGCTGCTTCTGCAGCTACTCCTAGTGCTGCTGCTAATTCTACTACTACTAGTCCAGTGCATGGCAAACATATGTACTATTAACACTACTGCTGCTGCTGAGTCTTCTGTGACTACTACTGGTACTACTTGTAGTCCAGGGAATGGCAAATACTACTACTCTTACTACCACTGCTGCTGCTACTACTACTGCTAATACTACTATCAATACTACTAGCTCAGTGCATGGCAAATCTACTACTACTACTGCTATTTCTGCTACCACTACTACTACTACTACTGGCCAACTGCAGGGCAAATCTGCTGCTACTATTTCTGTTGCTGCTGCCACAGCTATTGCTGTTGCTACCTCTACTAAAACTGCTACTCCTAGCAGTCCAGTGCATGGCATATAATACTACGATTAGTACTACTGCTTCTGCTGCTGCTACTATTGCTACTGATACTGATAGTCGTGCAGTGCATTGCACATATTAATACTATTACTACTACTGCTGCTGCTGCTACTACTGCTACTACTACTGCTATTACTAGTAGTCCAGGGAATGGCAAATACTACTACTACTATCACTACTACTGCTGCTGCTGCTACTACTACTGCTCCTTCTACTGCAACTACTAGTAGTCCAGTCCTTGGCAAATACTACTACTATGACTATGACTGCTGCTAATGCTACCACTGCTACTACTACTAATCCTGTCCGTGGCAAATGCTACTCTATTACTACTACTGCTGCAGCAGCGGCTACTGCTACTACTAATATCAATACTACGAGCCCAGTGCATGGCAAGTCTACCTCTACTGTTACTATTGCTGCTACTGCTACTACTACATCTTACCCAGTGCATGGCAGATACTACTTCTATTACCACTGCTGCTGCTACCTCTACTGCTGCTGCAGCTACATCTACTGCTGCTGCTATTACTATTACTACTTCTACTACTAACACAGTGCGTGGCAAATAGTACTAATATTACTACTACCGCTGCTGCTGTTGCTATGACTTCTAGTACTACTGCTACTACTAGTAATCCAGTGTGTCGCAAATACTATTCATACTACTACTGCTGCTGTTGCTACTACTACTATCAATACTACTAGCCCAGTGCATGGCCAATATACTACTACTACTGCTATAGCTGCTACTGCTACTACTACTAGTGGCCCACTGCAGGGCATATCTGCTGCTACTCTTACTGCTGCTTATGCCATTTCTATTCCTGGTGCTACCTCTACTACTGCTGCTACTACTAGTAGTCTAGTGCATGGCAAATACTACTATTACTACTACTTCTGCTGCTGCTACTACTGCTACTACTAGTATCAATACTACTATCCCAGTGCATGGCAAATCTACTAGTACTACACCTATTAGTGCTAATGCTAATACTGCTACTTGCACACTGCAGGGCCAATCTGCTGCTACTACTACCGACGTTGCTGCTAATTCTACTTCTGCTGCTACCAATACAACTACTACTCCTAGTACCCCAGTGCATTTCAAATACTACCAATATTACCAGTACTGTTGCTACTACTACTGCTGTTGCTACTAGTACTATTACTAGCCCAGTCCATGCCAAATACTACGACTATTACCACTGCTGCTACTTCTGCTACTATTACTGCTCTTGCTCTTACGACTACTTCTGCTACTACTACTGCTACCGCTTCTAATTCTACTGTTGCTGCTACTACTACTAGCCCAGGGCATGGCAAATACTACTACTATTATTACTACTGCTGCTGCTGCTACTACTTCTACTAGTACTTCTATTACTTGTAGTCTAGTGCATGGGAAATACTACTTCTATTACTACTCCTGTTGCTGCTGCTAATACTGCTACTACTACTCCCAATACTACTAGCTTAGTGCATGGGAAATCTGCTACTACTACTGCTGTATCTGCTACCGCTACTACTACTACTACTGGCCAGCTCCAGGGCAAATCTGCTGCTACTACTTCTGTTGCTGCTGCCACTTCTACTGCTCTTGCTACAACTACTACTACTGCTACTACTAGTAGTCCAGTGTATGGTAAATCCTAATACTACTAGTACTACTGCTGATGCAGCTTCTAGTGTTACTGCTACTACTGCTACTACTGCTAGTCCAGTGTATTGCAAATATAATTCTATTACTACTACTGCTGATGCTGCTACTACTGCTACTACTAATATCAATAGTACCAGCCAATTTCATGGCAAACCTACGACTACTCTTGCTATTGCTGCTGCTGCTACTACTACTGCTAACCCAGTGCATGGCAGATGCTACTACTATTACCACTACTGCTGCTGCTGCTGCTACTACTGCTGCTAATAGTAGTCCAGTGCGTGGCAAATACTACTAATATTACCACTACTGCCGCTGCTACTACTTCTACTACTACTATGAATATTACTAGCCCATTGCAAGGCAAATCTACTATTTCTACTGCTATTCCTAACACTTTTACTACTACTACTGGCCCAGTGCAGGGAAAATCTGCTGCTACTTCTAGTGCTGCCCCTGCCACTTCTATTGCTGCTGCTACAGCTACTACTATTACAACTATTGACTAGTGCATCAACAATACTACTACTATTAATATTACTGCTGCTTCTGGTGCTACTACTGCTACTACTATTTGTCCAGTAAATGGCAAATACTACTACTCTTACTACTGCTTCTGATGCTGTTACTACTGCTACTGAAACCATAAATACTACTAGCCCAATCTATTACTCCTACTGCTATTGCTGCTTCTTGTCCTACTACTACTGCCAACTGCAGTGCAAGTTAGCTGCTACTACTACTGTTGCTGCTGTCACATCTACTGATGCTGATCCCACTACTACTACTACGACGACTAGTCCAGTGCATGGCAAATACTACTACAATTACCACTACTGGTTCTACTACAGCAGCTGCTATTTCTACTGCTGCTGCTACTACTAGTGTACTACTAGCCCAGTGCATGGCAAATGGTACTACTATTATTACTACTGCTGCTTCTGCTACTCCTACTGCTAGTACTAGCAGTCCAGTGCATTTAAAATTCTACTACTATTTCTATTACTGCTGCTGCTACTACTGATGCTCCTACTACTGCTACTACTAGTAATCCAGTGCATGGCAAATATTATTAATAGTAATACTGCTGCTGCTGCTACTACTACTATAAATACTACTAGCCCAGTGCATGTCAAATATACTACTAATACTGCTATTCCTGCTTCCGCTACTATTACTACTGGCCCACTGCAGGGCAAATCTTCTGCTACTACTACTGCTTCTGCTGTCCGTTCTACTGCTGCTGCTTCCACTACTACTACAACTTCTACTAGTAGCCCAGCGCATGGCCAATACTACTACTATGATGATTACTGCTGCTACTACTAGTACTGCTGATGCTAATTTGATTGCTGCTGCTACTACTACTACTATTAGTTCAGTGTATGTCAAATGCTAGTACTATTACTACTACCGCAGCTGCTGCTACTTCTGATACTACTTCTGCTACTACAGGTAGTGCAGTGAATGGCAAATACTATTAACACTACTGCTCAGGCTGCTGCTACTACTGCTACTACTACTGCTACTACTACTAGCACTGTTGCTGCTAATTCTACTGATGCTGCTGCTCTATGTGCTGCTACTACTACTACTAGTCAATGCATGGCAAATACTACTACTATTCCTGCTTCTGCTGCTACTACTTCTGCTACTACTGCTACTATTAGTAGTCCAGTGTATATCAAATACTACTAGTATCACCACGACTGCTGCTACTACTTCGACTGCCGCTGCTACTTCTCCTGCTGCTCGTATTACTACAGCTACTACTAGCCCAGTGCGTGGTAAATACTACTACTATTACTACCACTGCTGCTTCTGCAGCTACTATTGCTACTACTACAAGTCCAGTGCATTGCAAACACATTGCTATTACTAGTAGTGCATTGCATTTAAAATACTACTATAATTACTACGTCTGCTGCTACTACTGTTACTACTAGTAGTACAGTGCATGGTAAATACAACTACAATTAATACTAATGCTGCTGCTGCTACCACTGCTACTACTAGTAGTAAAGTGCATGGCAAATACAACTAATATTACTACAACTGCTGTTGCTACTACTGCTACTACTAATATGAATACCACTAGGCCAGAGCATGGCAAATCTACTACTACAATTGCTATTGCTGCTACTGCTACTACTACTACTTACCCAGGGCGTGCCAAATACAACTACTGTTACCACTACTGCTGCTACTACTGCTGCAACTACTACTGCTACTGTTTCTAATTCTACTGCTTTTGCTACTACTACTACTACTACTACTACTATCCCAGGGCACGGCAAATAATACTACTATTATTACTACTGCTGCTGCTGCTGCTACTACGGCTACTACTGCTATCAATACTACTAGCCAGTGCATGGCAAGTCTACTACTACTACTGCTATTGTTGCTACTTCCACTCCTACTACTGGCCAACTGCCAGGCAAATCTTCTACCACTTCTGCTGCTGCGATCACTGGTACTACTACAAATACTAGCCTATTGCATATCAAATACTACTAGTATTAACACTACTGCTGCTACTCCTCCTACTGCTGCTACGACTACTACTGCTGCTACTTTTTCTCTTAGTAGCCCAGTGCATGGAATATAGTACTTCTATAACTACGCTTATGTCTGCAGTTTATATTACTGCTACTACAACTGCTACTCCTAGTAGACCAGTGCATGGCAAATACTACTACTACTACTACTTCTGCTGCTGCTGATACTACTGCTACTACTTCTGCTAGTACTAGTAGTCCAGTGCATGGCAAATACTACAACTATTACTACTACTGCTGCTGCTGATACTACTGCTACTACTACCATCAATACTACTAGCTCAGTGCATGGCAAATCTACTACTACTACTGCTATTGCTGCTACTTCCACTCCTACTACTGGCCCACTGCCAGGCAAATCTTCTACCACTTCTACTGCTGGTGCGACCACTAGTACTACTACAAATACTAGCCTATTGCATTGCAAATACTACTACTATTAACACTACTGCTGCTACTCCCACTACTGCTGCTACTCCTACTACTGCTGCTACTTGTACCCTTAGTAGCTCAGTGCATGGAGAATACTACTTGTATAACTACTCCTGTGTCTACTGTTTCTATTACTGCTACCACTGCAGCTACTACTAGTAGACCATTGCATGGCAAATACTACTACTATTACTACTGCTGCTGCTGCTGATACTTCTGCTACTACTTCTGCTAGTACTAGTAGTCCAGTGCATGGCAAATACTACTTCTATTATTACTACTGCTGCTACTGCTACTACTATCCATCCTACTAGCTCAGTGCATGGCAAATCTACTACTAGTACTTCTATTGCTACTACTGCTACTACTCCTAATGTCACACTGCAGGGCAACTCTGGTGCTACTACTACTGCTGCTGCGGTCAATTCTAATGCTGTTGCTCCCATTATTACTACTGCTACTACTAGTAGTCCAGTGCATGGCAAATACTACTACTATTACCACAACTGCTGCTACTACTACTGCTGCTGCTATTTCTACTACTACTACTAGTCCAGTGCATGGCAAACACTAGTGCTATTACTAATACTGCTGCTGCTGCTCCTCCTACTTCTACTATTACTGCTACTACTAGCAGTCCTTTGCATTGTAAATACTACTACTATTACTACTACTGCTGCTAGTACGGCTACTACAATGATCTATAATACTAACCCAGTGCATGACAAATCTACTATTACTACTTCTATTGCGGCTACTGCTACTACTACTGCTAGACCAGTGCATGGCAGATACTACTACTATTACCACTATTGCTTCTACTTCTAGTACTGCTGCTTCTACTACGGCTGCTGCTTCTTCTACAGCTGCTGCTGCTACTACTACTCATCCTAGCTCTGTTCGTGGAAAATACTGCTACTACAACTGATGCTGATGCTGCTGCTACTACTGCCACTACTAATACCAATACTACTCGACCAGTGCATGGTAAATCTACTACTACCCTTGCTAGTGCTGCGACTGCTCCTACTAGTAGCAGCCCAGTGAATAGCAAATACTACTACTATTACCACTACTGCTGCTGCTATTACTACTGCAGCAACTAGTAGTGCTGCTGCTGCTGCTGCTACTACTACTATCTCCGTGCATGGCAAATACTTCTACTATTACTACTACTGCTGCTGCTGCTGCTACTACTACTACTACTCCTGCTACTGATAGTAGTGCAGTGCATGGCAAGTACTACTACTGTTTCTACTACTGCTGCTGCCACTTTTATTGCTGTCACTACCACTACTGCTACTACTAGTACTCCAGTGTATGGGAAATACTGCTTCTATTACTACTACTGCTGCCGTTGTTGCTACTGCTACTACTACTGCTACAACTTGCACCCAGTAAATTGCAAACATTACAACTATTACTTCTACTGCTGCTGCTGCTTCTACTGATACTACTGCTACTGCTTCTACTTCTCCTGCTGCTGCTTCTACTACTACCACTACTAGTCCCAGTGCAAGGTAAATAATACGATTATTACGACTACTGCTGCTTCTGCTAGTACTGCTGCTACTACTGCTACTACTGGTAGTCCAGTGCATGAAAAATACTATTACTACTACTGCTGCAGCTGCTGCTACTACTGCTGCTACTACTGCTACTACTAGTGATCCAGTGCATGGCAAATACAACAAATATTGCTACTACTGATGTTGCCTCTACTACTGCTAATACTACTATCAATGCTACTAGCCAGTGCATGGCAAATATACTACTACTGCTGCTATTGCTGCTACTTCCACTACTACTACTGGCCCACTGCTGGGCAAATCATCTGCCACTTCTACTGCTGCTGCTGCTACAACTACTACTACTACTACTACTACTAGCCCATTGCATCTCAAATACTACTACTATTACCACTACTGCTGTTAGTCCTACTACTGCTGCTAGTCCTATTACAGTCGCTACTTGTACTATTACTATCCCAGTGCACGGAATGTACTACTAGTAAAGCTATTCCTACGTCTGCTTTTTCTACTACTGCTTCTGCTACTGCTACTACTAGTAGACCAGTGTGTGGCAAATACTACTACTATTACTACTACTGCTGCTGCTGATACTACTGCTACTACTACTGCTATTACTAGTAGTCCAGGGAATGGCAAATACTACTACTACTATCACTACTACTGCTGCTGCTGCTACTACTACTGCTCCTTCTACTGCAACTACTAGTAGTCCAGTCCTTGGCAAATACTACTACTATGACTATGACTGCTGCTAATGCTACCACTGCTACTACTACTAATCCTGTCCGTGGCAAATGCTACTCTATTACTACTAATGCTGCAGCAGCGGCTACTGCTACTACTAATATCAATACTACGAGCCCAGTGCATGGCAAGTGTACCTCTACTGTTACTATTCCTGCTACTGCTACTACTACATCTTACCCAGTGCATGGCAGATACTACTTCTATTACCACTGCTGCTGCTACCTCTACTGCTGCTGCAGCTACATCTACTGCTGCTGCTATTACTATTACTACTTCTACTACTAGCACAGTGCGTGGCAAATAGTACTAATATTACTACTACCGCTGCTGCTGTTGCTATGACTTCTAGTACTACTGCTACTACTAGTAATCCAGTGTGTCGCAAATACTATTCATACTACTACTGCTGCTGTTGCTACTACTACTATCAATACTACTAGCCCAGTGCATGGCCAATATACTACTACTACTGCTATAGCTGCTACTGCTACTACTACTAGTGGCCCACTGCAGGGCATATCTGCTGCTACTCTTACTGCTGCTTATGCCATTTCTATTCCTGGTGCTACCTCTACTACTGCTGCTACTACTAGTAGTCTAGTGCATGGCAAATACTACTATTACTACTACTTCTGCTGCTGCTACTACTAGTATCAATACTACTATCCCAGTGCATGGCAAATCTACTAGTACTACACCTATTAGTGCTAATGCTAATACTGCTACTTGCACACTGCAGGGCCAATCTGCTGCTACTACTACCGACGTTGCTGCTAATTCTACTTCTGCTGCTACCAATACAACTACTACTCCTAGTACCCCAGTGCATTTCAAATACTACCAATATTACCAGTACTGTTGCTACTACTACTGCTGCTGCTACTAGTACTATTACTAGCCCAGTCCATGCCAAATACTACGACTATTACCACTGCTGCTACTTCTGCTACTATTACTGCTCTTGCTCTTACGACTACTTCTGCTACTACTACTGCTACCGCTTCTAATTCTACTGTTGCTGCTACTACTACTAGCCCAGGGCATGGCAAATACTACTACTATTATTACTACTGCTGCTGCTGCTACTACTTCTACTAGTACTTCTATTACTTGTAGTCTAGTGCATGGGAAATACTACTTCTATTACTACTCCTGTTGCTGCTGCTAATACTGCTACTACTACTCCCAATACTACTAGCTTAGTGCATGGGAAATCTGCTACTACTACTGCTGTATCTGCTACCGCTACTACTACTACTACTGGCCAGCTCCAGGGCAAATCTGCTGCTACTACTTCTGTTGCTGCTGCCACTTCTACTGCTCTTGCTACAACTACTACTACTGCTACTACTAGTAGTCCAGTGTATGGTAAATCCTAATACTACTAGTACTACTGCTGATGCAGCTTCTAGTGTTACTGCTACTACTGCTACTACTGCTAGTCCAGTGTATTGCAAATATAATTCTATTACTACTACTGCTGATGCTGCTACTACTGCTACTACTAATATCAATAGTACCAGCCAATTTCATGGCAAACCTACGACTACTCTTGCTATTGCTGCTGCTGCTACTACTACTGCTAACCCAGTGCATGGCAGATGCTACTACTATTACCACTACTGCTGCTGCTGCTGCTACTACTGCTGCTAATAGTAGTCCAGTGCGTGGCAAATACTACTAATATTACCACTACTGCCGCTGCTACTACTTCTACTACTACTATGAATATTACTAGCCCATTGCAAGGCAAATCTACTATTTCTACTGCTATTCCTAACACTTTTACTACTACTACTGGCCCAGTGCAGGGAAAATCTGCTGCTACTTCTAGTGCTGCCCCTGCCACTTCTATTGCTGCTGCTACAGCTACTACTATTACAACTATTGACTAGTGCATCAACAATACTACTACTATTAATATTACTGCTGCTTCTGGTGCTACTACTGCTACTACTATTTGTCCAGTAAATGGCAAATACTACTACTCTTACTACTGCTTCTGATGCTGTTACTACTGCTACTGAAACCATAAATACTACTAGCCCAATCTATTACTCCTACTGCTATTGCTGCTTCTTGTCCTACTACTACTGCCAACTGCAGTGCAAGTTAGCTGCTACTACTACTGTTGCTGCTGTCACATCTACTGATGCTGATCCCACTACTACTACTACGACGACTAGTCCAGTGCATGGCAAATACTACTACAATTACCACTACTGGTTCTACTACAGCAGCTGCTATTTCTACTGCTGCTGCTACTACTAGTGTACTACTAGCCCAGTGCATGGCAAATGGTACTACTATTATTACTACTGCTGCTTCTGCTACTCCTACTGCTAGTACTAGCAGTCCAGTGCATTTAAAATTCTACTACTATTTCTATTACTGCTGCTGCTACTACTGATGCTCCTACTACTGCTACTACTAGTAATCCAGTGCATGGCAAATATTATTAATAGTAATACTGCTGCTGCTGCTACTACTACTATAAATACTACTAGCCCAGTGCATGTCAAATATACTACTAATACTGCTATTCCTGCTTCCGCTACTATTACTACTGGCCCACTGCAGGGCAAATCTTCTGCTACTACTACTGCTTCTGCTGTCCGTTCTACTGCTGCTGCTTCCACTACTACTACAACTTCTACTAGTAGCCCAGCGCATGGCCAATACTACTACTATGATGATTACTGCTGCTACTACTAGTACTGCTGATGCTAATTTGATTGCTGCTGCTACTACTACTACTATTAGTTCAGTGTATGTCAAATGCTAGTACTATTACTACTACCGCAGCTGCTGCTACTTCTGATACTACTTCTGCTACTACAGGTAGTGCAGTGAATGGCAAATACTATTAACACTACTGCTCAGGCTGCTGCTACTACTACTACTACTACTGCTACTACTACTAGCACTGTTGCTGCTAATTCTACTGATGCTGCTGCTCTATGTGCTGCTACTACTACTACTAGTCAATGCATGGCAAATACTACTACTATTCCTGCTTCTGCTGCTACTACTTCTGCTACTACTGCTACTATTAGTAGTCCAGTGTATATCAAATACTACTAGTATCACCACGACTGCTGCTACTACTTCGACTGCCGCTGCTACTTCTCCTGCTGCTCGTATTACTACAGCTACTACTAGCCCAGTGCGTGGTAAATACTACTACTATTACTACCACTGCTGCTTCTGCAGCTACTATTGCTACTACTACAAGTCCAGTGCATTGCAAACACATTGCTATTACTAGTAGTGGATTGCATTTAAAATACTACTATAATTACTACGTCTGCTGCTACTACTGTTACTACTAGTAGTACAGTGCATGGTAAATACAACTACAATTAATACTAATGCTGCTGCTGCTACCACTGCTACTACTAGTAGTAAAGTGCATGGCAAATACAACTAATATTACTACAACTGCTGTTGCTACTACTGCTACTACTAATATGAATACCACTAGGCCAGAGCATGGCAAATCTACTACTACAATTGCTATTGCTGCTACTGCTACTACTACTACTTACCCAGGGCGTGCCAAATACAACTACTGTTACCACTACTGCTGCTACTACTGCTGCAACTACTACTGCTACTGTTTCTAATTCTACTGCTTTTGCTACTACTACTACTACTACTACTATCCCAGGGCACGGCAAATAATACTACTATTATTACTACTGCTGCTGCTGCTGCTACTACGGCTACTACTGCTATCAATACTACTAGCCAGTGCATGGCAAGTCTACTACTACTACTGCTATTGCTGCTACTTCCACTCCTACTACTGGCCAACTGCCAGGCAAATCTTCTACCACTTCTGCTGCTGCGATCACTGGTACTACTACAAATACTAGCCTATTGCATATCAAATACTACTAGTATTAACACTACTGCTGCTACTCCTCCTACTGCTGCTACGACTACTACTGCTGCTACTTTTTCTCTTAGTAGCCCAGTGCATGGAATATAGTACTTCTATAACTACGCTTATGTCTGCAGTTTATATTACTGCTACTACAACTGCTACTCCTAGTAGACCAGTGCATGGCAAATACTACTACTACTACTACTTCTGCTGCTGCTGATACTACTGCTACTACTTCTGCTAGTACTAGTAGTCCAGTGCATGGCAAATACTACAACTATTACTACTACTGCTGCTGCTGATACTACTGCTACTACTACCATCAATACTACTAGCTCAGTGCATGGCAAATCTACTACTACTACTGCTATTGCTGCTACTTCCACTCCTACTACTGGCCCACTGCCAGGCAAATCTTCTACCACTTCTACTGCTGGTGCGACCACTAGTACTACTACAAATACTAGCCTATTGCATTGCAAATACTACTACTATTAACACTACTGCTGCTACTCCCACTACTGCTGCTACTCCTACTACTGCTGCTACTTGTACCCTTAGTAGCTCAGTGCATGGAGAATACTACTTGTATAACTACTCCTGTGTCTACTGTTTCTATTACTGCTACCACTGCAGCTACTACTAGTAGACCATTGCATGGCAAATACTACTACTATTACTACTGCTGCTGCTGCTGATACTTCTGCTACTACTTCTGCTAGTACTAGTAGTCCAGTGCATGGCAAATACTACTTCTATTATTACTACTGCTGCTACTGCTACTACTATCCATCCTACTAGCTCAGTGCATGGCAAATCTACTACTAGTACTTCTATTGCTACTACTGCTACTACTCCTAATGTCACACTGCAGGGCAACTCTGGTGCTACTACTACTGCTGCTGCGGTCAATTCTAATGCTGTTGCTCCCATTATTACTACTGCTACTACTAGTAGTCCAGTGCATGGCAAATACTACTACTATTACCACAACTGCTGCTACTACTACTGCTGCTGCTATTTCTACTACTACTACTAGTCCAGTGCATGGCAAACACTAGTGCTATTACTAATACTGCTGCTGCTGCTCCTCCTACTTCTACTATTACTGCTACTACTAGCAGTCCTTTGCATTGCAAATACTACTAGTATTAGTACTGCTGCTGCTAGTACTGCTACTACAATGATCTATAATACTAACCCAGTGCATGGCAAATCTACTATTACTACTTCTATTGCGGCTACTGCTACTACTACTGCTAGACCAGTGCATGGCAGATACTACTACTATTACCACTATTGCTTCTACTTCTAGTACTGCTGCTTCTACTACGGCTGCTGCTTCTTCTACAGCTGCTGCTGCTACTACTACTCATCCTAGCCCTGTTCGTGGAAAATACTGCTACTATTACTACTACTGATGCTGCTGCTACTACTGCCACTACTAATACCAATACTACTCGACCAGTGCATGGTAAATCTACTACTACTCTTGCTAGTGCTCTGACTGCTCCTACTAGTAGCAGCCCAGTGAATAGCAAATACTACTACTATTACCACTACTGCTGCTGCTATTACTACTGCAGCAACTAGTAGTGCTGCTGCTGCTGCTGCTACAACTACTATCTCCGTGCATGGCAAATAATTCTACTATTACTACTAGTGCTGCTGCTGCTGCTACTACTACTACTCCTGCTAGCTCTACTACTACTACTACTCCTGCTACTGATAGTAGTGCAGTGCATGGCAAGTACTACTACTGTTTCTACTACTGCTGCTGCCACTTTTATTGCTGTCACTACCACTACTGCTACTACTAGTACCCCAGTGTATGGCAAATACTGCTTCTATTAATACTACTGCTGCCGTTGCTGCTACTGCTACTACTACTGCTACAACTTGCACCCAGTAAATTGCAAACATTACAACTATTACTTCTACTGCTGCTGCTGCTTCTACTGATACTACTGCTACTGCTTCTACTTCTCCTGCTGCTGCTTCTACTACTACCACTACTAGTCCCAGTGCAAGGTAAATAATACGATTATTACGACTACTGCTGCTTCTGCTAATACTGCTGCTACTACTGCTACTATTGGTAGTCCAGTGCATGAAAAATACTATTACTACTACTGCTGCAGCTGCTGCTACTACTGCTGCTACTACTGCTACTACTAGTGATCCAGTGCATGGCAAATACAACAAATATTACTACTACTGATGTTGCCTCTACTACTGCTAATACTACTATCAATGCTACTAGCCAGTGCATGGCAAATATACTACTACTGCTGCTATTGCTGCTACTTCCACTACTACTACTGGCCCACTGCTGGGCAAATCATCTGCCACTTCTACTGCTGCTGCTGCTACAACTACTACTACTACTACTACTACTAGCCCATTGCATCTCAAATACTACTACTATTACCACTACTGCTGTTAGTCCTACTACTCCTGCTAGTCCTATTACTGCTGCTACTTGTACTATTACTATCCCAGTGCACGGAATGTACTACTAGTAAAGCTACTCCTACGTCTGCTTTTTCTACTACTGCTTCTGCTACTGCTACTACTAGTAGACCAGTGTGTGGCAAATACTACTACTATTACTACTACTGCTGCTGCTGCTACTACTGCTACTACTACTGCTATTACTAGTAGTCCAGGGAATGGCAAATACTACTACTACTATCACTACTACTGCTGCTGCTGCTACTACTACTGCTCCTTCTACTGCAACTACTAGTAGTCCAGTCCTTGGCAAATACTACTACTATGACTATGACTGCTGCTAATGCTACCACTGCTACTACTACTAATCCTGTCCGTGGCAAATGCTACTCTATTACTACTACTGCTGCAGCAGCGGCTACTGCTACTACTAATATCAATACTACGAGCCCAGTGCATGGCAAGTCTACCTCTACTGTTACTATTGCTGCTACTGCTACTACTACATCTTACCCAGTGCATGGCAGATACTACTTCTATTACCACTGCTGCTGCTACCTCTACTGCTGCTGCAGCTACATCTACTGCTGCTGCTATTACTATTACTACTTCTACTACTAGCACAGTGCGTGGCAAATAGTACTAATATTACTACTACCGCTGCTGCTGTTGCTATGACTTCTAGTACTACTGCTACTACTAGTAATCCAGTGTGTCGCAAATACTATTCATACTACTACTGCTGCTGTTGCTACTACTACTATCAATACTACTAGCCCAGTGCATGGCCAATATACTACTACTACTGCTATAGCTGCTACTGCTACTACTACTAGTGGCCCACTGCAGGGCATATCTGCTGCTACTCTTACTGCTGCTTATGCCATTTCTATTCCTGGTGCTACCTCTACTACTGCTGCTACTACTAGTAGTCTAGTGCATGGCAAATACTACTATTACTACTACTTCTGCTGCTGCTACTACTGCTACTACTAGTATCAATACTACTATCCCAGTGCATGGCAAATCTACTAGTACTACACCTATTAGTGCTAATGCTAATACTGCTACTTGCACACTGCAGGGCCAATCTGCTGCTACTACTACCGACGTTGCTGCTAATTCTACTTCTGCTGCTACCAATACAACTACTACTCCTAGTACCCCAGTGCATTTCAAATACTACCAATATTACCAGTACTGTTGCTACTACTACTGCTGCTGCTACTAGTACTATTACTAGCCCAGTCCATGCCAAATACTACGACTATTACCACTGCTGCTACTTCTGCTACTATTACTGCTCTTGCTCTTACGACTACTTCTGCTACTACTACTGCTACCGCTTCTAATTCTACTGTTGCTGCTACTACTACTAGCCCAGGGCATGGCAAATACTACTACTATTATTACTACTGCTGCTGCTGCTACTACTTCTACTAGTACTTCTATTACTTGTAGTCTAGTGCATGGGAAATACTACTTCTATTACTACTCCTGTTGCTGCTGCTAATACTGCTACTACTACTCCCAATACTACTAGCTTAGTGCATGGGAAATCTGCTACTACTACTGCTGTATCTGCTACCGCTACTACTACTACTACTGGCCAGCTCCAGGGCAAATCTGCTGCTACTACTTCTGTTGCTGCTGCCACTTCTACTGCTCTTGCTACAACTACTACTACTGCTACTACTAGTAGTCCAGTGTAGGGTAAATCCTAATACTACTAGTACTACTGCTGATGCAGCTTCTAGTGTTACTGCTACTACTGCTACTACTGCTAGTCCAGTGTATTGCAAATATAATTCTATTACTACTACTGCTGATGCTGCTACTACTGCTACTACTAATATCAATAGTACCAGCCAATTTCATGGCAAACCTACGACTACTCTTGCTATTGCTGCTGCTGCTACTACTACTGCTAACCCAGTGCATGGCAGATGCTACTACTATTACCACTACTGCTGCTGCTGCTGCTACTACTGCTGCTAATAGTAGTCCAGTGCGTGGCAAATACTACTAATATTACCACTACTGCCGCTGCTACTACTTCTACTACTACTATGAATATTACTAGCCCATTGCAAGGCAAATCTACTATTTCTACTGCTATTCCTAACACTTTTACTACTACTACTGGCCCAGTGCAGGGAAAATCTGCTGCTACTTCTAGTGCTGCCCCTGCCACTTCTATTGCTGCTGCTACAGCTACTACTATTACAACTATTGACTAGTGCATCAACAATACTACTACTATTAATATTACTGCTGCTTCTGGTGCTACTACTGCTACTACTATTTGTCCAGTAAATGGCAAATACTACTACTCTTACTACTGCTTCTGATGCTGTTACTACTGCTACTGAAACCATAAATACTACTAGCCCAATCTATTACTCCTACTGCTATTGCTGCTTCTTGTCCTACTACTACTGCCAACTGCAGTGCAAGTTAGCTGCTACTACTACTGTTGCTGCTGTCACATCTACTGATGCTGATCCCACTACTACTACTACGACGACTAGTCCAGTGCATGGCAAATACTACTACAATTACCACTACTGGTTCTACTACAGCAGCTGCTATTTCTACTGCTGCTGCTACTACTAGTGTACTACTAGCCCAGTGCATGGCAAATGGTACTACTATTATTACTACTGCTGCTTCTGCTACTCCTACTGCTAGTACTAGCAGTCCAGTGCATTTAAAATTCTACTACTATTTCTATTACTGCTGCTGCTACTACTGATGCTCCTACTACTGCTACTACTAGTAATCCAGTGCATGGCAAATATTATTAATAGTAATACTGCTGCTGCTGCTACTACTACTATAAATACTACTAGCCCAGTGCATGTCAAATATACTACTAATACTGCTATTCCTGCTTCCGCTACTATTACTACTGGCCCACTGCAGGGCAAATCTTCTGCTACTACTACTGCTTCTGCTGTCCGTTCTACTGCTGCTGCTTCCACTACTACTACAACTTCTACTAGTAGCCCAGCGCATGGCCAATACTACTACTATGATGATTACTGCTGCTACTACTAGTACTGCTGATGCTAATTTGATTGCTGCTGCTACTACTACTACTATTAGTTCAGTGTATGTCAAATACTAGTACTATTACTACTACCGCAGCTGCTGCTACTTCTGATACTACTTCTGCTACTACAGGTAGTGCAGTGAATGGCAAATACTATTAACACTACTGCTCAGGCTGCTGCTACTACTGCTACTACTACTGCTACTACTACTAGCACTGTTGCTGCTAATTCTACTGATGCTGCTGCTCTATGTGCTGCTACTACTACTACTAGTCAATGCATGGCAAATACTACTACTATTCCTGCTTCTGCTGCTACTACTTCTGCTACTACTGCTACTATTAGTAGTCCAGTGTATATCAAATACTACTAGTATCACCACGACTGCTGCTACTACTTCGACTGCCGCTGCTACTTCTCCTGCTGCTCGTATTACTACAGCTACTACTAGCCCAGTGCGTGGTAAATACTACTACTATTACTACCACTGCTGCTTCTGCAGCTACTATTGCTACTACTACAAGTCCAGTGCATTGCAAACACATTGCTATTACTAGTAGTGCATTGCATTTAAAATACTACTATAATTACTACGTCTGCTGCTACTACTGTTACTACTAGTAGTACAGTGCATGGTAAATACAACTACAATTAATACTAATGCTGCTGCTGCTACCACTGCTACTACTAGTAGTAAAGTGCATGGCAAATACAACTAATATTACTACAACTGCTGTTGCTACTACTGCTACTACTAATATGAATACCACTAGGCCAGAGCATGGCAAATCTACTACTACAATTGCTATTGCTGCTACTGCTACTACTACTACTTACCCAGGGCGTGCCAAATACAACTACTGTTACCACTACTGCTGCTACTACTGCTGCAACTACTACTGCTACTGTTTCTAATTCTACTGCTTTTGCTACTACTACTACTACTACTACTACTATCCCAGGGCACGGCAAATAATACTACTATTATTACTACTGCTGCTGCTGCTGCTACTACGGCTACTACTGCTATCAATACTACTAGCCAGTGCATGGCAAGTCTACTACTACTACTGCTATTGCTGCTACTTCCACTCCTACTACTGGCCAACTGCCAGGCAAATCTTCTACCACTTCTGCTGCTGCGATCACTGGTACTACTACAAATACTAGCCTATTGCATATCAAATACTACTAGTATTAACACTACTGCTGCTACTCCTCCTACTGCTGCTACGACTACTACTGCTGCTACTTTTTCTCTTAGTAGCCCAGTGCATGGAATATAGTACTTCTATAACTACGCTTATGTCTGCAGTTTATATTACTGCTACTACAACTGCTACTCCTAGTAGACCAGTGCATGGCAAATACTACTACTACTACTACTTCTGCTGCTGCTGATACTACTGCTACTACTTCTGCTAGTACTAGTAGTCCAGTGCATGGCAAATACTACAACTATTACTACTACTGCTGCTGCTGATACTACTGCTACTACTACCATCAATACTACTAGCTCAGTGCATGGCAAATCTACTACTACTACTGCTATTGCTGCTACTTCCACTCCTACTACTGGCCCACTGCCAGGCAAATCTTCTACCACTTCTACTGCTGGTGCGACCACTAGTACTACTACAAATACTAGCCTATTGCATTGCAAATACTACTACTATTAACACTACTGCTGCTACTCCCACTACTGCTGCTACTCCTACTACTGCTGCTACTTGTACCCTTAGTAGCTCAGTGCATGGAGAATACTACTTGTATAACTACTCCTGTGTCTACTGTTTCTATTACTGCTACCACTGCAGCTACTACTAGTAGACCATTGCATGGCAAATACTACTACTATTACTACTGCTGCTGCTGCTGATACTTCTGCTACTACTTCTGCTAGTACTAGTAGTCCAGTGCATGGCAAATACTACTTCTATTATTACTACTGCTGCTACTGCTACTACTATCCATCCTACTAGCTCAGTGCATGGCAAATCTACTACTAGTACTTCTATTGCTACTACTGCTACTACTCCTAATGTCACACTGCAGGGCAACTCTGGTGCTACTACTACTGCTGCTGCGGTCAATTCTAATGCTGTTGCTCCCATTATTACTACTGCTACTACTAGTAGTCCAGTGCATGGCAAATACTACTACTATTACCACAACTGCTGCTACTACTACTGCTGCTGCTATTTCTACTACTACTACTAGTCCAGTGCATGGCAAACACTAGTGCTATTACTAATACTGCTGCTGCTGCTCCTCCTACTTCTACTATTACTGCTACTACTAGCAGTCCTTTGCATTGTAAATACTACTACTATTACTACTACTGCTGCTAGTACGGCTACTACAATGATCTATAATACTAACCCAGTGCATGACAAATCTACTATTACTACTTCTATTGCGGCTACTGCTACTACTACTGCTAGACCAGTGCATGGCAGATACTACTACTATTACCACTATTGCTTCTACTTCTAGTACTGCTGCTTCTACTACGGCTGCTGCTTCTTCTACAGCTGCTGCTGCTACTACTACTCATCCTAGCTCTGTTCGTGGAAAATACTGCTACTACAACTGATGCTGATGCTGCTGCTACTACTGCCACTACTAATACCAATACTACTCGACCAGTGCATGGTAAATCTACTACTACCCTTGCTAGTGCTGCGACTGCTCCTACTAGTAGCAGCCCAGTGAATAGCAAATACTACTACTATTACCACTACTGCTGCTGCTATTACTACTGCAGCAACTAGTAGTGCTGCTGCTGCTGCTGCTACTACTACTATCTCCGTGCATGGCAAATACTTCTACTATTACTACTACTGCTGCTGCTGCTGCTACTACTACTACTACTCCTGCTACTGATAGTAGTGCAGTGCATGGCAAGTACTACTACTGTTTCTACTACTGCTGCTGCCACTTTTATTGCTGTCACTACCACTACTGCTACTACTAGTACTCCAGTGTATGGGAAATACTGCTTCTATTACTACGACTGCTGCCGTTGCTGCTACTGCTACTACTACTGCTACAACTTGCACCCAGTAAATTGCAAACATTACAACTATTACTTCTACTGCTGCTGCTGCTTCTACTGATACTACTGCTACTGCTTCTACTTCTCCTGCTGCTGCTTCTACTACTACCACTACTAGTCCCAGTGCAAGGTAAATAATACGATTATTACGACTACTGCTGCTTCTGCTA
The DNA here is from genome assembly GCF_059928025.1 of Delphinapterus leucas. Classification (NCBI taxonomy): domain Eukaryota; kingdom Metazoa; phylum Chordata; class Mammalia; order Artiodactyla; family Monodontidae; genus Delphinapterus; species Delphinapterus leucas. The sequence goes on along the minus strand of NW_028322262.1, from coordinate 2,123,199 downwards.
GTACTGCTGCTACTACTGCTACTACTGGTAGTCCAGCGCATGAAAAATACTATTACTACTACTGCTGCAGCTGCTGCTACTACTGCTGCTACTACTGCTACTACTAGTGATCCAGTGCATGGCAAATACAACAAATATTGCTACTACTGATGTTGCCTCTACTACTGCTAATACTACTATCAATGCTACTAGCCAGTGCATGGCAAATATACTACTACTGCTGCTATTGCTGCTACTTCCACTACTACTACTGGCCCACTGCTGGGCAAATCATCTGCCACTTCTACTGCTGCTGCTGCTACAACTACTACTACTACTACTACTAGCCCATTGCATCTCAAATACTACTACTATTACCACTACTGCTGTTAGTCCTACTACTGCTGCTAGTCCTATTACAGCCGCTACTTGTACTATTACTATCCCATTGAACGGAATGTACTACTAGTAAAGCGACTCCTACGTCTGCTTTTTCTACTACTGCTTCTGCTACTGCTACTACTAGTAGACCAGTGTGTGGCAAATACTACTACTATTACTACTACTGCTTTTGCTGCTACTACTGCTACTACTACTGCTATTACTAGTAGTCCAGGGAATGGCAAATACTACTACTACTATCACTACTACTGCTGCTGCTGCTACTACTACTGCTCCTTCTACTGAAACTACTAGTAGTCCAGTCCTTGGCAAATACTACTACTATGACTATGACTGCTGCTAATGCTACCACTGCTACTACTACTAATCCTGTCCGTGGCAAATGCTACTCTATTACTACTAATGCTGCAGCAGCGGCTACTGCTACTACTAATATCAATACTACGAGCCCAGTGCATGGCAAGTGTACCTCTACTGTTACTATTCCTGCTACTGCTACTACTACATCTTACCCAGTGCATGGCAGATACTACTTCTATTACCACTGCTGCTGCTACCTCTACTGCTGCTGCTATTACTATTACTACTTCTACTACTAGCACAGTGCGTGGCAAATAGTACTAATATTACTACTACCGCTGCTGCTGTTGCTATGACTTCTAGTACTACTGCTACTACTAGTAATCCAGTGTGTCGCAAATACTATTCATACTACTACTGCTGCTGTTGCTACTACTACTATCAATACTACTAGCCCAGTGCATGGCCAATATACTACTACTACTGCTATAGCTGCTACTGCTACTACTACTAGTGGCCCAATGCAGGGCATATCTGCTGCTACTCTTACTGCTGCTTATGCCATTTCTATTCCTGGTGCTACCTCTACTACTGCTGCTACTACTAGTAGTCTAGTGCATGGCAAATACTACTATTACTACTACTTCTGCTGCTGCTACTACTGCTACTACTAGTATCAATACTACTATCCCAGTGCATGGCAAATCTACTAGTACTACACCTATTAGTGCTAATGCTAATACTGCTACTTGCACACTGCAGGGCCAATCTGCTGCTACTACTACCGACGTTGCTGCTAATTCTACTTCTGCTGCTACCAATACAACTACTACTCCTAGTACTCCAGTGCATTTCAAATACTACCAGTATTACCAGTACTGTTGCTACTACTACTGCTGCTGCTACTAGTACTATTACTAGCCCAGTCCACGCCAAATACTACGACTATTACCACTGCTGCTACTTCTGCTACTATTACTGCTCTTGCTCTTACGACTACTTCTGCTACTACTACTGCTACCGCTTCTAATTCTACTGTTGCTGCTACTACTACTAGCCCAGGGCATGGCAAATACTACTACTATTATTACTACTGCTGCTGCTGCTACTACTTCTACTAGTACTTCTATTACTTGTAGTCTAGTGCATGGGAAATACTACTTCTATTACTACTCCTGCTGCTGCTGCTAATACTGCTACTACTACTCCCAATACTACTAGCTTAGTGCATGGGAAATCTGCTACTACTACTGCTGTATCTGCTACCGCTACTACTACTACTACTGGCCAGCTCCAGGGCAAATCTGCTGCTACTACTTCTGTTGCTGCTGCCACTTCTACTGCTCTTGCTACAACTACTACTACTGCTACTACTAGTAGTCCAGTGTATGGTAAATCCTAATACTACTAGTACTACTGCTGATGCAGCTTCTAGTGTTACTGCTACTACTGCTACTACTGCTAGTCCAGTGTATTGCAAATATAATTCTATTACTACTACTGCTGATGCTGCTACTACTGCTACTACTAATATCAATAGTACCAGCCAATTTCATGGCAAACCTACGACTACTCTTGCTATTGCTGCTGCTGCTACTACTACTGCTAACCCAGTGCATGGCAGATGCTACTACTATTACCACTACTGCTGCTGCTGCTGCTACTACTGCTGCTAATAGTAGTCCAGTGCGTGGCAAATACTACTAATATTACCACTACTGCCGCTGCTACTACTTCTACTACTACTATGAATATTACTAGCCCATTGCAAGGCAAATCTACTATTTCTACTGCTATTCCTAACACTTTTACTACTACTACTGGCCCAGTGCAGGGAAAATCTGCTGCTACTTCTAGTGCTGCCCCTGCCACTTCTATTGCTGCTGCTACAGTTACTACTATTACAACTATTGACTAGTGCATCAACAATACTACTACTATTAATATTACTGCTGCTTCTGGTGCTACTACTGCTACTACTATTTGTCCAGTAAATGGCAAATACTACTACTCTTACTACTGCTTCTGATGCTGTTACTACTGCTACTGAAACCATAAATACTACTAGCCCAATCTATTACTCCTACTGCTATTGCTGCTTCTTGTCCTACTACTACTGCCAACTGCAGTGCAAGTTAGCTGCTACTACTACTGTTGCTGCTGTCACATCTACTGATGCTGATCCCACTACTACTACTACGACGACTAGTCCAGTGCATGGCAAATACTACTACAATTACCACTACTGGTTCTACTACAGCAGCTGCTATTTCTACTGCTGCTGCTACTACTAGTGTACTACTAGCCCAGTGCATGGCAAATGGTACTACTATTATTACTACTGCTGCTTCTGCTACTCCTACTGCTAGTACTAGCAGTCCAGTGCATTTAAAATTCTACTACTATTTCTATTACTGCTGCTGCTACTACTGATGCTCCTACTACTGCTACTACTAGTAATCCAGTGCATGGCAAATATTATTAATAGTAATACTGCTGCTGCTGCTACTACTACTATAAATACTACTAGCCCAGTGCATGTCAAATATACTACTAATACTGCTATTCCTGCTTCCGCTACTATTACTACTGGCCCACTGCAGGGCAAATCTTCTGCTACTACTACTGCTTCTGCTGTCCGTTCTACTGCTGCTGCTTCCACTACTACTACAACTTCTACTAGTAGCCCAGCGCATGGCCAATACTACTACTATGATGATTACTGCTGCTACTACTAGTACTGCTGATGCTAATTTGATTGCTGCTGCTACTACTACTACTATTAGTTCAGTGTATGTCAAATACTAGTACTATTACTACTACCGCAGCTGCTGCTACTTCTGATACTACTTCTGCTACTACAGGTAGTGCAGTGAATGGCAAATACTATTAACACTACTGCTCAGGCTGCTGCTACTACTGCTACTACTACTGCTACTACTACTAGCACTGTTGCTGCTAATTCTACTGATGCTGCTGCTCTATGTGCTGCTACTACTACTACTAGTCAATGCATGGCAAATACTACTACTATTCCTGCTTCTGCTGCTACTACTTCTGCTACTACTGCTACTATTAGTAGTCCAGTGTATATCAAATACTACTAGTATCACCACGACTGCTGCTACTACTTCGACTGCCGCTGCTACTTCTCCTGCTGCTCGTATTACTACAGCTACTACTAGCCCAGTGCGTGGTAAATACTACTACTATTACTACCACTGCTGCTTCTGCAGCTACTATTGCTACTACTACAAGTCCAGTGCATTGCAAACACATTGCTATTACTAGTAGTGCATTGCATTTAAAATACTACTATAATTACTACGTCTGCTGCTACTACTGTTACTACTAGTAGTACAGTGCATGGTAAATACAACTACAATTAATACTAATGCTGCTGCTGCTACCACTGCTACTACTAGTAGTAAAGTGCATGGCAAATACAACTAATATTACTACAACTGCTGTTGCTACTACTGCTACTACTAATATGAATACCACTAGGCCAGAGCATGGCAAATCTACTACTACAATTGCTATTGCTGCTACTGCTACTACTACTACTTACCCAGGGCGTGCCAAATACAACTACTGTTACCACTACTGCTGCTACTACTGCTGCAACTACTACTGCTACTGTTTCTAATTCTACTCCTTTTGCTACTACTACTACTACTACTACTACTATCCCAGGGCACGGCAAATAATACTACTATTATTACTACTGCTGCTGCTGCTGCTACTACGGCTACTACTGCTATCAATACTACTAGCCAGTGCATGGCAAGTCTACTACTACTACTGCTATTGCTGCTACTTCCACTCCTACTACTGGCCAACTGCCAGGCAAATCTTCTACCACTTCTGCTGCTGCGATCACTGGTACTACTACAAATACTAGCCTATTGCATATCAAATACTACTAGTATTAACACTACTGCTGCTACTCCTCCTACTGCTGCTACGACTACTACTGCTGCTACTTTTTCTCTTAGTAGCCCAGTGCATGGAATATAGTACTTCTATAACTACGCTTATGTCTGCAGTTTATATTACTGCTACTACAACTGCTACTCCTAGTAGACCAGTGCATGGCAAATACTACTACTACTACTACTTCTGCTGCTGCTGATACTACTGCTACTACTTCTGCTAGTACTAGTAGTCCAGTGCATGGCAAATACTACAACTATTACTACTACTGCTGCTGCTGATACTACTGCTACTACTACCATCAATACTACTAGCTCAGTGCATGGCAAATCTACTACTACTACTGCTATTGCTGCTACTTCCACTCCTACTACTGGCCCACTGCCAGGCAAATCTTCTACCACTTCTACTGCTGGTGCGACCACTAGTACTACTACAAATACTAGCCTATTGCATTGCAAATACTACTACTATTAACACTACTGCTGCTACTCCCACTACTGCTGCTACTCCTACTACTGCTGCTACTTGTACCCTTAGTAGCTCAGTGCATGGAGAATACTACTTGTATAACTACTCCTGTGTCTACTGTTTCTATTACTGCTACCACTGCAGCTACTACTAGTAGACCATTGCATGGCAAATACTACTACTATTACTACTGCTGCTGCTGCTGATACTTCTGCTACTACTTCTGCTAGTACTAGTAGTCCAGTGCATGGCAAATACTACTTCTATTATTACTACTGCTGCTACTGCTACTACTATCCATCCTACTAGCTCAGTGCATGGCAAATCTACTACTAGTACTTCTATTGCTACTACTGCTACTACTCCTAATGTCACACTGCAGGGCAACTCTGGTGCTACTACTACTGCTGCTGCGGTCAATTCTAATGCTGTTGCTCCCATTATTACTACTGCTACTACTAGTAGTCCAGTGCATGGCAAATACTACTACTATTACCACAACTGCTGCTACTACTACTGCTGCTGCTATTTCTACTACTACTACTAGTCCAGTGCATGGCAAACACTAGTGCTATTACTAATACTGCTGCTGCTGCTCCTCCTACTTCTACTATTACTGCTACTACTAGCAGTCCTTTGCATTGTAAATACTACTACTATTACTACTACTGCTGCTAGTACGGCTACTACAATGATCTATAATACTAACCCAGTGCATGACAAATCTACTATTACTACTTCTATTGCGGCTACTGCTACTACTACTGCTAGACCAGTGCATGGCAGATACTACTACTATTACCACTATTGCTTCTACTTCTAGTACTGCTGCTTCTACTACGGCTGCTGCTTCTTCTACAGCTGCTGCTGCTACTACTACTCATCCTAGCTCTGTTCGTGGAAAATACTGCTACTACAACTGATGCTGATGCTGCTGCTACTACTGCCACTACTAATACCAATACTACTCGACCAGTGCATGGTAAATCTACTACTACCCTTGCTAGTGCTGCGACTGCTCCTACTAGTAGCAGCCCAGTGAATAGCAAATACTACTACTATTACCACTACTGCTGCTGCTATTACTACTGCAGCAACTAGTAGTGCTGCTGCTGCTGCTGCTACTACTACTATCTCCGTGCATGGCAAATACTTCTACTATTACTACTACTGCTGCTGCTGCTGCTACTACTACTACTACTCCTGCTACTGATAGTAGTGCAGTGCATGGCAAGTACTACTACTGTTTCTACTACTGCTGCTGCCACTTTTATTGCTGTCACTACCACTACTGCTACTACTAGTACTCCAGTGTATGGGAAATACTGCTTCTATTACTACAACTGCTGCCGTTGCTGCTACTGCTACTACTACTGCTACAACTTGCACCCAGTAAATTGCAAACATTACAACTATTACTTCTACTGCTGCTGCTGCTTCTACTGATACTACTGCTACTGCTTCTACTTCTCCTGCTGCTGCTTCTACTACTACCACTACTAGTCCCAGTGCAAGGTAAATAATACGATTATTACGACTACTGCTGCTTCTGCTAGTACTGCTGCTACTACTGCTACTACTGGTAGTCCAGCGCATGAAAAATACTATTACTACTACTGCTGCAGCTGCTGCTACTACTGCTGCTACTACTGCTACTACTAGTGATCCAGTGCATGGCAAATACAACAAATATTGCTACTACTGATGTTGCCTCTACTACTGCTAATACTACTATCAATGCTACTAGCCAGTGCATGGCAAATATACTACTACTGCTGCTATTGCTTCTACTTCCACTACTACTACTGGCCCACTGCTGGGCAAATCATCTGCCACTTCTACTGCTGCTGCTGCTACAACTACTACTACTACTACTACTAGCCCATTGCATCTCAAATACTACTACTATTACCACTACTGCTGTTAGTCCTACTACTGCTGCTAGTCCTATTACAGCCGCTACTTGTACTATTACTATCCCAGTGAACGGAATGTACTACTAGTAAAGCGACTCCTACGTCTGCTTTTTCTACTACTGCTTCTGCTACTGCTACTACTAGTAGACCAGTGTGTGGCAAATACTACTACTATTACTACTACTGCTTTTGCTGCTACTACTGCTACTACTACTGCTATTACTAGTAGTCCAGGGAATGGCAAATACTACTACTACTATCACTACTACTGCTGCTGCTGCTACTACTACTGCTCCTTCTACTGAAACTACTAGTAGTCCAGTCCTTGGCAAATACTACTACTATGACTATGACTGCTGCTAATGCTACCACTGCTACTACTACTAATCCTGTCCGTGGCAAATGCTACTCTATTACTACTAATGCTGCAACAGCGGCTACTGCTACTACTAATATCAATACTACGAGCCCAGTGCATGGCAAGTGTACCTCTACTGTTACTATTCCTGCTACTGCTACTACTACATCTTACCCAGTGCATGGCAGATACTACTTCTATTACCACTGCTGCTGCTACCTCTACTGCTGCTGCTATTACTATTACTACTTCTACTACTAGCACAGTGCGTGGCAAATAGTACTAATATTACTACTACCGCTGCTGCTGTTGCTATGACTTCTAGTACTACTGCTACTACTAGTAATCCAGTGTGTCGCAAATACTATTCATACTACTACTGCTGCTGTTGCTACTACTACTATCAATACTACTAGCCCAGTGCATGGCCAATATACTACTACTACTGCTATAGCTGCTACTGCTACTACTACTAGTGGCCCAATGCAGGGCATATCTGCTGCTACTCTTACTGCTGCTTATGCCATTTCTATTCCTGGTGCTACCTCTACTACTGCTGCTACTACTAGTAGTCTAGTGCATGGCAAATACTACTATTACTACTACTTCTGCTGCTGCTACTACTGCTACTACTAGTATCAATACTACTATCCCAGTGCATGGCAAATCTACTAGTACTACACCTATTAGTGCTAATGCTAATACTGCTACTTGCACACTGCAGGGCCAATCTGCTGCTACTACTACCGACGTTGCTGCTAATTCTACTTCTGCTGCTACCAATACAACTACTACTCCTAGTACTCCAGTGCATTTCAAATACTACCAATATTACCAGTACTGTTGCTACTACTACTGCTGCTGCTACTAGTACTATTACTAGCCCAGTCCACGCCAAATACTACGACTATTACCACTGCTGCTACTTCTGCTACTATTACTGCTCTTGCTCTTACGACTACTTCTGCTACTACTACTGCTACCGCTTCTAATTCTACTGTTGCTGCTACTACTACTAGCCCAGGGCATGGCAAATACTACTACTATTTTTACTACTGCTGCTGCTGCTACTACTTCTACTAGTACTTCTATTACTTGTAGTCTAGTGCATGGGAAATACTACTTCTATTACTACTCCTGCTGCTGCTGCTAATACTGCTACTACTACTCCCAATACTACTAGCTTAGTGCATGGGAAATCTGCTACTACTACTGCTGTATCTGCTACCGCTACTACTACTACTACTGGCCAGCTCCAGGGCAAATCTGCTGCTACTACTTCTGTTGCTGCTGCCACTTCTACTGCTCTTGCTACAAGTACTACTACTGCTACTACTAGTAGTCCAGTGTATGGTAAATCCTAATACTACTAGTACTACTGCTGATGCAGCTTCTAGTGTTACTGCTACTACTGCTACTACTGCTAGTCCAGTGTATTGCAAATATAATTCTATTACTACTACTGCTGATGCTGCTACTACTGCCACTACTAATACCAATACTACTCGACCAGTGCATGGTAAATCTACTACTACTCTTGCTAGTGCTGTGACTGCTCCTACTAGTAGCAGCCCGGTGAATAGCAAATACTACTACTATTACCACTACTGCTGCTGCTATTACTACTGCAGCAACTAGTAGTGCTGCTGCTACAACTACTATCTCCGTGCATGGCAAATACTTCTACTATTACTACTAGTGCTGCTGCTGCTGCTACTACTACTACTCCTGCTACTGATAGTAGTGCAGTGCATGGCAAGTACTACTACTGTTTCTACTACTGCTGCTGCCACTTTTATTGCTGTCACTACCACTACTGCTACTACTAGTACCCCAGTGTATGGCAAATACTGCTTCTATTAATACTACTGCTGCCGTTGCTGCCACTGCTACTACTACTGCTACAACTTGCACCCAGTAAATTGCAAACATTACAACTATTACTTCTACTGCTGCTGCTGCTTCTACTGATACTACTGCTACTGCTTCTACTTCTCCTGCTGCTGCTTCTACTACTACCACTACTAGTCCCAGTGCAAGGTAAATAATACGATTATTACGACTACTGCTGCTTCTGCTAATACTGCTGCTACTACTGCTACTACTGGTAGTCCAGTGCATGAAAAATACTATTACTACTACTGCTGCAGCTGCTGCTACTACTGCTGCTACTACTGCTACTACTAGTGATCCAGTGCATGGCAAATACAACAAATATTACTACTACTGATGTTGCCTCTACTACTGCTAATACTACTATCAATGCTACTAGCCAGTGCATGGCAAATATACTACTACTGCTGCTATTGCTGCTACTTCCACTACTACTACTGGCCCACTGCTGGGCAAATCATCTGCCACTTCTACTGCTGCTGCTGCTACAACTACTACTACTACTACTACTACTAGCCCATTGCATCTCAAATACTACTACTATTACCACTACTGCTGTTAGTCCTACTACTCCTGCTAGTCCTATTACTGCTGCTACTTGTACTATTACTATCCCAGTGCACGGAATGTACTACTAGTAAAGCTACTCCTACGTCTGCTTTTTCTACTACTGCTTCTGCTACTGCTACTACTAGTAGACCAGTGTGTGGCAAATACTACTACTATTACTACTACTGCTGCTGCTGCTACTACTGCTACTACTACTGCTATTACTAGTAGTCCAGGGAATGGCAAATACTACTACTACTATCACTACTACTGCTGCTGCTGCTACTACTACTGCTCCTTCTACTGCAACTACTAGTAGTCCAGTCCTTGGCAAATACTACTACTATGACTATGACTGCTGCTAATGCTACCGCTGCTACTACTACTAATCCTGTCCGTGGCAAATGCTACTCTATTACTACTACTGCTGCAGCAGCGGCTACTGCTACTACTAATATCAATACTACGAGCCCAGTGCATGGCAAGTCTACCTCTACTGTTACTATTGCTGCTACTGCTACTACTACTTCTTACCCAGTGCATGGCAGATACTACTTCTATTACCACTGCTGCTGCTACCTCTACAGCTGCTGCTGCTATTACTATTACTACTTCTACTACTAGCACAGTGCGTGGCAAATTGTACTAGGATTACTACTACCGCTGCTGCTGTTGCTATGACTTCTAGTACTACTGCTACTACTAGTAATCCAGTGTGTCACAAATACTATTCATACTACTATTGCTGCTGTTGCTACTACTACTATCAATACTACTAGCCCAGTTCATGGCCAATATACTACTACTACTGCTATAGCTGCTACTGCTACTACTACTAGTGGCCCACTGCAGGGCAAATCTGCTGCTACTCTTACTGCTGCTTATGCCACTTCTATTCCTGGTGCTACCTCTACTACTGCTGCTACTACTAGTAGTCTAGTGCATGGCAAATACTACTATTACTACTACTTCTGCTGCTGCTACTACTGCTACTACTAGTATCAAAACTACTATCCCAGTGCATGGCAAATCTACTAGTACTACACCTATTAGTGCTAATGCTAATACTGCTACTTGCACACTGCAGGGCCAATCTGCTGCTACTACTACCGACGTTGCTGCTAATTCTACTTCTGCTGCTACCAATACAACTACTACTCCTAGTACCCCAGTGCATTTCAAATACTACCAATATTACCAGTACTGTTGCTACTACTACTGCTGCTGCTACTAGTACTATTACTAGCCCAGTCCATGCCAAATACTACGACTATTACCACTGCTGCTACTTCTGCTACTATTACTGCTCTTGCTCTTACGACTACTTCTGCTACTACTACTGCTACTGCTTCTAATTCTACTGTTGCTGCTACTACTACTAGCCCAGGGCATGGCAAATACTATTACTATTATTACTACTGCTGCTGCTGCTACTACTTCTACTAGTACTTCTATTACTTGTTGTCTAGTGCATGGGAAATACTACTTCTATTACTACTCCTGCTGCTGCTGCTACTACTGCTACTACTACTACCAATACTACTAGCTTAGTGCATGGGAAATCTGCTACTACTACTGCTGTATCTGCTACCGCTACTACTACTCCTACTGGCCAGCTCCAGGGCAAATCTGCTGCTACTACTTCTGTTGCTGCTGCCACTTCTACTGCTCTTGCTACAACTACTACTACTGCTACTACTAGTAGTCCAGTGTATGGTAAATCCTAATACTACTAGTACTACTGCTGATGCAGCTTCTAGTGTTACTGCTACTACTGCTACTACTGCTAGTCCAGTGTATTGCAAATATTATTCTATTACTACTACTGCTGATGCTGCTACTACTGCTACTACTAATATCAATAGTACCAGCCAATTTCATGGCAAACCTACGACTACTCTTGCTATTGCTGCTGCTGCTACTACTACTGCTAACCCAGTGCATGGCAGATGCTACTACTATTACCACTACTGCTGCTGCTGCTGCTACTACTGCTGCTAATAGTAGTCCAGTGCGTTTCAAATACTACTAATATTACCACTACTGCCGCTGCTACTACTTCTACTACTACTATGAATATTACTAGCCCATTGCAAGGCAAATCTACTATTTCTACTTCTATTCCTAACACTTTTACTACTACTACTGGCCCAGTGCAGGGAAAATCTGCTGCTACTTCTAGTGCTGCCCCTGCCACTTCTATTGCTGCTGCTACAGCTACTACTATTACAACTATTGACTAGTGCATCAACAATACTACTACTATTAATATTACTGCTGCTTCTGGTGCTACTACTGCTACTACTATTTGTCCAGTAAATGGCAAATACTACTACTCTTACTACTGCTTCTGATGCTGTTACTACTGCTACTACTACCATCAATACTACTAGCCCAATCTATTACTCCTACTGCTATTGCTGCTTCTTGTCCTACTACTACTGCCAACTGCAGTGCAAGTTAGCTGCTACTACTACTGTTGCTGCTGTCACATCTACTGATGCTGATCCCACTACTACTACTACGATGACTAGTCCAGTGCATGGCAAATACTACTACAATTACCACTACTGGTTCTACTACAGCAGCTGCTATTTCTACTGCTGCTGCTACTACTAGCGTACTACTAGCCCAGTGCATGGCAAATGGTACTACTATTATTACTACTGCTGCTTCTGCTACTACTACTGCTAGTACTAGCAGTCCAGTGCATTTAAAATTCTACTACTATTTCTATTACTGCTGCTGCTACTACTGATGCTCCTACTACTGCTACTACTAGTAATCCAGTGCATGGCAAATATTATTAATAGTAATACTGCTGCTGCTGCTACTACTACTATAAATACTACTAGCCCAGTGCATGTCAAATATACTACTAATACTGCTATTCCTGCTTCCGCTACTATTACTACTGGCCCACTGCAGGGCAAATCTTCTGCTACTACTACTGCTTCTGCTGTCCGTTCTACTGCTGCTGCTTCCACTACTACTACAACTTCTACTAGTAGCCCAGCGCATGGCCAATACTACTACTATGATGATTACTGCTGCTACTACTAGTACTGCTGATGCTAATTTGATTGCTGCTGCTACTACTACTACTATTAGTTCAGTGTATGTCAAATACTAGTACTATTACTACTACCGCAGCTGCTGCTACTTCTGATACTACTTCTGCTACTACAGGTAGTGCAGTGAATGGCAAATACTATTAATACTACTGCTCAGGCTGCTGCTACTACTGCTACTACTACTGCTACTACTACTAGCACTGTTGCTGCTAATTCTACTGATGCTGCTGCTCTATGTGCTGCTACTACTACTACTAGTCAATGCATGGCAAATACTACTACTATTCCTGCTTCTGCTGCTACTACTTCTGCTACTACTGCTACTATTAGTAGTCCAGTGTATATCAAATACTACTAGTATCACCACGACTGCTGCTACTACTTTGACTGCCGCTGCTACTTCTCCTGCTGCTCGTATTACTACAGCTACTACTAGCCCAGTGCGTGGTAAATACTACTACTATTACTACCACTGCTGCTTCTGCAGCTACTATTGCTACTACTACAAGTCCAGTGCATTGCAAACACATTGCTATTACTAGTAGTGCATTGCATTTAAAATACTACTATAATTACTACGTCTGCTGCTACTACTGTTACTACTAGTAGTACAGTGCATGGTAAATACAACTACAATTAATACTAATGCTGCTGCTGCTACCACTGCTACTACTAGTAGTAAAGTGCATGGAAAATACAACTAATATTACTACAACTGCTGTTGCTACTACTGCTACTACTAATATGAATACCACTAGGCCAGAGCATGGCAAATCTACTACTACAATTGCTATTGCTGCTACTGCTACTACTACTACTTACCCAGGGCGTGCCAAATACAACTACTGTTACCACTACTGCTGCTACTACTGCTGCAACTACTACTGCTACTGTTTCTAATTCTACTGCTTTTGCTACTACTACTACTACTACTATCCCAGGGCATGGCAAATAATACTACTATTATTACTACTGCTGCTGCTGCTGCTACTACGGCTACTACTGCTATCAATACTACTAGCCAGTGCATGGCAAGTCTACTACTACTACTGCTATTGCTGCTACTTCCACTCCTACTACTGGCCAACTGCCAGGCAAATCTTCTACCACTTCTGCTGCTGCGATCACTGGTACTACTACAAATACTAGCCTATTGCATATCAAATACTACTAGTATTAACACTACTGCTGCTACTCCTCCTACTGCTGCTACGACTACTACTGCTGCTACTTTTTCTCTTAGTAGCCCAGTGCATGGAATATAGTACTTCTATAACTACGCTTATGTCTGCAGTTTATATTACTGCTACTACAACTGCTACTCCTAGTAGACCAGTGCATGGCAAATACTACTACTACTACTACTTCTGCTGCTGCTGATACTACTGCTACTACTTCTGCTAGTACTAGTAGTCCAGTGCATGGCAAATACTACAACTATTACTACTACTGCTGCTGCTGATACTACTGCTACTACTACCATCAATACTACTAGCTCAGTGCATGGCAAATCTACTACTACTACTGCTATTGCTGCTACTTCCACTCCTACTACTGGCCCACTGCCAGGCAAATCTTCTACCACTTCTACTGCTGGTGCGACCACTAGTACTACTACAAATACTAGCCTATTGCATTGCAAATACTACTACTATTAACACTACTGCTGCTACTCCCACTACTGCTGCTACTCCTACTACTGCTGCTACTTGTACCCTTAGTAGCTCAGTGCATGGAGAATACTACTTGTATAACTACTCCTGTGTCTACTGTTTCTATTACTGCTACCACTGCAGCTACTACTAGTAGACCATTGCATGGCAAATACTACTACTATTACTACTGCTGCTGCTGATGATACTTCTGCTACTACTTCTGCTAGTACTAGTAGTCCAGTGCATGGCAAATACTACTTCTATTATTACTACTGCTGCTACTGCTACTACTATCCATCCTACTAGCTCAGTGCATGGCAAATCTACTACTAGTACTTCTATTGCTACTACTGCTACTACTCCTAATGTCACACTGCAGGGCAACTCTGGTGCTACTACTACTGCTGCTGCGGTCAATTCTAATGCTGTTGCTCCCATTATTACTACTGCTACTACTAGTAGTCCAGTGCATGGCAAATACTACTACTATTACCACAACTGCTGCTACTACTACTGCTGCTGCTATTTCTACTACTACTACTAGTCCAGTGCATGGCAAACACTAGTGCTATTACTAATACTGCTGCTGCTGCTCCTCCTACTTCTACTATTACTGCTACTACTAGCAGTCCTTTGCATTGTAAATACTACTACTATTACTACTACTGCTGCTAGTACGGCTACTACAATGATCTATAATACTAACCCAGTGCATGACAAATCTACTATTACTACTTCTATTGCGGCTACTGCTACTACTACTGCTAGACCAGTGCATGGCAGATACTACTACTATTACCACTATTGCTTCTACTTCTAGTACTGCTGCTTCTACTACGGCTGCTGCTTCTTCTACAGCTGCTGCTGCTACTACTACTCATCCTAGCCCTGTTCGTGGAAAATACTGCTACTACAACTGATGCTGATGCTGCTGCTACTACTGCCACTACTAATACCAATACTACTCGACCAGTGCATGGTAAATCTACTACTACCCTTGCTAGTGCTGCGACTGCTCCTACTAGTAGCAGCCCAGTGAATAGCAAATACTACTACTATTACCACTACTGCTGCTGCTATTACTACTGCAGCAACTAGTAGTGCTGCTGCTGCTGCTGCTACTACTACTATCTCCGTGCATGGCAAATACTTCTACTATTACTACTACTGCTGCTGCTGCTGCTACTACTACTACTACTCCTGCTACTGATAGTAGTGCAGTGCATGGCAAGTACTACTACTGTTTCTACTACTGCTGCTGCCACTTTTATTGCTGTCACTACCACTACTGCTACTACTAGTACTCCAGTGTATGGCAAATACTGCTTCTATTACTACTACTGCTGCCGTTGCTGCTACTGCTACTACTACTGCTACAACTTGCACCCAGTAAATTGCAAACATTACAACTATTACTTCTACTGCTGCTGCTGCTTCTACTGATACTACTGCTACTGCTTCTACTTCTCCTGCTGCTGCTTCTACTACTACCACTACTAGTCCCAGTGCAAGGTAAATAATACGATTATTACGACTACTGCTGCTTCTGCTAGTACTGCTGCTACTACTGCTACTACTGGTAGTCCAGTGCATGAAAAATACTATTACTACTACTGCTGCAGCTGCTGCTACTACTGCTGCTACTACTGCTACTACTAGTGATCCAGTGCATGGCAAATACAACAAATATTACTACTACTGATGTTGCCTCTACTACTGCTAATACTACTATCAATGCTACTAGCCAGTGCATGGCAAATATACTACTACTGCTGCTATTGCTGCTACTTCCACTACTACTACTGGCCCACTGCTGGGCAAATCATCTGCCACTTCTACTGCTGCTGCTGCTACAACTACTACTACTACTACTACTAGCCCATTGCATCTCAAATACTACTACTATTACCACTACTGCTGTTAGTCCTACTACTGCTGCTAGTCCTATTACAGCTGCTACTTGTACTATTACTATCCCAGTGCACGGAATGTACTACTAGTAAAGCTACTCCTACGTCTGCTTTTTCTACTACTGCTTCTGCTACTGCTACTACTAGTAGACCAGTGTGTGGCAAATACTACTACTATTACTACTGCTGCTGCTGCTACTACTGCTATTACTAGTAGTCCAGGGAATGGCAAATACTACTACTACTATCACTACTACTGCTGCTGCTGCTACTACTACTGCTCCTTCTACTGCAACTACTAGTAGTCCAGTCCTTGGCAAATACTACTACTATGACTATGACTGCTGCTAATGCTACCACTGCTACTACTACTAATCCTGTCCGTGGCAAATGCTACTATATTACTACTACTGCTGCAGCAGCGGCTACTGCTACTACTAATATCAATACTACGAGCCCAGTGCGTGGCAAGTCTACCTCTACTGTTACTATTGCTGCTACTGCTACTACTACTTCTTACCCAGTGCATGGCAGATACTACTTCTATTACCACTGCTGCTGCTACCTCTACTGCTGCTGCTGCTATTACTATTACTACTTCTACTACTAGCACAGTGCGTGGCAAATAGTACTAGGATTACTACTACCGCTGCTGCTGTTGCTATGACTTCTAGTACTACTGCTACTACTAGTAATCCAGTGTGTCACAAATACTATTCCTACTACTACTGCTGCTGTTGCTACTACTACTATCAATACTACTAGCCCAGTTCATGGCCAATATACTACTACTACTGCTATAGCTGCTACTGCTACTACTACTAGTGGCCCACTGCAGGGCAAATCTGCTGCTACTCTTACTGCTGCTTATGCCACTTCTATTCCTGGTGCTACCTCTACTACTGCTGCTACTACTAGTAGTCTAGTGCATGGCAAATACTACTATTACTACTACTTCTGCTGCTGCTACTACTGCTACTACTAGTATCAATACTACTATCCCAGTGCATGGCAAATCTACTAGTACTACACCTATTAGTGCTAATGCTAATACTGCTACTTGCACACTGCAGGGCCAATCTGCTGCTACTACTACCGACGTTGCTGCTAATTCTACTTCTGCTGCTACCAATACAACTACTACTCCTAGTACCCCAGTGCATTTCAAATACTACCAATATTACCAGTACTGTTGCTACTACTACTGCTGCTGCTACTAGTACTATTACTAGCCCAGTCCATGCCAAATACTACGACTATTACCACTGCTGCTACTTCTGCTACTATTACTGCTCTTGCTCTTACGACTACTTCTGCTACTACTACTGCTACCGCTTCTAATTCTACTGTTGCTGCTACTACTACTAGCCCAGGGCATGGCAAATACTACTACTATTTTTACTACTGCTGCTGCTGCTACTACTTCTACTAGTACTTCTATTACTTGTAGTCTAGTGCATGGGAAATACTACTTCTATTACTACTCCTGCTGCTGCTGCTAATACTGCTACTACTACTCCCAATACTACTAGCTTAGTGCATGGGAAATCTGCTACTACTACTGCTGTATCTGCTACCGCTACTACTACTACTACTGGCCAGCTCCAGGGCAAATCTGCTGCTACTACTTCTGTTGCTGCTGCCACTTCTACTGCTCTTGCTACAACTACTACTACTGCTACTACTAGTAGTCCAGTGTATGGTAAATCCTAATACTACTAGTACTACTGCTGATGCAGCTTCTAGTGTTACTGCTACTACTGCTACTACTGCTAGTCCAGTGTATTGCAAATATAATTCTATTACTACTACTGCTGATGCTGCTACTACTGCTACTACTAATATCAATAGTACCAGCCAATTTCATGGCAAACCTACGACTACTCTTGCTATTGCTGCTGCTGCTACTACTACTGCTAACCCAGTGCATGGCAGATGCTACTACTATTACCACTACTGCTGCTGCTGCTGCTACTACTGCTGCTAATAGTAGTCCAGTGCGTTTCAAATACTACTAATATTACCACTACTGCCGCTGCTACTACTTCTACTACTACTATGAATATTACTAGCCCATTGCAAGGCAAATCTACTATTTCTACTTCTATTCCTAACACTTTTACTACTACTACTGGCCCAGTGCAGGGAAAATCTGCTGCTACTTCTAGTGCTGCCCCTGCCACTTCTATTGCTGCTGCTACAGCTACTACTATTACAACTATTGACTAGTGCATCAACAATACTACTACTATTAATATTACTGCTGCTTCTGGTGCTACTACTGCTACTACTATTTGTCCAGTAAATGGCAAATACTACTACTCTTACTACTGCTTCTGATGCTGTTACTACTGCTACTACTACCATCAATACTACTAGCCCAATCTATTACTCCTACTGCTATTGCTGCTTCTTGTCCTACTACTACTGCCAACTGCAGTGCAAGTTAGCTGCTACTACTACTGTTGCTGCTGTCACATCTACTGATGCTGATCCCACTACTACTACTACGACGACTAGTGCAGTGCATGGCAAATACTACTACAATTACCACTACTGGTTCTACTACAGCAGCTGCTATTTCTACTGCTGCTGCTACTACTAGTGTACTACCAGCCCAGTGCATGGCAAATGGTACTACTATTATTACTACTGCTGCTTCTGCTACTACTACTGCTAGTACTAGCAGTCCAGTGCATTTAAAATTCTACTACTATTTCTATTACTGCTGCTGCTACTACTGATGCTCCTACTACTGCTACTACTAGTAATCCAGTGCATGGCAAATATTATTAATAGTAATACTGCTGCTGCTGCTACTACTACTATAAATACTACTAGCCCAGTGCATGTCAAATATACTACTAATACTGCTATTCCTGCTTCCGCTACTATTACTACTGGCCCACTGCAGGGCAAATCTTCTGTTACTACTACTGCTTCTGCTGTCCGTTCTACTGCTGCTGCTTCCACTACTACTACAACTTCTACTAGTAGCCCAGCGCATGGCCAATACTACTACTATGATGATTACTGCTGCTACTACTAGTACTGCTGATGCTAATTTGATTGCTGCTGCTACTACTACTACTATTAGTTCAGTGTATGTCAAATGCTAGTACTATTACTACTACCGCAGCTGCTGCTACTTCTGATACTACTTCTGCTACTACAGGTAGTGCAGTGAATGGCAAATACTATTAACACTACTGCTCAGGCTGCTGCTACTACTGCTACTACTACTGCTACTACTACTAGCACTGTTGCTGCTAATTCTACTGATGCTGCTGCTCTATGTGCTGCTACTACTACTACTAGTCAATGCATGGCAAATACTACTACTATTCCTGCTTCTGCTGCTACTACTTCTGCTACTACTGCTACTATTAGTAGTCCAGTGTATATCAAATACTACTAGTATCACCACGACTGCTGCTACTACTTCGACTGCCGCTGCTACTTCTCCTGCTGCTCGTATTACTACAGCTACTACTAGCCCAGTGCGTGGTAAATACTACTACTATTACTACCACTGCTGCTTCTGCAGCTACTATTGCTACTACTACAAGTCCAGTGCATTGCAAACACATTGCTATTACTAGTAGTGCATTGCATTTAAAATACTACTATAATTACTACGTCTGCTGCTACTACTGTTACTACTAGTAGTACAGTGCATGGTAAATACAACTACAATTAATACTAATGCTGCTGCTGCTACCACTGCTACTACTAGTAGTAAAGTGCATGGCAAATACAACTAATATTACTACAACTGCTGTTGCTACTACTGCTACTACTAATATGAATACCACTAGGCCAGAGCATGGCAAATCTACTACTACAATTGCTATTGCTGCTACTGCTACTACTACTACTTACCCAGGGCGTGCCAAATACAACTACTGTTACCACTACTGCTGCTACTACTGCTGCAACTACTACTGCTACTCTTTCTAATTCTACTGCTTTTGCTACTACTACTACTACTACTATCCCAGGGCACGGCAAATAATACTACTATTATTACTACTGCTGCTGCTGCTGCTACTACGGCTACTACTGCTATCAATACTACTAGCCAGTGCATGGCAAGTCTACTACTACTACTGCTATTGCTGCTACTTCCACTCCTACTACTGGCCAACTGCCAGGCAAATCTTCTACCACTTCTGCTGCTGCGATCACTGGTACTACTACAAATACTAGCCTATTGCATATCAAATACTACTAGTATTAACACTACTGCTGCTACTCCTCCTACTGCTGCTACGACTACTACTGCTGCTACTTTTTCTCTTAGTAGCCCAGTGCATGGAATATAGTACTTCTATAACTACGCTTATGTCTGCAGTTTATATTACTGCTACTACAACTGCTACTCCTAGTAGACCAGTGCATGGCAAATACTACTACTACTACTACTTCTGCTGCTGCTGATACTACTGCTACTACTTCTGCTAGTACTAGTAGTCCAGTGCATGGCAAATACTACAACTATTACTACTACTGCTGCTGCTGATACTACTGCTACTACTACCATCAATACTACTAGCTCAGTGCATGGCAAATCTACTACTACTACTGCTATTGCTGCTACTTCCACTCCTACTACTGGCCCACTGCCAGGCAAATCTTCTACCACTTCTACTGCTGGTGCGACCACTAGTACTACTACAAATACTAGCCTATTGCATTGCAAATACTACTACTATTAACACTACTGCTGCTACTCCCACTACTGCTGCTACTCCTACTACTGCTGCTACTTGTACCCTTAGTAGCTCAGTGCATGGAGAATACTACTTGTATAACTACTCCTGTGTCTACTGTTTCTATTACTGCTACCACTGCAGCTACTACTAGTAGACCATTGCATGGCAAATACTACTACTATTACTACTGCTGCTGCTGCTGATACTTCTGCTACTACTTCTGCTAGTACTAGTAGTCCAGTGCATGGCAAATACTACTTCTATTATTACTACTGCTGCTACTGCTACTACTATCCATCCTACTAGCTCAGTGCATGGCAAATCTACTACTAGTACTTCTATTGCTACTACTGCTACTACTCCTAATGTCACACTGCAGGGCAACTCTGGTGCTACTACTACTGCTGCTGCGGTCAATTCTAATGCTGTTGCTCCCATTATTACTACTGCTACTACTAGTAGTCCAGTGCATGGCAAATACTACTACTATTACCACAACTGCTGCTACTACTACTGCTGCTGCTATTTCTACTACTACTACTAGTCCAGTGCATGGCAAACACTAGTGCTATTACTAATACTGCTGCTGCTGCTCCTCCTACTTCTACTATTACTGCTACTACTAGCAGTCCTTTGCATTGTAAATACTACTACTATTACTACTACTGCTGCTAGTACGGCTACTACAATGATCTATAATACTAACCCAGTGCATGACAAATCTACTATTACTACTTCTATTGCGGCTACTGCTACTACTACTGCTAGACCAGTGCATGGCAGATACTACTACTATTACCACTATTGCTTCTACTTCTAGTACTGCTGCTTCTACTACGGCTGCTGCTTCTTCTACAGCTGCTGCTGCTACTACTACTCATCCTAGCCCTGTTCGTGGAAAATACTGCTACTACAACTGATGCTGATGCTGCTGCTACTACTGCCACTACTAATACCAATACTACTCGACCAGTGCATGGTAAATCTACTACTACCCTTGCTAGTGCTGTGACTGCTCCTACTAGTAGCAGCCCAGTGAATAGCAAATACTACTACTATTACCACTACTGCTGCTGCTATTACTACTGCAGCAACTAGTAGTGCTGCTGCTGCTGCTGCTACAACTACTATCTCCGTGCATGGCAAATACTTCTACTATTACTACTAGTGCTGCTGCTGCTGCTACTACTACTACTCCTGCTACTGATAGTAGTGCAGTGCATGGCAAGTACTACTACTGTTTCTACTACTGCTGCTGCCACTTTTATTGCTGTCACTACCACTACTGCTACTACTAGTACCCCAGTGTATGGCAAATACTGCTTCTATTAATACTACTGCTGCCGTTGCTGCTACTGCTACTACTACTGCTACAACTTGCACCCAGTAAATTGCAAACATTACAACTATTACTTCTACTGCTGCTGCTGCTTCTACTGATACTACTGCTACTGCTTCTACTTCTCCTGCTGCTGCTTCTACTACTACCACTACTAGTCCCAGTGCAAGGTAAATAATACGATTATTACGACTACTGCTGCTTCTGCTAATACTGCTGCTACTACTGCTACTACTGGTAGTCCAGTGCATGAAAAATACTATTACTACTACTGCTGCAGCTGCTGCTACTACTGCTGCTACTACTGCTACTACTAGTGATCCAGTGCATGGCAAATACAACAAATATTACTACTACTGATGTTGCCTCTACTACTGCTAATACTACTATCAATGCTACTAGCCAGTGCATGGCAAATATACTACTACTGCTGCTATTGCTGCTACTTCCACTACTACTACTGGCCCACTGCTGGGCAAATCATCTGCCACTTCTACTGCTGCTGCTGCTACAACTACTACTACTACTACTACTAGCCCATTGCATCTCAAATACTACTACTATTACCACTACTGCTGTTAGTCCTACTACTCCTGCTAGTCCTATTACTGCTGCTACTTGTACTATTACTATCCCAGTGCACGGAATGTACTACTAGTAAAGCTACTCCTACGTCTGCTTTTTCTACTACTGCTTCTGCTACTGCTACTACTAGTAGACCAGTGTGTGGCAAATACTACTACTATTACTACTACTGCTGCTGCTGCTACTACTGCTACTACTACTGCTATTACTAGTAGTCCAGGGAATGGCAAATACTACTACTACTATCACTACTACTGCTGCTGCTGCTACTACTACTGCTCCTTCTACTGCAACTACTAGTAGTCCAGTCCTTGGCAAATACTACTACTATGACTATGACTGCTGCTAATGCTACCACTGCTACTACTACTAATCCTGTCCGTGGCAAATGCTACTATATTACTACTACTGCTGCAGCAGCGGCTACTGCTACTACTAATATCAATACTACGAGCCCAGTGCATGGCAAGTCTACCTCTACTGTTACTATTGCTGCTACTGCTACTACTACATCTTACCCAGTGCATGGCAGATACTACTTCTATTACCACTGCTGCTGCTACCTCTACTGCTGCTGCAGCTACATCTACTGCTGCTGCTATTACTATTACTACTTCTACTACTAGCACAGTGCGTGGCAAATAGTACTAATATTACTACTACCGCTGCTGCTGTTGCTATGACTTCTAGTACTACTGCTACTACTAGTAATCCAGTGTGTCGCAAATACTATTCATACTACTACTGCTGCTGTTGCTACTACTACTATCAATACTACTAGCCCAGTGCATGGCCAATATACTACTACTACTGCTATAGCTGCTACTGCTACTACTACTAGTGGCCCACTGCAGGGCATATCTGCTGCTACTCTTACTGCTGCTTATGCCATTTCTTTTCCTGGTGCTACCTCTACTACTGCTGCTACTACTAGTAGTCTAGTGCATGGCAAATACTACTATTACTACTACTTCTGCTGCTGCTACTACTGCTACTACTAGTATCAATACTACTATCCCAGTGCATGGCAAATCTACTAGTACTACACCTATTAGTGCTAATGCTAATACTGCTACTTGCACACTGCAGGGCCAATCTGCTGCTACTACTACCGACGTTGCTGCTAATTCTACTTCTGCTGCTACCAATACAACTACTACTCCTAGTACCCCAGTGCATTTCAAATACTACCAATATTACCAGTACTGTTGCTACTACTACTGCTGCTGCTACTAGTACTATTACTAGCCCAGTCCATGCCAAATACTACGACTATTACCACTGCTGCTACTTCTGCTACTATTACTGCTCTTGCTCTTACGACTACTTCTGCTACTACTACTGCTACCGCTTCTAATTCTACTGTTGCTGCTACTACTACTAGCCCAGGGCATGGCAAATACTACTACTATTATTACTACTGCTGCTGCTGCTACTACTTCTACTAGTACTTCTATTACTTGTAGTCTAGTGCATGGGAAATACTACTTCTATTACTACTCCTGCTGCTGCTGCTACTACTGCTACTACTACTACCAATACTACTAGCTTAGTGCATGGGAAATCTGCTACTACTACTGCTGTATCTGCTACCGCTACTACTACTACTACTGGCCAGCTCCAGGGCAAATCTGCTGCTACTACTTCTGTTGCTGCTGCCACTTCTACTGCTCTTGCTACAACTACTACTACTGCTACTACTAGTAGTCCAGTGTATGGTAAATCCTAATACTACTAGTACTACTGCTGATGCAGCTTCTAGTGTTACTGCTACTACTGCTACTACTGCTAGTCCAGTGTATTGCAAATATTATTCTATTACTACTACTGCTGATGCTGCTACTACTGCTACTACTAATATCAATAGTACCAGCCAATTTCATGGCAAACCTACGACTACTCTTGCTATTGCTGCTGCTGCTACTACTACTGCTAACCCAGTGCATGGCAGATGCTACTACTATTACCACTACTGCTGCTGCTGCTGCTACTACTGCTGCTAATAGTAGTCCAGTGCGTGGCAAATACTACTAATATTACCACTACTGCCGCTGCTACTACTTCTACTACTACTATGAATATTACTAGCCCATTGCAAGGCAAATCTACTATTTCTACTTCTATTCCTAACACTTTTACTACTACTACTGGCCCAGTGCAGGGAAAATCTGCTGCTACTTCTAGTGCTGCCCCTGCCACTTCTATTGCTGCTGCTACAGCTACTACTATTACAACTATTGACTAGTGCATCAACAATACTACTACTATTAATATTACTGCTGCTTCTGGTGCTACTACTGCTACTACTATTTGTCCAGTAAATGGCAAATACTACTACTCTTACTACTGCTTCTGATGCTGTTACTACTGCTACTACTACCATCAATACTACTAGCCCAATCTATTACTCCTACTGCTATTGCTGCTTCTTGTCCTACTACTACTGCCAACTGCAGTGCAAGTTAGCTGCTACTACTACTGTTGCTGCTGTCACATCTACTGATGCTGATCCCACTACTACTACTACGACGACTAGTGCAGTGCATGGCAAATACTACTACAATTACCACTACTGGTTCTACTACAGCAGCTGCTATTTCTACTGCTGCTGCTACTACTAGTGTACTACCAGCCCAGTGCATGGCAAATGGTACTACTATTATTACTACTGCTGCTTCTGCTACTCCTACTGCTAGTACTAGCAGTCCAGTGCATTTAAAATTCTACTACTATTTCTATTACTGCTGCTGCTACTACTGATGCTCCTACTACTGCTACTACTAGTAATCCAGTGCATGGCAAATATTATTAATAGTAATACTGCTGCTGCTGCTACTACTACTATAAATACTACTAGCCCAGTGCATGTCAAATATACTACTAATACTGCTATTCCTGCTTCCGCTACTATTACTACTGGCCCACTGCAGGGCAAATCTTCTGTTACTACTACTGCTTCTGCTGTCCGTTCTACTGCTGCTGCTTCCACTACTACTACAACTTCTACTAGTAGCCCAGCGCATGGCCAATACTACTACTATGATGATTACTGCTGCTACTACTAGTACTGCTGATGCTAATTTGATTGCTGCTGCTACTACTACTACTATTAGTTCAGTGTATGTCAAATGCTAGTACTATTACTACTACCGCAGCTGCTGCTACTTCTGATACTACTTCTGCTACTACAGGTAGTGCAGTGAATGGCAAATACTATTAACACTACTGCTCAGGCTGCTGCTACTACTGCTACTACTACTGCTACTACTACTAGCACTGTTGCTGCTAATTCTACTGATGCTGCTGCTCTATGTGCTGCTACTACTACTACTAGTCAATGCATGGCAAATACTACTACTATTCCTGCTTCTGCTGCTACTACTTCTGCTACTACTGCTACTATTAGTAGTCCAGTGTATATCAAATACTACTAGTATCACCACGACTGCTGCTACTACTTCGACTGCCGCTGCTACTTCTCCTGCTGCTCGTATTACTACAGCTACTACTAGCCCAGTGCGTGGTAAATACTACTACTATTACTACCACTGCTGCTTCTGCAGCTACTATTGCTACTACTACAAGTCCAGTGCATTGCAAACACATTGCTATTACTAGTAGTGCATTGCATTTAAAATACTACTATAATTACTACGTCTGCTGCTACTACTGTTACTACTAGTAGTACAGTGCATGGTAAATACAACTACAATTAATACTAATGCTGCTGCTGCTACCACTGCTACTACTAGTAGTAAATTGCATGGCAAATACAACTAATATTACTACAACTGCTGTTGCTACTACTGCTACTACTAATATGAATACCACTAGGCCAGAGCATGGCAAATCTACTACTACAATTGCTATTGCTGCTACTGCTACTACTACTACTTACCCAGGGCGTGCCAAATACAACTACTGTTACCACTACTGCTGCTACTACTGCTGCAACTACTACTGCTACTGTTTCTAATTCTACTGCTTTTGCTACTACTACTACTACTACTACTACTATCCCAGGGCACGGCAAATAATACTACTATTATTACTACTGCTGCTGCTGCTGCTACTACGGCTACTACTGCTATCAATACTACTAGCCAGTGCATGGCAAGTCTACTACTACTACTGCTATTGCTGCTACTTCCACTCCTACTACTGGCCAACTGCCAGGCAAATCTTCTACCACTTCTGCTGCTGCGATCACTGGTACTACTACAAATACTAGCCTATTGCATATCAAATACTACTAGTATTAACACTACTGCTGCTACTCCTCCTACTGCTGCTACGACTACTACTGCTGCTACTTTTTCTCTTAGTAGCCCAGTGCATGGAATATAGTACTTCTATAACTACGCTTATGTCTGCAGTTTATATTACTGCTACTACAACTGCTACTCCTAGTAGACCAGTGCATGGCAAATACTACTACTACTACTACTTCTGCTGCTGCTGATACTACTGCTACTACTTCTGCTAGTACTAGTAGTCCAGTGCATGGCAAATACTACAACTATTACTACTACTGCTGCTGCTGATACTACTGCTACTACTACCATCAATACTACTAGCTCAGTGCATGGCAAATCTACTACTACTACTGCTATTGCTGCTACTTCCACTCCTACTACTGGCCCACTGCCAGGCAAATCTTCTACCACTTCTACTGCTGGTGCGACCACTAGTACTACTACAAATACTAGCCTATTGCATTGCAAATACTACTACTATTAACACTACTGCTGCTACTCCCACTACTGCTGCTACTCCTACTACTGCTGCTACTTGTACCCTTAGTAGCTCAGTGCATGGAGAATACTACTTGTATAACTACTCCTGTGTCTACTGTTTCTATTACTGCTACCACTGCAGCTACTACTAGTAGACCATTGCATGGCAAATACTACTACTATTACTACTGCTGCTGCTGCTGATACTTCTGCTACTACTTCTGCTAGTACTAGTAGTCCAGTGCATGGCAAATACTACTTCTATTATTACTACTGCTGCTACTGCTACTACTATCCATCCTACTAGCTCAGTGCATGGCAAATCTACTACTAGTACTTCTATTGCTACTACTGCTACTACTCCTAATGTCACACTGCAGGGCAACTCTGGTGCTACTACTACTGCTGCTGCGGTCAATTCTAATGCTGTTGCTCCCATTATTACTACTGCTACTACTAGTAGTCCAGTGCATGGCAAATACTACTACTATTACCACAACTGCTGCTACTACTACTGCTGCTGCTATTTCTACTACTACTACTAGTCCAGTGCATGGCAAACACTAGTGCTATTACTAATACTGCTGCTGCTGCTCCTCCTACTTCTACTATTACTGCTACTACTAGCAGTCCTTTGCATTGTAAATACTACTACTATTACTACTACTGCTGCTAGTACGGCTACTACAATGATCTATAATACTAACCCAGTGCATGACAAATCTACTATTACTACTTCTATTGCGGCTACTGCTACTACTACTGCTAGACCAGTGCATGGCAGATACTACTACTATTACCACTATTGCTTCTACTTCTAGTACTGCTGCTTCTACTACGGCTGCTGCTTCTTCTACAGCTGCTGCTGCTACTACTACTCATCCTAGCCCTGTTCGTGGAAAATACTGCTACTACAACTGATGCTGATGCTGCTGCTACTACTGCCACTACTAATACCAATACTACTCGACCAGTGCATGGTAAATCTACTACTACCCTTGCTAGTGCTGTGACTGCTCCTACTAGTAGCAGCCCAGTGAATAGCAAATACTACTACTATTACCACTACTGCTGCTGCTATTACTACTGCAGCAACTAGTAGTGCTGCTGCTGCTGCTGCTACAACTACTATCTCCGTGCATGGCAAATACTTCTACTATTACTACTAGTGCTGCTGCTGCTGCTACTACTACTACTCCTGCTACTGATAGTAGTGCAGTGCATGGCAAGTACTACTACTGTTTCTACTACTGCTGCTGCCACTTTTATTGCTGTCACTACCACTACTGCTACTACTAGTACCCCAGTGTATGGCAAATACTGCTTCTATTAATACTACTGCTGCCGTTGCTGCTACTGCTACTACTACTGCTACAACTTGCACCCAGTAAATTGCAAACATTACAACTATTACTTCTACTGCTGCTGCTGCTTCTACTGATACTACTGCTACTGCTTCTACTTCTCCTGCTGCTGCTTCTACTACTACCACTACTAGTCCCAGTGCAAGGTAAATAATACGATTATTACGACTACTGCTGCTTCTGCTAATACTGCTGCTACTACTGCTACTACTGGTAGTCCAGTGCATGAAAAATACTATTACTACTACTGCTGCAGCTGCTGCTACTACTGCTGCTACTACTGCTACTACTAGTGATCCAGTGCATGGCAAATACAACAAATATTACTACTACTGATGTTGCCTCTACTACTGCTAATACTACTATCAATGCTACTAGCCAGTGCATGGCAAATATACTACTACTGCTGCTATTGCTGCTACTTCCACTACTACTACTGGCCCACTGCTGGGCAAATCATCTGCCACTTCTACTGCTGCTGCTGCTACAACTACTACTACTACTACTACTACTAGCCCATTGCATCTCAAATACTACTACTATTACCACTACTGCTGTTAGTCCTACTACTCCTGCTAGTCCTATTACTGCTGCTACTTGTACTATTACTATCCCAGTGCACGGAATGTACTACTAGTAAAGCTACTCCTACGTCTGCTTTTTCTACTACTGCTTCTGCTACTGCTACTACTAGTAGACCAGTGTGTGGCAAATACTACTACTATTACTACTACTGCTGCTGCTGCTACTACTGCTACTACTACTGCTATTACTAGTAGTCCAGGGAATGGCAAATACTACTACTACTATCACTACTACTGCTGCTGCTGCTACTACTACTGCTCCTTCTACTGCAACTACTAGTAGTCCAGTCCTTGGCAAATACTACTACTATGACTATGACTGCTGCTAATGCTACCACTGCTACTACTACTAATCCTGTCCGTGGCAAATGCTACTATATTACTACTACTGCTGCAGCAGCGGCTACTGCTACTACTAATATCAATACTACGAGCCCAGTGCATGGCAAGTCTACCTCTACTGTTACTATTGCTGCTACTGCTACTACTACATCTTACCCAGTGCATGGCAGATACTACTTCTATTACCACTGCTGCTGCTACCTCTACTGCTGCTGCAGCTACATCTACTGCTGCTGCTATTACTATTACTACTTCTACTACTAGCACAGTGCGTGGCAAATAGTACTAATATTACTACTACCGCTGCTGCTGTTGCTATGACTTCTAGTACTACTGCTACTACTAGTAATCCAGTGTGTCGCAAATACTATTCATACTACTACTGCTGCTGTTGCTACTACTACTATCAATACTACTAGCCCAGTGCATGGCCAATATACTACTACTACTGCTATAGCTGCTACTGCTACTACTACTAGTGGCCCACTGCAGGGCATATCTGCTGCTACTCTTACTGCTGCTTATGCCATTTCTTTTCCTGGTGCTACCTCTACTACTGCTGCTACTACTAGTAGTCTAGTGCATGGCAAATACTACTATTACTACTACTTCTGCTGCTGCTACTACTGCTACTACTAGTATCAATACTACTATCCCAGTGCATGGCAAATCTACTAGTACTACACCTATTAGTGCTAATGCTAATACTGCTACTTGCACACTGCAGGGCCAATCTGCTGCTACTACTACCGACGTTGCTGCTAATTCTACTTCTGCTGCTACCAATACAACTACTACTCCTAGTACCCCAGTGCATTTCAAATACTACCAATATTACCAGTACTGTTGCTACTACTACTGCTGCTGCTACTAGTACTATTACTAGCCCAGTCCATGCCAAATACTACGACTATTACCACTGCTGCTACTTCTGCTACTATTACTGCTCTTGCTCTTACGACTACTTCTGCTACTACTACTGCTACCGCTTCTAATTCTACTGTTGCTGCTACTACTACTAGCCCAGGGCATGGCAAATACTACTACTATTATTACTACTGCTGCTGCTGCTACTACTTCTACTAGTACTTCTATTACTTGTAGTCTAGTGCATGGGAAATACTACTTCTATTACTACTCCTGCTGCTGCTGCTACTACTGCTACTACTACTACCAATACTACTAGCTTAGTGCATGGGAAATCTGCTACTACTACTGCTGTATCTGCTACCGCTACTACTACTACTACTGGCCAGCTCCAGGGCAAATCTGCTGCTACTACTTCTGTTGCTGCTGCCACTTCTACTGCTCTTGCTACAACTACTACTACTGCTACTACTAGTAGTCCAGTGTATGGTAAATCCTAATACTACTAGTACTACTGCTGATGCAGCTTCTAGTGTTACTGCTACTACTGCTACTACTGCTAGTCCAGTGTATTGCAAATATTATTCTATTACTACTACTGCTGATGCTGCTACTACTGCTACTACTAATATCAATAGTACCAGCCAATTTCATGGCAAACCTACGACTACTCTTGCTATTGCTGCTGCTGCTACTACTACTGCTAACCCAGTGCATGGCAGATGCTACTACTATTACCACTACTGCTGCTGCTGCTGCTACTACTGCTGCTAATAGTAGTCCAGTGCGTTTCAAATACTACTAATATTACCACTACTGCCGCTGCTACTACTTCTACTACTACTATGAATATTACTAGCCCATTGCAAGGCAAATCTACTATTTCTACTTCTATTCCTAACACTTTTACTACTACTACTGGCCCAGTGCAGGGAAAATCTGCTGCTACTTCTAGTGCTGCCCCTGCCACTTCTATTGCTGCTGCTACAGCTACTACTATTACAACTATTGACTAGTGCATCAACAATACTACTACTATTAATATTACTGCTGCTTCTGGTGCTACTACTGCTACTACTATTTGTCCAGTAAATGGCAAATACTACTACTCTTACTACTGCTTCTGATGCTGTTACTACTGCTACTACTACCATCAATACTACTAGCCCAATCTATTACTCCTACTGCTATTGCTGCTTTTTGTCCTACTACTACTGCCAACTGCAGTGCAAGTTAGCTGCTACTACTACTGTTGCTGCTGTCACATCTACTGATGCTGATCCCACTACTACTACTACGACGACTAGTCCAGTGCATGGCAAATACTACTACAATTACCACTACTGGTTCTACTACAGCAGCTGCTATTTCTACTGCTGCTGCTACTACTAGCGTACTACTAGCCCAGTGCATGGCAAATGGTACTACTATTATTACTACTGCTGCTTCTGCTACTCCTACTGCTAGTACTAGCAGTCCAGTGCATTTAAAATTCTACTACTATTTCTATTACTGCTGCTGCTACTACTGATGCTCCTACTACTGCTACTACTAGTAATCCAGTGCATGGCAAATATTATTAATAGTAATACTGCTGCTGCTGCTACTACTACTATAAATACTACTAGCCCAGTGCATGTCAAATATACTACTAATACTGCTATTCCTGCTTCCGCTACTATTACTACTGGCCCACTGCAGGGCAAATCTTCTGCTACTACTACTGCTTCTGCTGTCCGTTCTACTGCTGCTGCTTCCACTACTACTACAACTTCTACTAGTAGCCCAGCGCATGGCCAATACTACTACTATGATGATTACTGCTGCTACTACTAGTACTGCTGATGCTAATTTGATTGCTGCTGCTACTACTACTACTATTAGTTCAGTGTATGTCAAATGCTAGTACTATTACTACTACCGCAGCTGCTGCTACTTCTGATACTACTTCTGCTACTACAGGTAGTGCAGTGAATGGCAAATACTATTAACACTACTGCTCAGGCTGCTGCTACTACTGCTACTACTACTGCTACTACTACTAGCACTGTTGCTGCTAATTCTACTGATGCTGCTGCTCTATGTGCTGCTACTACTACTACTAGTCAATGCATGGCAAATACTACTACTATTCCTGCTTCTGCTGCTACTACTTCTGCTACTACTGCTACTATTAGTAGTCCAGTGTATATCAAATACTACTAGTATCACCACGACTGCTGCTACTACTTCGACTGCCGCTGCTACTTCTCCTGCTGCTCGTATTACTACAGCTACTACTAGCCCAGTGCGTGGTAAATACTACTACTATTACTACCACTGCTGCTTCTGCAGCTACTATTGCTACTACTACAAGTCCAGTGCATTGCAAACACATTGCTATTACTAGTAGTGCATTGCATTTAAAATACTACTATAATTACTACGTCTGCTGCTACTACTGTTACTACTAGTAGTACAGTGCATGGTAAATACAACTACAATTAATACTAATGCTGCTGCTGCTACCACTGCTACTACTAGTAGTAAAGTGCATGGCAAATACAACTAATATTACTACAACTGCTGTTGCTACTACTGCTACTACTAATATGAATACCACTAGGCCAGAGCATGGCAAATCTACTACTACAATTGCTATTGCTGCTACTGCTACTACTACTACTTACCCAGGGCGTGCCAAATACAACTACTGTTACCACTACTGCTGCTACTACTGCTGCAACTACTACTGCTACTGTTTCTAATTCTACTGCTTTTGCTACTACTACTACTACTACTATCCCAGGGCACGGCAAATAATACTATTATTATTACTACTGCTGCTGCTGCTGCTACTACGGCTACTACTGCTATCAATACTACTAGCCAGTGCATGGCAAGTCTACTACTACTACTGCTATTGCTGCTACTTCCACTCCTACTACTGGCCAACTGCCAGGCAAATCTTCTACCACTTCTGCTGCTGCGATCACTGGTACTACTACAAATACTAGCCTATTGCATATCAAATACTACTAGTATTAACACTACTGCTGCTACTCCTCCTACTGCTGCTACGACTACTACTGCTGCTACTTTTTCTCTTAGTAGCCCAGTGCATGGAATATAGTACTTCTATAACTACGCTTATGTCTGCAGTTTATATTACTGCTACTACAACTGCTACTCCTAGTAGACCAGTGCATGGCAAATACTACTACTACTACTACTTCTGCTGCTGCTGATACTACTGCTACTACTTCTGCTAGTACTAGTAGTCCAGTGCATGGCAAATACTACAACTATTACTACTACTGCTGCTGCTGATACTACTGCTACTACTACCATCAATACTACTAGCTCAGTGCATGGCAAATCTACTACTACTACTGCTATTGCTGCTACTTCCACTCCTACTACTGGCCCACTGCCAGGCAAATCTTCTACCACTTCTACTGCTGGTGCGACCACTAGTACTACTACAAATACTAGCCTATTGCATTGCAAATACTACTACTATTAACACTACTGCTGCTACTCCCACTACTGCTGCTACTCCTACTACTGCTGCTACTTGTACCCTTAGTAGCTCAGTGCATGGAGAATACTACTTGTATAACTACTCCTGTGTCTACTGTTTCTATTACTGCTACCACTGCAGCTACTACTAGTAGACCATTGCATGGCAAATACTACTACTATTACTACTGCTGCTGCTGCTGATACTTCTGCTACTACTTCTGCTAGTACTAGTAGTCCAGTGCATGGCAAATACTACTTCTATTATTACTACTGCTGCTACTGCTACTACTATCCATCCTACTAGCTCAGTGCATGGCAAATCTACTACTAGTACTTCTATTGCTACTACTGCTACTACTCCTAATGTCACACTGCAGGGCAACTCTGGTGCTACTACTACTGCTGCTGCGGTCAATTCTAATGCTGTTGCTCCCATTATTACTACTGCTACTACTAGTAGTCCAGTGCATGGCAAATACTACTACTATTACCACAACTGCTGCTACTACTACTGCTGCTGCTATTTCTACTACTACTACTAGTCCAGTGCATGGCAAACACTAGTGCTATTACTAATACTGCTGCTGCTGCTCCTCCTACTTCTACTATTACTGCTACTACTAGCAGTCCTTTGCATTGTAAATACTACTACTATTACTACTACTGCTGCTAGTACGGCTACTACAATGATCTATAATACTAACCCAGTGCATGACAAATCTACTATTACTACTTCTATTGCGGCTACTGCTACTACTACTGCTAGACCAGTGCATGGCAGATACTACTACTATTACCACTATTGCTTCTACTTCTAGTACTGCTGCTTCTACTACGGCTGCTGCTTCTTCTACAGCTGCTGCTGCTACTACTACTCATCCTAGCCCTGTTCGTGGAAAATACTGCTACTACAACTGATGCTGATGCTGCTGCTACTACTGCCACTACTAATACCAATACTACTCGACCAGTGCATGGTAAATCTACTACTACCCTTGCTAGTGCTGTGACTGCTCCTACTAGTAGCAGCCCAGTGAATAGCAAATACTACTACTATTACCACTACTGCTGCTGCTATTACTACTGCAGCAACTAGTAGTGCTGCTGCTGCTGCTGCTACAACTACTATCTCCGTGCATGGCAAATACTTCTACTATTACTACTAGTGCTGCTGCTGCTGCTACTACTACTACTCCTGCTACTGATAGTAGTGCAGTGCATGGCAAGTACTACTACTGTTTCTACTACTGCTGCTGCCACTTTTATTGCTGTCACTACCACTACTGCTACTACTAGTACCCCAGTGTATGGCAAATACTGCTTCTATTACTACTACTGCTGCCGTTGCTGCTACTGCTACTACTACTGCTACAACTTGCACCCAGTAAATTGCAAACATTACAACTATTACTTCTACTGCTGCTGCTGCTTCTACTGATACTACTGCTACTGCTTCTACTTCTCCTGCTGCTGCTTCTACTACTACCACTACTAGTCCCAGTGCAAGGTAAATAATACGATTATTACGACTACTGCTGCTTCTGCTAATACTGCTGCTACTACTGCTACTACTGGTAGTCCAGTGCATGAAAAATACTATTACTACTACTGCTGCAGCTGCTGCTACTACTGCTGCTACTACTGCTACTACTAGTGATCCAGTGCATGGCAAATACAACAAATATTACTACTACTGATGTTGCCTCTACTACTGCTAATACTACTATCAATGCTACTAGCCAGTGCATGGCAAATATACTACTACTGCTGCTATTGCTGCTACTTCCACTACTACTACTGGCCCACTGCTGGGCAAATCATCTGCCACTTCTACTGCTGCTGCTGCTACAACTACTACTACTACTACTACTACTAGCCCATTGCATCTCAAATACTACTACTATTACCACTACTGCTGTTAGTCCTACTACTCCTGCTAGTCCTATTACTGCTGCTACTTGTACTATTACTATCCCAGTGCACGGAATGTACTACTAGTAAAGCTACTCCTACGTCTGCTTTTTCTACTACTGCTTCTGCTACTGCTACTACTAGTAGACCAGTGTGTGGCAAATACTACTACTATTACTACTACTGCTGCTGCTGCTACTACTGCTACTACTACTGCTATTACTAGTAGTCCAGGGAATGGCAAATACTACTACTACTATCACTACTACTGCTGCTGCTGCTACTACTACTGCTCCTTCTACTGCAACTACTAGTAGTCCAGTCCTTGGCAAATACTACTACTATGACTATGACTGCTGCTAATGCTACCACTGCTACTACTACTAATCCTGTCCGTGGCAAATGCTACTATATTACTACTACTGCTGCAGCAGCGGCTACTGCTACTACTAATATCAATACTACGAGCCCAGTGCATGGCAAGTCTACCTCTACTGTTACTATTGCTGCTACTGCTACTACTACATCTTACCCAGTGCATGGCAGATACTACTTCTATTACCACTGCTGCTGCTACCTCTACTGCTGCTGCAGCTACATCTACTGCTGCTGCTATTACTATTACTACTTCTACTACTAGCACAGTGCGTGGCAAATAGTACTAATATTACTACTACCGCTGCTGCTGTTGCTATGACTTCTAGTACTACTGCTACTACTAGTAATCCAGTGTGTCGCAAATACTATTCATACTACTACTGCTGCTGTTGCTACTACTACTATCAATACTACTAGCCCAGTGCATGGCCAATATACTACTACTACTGCTATAGCTGCTACTGCTACTACTACTAGTGGCCCACTGCAGGGCATATCTGCTGCTACTCTTACTGCTGCTTATGCCATTTCTTTTCCTGGTGCTACCTCTACTACTGCTGCTACTACTAGTAGTCTAGTGCATGGCAAATACTACTATTACTACTACTTCTGCTGCTGCTACTACTGCTACTACTAGTATCAATACTACTATCCCAGTGCATGGCAAATCTACTAGTACTACACCTATTAGTGCTAATGCTAATACTGCTACTTGCACACTGCAGGGCCAATCTGCTGCTACTACTACCGACGTTGCTGCTAATTCTACTTCTGCTGCTACCAATACAACTACTACTCCTAGTACCCCAGTGCATTTCAAATACTACCAATATTACCAGTACTGTTGCTACTACTACTGCTGCTGCTACTAGTACTATTACTAGCCCAGTCCATGCCAAATACTACGACTATTACCACTGCTGCTACTTCTGCTACTATTACTGCTCTTGCTCTTACGACTACTTCTGCTACTACTACTGCTACCGCTTCTAATTCTACTGTTGCTGCTACTACTACTAGCCCAGGGCATGGCAAATACTACTACTATTATTACTACTGCTGCTGCTGCTACTACTTCTACTAGTACTTCTATTACTTGTAGTCTAGTGCATGGGAA
The DNA here is from genome assembly GCF_059928025.1 of Delphinapterus leucas. Lineage (NCBI taxonomy): Eukaryota > Metazoa > Chordata > Mammalia > Artiodactyla > Monodontidae > Delphinapterus > Delphinapterus leucas. The sequence continues at coordinate 2,085,314 of NW_028322262.1, read as the reverse complement.
ATACTACTTCTATTACTACTCCTGCTGCTGCTGCTACTACTGCTACTACTACTACCAATACTACTAGCTTAGTGCATGGGAAATCTGCTACTACTACTGCTGTATCTGCTACCGCTACTACTACTACTACTGGCCAGCTCCAGGGCAAATCTGCTGCTACTACTTCTGTTGCTGCTGCCACTTCTACTGCTCTTGCTACAACTACTACTACTGCTACTACTAGTAGTCCAGTGTATGGTAAATCCTAATACTACTAGTACTACTGCTGATGCAGCTTCTAGTGTTACTGCTACTACTGCTACTACTGCTAGTCCAGTGTATTGCAAATATTATTCTATTACTACTACTGCTGATGCTGCTACTACTGCTACTACTAATATCAATAGTACCAGCCAATTTCATGGCAAACCTACGACTACTCTTGCTATTGCTGCTGCTGCTACTACTACTGCTAACCCAGTGCATGGCAGATGCTACTACTATTACCACTACTGCTGCTGCTGCTGCTACTACTGCTGCTAATAGTAGTCCAGTGCGTTTCAAATACTACTAATATTACCACTACTGCCGCTGCTACTACTTCTACTACTACTATGAATATTACTAGCCCATTGCAAGGCAAATCTACTATTTCTACTTCTATTCCTAACACTTTTACTACTACTACTGGCCCAGTGCAGGGAAAATCTGCTGCTACTTCTAGTGCTGCCCCTGCCACTTCTATTGCTGCTGCTACAGCTACTACTATTACAACTATTGACTAGTGCATCAACAATACTACTACTATTAATATTACTGCTGCTTCTGGTGCTACTACTGCTACTACTATTTGTCCAGTAAATGGCAAATACTACTACTCTTACTACTGCTTCTGATGCTGTTACTACTGCTACTACTACCATCAATACTACTAGCCCAATCTATTACTCCTACTGCTATTGCTGCTTTTTGTCCTACTACTACTGCCAACTGCAGTGCAAGTTAGCTGCTACTACTACTGTTGCTGCTGTCACATCTACTGATGCTGATCCCACTACTACTACTACGACGACTAGTCCAGTGCATGGCAAATACTACTACAATTACCACTACTGGTTCTACTACAGCAGCTGCTATTTCTACTGCTGCTGCTACTACTAGCGTACTACTAGCCCAGTGCATGGCAAATGGTACTACTATTATTACTACTGCTGCTTCTGCTACTCCTACTGCTAGTACTAGCAGTCCAGTGCATTTAAAATTCTACTACTATTTCTATTACTGCTGCTGCTACTACTGATGCTCCTACTACTGCTACTACTAGTAATCCAGTGCATGGCAAATATTATTAATAGTAATACTGCTGCTGCTGCTACTACTACTATAAATACTACTAGCCCAGTGCATGTCAAATATACTACTAATACTGCTATTCCTGCTTCCGCTACTATTACTACTGGCCCACTGCAGGGCAAATCTTCTGCTACTACTACTGCTTCTGCTGTCCGTTCTACTGCTGCTGCTTCCACTACTACTACAACTTCTACTAGTAGCCCAGCGCATGGCCAATACTACTACTATGATGATTACTGCTGCTACTACTAGTACTGCTGATGCTAATTTGATTGCTGCTGCTACTACTACTACTATTAGTTCAGTGTATGTCAAATGCTAGTACTATTACTACTACCGCAGCTGCTGCTACTTCTGATACTACTTCTGCTACTACAGGTAGTGCAGTGAATGGCAAATACTATTAACACTACTGCTCAGGCTGCTGCTACTACTGCTACTACTACTGCTACTACTACTAGCACTGTTGCTGCTAATTCTACTGATGCTGCTGCTCTATGTGCTGCTACTACTACTACTAGTCAATGCATGGCAAATACTACTACTATTCCTGCTTCTGCTGCTACTACTTCTGCTACTACTGCTACTATTAGTAGTCCAGTGTATATCAAATACTACTAGTATCACCACGACTGCTGCTACTACTTCGACTGCCGCTGCTACTTCTCCTGCTGCTCGTATTACTACAGCTACTACTAGCCCAGTGCGTGGTAAATACTACTACTATTACTACCACTGCTGCTTCTGCAGCTACTATTGCTACTACTACAAGTCCAGTGCATTGCAAACACATTGCTATTACTAGTAGTGCATTGCATTTAAAATACTACGTCTGCTGCTACTACTGTTACTACTAGTAGTACAGTGCATGGTAAATACAACTACAATTAATACTAATGCTGCTGCTGCTACCACTGCTACTACTAGTAGTAAAGTGCATGGCAAATACAACTAATATTACTACAACTGCTGTTGCTACTACTGCTACTACTAATATGAATACCACTAGGCCAGAGCATGGCAAATCTACTACTACAATTGCTATTGCTGCTACTGCTACTACTACTACTTACCCAGGGCGTGCCAAATACAACTACTGTTACCACTACTGCTGCTACTACTGCTGCAACTACTACTGCTACTGTTTCTAATTCTACTGCTTTTGCTACTACTACTACTACTACTATCCCAGGGCACGGCAAATAATACTACTATTATTACTACTGCTGCTGCTGCTGCTACTACGGCTACTACTGCTATCAATACTACTAGCCAGTGCATGGCAAGTCTACTACTACTACTGCTATTGCTGCTACTTCCACTCCTACTACTGGCCAACTGCCAGGCAAATCTTCTACCACTTCTGCTGCTGCGATCACTGGTACTACTACAAATACTAGCCTATTGCATATCAAATACTACTAGTATTAACACTACTGCTGCTACTCCTCCTACTGCTGCTACGACTACTACTGCTGCTACTTTTTCTCTTAGTAGCCCAGTGCATGGAATATAGTACTTCTATAACTACGCTTATGTCTGCAGTTTATATTACTGCTACTACAACTGCTACTCCTAGTAGACCAGTGCATGGCAAATACTACTACTACTACTACTTCTGCTGCTGCTGATACTACTGCTACTACTTCTGCTAGTACTAGTAGTCCAGTGCATGGCAAATACTACAACTATTACTACTACTGCTGCTGCTGATACTACTGCTACTACTACCATCAATACTACTAGCTCAGTGCATGGCAAATCTACTACTACTACTGCTATTGCTGCTACTTCCACTCCTACTACTGGCCCACTGCCAGGCAAATTTTCTACCACTTCTACTGCTGGTGCGACCACTAGTACTACTACAAATACTAGCCTATTGCATTGCAAATACTACTACTATTAACACTACTGCTGCTACTCCCACTACTGCTGCTACTCCTACTACTGCTGCTACTTGTACCCTTAGTAGCTCAGTGCATGGAGAATACTACTTGTATAACTACTCCTGTGTCTACTGTTTCTATTACTGCTACCACTGCAGCTACTACTAGTAGACCATTGCATGGCAAATACTACTACTATTACTACTGCTGCTGCTGCTGATACTTCTGCTACTACTTCTGCTAGTACTAGTAGTCCAGTGCATGGCAAATACTACTTCTATTATTACTACTGCTACTACTATCCATCCTACTAGCTCAGTGCATGGCAAATCTACTACTAGTACTTCTATTGCTACTACTGCTACTACTCCTAATGTCACACTGCAGGGCAACTCTGGTGCTACTACTACTGCTGCTGCGGTCAATTCTAATGCTGTTGCTCCCATTATTACTACTGCTACTACTAGTAGTCCAGTGCATGGCAAATACTACTACTATTACCACAACTGCTGCTACTACTACTGCTGCTGCTATTTCTACTACTACTACTAGTCCAGTGCATGGCAAACACTAGTGCTATTACTAATACTGCTGCTGCTGCTCCTCCTACTTCTACTATTACTGCTACTACTAGCAGTCCTTTGCATTGTAAATACTACTACTATTACTACTACTGCTGCTAGTACGGCTACTACAATGATCTATAATACTAACCCAGTGCATGACAAATCTACTATTACTACTTCTATTGCGGCTACTGCTACTACTACTGCTAGACCAGTGCATGGCAGATACTACTACTATTACCACTATTGCTTCTACTTCTAGTACTGCTGCTTCTACTACGGCTGCTGCTTCTTCTACAGCTGCTGCTGCTACTACTACTCATCCTAGCCCTGTTCGTGGAAAATACTGCTACTACAACTGATGCTGATGCTGCTGCTACTACTGCCACTACTAATACCAATACTACTCGACCAGTGCATGGTAAATCTACTACTACCCTTGCTAGTGCTGTGACTGCTCCTACTAGTAGCAGCCCAGTGAATAGCAAATACTACTACTATTACCACTACTGCTGCTGCTATTACTACTGCAGCAACTAGTAGTGCTGCTGCTGCTGCTGCTACAACTACTATCTCCGTGCATGGCAAATACTTCTACTATTACTACTAGTGCTGCTGCTGCTGCTACTACTACTACTCCTGCTACTGATAGTAGTGCAGTGCATGGCAAGTACTACTACTGTTTCTACTACTGCTGCTGCCACTTTTATTGCTGTCACTACCACTACTGCTACTACTAGTACCCCAGTGTATGGCAAATACTGCTTCTATTACTACTACTGCTGCCGTTGCTGCTACTGCTACTACTACTGCTACAACTTGCACCCAGTAAATTGCAAACATTACAACTATTACTTCTACTGCTGCTGCTGCTTCTACTGATACTACTGCTACTGCTTCTACTTCTCCTGCTGCTGCTTCTACTACTACCACTACTAGTCCCAGTGCAAGGTAAATAATACGATTATTACGACTACTGCTGCTTCTGCTAATACTGCTGCTACTACTGCTACTACTGGTAGTCCAGTGCATGAAAAATACTATTACTACTACTGCTGCAGCTGCTGCTACTACTGCTGCTACTACTGCTACTACTAGTGATCCAGTGCATGGCAAATACAACAAATATTACTACTACTGATGTTGCCTCTACTACTGCTAATACTACTATCAATGCTACTAGCCAGTGCATGGCAAATATACTACTACTGCTGCTATTGCTGCTACTTCCACTACTACTACTGGCCCACTGCTGGGCAAATCATCTGCCACTTCTACTGCTGCTGCTGCTACAACTACTACTACTACTACTACTAGCCCATTGCATCTCAAATACTACTACTATTACCACTACTGCTGTTAGTCCTACTACTCCTGCTAGTCCTATTACTGCTGCTACTTGTACTATTACTATCCCAGTGCACGGAATGTACTACTAGTAAAGCTACTCCTACGTCTGCTTTTTCTACTACTGCTTCTGCTACTGCTACTACTAGTAGACCAGTGTGTGGCAAATACTACTACTATTACTACTACTGCTGCTGCTGCTACTACTGCTACTACTACTGCTATTACTAGTAGTCCAGGGAATGGCAAATACTACTACTACTATCACTACTACTGCTGCTGCTGCTACTACTACTGCTCCTTCTACTGCAACTACTAGTAGTCCAGCCCTTGGCAAATACTACTACTATGACTATGACTGCTGCTAATGCTACCACTGCTACTACTACTAATCCTGTCCGTGGCAAATGCTACTATATTACTACTACTGCTGCAGCAGCGGCTACTGCTACTACTAATATCAATACTACGAGCCCAGTGCATGGCAAGTCTACCTCTACTGTTACTATTGCTGCTACTGCTACTACTACATCTTACCCAGTGCATGGCAGATACTACTTCTATTACCACTGCTGCTGCTACCTCTACTGCTGCTGCAGCTACATCTACTGCTGCTGCTATTACTATTACTACTTCTACTACTAGCACAGTGCGTGGCAAATAGTACTAATATTACTACTACCGCTGCTGCTGTTGCTATGACTTCTAGTACTACTGCTACTACTAGTAATCCAGTGTGTCGCAAATACTATTCATACTACTACTGCTGCTGTTGCTACTACTACTATCAATACTACTAGCCCAGTGCATGGCCAATATACTACTACTACTGCTATAGCTGCTACTGCTACTACTACTAGTGGCCCACTGCAGGGCATATCTGCTGCTACTCTTACTGCTGCTTATGCCATTTCTTTTCCTGGTGCTACCTCTACTACTGCTGCTACTACTAGTAGTCTAGTGCATGGCAAATACTACTATTACTACTACTTCTGCTGCTGCTACTACTGCTACTACTAGTATCAATACTACTATCCCAGTGCATGGCAAATCTACTAGTACTACACCTATTAGTGCTAATGCTAATACTGCTACTTGCACACTGCAGGGCCAATCTGCTGCTACTACTACCGACGTTGCTGCTAATTCTACTTCTGCTGCTACCAATACAACTACTACTCCTAGTACCCCAGTGCATTTCAAATACTACCAATATTACCAGTACTGTTGCTACTACTACTGCTGCTGCTACTAGTACTATTACTAGCCCAGTCCATGCCAAATACTACGACTATTACCACTGCTGCTACTTCTGCTACTATTACTGCTCTTGCTCTTACGACTACTTCTGCTACTACTACTGCTACCGCTTCTAATTCTACTGTTGCTGCTACTACTACTAGCCCAGGGCATGGCAAATACTACTACTATTATTACTACTGCTGCTGCTGCTACTACTTCTACTAGTACTTCTATTACTTGTAGTCTAGTGCATGGGAAATACTACTTCTATTACTACTCCTGCTGCTGCTGCTACTACTGCTACTACTACTACCAATACTACTAGCTTAGTGCATGGGAAATCTGCTACTACTACTGCTGTATCTGCTACCGCTACTACTACTACTACTGGCCAGCTCCAGGGCAAATCTGCTGCTACTACTTCTGTTGCTGCTGCCACTTCTACTGCTCTTGCTACAACTACTACTACTGCTACTACTAGTAGTCCAGTGTATGGTAAATCCTAATACTACTAGTACTACTGCTGATGCAGCTTCTAGTGTTACTGCTACTACTGCTACTACTGCTAGTCCAGTGTATTGCAAATATTATTCTATTACTACTACTGCTGATGCTGCTACTACTGCTACTACTAATATCAATAGTACCAGCCAATTTCATGGCAAACCTACGACTACTCTTGCTATTGCTGCTGCTGCTACTACTACTGCTAACCCAGTGCATGGCAGATGCTACTACTATTACCACTACTGCTGCTGCTGCTGCTACTACTGCTGCTAATAGTAGTCCAGTGCGTTTCAAATACTACTAATATTACCACTACTGCCGCTGCTACTACTTCTACTACTACTATGAATATTACTAGCCCATTGCAAGGCAAATCTACTATTTCTACTTCTATTCCTAACACTTTTACTACTACTACTGGCCCAGTGCAGGGAAAATCTGCTGCTACTTCTAGTGCTGCCCCTGCCACTTCTATTGCTGCTGCTACAGCTACTACTATTACAACTATTGACTAGTGCATCAACAATACTACTACTATTAATATTACTGCTGCTTCTGGTGCTACTACTGCTACTACTATTTGTCCAGTAAATGGCAAATACTACTACTCTTACTACTGCTTCTGATGCTGTTACTACTGCTACTACTACCATCAATACTACTAGCCCAATCTATTACTCCTACTGCTATTGCTGCTTTTTGTCCTACTACTACTGCCAACTGCAGTGCAAGTTAGCTGCTACTACTACTGTTGCTGCTGTCACATCTACTGATGCTGATCCCACTACTACTACTACGACGACTAGTCCAGTGCATGGCAAATACTACTACAATTACCACTACTGGTTCTACTACAGCAGCTGCTATTTCTACTGCTGCTGCTACTACTAGCGTACTACTAGCCCAGTGCATGGCAAATGGTACTACTATTATTACTACTGCTGCTTCTGCTACTCCTACTGCTAGTACTAGCAGTCCAGTGCATTTAAAATTCTACTACTATTTCTATTACTGCTGCTGCTACTACTGATGCTCCTACTACTGCTACTACTAGTAATCCAGTGCATGGCAAATATTATTAATAGTAATACTGCTGCTGCTGCTACTACTACTATAAATACTACTAGCCCAGTGCATGTCAAATATACTACTAATACTGCTATTCCTGCTTCCGCTACTATTACTACTGGCCCACTGCAGGGCAAATCTTCTGCTACTACTACTGCTTCTGCTGTCCGTTCTACTGCTGCTGCTTCCACTACTACTACAACTTCTACTAGTAGCCCAGCGCATGGCCAATACTACTACTATGATGATTACTGCTGCTACTACTAGTACTGCTGATGCTAATTTGATTGCTGCTGCTACTACTACTACTATTAGTTCAGTGTATGTCAAATGCTAGTACTATTACTACTACCGCAGCTGCTGCTACTTCTGATACTACTTCTGCTACTACAGGTAGTGCAGTGAATGGCAAATACTATTAACACTACTGCTCAGGCTGCTGCTACTACTGCTACTACTACTGCTACTACTACTAGCACTGTTGCTGCTAATTCTACTGATGCTGCTGCTCTATGTGCTGCTACTACTACTACTAGTCAATGCATGGCAAATACTACTACTATTCCTGCTTCTGCTGCTACTACTTCTGCTACTACTGCTACTATTAGTAGTCCAGTGTATATCAAATACTACTAGTATCACCACGACTGCTGCTACTACTTCGACTGCCGCTGCTACTTCTCCTGCTGCTCGTATTACTACAGCTACTACTAGCCCAGTGCGTGGTAAATACTACTACTATTACTACCACTGCTGCTTCTGCAGCTACTATTGCTACTACTACAAGTCCAGTGCATTGCAAACACATTGCTATTACTAGTAGTGCATTGCATTTAAAATACTACTATAATTACTACGTCTGCTGCTACTACTGTTACTACTAGTAGTACAGTGCATGGTAAATACAACTACAATTAATACTAATGCTGCTGCTGCTACCACTGCTACTACTAGTAGTAAAGTGCATGGCAAATACAACTAATATTACTACAACTGCTGTTGCTACTACTGCTACTACTAATATGAATACCACTAGGCCAGAGCATGGCAAATCTACTACTACAATTGCTATTGCTGCTACTGCTACTACTACTACTTACCCAGGGCGTGCCAAATACAACTACTGTTACCACTACTGCTGCTACTACTGCTGCAACTACTACTGCTACTGTTTCTAATTCTACTGCTTTTGCTACTACTACTACTACTACTATCCCAGGGCACGGCAAATAATACTACTATTATTACTACTGCTGCTGCTGCTGCTACTACGGCTACTACTGCTATCAATACTACTAGCCAGTGCATGGCAAGTCTACTACTACTACTGCTATTGCTGCTACTTCCACTCCTACTACTGGCCAACTGCCAGGCAAATCTTCTACCACTTCTGCTGCTGCGATCACTGGTACTACTACAAATACTAGCCTATTGCATATCAAATACTACTAGTATTAACACTACTGCTGCTACTCCTCCTACTGCTGCTACGACTACTACTGCTGCTACTTTTTCTCTTAGTAGCCCAGTGCATGGAATATAGTACTTCTATAACTACGCTTATGTCTGCAGTTTATATTACTGCTACTACAACTGCTACTCCTAGTAGACCAGTGCATGGCAAATACTACTACTACTACTACTTCTGCTGCTGCTGATACTACTGCTACTACTTCTGCTAGTACTAGTAGTCCAGTGCATGGCAAATACTACAACTATTACTACTACTGCTGCTGCTGATACTACTGCTACTACTACCATCAATACTACTAGCTCAGTGCATGGCAAATCTACTACTACTACTGCTATTGCTGCTACTTCCACTCCTACTACTGGCCCACTGCCAGGCAAATCTTCTACCACTTCTACTGCTGGTGCGACCACTAGTACTACTACAAATACTAGCCTATTGCATTGCAAATACTACTACTATTAACACTACTGCTGCTACTCCCACTACTGCTGCTACTCCTACTACTGCTGCTACTTGTACCCTTAGTAGCTCAGTGCATGGAGAATACTACTTGTATAACTACTCCTGTGTCTACTGTTTCTATTACTGCTACCACTGCAGCTACTACTAGTAGACCATTGCATGGCAAATACTACTACTATTACTACTGCTGCTGCTGCTGATACTTCTGCTACTACTTCTGCTAGTACTAGTAGTCCAGTGCATGGCAAATACTACTTCTATTATTACTACTGCTACTACTATCCATCCTACTAGCTCAGTGCATGGCAAATCTACTACTAGTACTTCTATTGCTACTACTGCTACTACTCCTAATGTCACACTGCAGGGCAACTCTGGTGCTACTACTACTGCTGCTGCGGTCAATTCTAATGCTGTTGCTCCCATTATTACTACTGCTACTACTAGTAGTCCAGTGCATGGCAAATACTACTACTATTACCACAACTGCTGCTACTACTACTGCTGCTGCTATTTCTACTACTACTACTAGTCCAGTGCATGGCAAACACTAGTGCTATTACTAATACTGCTGCTGCTGCTCCTCCTACTTCTACTATTACTGCTACTACTAGCAGTCCTTTGCATTGTAAATACTACTACTATTACTACTACTGCTGCTAGTACGGCTACTACAATGATCTATAATACTAACCCAGTGCATGACAAATCTACTATTACTACTTCTATTGCGGCTACTGCTACTACTACTGCTAGACCAGTGCATGGCAGATACTACTACTATTACCACTATTGCTTCTACTTCTAGTACTGCTGCTTCTACTACGGCTGCTGCTTCTTCTACAGCTGCTGCTGCTACTACTACTCATCCTAGCCCTGTTCGTGGAAAATACTGCTACTACAACTGATGCTGATGCTGCTGCTACTACTGCCACTACTAATACCAATACTACTCGACCAGTGCATGGTAAATCTACTACTACCCTTGCTAGTGCTGTGACTGCTCCTACTAGTAGCAGCCCAGTGAATAGCAAATACTACTACTATTACCACTACTGCTGCTGCTATTACTACTGCAGCAACTAGTAGTGCTGCTGCTGCTGCTGCTACAACTACTATCTCCGTGCATGGCAAATACTTCTACTATTACTACTAGTGCTGCTGCTGCTGCTACTACTACTACTCCTGCTACTGATAGTAGTGCAGTGCATGGCAAGTACTACTACTGTTTCTACTACTGCTGCTGCCACTTTTATTGCTGTCACTACCACTACTGCTACTACTAGTACCCCAGTGTATGGCAAATACTGCTTCTATTACTACTACTGCTGCCGTTGCTGCTACTGCTACTACTACTGCTACAACTTGCACCCAGTAAATTGCAAACATTACAACTATTACTTCTACTGCTGCTGCTGCTTCTACTGATACTACTGCTACTGCTTCTACTTCTCCTGCTGCTGCTTCTACTACTACCACTACTAGTCCCAGTGCAAGGTAAATAATACGATTATTACGACTACTGCTGCTTCTGCTAATACTGCTGCTACTACTGCTACTACTGGTAGTCCAGTGCATGAAAAATACTATTACTACTACTGCTGCAGCTGCTGCTACTACTGCTGCTACTACTGCTACTACTAGTGATCCAGTGCATGGCAAATACAACAAATATTACTACTACTGATGTTGCCTCTACTACTGCTAATACTACTATCAATGCTACTAGCCAGTGCATGGCAAATATACTACTACTGCTGCTATTGCTGCTACTTCCACTACTACTACTGGCCCACTGCTGGGCAAATCATCTGCCACTTCTACTGCTGCTGCTGCTACAACTACTACTACTACTACTACTACTAGCCCATTGCATCTCAAATACTACTACTATTACCACTACTGCTGTTAGTCCTACTACTCCTGCTAGTCCTATTACTGCTGCTACTTGTACTATTACTATCCCAGTGCACGGAATGTACTACTAGTAAAGCTACTCCTACGTCTGCTTTTTCTACTACTGCTTCTGCTACTGCTACTACTAGTAGACCAGTGTGTGGCAAATACTACTACTATTACTACTACTGCTGCTGCTGCTACTACTGCTACTACTACTGCTATTACTAGTAGTCCAGGGAATGGCAAATACTACTACTACTATCACTACTACTGCTGCTGCTGCTACTACTACTGCTCCTTCTACTGCAACTACTAGTAGTCCAGCCCTTGGCAAATACTACTACTATGACTATGACTGCTGCTAATGCTACCACTGCTACTACTACTAATCCTGTCCGTGGCAAATGCTACTATATTACTACTACTGCTGCAGCAGCGGCTACTGCTACTACTAATATCAATACTACGAGCCCAGTGCATGGCAAGTCTACCTCTACTGTTACTATTGCTGCTACTGCTACTACTACATCTTACCCAGTGCATGGCAGATACTACTTCTATTACCACTGCTGCTGCTACCTCTACTGCTGCTGCAGCTACATCTACTGCTGCTGCTATTACTATTACTACTTCTACTACTAGCACAGTGCGTGGCAAATAGTACTAATATTACTACTACCGCTGCTGCTGTTGCTATGACTTCTAGTACTACTGCTACTACTAGTAATCCAGTGTGTCGCAAATACTATTCATACTACTACTGCTGCTGTTGCTACTACTACTATCAATACTACTAGCCCAGTGCATGGCCAATATACTACTACTACTGCTATAGCTGCTACTGCTACTACTACTAGTGGCCCACTGCAGGGCATATCTGCTGCTACTCTTACTGCTGCTTATGCCATTTCTTTTCCTGGTGCTACCTCTACTACTGCTGCTACTACTAGTAGTCTAGTGCATGGCAAATACTACTATTACTACTACTTCTGCTGCTGCTACTACTGCTACTACTAGTATCAATACTACTATCCCAGTGCATGGCAAATCTACTAGTACTACACCTATTAGTGCTAATGCTAATACTGCTACTTGCACACTGCAGGGCCAATCTGCTGCTACTACTACCGACGTTGCTGCTAATTCTACTTCTGCTGCTACCAATACAACTACTACTCCTAGTACCCCAGTGCATTTCAAATACTACCAATATTACCAGTACTGTTGCTACTACTACTGCTGCTGCTACTAGTACTATTACTAGCCCAGTCCATGCCAAATACTACGACTATTACCACTGCTGCTACTTCTGCTACTATTACTGCTCTTGCTCTTACGACTACTTCTGCTACTACTACTGCTACCGCTTCTAATTCTACTGTTGCTGCTACTACTACTAGCCCAGGGCATGGCAAATACTACTACTATTATTACTACTGCTGCTGCTGCTACTACTTCTACTAGTACTTCTATTACTTGTAGTCTAGTGCATGGGAAATACTACTTCTATTACTACTCCTGCTGCTGCTGCTACTACTGCTACTACTACTACCAATACTACTAGCTTAGTGCATGGGAAATCTGCTACTACTACTGCTGTATCTGCTACCGCTACTACTACTACTACTGGCCAGCTCCAGGGCAAATCTGCTGCTACTACTTCTGTTGCTGCTGCCACTTCTACTGCTCTTGCTACAACTACTACTACTGCTACTACTAGTAGTCCAGTGTATGGTAAATCCTAATACTACTAGTACTACTGCTGATGCAGCTTCTAGTGTTACTGCTACTACTGCTACTACTGCTAGTCCAGTGTATTGCAAATATTATTCTATTACTACTACTGCTGATGCTGCTACTACTGCTACTACTAATATCAATAGTACCAGCCAATTTCATGGCAAACCTACGACTACTCTTGCTATTGCTGCTGCTGCTACTACTACTGCTAACCCAGTGCATGGCAGATGCTACTACTATTACCACTACTGCTGCTGCTGCTGCTACTACTGCTGCTAATAGTAGTCCAGTGCGTTTCAAATACTACTAATATTACCACTACTGCCGCTGCTACTACTTCTACTACTACTATGAATATTACTAGCCCATTGCAAGGCAAATCTACTATTTCTACTTCTATTCCTAACACTTTTACTACTACTACTGGCCCAGTGCAGGGAAAATCTGCTGCTACTTCTAGTGCTGCCCCTGCCACTTCTATTGCTGCTGCTACAGCTACTACTATTACAACTATTGACTAGTGCATCAACAATACTACTACTATTAATATTACTGCTGCTTCTGGTGCTACTACTGCTACTACTATTTGTCCAGTAAATGGCAAATACTACTACTCTTACTACTGCTTCTGATGCTGTTACTACTGCTACTACTACCATCAATACTACTAGCCCAATCTATTACTCCTACTGCTATTGCTGCTTTTTGTCCTACTACTACTGCCAACTGCAGTGCAAGTTAGCTGCTACTACTACTGTTGCTGCTGTCACATCTACTGATGCTGATCCCACTACTACTACTACGACGACTAGTCCAGTGCATGGCAAATACTACTACAATTACCACTACTGGTTCTACTACAGCAGCTGCTATTTCTACTGCTGCTGCTACTACTAGCGTACTACTAGCCCAGTGCATGGCAAATGGTACTACTATTATTACTACTGCTGCTTCTGCTACTCCTACTGCTAGTACTAGCAGTCCAGTGCATTTAAAATTCTACTACTATTTCTATTACTGCTGCTGCTACTACTGATGCTCCTACTACTGCTACTACTAGTAATCCAGTGCATGGCAAATATTATTAATAGTAATACTGCTGCTGCTGCTACTACTACTATAAATACTACTAGCCCAGTGCATGTCAAATATACTACTAATACTGCTATTCCTGCTTCCGCTACTATTACTACTGGCCCACTGCAGGGCAAATCTTCTGCTACTACTACTGCTTCTGCTGTCCGTTCTACTGCTGCTGCTTCCACTACTACTACAACTTCTACTAGTAGCCCAGCGCATGGCCAATACTACTACTATGATGATTACTGCTGCTACTACTAGTACTGCTGATGCTAATTTGATTGCTGCTGCTACTACTACTACTATTAGTTCAGTGTATGTCAAATACTAGTACTATTACTACTACCGCAGCTGCTGCTACTTCTGATACTACTTCTGCTACTACAGGTAGTGCAGTGAATGGCAAATACTATTAATACTACTGCTCAGGCTGCTGCTACTACTGCTACTACTACTGCTACTACTACTAGCACTGTTGCTGCTAATTCTACTGATGCTGCTGCTCTATGTGCTGCTACTACTACTACTAGTCAATGCATGGCAAATACTACTACTATTCCTGCTTCTGCTGCTACTACTTCTGCTACTACTGCTACTATTAGTAGTCCAGTGTATATCAAATACTACTAGTATCACCACGACTGCTGCTACTACTTCGACTGCCGCTGCTACTTCTCCTGCTGCTCGTATTACTACAGCTACTACTAGCCCAGTGCGTGGTAAATACTACTACTATTACTACCACTGCTGCTTCTGCAGCTACTATTGCTACTACTACAAGTCCAGTGCATTGCAAACACATTGCTATTACTAGTAGTGCATTGCATTTAAAATACTACTATAATTACTACGTCTGCTGCTACTACTGTTACTACTAGTAGTACAGTGCATGGTAAATACAACTACAATTAATACTAATGCTGCTGCTGCTACCACTGCTACTACTAGTAGTAAAGTGCATGGCAAATACAACTAATATTACTACAACTGCTGTTGCTACTACTGCTACTACTAATATGAATACCACTAGGCCAGAGCATGGCAAATCTACTACTACAATTGCTATTGCTGCTACTGCTACTACTACTACTTACCCAGGGCGTGCCAAATACAACTACTGTTACCACTACTGCTGCTACTACTGCTGCAACTACTACTGCTACTGTTTCTAATTCTACTGCTTTTGCTACTACTACTACTACTACTATCCCAGGGCATGGCAAATAATACTACTATTATTACTACTGCTGCTGCTGCTGCTACTACGGCTACTACTGCTATCAATACTACTAGCCAGTGCATGGCAAGTCTACTACTACTACTGCTATTGCTGCTACTTCCACTCCTACTACTGGCCAACTGCCAGGCAAATCTTCTACCACTTCTGCTGCTGCGATCACTGGTACTACTACAAATACTAGCCTATTGCATATCAAATACTACTAGTATTAACACTACTGCTGCTACTCCTCCTACTGCTGCTACGACTACTACTGCTGCTACTTTTTCTCTTAGTAGCCCAGTGCATGGAATATAGTACTTCTATAACTACGCTTATGTCTGCAGTTTATATTACTGCTACTACAACTGCTACTCCTAGTAGACCAGTGCATGGCAAATACTACTACTACTACTACTTCTGCTGCTGCTGATACTACTGCTACTACTTCTGCTAGTACTAGTAGTCCAGTGCATGGCAAATACTACAACTATTACTACTACTGCTGCTGCTGATACTACTGCTACTACTACCATCAATACTACTAGCTCAGTGCATGGCAAATCTACTACTACTACTGCTATTGCTGCTACTTCCACTCTTACTACTGGCCCACTGCCAGGCAAATCTTCTACCACTTCTACTGCTGGTGCGACCACTAGTACTACTACAAATACTAGCCTATTGCATTGCAAATACTACTACTATTAACACTACTGCTGCTACTCCCACTACTGCTGCTACTCCTACTACTGCTGCTACTTGTACCCTTAGTAGCTCAGTGCATGGAGAATACTACTTGTATAACTACTCCTGTGTCTACTGTTTCTATTACTGCTACCACTGCAGCTACTACTAGTAGACCATTGCATGGCAAATACTACTACTATTACTACTGCTGCTGCTGCTGATTCTACTGCTACTACTTCTGCTAGTACTAGCAGTCCAGTGCATGGCAAATACTACTTCTATTATTACTACTGCTGCTACTGCTACTACTATCCATCCTACTAGCTCAGTGCATGGCAAATCTACTACTAGTACTTCTATTGCTACTACTGCTACTACTCCTAATGTCACACTGCAGGGCAACTCTGGTGCTACTACTACTGCTGCTGCGGTCAATTCTAATGCTATTGCTCCCATTATTACTACTGCTACTACTAGTAGTCCAGTGCATGGCAAATACTACTAATATTACTACTGCTGCTGCTGCTGATTCTACTGCTACTACTTCTGCTAGTACTAGCAGTCCAGTGCATGGCAAATACTACTTCTATTATTACTACTGCTGCTACTGCTACTACTATCCATCCTACTAGCTCAGTGCATGGCAAATCTAGTACTAGTACTTCTATTGCTACTACTGCTACTACACCTAATGTCACACTGCAGGGCAACTCTGGTGCTACTACTACTGCTGCTGCGGTCAATTCTAATGCTGTTGCTCCCATTATTACTACTGCTACTACTAGTAGTCCAGTGCATGGCAAATACTACTACTATTACCACAACTGCTGCTACTACTACTGCTGCTGCTATTTCTACTACTACTACTAGTCCAGTGCATGGCAAACACTAGTGCTATTACTAATACTGCTGCTGCTGCTCCTCCTACTTCTACTATTACTGCTACTACTAGCAGTCCTTTGCATTGCAAATACTACTAGTATTACTACTGCTGCTGCTAGTACTGCTACTACAATGATCTATAATACTAACCCAGTGCATGGCAAATCTACTATTACTACTTCTATTGCGGCTACTGCTACTACTACTGCTAGACCAGTGCATGGCAGATACTACTACTATTACCACTATTGCTTCTACTTCTAGTACTGCTGCTTCTACTACGGCTGCTGCTTCTTCTACAGCTGCTGCTGCTACTACTACTCATCCTAGCCCTGTTCGTGGAAAATACTGCTACTATTACTACTACTGATGCTGCTGCTACTACTGCCACTACTAATACCAATACTACTCGACCAGTGCATGGTAAATCTACTACTACCCTTGCTAGTGCTGCGACTGCTCCTACTAGTAGCAGCCCAGTGAATAGCAAATACTACTACTATTACCACTACTGCTGCTGCTATTACTACTGCAGCAACTAGTAGTGCTGCTGCTGCTGCTGCTACTACTACTATCTCCGTGCATGGCAAATACTTCTACTATTACTACTACTGCTGCTGCTGCTGCTACTACTACTACTACTCCTGCTACTGATAGTAGTGCAGTGCATGGCAAGTACTACTACTGTTTCTACTACTGCTGCTGCCACTTTTATTGCTGTCACTACCACTACTGCTACTACTAGTACTCCAGTGTATGGCAAATACTGCTTCTATTACTACTACTGCTGCCGTTGCTGCTACTGCTACTACTACTGCTACAACTTGCACCCAGTAAATTGCAAACATTACAACTATTACTTCTACTGCTGCTGCTGCTTCTACTGATACTACTGCTACTGCTTCTACTTCTCCTGCTGCTGCTTCTACTACTACCACTACTAGTCCCAGTGCAAGGTAAATAATACGATTATTACGACTACTGCTGCTTCTGCTAGTACTGCTGCTACTACTGCTACTACTGGTAGTCCAGTGCATGAAAAATACTCTTACTACTACTGCTGCAGCTGCTGCTACTACTGCTGCTACTACTGCTACTACTAGTGATCCAGTGCATGGCAAATACAACAAATATTACTACTACTGATGTTGCCTCTACTACTGCTAATACTACTATCAATGCTACTAGCCAGTGCATGGCAAATATACTACTACTGCTGCTATTGCTGCTACTTCCACTACTACTACTGGCCCACTGCTGGGCAAATCATCTGCCACTTCTACTGCTGCTGCTGCTACAACTACTACTACTACTACTAGCCCATTGCATCTCAAATACTACTACTATTACCACTACTGCTGTTAGTCCTACTACTGCTGCTAGTCCTATTACAGCTGCTACTTGTACTATTACTATCCCAGTGCACGGAATGTACTACTAGTAAAGCGACTCCTACGTCTGCTTTTTCTACTACTGCTTCTGCTACTGCTACTACTAGTAGACCAGTGTGTGGCAAATACTACTACTATTACTACTACTGCTGCTGCTGCTACTACTGCTACTACTACTGCTATTACTAGTAGTCCAGGGAATGGCAAATACTACTACTACTATCACTACTACTGCTGCTGCTGCTACTACTACTGCTCCTTCTACTGCAACTACTAGTAGTCCAGCCCTTGGCAAATACTACTACTATGACTATGACTGCTGCTAATGCTACCACTGCTACTACTACTAATCCTGTCCGTGGCAAATGCTACTCTATTACTACTACTGCTGCAGCAGCGGCTACTGCTACTACTAATATCAATACTACGAGCCCAGTGCATGGCAAGTCTACCTCTACTGTTACTATTGCTGCTACTGCTACTACTACTTCTTACCCAGTGCATGGCAGATACTACTTCTATTACCACTGCTGCTGCTACCTCTACTGCTGCTGCAGCTACATCTACTGCTGCTGCTATTACTATTACTACTTCTACTACTAGCACAGTGCGTGGCAAATTGTACTAGGATTACTACTACCGCTGCTGCTGTTGCTATGACTTCTAGTACTACTGCTACTACTAGTAATCCAGTGTGTCGCAAATACTATTCATACTACTACTGCTGCTGTTGCTACTACTACTATCAATACTACTAGCCCAGTGCATGGCCAATATACTACTACTACTGCTATAGCTGCTACTGCTACTACTACTAGTGGCCCACTGCAGGGCAAATCTGCTGCTACTCTTACTGCTGCTTATGCCACTTCTATTCCTGGTGCTACCTCTACTACTGCTGCTACTACTAGTAGTCTAGTGCATGGCAAATACTACTATTACTACTACTTCTGCTGCTGCTACTACTGCTACTACTAGTATCAATACTACTATCCCAGTGCATGGCAAATCTACTAGTACTACACCTATTAGTGCTAATGCTAATACTGCTACTTGCACACTGCAGGGCCAATCTGCTGCTACTACTACCGACGTTGCTGCTAATTCTACTTCTGCTGCTACCAATACAACTACTACTCCTAGTACCCCAGTGCATTTCAAATACTACCAATATTACCAGTACTGTTGCTACTACTACTGCTGCTGCTACTAGTACTATTACTAGCCCAGTCCATGCCAAATACTACGACTATTACCACTGCTGCTACTTCTGCTACTATTACTGCTCTTGCTCTTACGACTACTTCTGCTACTACTACTGCTACCGCTTCTAATTCTACTGTTGCTGCTACTACTACTAGCCCAGGGCATGGCAAATACTACTACTATTATTACTACTGCTGCTGCTGCTACTACTTCTACTAGTACTTCTATTACTTGTAGTCTAGTGCATGGGAAATACTACTTCTATTACTACTCCTGCTGCTGCTGCTACTACTGCTACTACTACTACCAATACTACTAGCTTAGTGCATGGGAAATCTGCTACTACTACTGCTGTATCTGCTACCGCTACTACTACTACTACTGGCCAGCTCCAGGGCAAATCTGCTGCTACTACTTCTGTTGCTGCTGCCACTTCTACTGCTCTTGCTACAACTACTACTACTGCTACTACTAGTAGTCCAGTGTATGGTAAATCCTAATACTACTAGTACTACTGCTGATGCAGCTTCTAGTGTTACTGCTACTACTGCTACTACTGCTAGTCCAGTGTATTGCAAATATTATTCTATTACTACTACTGCTGATGCTGCTACTACTGCTACTACTAATATCAATAGTACCAGCCAATTTCATGGCAAACCTACGACTACTCTTGCTATTGCTGCTGCTGCTACTACTACTGCTAACCCAGTGCATGGCAGATGCTACTACTATTACCACTACTGCTGCTGCTGCTGCTACTACTGCTGCTAATAGTAGTCCAGTGCGTTTCAAATACTACTAATATTACCACTACTGCCGCTGCTACTACTTCTACTACTACTATGAATATTACTAGCCCATTGCAAGGCAAATCTACTATTTCTACTTCTATTCCTAACACTTTTACTACTACTACTGGCCCAGTGCAGGGAAAATCTGCTGCTACTTCTAGTGCTGCCCCTGCCACTTCTATTGCTGCTGCTACAGCTACTACTATTACAACTATTGACTAGTGCATCAACAATACTACTACTATTAATATTACTGCTGCTTCTGGTGCTACTACTGCTACTACTATTTGTCCAGTAAATGGCAAATACTACTACTCTTACTACTGCTTCTGATGCTGTTACTACTGCTACTACTACCATCAATACTACTAGCCCAATCTATTACTCCTACTGCTATTGCTGCTTCTTGTCCTACTACTACTGCCAACTGCAGTGCAAGTTAGCTGCTACTACTACTGTTGCTGCTGTCACATCTACTGATGCTGATCCCACTACTACTACTACGACGACTAGTCCAGTGCATGGCAAATACTACTACAATTACCACTACTGGTTCTAATACAGCAGCTGCTATTTCTACTGCTGCTGCTACTACTAGCGTACTACTAGCCCAGTGCATGGCAAATGGTACTACTATTATTACTACTGCTGCTTCTGCTACTCCTACTGCTAGTACTAGCAGTCCAGTGCATTTAAAATTCTACTACTATTTCTATTACTGCTGCTGCTACTACTGATGCTCCTACTACTGCTACTACTAGTAATCCAGTGCATGGCAAATATTATTAATAGTAATACTGCTGCTGCTGCTACTACTACTATAAATACTACTAGCCCAGTGCATGTCAAATATACTACTAATACTGCTATTCCTGCTTCCGCTACTATTACTACTGGCCCACTGCAGGGCAAATCTTCTGCTACTACTACTGCTTCTGCTGTCCGTTCTACTGCTGCTGCTTCCACTACTACTACAACTTCTACTAGTAGCCCAGCGCATGGCCAATACTACTACTATGATGATTACTGCTGCTACTACTAGTACTGCTGATGCTAATTTGATTGCTGCTGCTACTACTACTACTATTAGTTCAGTGTATGTCAAATACTAGTACTATTACTACTACCGCAGCTGCTGCTACTTCTGATACTACTTCTGCTACTACAGGTAGTGCAGTGAATGGCAAATACTATTAATACTACTGCTCAGGCTGCTGCTACTACTGCTACTACTACTGCTACTACTACTAGCACTGTTGCTGCTAATTCTACTGATGCTGCTGCTCTATGTGCTGCTACTACTACTACTAGTCAATGCATGGCAAATACTACTACTATTCCTGCTTCTGCTGCTACTACTTCTGCTACTACTGCTACTATTAGTAGTCCAGTGTATATCAAATACTACTAGTATCACCACGACTGCTGCTACTACTTCGACTGCCGCTGCTACTTCTCCTGCTGCTCGTATTACTACAGCTACTACTAGCCCAGTGCGTGGTAAATACTACTACTATTACTACCACTGCTGCTTCTGCAGCTACTATTGCTACTACTACAAGTCCAGTGCATTGCAAACACATTGCTATTACTAGTAGTGCATTGCATTTAAAATACTACTATAATTACTACGTCTGCTGCTACTACTGTTACTACTAGTAGTACAGTGCATGGTAAATACAACTACAATTAATACTAATGCTGCTGCTGCTACCACTGCTACTACTAGTAGTAAAGTGCATGGCAAATACAACTAATATTACTACAACTGCTGTTGCTACTACTGCTACTACTAATATGAATACCACTAGGCCAGAGCATGGCAAATCTACTACTACAATTGCTATTGCTGCTACTGCTACTACTACTACTTACCCAGGGCGTGCCAAATACAACTACTGTTACCACTACTGCTGCTACTACTGCTGCAACTACTACTGCTACTGTTTCTAATTCTACTGCTTTTGCTACTACTACTACTACTACTATCCCAGGGCATGGCAAATAATACTACTATTATTACTACTGCTGCTGCTGCTGCTACTACGGCTACTACTGCTATCAATACTACTAGCCAGTGCATGGCAAGTCTACTACTACTACTGCTATTGCTGCTACTTCCACTCCTACTACTGGCCAACTGCCAGGCAAATCTTCTACCACTTCTGCTGCTGCGATCACTGGTACTACTACAAATACTAGCCTATTGCATATCAAATACTACTAGTATTAACACTACTGCTGCTACTCCTCCTACTGCTGCTACGACTACTACTGCTGCTACTTTTTCTCTTAGTAGCCCAGTGCATGGAATATAGTACTTCTATAACTACGCTTATGTCTGCAGTTTATATTACTGCTACTACAACTGCTACTCCTAGTAGACCAGTGCATGGCAAATACTACTACTACTACTACTTCTGCTGCTGCTGATACTACTGCTACTACTTCTGCTAGTACTAGTAGTCCAGTGCATGGCAAATACTACAACTATTACTACTACTGCTGCTGCTGATACTACTGCTACTACTACCATCAATACTACTAGCTCAGTGCATGGCAAATCTACTACTACTACTGCTATTGCTGCTACTTCCACTCCTACTACTGGCCCACTGCCAGGCAAATCTTCTACCACTTCTACTGCTGGTGCGACCACTAGTACTACTACAAATACTAGCCTATTGCATTGCAAATACTACTACTATTAACACTACTGCTGCTACTCCCACTACTGCTGCTACTCCTACTACTGCTGCTACTTGTACCCTTAGTAGCTCAGTGCATGGAGAATACTACTTGTATAACTACTCCTGTGTCTACTGTTTCTATTACTGCTACCACTGCAGCTACTACTAGTAGACCATTGCATGGCAAATACTACTACTATTACTACTGCTGCTGCTGCTGATTCTACTGCTACTACTTCTGCTAGTACTAGCAGTCCAGTGCATGGCAAATACTACTTCTATTATTACTACTGCTGCTACTGCTACTACTATCCATCCTACTAGCTCAGTGCATGGCAAATCTACTACTAGTACTTCTATTGCTACTACTGCTACTACTCCTAATGTCACACTGCAGGGCAACTCTGGTGCTACCACTACTGCTGCTGCGGTCAATTCTAATGCTATTGCTCCCATTATTACTACTGCTACTACTAGTAGTCCAGTGCATGGCAAATACTACTAATATTACTACTGCTGCTGCTGCTGATTCTACTGCTACTACTTCTGCTAGTACTAGCAGTCCAGTGCATGGCAAATACTACTTCAATTATTACTACTGCTGCTACTGCTACTACTATCCATCCTACTAGCTCAGTGCATGGCAAATCTAGTACTAGTACTTCTATTGCTACTACTGCTACTACACCTAATGTCACACTGCAGGGCAACTCTGGTGCTACTACTACTGCTGCTGCGGTCAATTCTAATGCTGTTGCTCCCATTATTACTACTGCTACTACTAGTAGTCCAGTGCATGGCAAATACTACTACTATTACCACAACTGCTGCTACTACTACTGCTGCTGCTATTTCTACTACTACTACTAGTCCAGTGCATGGCAAACACTAGTGCTATTACTAATACTGCTGCTGCTGCTCCTCCTACTTCTACTATTACTGCTACTACTAGCAGTCCTTTGCATTGCAAATACTACTAGTATTACTACTGCTGCTGCTAGTACTGCTACTACAATGATCTATAATACTAACCCAGTGCATGGCAAATCTACTATTACTACTTCTATTGCGGCTACTGCTACTACTACTGCTAGACCAGTGCATGGCAGATACTACTACTATTACCACTATTGCTTCTACTTCTAGTACTGCTGCTTCTACTACGGCTGCTGCTTCTTCTACAGCTGCTGCTGCTACTACTACTCATCCTAGCCCTGTTCGTGGAAAATACTGCTACTATTACTACTACTGATGCTGCTGCTACTACTGCCACTACTAATACCAATACTACTCGACCAGTGCATGGTAAATCTACTACTACCCTTGCTAGTGCTGCGACTGCTCCTACTAGTAGCAGCCCAGTGAATAGCAAATACTACTACTATTACCACTACTGCTGCTGCTATTACTACTGCAGCAACTAGTAGTGCTGCTGCTGCTGCTGCTACTACTACTATCTCCGTGCATGGCAAATACTTCTACTATTACTACTACTGCTGCTGCTGCTGCTACTACTACTACTACTCCTGCTACTGATAGTAGTGCAGTGCATGGCAAGTACTACTACTGTTTCTACTACTGCTGCTGCCACTTTTATTGCTGTCACTACCACTACTGCTACTACTAGTACTCCAGTGTATGGCAAATACTGCTTCTATTACTACTACTGCTGCCGTTGCTGCTACTGCTACTACTACTGCTACAACTTGCACCCAGTAAATTGCAAACATTACAACTATTACTTCTACTGCTGCTGCTGCTTCTACTGATACTACTGCTACTGCTTCTACTTCTCCTGCTGCTGCTTCTACTACTACCACTACTAGTCCCAGTGCAAGGTAAATAATACGATTATTACGACTACTGCTGCTTCTGCTAGTACTGCTGCTACTACTGCTACTACTGGTAGTCCAGTGCATGAAAAATACTCTTACTACTACTGCTGCAGCTGCTGCTACTACTGCTGCTACTACTGCTACTACTAGTGATCCAGTGCATGGCAAATACAACAAATATTACTACTACTGATGTTGCCTCTACTACTGCTAATACTACTATCAATGCTACTAGCCAGTGCATGGCAAATATACTACTACTGCTGCTATTGCTGCTACTTCCACTACTACTACTGGCCCACTGCTGGGCAAATCATCTGCCACTTCTACTGCTGCTGCTGCTACAACTACTACTACTACTACTAGCCCATTGCATCTCAAATACTACTACTATTACTACTACTGCTGTTAGTCCTACTACTGCTGCTAGTCCTATTACAGCTGCTACTTGTACTATTACTATCCCAGTGCACGGAATGTACTACTAGTAAAGCGACTCCTACGTCTGCTTTTTCTACTACTGCTTCTGCTACTGCTACTACTAGTAGACCAGTGTGTGGCAAATACTACTACTATTACTACTACTGCTGCTGCTGCTACTACTGCTACTACTACTGCTATTACTAGTAGTCCAGGGAATGGCAAATACTACTACTACTATCACTACTACTGCTGCTGCTGCTACTACTACTGCTCCTTCTACTGCAACTACTAGTAGTCCAGCCCTTGGCAAATACTACTACTATGACTATGACTGCTGCTAATGCTACCACTGCTACTACTACTAATCCTGTCCGTGGCAAATGCTACTCTATTACTACTACTGCTGCAGCAGCGGCTACTGCTACTACTAATATCAATACTACGAGCCCAGTGCGTGGCAAGTCTACCTCTACTGTTACTATTGCTGCTACTGCTACTACTACTTCTTACCCAGTGCATGGCAGATACTACTTCTATTACCACTGCTGCTGCTACCTCTACTGCTGCTGCTGCTATTACTATTACTACTTCTACTACTAGCACAGTGCGTGGCAAATTGTACTAGGATTACTACTACCGCTGCTGCTGTTGCTATGACTTCTAGTACTACTGCTACTACTAGTAATCCAGTGTGTCACAAATACTATTCCTACTACTACTGCTGCTGTTGCTACTACTACTATCAATACTACTAGCCCAGTTCATGGCCAATATACTACTACTACTGCTATAGCTGCTACTGCTACTACTACTAGTGGCCCACTGCAGGGCAAATCTGCTGCTACTCTTACTGCTGCTTATGCCACTTCTATTCCTGGTGCTACCTCTACTACTGCTGCTACTACTAGTAGTCTAGTGCATGGCAAATACTACTATTACTACTACTTCTGCTGCTGCTACTACTGCTACTACTAGTATCAATACTACTATCCCAGTGCATGGCAAATCTACTAGTACTACACCTATTAGTGCTAATGCTAATACTGCTACTTGCACACTGCAGGGCCAATCTGCTGCTACTACTACCGACGTTGCTGCTAATTCTACTTCTGCTGCTACCAATACAACTACTACTCCTAGTACCCCAGTGCATTTCAAATACTACCAATATTACCAGTACTGTTGCTACTACTACTGCTGCTGCTACTAGTACTATTACTAGCCCAGTCCATGCCAAATACTACGACTATTACCACTGCTGCTACTTCTGCTACTATTACTGCTCTTGCTCTTACGACTACTTCTGCTACTACTACTGCTACCGCTTCTAATTCTACTGTTGCTGCTACTACTACTAGCCCAGGGCATGGCAAATACTACTACTATTATTACTACTGCTGCTGCTGCTACTACTTCTACTAGTACTTCTATTACTTGTAGTCTAGTGCATGGGAAATACTACTTCTATTACTACTCCTGCTGCTGCTGCTACTACTGCTACTACTACTACCAATACTACTAGCTTAGTGCATGGGAAATCTGCTACTACTACTGCTGTATCTGCTACCGCTACTACTACTACTACTGGCCAGCTCCAGGGCAAATCTGCTGCTACTACTTCTGTTGCTGCTGCCACTTCTACTGCTCTTGCTACAACTACTACTACTGCTACTACTAGTAGTCCAGTGTATGGTAAATCCTAATACTACTAGTACTACTGCTGATGCAGCTTCTAGTGTTACTGCTACTACTGCTACTACTGCTAGTCCAGTGTATTGCAAATATTATTCTATTACTACTACTGCTGATGCTGCTACTACTGCTACTACTAATATCAATAGTACCAGCCAATTTCATGGCAAACCTACGACTACTCTTGCTATTGCTGCTGCTGCTACTACTACTGCTAACCCAGTGCATGGCAGATGCTACTACTATTACCACTACTGCTGCTGCTGCTGCTACTACTGCTGCTAATAGTAGTCCAGTGCGTTTCAAATACTACTAATATTACCACTACTGCCGCTGCTATTACTTCTACTATTACTATGAATATTACTAGCCCATTGCAAGGCAAATCTACTATTTCTACTTCTATTCCTAACACTTTTACTACTACTACTGGCCCAGTGCAGGGAAAATCTGCTGCTACTTCTAGTGCTGCCCCTGCCACTTCTATTGCTGCTGCTACAGCTACTACTATTACAACTATTGACTAGTGCATCAACAATACTACTACTATTAATATTACTGCTGCTTCTGGTGCTACTACTGCTACTACTATTTGTCCAGTAAATGGCAAATACTACTACTCTTACTACTGCTTCTGATGCTGTTACTACTGCTACTACTACCATCAATACTACTAGCCCAATCTATTACTCCTACTGCTATTGCTGCTTTTTGTCCTACTACTACTGGCCAACTGCCAGGCAAATCTTCTACCACTTCTGCTGCTGCGATCACTGGTACTACTACAAATACTAGCCTATTGCATATCAAATACTAATAGTATTAACACTACTGCTGCTACTCCTCCTACTGCTGCTACGACTACTACTGCTGCTACTTTTTCTCTTAGTAGCCCAGTGCATGGAATATAGTACTTCTATAACTACGCTTATGTCTGCAGTTTATATTACTGCTACTACAACTGCTACTCCTAGTAGACCAGTGCATGGCAAATACTACTACTACTACTACTTCTGCTGCTGCTGATACTACTGCTACTACTTCTGCTAGTACTAGTAGTCCAGTGCATGGCAAATACTACAACTATTACTACTACTGCTGCTGCTGATACTACTGCTACTACTACCATCAATACTACTAGCTCAGTGCATGGCAAATCTACTACTACTACTGCTATTGCTGCTACTTCCACTCCTACTACTGGCCCACTGCCAGGCAAATCTTCTACCACTTCTACTGCTGGTGCGACCACTAGTACTACTACAAATACTAGCCTATTGCATTGCAAATACTACTACTATTAACACTACTGCTGCTACTCCCACTACTGCTGCTACTCCTACTACTGCTGCTACTTGTACCCTTAGTAGCTCAGTGCATGGAGAATACTACTTGTATAACTACTCCTGTGTCTACTGTTTCTATTACTGCTACCACTGCAGCTACTACTAGTAGACCATTGCATGGCAAATACTACTACTATTACTACTGCTGCTGCTGCTGATTCTACTGCTACTACTTCTGCTAGTACTAGCAGTCCAGTGCATGGCAAATACTACTTCTATTATTACTACTGCTGCTACTGCTACTACTATCCATCCTACTAGCTCAGTGCATGGCAAATCTACTACTAGTACTTCTATTGCTACTACTGCTACTACTCCTAATGTCACACTGCAGGGCAACTCTGGTGCTACTACTACTGCTGCTGCGGTCAATTCTAATGCTATTGCTCCCATTATTACTACTGCTACTACTAGTAGTCCAGTGCATGGCAAATACTACTAATATTACTACTGCTGCTGCTGCTGATTCTACTGCTACTACTTCTGCTAGTACTAGCAGTCCAGTGCATGGCAAATACTACTTCAATTATTACTACTGCTGCTACTGCTACTACTATCCATCCTACTAGCTCAGTGCATGGCAAATCTAGTACTAGTACTTCTATTGCTACTACTGCTACTACACCTAATGTCACACTGCAGGGCAACTCTGGTGCTACTACTACTGCTGCTGCGGTCAATTCTAATGCTGTTGCTCCCATTATTACTACTGCTACTACTAGTAGTCCAGTGCATGGCAAATACTACTACTATTACCACAACTGCTGCTACTACTACTGCTGCTGCTATTTCTACTACTACTACTAGTCCAGTGCATGGCAAACACTAGTGCTATTACTAATACTGCTGCTGCTGCTCCTCCTACTTCTACTATTACTGCTACTACTAGCAGTCCTTTGCATTGCAAATACTACTAGTATTACTACTGCTGCTGCTAGTACTGCTACTACAATGATCTATAATACTAACCCAGTGCATGGCAAATCTACTATTACTACTTCTATTGCGGCTACTGCTACTACTACTGCTAGACCAGTGCATGGCAGATACTACTACTATTACCACTATTGCTTCTACTTCTAGTACTGCTGCTTCTACTACGGCTGCTGCTTCTTCTACAGCTGCTGCTGCTACTACTACTCATCCTAGCCCTGTTCGTGGAAAATACTGCTACTATTACTACTACTGATGCTGCTGCTACTACTGCCACTACTAATACCAATACTACTCGACCAGTGCATGGTAAATCTACTACTACCCTTGCTAGTGCTGCGACTGCTCCTACTAGTAGCAGCCCAGTGAATAGCAAATACTACTACTATTACCACTACTGCTGCTGCTATTACTACTGCAGCTACTAGTAGTGCTGCTGCTGCTGCTGCTACTACTACTATCTCCGTGCATGGCAAATACTTCTACTATTACTACTACTGCTGCTGCTGCTGCTACTACTACTACTACTCCTGCTACTGATAGTAGTGCAGTGCATGGCAAGTACTACTACTGTTTCTACTACTGCTGCTGCCACTTTTATTGCTGTCACTACCACTACTGCTACTACTAGTACTCCAGTGTATGGCAAATACTGCTTCTATTACTACTACTGCTGCCGTTGCTGCTACTGCTACTACTACTGCTACAACTTGCACCCAGTAAATTGCAAACATTACAACTATTACTTCTACTGCTGCTGCTGCTTCTACTGATACTACTGCTACTGCTTCTACTTCTCCTGCTGCTGCTTCTACTACTACCACTGCTAGTCCCAGTGCAAGGTAAATAATACGATTATTACGACTACTGCTGCTTCTGCTAGTACTGCTGCTACTACTGCTACTACTGGTAGTCCAGTGCATGAAAAATACTATTACTACTACTGCTGCAGCTGCTGCTACTACTGCTGCTACTACTGCTACTACTAGTGATCCAGTGCATGGCAAATACAACAAATATTACTACTACTGATGTTGCCTCTACTACTGCTAATACTACTATCAATGCTACTAGCCAGTGCATGGCAAATATACTACTACTGCTGCTATTGCTGCTACTTCCACTACTACTACTGGCCCACTGCTGGGCAAATCATCTGCCACTTCTACTGCTGCTGCTGCTACAACTACTACTACTACTACTAGCCCATTGCATCTCAAATACTACTACTATTACCACTACTGCTGTTAGTCCTACTACTGCTGCTAGTCCTATTACAGCTGCTACTTGTACTATTACTATCCCAGTGCACGGAATGTACTACTAGTAAAGCGACTCCTACGTCTGCTTTTTCTACTACTGCTTCTGCTACTGCTACTACTAGTAGACCAGTGTGTGGCAAATACTACTACTATTACTACTACTGCTGCTGCTGCTACTACTGCTACTACTACTGCTATTACTAGTAGTCCAGGGAATGGCAAATACTACTACTACTATCACTACTACTGCTGCTGCTGCTACTACTACTGCTCCTTCTACTGCAACTACTAGTAGTCCAGCCCTTGGCAAATACTACTACTATGACTATGACTGCTGCTAATGCTACCACTGCTACTACTACTAATCCTGTCCGTGGCAAATGCTACTCTATTACTACTACTGCTGCAGCAGCGGCTACTGCTACTACTAATATCAATACTACGAGCCCAGTGCATGGCAAGTCTACCTCTACTGTTACTATTGCTGCTACTGCTACTACTACTTCTTACCCAGTGCATGGCAGATACTACTTCTATTACCACTGCTGCTGCTACCTCTACTGCTGCTGCTGCTATTACTATTACTACTTCTACTACTAGCACAGTGCGTGGCAAATTGTACTAGGATTACTACTACCGCTGCTGCTGTTGCTATGACTTCTAGTACTACTGCTACTACTAGTAATCCAGTGTGTCACAAATACTATTCCTACTACTACTGCTGCTGTTGCTACTACTACTATCAATACTACTAGCCCAGTTCATGGCCAATATACTACTACTACTGCTATAGCTGCTACTGCTACTACTACTAGTGGCCCACTGCAGGGCAAATCTGCTGCTACTCTTACTGCTGCTTATGCCACTTCTATTCCTGGTGCTACCTCTACTACTGCTGCTACTACTAGTAGTCTAGTGCATGGCAAATACTACTATTACTACTACTTCTGCTGCTGCTACTACTGCTACTACTAGTATCAATACTACTATCCCAGTGCATGGCAAATCTACTAGTACTACACCTATTAGTGCTAATGCTAATACTGCTACTTGCACACTGCAGGGCCAATCTGCTGCTACTACTACCGACGTTGCTGCTAATTCTACTTCTGCTGCTACCAATACAACTACTACTCCTAGTACCCCAGTGCATTTCAAATACTACCAATATTACCAGTACTGTTGCTACTACTACTGCTGCTGCTACTAGTACTATTACTAGCCCAGTCCATGCCAAATACTACGACTATTACCACTGCTGCTACTTCTGCTACTATTACTGCTCTTGCTCTTGTGACTACTTCTGCTACTACTACTGCTACCGCTTCTAATTCTACTGTTGCTGCTACTACTACTAGCCCAGGGCATGGCAAATACTATTACTATTATTACTACTGCTGCTGCTGCTACTGCTTCTACTAGTACTTCTATTACTTGTAGTCTAGTGCATGGGAAATACTACTTCTATTACTACTCCTGCTGCTGCTGCTACTACTGCTACTACTACTACCAATACTACTAGCTTAGTGCATGGGAAATCTGCTACTACTACTGCTGTATCTGCTACCGCTACTACTACTACTACTGGCCAGCTCCAGGGCAAATCTGCTGCTACTACTTCTGTTGCTGCTGCCACTTCTACTGCTCTTGCTACAACTACTACTACTGCTACTACTAGTAGTCCAGTGTATGGTAAATCCTAATACTACTAGTACTACTGCTGATGCAGCTTCTAGTGTTACTGCTACTACTGCTACTACTGCTAGTCCAGTGTATTGCAAATATTATTCTATTACTACTACTGCTGATGCTGCTACTACTGCTACTACTAATATCAATAGTACCAGCCAATTTCATGGCAAACCTACGACTACTCTTGCTATTGCTGCTGCTGCTACTACTACTGCTAACCCAGTGCATGGCAGATGCTACTACTATTACCACTACTGCTGCTGCTGCTGCTACTACTGCTGCTAATAGTAGTCCAGTGCGTTTCAAATACTACTAATATTACCACTACTGCCGCTGCTACTACTTCTACTACTACTATGAATATTACTAGCCCATTGCAAGGCAAATCTACTATTTCTACTTCTATTCCTAACACTTTTACTACTACTACTGGCCCAGTGCAGGGAAAATCTGCTGCTACTTCTAGTGCTGCCCCTGCCACTTCTATTGCTGCTGCTACAGCTACTACTATTACAACTATTGACTAGTGCATCAACAATACTACTACTATTAATATTACTGCTGCTTCTGGTGCTACTACTGCTACTACTATTTGTCCAGTAAATGGCAAATACTACTACTCTTACTACTGCTTCTGATGCTGTTACTACTGCTACTACTACCATCAATACTACTAGCCCAATCTATTACTCCTACTGCTATTGCTGCTTTTTGTCCTACTACTACTGCCAACTGCAGTGCAAGTTAGCTGCTACTACTACTGTTGCTGCTGTCACATCTACTGATGCTGATCCCACTACTACTACTACGACGACTAGTCCAGTGCATGGCAAATACTACTACAATTACCACTACTGGTTCTACTACAGCAGCTGCTATTTCTACTGCTGCTGCTACTACTAGCGTACTACTAGCCCAGTGCATGGCAAATGGTACTACTATTATTACTACTGCTGCTTCTGCTACTCCTACTGCTAGTACTAGCAGTCCAGTGCATTTAAAATTCTACTACTATTTCTATTACTGCTGCTGCTACTACTGATGCTCCTACTACTGCTACTACTAGTAATCCAGTGCATGGCAAATATTATTAATAGTAATACTGCTGCTGCTGCTACTACTACTATAAATACTACTAGCCCAGTGCATGTCAAATATACTACTAATACTGCTATTCCTGCTTCCGCTACTATTACTACTGGCCCACTGCAGGGCAAATCTTCTGCTACTACTACTGCTTCTGCTGTCCGTTCTACTGCTGCTGCTTCCACTACTACTACAACTTCTACTAGTAGCCCAGCGCATGGCCAATACTACTACTATGATGATTACTGCTGCTACTACTAGTACTGCTGATGCTAATTTGATTGCTGCTGCTACTACTACTACTATTAGTTCAGTGTATGTCAAATGCTAGTACTATTACTACTACCGCAGCTGCTGCTACTTCTGATACTACTTCTGCTACTACAGGTAGTGCAGTGAATGGCAAATACTATTAACACTACTGCTCAGGCTGCTGCTACTACTGCTACTACTACTGCTACTACTACTAGCACTGTTGCTGCTAATTCTACTGATGCTGCTGCTCTATGTGCTGCTACTACTACTACTAGTCAATGCATGGCAAATACTACTACTATTACTGCTTCTGCTGCTACTACTTCTGCTACTACTGCTACTATTAGTAGTCCAGTGTATATCAAATACTACTAGTATCACCACGACTGCTGCTACTACTTCGACTGCCGCTGCTACTTCTCCTGCTGCTCGTATTACTACAGCTACTACTAGCCCAGTGCGTGGTAAATACTACTACTATTACTACCACTGCTGCTTCTGCAGCTACTATTGCTACTACTACAAGTCCAGTGCATTGCAAACACATTGCTATTACTAGTAGTGCATTGCATTTAAAATACTACTATAATTACTACGTCTGCTGCTACTACTGTTACTACTAGTAGTACAGTGCATGGTAAATACAACTACAATTAATACTAATGCTGCTGCTGCTACCACTGCTACTACTAGTAGTAAAGTGCATGGCAAATACAACTAATATTACTACAACTGCTGTTGCTACTACTGCTACTACTAATATGAATACCACTAGGCCAGAGCATGGCAAATCTACTACTACAATTGCTATTGCTGCTACTGCTACTACTACTACTTACCCAGGGCGTGCCAAATACTACTACTGTTACCACTACTGCTGCTACTACTGCTGCTACTACTACTGCTACTCTTTCTAATTCTACTGCTTTTGCTACTACTACTACTACTACTATCCCAGGGCACGGCAAATAATACTACTATTATTACTACTGCTGCTGCTGCTGCTATTCTTGCTACTACTAGTATTAATACTACAGCCCAGTGCATGGCAAATCTACTAATACTACTGCTATTTCTGATTCTTCTACTACTACTGCTAGCCCACTGCAGGGCAAATCTGCTGCCACTAGTACTACTGCTGCCACTTCTACTGCTGCTGCTACCACTACTACTACTTCTACTAGCCTAGTTTATGGAAAATGCTACTACTATTACCACTACTGCTTCGACTACTACTAATGCGGCTACTACTACTGCTGCTGCTACTAATACCACTACTAGCCCAGTGCATGGTAATTACTAGTAGTGTAACTAGTAGTGCTGCTGCTGCTACTACTGCTACTACTTTTAGTACAGTGCATGGCAAATACTACTACTATAACCACAACTGCTAATACTACTACTACTGCTGCTGCTACTATTAATGCTGCTGCAGAAACTTCTACTCCTGCTTCTAAATCTACTAATTCTTCTACAATTCCAGTGCAAGGCAAATACTACTAATGTTACTACTACTGCTGCTATTGCTACGACTGCTACTACTAGTATCAATACAACTAACCTAGTGCATGGGAAATCCACTAGTACTACAACTGTTAGTGCTAATTCTAGTACTACTACTGGCCCACTGCAGGAAATATCTACTGCTACTATTACTGCTGCTGATGCCACTTCTATTGCTGATGCTACCTCTACTACTACTGTTACTGCTAGGAGTCCATTGCACGGCAAATCAACTACTACTAATTCTATTGCTGCTACTGCTACTACTACTACTTGCCCACTGCAGGGCAAATCTGGTGCTACTACTACTGCTGCTGTGGCCAAATCTACTGCCGCAACTTCCACTAAAATTACTACTAGCCCAGTGCATGGCAAATACTAATTCTATTACCACTACTGCTGCTACTTCTACTGCTGCTGCTGCTGCATCTACTTCTGCTGCTAGTACTACTATTACTGCTACTACCACGATCCTAGTGCATGGCAAATACTACTACTATTACCACAACTGCTGCTACTACTACTACTGCTGCTGCCACATCTACAGCTGCTGCTATTACTACTACTACTACTACCAGCACAGTGCATGTCACATAGTACTAGCATTACTACTACTGCTGCTGCTGCTATTACTTCTACTACTGCTGCTACTACTAGTAATCCAGTGCATCGCAAGTACTATTCATACTACTACGGTTGCTGTTGCTACTACTACTATCAATACTACTACACCAGTTCATGGCAAATATACTACTACTACTTCTATAGCTGCTACTGCTACTACTACTACTGGCCCACTGCAGGGCAAAACTTCTGCTACTACTATTGCTGCTGCTGGCACTTCTAATTCTGCTGCTACCACTACTACTATGACTTCTACTACTAGCCCAGCGCATGGGAAATACTACTACATTTACCACTACTGCTGCTACTACTACTACTGCTACTGCTGCTACTACTGCTAATATTAGTTCAGTGCATGGTAAATACCACTACTATTACTACTTCCGCTGCTGCTGCTACTACTACTGCTACTACAAGTAGTGCAGTGCCTGGCAAATAGTTTTACTACTACTGCTGCTGCTACTACTGCTACTACTACTGCTACTACTACTAGTACTCTTGCTGATAATTCTACTGCTGCTGCTGCTACATATACTGCTACTACTACTAGTACTATTGCTGATAATTCTACTGCTGCTGCTACAACTGCTACTAGTCCAGTGAATGGTAATACTACTGCTATTACTACTACTACTGCTTTAGCTGCTAGTACTGCTACTGCTAGTATTAATAACATTAGCACACTGTATGGCATGTCTATTAGTACTACACCTATTAGTGCTAATGCTATTACTACTACTGGCCCACTGCAGGTCAAAGCTTCTGCTACTTCTACTGCTGCTGCTGCCAGTTCTACTGCTGCTGCTACCACTACTACTACGACTACTACTAGCTCACTGCATGGCAAATACTACTACTACTACTGCTGCTACTACTGCTGCTGCAGCTGCTACTTCTACTGCTGCTGCTACTACTACTGCTTCTGCAGCTACTGGTACTGCTGCTGCTAATTCTACTACTACTACTAGTCCAGTGCATGGTAAATACTTTTACTATTAACACTACTGCTGCTGCTGCTACTACTGTTACTACTAAAATCAATACAACGTGCCCAGTGTATGGCAAATCTAGTACTAGTATTGCTATTTCTCCTATTGCTACTACTACTACTTACCCAGTGCTTGGCAGATACTACTACTATTACCACTACTGCTTCTGCTGCTGCTACTACTGCTACTACTACTGCTACTAATAGTAGTCCAGTGCATGGAAAGTACTACTCATATTACTACTGCTGCTGCTGCTGCTACTACTGTTACTACTAATATCAATACTGCTAACCCAGTGCATGGCAAATCTACTAGTACTACACCTATTAGTGCTAATGCTAATACTACTACTTGCACACTGTAGGGCAAATCTCCTCCTCCTCCTACTGATCTTGCTGCCAATTCAACTGCTGCTGCTACCAATACAACTACTACTACTACTACCACCTCAGTGGATTTCAAAGAGTACAAATATTACCACTACAGCTGCTGCTACTACTACTGCTGCTGCTACTAGTACAACTAGTAGCCCAGTCCGTGCCAAATACTACTACTATTACCACTACTGCTGCAACTACTGCTACTGCTGCTAGTACTACTACTTCTGCTACTACTGCTACTGCTTCAAATTTTGCTGCTGCTGCTACTACTTCTACTAACCCAGGGCATGGCAAAATAATACTACTGTTATTACTACTGGCGCAGCTGCTACTATTTCTACTACTGCTTCTACTACTTGTAGTCCAGTGTATTGCAAATATTTTTACTATTACTACTACTGCTGATGCTGCTACAACTGCTACTACTAATATCAATATTACTAGCGGAGTGCATGGCAAGTCTACTACTACTATTGCTATTGCTGCTAATGCTACTACTACTACTAACCCAGTGCATGGCCGATACTACTACTTATTACCACTTCTGCTGCTGCTGCTGCTACGACTGCTACTACTACTACTTCTACTAATAATAGTCCAGTTCATGGCAAATACTACTAATGTTACTACTACTTCTGCTGCTGCTACTACTACTACCAATACTACTAACCCAGTGCTTGCAAATCTACTAGTATTACACCTATTACTGCTAAGGCTAACACTACTATTTGCACACAGCGGGGCAAGTCTGCTGTTACTAGTACTGATATTCTGCCAATTCTACTGCTGCTGCTACCAATACAACTACTACTACTACTACTCCCACAGTGTATTTCAAACGCTACAAATATTACCACTACTGCTGCTACTTTTTACTACCGCTTCTACTAATACTGCTGCTGCTACTAGTACTACTACTAGCCCAGTCCATTCCAAGCACTACTACTATTATCACTATAGCTGCTACTAGTAGGGGTACTGCTGCTGTTACTATTACTGGTGATACTACTAATACTGCTGCTATTAGGACTCCTACTAGCCGAGTGCATGGCAAGTACTACTGCTATTACCACTTCTGCTGCTACCACCACTACTGCTGCTACAAATACTGCTGCTACTACTTTTGCTGCTGCTGCTGCTAGTACTACTACTATCACAGTGCATTTCAAATACTACAACTATTCCTATTCCTGCTGCTGCTGTTGCTACTACTACTACTATTACCGCTACGTCTAGTAGTCGAG
Source organism: Delphinapterus leucas (assembly GCF_059928025.1). NCBI lineage: Eukaryota > Metazoa > Chordata > Mammalia > Artiodactyla > Monodontidae > Delphinapterus > Delphinapterus leucas. Next base: position 2,046,572 of record NW_028322262.1, on the reverse strand, counting down.
CGCATGGCAAATACTACTACTATTACTACTGCTGCTGCTGCTGCTACTACTGCTACTACTTGTATCAATACTACTATCACAGTGCACAGTAAATCCCTACTACTACTCCTATTGCTTCTACTCTTACTACTACGACTGGCCCGGTGCAGTACATAACTGCTGTTACTACTACTGCTGCTGCTGCGTCTTCTACTATTGCTTCTACCACTACTACAATCCCAGTGCATCGTAAATAAAAATACTATTACCTCTACTGCTGCTACTACTACTGCTGCTGCTGCTACTTCTACTACTGCTGTTGTTACTACAACTACTACCTCCCCAGTGCGTGGCAAATACTACTACTATTACTACAACTGCTGTTGCTGCTACTACTTCTACTGCTACTACTAGTAGTGCAGTGCACGTCAAATACTACTACAATTACTAGACCTGCTGCTGCTGCTACTAGTGCTATTACTACTATCAATACTACTAGCTCAGTGCATGGCTAATCTACTACTACGACCGCTATGGCTGCTACCGCTACTACTACTACTACTGGCCAACTGCAGGGCAAATCTTCTTCCGCTACCACTGTTGCTGCCGGCCCTTTTTTGCTGTTGTTACCACCACTACTACTGCTACTATAGGAGTCCAGTGCATGGCAAATACTACTACTATGAGGACTGCTGCTGCTGCTAAAATGTTACTACTGCCGCTACTACTAGAACTGCAGTGCATTGTTATAACTAATAGTTTTACTACTACAGCTGATGCTGCTACTACTGTTACTACTAATATCAATATTACTAGACTAGTGCATTGCAAATCTACTACTACTATTGCAGTTCGCAGGGCTCGCGGGCCGCACGGATGGCACCCGTGTCCGCGGCCATGTCTGGGTCGCGTCAGGCCACCCCCGGAGCGTCTGGTGTGTCGCTGCCTTCCAGGGACGCCTTCTGGCCGCCTGGCCGGTCAGGCAGGCGGGGAGCGCCCCGTCAGACGCTTGCTGTGGTGGGAGGGGCCTGAGGAGGTGGGGCCTGCAGAGGTACCCGGCGTGGGCAGAGATAGCCGCCGCCGCGGACGACAAAAGGAGAATGCAGAGCGGGAGGCCAAATGCCTGTAGCACCCGGTATTCCCAGGAGGTCTCCCATTCCCGTACTAAACAGGCCCGACCCTTCTTAGCTTCCGCAATTGAGCCGAGATCACGCCCTCTGGGCTGGTTTGGAAATAGGTGGCTGCAGGGTCGCGGGCTGCCTCTTGAGGCGCAGCTTAGCAGGCGCTTGTGTCATACCACCAGTCCAGCGGCCCGCCCGATCCAGCAGAGTCCTGCCGCCTGCCTAGACAGGGAAACGGAGGTCTAGGCTACATGCAGGTGGCGGAGGTGTGGGCGACCAACCAGCCCAGGGCTGACGGGACCCAGCAAACTTTGCGGCGCTTCGCGCCCCACCCCAGATCACGCAGGCCGCATACAAAGACGTGGACACGGAGGCTACAGGGTCTGGGGCCCGCGGTCCCTTGGGCATCCCACCTGCCCGCCCACGCTGCGCCAGGCGCAGCCCAGATGCAGATGAGCCCGGCCGTCCTACCAGACAGAAGCTGGCCCGAAACCACTGGGAGCCACCATTGAGTTGGCAGGGCCCCTAGGATCAAGCAACGCCACCCTTGCCCCCACGCTGCAGTTCCGAGCTCAGTACCCCACCCCAAGTGGCCGGCAGCCCCGGGGAAGGTGGCCTCACCCACTGGAGCACAGCCCCTTCGCCGCCACCTGTCTGCCTGGCTGTCTCTCCACAGCTCCATATGGAAAATGCCACCCCTCTGCCTTTTCACTCTGGCCGGGGGCGAGAGCGGGATTGAGGGCGCAGGCCGCTTCCCCGGGGCTGCCGGCCACTTGGGGCGGGGTACTGAGTTTGGAACTGTGGCGTGGGGGCAGGGGTGGCGTTGCTGGGTCTCAGGGGCCGTGCCAACACAATGGTGGCTCCCAATGGTTTCGTGACAGCTTCTCTCGGTTAGGAGGGCCGGGCACGTCTGCGTCCGGGCTGCGACTAGCACAGCGTGGGCGGGCAGGTGGGATGCCCAAGGGACCGCGGGCCCCGGGCCCTGAAGCCTCCGGGGCCACATACTTGTGAGCGGCCTGCGAGATCTGGGGTGGGGCGCCAAGCGCCAAAAATTTGCTGGGTCCCGCCCGCCCTGGGCTGGATGGTCGCCAACATGCCCGCCACTCCCCTGTACCCTAGACCTCCGTTTCCCTGTCTAGACGGGCGGCGGGGCCCTGCCAGTTCGGGCGGGCCGCTGGGCTGGAGGTTAGACCAAAGTGCCTGCTCAGCTGCGCCTCAAGAGGCAGCCCGTGACCCTGCAGCCACCTACTGCCAAACCAGCCCAGAGGGGCGTGATCTCGGCTGGATCGCGGAAGCTAAGCAGGGTCGGGCCTGTTTGCTATTGCTGTTAGGGCTACTACTACTACTATCACAGTGCATGCCAAATACTACTACTATTACCAGTACTGCTGCTGCTACTACTGCTACTACTATTGCTACTAATAGTAGTCCAGTACATCGCAAATAATATTATAGTTACTACTACTACTGCTACTAGTATCAATATTAGTAGTCCAGTGTATGGCAAATCTACTAGTACTACACCTATTACTGCTAATGCGAATACTACTACTGGTCCACTGCAGGTCTAATATTCTGCTACTTCTACTTAGCCCGGGACTTCTACTGCTGCTGCTACCACTAATACTATTAGTACTACAACAAGCCCAGTGCATGGAAAATACTACTACTATTAACACTACTGCTGCTACTCCCACTACTGCTGCTACTCCTACTACTGCTGCTACTTGTACCCTTAGTAGCTCAGTGCATGGAGAATACTACTTGTATAACTACTCCTGTGTCTACTGTTTCTATTACTGCTACCACTGCAGCTACTACTAGTAGACCATTGCATGGCAAATACTACTACTATTACTACTGCTGCTGCTGATGATACTTCTGCTACTACTTCTGCTAGTACTAGTAGCCCAGTGCATGGCAAATACTACTTCTATTATTACTACTGCTGCTACTGCTACTACTATCCATCCTACTACCTCAGTGCATGGCAAATCTACTACTAGTACTTCTATTGCTACTACTGCTACTACTCCTAATGTCACACTGCAGGGCAACTCTGGTGCTACTACTACTGCTGCTGCGGTCAATTCTAATGCTGTTGCTCCCATTATTACTACTGCTACTACTAGTAGTCCAGTGCATGGCAAATACTACTACTATTACCACAACTGCTGCTACTACTACTGCTGCTGCTATTTCTACTACTACTACTAGTCCAGTGCATGGCAAACACTAGTGCTATTACTAATACTGCTGCTGCTGCTCCTCCTACTTCTACTATTACTGCTACTACTAGCAGTCCTTTGCATTGCAAATACTACTACTATTACTACTACTGCTGCTAGTACTGCTACTACAATGATCTATAATACTAACCCAGTGCATGGCAAATCTACTATTACTACTTCTATTGCGGCTACTGCTACTACTACTGCTAGACCAGTGCATGGCAGATACTACTACTATTAGCACTATTGCTTCTACTTCTAGTACTGCTGCTTCTACTACGGCTGCTGCTTCTTCTACAGCTGCTGCTGCTACTACTACTCATCCTAGCCCTGTTCGTGGAAAATACTGCTACTATTACTACTACTGATGCTGCTGCTACTACTGCCACTACTAATACCAATACTACTCGACCAGTGCATGGTAAATCTACTACTACCCTTGCTAGTGCTGCGACTGCTCCTACTAGTAGCAGCCCAGTGATTAGCAAATACTACTACTATTACCACTACTGCTGCTGCTATTACTACTGCAGCTACTAGTAGTGCTGCTGCTGCTGCTGCTACTACTACTATCTCCGTGCATGGCAAATACTTCTACTATTACTACTACTGCTGCTGCTGCTGCTACTACTACTACTACTACTCCTGCCACTGATAGTAGTGCAGTGCATGGCAAGTACTACTACTGTTTCTACTACTGCTGCTGCCACTTTTATTGCTGTCACTACCACTACTGCTACTACTAGTACTCCAGTGTATGGCAAATACTGCTTCTATTACTACTACTGCTGCCGTTGCTGCTACTGCTACTACTACTGCTACAACTTGCACCCAGTAAATTGCAAACATTACAACTATTACTTCTACTGCTGCTGCTGCTTCTACTGATACTACTGCTACTGCTTCTACTTCTCCTGCTGCTGCTTCTACTACTACCACTACTAGTCCCAGTGCAAGGTAAATAATACGATTATTACGACTACTGCTGCTTCTGCTAGTACTGCTGCTACTACTGCTACTACTGGTAGTCCAGTGCATGAAAAATACTCTTACTACTACTGCTGCAGCTGCTGCTACTACTGCTGCTACTACTGCTACTACTAGTGATCCAGTGCATGGCAAATACAACAAATATTACTACTACTGATGTTGCCTCTACTACTGCTAATACTACTATCAATGCTACTAGCCAGTGCATGGCAAATATACTACTACTGCTGCTATTGCTGCTACTTCCACTACTACTACTGGCCCACTGCTGGGCAACTCATCTGCCACTTCTACTGCTGCTGCTGCTACAACTACTACTACTACTACTACTACTACTAGCCCATTGCATCTCAAATACTACTACTATTACCACTACTGCTGTTAGTCCTACTACTGCTGCTAGTCCTATTACAGCTGCTACTTGTACTATTACTATCCCAGTGCATGGAATGTACTACTAGTAAAGCTACTCCTACGTCTGCTTTTTCTACTACTGCTTCTGCTACTGCTACTACTAGTAGACCAGTGTGTGGCAAATACTACTACTATTACTACTGCTGCTGCTGCTACTACTGCTATTACTAGTAGTCCAGGGAATGGCAAATACTACTACTATCACTACTACTGCTGCTGCTGCTACTACTACTGCTCCTTCTACTGCAACTACTAGTAGTCCAGCCCTTGGCAAATACTAATACTATGACTATGACTGCTGCTAATGCTACCACTGCTACTACTACTAATCCTGTCCGTGGCAAATGCTACTCTATTACTACTACTGCTGCAGCAGCGGCTACTGCTACTACTAATATCAATACTACGAGCCCAGTGCATGGCAAGTCTACCTCTACTGTTACTATTGCTGCTACTGCTACTACTACTTCTTACCCAGTGCATGGCAGATACTACTTCTATTACCACTGTTGCTGCTACCTCTACTGCTGCTGCAGCTACATCTACTGCTGCTGCTATTTCTATTACTACTTCTACTACTAGCACAGTGCGTGGCAAATAGTACTAGTATTACTACTACCGCTGCTGCTGTTGCTATGACTTCTAGTACTACTGCTATTACTAGTAATCCAGTGTGTCGCAAATACTATTCATACTACTACTGCTGCTGTTGCTACTACTACTATCAATACTACTAGCCCAGTGCATGGCCAATATACTACTACTACTGCTATAGCTGCTACTGCTACTACTACTAGTGGCCCAATGCAGGGCAAATCTGCTGCTACTCTTACTGCTGCTTATGCCACTTCTATTCTTGGTGCTACCTCTACTACTGCTGCTACTACTAGTAGTCTAGTGCATGGCAAATACTACTATTACTACTACTTCTGCTGCTGCTACTACTGCTACTACTAGTATCAATACTACTATCCCAGTGCATGGCAAATCTACTAGTACTACACCTATTAGTGCTAATGCTAATACTGCTACTTGCACACTGCAGGGCCAATCTGCTGCTACTACTACCGACGTTGCTGCTAATTCTACTTCTGCTGCTACCAATACAACTACTACTCCTAGTACCCCAGTGCATTTCAAATACTACCAATATTACCAGTACTGTTGCTACTACTACAGCTGCTGCTACTAGTACTATTACTAGCCCAGTCCATGCCAAATACTACTACTATTACCACTGCTGCTACTTCTGCTACTATTACTGCTGTTGCTCTTACGACTACTTCTGCTACTACTACTGCTAACGCTTCTAATTCTACTGTTGCTGCTACTACTACTATTACGACTGCTACTAGCCCAGGGCATGGCAAATAATACTACTATTATTACTACTGCTGCTGCTGCTGCTACTTCTACTAGTACTTCTATTACTTGTAGTCTAGTGCATGGGGAATACTACTTCTATTACTACTCCTGCTGCTGCTGCTAATACTGCTACTACTACTACCAATACTACTAGCTTAGTGCATGGGAAATCTGCTACTACTACTGCTGTATCTGCTACCACTACTACTACTACTACTGGCCAGCTCCAGGGTAAATCTGCTGCTACTACTTCTGTTGCTGCTGCCACTTCTACTGCTGTTGCTACAACTAATACTACTGCTACTACTAGTAGTCCAGTGTATGGTAAATCCTAATACTACTAGTACTACTGCTGATGCAGCTTCTAGTGTTACTGCTACTACTGCTACTACTGCTAGTCCAGTGTATTGCAAATATTATTCTATTACTACTACTGCTGATGCTGCTACTACTGCTACTACTAATATCAATAGTACCAGCCAATTTCATGGCAAACCTACTACTACTATTGCTATTGCTGCTGCTGCTACTACTACTGCTAACCCAGTGCATGGCAGATGCTACTACTATTACCACTACTGCTGCTGCTGCTGCTACTACTGCTGCTAATAGTAGTCCAGTGCGTGGCAAATACTACTAATATTACTACTACTGCCGCTGCTACTACTTCTACTTCTACTATGAATATTACTAGCCCATTGCAAGGCAAATCTACTATTTCTACTTCTATTCCTAACACTTTTACTACTACTACTGGCCCAGTGCAGGGAAAATCTGCTGCTACTTCTAGTGCTGCCCCTGCCACTTCTATTGCTGCTGCTACAGCTACTACTATTACAACTATTGACTAGTGCATCAACAATACTACTACTATTAATATTACTGCTGCTTCTGGTGCTACTACTGCTACTACTATTTGTCCAGTAAATGGCAAATACTACTACTCTTACTACTACTTCTGATGCTGTTACTACTGCTACTACTACCATGAATACTACTAGCCCAATCTATTACTCCTACTGCTATTGCTGCTTCTTGTCCTACTACTACTGCCAACTGCAGTGCAAGTTAGCTGCTACTACTACTGTTGCTGCTGTCACATCTACTGATGCTGATCCCACTACTACTACTACGACGACTAGTCCAGGGCATGGCAAATACTACTACAATTACCACTACTGGTTCTACTACAGCAGCTGCTATTTCTACTGCTGCTGCTACTACTAGTGTACTACCAGCCCAGTGCATGGCAAATGGTACTACTATTATTACTACTGCTGCTTCTGCTACTACTACTGCTAGTACTAGCAGTCCAGTGCATTTAAAATTCTACTACTATTTCTATTACTGCTGCTGCTACTACTGATGCTCCTACTACTGCTACTACTAGTAATCCAGTGCATGGCAAATATTATTAATAGTAATACTGCTGCTGCTGCTACTACTACTATAAATACTACTAGCCCAGTGCATGTCAAATATACTACTAATACTGCTATTCCTGCTTCCGCTACTATTACTACTGGCCCACTGCAGGGCAAATCTTCTGCTACTACTACTGCTTCTGCTGTCCGTTCTACTGCTGCTGCTTCCACTACTACTACAACTTCTACTAGTAGCCCAGCGCATGGCCAATACTACTACTATGATGATTACTGCTGCTACTACTAGTACTGCTGATGCTAATTTGATTGCTGCTGCTACTACTACTACTATTAGTTCAGTGTATGTCAAATGCTAGTACTATTACTACTACCGCAGCTGCTGCTACTTCTGATACTACTTCTGCTACTACAGGTAGTGCAGTGAATGGCAAATACTATTAACACTACTGCTCAGGCTGCTGCTACTACTGCTACTACTACTGCTACTACTACTAGCACTGTTGCTGCTAATTCTACTGATGCTGCTGCTCTATGTGCTGCTACTACTACTACTAGTCAATGCATGGCAAATACTACTACTATTACTGCTTCTGCTGCTACTACTTCTGCTACTACTGCTACTATTAGTAGTCCAGTGTATATCAAATACTACTAGTATCACCACGACTGCTGCTACTACTTCGACTGCCGCTGCTACTTCTCCTGCTGCTCGTATTACTACAGCTACTACTAGCCCAGTGCGTGGTAAATACTACTACTATTACTACCACTGCTGCTTCTGCAGCTACTATTGCTACTACTACAAGTCCAGTGCATTGCAAACACATTGCTATTACTAGTAGTGCATTGCATTTAAAATACTACTATAATTACTACGTCTGCTGCTACTACTGTTACTACTAGTAGTACAGTGCATGGTAAATACAACTACAATTAATACTAATGCTGCTGCTGCTACCACTGCTACTACTAGTAGTAAAGTGCATGGCAAATACAACTAATATTACTACAACTGCTGTTGCTACTACTGCTACTACTAATATGAATACCACTAGGCCAGAGCATGGCAAATCTACTACTACAATTGCTATTGCTGCTACTGCTACTACTACTACTTACCCAGGGCGTGCCAAATACTACTACTGTTACCACTACTGCTGCTACTACTGCTGCTACTACTACTGCTACTCTTTCTAATTCTACTGCTTTTGCTACTACTACTACTACTACTATCCCAGGGCACGGCAAATAATACTACTATTATTACTACTGCTGCTGCTGCTGCTATTCTTGCTACTACTAGTATTAATACTACAGCCCAGTGCATGGCAAATCTACTAATACTACTGCTATTTCTGATTCTTCTACTACTACTGCTAGCCCACTGCAGGGCAAATCTGCTGCCACTAGTACTACTGCTGCCACTTCTACTGCTGCTGCGACCACTACTACTACTTCTACTAGCCTAGTTTATGGAAAATGCTACTACTATTACCACTACTGCTTCGACTACTACTAATGCGGCTACTACTACTGCTGCTGCTACTAATACCACTACTAGCCCAGTGCATGGTAATTACTAGTAGTGTAACTAGTAGTGCTGCTGCTGCTACTACTGCTACTACTTTTAGTACAGTGCATGGCAAATACTACTACTATAACCACAACTGCTAATACTACTACTACTGCTGCTGCTACTATTAATGCTGCTGCAGAAACTTCTACTCCTGCTTCTAAATCTACTAATTCTTCTACAATTCCAGTGCAAGGCAAATACTACTAATGTTACTACTACTGCTGCTATTGCTACGACTGCTACTACTAGTATCAATACAACTAACCTAGTGCATGGGAAATCCACTAGTACTACAACTGTTAGTGCTAATTCTAGTACTACTACTGGCCCACTGCAGGAAATATCTACTGCTACTATTACTGCTGCTGATGCCACTTCTATTGCTGATGCTACCTCTACTACTACTGTTACTGCTAGGAGTCCATTGCACGGCAAATCAACTACTACTAATTCTATTGCTGCTACTGCTACTACTACTACTTGCCCACTGCAGGGCAAATCTGGTGCTACTACTACTGCTGCTGTGGCCAATTCTACTGCCGCAACTTCCACTAAAATTACTACTAGCCCAGTGCATGGCAAATACTAATTCTATTACCACTACTGCTGCTACTTCTACTGCTGCTGCTGCTGCATCTACTTCTGCTGCTAGTACTACTATTACTGCTACTACCACGATCCTAGTGCATGGCAAATACTACTACTATTACCACAACTGCTGCTACTACTACTACTGCTGCTGCCACATCTACAGCTGCTGCTATTACTACTACTACTACTACCAGCACAGTGCATGTCACATAGTACTAGCATTACTACTACTGCTGCTGCTGCTATTACTTCTACTACTGCTGCTACTACTAGTAATCCAGTGCATCGCAAGTACTATTCATACTACTACGGTTGCTGTTGCTACTACTACTATCAATACTACTACACCAGTTCATGGCAAATATACTACTACTACTTCTATAGCTGCTACTGCTACTACTACTACTGGCCCACTGCAGGGCAAAACTTCTGCTACTACTATTGCTGCTGCTGGCACTTCTAATTCTGCTGCTACCACTACTACTATGACTTCTACTACTAGCCCAGCGCATGGGAAATACTACTACATTTACCACTACTGCTGCTACTACTACTACTGCTGCTGCTGCTACTACTGCTAATATTAGTTCAGTGCATGGTAAATACCACTACTATTACTACTTCCGCTGCTGCTGCTACTACTACTGCTACTACAAGTAGTGCAGTGCCTGGCAAATAGTTTTACTACTACTGCTGCTGCTACTACTGCTACTACTACTGCTACTACTACTAGTACTCTTGCTGATAATTCTACTGCTGCTGCTGCTACATATACTGCTACTACTACTAGTACTATTGCTGATAATTCTACTGCTGCTGCTACAACTGCTACTAGTCCAGTGAATGGTAATACTACTGCTATTACTACTACTACTGCTTTAGCTGCTAGTACTGCTACTGCTAGTATTAATAACATTAGCACACTGTATGGCATGTCTATTAGTACTACACCTATTAGTGCTAATGCTATTACTACTACTGGCCCACTGCAGGTCAAAGCTTCTGCTACTTCTACTGCTGCTGCTGCCAGTTCTACTGCTGCTGCTACCACTACTACTACGACTACTACTAGCTCACTGCATGGCAAATACTACTACTACTACTGCTGCTACTACTGCTGCTGCAGCTGCTACTTCTACTGCTGCTGCTACTACTACTGCTTCTGCAGCTACTGGTACTGCTGCTGCTAATTCTACTACTACTACTAGTCCAGTGCATGGTAAATACTTTTACTATTAACACTACTGCTGCTGCTGCTACTACTGTTACTACTAAAATCAATACAACGTGCCCAGTGTATGGCAAATCTAGTACTAGTATTGCTATTTCTCCTATTGCTACTACTACTACTTACCCAGTGCTTGGCAGATACTACTACTATTACCACTACTGCTTCTGCTGCTGCTACTACTGCTACTACTACTGCTACTAATAGTAGTCCAGTGCATGGAAAGTACTACTCATATTACTACTGCTGCTGCTGCTGCTACTACTGTTACTACTAATATCAATACTGCTAACCCAGTGCATGGCAAATCTACTAGTACTACACCTATTAGTGCTAATGCTAATACTACTACTTGCACACTGTAGGGCAAATCTCCTCCTCCTCCTACTGATCTTGCTGCCAATTCAACTGCTGCTGCTACCAATACAACTACTACTACTACTACCACCTCAGTGGATTTCAAAGAGTACAAATATTACCACTACAGCTGCTGCTACTACTACTGCTGCTGCTGATACTACTGCTACTACTACCATCAATACTACTAGCTCAGTGCATGGCAAATCTACTACTACTACTGCTATTGCTGCTACTTCCACTCCTACTACTGGCCCACTGCCAGGCAAATCTTCTACCACTTCTACTGCTGGTGCGACCACTAGTACTACTACAAATACTAGCCTATTGCATTGCAAATACTACTACTATTAACACTACTGCTGCTACTCCCACTACTGCTGCTACTCCTACTACTGCTGCTACTTGTACCCTTAGTAGCTCAGTGCATGGAGAATACTACTTGTATAACTACTCCTGTGTCTACTGTTTCTATTACTGCTACCACTGCAGCTACTACTAGTAGACCATTGCATGGCAAATACTACTACTATTACTACTGCTGCTGCTGCTGATTCTACTGCTACTACTTCTGCTAGTACTAGCAGTCCAGTGCATGGCAAATACTACTTCTATTATTACTACTGCTGCTACTGCTACTACTATCCATCCTACTAGCTCAGTGCATGGCAAATCTACTACTAGTACTTCTATTGCTACTACTGCTACTACTCCTAATGTCACACTGCAGGGCAACTCTGGTGCTACTACTACTGCTGCTGCGGTCAATTCTAATGCTGTTGCTCCCATTATTACTACTGCTACTACTAGTAGTCCAGTGCATGGCAAATACTACTAATATTACTACTGCTGCTGCTGCTGATTCTACTGCTACTACTTCTGCTAGTACTAGCAGTCCAGTGCATGGCAAATACTACTTCAATTATTACTACTGCTGCTACTGCTACTACTATCCATCCTACTAGCTCAGTGCATGGCAAATCTAGTACTAGTACTTCTATTGCTACTACTGCTACTACACCTAATGTCACACTGCAGGGCAACTCTGGTGCTACTACTACTGCTGCTGCGGTCAATTCTAATGCTGTTGCTCCCATTATTACTACTGCTACTACTAGTAGTCCAGTGCATGGCAAATACTACTACTATTACCACAACTGCTGCTACTACTACTGCTGCTGCTATTTCTACTACTACTACTAGTCCAGTGCATGGCAAACACTAGTGCTATTACTAATACTGCTGCTGCTGCTCCTCCTACTTCTACTATTACTGCTACTACTAGCAGTCCTTTGCATTGCAAATACTACTAGTATTACTACTGCTGCTGCTAGTACTGCTACTACAATGATCTATAATACTAACCCAGTGCATGGCAAATCTACTATTACTACTTCTATTGCGGCTACTGCTACTACTACTGCTAGACCAGTGCATGGCAGATACTACTACTATTACCACTATTGCTTCTACTTCTAGTACTGCTGCTTCTACTACGGCTGCTGCTTCTTCTACAGCTGCTGCTGCTACTACTACTCATCCTAGCCCTGTTCGTGGAAAATACTGCTACTATTACTACTACTGATGCTGCTGCTACTACTGCCACTACTAATACCAATACTACTCGACCAGTGCATGGTAAATCTACTACTACCCTTGCTAGTGCTGCGACTGCTCCTACTAGTAGCAGCCCAGTGAATAGCAAATACTACTACTATTACCACTACTGCTGCTGCTATTACTACTGCAGCTACTAGTAGTGCTGCTGCTGCTGCTGCTACTACTACTATCTCCGTGCATGGCAAATACTTCTACTATTACTACTACTGCTGCTGCTGCTGCTACTACTACTACTACTCCTGCTACTGATAGTAGTGCAGTGCATGGCAAGTACTACTACTGTTTCTACTACTGCTGCTGCCACTTTTATTGCTGTCACTACCACTACTGCTACTACTAGTACTCCAGTGTATGGCAAATACTGCTTCTATTACTACTACTGCTGCCGTTGCTGCTACTGCTACTACTACTGCTACAACTTGCACCCAGTAAATTGCAAACATTACAACTATTACTTCTACTGCTGCTGCTGCTTCTACTGATACTACTGCTACTGCTTCTACTTCTCCTGCTGCTGCTTCTACTACTACCACTGCTAGTCCCAGTGCAAGGTAAATAATACGATTATTACGACTACTGCTGCTTCTGCTAGTACTGCTGCTACTACTGCTACTACTGGTAGTCCAGTGCATGAAAAATACTATTACTACTACTGCTGCAGCTGCTGCTACTACTGCTGCTACTACTGCTACTACTAGTGATCCAGTGCATGGCAAATACAACAAATATTACTACTACTGATGTTGCCTCTACTACTGCTAATACTACTATCAATGCTACTAGCCAGTGCATGGCAAATATACTACTACTGCTGCTATTGCTGCTACTTCCACTACTACTACTGGCCCACTGCTGGGCAAATCATCTGCCACTTCTACTGCTGCTGCTGCTACAACTACTACTACTACTACTAGCCCATTGCATCTCAAATACTACTACTATTACCACTACTGCTGTTAGTCCTACTACTGCTGCTAGTCCTATTACAGCTGCTACTTGTACTATTACTATCCCAGTGCACGGAATGTACTACTAGTAAAGCGACTCCTACGTCTGCTTTTTCTACTACTGCTTCTGCTACTGCTACTACTAGTAGACCAGTGTGTGGCAAATACTACTACTATTACTACTACTGCTGCTGCTGCTACTACTGCTACTACTACTGCTATTACTAGTAGTCCAGGGAATGGCAAATACTACTACTACTATCACTACTACTGCTGCTGCTGCTACTACTACTGCTCCTTCTACTGCAACTACTAGTAGTCCAGCCCTTGGCAAATACTACTACTATGACTATGACTGCTGCTAATGCTACCACTGCTACTACTACTAATCCTGTCCGTGGCAAATGCTACTCTATTACTACTACTGCTGCAGCAGCGGCTACTGCTACTACTAATATCAATACTACGAGCCCAGTGCATGGCAAGTCTACCTCTACTGTTACTATTGCTGCTACTGCTACTACTACTTCTTACCCAGTGCATGGCAGATACTACTTCTATTACCACTGCTGCTGCTACCTCTACTGCTGCTGCTGCTATTACTATTACTACTTCTACTACTAGCACAGTGCGTGGCAAATTGTACTAGGATTACTACTACCGCTGCTGCTGTTGCTATGACTTCTAGTACTACTGCTACTACTAGTAATCCAGTGTGTCACAAATACTATTCCTACTACTACTGCTGCTGTTGCTACTACTACTATCAATACTACTAGCCCAGTGCATGGCCAATATACTACTACTACTGCTATAGCTGCTACTGCTACTACTACTAGTGGCCCACTGCAGGGCAAATCTGCTGCTACTCTTACTGCTGCTTATGCCACTTCTATTCCTGGTGCTACCTCTACTACTGCTGCTACTACTAGTAGTCTAGTGCATGGCAAATACTACTATTACTACTACTTCTGCTGCTGCTACTACTGCTACTACTAGTATCAATACTACTATCCCAGTGCATGGCAAATCTACTAGTACTACACCTATTAGTGCTAATGCTAATACTGCTACTTGCACACTGCAGGGCCAATCTGCTGCTACTACTACCGACGTTGCTGCTAATTCTACTTCTGCTGCTACCAATACAACTACTACTCCTAGTACCCCAGTGCATTTCAAATACTACCAATATTACCAGTACTGTTGCTACTACTACTGCTGCTGCTACTAGTACTATTACTAGCCCAGTCCATGCCAAATACTACGACTATTACCACTGCTGCTACTTCTGCTACTATTACTGCTCTTGCTCTTGTGACTACTTCTGCTACTACTACTGCTACCGCTTCTAATTCTACTGTTGCTGCTACTACTACTAGCCCAGGGCATGGCAAATACTATTACTATTATTACTACTGCTGCTGCTGCTACTGCTTCTACTAGTACTTCTATTACTTGTAGTCTAGTGCATGGGAAATACTACTTCTATTACTACTCCTGCTGCTGCTGCTACTACTGCTACTACTACTACCAATACTACTAGCTTAGTGCATGGGAAATCTGCTACTACTACTGCTGTATCTGCTACCGCTACTACTACTACTACTGGCCAGCTCCAGGGCAAATCTGCTGCTACTACTTCTGTTGCTGCTGCCACTTCTACTGCTCTTGCTACAACTACTACTACTGCTACTACTAGTAGTCCAGTGTATGGTAAATCCTAATACTACTAGTACTACTGCTGATGCAGCTTCTAGTGTTACTGCTACTACTGCTACTACTGCTAGTCCAGTGTATTGCAAATATTATTCTATTACTACTACTGCTGATGCTGCTACTACTGCTACTACTAATATCAATAGTACCAGCCAATTTCATGGCAAACCTACGACTACTCTTGCTATTGCTGCTGCTGCTACTACTACTGCTAACCCAGTGCATGGCAGATGCTACTACTATTACCACTACTGCTGCTGCTGCTGCTACTACTGCTGCTAATAGTAGTCCAGTGCGTTTCAAATACTACTAATATTACCACTACTGCCGCTGCTACTACTTCTACTACTACTATGAATATTACTAGCCCATTGCAAGGCAAATCTACTATTTCTACTTCTATTCCTAACACTTTTACTACTACTACTGGCCCAGTGCAGGGAAAATCTGCTGCTACTTCTAGTGCTGCCCCTGCCACTTCTATTGCTGCTGCTACAGCTACTACTATTACAACTATTGACTAGTGCATCAACAATACTACTACTATTAATATTACTGCTGCTTCTGGTGCTACTACTGCTACTACTATTTGTCCAGTAAATGGCAAATACTACTACTCTTACTACTGCTTCTGATGCTGTTACTACTGCTACTACTACCATCAATACTACTAGCCCAATCTATTACTCCTACTGCTATTGCTGCTTTTTGTCCTACTACTACTGCCAACTGCAGTGCAAGTTAGCTGCTACTACTACTGTTGCTGCTGTCACATCTACTGATGCTGATCCCACTACTACTACTACGACGACTAGTCCAGTGCATGGCAAATACTACTACAATTACCACTACTGGTTCTACTACAGCAGCTGCTATTTCTACTGCTGCTGCTACTACTAGCGTACTACTAGCCCAGTGCATGGCAAATGGTACTACTATTATTACTACTGCTGCTTCTGCTACTCCTACTGCTAGTACTAGCAGTCCAGTGCATTTAAAATTCTACTACTATTTCTATTACTGCTGCTGCTACTACTGATGCTCCTACTACTGCTACTACTAGTAATCCAGTGCATGGCAAATATTATTAATAGTAATACTGCTGCTGCTGCTACTACTACTATAAATACTACTAGCCCAGTGCATGTCAAATATACTACTAATACTGCTATTCCTGCTTCCGCTACTATTACTACTGGCCCACTGCAGGGCAAATCTTCTGCTACTACTACTGCTTCTGCTGTCCGTTCTACTGCTGCTGCTTCCACTACTACTACAACTTCTACTAGTAGCCCAGCGCATGGCCAATACTACTACTATGATGATTACTGCTGCTACTACTAGTACTGCTGATGCTAATTTGATTGCTGCTGCTACTACTACTACTATTAGTTCAGTGTATGTCAAATGCTAGTACTATTACTACTACCGCAGCTGCTGCTACTTCTGATACTACTTCTGCTACTACAGGTAGTGCAGTGAATGGCAAATACTATTAACACTACTGCTCAGGCTGCTGCTACTACTGCTACTACTACTGCTACTACTACTAGCACTGTTGCTGCTAATTCTACTGATGCTGCTGCTCTATGTGCTGCTACTACTACTACTAGTCAATGCATGGCAAATACTACTACTATTACTGCTTCTGCTGCTACTACTTCTGCTACTACTGCTACTATTAGTAGTCCAGTGTATATCAAATACTACTAGTATCACCACGACTGCTGCTACTACTTCGACTGCCGCTGCTACTTCTCCTGCTGCTCGTATTACTACAGCTACTACTAGCCCAGTGCGTGGTAAATACTACTACTATTACTACCACTGCTGCTTCTGCAGCTACTATTGCTACTACTACAAGTCCAGTGCATTGCAAACACATTGCTATTACTAGTAGTGCATTGCATTTAAAATACTACTATAATTACTACGTCTGCTGCTACTACTGTTACTACTAGTAGTACAGTGCATGGTAAATACAACTACAATTAATACTAATGCTGCTGCTGCTACCACTGCTACTACTAGTAGTAAAGTGCATGGCAAATACAACTAATATTACTACAACTGCTGTTGCTACTACTGCTACTACTAATATGAATACCACTAGGCCAGAGCATGGCAAATCTACTACTACAATTGCTATTGCTGCTACTGCTACTACTACTACTTACCCAGGGCGTGCCAAATACTACTACTGTTACCACTACTGCTGCTACTACTGCTGCTACTACTACTGCTACTCTTTCTAATTCTACTGCTTTTGCTACTACTACTACTACTACTATCCCAGGGCACGGCAAATAATACTACTATTATTACTACTGCTGCTGCTGCTGCTATTCTTGCTACTACTAGTATTAATACTACAGCCCAGTGCATGGCAAATCTACTAATACTACTGCTATTTCTGATTCTTCTACTACTACTGCTAGCCCACTGCAGGGCAAATCTGCTGCCACTAGTACTACTGCTGCCACTTCTACTGCTGCTGCTACCACTACTACTACTTCTACTAGCCTAGTTTATGGAAAATGCTACTACTATTACCACTACTGCTTCGACTACTACTAATGCGGCTACTACTACTGCTGCTGCTACTAATACCACTACTAGCCCAGTGCATGGTAATTACTAGTAGTGTAACTAGTAGTGCTGCTGCTGCTACTACTGCTACTACTTTTAGTACAGTGCATGGCAAATACTACTACTATAACCACAACTGCTAATACTACTACTACTGCTGCTGCTACTATTAATGCTGCTGCAGAAACTTCTACTCCTGCTTCTAAATCTACTAATTCTTCTACAATTCCAGTGCAAGGCAAATACTACTAATGTTACTACTACTGCTGCTATTGCTACGACTGCTACTACTAGTATCAATACAACTAACCTAGTGCATGGGAAATCCACTAGTACTACAACTGTTAGTGCTAATTCTAGTACTACTACTGGCCCACTGCAGGAAATATCTACTGCTACTATTACTGCTGCTGATGCCACTTCTATTGCTGATGCTACCTCTACTACTACTGTTACTGCTAGGAGTCCATTGCACGGCAAATCAACTACTACTAATTCTATTGCTGCTACTGCTACTACTACTACTTGCCCACTGCAGGGCAAATCTGGTGCTACTACTACTGCTGCTGTGGCCAATTCTACTGCCGCAACTTCCACTAAAATTACTACTAGCCCAGTGCATGGCAAATACTAATTCTATTACCACTACTGCTGCTACTTCTACTGCTGCTGCTGCTGCATCTACTTCTGCTGCTAGTACTACTATTACTGCTACTACCACGATCCTAGTGCATGGCAAATACTACTACTATTACCACAACTGCTGCTACTACTACTACTGCTGCTGCCACATCTACAGCTGCTGCTATTACTACTACTACTACTACCAGCACAGTGCATGTCACATAGTACTAGCATTACTACTACTGCTGCTGCTGCTATTACTTCTACTACTGCTGCTACTACTAGTAATCCAGTGCATCGCAAGTACTATTCATACTACTACGGTTGCTGTTGCTACTACTACTATCAATACTACTACACCAGTTCATGGCAAATATACTACTACTACTTCTATAGCTGCTACTGCTACTACTACTACTGGCCCACTGCAGGGCAAAACTTCTGCTACTACTATTGCTGCTGCTGGCACTTCTAATTCTGCTGCTACCACTACTACTATGACTTCTACTACTAGCCCAGCGCATGGGAAATACTACTACATTTACCACTACTGCTGCTACTACTACTACTGCTGCTGCTGCTACTACTGCTAATATTAGTTCAGTGCATGGTAAATACCACTACTATTACTACTTCCGCTGCTGCTGCTACTACTACTGCTACTACAAGTAGTGCAGTGCCTGGCAAATAGTTTTACTACTACTGCTGCTGCTACTACTGCTACTACTACTGCTACTACTACTAGTACTCTTGCTGATAATTCTACTGCTGCTGCTGCTACATATACTGCTACTACTACTAGTACTATTGCTGATAATTCTACTGCTGCTGCTACAACTGCTACTAGTCCAGTGAATGGTAATACTACTGCTATTACTACTACTACTGCTTTAGCTGCTAGTACTGCTACTGCTAGTATTAATAACATTAGCACACTGTATGGCATGTCTATTAGTACTACACCTATTAGTGCTAATGCTATTACTACTACTGGCCCACTGCAGGTCAAAGCTTCTGCTACTTCTACTGCTGCTGCTGCCAGTTCTACTGCTGCTGCTACCACTACTACTACGACTACTACTAGCTCACTGCATGGCAAATACTACTACTACTACTGCTGCTACTACTGCTGCTGCAGCTGCTACTTCTACTGCTGCTGCTACTACTACTGCTTCTGCAGCTACTGGTACTGCTGCTGCTAATTCTACTACTACTACTAGTCCAGTGCATGGTAAATACTTTTACTATTAACACTACTGCTGCTGCTGCTACTACTGTTACTACTAAAATCAATACAACGTGCCCAGTGTATGGCAAATCTAGTACTAGTATTGCTATTTCTCCTATTGCTACTACTACTACTTACCCAGTGCTTGGCAGATACTACTACTATTACCACTACTGCTTCTGCTGCTGCTACTACTGCTACTACTACTGCTACTAATAGTAGTCCAGTGCATGGAAAGTACTACTCATATTACTACTGCTGCTGCTGCTGCTACTACTGTTACTACTAATATCAATACTGCTAACCCAGTGCATGGCAAATCTACTAGTACTACACCTATTAGTGCTAATGCTAATACTACTACTTGCACACTGTAGGGCAAATCTCCTCCTCCTCCTACTGATCTTGCTGCCAATTCAACTGCTGCTGCTACCAATACAACTACTACTACTACTACCACCTCAGTGGATTTCAAAGAGTACAAATATTACCACTACAGCTGCTGCTACTACTACTGCTGCTGCTGATACTACTGCTACTACTACCATCAATACTACTAGCTCAGTGCATGGCAAATCTACTACTACTACTGCTATTGCTGCTACTTCCACTCCTACTACTGGCCCACTGCCAGGCAAATCTTCTACCACTTCTACTGCTGGTGCGACCACTAGTACTACTACAAATACTAGCCTATTGCATTGCAAATACTACTACTATTAACACTACTGCTGCTACTCCCACTACTGCTGCTACTCCTACTACTGCTGCTACTTGTACCCTTAGTAGCTCAGTGCATGGAGAATACTACTTGTATAACTACTCCTGTGTCTACTGTTTCTATTACTGCTACCACTGCAGCTACTACTAGTAGACCATTGCATGGCAAATACTACTACTATTACTACTGCTGCTGCTGCTGATTCTACTGCTACTACTTCTGCTAGTACTAGCAGTCCAGTGCATGGCAAATACTACTTCTATTATTACTACTGCTGCTACTGCTACTACTATCCATCCTACTAGCTCAGTGCATGGCAAATCTACTACTAGTACTTCTATTGCTACTACTGCTACTACTCCTAATGTCACACTGCAGGGCAACTCTGGTGCTACTACTACTGCTGCTGCGGTCAATTCTAATGCTGTTGCTCCCATTATTACTACTGCTACTACTAGTAGTCCAGTGCATGGCAAATACTACTACTATTACCACAACTGCTGCTACTACTACTGCTGCTGCTATTTCTACTACTACTACTAGTCCAGTGCATGGCAAACACTAGTGCTATTACTAATACTGCTGCTGCTGCTCCTCCTACTTCTACTATTACTGCTACTACTAGCAGTCCTTTGCATTGCAAATACTACTAGTATTACTACTGCTGCTGCTAGTACTGCTACTACAATGATCTATAATACTAACCCAGTGCATGGCAAATCTACTATTACTACTTCTATTGCGGCTACTGCTACTACTACTGCTAGACCAGTGCATGGCAGATACTACTACTATTACCACTATTGCTTCTACTTCTAGTACTGCTGCTTCTACTACGGCTGCTGCTTCTTCTACAGCTGCTGCTGCTACTACTACTCATCCTAGCCCTGTTCGTGGAAAATACTGCTACTATTACTACTACTGATGCTGCTGCTACTACTGCCACTACTAATACCAATACTACTCGACCAGTGCATGGTAAATCTACTACTACTCTTGCTAGTGCTCTGACTGCTCCTACTAGTAGCAGCCCAGTGAATAGCAAATACTACTACTATTACCACTACTGCTGCTGCTATTACTACTGCAGCAACTAGTAGTGCTGCTGCTGCTGCTGCTACAACTACTATCTCCGTGCATGGCAAATACTTCTACTATTACTACTAGTGCTGCTGCTGCTGCTACTACTACTACTCCTGCTACTGATAGTAGTGCAGTGCATGGCAAGTACTACTACTGTTTCTACTACTGCTGCTGCCACTTTTATTGCTGTCACTACCACTACTGCTACTACTAGTACCCCAGTGTATGGCAAATACTGCTTCTATTACTACTACTGCTGCCGTTGCTGCCACTGCTACTACTACTGCTACAACTTGCACCCAGTAAATTGCAAACATTACAACTATTACTTCTACTGCTGCTGCTGCTTCTACTGATACTACTGCTACTGCTTCTACTTCTCCTGCTGCTGCTTCTACTACTACCACTACTAGTCCCAGTGCAAGGTAAATAATACGATTATTACGACTACTGCTGCTTCTGCTAATACTGCTGCTACTACTGCTACTACTGGTAGTCCAGTGCATGAAAAATACTATTACTACTACTGCTGCAGCTGCTGCTACTACTGCTGCTACTACTGCTACTACTAGTGATCCAGTGCATGGCAAATACAACAAATATTACTACTACTGATGTTGCCTCTACTACTGCTAATACTACTATCAATGCTACTAGCCAGTGCATGGCAAATATACTACTACTGCTGCTATTGCTGCTACTTCCACTACTACTACTGGCCCACTGCTGGGCAAATCATCTGCCACTTCTACTGCTGCTGCTGCTACAACTACTACTACTACTACTACTAGCCCATTGCATCTCAAATACTACTACTATTACCACTACTGCTGTTAGTCCTACTACTCCTGCTAGTCCTATTACTGCTGCTACTTGTACTATTACTATCCCAGTGCACGGAATGTACTACTAGTAAAGCTACTCCTACGTCTGCTTTTTCTACTACTGCTTCTGCTACTGCTACTACTAGTAGACCAGTGTGTGGCAAATACTACTACTATTACTACTACTGCTGCTGCTGCTACTACTGCTACTACTACTGCTATTACTAGTAGTCCAGGGAATGGCAAATACTACTACTACTATCACTACTACTGCTGCTGCTGCTACTACTACTGCTCCTTCTACTGCAACTACTAGTAGTCCAGTCCTTGGCAAATACTACTACTATGACTATGACTGCTGCTAATGCTACCACTGCTACTACTACTAATCCTGTCCGTGGCAAATGCTACTCTATTACTACTACTGCTGCAGCAGCGGCTACTGCTACTACTAATATCAATACTACGAGCCCAGTGCATGGCAAGTCTACCTCTACTGTTACTATTGCTGCTACTGCTACTACTACATCTTACCCAGTGCATGGCAGATACTACTTCTATTACCACTGCTGCTGCTACCTCTACTGCTGCTGCAGCTACATCTACTGCTGCTGCTATTACTATTACTACTTCTACTACTAGCACAGTGCGTGGCAAATTGTACTAGGATTACTACTACCGCTGCTGCTGTTGCTATGACTTCTAGTACTACTGCTACTACTAGTAATCCAGTGTGTCACAAATACTATTCATACTACTACTGCTGCTGTTGCTACTACTACTATCAATACTACTAGCCCAGTGCATGGCCAATATACTACTACTACTGCTATAGCTGCTACTGCTACTACTACTAGTGGCCCACTGCAGGGCAAATCTGCTGCTACTCTTACTGCTGCTTATGCCACTTCTATTCCTGGTGCTACCTCTACTACTGCTGCTACTACTAGTAGTCTAGTGCATGGCAAATACTACTATTACTACTACTTCTGCTGCTGCTACTACTGCTACTACTAGTATCAATACTACTATCCCAGTGCATGGCAAATCTACTAGTACTACACCTATTAGTGCTAATGCTAATACTGCTACTTGCACACTGCAGGGCCAATCTGCTGCTACTACTACCGACGTTGCTGCTAATTCTACTTCTGCTGCTACCAATACAACTACTACTCCTAGTACCCCAGTGCATTTCAAATACTACCAATATTACCAGTACTGTTGCTACTACTACTGCTGCTGCTACTAGTACTATTACTAGCCCAGTCCATGCCAAATACTACGACTATTACCACTGCTGCTACTTCTGCTACTATTACTGCTCTTGCTCTTACGACTACTTCTGCTACTACTACTGCTACCGCTTCTAATTCTACTGTTGCTGCTACTACTACTAGCCCAGGGCATGGCAAATACTATTACTATTATTACTACTGCTGCTGCTGCTACTACTTCTACTAGTACTTCTATTACTTGTAGTCTAGTGCATGGGAAATACTACTTCTATTACTACTCCTGCTGCTGCTGCTAATACTGCTACTACTACTACCAATACTACTAGCTTAGTGCATGGGAAATCTGCTACTACTACTGCTGTATCTGCTACCGCTACTACTACTACTACTGGCCAGCTCCAGGGCAAATCTGCTGCTACTACTTCTGTTGCTGCTGCCACTTCTACTGCTCTTGCTACAACTACTACTACTGCTACTACTAGTAGTCCAGTGTATGGTAAATCCTAATACTACTAGTACTACTGCTGATGCAGCTTCTAGTGTTACTGCTACTACTGCTACTACTGCTAGTCCAGTGTATTGCAAATATTATTCTATTACTACTACTGCTGATGCTGCTACTACTGCTACTACTAATATCAATAGTACCAGCCAATTTCATGGCAAACCTACGACTACTCTTGCTATTGCTGCTGCTGCTACTACTACTGCTAACCCAGTGCATGGCAGATGCTACTACTATTACCACTACTGCTGCTGCTGCTGCTACTACTGCTGCTAATAGTAGTCCAGTGCGTTTCAAATACTACTAATATTACCACTACTGCCGCTGCTACTACTTCTACTACTACTATGAATATTACTAGCCCATTGCAAGGCAAATCTACTATTTCTACTTCTATTCCTAACACTTTTACTACTACTACTGGCCCAGTGCAGGGAAAATCTGCTGCTACTTCTAGTGCTGCCCCTGCCACTTCTATTGCTGCTGCTACAGCTACTACTATTACAACTATTGACTAGTGCATCAACAATACTACTACTATTAATATTACTGCTGCTTCTGGTGCTACTACTGCTACTACTATTTGTCCAGTAAATGGCAAATACTACTACTCTTACTACTGCTTCTGATGCTGTTACTACTGCTACTACTACCATCAATACTACTAGCCCAATCTATTACTCCTACTGCTATTGCTGCTTTTTGTCCTACTACTACTGCCAACTGCAGTGCAAGTTAGCTGCTACTACTACTGTTGCTGCTGTCACATCTACTGATGCTGATCCCACTACTACTACTACGACGACTAGTCCAGTGCATGGCAAATACTACTACAATTACCACTACTGGTTCTACTACAGCAGCTGCTATTTCTACTGCTGCTGCTACTACTAGCGTACTACTAGCCCAGTGCATGGCAAATGGTACTACTATTATTACTACTGCTGCTTCTGCTATTCCTACTGCTAGTACTAGCAGTCCAGTGCATTTAAAATTCTACTACTATTTCTATTACTGCTGCTGCTACTACTGATGCTCCTACTACTGCTACTACTAGTAATCCAGTGCATGGCAAATATTATTAATAGTAATACTGCTGCTGCTGCTACTACTACTATAAATACTACTAGCCCAGTGCATGTCAAATATACTACTAATACTGCTATTCCTGCTTCCGCTACTATTACTACTGGCCCACTGCAGGGCAAATCTTCTGCTACTACTACTGCTTCTGCTGTCCGTTCTACTGCTGCTGCTTCCACTACTACTACAACTTCTACTAGTAGCCCAGCGCATGGCCAATACTACTACTATGATGATTACTGCTGCTACTACTAGTACTGCTGATGCTAATTTGATTGCTGCTGCTACTACTACTACTATTAGTTCAGTGTATGTCAAATACTAGTACTATTACTACTACCGCAGCTGCTGCTACTTCTGATACTACTTCTGCTACTACAGGTAGTGCAGTGAATGGCAAATACTATTAATACTACTGCTCAGGCTGCTGCTACTACTGCTACTACTACTGCTACTACTACTAGCACTGTTGCTGCTAATTCTACTGATGCTGCTGCTCTATGTGCTGCTACTACTACTACTAGTCAATGCATGGCAAATACTACTACTATTCCTGCTTCTGCTGCTACTACTTCTGCTACTACTGCTACTATTAGTAGTCCAGTGTATATCAAATACTACTAGTATCACCACGACTGCTGCTACTACTTCGACTGCCGCTGCTACTTCTCCTGCTGCTCGTATTACTACAGCTACTACTAGCCCAGTGCGTGGTAAATACTACTACTATTACTACCACTGCTGCTTCTGCAGCTACTATTGCTACTACTACAAGTCCAGTGCATTGCAAACACATTGCTATTACTAGTAGTGCATTGCATTTAAAATACTACGTCTGCTGCTACTACTGTTACTACTAGTAGTACAGTGCATGGTAAATACAACTACAATTAATACTAATGCTGCTGCTGCTACCACTGCTACTACTAGTAGTAAAGTGCATGGCAAATACAACTAATATTACTACAACTGCTGTTGCTACTACTGCTACTACTAATATGAATACCACTAGGCCAGAGCATGGCAAATCTACTACTACAATTGCTATTGCTGCTACTGCTACTACTACTACTTACCCAGGGCGTGCCAAATACAACTACTGTTACCACTACTGCTGCTACTACTGCTGCAACTACTACTGCTACTGTTTCTAATTCTACTGCTTTTGCTACTACTACTACTACTACTATCCCAGGGCATGGCAAATAATACTACTATTATTACTACTGCTGCTGCTGCTGCTACTACGGCTACTACTGCTATCAATACTACTAGCCAGTGCATGGCAAGTCTACTACTACTACTGCTATTGCTGCTACTTCCACTCCTACTACTGGCCAACTGCCAGGCAAATCTTCTACCACTTCTGCTGCTGCGATCACTGGTACTACTACAAATACTAGCCTATTGCATATCAAATACTACTAGTATTAACACTACTGCTGCTACTCCTCCTACTGCTGCTACGACTACTACTGCTGCTACTTTTTCTCTTAGTAGCCCAGTGCATGGAATATAGTACTTCTATAACTACGCTTATGTCTGCAGTTTATATTACTGCTACTACAACTGCTACTCCTAGTAGACCAGTGCATGGCAAATACTACTACTACTACTACTTCTGCTGCTGCTGATACTACTGCTACTACTTCTGCTAGTACTAGTAGTCCAGTGCATGGCAAATACTACAACTATTACTACTACTGCTGCTGCTGATACTACTGCTACTACTACCATCAATACTACTAGCTCAGTGCATGGCAAATCTACTACTACTACTGCTATTGCTGCTACTTCCACTCCTACTACTGGCCCACTGCCAGGCAAATCTTCTACCACTTCTACTGCTGGTGCGACCACTAGTACTACTACAAATACTAGCCTATTGCATTGCAAATACTACTACTATTAACACTACTGCTGCTACTCCCACTACTGCTGCTACTCCTACTACTGCTGCTACTTGTACCCTTAGTAGCTCAGTGCATGGAGAATACTACTTGTATAACTACTCCTGTGTCTACTGTTTCTATTACTGCTACCACTGCAGCTACTACTAGTAGACCATTGCATGGCAAATACTACTACTATTACTACTGCTGCTGCTGCTGATTCTACTGCTACTACTTCTGCTAGTACTAGCAGTCCAGTGCATGGCAAATACTACTTCTATTATTACTACTGCTGCTACTGCTACTACTATCCATCCTACTAGCTCAGTGCATGGCAAATCTACTACTAGTACTTCTATTGCTACTACTGCTACTACTCCTAATGTCACACTGCAGGGCAACTCTGGTGCTACTACTACTGCTGCTGCGGTCAATTCTAATGCTATTGCTCCCATTATTACTACTGCTACTACTAGTAGTCCAGTGCATGGCAAATACTACTAATATTACTACTGCTGCTGCTGCTGATTCTACTGCTACTACTTCTGCTAGTACTAGCAGTCCAGTGCATGGCAAATACTACTTCTATTATTACTACTGCTGCTACTGCTACTACTATCCATCCTACTAGCTCAGTGCATGGCAAATCTACTACTAGTACTTCTATTGCTACTACTGCTACTACACCTAATGTCACACTGCAGGGCAACTCTGGTGCTACTACTACTGCTGCTGCAGTCAATTCTAATGCTGTTGCTCCCATTATTACTACTGCTACTACTAGTAGTCCAGTGCATGGCAAATACTACTACTATTACCACAACTGCTGCTACTACTACTGCTGCTGCTATTTCTACTACTACTACTAGTCCAGTGCATGGCAAACACTAGTGCTATTACTAATACTGCTGCTGCTGCTCCTCCTACTTCTACTATTACTGCTACTACTAGCAGTCCTTTGCATTGCAAATACTACTAGTATTACTACTGCTGCTGCTAGTACTGCTACTACAATGATCTATAATACTAACCCAGTGCATGGCAAATCTACTATTACTACTTCTATTGCGGCTACTGCTACTACTACTGCTAGACCAGTGCATGGCAGATACTACTACTATTACCACTATTGCTTCTACTTCTAGTACTGCTGCTTCTACTACGGCTGCTGCTTCTTCTACAGCTGCTGCTGCTACTACTACTCATCCTAGCCCTGTTCGTGGAAAATACTGCTACTATTACTACTACTGATGCTGCTGCTACTACTGCCACTACTAATACCAATACTACTCGACCAGTGCATGGTAAATCTACTACTACTCTTGCTAGTGCTCTGACTGCTCCTACTAGTAGCAGCCCAGTGAATAGCAAATACTACTACTATTACCACTACTGCTGCTGCTATTACTACTGCAGCAACTAGTAGTGCTGCTGCTGCTGCTGCTACAACTACTATCTCCGTGCATGGCAAATACTTCTACTATTACTACTAGTGCTGCTGCTGCTGCTACTACTACTACTCCTGCTACTGATAGTAGTGCAGTGCATGGCAAGTACTACTACTGTTTCTACTACTGCTGCTGCCACTTTTATTGCTGTCACTACCACTACTGCTACTACTAGTACCCCAGTGTATGGCAAATACTGCTTCTATTAATACTACTGCTGCCGTTGCTGCTACTGCTACTACTACTGCTACAACTTGCACCCAGTAAATTGCAAACATTACAACTATTACTTCTACTGCTGCTGCTGCTTCTACTGATACTACTGCTACTGCTTCTACTTCTCCTGCTGCTGCTTCTACTACTACCACTACTAGTCCCAGTGCAAGGTAAATAATACGATTATTACGACTACTGCTGCTTCTGCTAATACTGCTGCTACTACTGCTACTACTGGTAGTCCAGTGCATGAAAAATACTATTACTACTACTGCTGCAGCTGCTGCTACTACTGCTGCTACTACTGCTACTACTAGTGATCCAGTGCATGGCAAATACAACAAATATTACTACTACTGATGTTGCCTCTACTACTGCTAATACTACTATCAATGCTACTAGCCAGTGCATGGCAAATATACTACTACTGCTGCTATTGCTGCTACTTCCACTACTACTACTGGCCCACTGCTGGGCAAATCATCTGCCACTTCTACTGCTGCTGCTGCTACAACTACTACTACTACTACTACTACTAGCCCATTGCATCTCAAATACTACTACTATTACCACTACTGCTGTTAGTCCTACTACTCCTGCTAGTCCTATTACTGCTGCTACTTGTACTATTACTATCCCAGTGCACGGAATGTACTACTAGTAAAGCTACTCCTACGTCTGCTTTTTCTACTACTGCTTCTGCTACTGCTACTACTAGTAGACCAGTGTGTGGCAAATACTACTACTATTACTACTACTGCTGCTGCTGCTACTACTGCTACTACTACTGCTATTACTAGTAGTCCAGGGAATGGCAAATACTACTACTACTATCACTACTACTGCTGCTGCTGCTACTACTACTGCTCCTTCTACTGCAACTACTAGTAGTCCAGTCCTTGGCAAATACTACTACTATGACTATGACTGCTGCTAATGCTACCACTGCTACTACTACTAATCCTGTCCGTGGCAAATGCTACTCTATTACTACTACTGCTGCAGCAGCGGCTACTGCTACTACTAATATCAATACTACGAGCCCAGTGCATGGCAAGTCTACCTCTACTGTTACTATTGCTGCTACTGCTACTACTACATCTTACCCAGTGCATGGCAGATACTACTTCTATTACCACTGCTGCTGCTACCTCTACTGCTGCTGCAGCTACATCTACTGCTGCTGCTATTACTATTACTACTTCTACTACTAGCACAGTGCGTGGCAAATTGTACTAGGATTACTACTACCGCTGCTGCTGTTGCTATGACTTCTAGTACTACTGCTACTACTAGTAATCCAGTGTGTCACAAATACTATTCATACTACTACTGCTGCTGTTGCTACTACTACTATCAATACTACTAGCCCAGTGCATGGCCAATATACTACTACTACTGCTATAGCTGCTACTGCTACTACTACTAGTGGCCCACTGCAGGGCAAATCTGCTGCTACTCTTACTGCTGCTTATGCCACTTCTATTCCTGGTGCTACCTCTACTACTGCTGCTACTACTAGTAGTCTAGTGCATGGCAAATACTACTATTACTACTACTTCTGCTGCTGCTACTACTGCTACTACTAGTATCAATACTACTATCCCAGTGCATGGCAAATCTACTAGTACTACACCTATTAGTGCTAATGCTAATACTGCTACTTGCACACTGCAGGGCCAATCTGCTGCTACTACTACCGACGTTGCTGCTAATTCTACTTCTGCTGCTACCAATACAACTACTACTCCTAGTACCCCAGTGCATTTCAAATACTACCAATATTACCAGTACTGTTGCTACTACTACTGCTGCTGCTACTAGTACTATTACTAGCCCAGTCCATGCCAAATACTACGACTATTACCACTGCTGCTACTTCTGCTACTATTACTGCTCTTGCTCTTACGACTACTTCTGCTACTACTACTGCTACCGCTTCTAATTCTACTGTTGCTGCTACTACTACTAGCCCAGGGCATGGCAAATACTATTACTATTATTACTACTGCTGCTGCTGCTACTACTTCTACTAGTACTTCTATTACTTGTAGTCTAGTGCATGGGAAATACTACTTCTATTACTACTCCTGCTGCTGCTGCTAATACTGCTACTACTACTACCAATACTACTAGCTTAGTGCATGGGAAATCTGCTACTACTACTGCTGTATCTGCTACCGCTACTACTACTACTACTGGCCAGCTCCAGGGCAAATCTGCTGCTACTACTTCTGTTGCTGCTGCCACTTCTACTGCTCTTGCTACAACTACTACTACTGCTACTACTAGTAGTCCAGTGTATGGTAAATCCTAATACTACTAGTACTACTGCTGATGCAGCTTCTAGTGTTACTGCTACTACTGCTACTACTGCTAGTCCAGTGTATTGCAAATATTATTCTATTACTACTACTGCTGATGCTGCTACTACTGCTACTACTAATATCAATAGTACCAGCCAATTTCATGGCAAACCTACGACTACTCTTGCTATTGCTGCTGCTGCTACTACTACTGCTAACCCAGTGCATGGCAGATGCTACTACTATTACCACTACTGCTGCTGCTGCTGCTACTACTGCTGCTAATAGTAGTCCAGTGCGTTTCAAATACTACTAATATTACCACTACTGCCGCTGCTACTACTTCTACTACTACTATGAATATTACTAGCCCATTGCAAGGCAAATCTACTATTTCTACTTCTATTCCTAACACTTTTACTACTACTACTGGCCCAGTGCAGGGAAAATCTGCTGCTACTTCTAGTGCTGCCCCTGCCACTTCTATTGCTGCTGCTACAGCTACTACTATTACAACTATTGACTAGTGCATCAACAATACTACTACTATTAATATTACTGCTGCTTCTGGTGCTACTACTGCTACTACTATTTGTCCAGTAAATGGCAAATACTACTACTCTTACTACTGCTTCTGATGCTGTTACTACTGCTACTGAAACCATCAATACTACTAGCCCAATCTATTACTCCTACTGCTATTGCTGCTTCTTGTCCTACTACTACTGCCAACTGCAGTGCAAGTTAGCTGCTACTACTACTGTTGCTGCTGTCACATCTACTGATGCTGATCCCACTACTACTACTACGACGACTAGTCCAGTGCATGGCAAATACTACTACAATTACCACTACTGGTTCTACTACAGCAGCTGCTATTTCTACTGCTGCTGCTACTACTAGCGTACTACTAGCCCAGTGCATGGCAAATGGTACTACTATTATTACTACTGCTGCTTCTGCTACTCCTACTGCTAGTACTAGCAGTCCAGTGCATTTAAAATTCTACTACTATTTCTATTACTGCTGCTGCTACTACTGATGCTCCTACTACTGCTACTACTAGTAATCCAGTGCATGGCAAATATTATTAATAGTAATACTGCTGCTGCTGCTACTACTACTATAAATACTACTAGCCCAGTGCATGTCAAATATACTACTAATACTGCTATTCCTGCTTCCGCTACTATTACTACTGGCCCACTGCAGGGCAAATCTTCTGCTACTACTACTGCTTCTGCTGTCCGTTCTACTGCTGCTGCTTCCACTACTACTACAACTTCTACTAGTAGCCCAGCGCATGGCCAATACTACTACTATGATGATTACTGCTGCTACTACTAGTACTGCTGATGCTAATTTGATTGCTGCTGCTACTACTACTACTATTAGTTCAGTGTATGTCAAATACTAGTACTATTACTACTACCGCAGCTGCTGCTACTTCTGATACTACTTCTGCTACTACAGGTAGTGCAGTGAATGGCAAATACTATTAATACTACTGCTCAGGCTGCTGCTACTACTGCTACTACTACTGCTACTACTACTAGCACTGTTGCTGCTAATTCTACTGATGCTGCTGCTCTATGTGCTGCTACTACTACTACTAGTCAATGCATGGCAAATACTACTACTATTCCTGCTTCTGCTGCTACTACTTCTGCTACTACTGCTACTATTAGTAGTCCAGTGTATATCAAATACTACTAGTATCACCACGACTGCTGCTACTACTTCGACTGCCGCTGCTACTTCTCCTGCTGCTCGTATTACTACAGCTACTACTAGCCCAGTGCGTGGTAAATACTACTACTATTACTACCACTGCTGCTTCTGCAGCTACTATTGCTACTACTACAAGTCCAGTGCATTGCAAACACATTGCTATTACTAGTAGTGCATTGCATTTAAAATACTACGTCTGCTGCTACTACTGTTACTACTAGTAGTACAGTGCATGGTAAATACAACTACAATTAATACTAATGCTGCTGCTGCTACCACTGCTACTACTAGTAGTAAAGTGCATGGCAAATACAACTAATATTACTACAACTGCTGTTGCTACTACTGCTACTACTAATATGAATACCACTAGGCCAGAGCATGGCAAATCTACTACTACAATTGCTATTGCTGCTACTGCTACTACTACTACTTACCCAGGGCGTGCCAAATACAACTATTGTTACCACTACTGCTGCTACTACTGCTGCAACTACTACTGCTACTGTTTCTAATTCTACTGCTTTTGCTACTACTACTACTACTACTATCCCAGGGCATGGCAAATAATACTACTATTATTACTACTGCTGCTGCTGCTGCTACTACGGCTACTACTGCTATCAATACTACTAGCCAGTGCATGGCAAGTCTACTACTACTACTGCTATTGCTGCTACTTCCACTCCTACTACTGGCCAACTGCCAGGCAAATCTTCTACCACTTCTGCTGCTGCGATCACTGGTACTACTACAAATACTAGCCTATTGCATATCAAATACTACTAGTATTAACACTACTGCTGCTACTCCTCCTACTGCTGCTACGACTACTACTGCTGCTACTTTTTCTCTTAGTAGCCCAGTGCATGGAATATAGTACTTCTATAACTACGCTTATGTCTGCAGTTTATATTACTGCTACTACAACTGCTACTCCTAGTAGACCAGTGCATGGCAAATACTACTACTACTACTACTTCTGCTGCTGCTGATACTACTGCTACTACTTCTGCTAGTACTAGTAGTCCAGTGCATGGCAAATACTACAACTATTACTACTACTGCTGCTGCTGATACTACTGCTACTACTACCATCAATACTACTAGCTCAGTGCATGGCAAATCTACTACTACTACTGCTATTGCTGCTACTTCCACTCCTACTACTGGCCCACTGCCAGGCAAATCTTCTACCACTTCTACTGCTGGTGCGACCACTAGTACTACTACAAATACTAGCCTATTGCATTGCAAATACTACTACTATTAACACTACTGCTGCTACTCCCACTACTGCTGCTACTCCTACTACTGCTGCTACTTGTACCCTTAGTAGCTCAGTGCATGGAGAATACTACTTGTATAACTACTCCTGTGTCTACTGTTTCTATTACTGCTACCACTGCAGCTACTACTAGTAGACCATTGCATGGCAAATACTACTACTATTACTACTGCTGCTGCTGCTGATTCTACTGCTACTACTTCTGCTAGTACTAGCAGTCCAGTGCATGGCAAATACTACTTCTATTATTACTACTGCTGCTACTGCTACTACTATCCATCCTACTAGCTCAGTGCATGGCAAATCTACTACTAGTACTTCTATTGCTACTACTGCTACTACTCCTAATGTCACACTGCAGGGCAACTCTGGTGCTACTACTACTGCTGCTGCGGTCAATTCTAATGCTATTGCTCCCATTATTACTACTGCTACTACTAGTAGTCCAGTGCATGGCAAATACTACTAATATTACTACTGCTGCTGCTGCTGATTCTACTGCTACTACTTCTGCTAGTACTAGCAGTCCAGTGCATGGCAAATACTACTTCTATTATTACTACTGCTGCTACTGCTACTACTATCCATCCTACTAGCTCAGTGCATGGCAAATCTACTACTAGTACTTCTATTGCTACTACTGCTACTACACCTAATGTCACACTGCAGGGCAACTCTGGTGCTACTACTACTGCTGCTGCAGTCAATTCTAATGCTGTTGCTCCCATTATTACTACTGCTACTACTAGTAGTCCAGTGCATGGCAAATACTACTACTATTACCACAACTGCTGCTACTACTACTGCTGCTGCTATTTCTACTACTACTACTAGTCCAGTGCATGGCAAACACTAGTGCTATTACTAATACTGCTGCTGCTGCTCCTCCTACTTCTACTATTACTGCTACTACTAGCAGTCCTTTGCATTGCAAATACTACTAGTATTACTACTGCTGCTGCTAGTACTGCTACTACAATGATCTATAATACTAACCCAGTGCATGGCAAATCTACTATTACTACTTCTATTGCGGCTACTGCTACTACTACTGCTAGACCAGTGCATGGCAGATACTACTACTATTACCACTATTGCTTCTACTTCTAGTACTGCTGCTTCTACTACGGCTGCTGCTTCTTCTACAGCTGCTGCTGCTACTACTACTCATCCTAGCCCTGTTCGTGGAAAATACTGCTACTATTACTACTACTGATGCTGCTGCTACTACTGCCACTACTAATACCAATACTACTCGACCAGTGCATGGTAAATCTACTACTACTCTTGCTAGTGCTCTGACTGCTCCTACTAGTAGCAGCCCAGTGAATAGCAAATACTACTACTATTACCACTACTGCTGCTGCTATTACTACTGCAGCAACTAGTAGTGCTGCTGCTGCTGCTGCTACAACTACTATCTCCGTGCATGGCAAATACTTCTA
The DNA here is from genome assembly GCF_059928025.1 of Delphinapterus leucas. Classification (NCBI taxonomy): domain Eukaryota; kingdom Metazoa; phylum Chordata; class Mammalia; order Artiodactyla; family Monodontidae; genus Delphinapterus; species Delphinapterus leucas. Next base: position 2,010,828 of record NW_028322262.1, on the reverse strand, counting down.
CTATTACTACTAGTGCTGCTGCTGCTGCTACTACTACTACTCCTGCTACTGATAGTAGTGCAGTGCATGGCAAGTACTACTACTGTTTCTACTACTGCTGCTGCCACTTTTATTGCTGTCACTACCACTACTGCTACTACTAGTACCCCAGTGTATGGCAAATACTGCTTCTATTACTACTACTGCTGCCGTTGCTGCTACTGCTACTACTACTGCTACAACTTGCACCCAGTAAATTGCAAACATTACAACTATTACTTCTACTGCTGCTGCTGCTTCTACTGATACTACTGCTACTGCTTCTACTTCTCCTGCTGCTGCTTCTACTACTACCACTACTAGTCCCAGTGCAAGGTAAATAATACGATTATTACGACTACTGCTGCTTCTGCTAATACTGCTGCTACTACTGCTACTACTGGTAGTCCAGTGCATGAAAAATACTATTACTACTACTGCTGCAGCTGCTGCTACTACTGCTGCTACTACTGCTACTACTAGTGATCCAGTGCATGGCAAATACAACAAATATTACTACTACTGATGTTGCCTCTACTACTGCTAATACTACTATCAATGCTACTAGCCAGTGCATGGCAAATATACTACTACTGCTGCTATTGCTGCTACTTCCACTACTACTACTGGCCCACTGCTGGGCAAATCATCTGCCACTTCTACTGCTGCTGCTGCTACAACTACTACTACTACTACTACTACTAGCCCATTGCATCTCAAATACTACTACTATTACCACTACTGCTGTTAGTCCTACTACTCCTGCTAGTCCTATTACTGCTGCTACTTGTACTATTACTATCCCAGTGCACGGAATGTACTACTAGTAAAGCTACTCCTACGTCTGCTTTTTCTACTACTGCTTCTGCTACTGCTACTACTAGTAGACCAGTGTGTGGCAAATACTACTACTATTACTACTACTGCTGCTGCTGCTACTACTGCTACTACTACTGCTATTACTAGTAGTCCAGGGAATGGCAAATACTACTACTACTATCACTACTACTGCTGCTGCTGCTACTACTACTGCTCCTTCTACTGCAACTACTAGTAGTCCAGTCCTTGGCAAATACTACTACTATGACTATGACTGCTGCTAATGCTACCACTGCTACTACTACTAATCCTGTCCGTGGCAAATGCTACTCTATTACTACTACTGCTGCAGCAGCGGCTACTGCTACTACTAATATCAATACTACGAGCCCAGTGCATGGCAAGTCTACCTCTACTGTTACTATTGCTGCTACTGCTACTACTACATCTTACCCAGTGCATGGCAGATACTACTTCTATTACCACTGCTGCTGCTACCTCTACTGCTGCTGCAGCTACATCTACTGCTGCTGCTATTACTATTACTACTTCTACTACTAGCACAGTGCGTGGCAAATTGTACTAGGATTACTACTACCGCTGCTGCTGTTGCTATGACTTCTAGTACTACTGCTACTACTAGTAATCCAGTGTGTCACAAATACTATTCATACTACTACTGCTGCTGTTGCTACTACTACTATCAATACTACTAGCCCAGTGCATGGCCAATATACTACTACTACTGCTATAGCTGCTACTGCTACTACTACTAGTGGCCCACTGCAGGGCAAATCTGCTGCTACTCTTACTGCTGCTTATGCCACTTCTATTCCTGGTGCTACCTCTACTACTGCTGCTACTACTAGTAGTCTAGTGCATGGCAAATACTACTATTACTACTACTTCTGCTGCTGCTACTACTGCTACTACTAGTATCAATACTACTATCCCAGTGCATGGCAAATCTACTAGTACTACACCTATTAGTGCTAATGCTAATACTGCTACTTGCACACTGCAGGGCCAATCTGCTGCTACTACTACCGACGTTGCTGCTAATTCTACTTCTGCTGCTACCAATACAACTACTACTCCTAGTACCCCAGTGCATTTCAAATACTACCAATATTACCAGTACTGTTGCTACTACTACTGCTGCTGCTACTAGTACTATTACTAGCCCAGTCCATGCCAAATACTACGACTATTACCACTGCTGCTACTTCTGCTACTATTACTGCTCTTGCTCTTACGACTACTTCTGCTACTACTACTGCTACCGCTTCTAATTCTACTGTTGCTGCTACTACTACTAGCCCAGGGCATGGCAAATACTATTACTATTATTACTACTGCTGCTGCTGCTACTACTTCTACTAGTACTTCTATTACTTGTAGTCTAGTGCATGGGAAATACTACTTCTATTACTACTCCTGCTGCTGCTGCTAATACTGCTACTACTACTACCAATACTACTAGCTTAGTGCATGGGAAATCTGCTACTACTACTGCTGTATCTGCTACCGCTACTACTACTACTACTGGCCAGCTCCAGGGCAAATCTGCTGCTACTACTTCTGTTGCTGCTGCCACTTCTACTGCTCTTGCTACAACTACTACTACTGCTACTACTAGTAGTCCAGTGTATGGTAAATCCTAATACTACTAGTACTACTGCTGATGCAGCTTCTAGTGTTACTGCTACTACTGCTACTACTGCTAGTCCAGTGTATTGCAAATATTATTCTATTACTACTACTGCTGATGCTGCTACTACTGCTACTACTAATATCAATAGTACCAGCCAATTTCATGGCAAACCTACGACTACTCTTGCTATTGCTGCTGCTGCTACTACTACTGCTAACCCAGTGCATGGCAGATGCTACTACTATTACCACTACTGCTGCTGCTGCTGCTACTACTGCTGCTAATAGTAGTCCAGTGCGTTTCAAATACTACTAATATTACCACTACTGCCGCTGCTACTACTTCTACTACTACTATGAATATTACTAGCCCATTGCAAGGCAAATCTACTATTTCTACTTCTATTCCTAACACTTTTACTACTACTACTGGCCCAGTGCAGGGAAAATCTGCTGCTACTTCTAGTGCTGCCCCTGCCACTTCTATTGCTGCTGCTACAGCTACTACTATTACAACTATTGACTAGTGCATCAACAATACTACTACTATTAATATTACTGCTGCTTCTGGTGCTACTACTGCTACTACTATTTGTCCAGTAAATGGCAAATACTACTACTCTTACTACTACTTCTGATGCTGTTACTACTGCTACTACTACCATCAATACTACTAGCCCAATCTATTACTCCTACTGCTATTGCTGCTTCTTGTCCTACTACTACTGCCAACTGCAGTGCAAGTTAGCTGCTACTACTACTGTTGCTGCTGTCACATCTACTGATGCTGATCCCACTACTACTACTACGACGACTAGTCCAGTGCATGGCAAATACTACTACAATTACCACTACTGGTTCTACTACAGCAGCTGCTATTTCTACTGCTGCTGCTACTACTAGCGTACTACTAGCCCAGTGCATGGCAAATGGTACTACTATTATTACTACTGCTGCTTCTGCTACTCCTACTGCTAGTACTAGCAGTCCAGTGCATTTAAAATTCTACTACTATTTCTATTACTGCTGCTGCTACTACTGATGCTCCTACTACTGCTACTACTAGTAATCCAGTGCATGGCAAATATTATTAATAGCAATACTGCTGCTGCTGCTACTACTACTATAAATACTACTAGCCCAGTGCATGTCAAATATACTACTAATACTGCTATTCCTGCTTCCGCTACTATTACTACTGGCCCACTGCAGGGCAAATCTTCTGCTACTACTACTGCTTCTGCTGTCCGTTCTACTGCTGCTGCTTCCACTACTACTACAACTTCTACTAGTAGCCCAGCGCATGGCCAATACTACTACTATGATGATTACTGCTGCTACTACTAGTACTGCTGATGCTAATTTGATTGCTGCTGCTACTACTACTACTATTAGTTCAGTGTATGTCAAATACTAGTACTATTACTACTACCGCAGCTGCTGCTACTTCTGATACTACTTCTGCTACTACAGGTAGTGCAGTGAATGGCAAATACTATTAATACTACTGCTCAGGCTGCTGCTACTACTGCTACTACTACTGCTACTACTACTAGCACTGTTGCTGCTAATTCTACTGATGCTGCTGCTCTATGTGCTGCTACTACTACTACTAGTCAATGCATGGCAAATACTACTACTATTCCTGCTTCTGCTGCTACTACTTCTGCTACTACTGCTACTATTAGTAGTCCAGTGTATATCAAATACTACTAGTATCACCACGACTGCTGCTACTACTTCGACTGCCGCTGCTACTTCTCCTGCTGCTCGTATTACTACAGCTACTACTAGCCCAGTGCGTGGTAAATACTACTACTATTACTACCACTGCTGCTTCTGCAGCTACTGTTGCTACTACTACAAGTCCAGTGCATTGCAAACACATTGCTATTACTAGTAGTGCATTGCATTTAAAATACTACGTCTGCTGCTACTACTGTTACTACTAGTAGTACAGTGCATGGTAAATACAACTACAATTAATACTAATGCTGCTGCTGCTACCACTGCTACTACTAGTAGTAAAGTGCATGGCAAATACAACTAATATTACTACAACTGCTGTTGCTACTACTGCTACTACTAATATGAATACCACTAGGCCAGAGCATGGCAAATCTACTACTACAATTGCTATTGCTGCTACTGCTACTACTACTACTTACCCAGGGCGTGCCAAATACAACTACTGTTACCACTACTGCTGCTACTACTGCTGCAACTACTACTGCTACTCTTTCTAATTCTACTGCTTTTGCTACTACTACTACTACTACTATCCCAGGGCATGGCAAATAATACTACTATTATTACTACTGCTGCTGCTGCTGCTACTACGGCTACTACTGCTATCAATACTACTAGCCAGTGCATGGCAAGTCTACTACTACTACTGCTATTGCTGCTACTTCCACTCCTACTACTGGCCAACTGCCAGGCAAATCTTCTACCACTTCTGCTGCTGCGATCACTGGTACTACTACAAATACTAGCCTATTGCATATCAAATACTACTAGTATTAACACTACTGCTGCTACTCCTCCTACTGCTGCTACGACTACTACTGCTGCTACTTTTTCTCTTAGTAGCCCAGTGCATGGAATATAGTACTTCTATAACTACGCTTATGTCTGCAGTTTATATTACTGCTACTACAACTGCTACTCCTAGTAGACCAGTGCATGGCAAATACTACTACTACTACTACTTCTGCTGCTGCTGATACTACTGCTACTACTTCTGCTAGTACTAGTAGTCCAGTGCATGGCAAATACTACAACTATTACTACTACTGCTGCTGCTGATACTACTGCTACTACTACCATCAATACTACTAGCTCAGTGCATGGCAAATCTACTACTACTACTGCTATTGCTGCTACTTCCACTCCTACTACTGGCCCACTGCCAGGCAAATCTTCTACCACTTCTACTGCTGGTGCGACCACTAGTACTACTACAAATACTAGCCTATTGCATTGCAAATACTACTACTATTAACACTACTGCTGCTACTCCCACTACTGCTGCTACTCCTACTACTGCTGCTACTTGTACCCTTAGTAGCTCAGTGCATGGAGAATACTACTTGTATAACTACTCCTGTGTCTACTGTTTCTATTACTGCTACCACTGCAGCTACTACTAGTAGACCATTGCATGGCAAATACTACTACTATTACTACTGCTGCTGCTGCTGATTCTACTGCTACTACTTCTGCTAGTACTAGCAGTCCAGTGCATGGCAAATACTACTTCTATTATTACTACTGCTGCTACTGCTACTACTATCCATCCTACTAGCTCAGTGCATGGCAAATCTACTACTAGTACTTCTATTGCTACTACTGCTACTACTCCTAATGTCACACTGCAGGGCAACTCTGGTGCTACTACTACTGCTGCTGCGGTCAATTCTAATGCTATTGCTCCCATTATTACTACTGCTACTACTAGTAGTCCAGTGCATGGCAAATACTACTAATATTACTACTGCTGCTGCTGCTGATTCTACTGCTACTACTTCTGCTAGTACTAGCAGTCCAGTGCATGGCAAATACTACTTCTATTATTACTACTGCTGCTACTGCTACTACTATCCATCCTACTAGCTCAGTGCATGGCAAATCTACTACTAGTACTTCTATTGCTACTACTGCTACTACACCTGATGTCACACTGCAGGGCAACTCTGGTGCTACTACTACTGCTGCTGCGGTCAATTCTAATGCTGTTGCTCCCATTATTACTACTGCTACTACTAGTAGTCCAGTGCATGGCAAATACTACTACTATTACCACAACTGCTGCTACTACTACTGCTGCTGCTATTTCTACTACTACTACTAGTCCAGTGCATGGCAAACACTAGTGCTATTACTAATACTGCTGCTGCTGCTCCTCCTACTTCTACTATTACTGCTACTACTAGCAGTCCTTTGCATTGCAAATACTACTAGTATTACTACTGCTGCTGCTAGTACTGCTACTACAATGATCTATAATACTAACCCAGTGCATGGCAAATCTACTATTACTACTTCTATTGCGGCTACTGCTACTACTACTGCTAGACCAGTGCATGGCAGATACTACTACTATTACCACTATTGCTTCTACTTCTAGTACTGCTGCTTCTACTACGGCTGCTGCTTCTTCTACAGCTGCTGCTGCTACTACTACTCATCCTAGCCCTGTTCGTGGAAAATACTGCTACTATTACTACTACTGATGCTGCTGCTACTACTGCCACTACTAATACCAATACTACTCGACCAGTGCATGGTAAATCTACTACTACTCTTGCTAGTGCTGTGACTGCTCCTACTAGTAGCAGCCCAGTGAATAGCAAATACTACTACTATTACCACTACTGCTGCTGCTATTACTACTGCAGCAACTAGTAGTGCTGCTGCTGCTGCTGCTACAACTACTATCTCCGTGCATGGCAAATACTTCTACTATTACTACTAGTGCTGCTGCTGCTGCTACTACTACTACTCCTGCTACTGATAGTAGTGCAGTGCATGGCAAGTACTACTACTGTTTCTACTACTGCTGCTGCCACTTTTATTGCTGTCACTACCACTACTGCTACTACTAGTACCCCAGTGTATGGCAAATACTGCTTCTATTACTACTACTGCTGCCGTTGCTGCTACTGCTACTACTACTGCTACAACTTGCACCCAGTAAATTGCAAACATTACAACTATTACTTCTACTGCTGCTGCTGCTTCTACTGATACTACTGCTACTGCTTCTACTTCTCCTGCTGCTGCTTCTACTACTACCACTACTAGTCCCAGTGCAAGGTAAATAATACGATTATTACGACTACTGCTGCTTCTGCTAATACTGCTGCTACTACTGCTACTACTGGTAGTCCAGTGCATGAAAAATACTATTACTACTACTGCTGCAGCTGCTGCTACTACTGCTGCTACTACTGCTACTACTAGTGATCCAGTGCATGGCAAATACAACAAATATTACTACTACTGATGTTGCCTCTACTACTGCTAATACTACTATCAATGCTACTAGCCAGTGCATGGCAAATATACTACTACTGCTGCTATTGCTGCTACTTCCACTACTACTACTGGCCCACTGCTGGGCAAATCATCTGCCACTTCTACTGCTGCTGCTGCTACAACTATTACTACTACTACTACTACTAGCCCATTGCATCTCAAATACTACTACTATTACCACTACTGCTGTTAGTCCTACTACTCCTGCTAGTCCTATTACTGCTGCTACTTGTACTATTACTATCCCAGTGCACGGAATGTACTACTAGTAAAGCTACCCCTACGTCTGCTTTTTCTACTACTGCTTCTGCTACTGCTACTACTAGTAGACCAGTGTGTGGCAAATACTACTACTATTACTACTACTGCTGCTGCTGCTACTACTGCTACTACTACTGCTATTACTAGTAGTCCAGGGAATGGCAAATACTACTACTACTATCACTACTACTGCTGCTGCTGCTACTACTACTGCTCCTTCTACTGCAACTACTAGTAGTCCAGTCCTTGGCAAATACTACTACTATGACTATGACTGCTGCTAATGCTACCACTGCTACTACTACTAATCCTGTCCGTGGCAAATGCTACTCTATTACTACTACTGCTGCAGCAGCGGCTACTGCTACTACTAATATCAATACTACGAGCCCAGTGCATGGCAAGTTTACCTCTACTGTTACTATTGCTGCTACTGCTACTACTACATCTTACCCAGTGCATGGCAGATACTACTTCTATTACCACTGCTGCTGCTACCTCTACTGCTGCTGCAGCTACATCTACTGCTGCTGCTATTACTATTACTACTTCTACTACTAGCACAGTGCGTGGCAAATAGTACTAATATTACTACTACCGCTGCTGCTGTTGCTATGACTTCTAGTACTACTGCTACTACTAGTAATCCAGTGTGTCGCAAATACTATTCATACTACTACTGCTGCTGTTGCTACTACTACTATCAATAGTACTAGCCCAGTGCATGGCCAATATACTACTACTACTGCTATAGCTGCTACTGCTACTACTACTAGTGGCCCACTGCAGGGCATATCTGCTGCTACTCTTACTGCTGCTTATGCCATTTCTATTCCTGGTGCTACCTCTACTACTGCTGCTACTACTAGTAGTCTAGTGCATGGCAAATACTACTATTACTACTACTTCTGCTGCTGCTACTACTGCTACTACTAGTATCAATACTACTATCCCAGTGCATGGCAAATCTACTAGTACTACACCTATTAGTGCTAATGCTAATACTGCTACTTGCACACTGCAGGGCCAATCTGCTGCTACTACTACCGACGTTGCTGCTAATTCTACTTCTGCTGCTACCAATACAACTACTACTCCTAGTACCCCAGTGCATTTCAAATACTACCAATATTACCAGTACTGTTGCTACTACTACTGCTGCTGCTACTAGTACTATTACTAGCCCAGTCCATGCCAAATACTACGACTATTACCACTGCTGCTACTTCTGCTACTATTACTGCTCTTGCTCTTACGACTACTTCTGCTACTACTACTGCTACCGCTTCTAATTCTACTGTTGCTGCTACTACTACTAGCCCAGGGCATGGCAAATACTACTACTATTATTACTACTGCTGCTGCTGCTACTACTTCTACTAGTACTTCTATTACTTGTAGTCTAGTGCATGGGAAATACTACTTCTATTACTACTCCTGCTGCTGCTGCTACTACTGCTACTACTACTACCAATACTACTAGCTTAGTGCATGGGAAATCTGCTACTACTACTGCTGTATCTGCTACCGCTACTACTACTACTACTGGCCAGCTCCAGGGCAAATCTGCTGCTACTACTTCTGTTGCTGCTGCCACTTCTACTGCTCTTGCTACAACTACTACTACTGCTACTACTAGTAGTCCAGTGTATGGTAAATCCTAATACTACTAGTACTACTGCTGATGCAGCTTCTAGTGTTACTGCTACTACTGCTACTACTGCTAGTCCAGTGTATTGCAAATATTATTCTATTACTACTACTGCTGATGCTGCTACTACTGCTACTACTAATATCAATAGTACCAGCCAATTTCATGGCAAACCTACGACTACTCTTGCTATTGCTGCTGCTGCTACTACTACTGCTAACCCAGTGCATGGCAGATGCTACTACTATTACCACTACTGCTGCTGCTGCTGCTACTACTGCTGCTAATAGTAGTCCAGTGCGTTTCAAATACTACTAATATTACCACTACTGCCGCTGCTACTACTTCTACTACTACTATGAATATTACTAGCCCATTGCAAGGCAAATCTACTATTTCTACTTCTATTCCTAACACTTTTACTACTACTACTGGCCCAGTGCAGGGAAAATCTGCTGCTACTTCTAGTGCTGCCCCTGCCACTTCTATTGCTGCTGCTACAGCTACTACTATTACAACTATTGACTAGTGCATCAACAATACTACTACTATTAATATTACTGCTGCTTCTGGTGCTACTACTGCTACTACTATTTGTCCAGTAAATGGCAAATACTACTACTCTTACTACTGCTTCTGATGCTGTTACTACTGCTACTACTACCATCAATACTACTAGCCCAATCTATTACTCCTACTGCTATTGCTGCTTTTTGTCCTACTACTACTGCCAACTGCAGTGCAAGTTAGCTGCTACTACTACTGTTGCTGCTGTCACATCTACTGATGCTGATCCCACTACTACTACTACGACGACTAGTCCAGTGCATGGCAAATACTACTACAATTACCACTACTGGTTCTACTACAGCAGCTGCTATTTCTACTGCTGCTGCTACTACTAGCGTACTACTAGCCCAGTGCATGGCAAATGGTACTACTATTATTACTACTGCTGCTTCTGCTATTCCTACTGCTAGTACTAGCAGTCCAGTGCATTTAAAATTCTACTACTATTTCTATTACTGCTGCTGCTACTACTGATGCTCCTACTACTGCTACTACTAGTAATCCAGTGCATGGCAAATATTATTAATAGTAATACTGCTGCTGCTGCTACTACTACTATAAATACTACTAGCCCAGTGCATGTCAAATATACTACTAATACTGCTATTCCTGCTTCCGCTACTATTACTACTGGCCCACTGCAGGGCAAATCTTCTGCTACTACTACTGCTTCTGCTGTCCGTTCTACTGCTGCTGCTTCCACTACTACTACAACTTCTACTAGTAGCCCAGCGCATGGCCAATACTACTACTATGATGATTACTGCTGCTACTACTAGTACTGCTGATGCTAATTTGATTGCTGCTGCTACTACTACTACTATTAGTTCAGTGTATGTCAAATACTAGTACTATTACTACTACCGCAGCTGCTGCTACTTCTGATACTACTTCTGCTACTACAGGTAGTGCAGTGAATGGCAAATACTATTAATACTACTGCTCAGGCTGCTGCTACTACTGCTACTACTACTGCTACTACTACTAGCACTGTTGCTGCTAATTCTACTGATGCTGCTGCTCTATGTGCTGCTACTACTACTACTAGTCAATGCATGGCAAATACTACTACTATTCCTGCTTCTGCTGCTACTACTTCTGCTACTACTGCTACTATTAGTAGTCCAGTGTATATCAAATACTACTAGTATCACCACGACTGCTGCTACTACTTCGACTGCCGCTGCTACTTCTCCTGCTGCTCGTATTACTACAGCTACTACTAGCCCAGTGCGTGGTAAATACTACTACTATTACTACCACTGCTGCTTCTGCAGCTACTATTGCTACTACTACAAGTCCAGTGCATTGCAAACACATTGCTATTACTAGTAGTGCATTGCATTTAAAATACTACGTCTGCTGCTACTACTGTTACTACTAGTAGTACAGTGCATGGTAAATACAACTACAATTAATACTAATGCTGCTGCTGCTACCACTGCTACTACTAGTAGTAAAGTGCATGGCAAATACAACTAATATTACTACAACTGCTGTTGCTACTACTGCTACTACTAATATGAATACCACTAGGCCAGAGCATGGCAAATCTACTACTACAATTGCTATTGCTGCTACTGCTACTACTACTACTTACCCAGGGCGTGCCAAATACAACTACTGTTACCACTACTGCTGCTACTACTGCTGCAACTACTACTGCTACTGTTTCTAATTCTACTGCTTTTGCTACTACTACTACTACTACTATCCCAGGGCATGGCAAATAATACTACTATTATTACTACTGCTGCTGCTGCTGCTACTACGGCTACTACTGCTATCAATACTACTAGCCAGTGCATGGCAAGTCTACTACTACTACTGCTATTGCTGCTACTTCCACTCCTACTACTGGCCAACTGCCAGGCAAATCTTCTACCACTTCTGCTGCTGCGATCACTGGTACTACTACAAATACTAGCCTATTGCATATCAAATACTACTAGTATTAACACTACTGCTGCTACTCCTCCTACTGCTGCTACGACTACTACTGCTGCTACTTTTTCTCTTAGTAGCCCAGTGCATGGAATATAGTACTTCTATAACTACGCTTATGTCTGCAGTTTATATTACTGCTACTACAACTGCTACTCCTAGTAGACCAGTGCATGGCAAATACTACTACTACTACTACTTCTGCTGCTGCTGATACTACTGCTACTACTTCTGCTAGTACTAGTAGTCCAGTGCATGGCAAATACTACAACTATTACTACTACTGCTGCTGCTGATACTACTGCTACTACTACCATCAATACTACTAGCTCAGTGCATGGCAAATCTACTACTACTACTGCTATTGCTGCTACTTCCACTCCTACTACTGGCCCACTGCCAGGCAAATCTTCTACCACTTCTACTGCTGGTGCGACCACTAGTACTACTACAAATACTAGCCTATTGCATTGCAAATACTACTACTATTAACACTACTGCTGCTACTCCCACTACTGCTGCTACTCCTACTACTGCTGCTACTTGTACCCTTAGTAGCTCAGTGCATGGAGAATACTACTTGTATAACTACTCCTGTGTCTACTGTTTCTATTACTGCTACCACTGCAGCTACTACTAGTAGACCATTGCATGGCAAATACTACTACTATTACTACTGCTGCTGCTGCTGATTCTACTGCTACTACTTCTGCTAGTACTAGCAGTCCAGTGCATGGCAAATACTACTTCTATTATTACTACTGCTGCTACTGCTACTACTATCCATCCTACTAGCTCAGTGCATGGCAAATCTACTACTAGTACTTCTATTGCTACTACTGCTACTACTCCTAATGTCACACTGCAGGGCAACTCTGGTGCTACTACTACTGCTGCTGCGGTCAATTCTAATGCTATTGCTCCCATTATTACTACTGCTACTACTAGTAGTCCAGTGCATGGCAAATACTACTAATATTACTACTGCTGCTGCTGCTGATTCTACTGCTACTACTTCTGCTAGTACTAGCAGTCCAGTGCATGGCAAATACTACTTCTATTATTACTACTGCTGCTACTGCTACTACTATCCATCCTACTAGCTCAGTGCATGGCAAATCTACTACTAGTACTTCTATTGCTACTACTGCTACTACACCTGATGTCACACTGCAGGGCAACTCTGGTGCTACTACTACTGCTGCTGCGGTCAATTCTAATGCTGTTGCTCCCATTATTACTACTGCTACTACTAGTAGTCCAGTGCATGGCAAATACTACTACTATTACCACAACTGCTGCTACTACTACTGCTGCTGCTATTTCTACTACTACTACTAGTCCAGTGCATGGCAAACACTAGTGCTATTACTAATACTGCTGCTGCTGCTCCTCCTACTTCTACTATTACTGCTACTACTAGCAGTCCTTTGCATTGTAAATACTACTACTATTACTACTACTGCTGCTAGTACGGCTACTACAATGATCTATAATACTAACCCAGTGCATGACAAATCTACTATTACTACTTCTATTGCGGCTACTGCTACTACTACTGCTAGACCAGTGCATGGCAGATACTACTACTATTACCACTATTGCTTCTACTTCTAGTACTGCTGCTTCTACTACGGCTGCTGCTTCTTCTACAGCTGCTGCTGCTACTACTACTCATCCTAGCCCTGTTCGTGGAAAATACTGCTACTACAACTGATGCTGATGCTGCTGCTACTACTGCCACTACTAATACCAATACTACTCGACCAGTGCATGGTAAATCTACTACTACCCTTGCTAGTGCTGCGACTGCTCCTACTAGTAGCAGCCCAGTGAATAGCAAATACTACTACTATTACCACTACTGCTGCTGCTATTACTACTGCAGCAACTAGTAGTGCTGCTGCTGCTGCTGCTACTACTACTATCTCCGTGCATGGCAAATACTTCTACTATTACTACTACTGCTGCTGCTGCTGCTACTACTACTACTACTCCTGCTACTGATAGTAGTGCAGTGCATGGCAAGTACTACTACTGTTTCTACTACTGCTGCTGCCACTTTTATTGCTGTCACTACCACTACTGCTACTACTAGTACTCCAGTGTATGGCAAATACTGCTTCTATTACTACTACTGCTGCCGTTGCTGCTACTGCTACTACTACTGCTACAACTTGCACCCAGTAAATTGCAAACATTACAACTATTACTTCTACTGCTGCTGCTGCTTCTACTGATACTACTGCTACTGCTTCTACTTCTCCTGCTGCTGCTTCTACTACTACCACTACTAGTCCCAGTGCAAGGTAAATAATACGATTATTACGACTACTGCTGCTTCTGCTAGTACTGCTGCTACTACTGCTACTACTGGTAGTCCAGTGCATGAAAAATACTATTACTACTACTGCTGCAGCTGCTGCTACTACTGCTGCTACTACTGCTACTACTAGTGATCCAGTGCATGGCAAATACAACAAATATTACTACTACTGATGTTGCCTCTACTACTGCTAATACTACTATCAATGCTACTAGCCAGTGCATGGCAAATATACTACTACTGCTGCTATTGCTGCTACTTCCACTACTACTACTGGCCCACTGCTGGGCAAATCATCTGCCACTTCTACTGCTGCTGCTGCTACAACTACTACTACTACTACTACTAGCCCATTGCATCTCAAATACTACTACTATTACCACTACTGCTGTTAGTCCTACTACTGCTGCTAGTCCTATTACAGCTGCTACTTGTACTATTACTATCCCAGTGCACGGAATGTACTACTAGTAAAGCTACTCCTACGTCTGCTTTTTCTACTACTGCTTCTGCTACTGCTACTACTAGTAGACCAGTGTGTGGCAAATACTACTACTATTACTACTGCTGCTGCTGCTACTACTGCTATTACTAGTAGTCCAGGGAATGGCAAATACTACTACTACTATCACTACTACTGCTGCTGCTGCTACTACTACTGCTCCTTCTACTGCAACTACTAGTAGTCCAGTCCTTGGCAAATACTACTACTATGACTATGACTGCTGCTAATGCTACCACTGCTACTACTACTAATCCTGTCCGTGGCAAATGCTACTCTATTACTACTACTGCTGCAGCAGCGGCTACTGCTACTACTAATATCAATACTACGAGCCCAGTGCATGGCAAGTCTACCTCTACTGTTACTATTGCTGCTACTGCTACTACTACATCTTACCCAGTGCATGGCAGATACTACTTCTATTACCACTGCTGCTGCTACCTCTACTGCTGCTGCAGCTACATCTACTGCTGCTGCTATTACTATTACTACTTCTACTACTAGCACAGTGCGTGGCAAATTGTACTAGGATTACTACTACCGCTGCTGCTGTTGCTATGACTTCTAGTACTACTGCTACTACTAGTAATCCAGTGTGTCACAAATACTATTCATACTACTACTGCTGCTGTTGCTACTACTACTATCAATACTACTAGCCCAGTGCATGGCCAATATACTACTACTACTGCTATAGCTGCTACTGCTACTACTACTAGTGGCCCACTGCAGGGCAAATCTGCTGCTACTCTTACTGCTGCTTATGCCACTTCTATTCCTGGTGCTACCTCTACTACTGCTGCTACTACTAGTAGTCTAGTGCATGGCAAATACTACTATTACTACTACTTCTGCTGCTGCTACTACTGCTACTACTAGTATCAATACTACTATCCCAGTGCATGGCAAATCTACTAGTACTACACCTATTAGTGCTAATGCTAATACTGCTACTTGCACACTGCAGGGCCAATCTGCTGCTACTACTACCGACGTTGCTGCTAATTCTACTTCTGCTGCTACCAATACAACTACTACTCCTAGTACCCCAGTGCATTTCAAATACTACCAATATTACCAGTACTGTTGCTACTACTACTGCTGCTGCTACTAGTACTATTACTAGCCCAGTCCATGCCAAATACTACGACTATTACCACTGCTGCTACTTCTGCTACTATTACTGCTCTTGCTCTTGTGACTACTTCTGCTACTACTACTGCTACCGCTTCTAATTCTACTGTTGCTGCTACTACTACTAGCCCAGGGCATGGCAAATACTATTACTATTATTACTACTGCTGCTGCTGCTACTGCTTCTACTAGTACTTCTATTACTTGTAGTCTAGTGCATGGGAAATACTACTTCTATTACTACTCCTGCTGCTGCTGCTACTACTGCTACTACTACTACCAATACTACTAGCTTAGTGCATGGGAAATCTGCTACTACTACTGCTGTATCTGCTACCGCTACTACTACTACTACTGGCCAGCTCCAGGGCAAATCTGCTGCTACTACTTCTGTTGCTGCTGCCACTTCTACTGCTCTTGCTACAACTACTACTACTGCTACTACTAGTAGTCCAGTGTATGGTAAATCCTAATACTACTAGTACTACTGCTGATGCAGCTTCTAGTGTTACTGCTACTACTGCTACTACTGCTAGTCCAGTGTATTGCAAATATTATTCTATTACTACTACTGCTGATGCTGCTACTACTGCTACTACTAATATCAATAGTACCAGCCAATTTCATGGCAAACCTACGACTACTCTTGCTATTGCTGCTGCTGCTACTACTACTGCTAACCCAGTGCATGGCAGATGCTACTACTATTACCACTACTGCTGCTGCTGCTGCTACTACTGCTGCTAATAGTAGTCCAGTGCGTTTCAAATACTACTAATATTACCACTACTGCCGCTGCTACTACTTCTACTACTACTATGAATATTACTAGCCCATTGCAAGGCAAATCTACTATTTCTACTTCTATTCCTAACACTTTTACTACTACTACTGGCCCAGTGCAGGGAAAATCTGCTGCTACTTCTAGTGCTGCCCCTGCCACTTCTATTGCTGCTGCTACAGCTACTACTATTACAACTATTGACTAGTGCATCAACAATACTACTACTATTAATATTACTGCTGCTTCTGGTGCTACTACTGCTACTACTATTTGTCCAGTAAATGGCAAATACTACTACTCTTACTACTGCTTCTGATGCTGTTACTACTGCTACTACTACCATCAATACTACTAGCCCAATCTATTACTCCTACTGCTATTGCTGCTTTTTGTCCTACTACTACTGCCAACTGCAGTGCAAGTTAGCTGCTACTACTACTGTTGCTGCTGTCACATCTACTGATGCTGATCCCACTACTACTACTACGACGACTAGTCCAGTGCATGGCAAATACTACTACAATTACCACTACTGGTTCTACTACAGCAGCTGCTATTTCTACTGCTGCTGCTACTACTAGCGTACTACTAGCCCAGTGCATGGCAAATGGTACTACTATTATTACTACTGCTGCTTCTGCTACTCCTACTGCTAGTACTAGCAGTCCAGTGCATTTAAAATTCTACTACTATTTCTATTACTGCTGCTGCTACTACTGATGCTCCTACTACTGCTACTACTAGTAATCCAGTGCATGGCAAATATTATTAATAGTAATACTGCTGCTGCTGCTACTACTACTATAAATACTACTAGCCCAGTGCATGTCAAATATACTACTAATACTGCTATTCCTGCTTCCGCTACTATTACTACTGGCCCACTGCAGGGCAAATCTTCTGCTACTACTACTGCTTCTGCTGTCCGTTCTACTGCTGCTGCTTCCACTACTACTACAACTTCTACTAGTAGCCCAGCGCATGGCCAATACTACTACTATGATGATTACTGCTGCTACTACTAGTACTGCTGATGCTAATTTGATTGCTGCTGCTACTACTACTACTATTAGTTCAGTGTATGTCAAATGCTAGTACTATTACTACTACCGCAGCTGCTGCTACTTCTGATACTACTTCTGCTACTACAGGTAGTGCAGTGAATGGCAAATACTATTAACACTACTGCTCAGGCTGCTGCTACTACTGCTACTACTACTGCTACTACTACTAGCACTGTTGCTGCTAATTCTACTGATGCTGCTGCTCTATGTGCTGCTACTACTACTACTAGTCAATGCATGGCAAATACTACTACTATTACTGCTTCTGCTGCTACTACTTCTGCTACTACTGCTACTATTAGTAGTCCAGTGTATATCAAATACTACTAGTATCACCACGACTGCTGCTACTACTTCGACTGCCGCTGCTACTTCTCCTGCTGCTCGTATTACTACAGCTACTACTAGCCCAGTGCGTGGTAAATACTACTACTATTACTACCACTGCTGCTTCTGCAGCTACTATTGCTACTACTACAAGTCCAGTGCATTGCAAACACATTGCTATTACTAGTAGTGCATTGCATTTAAAATACTACTATAATTACTACGTCTGCTGCTACTACTGTTACTACTAGTAGTACAGTGCATGGTAAATACAACTACAATTAATACTAATGCTGCTGCTGCTACCACTGCTACTACTAGTAGTAAAGTGCATGGCAAATACAACTAATATTACTACAACTGCTGTTGCTACTACTGCTACTACTAATATGAATACCACTAGGCCAGAGCATGGCAAATCTACTACTACAATTGCTATTGCTGCTACTGCTACTACTACTACTTACCCAGGGCGTGCCAAATACTACTACTGTTACCACTACTGCTGCTACTACTGCTGCTACTACTACTGCTACTCTTTCTAATTCTACTGCTTTTGCTACTACTACTACTACTACTATCCCAGGGCACGGCAAATAATACTACTATTATTACTACTGCTGCTGCTGCTGCTATTCTTGCTACTACTAGTATTAATACTACAGCCCAGTGCATGGCAAATCTACTAATACTACTGCTATTTCTGATTCTTCTACTACTACTGCTAGCCCACTGCAGGGCAAATCTGCTGCCACTAGTACTACTGCTGCCACTTCTACTGCTGCTGCTACCACTACTACTACTTCTACTAGCCTAGTTTATGGAAAATGCTACTACTATTACCACTACTGCTTCGACTACTACTAATGCGGCTACTACTACTGCTGCTGCTACTAATACCACTACTAGCCCAGTGCATGGTAATTACTAGTAGTGTAACTAGTAGTGCTGCTGCTGCTACTACTGCTACTACTTTTAGTACAGTGCATGGCAAATACTACTACTATAACCACAACTGCTAATACTACTACTACTGCTGCTGCTACTATTAATGCTGCTGCAGAAACTTCTACTCCTGCTTCTAAATCTACTAATTCTTCTACAATTCCAGTGCAAGGCAAATACTACTAATGTTACTACTACTGCTGCTATTGCTACGACTGCTACTACTAGTATCAATACAACTAACCTAGTGCATGGGAAATCCACTAGTACTACAACTGTTAGTGCTAATTCTAGTACTACTACTGGCCCACTGCAGGAAATATCTACTGCTACTATTACTGCTGCTGATGCCACTTCTATTGCTGATGCTACCTCTACTACTACTGTTACTGCTAGGAGTCCATTGCACGGCAAATCAACTACTACTAATTCTATTGCTGCTACTGCTACTACTACTACTTGCCCACTGCAGGGCAAATCTGGTGCTACTACTACTGCTGCTGTGGCCAAATCTACTGCCGCAACTTCCACTAAAATTACTACTAGCCCAGTGCATGGCAAATACTAATTCTATTACCACTACTGCTGCTACTTCTACTGCTGCTGCTGCTGCATCTACTTCTGCTGCTAGTACTACTATTACTGCTACTACCACGATCCTAGTGCATGGCAAATACTACTACTATTACCACAACTGCTGCTACTACTACTACTGCTGCTGCCACATCTACAGCTGCTGCTATTACTACTACTACTACTACCAGCACAGTGCATGTCACATAGTACTAGCATTACTACTACTGCTGCTGCTGCTATTACTTCTACTACTGCTGCTACTACTAGTAATCCAGTGCATCGCAAGTACTATTCATACTACTACGGTTGCTGTTGCTACTACTACTATCAATACTACTACACCAGTTCATGGCAAATATACTACTACTACTTCTATAGCTGCTACTGCTACTACTACTACTGGCCCACTGCAGGGCAAAACTTCTGCTACTACTATTGCTGCTGCTGGCACTTCTAATTCTGCTGCTACCACTACTACTATGACTTCTACTACTAGCCCAGCGCATGGGAAATACTACTACATTTACCACTACTGCTGCTACTACTACTACTGCTACTGCTGCTACTACTGCTAATATTAGTTCAGTGCATGGTAAATACCACTACTATTACTACTTCCGCTGCTGCTGCTACTACTACTGCTACTACAAGTAGTGCAGTGCCTGGCAAATAGTTTTACTACTACTGCTGCTGCTACTACTGCTACTACTACTGCTACTACTACTAGTACTCTTGCTGATAATTCTACTGCTGCTGCTGCTACATATACTGCTACTACTACTAGTACTATTGCTGATAATTCTACTGCTGCTGCTACAACTGCTACTAGTCCAGTGAATGGTAATACTACTGCTATTACTACTACTACTGCTTTAGCTGCTAGTACTGCTACTGCTAGTATTAATAACATTAGCACACTGTATGGCATGTCTATTAGTACTACACCTATTAGTGCTAATGCTATTACTACTACTGGCCCACTGCAGGTCAAAGCTTCTGCTACTTCTACTGCTGCTGCTGCCAGTTCTACTGCTGCTGCTACCACTACTACTACGACTACTACTAGCTCACTGCATGGCAAATACTACTACTACTACTGCTGCTACTACTGCTGCTGCAGCTGCTACTTCTACTGCTGCTGCTACTACTACTGCTTCTGCAGCTACTGGTACTGCTGCTGCTAATTCTACTACTACTACTAGTCCAGTGCATGGTAAATACTTTTACTATTAACACTACTGCTGCTGCTGCTACTACTGTTACTACTAAAATCAATACAACGTGCCCAGTGTATGGCAAATCTAGTACTAGTATTGCTATTTCTCCTATTGCTACTACTACTACTTACCCAGTGCTTGGCAGATACTACTACTATTACCACTACTGCTTCTGCTGCTGCTACTACTGCTACTACTACTGCTACTAATAGTAGTCCAGTGCATGGAAAGTACTACTCATATTACTACTGCTGCTGCTGCTGCTACTACTGTTACTACTAATATCAATACTGCTAACCCAGTGCATGGCAAATCTACTAGTACTACACCTATTAGTGCTAATGCTAATACTACTACTTGCACACTGTAGGGCAAATCTCCTCCTCCTCCTACTGATCTTGCTGCCAATTCAACTGCTGCTGCTACCAATACAACTACTACTACTACTACCACCTCAGTGGATTTCAAAGAGTACAAATATTACCACTACAGCTGCTGCTACTACTACTGCTGCTGCTACTAGTACAACTAGTAGCCCAGTCCGTGCCAAATACTACTACTATTACCACTACTGCTGCAACTACTGCTACTGCTGCTAGTACTACTACTTCTGCTACTACTGCTACTGCTTCAAATTTTGCTGCTGCTGCTACTACTTCTACTAACCCAGGGCATGGCAAAATAATACTACTGTTATTACTACTGGCGCAGCTGCTACTATTTCTACTACTGCTTCTACTACTTGTAGTCCAGTGTATTGCAAATATTTTTACTATTACTACTACTGCTGATGCTGCTACAACTGCTACTACTAATATCAATATTACTAGCGGAGTGCATGGCAAGTCTACTACTACTATTGCTATTGCTGCTAATGCTACTACTACTACTAACCCAGTGCATGGCCGATACTACTACTTATTACCACTTCTGCTGCTGCTGCTGCTACGACTGCTACTACTACTACTTCTACTAATAATAGTCCAGTTCATGGCAAATACTACTAATGTTACTACTACTTCTGCTGCTGCTACTACTACTACCAATACTACTAACCCAGTGCTTGCAAATCTACTAGTATTACACCTATTACTGCTAAGGCTAACACTACTATTTGCACACAGCGGGGCAAGTCTGCTGTTACTAGTACTGATATTCTGCCAATTCTACTGCTGCTGCTACCAATACAACTACTACTACTACTACTCCCACAGTGTATTTCAAACGCTACAAATATTACCACTACTGCTGCTACTTTTTACTACCGCTTCTACTAATACTGCTGCTGCTACTAGTACTACTACTAGCCCAGTCCATTCCAAGCACTACTACTATTATCACTATAGCTGCTACTAGTAGGGGTACTGCTGCTGTTACTATTACTGGTGATACTACTAATACTGCTGCTATTAGGACTCCTACTAGCCGAGTGCATGGCAAGTACTACTGCTATTACCACTTCTGCTGCTACCACCACTACTGCTGCTACAAATACTGCTGCTACTACTTTTGCTGCTGCTGCTGCTAGTACTACTACTATCACAGTGCATTTCAAATACTACAACTATTCCTATTCCTGCTGCTGCTGTTGCTACTACTACTACTATTACCGCTACGTCTAGTAGTCGAGCGCATGGCAAATACTACTACTATTACTACTGCTGCTGCTGCTGCTACTACTGCTACTACTTGTATCAATACTACTATCACAGTGCACAGTAAATCCCTACTACTACTCCTATTGCTTCTACTCTTACTACTACGACTGGCCCGGTGCAGTACATAACTGCTGTTACTACTACTGCTGCTGCTGCGTCTTCTACTATTGCTTCTACCACTACTACAATCCCAGTGCATCGTAAATAAAAATACTATTACCTCTACTGCTGCTACTACTACTGCTGCTGCTGCTACTTCTACTACTGCTGTTGTTACTACAACTACTACCTCCCCAGTGCGTGGCAAATACTACTACTATTACTACAACTGCTGTTGCTGCTACTACTTCTACTGCTACTACTAGTAGTGCAGTGCACGTCAAATACTACTACAATTACTAGACCTGCTGCTGCTGCTACTAGTGCTATTACTACTATCAATACTACTAGCTCAGTGCATGGCTAATCTACTACTACGACCGCTATGGCTGCTACCGCTACTACTACTACTACTGGCCAACTGCAGGGCAAATCTTCTTCCGCTACCACTGTTGCTGCCGGCCCTTTTTTGCTGTTGTTACCACCACTACTACTGCTACTATAGGAGTCCAGTGCATGGCAAATACTACTACTATGAGGACTGCTGCTGCTGCTAAAATGTTACTACTGCCGCTACTACTAGAACTGCAGTGCATTGTTATAACTAATAGTTTTACTACTACAGCTGATGCTGCTACTACTGTTACTACTAATATCAATATTACTAGACTAGTGCATTGCAAATCTACTACTACTATTGCAGTTCGCAGGGCTCGCGGGCCGCACGGATGGCACCCGTGTCCGCGGCCATGTCTGGGTCGCGTCAGGCCACCCCCGGAGCGTCTGGTGTGTCGCTGCCTTCCAGGGACGCCTTCTGGCCGCCTGGCCGGTCAGGCAGGCGGGGAGCGCCCCGTCAGACGCTTGCTGTGGTGGGAGGGGCCTGAGGAGGTGGGGCCTGCAGAGGTACCCG
Organism: Delphinapterus leucas; assembly: GCF_059928025.1. NCBI lineage: Eukaryota > Metazoa > Chordata > Mammalia > Artiodactyla > Monodontidae > Delphinapterus > Delphinapterus leucas. The sequence goes on along the minus strand of NW_028322262.1, from coordinate 1,987,327 downwards.
GCGTGGGCAGAGATAGCCGCCGCCGCGGACGACAAAAGGAGAATGCAGAGCGGGAGGCCAAATGCCTGTAGCACCCGGTATTCCCAGGAGGTCTCCCATTCCCGTACTAAACAGGCCCGACCCTTCTTAGCTTCCGCAATTGAGCCGAGATCACGCCCTCTGGGCTGGTTTGGAAATAGGTGGCTGCAGGGTCGCGGGCTGCCTCTTGAGGCGCAGCTTAGCAGGCGCTTGTGTCATACCACCAGTCCAGCGGCCCGCCCGATCCAGCAGAGTCCTGCCGCCTGCCTAGACAGGGAAACGGAGGTCTAGGCTACATGCAGGTGGCGGAGGTGTGGGCGACCAACCAGCCCAGGGCTGACGGGACCCAGCAAACTTTGCGGCGCTTCGCGCCCCACCCCAGATCACGCAGGCCGCATACAAAGACGTGGACACGGAGGCTACAGGGTCTGGGGCCCGCGGTCCCTTGGGCATCCCACCTGCCCGCCCACGCTGCGCCAGGCGCAGCCCAGATGCAGATGAGCCCGGCCGTCCTACCAGACAGAAGCTGGCCCGAAACCACTGGGAGCCACCATTGAGTTGGCAGGGCCCCTAGGATCAAGCAACGCCACCCTTGCCCCCACGCTGCAGTTCCGAGCTCAGTACCCCACCCCAAGTGGCCGGCAGCCCCGGGGAAGGTGGCCTCACCCACTGGAGCACAGCCCCTTCGCCGCCACCTGTCTGCCTGGCTGTCTCTCCACAGCTCCATATGGAAAATGCCACCCCTCTGCCTTTTCACTCTGGCCGGGGGCGAGAGCGGGATTGAGGGCGCAGGCCGCTTCCCCGGGGCTGCCGGCCACTTGGGGCGGGGTACTGAGTTTGGAACTGTGGCGTGGGGGCAGGGGTGGCGTTGCTGGGTCTCAGGGGCCGTGCCAACACAATGGTGGCTCCCAATGGTTTCGTGACAGCTTCTCTCGGTTAGGAGGGCCGGGCACGTCTGCGTCCGGGCTGCGACTAGCACAGCGTGGGCGGGCAGGTGGGATGCCCAAGGGACCGCGGGCCCCGGGCCCTGAAGCCTCCGGGGCCACATACTTGTGAGCGGCCTGCGAGATCTGGGGTGGGGCGCCAAGCGCCAAAAATTTGCTGGGTCCCGCCCGCCCTGGGCTGGATGGTCGCCAACATGCCCGCCACTCCCCTGTACCCTAGACCTCCGTTTCCCTGTCTAGACGGGCGGCGGGGCCCTGCCAGTTCGGGCGGGCCGCTGGGCTGGAGGTTAGACCAAAGTGCCTGCTCAGCTGCGCCTCAAGAGGCAGCCCGTGACCCTGCAGCCACCTACTGCCAAACCAGCCCAGAGGGGCGTGATCTCGGCTGGATCGCGGAAGCTAAGCAGGGTCGGGCCTGTTTGCTATTGCTGTTAGGGCTACTACTACTACTATCACAGTGCATGCCAAATACTACTACTATTACCAGTACTGCTGCTGCTACTACTGCTACTACTATTGCTACTAATAGTAGTCCAGTACATCGCAAATAATATTATAGTTACTACTACTACTGCTACTAGTATCAATATTAGTAGTCCAGTGTATGGCAAATCTACTAGTACTACACCTATTACTGCTAATGCGAATACTACTACTGGTCCACTGCAGGTCTAATATTCTGCTACTTCTACTTAGCCCGGGACTTCTACTGCTGCTGCTACCACTAATACTATTAGTACTACAACAAGCCCAGTGCATGGAAAATACTACTACTATTAACACTACTGCTGCTACTCCCACTACTGCTGCTACTCCTACTACTGCTGCTACTTGTACCCTTAGTAGCTCAGTGCATGGAGAATACTACTTGTATAACTACTCCTGTGTCTACTGTTTCTATTACTGCTACCACTGCAGCTACTACTAGTAGACCATTGCATGGCAAATACTACTACTATTACTACTGCTGCTGCTGATGATACTTCTGCTACTACTTCTGCTAGTACTAGTAGCCCAGTGCATGGCAAATACTACTTCTATTATTACTACTGCTGCTACTGCTACTACTATCCATCCTACTACCTCAGTGCATGGCAAATCTACTACTAGTACTTCTATTGCTACTACTGCTACTACTCCTAATGTCACACTGCAGGGCAACTCTGGTGCTACTACTACTGCTGCTGCGGTCAATTCTAATGCTGTTGCTCCCATTATTACTACTGCTACTACTAGTAGTCCAGTGCATGGCAAATACTACTACTATTACCACAACTGCTGCTACTACTACTGCTGCTGCTATTTCTACTACTACTACTAGTCCAGTGCATGGCAAACACTAGTGCTATTACTAATACTGCTGCTGCTGCTCCTCCTACTTCTACTATTACTGCTACTACTAGCAGTCCTTTGCATTGCAAATACTACTACTATTACTACTACTGCTGCTAGTACTGCTACTACAATGATCTATAATACTAACCCAGTGCATGGCAAATCTACTATTACTACTTCTATTGCGGCTACTGCTACTACTACTGCTAGACCAGTGCATGGCAGATACTACTACTATTAGCACTATTGCTTCTACTTCTAGTACTGCTGCTTCTACTACGGCTGCTGCTTCTTCTACAGCTGCTGCTGCTACTACTACTCATCCTAGCCCTGTTCGTGGAAAATACTGCTACTATTACTACTACTGATGCTGCTGCTACTACTGCCACTACTAATACCAATACTACTCGACCAGTGCATGGTAAATCTACTACTACCCTTGCTAGTGCTGCGACTGCTCCTACTAGTAGCAGCCCAGTGATTAGCAAATACTACTACTATTACCACTACTGCTGCTGCTATTACTACTGCAGCTACTAGTAGTGCTGCTGCTGCTGCTGCTACTACTACTATCTCCGTGCATGGCAAATACTTCTACTATTACTACTACTGCTGCTGCTGCTGCTACTACTACTACTACTACTCCTGCCACTGATAGTAGTGCAGTGCATGGCAAGTACTACTACTGTTTCTACTACTGCTGCTGCCACTTTTATTGCTGTCACTACCACTACTGCTACTACTAGTACTCCAGTGTATGGCAAATACTGCTTCTATTACTACTACTGCTGCCGTTGCTGCTACTGCTACTACTACTGCTACAACTTGCACCCAGTAAATTGCAAACATTACAACTATTACTTCTACTGCTGCTGCTGCTTCTACTGATACTACTGCTACTGCTTCTACTTCTCCTGCTGCTGCTTCTACTACTACCACTACTAGTCCCAGTGCAAGGTAAATAATACGATTATTACGACTACTGCTGCTTCTGCTAGTACTGCTGCTACTACTGCTACTACTGGTAGTCCAGTGCATGAAAAATACTCTTACTACTACTGCTGCAGCTGCTGCTACTACTGCTGCTACTACTGCTACTACTAGTGATCCAGTGCATGGCAAATACAACAAATATTACTACTACTGATGTTGCCTCTACTACTGCTAATACTACTATCAATGCTACTAGCCAGTGCATGGCAAATATACTACTACTGCTGCTATTGCTGCTACTTCCACTACTACTACTGGCCCACTGCTGGGCAACTCATCTGCCACTTCTACTGCTGCTGCTGCTACAACTACTACTACTACTACTACTACTACTAGCCCATTGCATCTCAAATACTACTACTATTACCACTACTGCTGTTAGTCCTACTACTGCTGCTAGTCCTATTACAGCTGCTACTTGTACTATTACTATCCCAGTGCATGGAATGTACTACTAGTAAAGCTACTCCTACGTCTGCTTTTTCTACTACTGCTTCTGCTACTGCTACTACTAGTAGACCAGTGTGTGGCAAATACTACTACTATTACTACTGCTGCTGCTGCTACTACTGCTATTACTAGTAGTCCAGGGAATGGCAAATACTACTACTATCACTACTACTGCTGCTGCTGCTACTACTACTGCTCCTTCTACTGCAACTACTAGTAGTCCAGCCCTTGGCAAATACTAATACTATGACTATGACTGCTGCTAATGCTACCACTGCTACTACTACTAATCCTGTCCGTGGCAAATGCTACTCTATTACTACTACTGCTGCAGCAGCGGCTACTGCTACTACTAATATCAATACTACGAGCCCAGTGCATGGCAAGTCTACCTCTACTGTTACTATTGCTGCTACTGCTACTACTACTTCTTACCCAGTGCATGGCAGATACTACTTCTATTACCACTGTTGCTGCTACCTCTACTGCTGCTGCAGCTACATCTACTGCTGCTGCTATTTCTATTACTACTTCTACTACTAGCACAGTGCGTGGCAAATAGTACTAGTATTACTACTACCGCTGCTGCTGTTGCTATGACTTCTAGTACTACTGCTATTACTAGTAATCCAGTGTGTCGCAAATACTATTCATACTACTACTGCTGCTGTTGCTACTACTACTATCAATACTACTAGCCCAGTGCATGGCCAATATACTACTACTACTGCTATAGCTGCTACTGCTACTACTACTAGTGGCCCAATGCAGGGCAAATCTGCTGCTACTCTTACTGCTGCTTATGCCACTTCTATTCTTGGTGCTACCTCTACTACTGCTGCTACTACTAGTAGTCTAGTGCATGGCAAATACTACTATTACTACTACTTCTGCTGCTGCTACTACTGCTACTACTAGTATCAATACTACTATCCCAGTGCATGGCAAATCTACTAGTACTACACCTATTAGTGCTAATGCTAATACTGCTACTTGCACACTGCAGGGCCAATCTGCTGCTACTACTACCGACGTTGCTGCTAATTCTACTTCTGCTGCTACCAATACAACTACTACTCCTAGTACCCCAGTGCATTTCAAATACTACCAATATTACCAGTACTGTTGCTACTACTACAGCTGCTGCTACTAGTACTATTACTAGCCCAGTCCATGCCAAATACTACTACTATTACCACTGCTGCTACTTCTGCTACTATTACTGCTGTTGCTCTTACGACTACTTCTGCTACTACTACTGCTAACGCTTCTAATTCTACTGTTGCTGCTACTACTACTATTACGACTGCTACTAGCCCAGGGCATGGCAAATAATACTACTATTATTACTACTGCTGCTGCTGCTGCTACTTCTACTAGTACTTCTATTACTTGTAGTCTAGTGCATGGGGAATACTACTTCTATTACTACTCCTGCTGCTGCTGCTAATACTGCTACTACTACTACCAATACTACTAGCTTAGTGCATGGGAAATCTGCTACTACTACTGCTGTATCTGCTACCACTACTACTACTACTACTGGCCAGCTCCAGGGTAAATCTGCTGCTACTACTTCTGTTGCTGCTGCCACTTCTACTGCTGTTGCTACAACTAATACTACTGCTACTACTAGTAGTCCAGTGTATGGTAAATCCTAATACTACTAGTACTACTGCTGATGCAGCTTCTAGTGTTACTGCTACTACTGCTACTACTGCTAGTCCAGTGTATTGCAAATATTATTCTATTACTACTACTGCTGATGCTGCTACTACTGCTACTACTAATATCAATAGTACCAGCCAATTTCATGGCAAACCTACTACTACTATTGCTATTGCTGCTGCTGCTACTACTACTGCTAACCCAGTGCATGGCAGATGCTACTACTATTACCACTACTGCTGCTGCTGCTGCTACTACTGCTGCTAATAGTAGTCCAGTGCGTGGCAAATACTACTAATATTACTACTACTGCCGCTGCTACTACTTCTACTTCTACTATGAATATTACTAGCCCATTGCAAGGCAAATCTACTATTTCTACTTCTATTCCTAACACTTTTACTACTACTACTGGCCCAGTGCAGGGAAAATCTGCTGCTACTTCTAGTGCTGCCCCTGCCACTTCTATTGCTGCTGCTACAGCTACTACTATTACAACTATTGACTAGTGCATCAACAATACTACTACTATTAATATTACTGCTGCTTCTGGTGCTACTACTGCTACTACTATTTGTCCAGTAAATGGCAAATACTACTACTCTTACTACTACTTCTGATGCTGTTACTACTGCTACTACTACCATGAATACTACTAGCCCAATCTATTACTCCTACTGCTATTGCTGCTTCTTGTCCTACTACTACTGCCAACTGCAGTGCAAGTTAGCTGCTACTACTACTGTTGCTGCTGTCACATCTACTGATGCTGATCCCACTACTACTACTACGACGACTAGTCCAGGGCATGGCAAATACTACTACAATTACCACTACTGGTTCTACTACAGCAGCTGCTATTTCTACTGCTGCTGCTACTACTAGTGTACTACCAGCCCAGTGCATGGCAAATGGTACTACTATTATTACTACTGCTGCTTCTGCTACTACTACTGCTAGTACTAGCAGTCCAGTGCATTTAAAATTCTACTACTATTTCTATTACTGCTGCTGCTACTACTGATGCTCCTACTACTGCTACTACTAGTAATCCAGTGCATGGCAAATATTATTAATAGTAATACTGCTGCTGCTGCTACTACTACTATAAATACTACTAGCCCAGTGCATGTCAAATATACTACTAATACTGCTATTCCTGCTTCCGCTACTATTACTACTGGCCCACTGCAGGGCAAATCTTCTGCTACTACTACTGCTTCTGCTGTCCGTTCTACTGCTGCTGCTTCCACTACTACTACAACTTCTACTAGTAGCCCAGCGCATGGCCAATACTACTACTATGATGATTACTGCTGCTACTACTAGTACTGCTGATGCTAATTTGATTGCTGCTGCTACTACTACTACTATTAGTTCAGTGTATGTCAAATGCTAGTACTATTACTACTACCGCAGCTGCTGCTACTTCTGATACTACTTCTGCTACTACAGGTAGTGCAGTGAATGGCAAATACTATTAACACTACTGCTCAGGCTGCTGCTACTACTGCTACTACTACTGCTACTACTACTAGCACTGTTGCTGCTAATTCTACTGATGCTGCTGCTCTATGTGCTGCTACTACTACTACTAGTCAATGCATGGCAAATACTACTACTATTACTGCTTCTGCTGCTACTACTTCTGCTACTACTGCTACTATTAGTAGTCCAGTGTATATCAAATACTACTAGTATCACCACGACTGCTGCTACTACTTCGACTGCCGCTGCTACTTCTCCTGCTGCTCGTATTACTACAGCTACTACTAGCCCAGTGCGTGGTAAATACTACTACTATTACTACCACTGCTGCTTCTGCAGCTACTATTGCTACTACTACAAGTCCAGTGCATTGCAAACACATTGCTATTACTAGTAGTGCATTGCATTTAAAATACTACTATAATTACTACGTCTGCTGCTACTACTGTTACTACTAGTAGTACAGTGCATGGTAAATACAACTACAATTAATACTAATGCTGCTGCTGCTACCACTGCTACTACTAGTAGTAAAGTGCATGGCAAATACAACTAATATTACTACAACTGCTGTTGCTACTACTGCTACTACTAATATGAATACCACTAGGCCAGAGCATGGCAAATCTACTACTACAATTGCTATTGCTGCTACTGCTACTACTACTACTTACCCAGGGCGTGCCAAATACTACTACTGTTACCACTACTGCTGCTACTACTGCTGCTACTACTACTGCTACTCTTTCTAATTCTACTGCTTTTGCTACTACTACTACTACTACTATCCCAGGGCACGGCAAATAATACTACTATTATTACTACTGCTGCTGCTGCTGCTATTCTTGCTACTACTAGTATTAATACTACAGCCCAGTGCATGGCAAATCTACTAATACTACTGCTATTTATGATTCTTCTACTACTACTGCTAGCCCACTGCAGGGCAAATCTGCTGCCACTAGTACTACTGCTGCCACTTCTACTGCTGCTGCGACCACTACTACTACTTCTACTAGCCTAGTTTATGGAAAATGCTACTACTATTACCACTACTGCTTCGACTACTACTAATGCGGCTACTACTACTGCTGCTGCTACTAATACCACTACTAGCCCAGTGCATGGTAATTACTAGTAGTGTAACTAGTAGTGCTGCTGCTGCTACTACTGCTACTACTTTTAGTACAGTGCATGGCAAATACTACTACTATAACCACAACTGCTAATACTACTACTACTGCTGCTGCTACTATTAATGCTGCTGCAGAAACTTCTACTCCTGCTTCTAAATCTACTAATTCTTCTACAATTCCAGTGCAAGGCAAATACTACTAATGTTACTACTACTGCTGCTATTGCTACGACTGCTACTACTAGTATCAATACAACTAACCTAGTGCATGGGAAATCCACTAGTACTACAACTGTTAGTGCTAATTCTAGTACTACTACTGGCCCACTGCAGGAAATATCTACTGCTACTATTACTGCTGCTGATGCCACTTCTATTGCTGATGCTACCTCTACTACTACTGTTACTGCTAGGAGTCCATTGCACGGCAAATCAACTACTACTAATTCTATTGCTGCTACTGCTACTACTACTACTTGCCCACTGCAGGGCAAATCTGGTGCTACTACTACTGCTGCTGTGGCCAATTCTACTGCCGCAACTTCCACTAAAATTACTACTAGCCCAGTGCATGGCAAATACTAATTCTATTACCACTACTGCTGCTACTTCTACTGCTGCTGCTGCTGCATCTACTTCTGCTGCTAGTACTACTATTACTGCTACTACCACGATCCTAGTGCATGGCAAATACTACTACTATTACCACAACTGCTGCTACTACTACTACTGCTGCTGCCACATCTACAGCTGCTGCTATTACTACTACTACTACTACCAGCACAGTGCATGTCACATAGTACTAGCATTACTACTACTGCTGCTGCTGCTATTACTTCTACTACTGCTGCTACTACTAGTAATCCAGTGCATCGCAAGTACTATTCATACTACTACGGTTGCTGTTGCTACTACTACTATCAATACTACTACACCAGTTCATGGCAAATATACTACTACTACTTCTATAGCTGCTACTGCTACTACTACTACTGGCCCACTGCAGGGCAAAACTTCTGCTACTACTATTGCTGCTGCTGGCACTTCTAATTCTGCTGCTACCACTACTACTATGACTTCTACTACTAGCCCAGCGCATGGGAAATACTACTACATTTACCACTACTGCTGCTACTACTACTACTGCTGCTGCTGCTACTACTGCTAATATTAGTTCAGTGCATGGTAAATACCACTACTATTACTACTTCCGCTGCTGCTGCTACTACTACTGCTACTACAAGTAGTGCAGTGCCTGGCAAATAGTTTTACTACTACTGCTGCTGCTACTACTGCTACTACTACTAGTACTCTTGCTGATAATTCTACTGCTGCTGCTGCTACATATACTGCTACTACTACTAGTACTATTGCTGATAATTCTACTGCTGCTGCTACAACTGCTACTAGTCCAGTGAATGGTAATACTACTGCTATTACTACTACTACTGCTTTAGCTGCTAGTACTGCTACTGCTAGTATTAATAACATTAGCACACTGTATGGCATGTCTATTAGTACTACACCTATTAGTGCTAATGCTATTACTACTACTGGCCCACTGCAGGTCAAAGCTTCTGCTACTTCTACTGCTGCTGCTGCCAGTTCTACTGCTGCTGCTACCACTACTACTACGACTACTACTAGCTCACTGCATGGCAAATACTACTACTACTACTGCTGCTACTACTGCTGCTGCAGCTGCTACTTCTACTGCTGCTGCTACTACTACTGCTTCTGCAGCTACTGGTACTGCTGCTGCTAATTCTACTACTACTACTAGTCCAGTGCATGGTAAATACTTTTACTATTAACACTACTGCTGCTGCTGCTACTACTGTTACTACTAAAATCAATACAACGTGCCCAGTGTATGGCAAATCTAGTACTAGTATTGCTATTTCTCCTATTGCTACTACTACTACTTACCCAGTGCTTGGCAGATACTACTACTATTACCACTACTGCTTCTGCTGCTGCTACTACTGCTACTACTACTGCTACTAATAGTAGTCCAGTGCATGGAAAGTACTACTCATATTACTACTGCTGCTGCTGTTGCTACTACTGTTACTACTAATATCAATACTGCTAACCCAGTGCATGGCAAATCTACTAGTACTACACCTATTAGTGCTAATGCTAATACTACTACTTGCACACTGTAGGGCAAATCTCCTCCTCCTCCTACTGATGTTGCTGCCAATTCAACTGCTGCTGCTACCAATACAACTACTACTACTACTACTCCCACAGTGTATTTCAAACGCTACAAATATTACCACTACTGCTGCTACTTTTTACTACCGCTTCTACTAATACTGCTGCTGCTACTAGTACTACTACTAGCCCAGTCCATTCCAAGCACTACTACCATTATCACTATACCTGCTACTAGTAGGGGTACTGCTGCTGTTACTATTACTGGTGATACTACTAATACTGCTGCTATTAGGACTCCTACTAGCCGAGTGCATGGCAAGTACTACTGCTATTACCACTTCTGCTGCTACCACCACTACTGCTGCTACAAATACTGCTGCTACTACTTTTGCTGCTGCTGCTGCTAGTACTACTACTATCACAGTGCATTTCAAATACTACAACTATTCCTATTCCTGCTGCTGCTGTTGCTACTACTACTACTATTACCGCTACGTCTAGTAGTCGAGCGCATGGCAAATACTACTACTATTACTACTGCTGCTGCTGCTGCTACTACTGCTACTACTTGTATCAATACTACTATCACAGTGCACAGTAAATCCCTACTACTACTCCTATTGCTTCTACTCTTACTACTACGACTGGCCCGGTGCAGTACATAACTGCTGTTACTACTACTGCTGCTGCTGCGTCTTCTACTATTGCTTCTACCACTACTACAATCCCAGTGCATCGTAAATAAAAATACTATTACCTCTACTGCTGCTACTACTACTGCTGCTGCTGCTACTTCTACTACTGCTGTTGTTACTACAACTACTACCTCCCCAGTGCGTGGCAAATACTACTACTATTACTACAACTGCTGTTGCTGCTACTACTTCTACTGCTACTACTAGTAGTGCAGTGCACGTCAAATACTACTACAATTACTAGACCTGCTGCTGCTGCTACTAGTGCTATTACTACTATCAATACTACTAGCTCAGTGCATGGCTAATCTACTACTACGACCGCTATGGCTGCTACCGCTACTACTACTACTACTGGCCAACTGCAGGGCAAATCTTCTTCCGCTACCACTGTTGCTGCCGGCCCTTTTTTGCTGTTGTTACCACCACTACTACTGCTACTATAGGAGTCCAGTGCATGGCAAATACTACTACTATGAGGACTGCTGCTGCTGCTAAAATGTTACTACTGCCGCTACTACTAGAACTGCAGTGCATTGTTATTACTAATAGTTTTACTACTACAGCTGGTGCTGCTACTACTGTTACTACTAATATCAATATTACTAGACTAGTGCATTGCAAATCTACTACTACTATTGCAGTTCGCAGGGCTCGCGGGCCGCACGGATGGCACCCGTGTCCGCGGCCATGTCTGGGTCGCGTCAGGCCACCCCCGGAGCGTCTGGTGTGTCGCTGCCTTCCAGGGACGCCTTCTGGCCGCCTGGCCGGTCAGGCAGGCGGGGAGCGCCCCGTCAGACGCTTGCTGTGGTGGGAGGGGCCTGAGGAGGTGGGGCCTGCAGAGGTACCCGGCGTGGGCAGAGATAGCCGCCGCCGCGGGTGACAAAAGGAGAATGCAGAGCGGGAGGCCAAAAGCCTATAGCACCCGGTATTCCCAGGAGGTCTCCCATTCCCGTACTAAACAGGCCCGACCGTTCTTAGCTTCCGCAATTGAGCCGAGATCACGCCCTCTGGGCTGGTTTGGAAATAGGTGGCTGCAGGGTCGCGGGCTGCCTCTTGAGGCGCAGCTTAGCAGGCGCTTGGGTCATACCACCAGTCCAGCGGCCCGCCCGATCCAGCAGAGTCCTGCCGCCTGCCTAGACAGGGAAACGGAGGTCTAGGCTACATGCAGGTGGCGGAGGTGTGGGCGACCAACCAGCCCAGGGCTGACGGGACCCAGCAAACTTTGCGGCGCTTCGCGCCCCACCCCAGATCACGCAGGCCGCTTACAAAGACGTGGACCCGGAGGCTACAGGGTCTGGGGCCCGCGGTCCCTTGGGCATCCCACCTGCCCGCCCACACTGCGCCAGGCGCAGCCCAGATGCAGATGAGCCCGGCCGTCCTACCAGACAGAAGCTGGCCCGAAACCACTGGGAGCCACCATTGAGTTGGCAGGGCCCCTAGGATCAAGCAACGCCACCCTTGCCCCCACGCTGCAGTTCCGAGCTCAGTACCCCACCCCAAGTGGCCGGCAGCCCCGGGGAAGGTGGCCTCACCCACTGGAGCACAGCCCCTTCGCCGCCACCTGTCTGCCTGGCTGTCTCTCCACAGCTCCATATGGAAAATGCCACCCCTCTGCCTTTTCGCTCTGGGCGGGGGCGAGAGCGGGATTGAGGGCGCAGGCCGCTTCCCCGGGGCTGCCGGCCACTTGGGGCGGGGTACTGAGTTCGGAACTGTGGCGTGGGGGCAGGGGTGGCGTTGCTGGGTCTCAGGGGCCGTGCCAACACAATGGTGGCTCCCAATGGTTTCGTGACAGCTTCTCTCGGTTAGGAGGGCCGGGCACGTCTGCGTCCGGGCTGCGCCTAGCACAGCGTGGGCGGGCAGGTGGGATGCCCAAGGGACCGCGGGCCCCGGGCCCTGAAGCCTCCGGGGCCACATACTTGTGAGCGGCCTGCGAGATCTGGGGTGGGGCGCCAAGCGCCAAAAATTTGCTGGGTCCCGCCCGCCCTGGGCTGGATGGTCGCCAACATGCCCGCCACTCCCCTGTACCCTAGACCTCCGTTTCCCTGTCTAGACGGGCGGCGGGGCCCTGCCAGGTCGGGCGGGCCGCTGGGCTGGAGGTTAGACCAAAGTGCCTGCTCAGCTGCGCCTCAAGAGGCAGCCCGCGACCCTGCAGCCACCTACTGCCAAACCAGCCCAGAGGGGCGTGATCTCGGCTGGATCGCGGAAGCTAAGCAGGGTCGGGCCTGTTTGCTATTGATGTTAGGGCTACTACTACTACTATCACAGTGCATGTCAAATACTACTACTATTACCAGTACTGCTGCTGCTACTACTGCTACTACTATTGCTACTAATAGTAGTCCAGTACATCACAAATAATATTATAGTTACTACTACTACTGCTACTAGTATCAATATTAGTAGTCGAGTGTATGGCAAATCTACTAGTACTACACCTATTACTGCTAATGCGAATACTACTACTGGTCCACTGCAGGTCTAATATTCTGCTACTTCTACTTAGCCCGGGACTTGTACTGCTGCTGCTACCACTAATACTATTAGTACTACAACAAGCCCAGTGCATGGAAAATACTACTACTATTAACACTACTGCTGCTACTCCCACTACTGCTGCTACTCCTACTACTGCTGCTACTTGTACCCTTAGTAGCTCAGTGCATGGAGAATACTACTTGTATAACTACTCCTGTGTCTACTGTTTCTATTACTGCTACCACTGCAGCTACTACTAGTAGACCATTGCATGGCAAATACTACTACTATTACTACTGCTGCTGCTGCTGATTCTACTGCTACTACTTCTGCTAGTACTAGCAGTCCAGTGCATGGCAAATACTACTTCTATTATTACTACTGCTGCTACTGCTACTACTATCCATCCTACTAGCTCAGTGCATGGCAAATCTACTACTAGTACTTCTATTGCTACTACTGCTACTACTCCTAATGTCACACTGCAGGGCAACTCTGGTGCTACTACTACTGCTGCTGCGGTCAATTCTAATGCTGTTGCTCCCATTATTACTACTGCTACTACTAGTAGTCCAGTGCATGGCAAATACTACTACTATTACCACAACTGCTGCTACTACTACTGCTGCTGCTATTTCTATTACTACTACTAGTCCAGTGCATGGCAAACACTAGTGCTATTACTAATACTGCTGCTGCTGCTCCTCCTACTTCTACTATTACTGCTACTACTAGCAGTCCTTTGCATTGCAAATACTACTACTATTACTACTACTGCTGCTAGTACTGCTACTACAATGATCTATAATACTAACCCAGTGCATGGCAAATCTACTATTACTACTTCTATTGCGGCTACTGCTACTACTACTGCTAGACCAGTGCATGGCAGATACTACTACTATTAGCACTATTGCTTCTACTTCTAGTACTGCTGCTTCTACTACGGCTGCTGCTTCTTCTACAGCTGCTGCTGCTACTACTACTCATCCTAGCCCTGTTCGTGGAAAATACTGCTACTATTACTACTACTGATGCTGCTGCTACTACTGCCACTACTAATACCAATACTACTCGACCAGTGCATGGTAAATCTACTACTACTCTTGCTAGTGCTGCGACTGCTCCTACTAGTAGCAGCCCAGTGATTAGCAAATACTACTACTATTACCACTACTGCTGCTGCTATTACTACTGCAGCTACTAGTAGTGCTGCTGCTGCTGCTGCTACTACTACTATCTCCGTGCATGGCAAATACTTCTACTATTACTACTACTGCTGCTGCTGCTGCTACTACTACTACTACTACTCCTGCCACTGATAGTAGTGCAGTGCATGGCAAGTACTACTACTGTTTCTACTACTGCTGCTGCCACTTTTATTGCTGTCACTACCACTACTGCTACTACTAGTACTCCAGTGTATGGCAAATACTGCTTCTATTACTACTACTGCTGCCGTTGCTGCTACTGCTACTACTACTGCTACAACTTGCACCCAGTAAATTGCAAACATTACAACTATTACTTCTACTGCTGCTGCTGCTTCTACTGATACTACTGCTACTGCTTCTACTTCTCCTGCTGCTGCTTCTACTACTACCACTACTAGTCCCAGTGCAAGGTAAATAATACGATTATTACGACTACTGCTGCTTCTGCTAGTACTGCTGCTACTACTGCTACTACTGGTAGTCCAGTGCATGAAAAATACTCTTACTACTACTGCTGCAGCTGCTGCTACTACTGCTGCTAATACTGCTACTACTAGTGATCCAGTGCATGGCAAATACAACAAATATTACTACTACTGATGTTGCCTCTACTACTGCTAATACTACTATCAATGCTACTAGCCAGTGCATGGCAAATATACTACTACTGCTGCTATTGCTGCTACTTCCACTACTACTACTGGCCCACTGCTGGGCAACTCATCTGCCACTTCTACTGCTGCTGCTGCTACAACTACTACTACTACTACTACTACTAGCCCATTGCATCTCAAATACTACTACTATTACCACTACTGCTGTTAGTCCTACTACTGCTGCTAGTCCTATTACAGCTGCTACTTGTACTATTACTATCCCAGTGCATGGAATGTACTACTAGTAAAGCTACTCCTACGTCTGCTTTTTCTACTACTGCTTCTGCTACTGCTACTACTAGTAGACCAGTGTGTGGCAAATACTACTACTATTACTACTGCTGCTGCTGCTACTACTGCTACTACTACTGCTATTACTAGTAGTCCAGGGAATGGCAATTACTACTACTATCACTACTACTGCTGCTGCTGCTACTACTACTGCTCCTTCTACTGCAACTACTAGTAGTCCAGCCCTTGGCAAATACTAATACTATGACTATGACTGCTGCTAATGCTACCACTGCTACTACTACTAATCCTGTCCGTGGCAAATGCTACTCTATTACTACTACTGCTGCAGCAGCGACTACTGCTACTACTAATATCAATACTACGAGCCCAGTGCATGGCAAGTCTACCTCTACTCTTACTATTGCTGCTACTGCTACTACTACTTCTTACCCAGTGCATGGCAGATACTACTTCTATTACCACTGTTGCTGCTACCTCTACTGCTGCTGCAGCTACATCTACTGCTGCTGCTATTTCTATTACTACTTCTACTACTAGCACAGTGCGTGGCAAATAGTACTAGTATTACTACTACCGCTGCTGCTGTTGCTATGACTTCTAGTACTACTGCTATTACTAGTAATCCAGTGTGTCGCAAATACTATTCATACTACTACTGCTGCTGTTGCTACTACTACTATCAATACTACTAGCCCAGTGCATGGCCAATATACTACTACTACTGCTATAGCTGCTACTGCTACTACTACTAGTGGCCCAATGCAGGGCAAATCTGCTGCTACTCTTACTGCTGCTTATGCCACTTCTATTCCTGGTGCTACCTCTACTACTGCTGCTACTACTAGTAGTCTAGTGCATGGCAAATACTACTATTACTACTACTTCTGCTGCTGCTACTACTGCTACTACTAGTATCAATACTACTATCCCAGTGCATGGCAAATCTACTAGTACTACACCTATTAGTGCTAATGCTAATACTGCTACTTGCACACTGCAGGGCCAATCTGCTGCTACTACTACCGACGTTGCTGCTAATTCTACTTCTGCTGCTACCAATACAACTACTACTCCTAGTACCCCAGTGCATTTCAAATACTACCAATATTACCAGTACTGTTGCTACTACTACAGCTGCTGCTACTAGTACTATTACTAGCCCAGTCCATGCCAAATACTACTACTATTACCACTGCTGCTACTTCTGCTACTATTACTGCTGTTGCTCTTACGACTACTTCTGCTACTACTACTGCTAACGCTTCTAATTCTACTGTTGCTGCTACTACTACTATTACGACTGCTACTAGCCCAGGGCATGGCAAATAATACTACTATTATTACTACTGCTGCTGCTGCTACTACTTCTACTAGTACTTCTATTACTTGTAGTCTAGTGCATGGGGAATACTACTTCTATTACTACTCCTGCTGCTGCTGCTAATACTGCTACTACTACTACCAATACTACTAGCTTAGTGCATGGGAAATCTGCTACTACTACTGCTGTATCTGCTACCACTACTACTACTACTACTGGCCAGCTCCAGGGTAAATCTGCTGCTACTACTTCTGTTGCTGCTGCCACTTCTACTGCTGTTGCTACAACTACTACTACTGCTACTACTAGTAGTCCAGTGCATGGTAAATCCTAATACTACTAGTACTACTGCTGATGCAGCTTCTAGTGTTACTGCTACTACTGCTACTACTGCTAGTCCAGTGTATTGCAAATATAATTCTATTACTACTACTGCTGATGCTGCTACTACTGCTACTACTAATATCAATAGTACCAGCCAATTTCATGGCAAACCTACGACTACTATTGCTATTGCTGCTGCTGCTACTACTACTGCTAACCCAGTGCATGGCAGATGCTACTACTATTACCACTACTGCTGCTGCTGCTGCTACTACTGCTGCTAATAGTAGTCCAGTGCGTGGCAAATACTACTAATATTACCACTACTGCCGCTGCTACTACTTCTACTACTACTATGAATATTACTAGCCCATTGCAAGGCAAATCTACTATTTCTACTTCTATTCCTAACACTTTTACTACTACTACTGGCCCAGTGCAGGGAAAATCTGCTGCTACTTCTAGTGCTGCCCCTGCCACTTCTATTGCTGCTGCTACAGCTACTACTATTACAACTATTGACTAGTGCATCAACAATACTACTACTATTAATATTACTGCTGCTTCTGGTGCTACTACTGCTACTACTATTTGTCCAGTAAATGGCAAATACTACTACTCTTACTACTGCTTCTGATGCTGTTACTACTGCTACTACTACCATCAATACTACTAGCCCAATCTATTACTCCTACTGCTATTGCTGCTTCTTGTCCTACTACTACTGCCAACTGCAGTGCAAGTTAGCTGCTACTACTACTGTTGCTGCTGTCACATCTACTGACGCTGATCCCACTACTACTACTACGACGACTAGTCCAGTGCATGGCAAATACTACTACAATTACCACTACTGGTTCTACTACAGCAGCTGCTATTTCTACTGCTGCTGCTACTACTAGTGTACTACCAGCCCAGTGCATGGCAAATGGTACTACTATTATTACTACTGCTGCTTCTGTTACTACTACTGCTAGTACTAGCAGTCCAGTGCATTTAAAATTCTACTACTATTTCTATTACTGCTGCTGCTACTACTGATGCTCCTACTACTGCTACTACTAGTAATCCAGTGCATGGCAAATATTATTAATAGTAATACTGCTGCTGCTGCTACTACTACTATAAATACTACTAGCCCAGTGCATGTCAAATATACTACTAATACTGCTATTGCTGCTTCCGCTACTATTACTACTGGCCCACTGCAGGGCAAATCTTCTGCTACTACTACTGCTTCTGCTGTCCGTTCTACTGCTGCTGCTTCCACTACTACTACAACTTCTACTAGTAGCCCAGCGCATGGCCAATACTACTACTATGATGATTACTGCTGCTACTACTAGTACTGCTGATGCTAATTTGATTGCTGCTGCTACTACTTCTACTATTAGTTCAGTGTATGTCAAATGCTAGTACTATTACTACTACCGCAGCTGCTGCTACTTCTGATATTACTTCTGCTACTACAGGTAGTGCAGTGAATGGCAAATACTATTAACACTACTGCTCAGGCTGCTGCTACTACTGCTACTACTACTGCTACTACTACTAGCACTGTTGCTGCTAATTCTACTGATGCTGCTGCTCTATGTGCTGCTACTACTACTACTAGTCAATGCATGGCAAATACTACTACTATTACTGCTTCTGCTGCTACTACTTCTGCTACTACTGCTACTATTAGTAGTCCAGTGTATATCAAATACTACTAGTATCACCACGACTGCTGCTACTACTTCAACTGCCGCTGCTACTTCTCCTGCTGCTCGTATTACTACAGCTACTACTAGCCCAGTGCGTGGTAAATACTACTACTATTACTACCACTGCTGCTTCTGCAGCTACTGGTGCTACTACTATTGCTACTACTACAAGTCCAGTGCATTGCAAACACATTGCTATTACTAGTAGTGCATTGCATTTAAAATACTACTATAATTACTACGTCTGCTGCTACTACTGTTACTACTAGTAGTACAGTGCATGGTAAATACAACTACAATTAATACTAATGCTGCTGCTGCTACCACTGCTACTACTAGTAGTAAAGTGCATGGCAAATACAACTAATATTACTACAACTGCTGTTGCTACTACTGCTACTACTAATATGAATACCACTAGGCCAGAGCATGGCAAATCTACTACTACAATTGCTATTGCTGCTACTGCTACTACTACTACTTACCCAGGGCGTGCCAAATACTACTACTGTTACCACTACTGCTGCTACTACTGCTGCTACTACTACTGCTACTCTTTCTAATTCTACTGCTTTTGCTACTACTACTACTACTACTATCCCAGGGCACGGCAAATAATACTACTATTATTACTACTGCTGCTGCTGCTGCTATTCTTGCTACTACTAGTATTAATACTACAGCCCAGTGCATGGCAAATCTACTAATACTACTGCTATTTCTGATTCTTCTACTACTACTGCTAGCCCACTGCAGGGCAAATCTGCTGCCACTAGTACTACTGCTGCCACTTCTACTGCTGCTGCTACCACTACTACTACTTCTACTAGCCTAGTTTATGGAAAATGCTACTACTATTACCACTACTGCTTCGACTACTACTAATGCGGCTACTACTACTGCTGCTGCTACTAATACCACTACTAGCCCAGTGCATGGTAATTACTAGTAGTGTAACTAGTAGTGCTGCTGCTGCTACTACTGCTACTACTTTTAGTACAGTGCATGGCAAATACTACTACTATAACCACAACTGCTAATACTACTACTACTGCTGCTGCTACTATTAATGCTGCTGCAGAAACTTCTACTCCTGCTTCTAAATCTACTAATTCTTCTACAATTCCAGTGCAAGGCAAATACTACTAATGTTACTACTACTGCTGCTATTGCTACGACTGCTACTACTAGTATCAATACAACTAACCTAGTGCATGGGAAATCCACTAGTACTACAACTGTTAGTGCTAATTCTAGTACTACTACTGGCCCACTGCAGGAAATATCTACTGCTACTATTACTGCTGCTGATGCCACTTCTATTGCTGATGCTACCTCTACTACTACTGTTACTGCTAGGAGTCCATTGCACGGCAAATCAACTACTACTAATTCTATTGCTGCTACTGCTACTACTACTACTTGCCCACTGCAGGGCAAATCTGGTGCTACTACTACTGCTGCTGTGGCCAATTCTACTGCCGCAACTTCCACTAAAATTACTACTAGCCCAGTGCATGGCAAATACTAATTCTATTACCACTACTGCTGCTACTTCTACTGCTGCTGCTGCTGCATCTACTTCTGCTGCTAGTACTACTATTACTGCTACTACCACGATCCTAGTGCATGGCAAATACTACTACTATTACCACAACTGCTGCTACTACTACTACTGCTGCTGCCACATCTACAGCTGCTGCTATTACTACTACTACTACTACCAGCACAGTGCATGTCACATAGTACTAGCATTACTACTACTGCTGCTGCTGCTATTACTTCTACTACTGCTGCTACTACTAGTAATCCAGTGCATCGCAAGTACTATTCATACTACTACGGTTGCTGTTGCTACTACTACTATCAATACTACTACACCAGTTCATGGCAAATATACTACTACTACTTCTATAGCTGCTACTGCTACTACTACTACTGGCCCACTGCAGGGCAAAACTTCTGCTACTACTATTGCTGCTGCTGGCACTTCTAATTCTGCTGCTACCACTACTACTATGACTTCTACTACTAGCCCAGCGCATGGGAAATACTACTACATTTACCACTACTGCTGCTACTACTACTACTGCTGCTGCTGCTACTACTGCTAATATTAGTTCAGTGCATGGTAAATACCACTACTATTACTACTTCCGCTGCTGCTGCTACTACTACTGCTACTACAAGTAGTGCAGTGCCTGGCAAATAGTTTTACTACTACTGCTGCTGCTACTACTGCTACTACTACTGCTACTACTACTAGTACTCTTGCTGATAATTCTACTGCTGCTGCTGCTACATATACTGCTACTACTACTAGTACTATTGCTGATAATTCTACTGCTGCTGCTACAACTACTACTAGTCCAGTGAATGGTAATACTACTGCTATTACTACTACTACTGCTTTAGCTGCTAGTACTGCTACTGCTAGTATTAATAACATTAGCACACTGTATGGCATGTCTATTAGTACTACACCTATTAGTGCTAATGCTATTACTACTACTGGCCCACTGCAGGTCAAAGCTTCTGCTACTTCTACTGCTGCTGCTGCCAGTTCTACTGCTGCTGCTACCACTACTACTACGACTACTACTAGCTCACTGCATGGCAAATACTACTACTACTACTGCTGCTACTACTGCTGCTGCAGCTGCTACTTCTACTGCTGCTGCTACTACTACTGCTTCTGCAGCTACTGGTACTGCTGCTGCTAATTCTACTACTACTACTAGTCCAGTGCATGGTAAATACTTTTACTATTAACACTACTGCTGCTGCTGCTACTACTGTTACTACTAAAATCAATACAACGTGCCCAGTGTATGGCAAATCTAGTACTAGTATTGCTATTTCTCCTATTGCTACTACTACTACTTACCCAGTGCTTGGCAGATACTACTACTATTACCACTACTGCTTCTGCTGCTGCTACTACTGCTACTACTACTGCTACTAATAGTAGTCCAGTGCATGGAAAGTACTACTCATATTACTACTGCTGCTGCTGCTGCTACTACTGTTACTACTAATATCAATACTGCTAACCCAGTGCATGGCAAATCTACTAGTACTACACCTATTAGTGCTAATGCTAATACTACTACTTGCACACTGTAGGGCAAATCTCCTCCTCCTCCTACTGATCTTGCTGCCAATTCAACTGCTGCTGCTACCAATACAACTACTACTACTACTACCACCTCAGTGGATTTCAAAGAGTACAAATATTACCACTACAGCTGCTGCTACTACTACTGCTGCTGCTACTAGTACAACTAGTAGCCCAGTCCGTGCCAAATACTACTACTATTACCACTACTGCTGCAACTACTGCTACTGCTGCTAGTACTACTACTTCTGCTACTACTGCTACTGCTTCAAATTTTGCTGCTGCTGCTACTACTTCTACTAACCCAGGGCATGGCAAAATAATACTACTGTTATTACTACTGGCGCAGCTGCTACTATTTCTACTACTGCTTCTACTACTTGTAGTCCAGTGTATTGCAAATATTTTTACTATTACTACTACTGCTGATGCTGCTACAACTGCTACTACTAATATCAATATTACTAGCGGAGTGCATGGCAAGTCTACTACTACTATTGCTATTGCTGCTAATGCTACTACTACTACTAACCCAGTGCATGGCCGATACTACTACTTATTACCACTTCTGCTGCTGCTGCTGCTACTACTGCTACTACTACTACTTCTACTAATAATAGTCCAGTTCATGGCAAATACTACTAATGTTACTACTACTTCTGCTGCTGCTACTACTACTACCAATACTACTAACCCAGTGCTTGCAAATCTACTAGTATTACACCTATTACTGCTAAGGCTAACACTACTATTTGCACACAGCGGGGCAAGTCTGCTGTTACTAGTACTGATATTCTGCCAATTCTACTGCTGCTGCTACCAATACAACTACTACTACTACTACTCCCACAGTGTATTTCAAACGCTACAAATATTACCACTACTGCTGCTACTTTTTACTACCGCTTCTACTAATACTGCTGCTGCTACTAGTACTACTACTAGCCCAGTCCATTCCAAGCACTACTACTATTATCACTATAGCTGCTACTAGTAGGGGTACTGCTGCTGTTACTATTACTGGTGATACTACTAATACTGCTGCTATTAGGACTCCTACTAGCCGAGTGCATGGCAAGTACTACTGCTATTACCACTTCTGCTGCTACCACCACTACTGCTGCTACAAATACTGCTGCTACTACTTTTGCTGCTGCTGCTGCTAGTACTACTACTATCACAGTGCATTTCAAATACTACAACTATTCCTATTCCTGCTGCTGCTGTTGCTACTACTACTACTATTACCGCTACGTCTAGTAGTCGAGCGCATGGCAAATACTACTACTATTACTACTGCTGCTGCTGCTGCTACTACTGCTACTACTTGTATCAATACTACTATCACAGTGCACAGTAAATCCCTACTACTACTCCTATTGCTTCTACTCTTACTACTACGACTGGCCCGGTGCAGTACATAACTGCTGTTACTACTACTGCTGCTGCTGCGTCTTCTACTATTGCTTCTACCACTACTACAATCCCAGTGCATCGTAAATAAAAATACTATTACCTCTACTGCTGCTACTACTACTGCTGCTGCTGCTACTTCTACTACTGCTGTTGTTACTACAACTACTACCTCCCCAGTGCGTGGCAAATACTACTACTATTACTACAACTGCTGTTGCTGCTACTACTTCTACTGCTACTACTAGTAGTGCAGTGCACGTCAAATACTACTACAATTACTAGACCTGCTGCTGCTGCTACTAGTGCTATTACTACTATCAATACTACTAGCTCAGCGCATGGCTAATCTACTACTACGACCGCTATGGCTGCTACCGCTACTACTACTACTACTGGCCAACTGCAGGGCAAATCTTCTTCCGCTACCACTGTTGCTGCCGGCCCTTTTTTGCTGTTGTTACCACCACTACTACTGCTACTATAGGAGTCCAGTGCATGGCAAATACTACTACTATGAGGACTGCTGCTGCTGCTAAAATGTTACTACTGCCGCTACTACTAGAACTGCAGTGCATTGTTATAACTAATAGTTTTACTACTACAGCTGATGCTGCTACTACTGTTACTACTAATATCAATATTACTAGACTAGTGCATTGCAAATCTACTACTACTATTGCAGTTCGCAGGGCTCGCGGGCCGCACGGATGGCACCCGTGTCCGCGGCCATGTCTGGGTCGCGTCAGGCCACCCCCGGAGCGTCTGGTGTGTCGCTGCCTTCCAGGGACGCCTTTTGGCCGCCTGGCCGGTCAGGCAGGCGGGGAGCGCCCCGTCAGACGCTTGCTGTGG
The DNA here is from genome assembly GCF_059928025.1 of Delphinapterus leucas. Lineage (NCBI taxonomy): Eukaryota > Metazoa > Chordata > Mammalia > Artiodactyla > Monodontidae > Delphinapterus > Delphinapterus leucas. Next base: position 1,963,104 of record NW_028322262.1, on the reverse strand, counting down.
TGGGAGGGGCCTGAGGAGGTGGGGCCTGCAGAGGTACCCGGCGTGGGCAGAGATAGCCGCCGCCGCGGGCGACAAAAGGAGAATGCAGAGCGGGAGGCCAAAAGCCTATAGCACCCGGTATTCCCAGGAGGTCTCCCATTCCCGTACTAAACAGGCCCGACCCTTTTTAGCTTCCGCAATTGAGCCGAGATCTCGCCCTCTGGGCTGGTTTGGAAATAGGTGGCTGCAGGGTCGCGGGCTGCCTCTTGAGGCGCAGCTTAGCAGGCGCTTGGGTCATACCACCAGTCCAGCGGCCCGCCCGATCCAGCAGAGTCCTGCCGCCTGCCTAGACAGGGAAACGGAGGTCTAGGCTACATGCAGGTGGCGGAGGTGTGGGCGACCAACCAGCCCAGGGCTGACGGGACCCAGCAAACTTTGCGGCGCTTCGCGCCCCACCCCAGATCACGCAGGCCGCATACAAAGACGTGGACCCGGAGGCTACAGGGTCTGGGGCCCGCGGTCCCTTGGGCATCCCACCTGCCCGCCCACGCTGCGCCAGGCGCAGCCCAGATGCAGATGAGCCCGGCCGTCCTACCAGACAGAAGCTGGCCCGAAACCACTGGGAGCCACCATTGAGTTGGCAGGGCCCCTAGGATCAAGCAACGCCACCCTTGCCCCCACGCTGCAGTTCCGAGCTCAGTACCCCAACCCAAGTGGCCGGCAGCCCCGGGGAAGCTGGCCTCACCCACTGGAGCACAGCCCCTTCGCCGCCACCTGTCTGCCTGGCTGTCTCTCCACAGCTCCATATGGAAAATGCCACCCCTCTGCCTTTTCGCTCTGGCAGGAGGCGAGAGCGGGATTGAGGGCGCAGGCCGCTTCCCCGGGGCTGCCGGCCACTTGGGGTGGGGTACTGAGTTCGGAACTGCGGCGTGGGGGCAGGGGTGGCGTTGCTGGGTCTCAGGGGCCGTGCCAACACCATGGTGGCTCCCAATGGTTTCGTGACAGCTTCTCTCGGTTAGGAGGGCCGGGCACGTCTGCGTCCGGGCTGCGCCTAGCACAGCGTGGGCGGGCAGGTGGGATGCCCAAGGGACCGCGGGCCCCGGGCCCTGAAGCCTCCGGGGCCACATACTTGTGAGCGGCCTGCGAGATCTGGGGTGGGGCGCCAAGCGCCAAAAGTTTGCTGGGTCCCGCCCGCCCTGGGCTGGATGGTCGCCAACATGCCCGCCACTCCCCTGTACCCTAGACCTCCGTTTCCCTGTCTAGACGGGCGGCAGGGCCCTGCCAGGTCGGGCGGGCCGCTGGGCTGGAGGTTAGACCAAAGTGCCTGCTCAGCTGCGCCTCAAGAGGCAGCCCGCGACCCTGCAGCCACCTACAGCCAAACCAGCCCAGAGGGGCGTGATCTCGGCTGGATCGCGGAAGCTAAGCAGGGTCGGGCCTGTTTGCTATTGCTGTTAGGGCTACTACTACTACTATCACAGTGCATGCCAAATACTACTACTATTACCAGTACTGCTGCTGCTACTACTGCTACTACTATTGCTACTAATAGTAGTCCAGTACATCGCAAATAATATTATAGTTACTACTACTACTGCTACTAGTATCAATATTAGTAGTCCAGTGTATGGCAAATCTACTAGTACTACACCTATTACTGCTAATGCGAATACTACTACTGGTCCACTGCAGGTCTAATATTCTGCTACTTCTACTTAGCCCGGGACTTGTACTGCTGCTGCTACCACTAATACTATTAGTACTACAACAAGCCCAGTGCATGGAAAATACTACTACTATTAACACTACTGCTGCTACTCCCACTACTGCTGCTACTCCTACTACTGCTGCTACTTGTACCCTTAGTAGCTCAGTGCATGGAGAATACTACTTGTATAACTACTCCTGTGTCTACAGTTTCTATTACTGCTACCACTGCAGCTACTACTAGTAGACCATTGCATGGCAAATACTACTACTATTACTACTGCTGCTGCTGCTGATACTTCTGCTACTACTTCTGCTAGTACTAGCAGTCCAGTGCATGGCAAATACTACTTCTATTATTACTACTGCTGCTACTGCTACTACTATCCATCCTACTAGCTCAGTGCATGGCAAATCTACTACTAGTACTTCTATTGCTACTACTGCTACTACTCCTAATGTCACACTGCAGGGCAACTCTGGTGCTACTACTACTGCTGCTGCGGTCAATTCTAATGCTGTTGCTCCCATTATTACTACTGCTACTACTAGTAGTCCAGTGCATGGCAAATACTACTACTATTACCACAACTGCTGCTACTACTACTGCTGCTGCTATTTCTATTACTACTACTAGTCCAGTGCATGGCAAACACTAGTGCTATTACTAATACTGCTGCTGCTGCTCCTCCTACTTCTACTATTACTGCTACTACTAGCAGTCCTTTGCATTGCAAATACTACTACTATTACTACTACTGCTGCTAGTACGGCTACTACAATGATCTATAATACTAACCCAGTGCATGGCAAATCTACTATTACTACTTCTATTGCGGCTACTGCTACTACTACTGCTAGACCAGTGCATGGCAGATACTACTACTATTACCACTATTGCTTCTACTTCTAGTACTGCTGCTTCTACTACGGCTGCTGCTTCTTCTACAGCTGCTGCTGCTACTACTACTCATCCTAGCCCTGTTCGTGGAAAATACTGCTACTATTACTACTACTGATGCTGCTGCGACTACTGCCACTACTAATACCAATACTACTCGACCAGTGCATGGTAAATCTACTACTACTCTTGCTAGTGCTGCGACTGCTCCTACCAATAGCAGCCCAGTGAATAGCAAATACTACTACTATTACCACTACTGCTGCTGCTATTACTACTGCAGCTACTAGTAGTGCTGCTGCTGCTGCTGCTACTACTACTATCTCCGTGCATGGCAAATACTTCTACTATTACTACTACTGCTGCTACTGCTGCTACTACTACTACTACTCCTGCCACTGATAGTAGTGCAGTGCATGGCAAGTACTACTACTGTTTCTACTACTGCTGCTGCCACTTTTATTGCTGTCACTACCACTACTGCTACTACTAGTACTCCAGTGTATGGCAAATACTGCTTCTATTACTACTACTGCTGCCGTTGCTGCTACTGCTACTACTACTGCTACAACTTGCACCCAGTAAATTGCAAACATTACAACTATTACTTCTACTGCTGCTGCTGCTTCTACTGATACTACTGCTACTGCTTCTACTTCTCCTGCTGCTGCTTCTACTACTACCACTACTAGTCCCAGTGCAAGGTAAATAATACGATTATTATGACTACTGCTGCTTCTGCTAGTACTGCTGCTACTACTGCTACTACTGGTAGTCCAGTGCATGAAAAATACTCTTACTACTACTGCTGCAGCTGCTGCTACTACTGCTGCTAATACTGCTACTACTAGTGATCCAGTGCATGGCAAATACAACAAATATTACTACTACTGATGTTGCCTCTACTACTGCTAATACTACTATCAATGCTACTAGCCAGTGCATGGCAAATATACTACTACTGCTGCTATTGCTGCTACTTCCACTACTACTACTGGCCCACTGCTGGGCAAATCATCTGCCACTTCTACTGCTGCTGCTGCTACAACTACTACTACTACTACTACTACTACTAGCCCATTGCATCTCAAATACTACTACTATTACCACTACTGCTGTTAGTCCTACTACTGCTGCTAGTCCTATTACAGCTGCTACTTGTACTATTACTATCCCAGTGCATGGAATGTACTACTAGTAAAGCTACTCCTACGTCTGCTTTTTCTACTACTGCTTCTGCTACTGCTACTACTAGTAGACCAGTGTGTGGCAAATACTACTACTATTACTACTGCTGCTGCTGCTACTACTGCTACTACTACTGCTATTACTAGTAGTCCAGGGAATGGCAAATACTACTACTATCACTACTACTGCTGCTGCTGCTACTACTACTGCTCCTTCTACTGCAACTACTAGTAGTCCAGCCCTTGGCAAATACTAATACTATGACTATGACTGCTGCTAATGCTACCACTGCTACTACTACTAATCCTGTCCGTGGCAAATGCTACTCTATTACTACTACTGCTGCAGCAGCGGCTACTGCTACTACTAATATCAATACTACGAGCCCAGTGCATGGCAAGTCTACCTCTACTGTTACTATTGCTGCTACTGCTACTACTACTTCTTACCCAGTGCATGGCAGATACTACTTCTATTACCACTGTTGCTGCTACCTCTACTGCTGCTGCAGCTACATCTACTGCTGCTGCTATTTCTATTACTACTTCTACTACTAGCACAGTGCGTGGCAAATAGTACTAGTATTACTACTACCGCTGCTGCTGTTGCTATGACTTCTAGTACTACTGCTATTACTAGTAATCCAGTGTGTCGCAAATACTATTCATACTACTACTGCTGCTGTTGCTACTACTACTATCAATACTACTAGCCCAGTGCATGGCCAATATACTACTACTACTTCTATAGCTGCTACTGCTACTACTACTAGTGGCCCACTGCAGGGCAAATCTGCTGCTACTCTTACTGCTGCTTATGCCACTTCTATTCCTGGTGCTACCTCTACTACTGCTGCTACTACTAGTAGTCTAGTGCATGGCAAATACTACTATTACTACTACTTCTGCTGCTGCTACTACTGCTACTACTAGTACAATACTACTATCCCAGTGCATGGCAAATCTACTAGTACTACACCTATTAGTGCTAATGCTAATACTGCTACTTGAACACTGCAGGGCCAATCTGCTGCTACTACTACCGACGTTGCTGCTAATTCTACTTCTGCTGCTACCAATACAACTACTACTCCTAGTACCCCAGTGCATTTCAAATACTACCAATATTACCAGTACTGTTGCTACTACTACAGCTGCTGCTACTAGTACTATTACTAGCCCAGTCCATGCCAAATACTACTACTATTACCACTGCTGCTACTTCTGCTACTATTACTGCTGTTGCTCTTACGACTACTTCTGCTACTACTACTGCTAACGCTTCTAATTCTACTGTTGCTGCTACTACTACTATTACGACTGCTACTAGCCCAGGGCATGGCAAATAATACTACTATTATTACTACTGCTGCTGCTGCTACTACTTCTACTAGTACTTCTATTACTTGTAGTCTAGTGCATGGGGAATACTACTTCTATTACTACTCCTGCTGCTGCTGCTAATACTGCTACTACTACTACCAATACTACTAGCTTAGTGCATGGGAAATCTGCTACTACTACTGCTGTATCTGCTAACACTACTACTACTACTACTGGCCAGCTCCAGGGTAAATCTGCTGCTACTACTTCTGTTGCTGCTGCCACTTCTACTGCTGTTGCTACAACTACTACTACTGCTACTACTAGTAGTCCAGTGTATGGTAAATCCTAATACTACTAGTACTACTGCTGATGCAGCTTCTAGTGTTACTGCTACTACTGCTACTACTGCTAGTCCAGTGTATTGCAAATATAATTCTATTACTACTACTGCTGATGCTGCTACTACTGCTACTACTAATATCAATAGTACCAGCCAATTTCATGGCAAACCTACGACTACTATTGCTATTGCTGCTGCTGCTACTACTACTGCTAACCCAGTGCATGGCAGATGCTACTACTATTACCACTACTGCTGCTGCTGCTGCTACTACTGCTGCTAATAGTAGTCCAGTGCGTGGCAAATACTACTAATATTACCACTACTGCCGCTGCTACTACTTCTACTACTACTATGAATATTACTAGCCCATTGCAAGGCAAATCTACTATTTCTACTTCTATTCCTAACACTTTTACTACTACTACTGGCCCAGTGCAGGGAAAATCTGCTGCTACTTCTAGTGCTGCCCCTGCCACTTCTATTGCTGCTGCTACAGCTACTACTATTACAACTATTGACTAGTGCATCAACAATACTACTACTATTAATATTACTGCTGCTTCTGGTGCTACTACTGCTACTACTATTTGTCCAGTAAATGGCAAATACTACTACTCTTACTACTGCTTCTGATGCTGTTACTACTGCTACTACTACCATCAATACTACTAGCCCAATCTATTACTCCTACTGCTATTGCTGCTTCTTGTCCTACTACTACTGCCAACTGCAGTGCAAGTTAGCTGCTACTACTACTGTTGCTGCTGTCACATCTACTGATGCTGATCCCACTACTACTACTACGACGACTAGTCCAGGGCATGGCAAATACTACTACAATTACCACTACTGGTTCTACTACAGCAGCTGCTATTTCTACTGCTGCTGCTACTACTAGTGTACTACCAGCCCAGTGCATGGCAAATGGTACTACTATTATTACTACTGCTGCTTCTGTTACTACTACTGCTAGTACTAGCAGTCCAGTGCATTTAAAATTCTACTACTATTTCTATTACTGCTGCTGCTACTACTGATGCTCCTACTACTGCTACTACTAGTAATCCAGTGCATGGCAAATATTATTAATAGTAATACTGCTGCTGCTGCTACTACTACTATAAATACTACTAGCCCAGTGCATGTCAAATATACTACTAATACTGCTATTGCTGCTTCCACTACTATTACTACTGGCCCACTGCAGGGCAAATCTTCTGCTACTACTACTGCTTCTGCTGTCCGTTCTACTGCTGCTGCTTCCACTACTACTACAACTTCTACTAGTAGCCCAGCGCATGGCCAATACTACTACTATGATGATTACTGCTGCTACTACTAGTACTGCTGATGCTAATTTGATTGCTGCTGCTACTACTACTACTATTAGTTCAGTGTATGTCAAATGCTAGTACTATTACTACTACCGCAGCTGCTGCTACTTCTGATATTACTTCTGCTACTACAGGTAGTGCAGTGAATGGCAAATACTATTAACACTACTGCTCAGGCTGCTGCTACTACTGCTACTACTACTGCTACTACTACTAGCACTGTTGCTGCTAATTCTACTGATGCTGCTGCTCTATGTGCTGCTACTACTACTACTAGTCAATGCATGGCAAATACTACTACTATTACTGCTTCTGCTGCTACTACTTCTGCTACTACTGCTACTATTAGTAGTCCAGTGTATATCAAATACTACTAGTATCACCACGACTGCTGCTACTACTTCGACTGCCGCTGCTACTTCTCCTGCTGCTCGTATTACTACAGCTACTACTAGCCCAGTGCGTGGTAAATACTACTACTATTACTACCACTGCTGCTTCTGCAGCTACTGGTGCTACTACTATTGCTACTACTACAAGTCCAGTGCATTGCAAACACATTGCTATTACTAGTAGTGCATTGCATTTAAAATACTACTATAATTACTACGTCTGCTGCTACTACTGTTACTACTAGTAGTACAGTGCATGGTAAATACAACTACAATTAATACTAATGCTGCTGCTGCTACCACTGCTACTACTAGTAGTAAAGTGCATGGCAAATACAACTAATATTACTACAACTGCTGTTGCTACTACTGCTACTACTAATATGAATACCACTAGGCCAGAGCATGGCAAATCTACTACTACAATTGCTATTGCTGCTACTGCTACTACTACTACTTACCCAGGGCGTGCCAAATACTACTACTGTTACCACTACTGCTGCTACTACTGCTGCTCCTACTACTGCTACTCTTTCTAATTCTACTGCTTTTGCTACTACTACTACTACTACTATCCCAGGGCACGGCAAATAATACTACTATTATTACTACTGCTGCTGCTGCTGCTATTCTTGCTACTACTAGTATTAATACTACAGCCCAGTGCATGGCAAATCTACTAATACTACTGCTATTTCTGATTCTTCTACTACTACTGCTAGCCCACTGCAGGGCAAATCTGCTGCCACTAGTACTACTGCTGCCACTTCTACTGCTGCTGCTACCACTACTACTACTTCTACTAGCCTAGTTTATGGAAAATGCTACTACTATTACCACTACTGCTTCGACTACTACTAATGCGGCTACTACTACTGCTGCTGCTACTAATACCACTACTAGCCCAGTGCATGGTAATTACTAGTAGTGTAACTAGTAGTGCTGCTGCTGCTACTACTGCTACTACTTTTAGTACAGTGCATGGCAAATACTACTACTATAACCACAACTGCTAATACTACTACTACTGCTGCTGCTACTATTAATGCTGCTGCAGAAACTTCTACTCCTGCTTCTAAATCTACTAATTCTTCTACAATTCCAGTGCAAGGCAAATACTACTAATGTTACTACTACTGCTGCTATTGCTACGACTGCTACTACTAGTATCAATACAACTAACCTAGTGCATGGGAAATCCACTAGTACTACAACTGTTAGTGCTAATTCTAGTACTACTACTGGCCCACTGCAGGAAATATCTACTGCTACTATTACTGCTGCTGATGCCACTTCTATTGCTGATGCTACCTCTACTACTACTGTTACTGCTAGGAGTCCATTGCACGGCAAATCAACTACTACTAATTCTATTGCTGCTACTGCTACTACTACTACTTGCCCACTGCAGGGCAAATCTGGTGCTACTACTACTGCTGCTGTGGCCAATTCTACTGCCGCAACTTCCACTAAAATTACTACTAGCCCAGTGCATGGCAAATACTAATTCTATTACCACTACTGCTGCTACTTCTACTGCTGCTGCTGCTGCATCTACTTCTGCTGCTAGTACTACTATTACTGCTACTACCACGATCCTAGTGCATGGCAAATACTACTACTATTACCACAACTGCTGCTACTACTACTACTGCTGCTGCCACATCTACAGCTGCTGCTATTACTACTACTACTACTACCAGCACAGTGCATGTCACATAGTACTAGCATTACTACTACTGCTGCTGCTGCTATTACTTCTACTACTGCTGCTACTACTAGTAATCCAGTGCATCGCAAGTACTATTCATACTACTACGGTTGCTGTTGCTACTACTACTATCAATACTACTACACCAGTTCATGGCAAATATACTACTACTACTTCTATAGCTGCTACTGCTACTACTACTACTGGCCCACTGCAGGGCAAAACTTCTGCTACTACTATTGCTGCTGCTGGCACTTCTAATTCTGCTGCTACCACTACTACTATGACTTCTACTACTAGCCCAGCGCATGGGAAATACTACTACATTTACCACTACTGCTGCTACTACTACTACTGCTGCTGCTGCTACTACTGCTAATATTAGTTCAGTGCATGGTAAATACCACTACTATTACTACTTCCGCTGCTGCTGCTACTACTACTGCTACTACAAGTAGTGCAGTGCCTGGCAAATAGTTTTACTACTACTGCTGCTGCTACTACTGCTACTACTACTGCTACTACTACTAGTACTCTTGCTGATAATTCTACTGCTGCTGCTGCTACATATACTGCTACTACTACTAGTACTATTGCTGATAATTCTACTGCTGCTGCTACAACTACTACTAGTCCAGTGAATGGTAATACTACTGCTATTACTACTACTACTGCTTTAGCTGCTAGTACTGCTACTGCTAGTATTAATAACATTAGCACACTGTATGGCATGTCTATTAGTACTACACCTATTAGTGCTAATGCTATTACTACTACTGGCCCACTGCAGGTCAAAGCTTCTGCTACTTCTACTGCTGCTGCTGCCAGTTCTACTGCTGCTGCTACCACTACTACTACGACTACTACTAGCTCACTGCATGGCAAATACTACTACTACTACTGCTGCTACTACTGCTGCTGCAGCTGCTACTTCTACTGCTGCTGCTACTACTACTGCTTCTGCAGCTACTGGTACTGCTGCTGCTAATTCTACTACTACTACTAGTCCAGTGCATGGTAAATACTTTTACTATTAACACTACTGCTGCTGCTGCTACTACTGTTACTACTAAAATCAATACAACGTGCCCAGTGTATGGCAAATCTAGTACTAGTATTGCTATTTCTCCTATTGCTACTACTACTACTTACCCAGTGCTTGGCAGATACTACTACTATTACCACTACTGCTTCTGCTGCTGCTACTACTGCTACTACTACTGCTACTAATAGTAGTCCAGTGCATGGAAAGTACTACTCATATTACTACTGCTGCTGCTGCTGCTACTACTGTTACTACTAATATCAATACTGCTAACCCAGTGCATGGCAAATCTACTAGTACTACACCTATTAGTGCTAATGCTAATACTACTACTTGCACACTGTAGGGCAAATCTCCTCCTCCTCCTACTGATCTTGCTGCCAATTCAACTGCTGCTGCTACCAATACAACTACTACTACTACTACCACCTCAGTGGATTTCAAAGAGTACAAATATTACCACTACAGCTGCTGCTACTACTACTGCTGCTGCTACTAGTACAACTAGTAGCCCAGTCCGTGCCAAATACTACTACTATTGCCACTACTGCTGCAACTACTGCTACTGCTGCTAGTACTACTACTTCTGCTACTACTGCTACTGCTTCAAATTTTGCTGCTGCTGCTACTACTTCTACTAACCCAGGGCATGGCAAAATAATACTACTGTTATTACTACTGGCGCAGCTGCTACTATTTCTACTACTGCTTCTACTACTTGTAGTCCAGTGTATTGCAAATATTTTTACTATTACTACTACTGCTGATGCTGCTACAACTGCTACTACTAATATCAATATTACTAGCGGAGTGCATGGCAAGTCTACTACTACTATTGCTATTGCTGCTAATGCTACTACTACTACTAACCCAGTGCATGGCCGATACTACTACTTATTACCACTTCTGCTGCTGCTGCTGCTACGACTGCTACTACTACTACTTCTACTAATAATAGTCCAGTTCATGGCAAATACTACTAATGTTACTACTACTTCTGCTGCTGCTACTACTACTACCAATACTACTAACCCAGTGCTTGCAAATCTACTAGTATTACACCTATTACTGCTAAGGCTAACACTACTATTTGCACACAGCGGGGCAAGTCTGCTGTTACTAGTACTGATATTCTGCCAATTCTACTGCTGCTGCTACCAATACAACTACTACTACTACTACTCCCACAGTGTATTTCAAACGCTACAAATATTACCACTACTGCTGCTACTTTTTACTACCGCTTCTACTAATACTGCTGCTGCTACTAGTACTACTACTAGCCCAGTCCATTCCAAGCACTACTACTATTATCACTATAGCTGCTACTAGTAGGGGTACTGCTGCTGTTACTATTACTGGTGATACTACTAATACTGCTGCTATTAGGACTCCTACTAGCCGAGTGCATGGCAAGTACTACTGCTATTACCACTTCTGCTGCTACCACCACTACTGCTGCTACAAATACTGCTGCTACTACTTTTGCTGCTGCTGCTGCTAGTACTACTACTATCACAGTGCATTTCAAATACTACAACTATTCCTATTCCTGCTGCTGCTGTTGCTACTACTACTACTATTACCGCTACGTCTAGTAGTCGAGCGCATGGCAAATACTACTACTATTACTACTGCTGCTGCTGCTGCTACTACTGCTACTACTTGTATCAATACTACTATCACAGTGCACAGTAAATCCCTACTACTACTCCTATTGCTTCTACTCTTACTACTACGACTGGCCCGGTGCAGTACATAACTGCTGTTACTACTACTGCTGCTGCTGCGTCTTCTACTATTGCTTCTACCACTACTACAATCCCAGTGCATCGTAAATAAAAATACTATTACCTCTACTGCTGCTACTACTACTGCTGCTGCTGCTACTTCTACTACTGCTGTTGTTACTACAACTACTACCTCCCCAGTGCGTGGCAAATACTACTACTATTACTACAACTGCTGTTGCTGCTACTACTTCTACTGCTACTACTAGTAGTGCAGTGCACGTCAAATACTACTACAATTACTAGACCTGCTGCTGCTGCTACTAGTGCTATTACTACTATCAATACTACTAGCTCAGCGCATGGCTAATCTACTACTACGACCGCTATGGCTGCTACCGCTACTACTACTACTACTGGCCAACTGCAGGGCAAATCTTCTTCCGCTACCACTGTTGCTGCCGGCCCTTTTTTGCTGTTGTTACCACCACTACTACTGCTACTATAGGAGTCCAGTGCATGGCAAATACTACTACTATGAGGACTGCTGCTGCTGCTAAAATGTTACTACTGCCGCTACTACTAGAACTGCAGTGCATTGTTATAACTAATAGTTTTACTACTACAGCTGATGCTGCTACTACTGTTACTACTAATATCAATATTACTAGACTAGTGCATTGCAAATCTACTACTACTATTGCAGTTCGCAGGGCTCGCGGGCCGCACGGATGGCACCCGTGTCCGCGGCCATGTCTGGGTCGCGTCAGGCCACCCCCGGAGCGTCTGGTGTGTCGCTGCCTTCCAGGGACGCCTTTTGGCCGCCTGGCCGGTCAGGCAGGCGGGGAGCGCCCCGTCAGACGCTTGCTGTGGTGGGAGGGGCCTGAGGAGGTGGGGCCTGCAGAGGTACCCGGCGTGGGCAGAGATAGCCGCCGCCGCGGGCGACAAAAGGAGAATGCAGAGCGGGAGGCCAAAAGCCTATAGCACCCGGTATTCCCAGGAGGTCTCCCATTCCCGTACTAAACAGGCCCGACCCTTTTTAGCTTCCGCAATTGAGCCGAGATCTCGCCCTCTGGGCTGGTTTGGAAATAGGTGGCTGCAGGGTCGCGGGCTGCCTCTTGAGGCGCAGCTTAGCAGGCGCTTGGGTCATACCACCAGTCCAGCGGCCCGCCCGATCCAGCAGAGTCCTGCCGCCTGCCTAGACAGGGAAACGGAGGTCTAGGCTACATGCAGGTGGCGGAGGTGTGGGCGACCAACCAGCCCAGGGCTGACGGGACCCAGCAAACTTTGCGGCGCTTCGCGCCCCACCCCAGATCACGCAGGCCGCATACAAAGACGTGGACCCGGAGGCTACAGGGTCTGGGGCCCGCGGTCCCTTGGGCATCCCACCTGCCCGCCCACGCTGCGCCAGGCGCAGCCCAGATGCAGATGAGCCCGGCCGTCCTACCAGACAGAAGCTGGCCCGAAACCACTGGGAGCCACCATTGAGTTGGCAGGGCCCCTAGGATCAAGCAACGCCACCCTTGCCCCCACGCTGCAGTTCCGAGCTCAGTACCCCAACCCAAGTGGCCGGCAGCCCCGGGGAAGCTGGCCTCACCCACTGGAGCACAGCCCCTTCGCCGCCACCTGTCTGCCTGGCTGTCTCTCCACAGCTCCATATGGAAAATGCCACCCCTCTGCCTTTTCGCTCTGGCAGGAGGCGAGAGCGGGATTGAGGGCGCAGGCCGCTTCCCCGGGGCTGCCGGCCACTTGGGGTGGGGTACTGAGTTCGGAACTGCGGCGTGGGGGCAGGGGTGGCGTTGCTGGGTCTCAGGGGCCGTGCCAACACCATGGTGGCTCCCAATGGTTTCGTGACAGCTTCTCTCGGTTAGGAGGGCCGGGCACGTCTGCGTCCGGGCTGCGCCTAGCACAGCGTGGGCGGGCAGGTGGGATGCCCAAGGGACCGCGGGCCCCGGGCCCTGAAGCCTCCGGGGCCACATACTTGTGAGCGGCCTGCGAGATCTGGGGTGGGGCGCCAAGCGCCAAAAGTTTGCTGGGTCCCGCCCGCCCTGGGCTGGATGGTCGCCAACATGCCCGCCACTCCCCTGTACCCTAGACCTCCGTTTCCCTGTCTAGACGGGCGGCAGGGCCCTGCCAGGTCGGGCGGGCCGCTGGGCTGGAGGTTAGACCAAAGTGCCTGCTCAGCTGCGCCTCAAGAGGCAGCCCGCGACCCTGCAGCCACCTACAGCCAAACCAGCCCAGAGGGGCGTGATCTCGGCTGGATCGCGGAAGCTAAGCAGGGTCGGGCCTGTTTGCTATTGCTGTTAGGGCTACTACTACTACTATCACAGTGCATGCCAAATACTACTACTATTACCAGTACTGCTGCTGCTACTACTGCTACTACTATTGCTACTAATAGTAGTCCAGTACATCGCAAATAATATTATAGTTACTACTACTACTGCTACTAGTATCAATATTAGTAGTCCAGTGTATGGCAAATCTACTAGTACTACACCTATTACTGCTAATGCGAATACTACTACTGGTCCACTGCAGGTCTAATATTCTGCTACTTCTACTTAGCCCGGGACTTGTACTGCTGCTGCTACCACTAATACTATTAGTACTACAACAAGCCCAGTGCATGGAAAATACTACTACTATTAACACTACTGCTGCTACTCCCACTACTGCTGCTACTCCTACTACTGCTGCTACTTGTACCCTTAGTAGCTCAGTGCATGGAGAATACTACTTGTATAACTACTCCTGTGTCTACAGTTTCTATTACTGCTACCACTGCAGCTACTACTAGTAGACCATTGCATGGCAAATACTACTACTATTACTACTGCTGCTGCTGCTGATACTTCTGCTACTACTTCTGCTAGTACTAGCAGTCCAGTGCATGGCAAATACTACTTCTATTATTACTACTGCTGCTACTGCTACTACTATCCATCCTACTAGCTCAGTGCATGGCAAATCTACTACTAGTACTTCTATTGCTACTACTGCTACTACTCCTAATGTCACACTGCAGGGCAACTCTGGTGCTACTACTACTGCTGCTGCGGTCAATTCTAATGCTGTTGCTCCCATTATTACTACTGCTACTACTAGTAGTCCAGTGCATGGCAAATACTACTACTATTACCACAACTGCTGCTACTACTACTGCTGCTGCTATTTCTACTACTACTACTAGTCCAGTGCATGGCAAACACTAGTGCTATTACTAATACTGCTGCTGCTGCTCCTCCTACTTCTACTATTACTGCTACTACTAGCAGTCCTTTGCATTGCAAATACTACTACTATTACTACTACTGCTGCTAGTACGGCTACTACAATGATCTATAATACTAACCCAGTGCATGGCAAATCTACTATTACTACTTCTATTGCGGCTACTGCTACTACTACTGCTAGACCAGTGCATGGCAGATACTACTACTATTACCACTATTGCTTCTACTTCTAGTACTGCTGCTTCTACTACGGCTGCTGCTTCTTCTACAGCTGCTGCTGCTACTACTACTCATCCTAGCCCTGTTCGTGGAAAATACTGCTACTATTACTACTACTGATGCTGCTGCGACTACTGCCACTACTAATACCAATACTACTCGACCAGTGCATGGTAAATCTACTACTACTCTTGCTAGTGCTGCGACTGCTCCTACCAATAGCAGCCCAGTGAATAGCAAATACTACTACTATTACCACTACTGCTGCTGCTATTACTACTGCAGCTACTAGTAGTGCTGCTGCTGCTGCTGCTACTACTACTATCTCCGTGCATGGCAAATACTTCTACTATTACTACTACTGCTGCTACTGCTGCTACTACTACTACTACTCCTGCCACTGATAGTAGTGCAGTGCATGGCAAGTACTACTACTGTTTCTACTACTGCTGCTGCCACTTTTATTGCTGTCACTACCACTACTGCTACTACTAGTACTCCAGTGTATGGCAAATACTGCTTCTATTACTACTACTGCTGCCGTTGCTGCTACTGCTACTACTACTGCTACAACTTGCACCCAGTAAATTGCAAACATTACAACTATTACTTCTACTGCTGCTGCTGCTTCTACTGATACTACTGCTACTGCTTCTACTTCTCCTGCTGCTGCTTCTACTACTACCACTACTAGTCCCAGTGCAAGGTAAATAATACGATTATTACGACTACTGCTGCTTCTGCTAGTACTGCTGCTACTACTGCTACTACTGGTAGTCCAGTGCATGAAAAATACTCTTACTACTACTGCTGCAGCTGCTGCTACTACTGCTGCTAATACTGCTACTACTAGTGATCCAGTGCATGGCAAATACAACAAATATTACTACTACTGATGTTGCCTCTACTACTGCTAATACTACTATCAATGCTACTAGCCAGTGCATGGCAAATATACTACTACTGCTGCTATTGCTGCTACTTCCACTACTACTACTGGCCCACTGCTGGGCAAATCATCTGCCACTTCTACTGCTGCTGCTGCTACAACTACTACTACTACTACTACTACTACTAGCCCATTGCATCTCAAATACTACTACTATTACCACTACTGCTGTTAGTCCTACTACTGCTGCTAGTCCTATTACAGCTGCTACTTGTACTATTACTATCCCAGTGCATGGAATGTACTACTAGTAAAGCTACTCCTACGTCTGCTTTTTCTACTACTGCTTCTGCTACTGCTACTACTAGTAGACCAGTGTGTGGCAAATACTACTACTATTACTACTGCTGCTGCTGCTACTACTGCTACTACTACTGCTATTACTAGTAGTCCAGGGAATGGCAAATACTACTACTATCACTACTACTGCTGCTGCTGCTACTACTACTGCTCCTTCTACTGCAACTACTAGTAGTCCAGCCCTTGGCAAATACTAATACTATGACTATGACTGCTGCTAATGCTACCACTGCTACTACTACTAATCCTGTCCGTGGCAAATGCTACTCTATTACTTCTACTGCTGCAGCAGCGGCTACTGCTACTACTAATATCAATACTACGAGCCCAGTGCATGGCAAGTCTACCTCTACTGTTACTATTGCTGCTACTGCTACTACTACTTCTTACCCAGTGCATGGCAGATACTACTTCTATTACCACTGTTGCTGCTAACTCTACTGCTGCTGCAGCTACATCTACTGCTGCTGCTATTTCTATTACTACTTCTACTACTAGCACAGTGCGTGGCAAATAGTACTAGTATTACTACTACCGCTGCTGCTGTTGCTATGACTTCTAGTACTACTGCTATTACTAGTAATCCAGTGTGTCGCAAATACTATTCATACTACTACTGCTGCTGTTGCTACTACTACTATCAATACTACTAGCCCAGTGCATGGCCAATATACTACTACTACTTCTATAGCTGCTACTGCTACTACTACTAGTGGCCCACTGCAGGGCAAATCTGCTGCTACTCTTACTGCTGCTTATGCCACTTCTATTCCTGGTGCTACCTCTACTACTGCTGCTACTACTAGTAGTCTAGTGCATGGCAAATACTACTATTACTACTACTTCTGCTGCTGCTACTACTGCTACTACTAGTACAATACTACTATCCCAGTGCATGGCAAATCTACTAGTACTACACCTATTAGTGCTAATGCTAATACTGCTACTTGAACACTGCAGGGCCAATCTGCTGCTACTACTACCGACGTTGCTGCTAATTCTACTTCTGCTGCTACCAATACAACTACTACTCCTAGTACCCCAGTGCATTTCAAATACTACCAATATTACCAGTACTGTTGCTACTACTACAGCTGCTGCTACTAGTACTATTACTAGCCCAGTCCATGCCAAATACTACTACTATTACCACTGCTGCTACTTCTGCTACTATTACTGCTGTTGCTCTTACGACTACTTCTGCTACTACTACTGCTAACGCTTCTAATTCTACTGTTGCTGCTACTACTACTATTACGACTGCTACTAGCCCAGGGCATGGCAAATAATACTACTATTATTACTACTGCTGCTGCTGCTACTACTTCTACTAGTACTTCTATTACTTGTAGTCTAGTGCATGGGGAATACTACTTCTATTACTACTCCTGCTGCTGCTGCTAATACTGCTACTACTACTACCAATACTACTAGCTTAGTGCATGGGAAATCTGCTACTACTACTGCTGTATCTGCTAACACTACTACTACTACTACTGGCCAGCTCCAGGGTAAATCTGCTGCTACTACTTCTGTTGCTGCTGCCACTTCTACTGCTGTTGCTACAACTACTACTACTGCTACTACTAGTAGTCCAGTGTATGGTAAATCCTAATACTACTAGTACTACTGCTGATGCAGCTTCTAGTGTTACTGCTACTACTGCTACTACTGCTAGTCCAGTGTATTGCAAATATAATTCTATTACTACTACTGCTGATGCTGCTACTACTGCTACTACTAATATCAATAGTACCAGCCAATTTCATGGCAAACCTACGACTACTATTGCTATTGCTGCTGCTGCTACTACTACTGCTAACCCAGTGCATGGCAGATGCTACTACTATTACCACTACTGCTGCTGCTGCTGCTACTACTGCTGCTAATAGTAGTCCAGTGCGTTTCAAATACTACTAATATTACCACTACTGCCGCTGCTACTACTTCTACTACTACTATGAATATTACTAGCCCATTGCAAGGCAAATCTACTATTTCTACTTCTATTCCTAACACTTTTACTACTACTACTGGCCCAGTGCAGGGAAAATCTGCTGCTACTTCTAGTGCTGCCCCTGCCACTTCTATTGCTGCTGCTACAGCTACTACTATTACAACTATTGACTAGTGCATCAACAATACTACTACTATTAATATTACTGCTGCTTCTGGTGCTACTACTGCTACTACTATTTGTCCAGTAAATGGCAAATACTACTACTCTTACTACTGCTTCTGATGCTGTTACTACTGCTACTACTACCATCAATACTACTAGCCCAATCTATTACTCCTACTGCTATTGCTGCTTCTTGTCCTACTACTACTGCCAACTGCAGTGCAAGTTAGCTGCTACTACTACTGTTGCTGCTGTCACATCTACTGATGCTGATCCCACTACTACTACTACGACGACTAGTCCAGGGCATGGCAAATACTACTAGAATTACCACTACTGGTTCTACTACAGCAGCTGCTATTTCTACTGCTGCTGCTACTACTAGTGTACTACCAGCCCAGTGCATGGCAAATGGTACTACTATTATTACTACTGCTGCTTCTGTTACTACTACTGCTAGTACTAGCAGTCCAGTGCATTTAAAATTCTACTACTATTTCTATTACTGCTGCTGCTACTACTGATGCTCCTACTACTGCTACTACTAGTAATCCAGTGCATGGCAAATATTATTAATAGTAATACTGCTGCTGCTGCTACTACTACTATAAATACTACTAGCCCAGTGCATGTCAAATATACTACTAATACTGCTATTGCTGCTTCCGCTACTATTACTACTGGCCCACTGCAGGGCAAATCTTCTGCTACTACTACTGCTTCTGCTGTCCGTTCTACTGCTGCTGCTTCCACTACTACTACAACTTCTACTAGTAGCCCAGCGCATGGCCAATACTACTACTATGATGATTACTGCTGCTACTACTAGTACTGCTGATGCTAATTTGATTGCTGCTGCTACTACTACTACTATTAGTTCAGTGTATGTCAAATGCTAGTACTATTACTACTACCGCAGCTGCTGCTACTTCTGATATTACTTCTGCTACTACAGGTAGTGCAGTGAATGGCAAATACTATTAACACTACTGCTCAGGCTGCTGCTACTACTGCTACTACTACTGCTACTACTACTAGCACTGTTGCTGCTAATTCTACTGATGCTGCTGCTCTATGTGCTGCTACTACTACTACTAGTCAATGCATGGCAAATACTACTACTATTACTGCTTCTGCTGCTACTACTTCTGCTACTACTGCTACTATTAGTAGTCCAGTGTATATCAAATACTACTAGTATCACCACGACTGCTGCTACTACTTCGACTGCCGCTGCTACTTCTCCTGCTGCTCGTATTACTACAGCTACTACTAGCCCAGTGCGTGGTAAATACTACTACTATTACTACCACTGCTGCTTCTGCAGCTACTATTGCTACTACTACAAGTCCAGTGCATTGCAAACACATTGCTATTACTAGTAGTGCATTGCATTTAAAATACTACTATAATTACTACGTCTGCTGCTACTACTGTTACTACTAGTAGTACAGTGCATGGTAAATACAACTACAATTAATACTAATGCTGCTGCTGCTACCACTGCTACTACTAGTAGTAAATTGCATGGCAAATACAACTAATATTACTACAACTGCTGTTGCTACTACTGCTACTACTAATATGAATACCACTAGGCCAGAGCATGGCAAATCTACTACTACAATTGCTATTGCTGCTACTGCTACTACTACTACTTACCCAGGGCGTGCCAAATACTACTACTGTTACCACTACTGCTGCTACTACTGCTGCTACTACTACTGCTACTCTTTCTAATTCTACTGCTTTTGCTACTACTACTACTACTACTATCCCAGGGCACGGCAAATAATACTACTATTATTACTACTGCTGCTGCTGCTGCTATTCTTGCTACT
Organism: Delphinapterus leucas; assembly: GCF_059928025.1. Classification (NCBI taxonomy): domain Eukaryota; kingdom Metazoa; phylum Chordata; class Mammalia; order Artiodactyla; family Monodontidae; genus Delphinapterus; species Delphinapterus leucas. Next base: position 1,942,785 of record NW_028322262.1, on the reverse strand, counting down.
ACTAGTATTAATACTACAGCCCAGTGCATGGCAAATCTACTAATACTACTGCTATTTCTGATTCTTCTACTACTACTGCTAGCCCACTGCAGGGCAAATCTGCTGCCACTAGTACTACTGCTGCCACTTCTACTGCTGCTGCTACCACTACTACTACTTCTACTAGCCTAGTTTATGGAAAATGCTACTACTATTACCACTACTGCTTCGACTACTACTAATGCGGCTACTACTACTGCTGCTGCTACTAATACCACTACTAGCCCAGTGCATGGTAATTACTAGTAGTGTAACTAGTAGTGCTGCTGCTGCTACTACTGCTACTACTTTTAGTACAGTGCATGGCAAATACTACTACTATAACCACAACTGCTAATACTACTACTACTGCTGCTGCTACTATTAATGCTGCTGCAGAAACTTCTACTCCTGCTTCTAAATCTACTAATTCTTCTACAATTCCAGTGCAAGGCAAATACTACTAATGTTACTACTACTGCTGCTATTGCTACGACTGCTACTACTAGTATCAATACAACTAACCTAGTGCATGGGAAATCCACTAGTACTACAACTGTTAGCGCTAATTCTAGTACTACTACTGGCCCACTGCAGGAAATATCTACTGCTACTATTACTGCTGCTGATGCCACTTCTATTGCTGATGCTACCTCTACTACTACTGTTACTGCTAGGAGTCCATTGCACGGCAAATCAACTACTACTAATTCTATTGCTGCTACTGCTACTACTACTACTTGCCCACTGCAGGGCAAATCTGGTGCTACTACTACTGCTGCTGTGGCCAATTCTACTGCCGCAACTTCCACTAAAATTACTACTAGCCCAGTGCATGGCAAATACTAATTCTATTACCACTACTGCTGCTACTTCTACTGCTGCTGCTGCTGCATCTACTTCTGCTGCTAGTACTACTATTACTGCTACTACCACGATCCTAGTGCATGGCAAATACTACTACTATTACCACAACTGCTGCTACTACTACTACTGCTGCTGCCACATCTACAGCTGCTGCTATTACTACTACTACTACTACCAGCACAGTGCATGTCACATAGTACTAGCATTACTACTACTGCTGCTGCTGCTATTACTTCTACTACTGCTGCTACTACTAGTAATCCAGTGCATCGCAAGTACTATTCATACTACTACGGTTGCTGTTGCTACTACTACTATCAATACTACTACACCAGTTCATGGCAAATATACTACTACTACTTCTATAGCTGCTACTGCTACTACTACTACTGGCCCACTGCAGGGCAAAACTTCTGCTACTACTATTGCTGCTGCTGGCACTTCTAATTCTGCTGCTACCACTACTACTATGACTTCTACTACTAGCCCAGCGCATGGGAAATACTACTACATTTACCACTACTGCTGCTACTACTACTACTGCTGCTGCTGCTACTACTGCTAATATTAGTTCAGTGCATGGTAAATACCACTACTATTACTACTTCCGCTGCTGCTGCTACTACTACTGCTACTACAAGTAGTGCAGTGCCTGGCAAATAGTTTTACTACTACTGCTGCTGCTACTACTGCTACTACTACTGCTACTACTACTAGTACTCTTGCTGATAATTCTACTGCTGCTGCTGCTACATATACTGCTACTACTACTAGTACTATTGCTGATAATTCTACTGCTGCTGCTACAACTACTACTAGTCCAGTGAATGGTAATACTACTGCTATTACTACTACTACTGCTTTAGCTGCTAGTACTGCTACTGCTAGTATTAATAACATTAGCACACTGTATGGCATGTCTATTAGTACTACACCTATTAGTGCTAATGCTATTACTACTACTGGCCCACTGCAGGTCAAAGCTTCTGCTACTTCTACTGCTGCTGCTGCCAGTTCTACTGCTGCTGCTACCACTACTACTACGACTACTACTAGCTCACTGCATGGCAAATACTACTACTACTACTGCTGCTACTACTGCTGCTGCAGCTGCTACTTCTACTGCTGCTGCTACTACTACTGCTTCTGCAGCTACTGGTACTGCTGCTGCTAATTCTACTACTACTACTAGTCCAGTGCATGGTAAATACTTTTACTATTAACACTACTGCTGCTGCTGCTACTACTGTTACTACTAAAATCAATACAACGTGCCCAGTGTATGGCAAATCTAGTACTAGTATTGCTATTTCTCCTATTGCTACTACTACTACTTACCCAGTGCTTGGCAGATACTACTACTATTACCACTACTGCTTCTGCTGCTGCTACTACTGCTACTACTACTGCTACTAATAGTAGTCCAGTGCATGGAAAGTACTACTCATATTACTACTGCTGCTGCTGCTGCTACTACTGTTACTACTAATATCAATACTGCTAACCCAGTGCATGGCAAATCTACTAGTACTACACCTATTAGTGCTAATGCTAATACTACTACTTGCACACTGTAGGGCAAATCTCCTCCTCCTCCTACTGATCTTGCTGCCAATTCAACTGCTGCTGCTACCAATACAACTACTACTACTACTACCACCTCAGTGGATTTCAAAGAGTACAAATATTACCACTACAGCTGCTGCTACTACTACTGCTGCTGCTACTAGTACAACTAGTAGCCCAGTCCGTGCCAAATACTACTACTATTACCACTACTGCTGCAACTACTGCTACTGCTGCTAGTACTACTACTTCTGCTACTACTGCTACTGCTTCAAATTTTGCTGCTGCTGCTACTACTTCTACTAACCCAGGGCATGGCAAAATAATACTACTGTTATTACTACTGGCGCAGCTGCTACTATTTCTACTACTGCTTCTACTACTTGTAGTCCAGTGTATTGCAAATATTTTTACTATTACTACTACTGCTGATGCTGCTACAACTGCTACTACTAATATCAATATTACTAGCGGAGTGCATGGCAAGTCTACTACTACTATTGCTATTGCTGCTAATGCTACTACTACTACTAACCCAGTGCATGGCCGATACTACTACTTATTACCACTTCTGCTGCTGCTGCTGCTACGACTGCTACTACTACTACTTCTACTAATAATAGTCCAGTTCATGGCAAATACTACTAATGTTACTACTACTTCTGCTGCTGCTACTACTACTACCAATACTACTAACCCAGTGCTTGCAAATCTACTAGTATTACACCTATTACTGCTAAGGCTAACACTACTATTTGCACACAGCGGGGCAAGTCTGCTGTTACTAGTACTGATATTCTGCCAATTCTACTGCTGCTGCTACCAATACAACTACTACTACTACTACTCCCACAGTGTATTTCAAACGCTACAAATATTACCACTACTGCTGCTACTTTTTACTACCGCTTCTACTAATACTGCTGCTGCTACTAGTACTACTACTAGCCCAGTCCATTCCAAGCACTACTACTATTATCACTATAGCTGCTACTAGTAGGGGTACTGCTGCTGTTACTATTACTGGTGATACTACTAATACTGCTGCTATTAGGACTCCTACTAGCCGAGTGCATGGCAAGTACTACTGCTATTACCACTTCTGCTGCTACCACCACTACTGCTGCTACAAATACTGCTGCTACTACTTTTGCTGCTGCTGCTGCTAGTACTACTACTATCACAGTGCATTTCAAATACTACAACTATTCCTATTCCTGCTGCTGCTGTTGCTACTACTACTACTATTACCGCTACGTCTAGTAGTCGAGCGCATGGCAAATACTACTACTATTACTACTGCTGCTGCTGCTGCTACTACTGCTACTACTTGTATCAATACTACTATCACAGTGCACAGTAAATCCCTACTACTACTCCTATTGCTTCTACTCTTACTACTACGACTGGCCCGGTGCAGTACATAACTGCTGTTACTACTACTGCTGCTGCTGCGTCTTCTACTATTGCTTCTACCACTACTACAATCCCAGTGCATCGTAAATAAAAATACTATTACCTCTACTGCTGCTACTACTACTGCTGCTGCTGCTACTTCTACTACTGCTGTTGTTACTACAACTACTACCTCCCCAGTGCGTGGCAAATACTACTACTATTACTACAACTGCTGTTGCTGCTACTACTTCTACTGCTACTACTAGTAGTGCAGTGCACGTCAAATACTACTACAATTACTAGACCTGCTGCTGCTGCTACTAGTGCTATTACTACTATCAATACTACTAGCTCAGCGCATGGCTAATCTACTACTACGACCGCTATGGCTGCTACCGCTACTACTACTACTACTGGCCAACTGCAGGGCAAATCTTCTTCCGCTACCACTGTTGCTGCCGGCCCTTTTTTGCTGTTGTTACCACCACTACTACTGCTACTATAGGAGTCCAGTGCATGGCAAATACTACTACTATGAGGACTGCTGCTGCTGCTAAAATGTTACTACTGCCGCTACTACTAGAACTGCAGTGCATTGTTATAACTAATAGTTTTACTACTACAGCTGATGCTGCTACTACTGTTACTACTAATATCAATATTACTAGACTAGTGCATTGCAAATCTACTACTACTATTGCAGTTCGCAGGGCTCGCGGGCCGCACGGATGGCACCCGTGTCCGCGGCCATGTCTGGGTCGCGTCAGGCCACCCCCGGAGCGTCTGGTGTGTCGCTGCCTTCCAGGGACGCCTTTTGGCCGCCTGGCCGGTCAGGCAGGCGGGGAGCGCCCCGTCAGACGCTTGCTGTGGTGGGAGGGGCCTGAGGAGGTGGGGCCTGCAGAGGTACCCGGCGTGGGCAGAGATAGCCGCCGCCGCGGGCGACAAAAGGAGAATGCAGAGCGGGAGGCCAAAAGCCTATAGCACCCGGTATTCCCAGGAGGTCTCCCATTCCCGTACTAAACAGGCCCGACCCTTTTTAGCTTCCGCAATTGAGCCGAGATCTCGCCCTCTGGGCTGGTTTGGAAATAGGTGGCTGCAGGGTCGCGGGCTGCCTCTTGAGGCGCAGCTTAGCAGGCGCTTGGGTCATACCACCAGTCCAGCGGCCCGCCCGATCCAGCAGAGTCCTGCCGCCTGCCTAGACAGGGAAACGGAGGTCTAGGCTACATGCAGGTGGCGGAGGTGTGGGCGACCAACCAGCCCAGGGCTGACGGGACCCAGCAAACTTTGCGGCGCTTCGCGCCCCACCCCAGATCACGCAGGCCGCATACAAAGACGTGGACCCGGAGGCTACAGGGTCTGGGGCCCGCGGTCCCTTGGGCATCCCACCTGCCCGCCCACGCTGCGCCAGGCGCAGCCCAGATGCAGATGAGCCCGGCCGTCCTACCAGACAGAAGCTGGCCCGAAACCACTGGGAGCCACCATTGAGTTGGCAGGGCCCCTAGGATCAAGCAACGCCACCCTTGCCCCCACGCTGCAGTTCCGAGCTCAGTACCCCAACCCAAGTGGCCGGCAGCCCCGGGGAAGCTGGCCTCACCCACTGGAGCACAGCCCCTTCGCCGCCACCTGTCTGCCTGGCTGTCTCTCCACAGCTCCATATGGAAAATGCCACCCCTCTGCCTTTTCGCTCTGGCAGGAGGCGAGAGCGGGATTGAGGGCGCAGGCCGCTTCCCCGGGGCTGCCGGCCACTTGGGGTGGGGTACTGAGTTCGGAACTGCGGCGTGGGGGCAGGGGTGGCGTTGCTGGGTCTCAGGGGCCGTGCCAACACCATGGTGGCTCCCAATGGTTTCGTGACAGCTTCTCTCGGTTAGGAGGGCCGGGCACGTCTGCGTCCGGGCTGCGCCTAGCACAGCGTGGGCGGGCAGGTGGGATGCCCAAGGGACCGCGGGCCCCGGGCCCTGAAGCCTCCGGGGCCACATACTTGTGAGCGGCCTGCGAGATCTGGGGTGGGGCGCCAAGCGCCAAAAGTTTGCTGGGTCCCGCCCGCCCTGGGCTGGATGGTCGCCAACATGCCCGCCACTCCCCTGTACCCTAGACCTCCGTTTCCCTGTCTAGACGGGCGGCAGGGCCCTGCCAGGTCGGGCGGGCCGCTGGGCTGGAGGTTAGACCAAAGTGCCTGCTCAGCTGCGCCTCAAGAGGCAGCCCGCGACCCTGCAGCCACCTACAGCCAAACCAGCCCAGAGGGGCGTGATCTCGGCTGGATCGCGGAAGCTAAGCAGGGTCGGGCCTGTTTGCTATTGCTGTTAGGGCTACTACTACTACTATCACAGTGCATGCCAAATACTACTACTATTACCAGTACTGCTGCTGCTACTACTGCTACTACTATTGCTACTAATAGTAGTCCAGTACATCGCAAATAATATTATAGTTACTACTACTACTGCTACTAGTATCAATATTAGTAGTCCAGTGTATGGCAAATCTACTAGTACTACACCTATTACTGCTAATGCGAATACTACTACTGGTCCACTGCAGGTCTAATATTCTGCTACTTCTACTTAGCCCGGGACTTGTACTGCTGCTGCTACCACTAATACTATTAGTACTACAACAAGCCCAGTGCATGGAAAATACTACTACTATTAACACTACTGCTGCTACTCCCACTACTGCTGCTACTCCTACTACTGCTGCTACTTGTACCCTTAGTAGCTCAGTGCATGGAGAATACTACTTGTATAACTACTCCTGTGTCTACAGTTTCTATTACTGCTACCACTGCAGCTACTACTAGTAGACCATTGCATGGCAAATACTACTACTATTACTACTGCTGCTGCTGCTGATACTTCTGCTACTACTTCTGCTAGTACTAGCAGTCCAGTGCATGGCAAATACTACTTCTATTATTACTACTGCTGCTACTGCTACTACTATCCATCCTACTAGCTCAGTGCATGGCAAATCTACTACTAGTACTTCTATTGCTACTACTGCTACTACTCCTAATGTCACACTGCAGGGCAACTCTGGTGCTACTACTACTGCTGCTGCGGTCAATTCTAATGCTGTTGCTCCCATTATTACTACTGCTACTACTAGTAGTCCAGTGCATGGCAAATACTACTACTATTACCACAACTGCTGCTACTACTACTGCTGCTGCTATTTCTACTACTACTACTAGTCCAGTGCATGGCAAACACTAGTGCTATTACTAATACTGCTGCTGCTGCTCCTCCTACTTCTACTATTACTGCTACTACTAGCAGTCCTTTGCATTGCAAATACTACTACTATTACTACTACTGCTGCTAGTACGGCTACTACAATGATCTATAATACTAACCCAGTGCATGGCAAATCTACTATTACTACTTCTATTGCGGCTACTGCTACTACTACTGCTAGACCAGTGCATGGCAGATACTACTACTATTACCACTATTGCTTCTACTTCTAGTACTGCTGCTTCTACTACGGCTGCTGCTTCTTCTACAGCTGCTGCTGCTACTACTACTCATCCTAGCCCTGTTCGTGGAAAATACTGCTACTATTACTACTACTGATGCTGCTGCGACTACTGCCACTACTAATACCAATACTACTCGACCAGTGCATGGTAAATCTACTACTACTCTTGCTAGTGCTGCGACTGCTCCTACCAATAGCAGCCCAGTGAATAGCAAATACTACTACTATTACCACTACTGCTGCTGCTATTACTACTGCAGCTACTAGTAGTGCTGCTGCTGCTGCTGCTACTACTACTATCTCCGTGCATGGCAAATACTTCTACTATTACTACTACTGCTGCTACTGCTGCTACTACTACTACTACTCCTGCCACTGATAGTAGTGCAGTGCATGGCAAGTACTACTACTGTTTCTACTACTGCTGCTGCCACTTTTATTGCTGTCACTACCACTACTGCTACTACTAGTACTCCAGTGTATGGCAAATACTGCTTCTATTACTACTACTGCTGCCGTTGCTGCTACTGCTACTACTACTGCTACAACTTGCACCCAGTAAATTGCAAACATTACAACTATTACTTCTACTGCTGCTGCTGCTTCTACTGATACTACTGCTACTGCTTCTACTTCTCCTGCTGCTGCTTCTACTACTACCACTACTAGTCCCAGTGCAAGGTAAATAATACGATTATTACGACTACTGCTGCTTCTGCTAGTACTGCTGCTACTACTGCTACTACTGGTAGTCCAGTGCATGAAAAATACTCTTACTACTACTGCTGCAGCTGCTGCTACTACTGCTGCTAATACTGCTACTACTAGTGATCCAGTGCATGGCAAATACAACAAATATTACTACTACTGATGTTGCCTCTACTACTGCTAATACTACTATCAATGCTACTAGCCAGTGCATGGCAAATATACTACTACTGCTGCTATTGCTGCTACTTCCACTACTACTACTGGCCCACTGCTGGGCAAATCATCTGCCACTTCTACTGCTGCTGCTGCTACAACTACTACTACTACTACTACTACTACTAGCCCATTGCATCTCAAATACTACTACTATTACCACTACTGCTGTTAGTCCTACTACTGCTGCTAGTCCTATTACAGCTGCTACTTGTACTATTACTATCCCAGTGCATGGAATGTACTACTAGTAAAGCTACTCCTACGTCTGCTTTTTCTACTACTGCTTCTGCTACTGCTACTACTAGTAGACCAGTGTGTGGCAAATACTACTACTATTACTACTGCTGCTGCTGCTACTACTGCTACTACTACTGCTATTACTAGTAGTCCAGGGAATGGCAAATACTACTACTATCACTACTACTGCTGCTGCTGCTACTACTACTGCTCCTTCTACTGCAACTACTAGTAGTCCAGCCCTTGGCAAATACTAATACTATGACTATGACTGCTGCTAATGCTACCACTGCTACTACTACTAATCCTGTCCGTGGCAAATGCTACTCTATTACTTCTACTGCTGCAGCAGCGGCTACTGCTACTACTAATATCAATACTACGAGCCCAGTGCATGGCAAGTCTACCTCTACTGTTACTATTGCTGCTACTGCTACTACTACTTCTTACCCAGTGCATGGCAGATACTACTTCTATTACCACTGTTGCTGCTAACTCTACTGCTGCTGCAGCTACATCTACTGCTGCTGCTATTTCTATTACTACTTCTACTACTAGCACAGTGCGTGGCAAATAGTACTAGTATTACTACTACCGCTGCTGCTGTTGCTATGACTTCTAGTACTACTGCTATTACTAGTAATCCAGTGTGTCGCAAATACTATTCATACTACTACTGCTGCTGTTGCTACTACTACTATCAATACTACTAGCCCAGTGCATGGCCAATATACTACTACTACTTCTATAGCTGCTACTGCTACTACTACTAGTGGCCCACTGCAGGGCAAATCTGCTGCTACTCTTACTGCTGCTTATGCCACTTCTATTCCTGGTGCTACCTCTACTACTGCTGCTACTACTAGTAGTCTAGTGCATGGCAAATACTACTATTACTACTACTTCTGCTGCTGCTACTACTGCTACTACTAGTACAATACTACTATCCCAGTGCATGGCAAATCTACTAGTACTACACCTATTAGTGCTAATGCTAATACTGCTACTTGAACACTGCAGGGCCAATCTGCTGCTACTACTACCGACGTTGCTGCTAATTCTACTTCTGCTGCTACCAATACAACTACTACTCCTAGTACCCCAGTGCATTTCAAATACTACCAATATTACCAGTACTGTTGCTACTACTACAGCTGCTGCTACTAGTACTATTACTAGCCCAGTCCATGCCAAATACTACTACTATTACCACTGCTGCTACTTCTGCTACTATTACTGCTGTTGCTCTTACGACTACTTCTGCTACTACTACTGCTAACGCTTCTAATTCTACTGTTGCTGCTACTACTACTATTACGACTGCTACTAGCCCAGGGCATGGCAAATAATACTACTATTATTACTACTGCTGCTGCTGCTACTACTTCTACTAGTACTTCTATTACTTGTAGTCTAGTGCATGGGGAATACTACTTCTATTACTACTCCTGCTGCTGCTGCTAATACTGCTACTACTACTACCAATACTACTAGCTTAGTGCATGGGAAATCTGCTACTACTACTGCTGTATCTGCTAACACTACTACTACTACTACTGGCCAGCTCCAGGGTAAATCTGCTGCTACTACTTCTGTTGCTGCTGCCACTTCTACTGCTGTTGCTACAACTACTACTACTGCTACTACTAGTAGTCCAGTGTATGGTAAATCCTAATACTACTAGTACTACTGCTGATGCAGCTTCTAGTGTTACTGCTACTACTGCTACTACTGCTAGTCCAGTGTATTGCAAATATAATTCTATTACTACTACTGCTGATGCTGCTACTACTGCTACTACTAATATCAATAGTACCAGCCAATTTCATGGCAAACCTACGACTACTATTGCTATTGCTGCTGCTGCTACTACTACTGCTAACCCAGTGCATGGCAGATGCTACTACTATTACCACTACTGCTGCTGCTGCTGCTACTACTGCTGCTAATAGTAGTCCAGTGCGTTTCAAATACTACTAATATTACCACTACTGCCGCTGCTACTACTTCTACTACTACTATGAATATTACTAGCCCATTGCAAGGCAAATCTACTATTTCTACTTCTATTCCTAACACTTTTACTACTACTACTGGCCCAGTGCAGGGAAAATCTGCTGCTACTTCTAGTGCTGCCCCTGCCACTTCTATTGCTGCTGCTACAGCTACTACTATTACAACTATTGACTAGTGCATCAACAATACTACTACTATTAATATTACTGCTGCTTCTGGTGCTACTACTGCTACTACTATTTGTCCAGTAAATGGCAAATACTACTACTCTTACTACTGCTTCTGATGCTGTTACTACTGCTACTACTACCATGAATACTACTAGCCCAATCTATTACTCCTACTGCTATTGCTGCTTCTTGTCCTACTACTACTGCCAACTGCAGTGCAAGTTAGCTGCTACTACTACTGTTGCTGCTGTCACATCTACTGATGCTGATCCCACTACTACTACTACGACGACTAGTCCAGGGCATGGCAAATACTACTAGAATTACCACTACTGGTTCTACTACAGCAGCTGCTATTTCTACTGCTGCTGCTACTACTAGTGTACTACCAGCCCAGTGCATGGCAAATGGTACTACTATTATTACTACTGCTGCTTCTGTTACTACTACTGCTAGTACTAGCAGTCCAGTGCATTTAAAATTCTACTACTATTTCTATTACTGCTGCTGCTACTACTGATGCTCCTACTACTGCTACTACTAGTAATCCAGTGCATGGCAAATATTATTAATAGTAATACTGCTGCTGCTGCTACTACTACTATAAATACTACTAGCCCAGTGCATGTCAAATATACTACTAATACTGCTATTGCTGCTTCCGCTACTATTACTACTGGCCCACTGCAGGGCAAATCTTCTGCTACTACTACTGCTTCTGCTGTCCGTTCTACTGCTGCTGCTTCCACTACTACTACAACTTCTACTAGTAGCCCAGCGCATGGCCAATACTACTACTATGATGATTACTGCTGCTACTACTAGTACTGCTGATGCTAATTTGATTGCTGCTGCTACTACTACTACTATTAGTTCAGTGTATGTCAAATGCTAGTACTATTACTACTACCGCAGCTGCTGCTACTTCTGATATTACTTCTGCTACTACAGGTAGTGCAGTGAATGGCAAATACTATTAACACTACTGCTCAGGCTGCTGCTACTACTGCTACTACTACTGCTACTACTACTAGCACTGTTGCTGCTAATTCTACTGATGCTGCTGCTCTATGTGCTGCTACTACTACTACTAGTCAATGCATGGCAAATACTACTACTATTACTGCTTCTGCTGCTACTACTTCTGCTACTACTGCTACTATTAGTAGTCCAGTGTATATCAAATACTACTAGTATCACCACGACTGCTGCTACTACTTCGACTGCCGCTGCTACTTCTCCTGCTGCTCGTATTACTACACCTACTACTAGCCCAGTGCGTGGTAAATACTACTACTATTACTACCACTGCTGCTTCTGCAGCTACTGGTGCTACTACTATTGCTACTACTACAAGTCCAGTGCATTGCAAACACATTGCTATTACTAGTAGTGCATTGCATTTAAAATACTACTATAATTACTACGTCTGCTGCTACTACTGTTACTACTAGTAGTACAGTGCATGGTAAATACAACTACAATTAATACTAATGCTGCTGCTGCTACCACTGCTACTACTAGTAGTAAAGTGCATGGCAAATACAACTAATATTACTACAACTGCTGTTGCTACTACTGCTACTACTAATATGAATACCACTAGGCCAGAGCATGGCAAATCTACTACTACAATTGCTATTGCTGCTACTGCTACTACTACTACTTACCCAGGGCGTGCCAAATACTACTACTGTTACCACTACTGCTGCTACTACTGCTGCTACTACTACTGCTACTCTTTCTAATTCTACTGCTTTTGCTACTACTACTACTACTACTATCCCAGGGCACGGCAAATAATACTACTATTATTACTACTGCTGCTGCTGCTGCTATTCTTGCTACTACTAGTATTAATACTACAGCCCAGTGCATGGCAAATCTACTAATACTACTGCTATTTCTGATTCTTCTACTACTACTGCTAGCCCACTGCAGGGCAAATCTGCTGCCACTAGTACTACTGCTGCCACTTCTACTGCTGCTGCTACCACTACTACTACTTCTACTAGCCTAGTTTATGGAAAATGCTACTACTATTACCACTACTGCTTCGACTACTACTAATGCGGCTACTACTACTGCTGCTGCTACTAATACCACTACTAGCCCAGTGCATGGTAATTACTAGTAGTGTAACTAGTAGTGCTGCTGCTGCTACTACTGCTACTACTTTTAGTACAGTGCATGGCAAATACTACTACTATAACCACAACTGCTAATACTACTACTACTGCTGCTGCTACTATTAATGCTGCTGCAGAAACTTCTACTCCTGCTTCTAAATCTACTAATTCTTCTACAATTCCAGTGCAAGGCAAATACTACTAATGTTACTACTACTGCTGCTATTGCTACGACTGCTACTACTAGTATCAATACAACTAACCTAGTGCATGGGAAATCCACTAGTACTACAACTGTTAGTGCTAATTCTAGTACTACTACTGGCCCACTGCAGGAAATATCTACTGCTACTATTACTGCTGCTGATGCCACTTCTATTGCTGATGCTACCTCTACTACTACTGTTACTGCTAGGAGTCCATTGCACGGCAAATCAACTACTACTAATTCTATTGCTGCTACTGCTACTACTACTACTTGCCCACTGCAGGGCAAATCTGGTGCTACTACTACTGCTGCTGTGGCCAATTCTACTGCCGCAACTTCCACTAAAATTACTACTAGCCCAGTGCATGGCAAATACTAATTCTATTACCACTACTGCTGCTACTTCTACTGCTGCTGCTGCTGCATCTACTTCTGCTGCTAGTACTACTATTACTGCTACTACCACGATCCTAGTGCATGGCAAATACTACTACTATTACCACAACTGCTGCTACTACTACTACTGCTGCTGCCACATCTACAGCTGCTGCTATTACTACTACTACTACTACCAGCACAGTGCATGTCACATAGTACTAGCATTACTACTACTGCTGCTGCTGCTATTACTTCTACTACTGCTGCTACTACTAGTAATCCAGTGCATCGCAAGTACTATTCATACTACTACGGTTGCTGTTGCTACTACTATTATCAATACTACTACACCAGACCATGGCAAATATACTACTACTACTTCTATAGCTGCTACTGCTACTACTACTACTGGCCCACTGCAGGGCAAAACTTCTGCTACTACTATTGCTGCTGCTGGCACTTCTAATTCTGCTGCTACCACTACTACTATGACTTCTACTACTAGCCCAGCGCATGGGAAATACTACTACATTTACCACTACTGCTGCTACTACTACTACTGCTGCTGCTGCTACTACTGCTAATATTAGTTCAGTGCATGGTAAATACCACTACTATTACTACTTCCGCTGCTGCTGCTACTACTACTGCTACTACAAGTAGTGCAGTGCCTGGCAAATAGTTTTACTACTACTGCTGCTGCTACTACTGCTACTACTACTGCTACTACTACTAGTACTCTTGCTGATAATTCTACTGCTGCTGCTGCTACATATACTGCTACTACTACTAGTACTATTGCTGATAATTCTACTGCTGCTGCTACAACTACTACTAGTCCAGTGAATGGTAATACTACTGCTATTACTACTACTACTGCTTTAGCTGCTAGTACTGCTACTGCTAGTATTAATAACATTAGCACACTGTATGGCATGTCTATTAGTACTACACCTATTAGTGCTAATGCTATTACTACTACTGGCCCACTGCAGGTCAAAGCTTCTGCTACTTCTACTGCTGCTGCTGCCAGTTCTACTGCTGCTGCTACCACTACTACTACGACTACTACTAGCTCACTGCATGGCAAATACTACTACTACTACTGCTGCTACTACTGCTGCTGCAGCTGCTACTTCTACTGCTGCTGCTACTACTACTGCTTCTGCAGCTACTGGTACTGCTGCTGCTAATTCTACTACTACTACTAGTCCAGTGCATGGTAAATACTTTTACTATTAACACTACTGCTGCTGCTGCTACTACTGTTACTACTAAAATCAATACAACGTGCCCAGTGTATGGCAAATCTAGTACTAGTATTGCTATTTCTCCTATTGCTACTACTACTACTTACCCAGTGCTTGGCAGATACTACTACTATTACCACTACTGCTTCTGCTGCTGCTACTACTGCTACTACTACTGCTACTAATAGTAGTCCAGTGCATGGAAAGTACTACTCATATTACTACTGCTGCTGCTGCTGCTACTACTGTTACTACTAATATCAATACTGCTAACCCAGTGCATGGCAAATCTACTAGTACTACACCTATTAGTGCTAATGCTAATACTACTACTTGCACACTGTAGGGCAAATCTCCTCCTCCTCCTACTGATCTTGCTGCCAATTCAACTGCTGCTGCTACCAATACAACTACTACTACTACTACCACCTCAGTGGATTTCAAAGAGTACAAATATTACCACTACAGCTGCTGCTACTACTACTGCTGCTGCTACTAGTACAACTAGTAGCCCAGTCCGTGCCAAATACTACTACTATTGCCACTACTGCTGCAACTACTGCTACTGCTGCTAGTACTACTACTTCTGCTACTACTGCTACTGCTTCAAATTTTGCTGCTGCTGCTACTACTTCTACTAACCCAGGGCATGGCAAAATAATACTACTGTTATTACTACTGGCGCAGCTGCTACTATTTCTACTACTGCTTCTACTACTTGTAGTCCAGTGTATTGCAAATATTTTTACTATTACTACTACTGCTGATGCTGCTACAACTGCTACTACTAATATCAATATTACTAGCGGAGTGCATGGCAAGTCTACTACTACTATTGCTATTGCTGCTAATGCTACTACTACTACTAACCCAGTGCATGGCCGATACTACTACTTATTACCACTTCTGCTGCTGCTGCTGCTACGACTGCTACTACTACTACTTCTACTAATAATAGTCCAGTTCATGGCAAATACTACTAATGTTACTACTACTTCTGCTGCTGCTACTACTACTACCAATACTACTAACCCAGTGCTTGCAAATCTACTAGTATTACACCTATTACTGCTAAGGCTAACACTACTATTTGCACACAGCGGGGCAAGTCTGCTGTTACTAGTACTGATATTCTGCCAATTCTACTGCTGCTGCTACCAATACAACTACTACTACTACTACTCCCACAGTGTATTTCAAACGCTACAAATATTACCACTACTGCTGCTACTTTTTACTACCGCTTCTACTAATACTGCTGCTGCTACTAGTACTACTACTAGCCCAGTCCATTCCAAGCACTACTACTATTATCACTATAGCTGCTACTAGTAGGGGTACTGCTGCTGTTACTATTACTGGTGATACTACTAATACTGCTGCTATTAGGACTCCTACTAGCCGAGTGCATGGCAAGTACTACTGCTATTACCACTTCTGCTGCTACCACCACTACTGCTGCTACAAATACTGCTGCTACTACTTTTGCTGCTGCTGCTGCTAGTACTACTACTATCACAGTGCATTTCAAATACTACAACTATTCCTATTCCTGCTGCTGCTGTTGCTACTACTACTACTATTACCGCTACGTCTAGTAGTCGAGCGCATGGCAAATACTACTACTATTACTACTGCTGCTGCTGCTGCTACTACTGCTACTACTTGTATCAATACTACTATCACAGTGCACAGTAAATCCCTACTACTACTCCTATTGCT
The DNA here is from genome assembly GCF_059928025.1 of Delphinapterus leucas. NCBI lineage: Eukaryota > Metazoa > Chordata > Mammalia > Artiodactyla > Monodontidae > Delphinapterus > Delphinapterus leucas. The sequence continues at coordinate 1,926,422 of NW_028322262.1, read as the reverse complement.
TCTACTCTTACTACTACGACTGGCCCGGTGCAGTACATAACTGCTGTTACTACTACTGCTGCTGCTGCGTCTTCTACTATTGCTTCTACCACTACTACAATCCCAGTGCATCGTAAATAAAAATACTATTACCTCTACTGCTGCTACTACTACTGCTGCTGCTGCTACTTCTACTACTGCTGTTGTTACTACAACTACTACCTCCCCAGTGCGTGGCAAATACTACTACTATTACTACAACTGCTGTTGCTGCTACTACTTCTACTGCTACTACTAGTAGTGCAGTGCACGTCAAATACTACTACAATTACTAGACCTGCTGCTGCTGCTACTAGTGCTATTACTACTATCAATACTACTAGCTCAGTGCATGGCTAATCTACTACTACGACCGCTATGGCTGCTACCGCTACTACTACTACTACTGGCCAACTGCAGGGCAAATCTTCTTCCACTACCACTGTTGCTGCCGGCCCTTTTTTGCTGTTGTTACCACCACTACTACTGCTACTATAGGAGTCCAGTGCATGGCAAATACTACTACTATGAGGACTGCTGCTGCTGCTAAAATGTTACTACTGCCGCTACTACTAGAACTGCAGTGCATTGTTATAACTAATAGTTTTACTACTACAGCTGATGCTGCTACTACTGTTACTACTAATATCAATATTACTAGACTAGTGCATTGCAAATCTACTACTACTATTGCAGTTCGCAGGGCTCGCGGGCCGCACGGATGGCACCCGTGTCCGCGGCCATGTCTGGGTCGCGTCAGGCCACCCCCGGAGCGTCTGGTGTGTCGCTGCCTTCCAGGGACGCCTTCTGGCCGCCTGGCCGGTCAGGCAGGCGGGGAGCGCCCCGTCAGACGCTTGCTGTGGTGGGAGGGGCCTGAGGAGGTGGGGCCTGCAGAGGTACCCGGCGTGGGCAGAGATAGCCGCCGCCGCGGACGACAAAAGGAGAATGCAGAGCGGGAGGCCAAATGCCTGTAGCACCCGGTATTCCCAGGAGGTCTCCCATTCCCGTACTAAACAGGCCCGACCCTTCTTAGCTTCCGCAATTGAGCCGAGATCACGCCCTCTGGGCTGGTTTGGAAATAGGTGGCTGCAGGGTCGCGGGCTGCCTCTTGAGGCGCAGCTTAGCAGGCGCTTGGGTCATACCACCAGTCCAGCGGCCCGCCCGATCCAGCAGAGTCCTGCCGCCTGCCTAGACAGGGAAACGGAGGTCTAGGCTACATGCAGGTGGCGGAGGTGTGGGCGACCAACCAGCCCAGGGCTGACGGGACCCAGCAAACTTTGCGGCGCTTCGCGCCCCACCCCAGATCACGCAGGCCGCATACAAAGACGTGGACCCGGAGGCTACAGGGTCTGGGGCCCGCGGTCCCTTGGGCATCCCACCTGCCCGCCCACGCTGCGCCAGGCGCAGCCCAGATGCAGATGAGCCCGGCCGTCCTACCAGACAGAAGCTGGCCTGAAACCACTGGGAGCCACCATTGAGTTGGCAGGGCCCCTAGGATCAAGCAACGCCACCCTTGCCCCCACGCTGCAGTTCCGAGCTCAGTACCCCACCCCAAGTGGCCGGCAGCCCCGGGGAAGGTGGCCTCACCCACTGGAGCACAGCCCCTTCGCCGCCACCTGTCTGCCTGGCTGTCTCTCCACAGCTCCATATGGAAAATGCCACCCCTCTGCCTTTTCACTCTGGCCGGGGGCGAGAGCGGGATTGAGGGCGCAGGCCGCTTCCCCGGGGCTGCCGGCCACTTGGGGCGGGGTACTGAGTTTGGAACTGCGGCGTGGGGGCAGGGGTGGCGTTGCTGGGGCTCAGGGGCTGTGCCAACACAATGGTGGCTCCCAATGGTTTCGTGACAGCTTCTCTCGGTTAGGAGGGCCGGGCACGTCTGCGTCCGGGCTGCGCCTAGCACAGCGTGGGCGGGCAGGTGGGATGCCCAAGGGACCGCGGGCCCTGGGCCCTGAAGCCTCCGGGGCCACATACTTGTGAGCGGCCTGCGAGATCTGGGGTGGGGCGCCAAGCGCCAAAAATTTGCTGGGTCCCGCCCGCCCTGGGCTGGATGGTCGCCAACATGCCCGCCACTCCCCTGTACCCTAGACCTCCGTTTCCCTGTCTAGACGGGCGGCGGGGCCCTGCCAGGTCGGGCGGGCCGCTGGGCTGGAGGTTAGACCAAAGTGCCTGCTCAGCTGCGCCTCAAGAGGCAGCCCGTGACCCTGCAGCCACCTACTGCCAAACCAGCCCAGAGGGGCGTGATCTCCGCTGGATCGCGGAAGCTAAGCAGGGTCGGGCCTGTTTGCTATTGCTGTTAGGGCTACTACTACTACTATCACAGTGCATGCCAAATACTACTACTATTACCAGTACTGCTGCTGCTACTACTGCTACTACTATTGCTACTAATAGTAGTCCAGTACATCGCAAATAATATTATAGTTACTACTACTACTGCTACTAGTATCAATATTAGTAGTCCAGTGTATGGCAAATCTACTAGTACTACACCTATTACTGCTAATGCGAATACTACTACTGGTCCACTGCAGGTCTAATATTCTGCTACTTCTACTTAGCCCGGGACTTCTACTGCTGCTGCTACCACTAATACTATTAGTACTACAACAAGCCCAGTGCATGGAAAATACTACTACTATTAACACTACTGCTGCTACTCCCACTACTGCTGCTACTCCTACTACTGCTGCTACTTGTACCCTTAGTAGCTCAGTGCATGGAGAATACTACTTGTATAACTACTCCTGTGTCTACTGTTTCTATTACTGCTACCACTGCAGCTACTACTAGTAGACCATTGCATGGCAAATACTACTACTATTACTACTGCTGCTGCTGCTGATACTTCTGCTACTACTTCTGCTAGTACTAGTAGCCCAGTGCATGGCAAATACTACTTCTAATATTACTACTGCTGCTACTGCTACTACTATCCATCCTACTAGCTCAGTGCATGGCAAATCTACTACTAGTACTTCTATTGCTACTACTGCTACTACTCCTAATGTCACACTGCAGGGCAACTCTGGTGCTACTACTACTGCTGCTGCGGTCAATTCTAATGCTGTTGCTCCCATTATTACTACTGCTACTACTAGTAGTCCAGTGCATGGCAAATACTACTACTATTACCACAACTGCTGCTACTACTACTGCTGCTGCTATTTCTACTACTACTACTAGTCCAGTGCATGGCAAACACTAGTGCTATTACTAATACTGCTGCTGCTGCTCCTCCTACTTCTACTATTACTGCTACTACTAGCAGTCCTTTGCATTGCAAATACTACTACTATTACTACTACTGCTGCTAGTACTGCTACTACAATGATCTATAATACTAACCCAGTGCATGGCAAATCTACTATTACTACTTCTATTGCGGCTACTGCTACTACTACTGCTAGACCAGTGCATGGCAGATACTACTACTATTAGCACTATTGCTTCTACTTCTAGTACTGCTGCTTCTACTACGGCTGCTGCTTCTTCTACAGCTGCTGCTGCTACTACTACTCATCCTAGCCCTGTTCGTGGAAAATACTGCTACTATTACTACTACTGATGCTGCTGCTACTACTGCCACTACTAATACCAATACTACTCGACCAGTGCATGGTAAATCTACTACTACCCTTGCTAGTGCTGCGACTGCTCCTACTAGTAGCAGCCCAGTGATTAGCAAATACTACTACTATTACCACTACTGCTGCTGCTATTACTACTGCAGCTACTAGTAGTGCTGCTGCTGCTGCTGCTACTACTACTATCTCCGTGCATGGCAAATACTTCTACTATTACTACTACTGCTGCTGCTGCTGCTACTACTACTACTACTACTCCTGCCACTGATAGTAGTGCAGTGCATGGCAAGTACTACTACTGTTTCTACTACTGCTGCTGCCACTTTTATTGCTGTCACTACCACTACTGCTACTACTAGTACTCCAGTGTATGGCAAATACTGCTTCTATTACTACTACTGCTGCCGTTGCTGCTACTGCTACTACTACTGCTACAACTTGCACCCAGTAAATTGCAAACATTACAACTATTACTTCTACTGCTGCTGCTGCTTCTACTGATACTACTGCTACTGCTTCTACTTCTCCTGCTGCTGCTTCTACTACTACCACTACTAGTCCCAGTGCAAGGTAAATAATACGATTATTACGACTACTGCTGCTTCTGCTAGTACTGCTGCTACTACTGCTACTACTGGTAGTCCAGTGCATGAAAAATACTCTTACTACTACTGCTGCAGCTGCTGCTACTACTGCTGCTACTACTGCTACTACTAGTGATCCAGTGCATGGCAAATACAACAAATATTACTACTACTGATGTTGCCTCTACTACTGCTAATACTACTATCAATGCTACTAGCCAGTGCATGGCAAATATACTACTGCTGCTGCTATTGCTGCTACTTCCACTACTACTACTGGCCCACTGCTGGGCAACTCATCTGCCACTTCTACTGCTGCTGCTGCTACAACTACTACTACTACTACTACTACTACTAGCCCATTGCATCTCAAATACTACTACTATTACCACTACTGCTGTTAGTCCTACTACTGCTGCTAGTCCTATTACAGCTGCTACTTGTACTATTACTATCCCAGTGCATGGAATGTACTACTAGTAAAGCTACTCCTACGTCTGCTTTTTCTACTACTGCTTCTGCTACTGCTACTACTAGTAGACCAGTGTGTGGCAAATACTACTACTATTACTACTGCTGCTGCTGCTACTACTGCTATTACTAGTAGTCCAGGGAATGGCAAATACTACTACTATCACTACTACTGCTGCTGCTGCTACTACTACTGCTCCTTCTACTGCAACTACTAGTAGTCCAGCCCTTGGCAAATACTAATACTATGACTATGACTGCTGCTAATGCTACCACTGCTACTACTACTAATCCTGTCCGTGGCAAATGCTACTCTATTACTACTACTGCTGCAGCAGCGGCTACTGCTACTACTAATATCAATACTACGAGCCCAGTGCATGGCAAGTCTACCTCTACTGTTACTATTGCTGCTACTGCTACTACTACTTCTTACCCAGTGCATGGCAGATACTACTTCTATTACCACTGTTGCTGCTACCTCTACTGCTGCTGCAGCTACATCTACTGCTGCTGCTATTTCTATTACTACTTCTACTACTAGCACAGTGCGTGGCAAATAGTACTAGTATTACTACTACCGCTGCTGCTGTTGCTATGACTTCTAGTACTACTGCTATTACTAGTAATCCAGTGTGTCGCAAATACTATTCATACTACTACTGCTGCTGTTGCTACTACTACTATCAATACTACTAGCCCAGTGCATGGCCAATATACTACTACTACTGCTATAGCTGCTACTGCTACTACTACTAGTGGCCCAATGCAGGGCAAATCTGCTGCTACTCTTACTGCTGCTTATGCCACTTCTATTCCTGGTGCTACCTCTACTACTGCTGCTACTACTAGTAGTCTAGTGCATGGCAAATACTACTATTACTACTACTTCTGCTGCTGCTACTACTGCTACTACTAGTATCAATACTACTATCCCAGTGCATGGCAAATCTACTAGTACTACACCTATTAGTGCTAATGCTAATACTGCTACTTGCACACTGCAGGGCCAATCTGCTGCTACTACTACCGACGTTGCTGCTAATTCTACTTCTGCTGCTACCAATACAACTACTACTCCTAGTACCCCAGTGCATTTCAAATACTACCAATATTACCAGTACTGTTGCTACTACTACAGCTGCTGCTACTAGTACTATTACTAGCCCAGTCCATGCCAAATACTACTACTATTACCACTGCTGCTACTTCTGCTACTATTACTGCTGTTGCTCTTACGACTACTTCTGCTACTACTACTGCTAACGCTTCTAATTCTACTGTTGCTGCTACTACTACTATTACGACTGCTACTAGCCCAGGGCATGGCAAATAATACTACTATTATTACTACTGCTGCTGCTGCTACTACTTCTACTAGTACTTCTATTACTTGTAGTCTAGTGCATGGGGAATACTACTTCTATTACTACTCCTGCTGCTGCTGCTAATACTGCTACTACTACTACCAATACTACTAGCTTAGTGCATGGGAAATCTGCTACTACTACTGCTGTATCTGCTACCACTACTACTACTACTACTGGCCAGCTCCAGGGTAAATCTGCTGCTACTACTTCTGTTGCTGCTGCCACTTCTACTGCTGTTGCTACAACTAATACTACTGCTACTACTATAAGTCCAGTGTATGGTAAATCCTAATACTACTAGTACTACTGCTGATGCAGCTTCTAGTGTTACTGCTACTACTGCTACTACTGCTAGTCCAGTGTATTGCAAATATAATTCTATTACTACTACTGCTGATGCTGCTACTACTGCTACTACTAATATCAATAGTACCAGCCAATTTCATGGCAAACCTACGACTACTATTGCTATTGCTGCTGCTGCTACTACTACTGCTAACCCAGTGCATGGCAGATGCTACTACTATTACCACTACTGCTGCTGCTGCTGCTACTACTGCTGCTAATAGTAGTCCAGTGCGTGGCAAATACTACTAATATTACTACTACTGCCGCTGCTACTACTTCTACTTCTACTATGAATATTACTAGCCCATTGCAAGGCAAATCTTCTATTTCTACTTCTATTCCTAACACTTTTACTACTACTACTGGCCCAGTGCAGGGAAAATCTGCTGCTACTTCTAGTGCTGCCCCTGCCACTTCTATTGCTGCTGCTACAGCTACTACTATTACAACTATTGACTAGTGCATCAACAATACTACTACTATTAATATTACTGCTGCTTCTGGTGCTACTACTGCTACTACTATTTGTCCAGTAAATGGCAAATACTACTACTCTTACTACTACTTCTGATGCTGTTACTACTGCTACTACTACCATGAATACTACTAGCCCAATCTATTACTCCTACTGCTATTGCTGCTTCTTGTCCTACTACTACTGCCAACTGCAGTGCAAATTAGCTGCTACTACTACTGTTGCTGCTGTCACATCTACTGATGCTGATCCCACTACTACTACTACGACGACTAGTCCAGGGCATGGCAAATACTACTACAATTACCACTACTGGTTCTACTACAGCAGCTGCTATTTCTACTGCTGCTGCTACTACTAGTGTACTACCAGCCCAGTGCATGGCAAATGGTACTACTATTATTACTACTGCTGCTTCTGCTACTACTACTGCTAGTACTAGCAGTCCAGTGCATTTAAAATTCTACTACTATTTCTATTACTGCTGCTGCTACTACTGATGCTCCTACTACTGCTACTACTAGTAATCCAGTGCATGGCAAATATTATTAATAGTAATACTGCTGCTGCTGCTACTACTACTATAAATACTACTAGCCCAGTGCATGTCAAATATACTACTAATACTGCTATTCCTGCTTCCGCTACTATTACTACTGGCCCACTGCAGGGCAAATCTTCTGCTACTACTACTGCTTCTGCTGTCCGTTCTACTGCTGCTGCTTCCACTACTACTACAACTTCTACTAGTAGCCCAGCGCATGGCCAATACTACTACTATGATGATTACTGCTGCTACTACTAGTACTGCTGATGCTAATTTGATTGCTGCTGCTACTACTACTACTATTAGTTCAGTGTATGTCAAATGCTAGTACTATTACTACTACCGCAGCTGCTGCTACTTCTGATACTACTTCTGCTACTACAGGTAGTGCAGTGAATGGCAAATACTATTAACACTACTGCTCAGGCTGCTGCTACTACTGCTACTACTACTGCTACTACTACTAGCACTGTTGCTGCTAATTCTACTGATGCTGCTGCTCTATGTGCTGCTACTACTACTACTAGTCAATGCATGGCAAATACTACTACTATTACTGCTTCTGCTGCTACTACTTCTGCTACTACTGCTACTATTAGTAGTCCAGTGTATATCAAATACTACTAGTATCACCACGACTGCTGCTACTACTTCGACTGCCGCTGCTACTTCTCCTGCTGCTCGTATTACTACAGCTACTACTAGCCCAGTGCGTGGTAAATACTACTACTATTACTACCACTGCTGCTTCTGCAGCTACTATTGCTACTACTACAAGTCCAGTGCATTGCAAACACATTGCTATTACTAGTAGTGCATTGCATTTAAAATACTACTATAATTACTACGTCTGCTGCTACTACTGTTACTACTAGTAGTACAGTGCATGGTAAATACAACTACAATTAATACTAATGCTGCTGCTGCTACCACTGCTACTACTAGTAGTAAATTGCATGGCAAATACAACTAATATTACTACAACTGCTGTTGCTACTACTGCTACTACTAATATGAATACCACTAGGCCAGAGCATGGCAAATCTACTACTACAATTGCTATTGCTGCTACTGCTACTACTACTACTTACCCAGGGCGTGCCAAATACTACTACTGTTACCACTACTGCTGCTACTACTGCTGCTACTACTACTGCTACTCTTTCTAATTCTACTGCTTTTGCTACTACTACTACTACTACTATCCCAGGGCACGGCAAATAATACTACTATTATTACTACTGCTGCTGCTGCTGCTATTCTTGCTACTACTAGTATTAATACTACAGCCCAGTGCATGGCAAATCTACTAATACTACTGCTATTTCTGATTCTTCTACTACTACTGCTAGCCCACTGCAGGGCAAATCTGCTGCCACTAGTACTACTGCTGCCACTTCTACTGCTGCTGCTACCACTACTACTACTTCTACTAGCCTAGTTTATGGAAAATGCTACTACTATTACCACTACTGCTTCGACTACTACTAATGCGGCTACTACTACTGCTGCTGCTACTAATACCACTACTAGCCCAGTGCATGGTAATTACTAGTAGTGTAACTAGTAGTGCTGCTGCTGCTACTACTGCTACTACTTTTAGTACAGTGCATGGCAAATACTACTACTATAACCACAACTGCTAATACTACTACTACTGCTGCTGCTACTATTAATGCTGCTGCAGAAACTTCTACTCCTGCTTCTAAATCTACTAATTCTTCTACAATTCCAGTGCAAGGCAAATACTACTAATGTTACTACTACTGCTGCTATTGCTACGACTGCTACTACTAGTATCAATACAACTAACCTAGTGCATGGGAAATCCACTAGTACTACAACTGTTAGTGCTAATTCTAGTACTACTACTGGCCCACTGCAGGAAATATCTACTGCTACTATTACTGCTTCTGATGCCACTTCTATTGCTGATGCTACCTCTACTACTACTGTTACTGCTAGGAGTCCATTGCACGGCAAATCAACTACTACTAATTCTATTGCTGCTACTGCTACTACTACTACTTGCCCACTGCAGGGCAAATCTGGTGCTACTACTACTGCTGCTGTGGCCAATTCTACTGCCGCAACTTCCACTAAAATTACTACTAGCCCAGTGCATGGCAAATACTAATTCTATTACCACTACTGCTGCTACTTCTACTGCTGCTGCTGCTGCATCTACTTCTGCTGCTAGTACTACTATTACTGCTACTACCACGATCCTAGTGCATGGCAAATACTACTACTATTACCACAACTGCTGCTACTACTACTACTGCTGCTGCCACATCTACAGCTGCTGCTATTACTACTACTACTACTACCAGCACAGTGCATGTCACATAGTACTAGCATTACTACTACTGCTGCTGCTGCTATTACTTCTACTACTGCTGCTACTACTAGTAATCCAGTGCATCGCAAGTACTATTCATACTACTACGGTTGCTGTTGCTACTACTACTATCAATACTACTACACCAGTTCATGGCAAATATACTACTACTACTTCTATAGCTGCTACTGCTACTACTACTACTGGCCCACTGCAGGGCAAAACTTCTGCTACTACTATTGCTGCTGCTGGCACTTCTAATTCTGCTGCTACCACTACTACTATGACTTCTACTACTAGCCCAGCGCATGGGAAATACTACTACATTTACCACTACTGCTGCTACTACTACTACTGCTGCTGCTGCTACTACTGCTAATATTAGTTCAGTGCATGGTAAATACCACTACTATTACTACTTCCGCTGCTGCTGCTACTACTACTGCTACTACAAGTAGTGCAGTGCCTGGCAAATAGTTTTACTACTACTGCTGCTGCTACTACTGCTACTACTACTGCTACTACTACTAGTACTCTTGCTGATAATTCTACTGCTGCTGCTGCTACATATACTGCTACTACTACTAGTACTATTGCTGATAATTCTACTGCTGCTGCTACAACTACTACTAGTCCAGTGAATGGTAATACTACTGCTATTACTACTACTACTGCTTTAGCTGCTAGTACTGCTACTGCTAGTATTAATAACATTAGCACACTGTATGGCATGTCTATTAGTACTACACCTATTAGTGCTAATGCTATTACTACTACTGGCCCACTGCAGGTCAAAGCTTCTGCTACTTCTACTGCTGCTGCTGCCAGTTCTACTGCTGCTGCTACCACTACTACTACGACTACTACTAGCTCACTGCATGGCAAATACTACTACTACTACTGCTGCTACTACTGCTGCTGCAGCTGCTACTTCTACTGCTGCTGCTACTACTACTGCTTCTGCAGCTACTGGTACTGCTGCTGCTAATTCTACTACTACTACTAGTCCAGTGCATGGTAAATACTTTTACTATTAACACTACTGCTGCTGCTGCTACTACTGTTACTACTAAAATCAATACAACGTGCCCAGTGTATGGCAAATCTAGTACTAGTATTGCTATTTCTCCTATTGCTACTACTACTACTTACCCAGTGCTTGGCAGATACTACTACTATTACCACTACTGCTTCTGCTGCTGCTACTACTGCTACTACTACTGCTACTAATAGTAGTCCAGTGCATGGAAAGTACTACTCATATTACTACTGCTGCTGCTGCTGCTACTACTGTTACTACTAATATCAATACTGCTAACCCAGTGCATGGCAAATCTACTAGTACTACACCTATTAGTGCTAATGCTAATACTACTACTTGCACACTGTAGGGCAAATCTCCTCCTCCTCCTACTGATCTTGCTGCCAATTCAACTGCTGCTGCTACCAATACAACTACTACTACTACTACCACCTCAGTGGATTTCAAAGAGTACAAATATTACCACTACAGCTGCTGCTACTACTACTGCTGCTGCTACTAGTACAACTAGTAGCCCAGTCCGTGCCAAATACTACTACTATTACCACTACTGCTGCAACTACTGCTACTGCTGCTAGTACTACTACTTCTGCTACTACTGCTACTGCTTCAAATTTTGCTGCTGCTGCTACTACTTCTACTAACCCAGGGCATGGCAAAATAATACTACTGTTATTACTACTGGCGCAGCTGCTACTATTTCTACTACTGCTTCTACTACTTGTAGTCCAGTGTATTGCAAATATTTTTACTATTACTACTACTGCTGATGCTGCTACAACTGCTACTACTAATATCAATATTACTAGCGGAGTGCATGGCAAGTCTACTACTACTATTGCTATTGCTGCTAATGCTACTACTACTACTAACCCAGTGCATGGCCGATACTACTACTTATTACCACTTCTGCTGCTGCTGCTGCTACGACTGCTACTACTACTACTTCTACTAATAATAGTCCAGTTCATGGCAAATACTACTAATGTTACTACTACTTCTGCTGCTGCTACTACTACTACCAATACTACTAACCCAGTGCTTGCAAATCTACTAGTATTACACCTATTACTGCTAAGGCTAACACTACTATTTGCACACAGCGGGGCAAGTCTGCTGTTACTAGTACTGATATTCTGCCAATTCTACTGCTGCTGCTACCAATACAACTACTACTACTACTACTCCCACAGTGTATTTCAAACGCTACAAATATTACCACTACTGCTGCTACTTTTTACTACCGCTTCTACTAATACTGCTGCTGCTACTAGTACTACTACTAGCCCAGTCCATTCCAAGCACTACTACTATTATCACTATAGCTGCTACTAGTAGGGGTACTGCTGCTGTTACTATTACTGGTGATACTACTAATACTGCTGCTATTAGGACTCCTACTAGCCGAGTGCATGGCAAGTACTACTGCTATTACCACTTCTGCTGCTACCACCACTACTGCTGCTACAAATACTGCTGCTACTACTTTTGCTGCTGCTGCTGCTAGTACTACTACTATCACAGTGCATTTCAAATACTACAACTATTCCTATTCCTGCTGCTGCTGTTGCTACTACTACTACTATTACCGCTACGTCTAGTAGTCGAGCGCATGGCAAATACTACTACTATTACTACTGCTGCTGCTGCTGCTACTACTGCTACTACTTGTATCAATACTACTATCACAGTGCACAGTAAATCCCTACTACTACTCCTATTGCTTCTACTCTTACTACTACGACTGGCCCGGTGCAGTACATAACTGCTGTTACTACTACTGCTGCTGCTGCGTCTTCTACTATTGCTTCTACCACTACTACAATCCCAGTGCATCGTAAATAAAAATACTATTACCTCTACTGCTGCTACTACTACTGCTGCTGCTGCTACTTCTACTACTGCTGTTGTTACTACAACTACTACCTCCCCAGTGCGTGGCAAATACTACTACTATTACTACAACTGCTGTTGCTGCTACTACTTCTACTGCTACTACTAGTAGTGCAGTGCACGTCAAATACTACTACAATTACTAGACCTGCTGCTGCTGCTACTAGTGCTATTACTACTATCAATACTACTAGCTCAGTGCATGGCTAATCTACTACTACGACCGCTATGGCTGCTACCGCTACTACTACTACTACTGGCCAACTGCAGGGCAAATCTTCTTCCGCTACCACTGTTGCTGCCGGCCCTTTTTTGCTGTTGTTACCACCACTACTACTGCTACTATAGGAGTCCAGTGCATGGCAAATACTACTACTATGAGGACTGCTGCTGCTGCTAAAATGTTACTACTGCCGCTACTACTAGAACTGCAGTGCATTGTTATAACTAATAGTTTTACTACTACAGCTGATGCTGCTACTACTGTTACTACTAATATCAATATTACTAGACTAGTGCATTGCAAATCTACTACTACTATTGCAGTTCGCAGGGCTCGCGGGCCGCACGGATGGCACCCGTGTCCGCGGCCATGTCTGGGTCGCGTCAGGCCACCCCCGGAGCGTCTGGTGTGTCGCTGCCTTCCAGGGACGCCTTCTGGCCGCCTGGCCGGTCAGGCAGGCGGGGAGCGCCCCGTCAGACGCTTGCTGTGGTGGGAGGGGCCTGAGGAGGTGGGGCCTGCAGAGGTACCCGGCGTGGGCAGAGATAGCCGCCGCCGCGGACGACAAAAGGAGAATGCAGAGCGGGAGGCCAAATGCCTGTAGCACCCGGTATTCCCAGGAGGTCTCCCATTCCCGTACTAAACAGGCCCGACCCTTCTTAGCTTCCGCAATTGAGCCGAGATCACGCCCTCTGGGCTGGTTTGGAAATAGGTGGCTGCAGGGTCGCGGGCTGCCTCTTGAGGCGCAGCTTAGCAGGCGCTTGTGTCATACCACCAGTCCAGCGGCCCGCCCGATCCAGCAGAGTCCTGCCGCCTGCCTAGACAGGGAAACGGAGGTCTAGGCTACATGCAGGTGGCGGAGGTGTGGGCGACCAACCAGCCCAGGGCTGACGGGACCCAGCAAACTTTGCGGCGCTTCGCGCCCCACCCCAGATCACGCAGGCCGCATACAAAGACGTGGACCCGGAGGCTACAGGGTCTGGGGCCCGCGGTCCCTTGGGCATCCCACCTGCCCGCCCACGCTGCGCCAGGCGCAGCCCAGATGCAGATGAGCCCGGCCGTCCTACCAGACAGAAGCTGGCCTGAAACCACTGGGAGCCACCATTGAGTTGGCAGGGCCCCTAGGATCAAGCAACGCCACCCTTGCCCCCACGCTGCAGTTCCGAGCTCAGTACCCCACCCCAAGTGGCCGGCAGCCCCGGGGAAGGTGGCCTCACCCACTGGAGCACAGCCCCTTCGCCGCCACCTGTCTGCCTGGCTGTCTCTCCACAGCTCCATATGGAAAATGCCACCCCTCTGCCTTTTCACTCTGGCCGGGGGCGAGAGCGGGATTGAGGGCGCAGGCCGCTTCCCCGGGGCTGCCGGCCACTTGGGGCGGGGTACTGAGTTTGGAACTGCGGCGTGGGGGCAGGGGTGGCGTTGCTGGGGCTCAGGGGCTGTGCCAACACAATGGTGGCTCCCAATGGTTTCGTGACAGCTTCTCTCGGTTAGGAGGGCCGGGCACGTCTGCGTCCGGGCTGCGCCTAGCACAGCGTGGGCGGGCAGGTGGGATGCCCAAGGGACCGCGGGCCCCGGGCCCTGAAGCCTCCGGGGCCACATACTTGTGAGCGGCCTGCGAGATCTGGGGTGGGGCGCCAAGCGCCAAAAATTTGCTGGGTCCCGCCCGCCCTGGGCTGGATGGTCGCCAACATGCCCGCCACTCCCCTGTACCCTAGACCTCCGTTTCCCTGTCTAGACGGGCGGCGGGGCCCTGCCAGGTCGGGCGGGCCGCTGGGCTGGAGGTTAGACCAAAGTGCCTGCTCAGCTGCGCCTCAAGAGGCAGCCCGTGACCCTGCAGCCACCTACTGCCAAACCAGCCCAGAGGGGCGTGATCTCGGCTGGATCGCGGAAGCTAAGCAGGGTCGGGCCTGTTTGCTATTGCTGTTAGGGCTACTACTACTACTATCACAGTGCATGCCAAATACTACTACTATTACCAGTACTGCTGCTGCTACTACTGCTACTACTATTGCTACTAATAGTAGTCCAGTACATCGCAAATAATATTATAGTTACTACTACTACTGCTACTAGTATCAATATTAGTAGTCCAGTGTATGGCAAATCTACTAGTACTACACCTATTACTGCTAATGCGAATACTACTACTGGTCCACTGCAGGTCTAATATTCTGCTACTTCTACTTAGCCCGGGACTTCTACTGCTGCTGCTACCACTAATACTATTAGTACTACAACAAGCCCAGTGCATGGAAAATACTACTACTATTAACACTACTGCTGCTACTCCCACTACTGCTGCTACTCCTACTACTGCTGCTACTTGTACCCTTAGTAGCTCAGTGCATGGAGAATACTACTTGTATAACTACTCCTGTGTCTACTGTTTCTATTACTGCTACCACTGCAGCTACTACTAGTAGACCATTGCATGGCAAATACTACTACTATTACTACTGCTGCTGCTGATGATACTTCTGCTACTACTTCTGCTAGTACTAGTAGCCCAGTGCATGGCAAATACTACTTCTATTATTACTACTGCTGCTACTGCTACTACTATCCATCCTACTACCTCAGTGCATGGCAAATCTACTACTAGTACTTCTATTGCTACTACTGCTACTACTCCTAATGTCACACTGCAGGGCAACTCTGGTGCTACTACTACTGCTGCTGCGGTCAATTCTAATGCTGTTGCTCCCATTATTACTACTGCTACTACTAGTAGTCCAGTGCATGGCAAATACTACTACTATTACCACAACTGCTGCTACTACTACTGCTGCTGCTATTTCTACTACTACTACTAGTCCAGTGCATGGCAAACACTAGTGCTATTACTAATACTGCTGCTGCTGCTCCTCCTACTTCTACTATTACTGCTACTACTAGCAGTCCTTTGCATTGCAAATACTACTACTATTACTACTACTGCTGCTAGTACTGCTACTACAATGATCTATAATACTAACCCAGTGCATGGCAAATCTACTATTACTACTTCTATTGCGGCTACTGCTACTACTACTGCTAGACCAGTGCATGGCAGATACTACTACTATTAGCACTATTGCTTCTACTTCTAGTACTGCTGCTTCTACTACGGCTGCTGCTTCTTCTACAGCTGCTGCTGCTACTACTACTCATCCTAGCCCTGTTCGTGGAAAATACTGCTACTATTACTACTACTGATGCTGCTGCTACTACTGCCACTACTAATACCAATACTACTCGACCAGTGCATGGTAAATCTACTACTACCCTTGCTAGTGCTGCGACTGCTCCTACTAGTAGCAGCCCAGTGATTAGCAAATACTACTACTATTACCACTACTGCTGCTGCTATTACTACTGCAGCTACTAGTAGTGCTGCTGCTGCTGCTGCTACTACTACTATCTCCGTGCATGGCAAATACTTCTACTATTACTACTACTGCTGCTGCTGCTGCTACTACTACTACTACTACTCCTGCCACTGATAGTAGTGCAGTGCATGGCAAGTACTACTACTGTTTCTACTACTGCTGCTGCCACTTTTATTGCTGTCACTACCACTACTGCTACTACTAGTACTCCAGTGTATGGCAAATACTGCTTCTATTACTACTACTGCTGCCGTTGCTGCTACTGCTACTACTACTGCTACAACTTGCACCCAGTAAATTGCAAACATTACAACTATTACTTCTACTGCTGCTGCTGCTTCTACTGATACTACTGCTACTGCTTCTACTTCTCCTGCTGCTGCTTCTACTACTACCACTACTAGTCCCAGTGCAAGGTAAATAATACGATTATTACGACTACTGCTGCTTCTGCTAGTACTGCTGCTACTACTGCTACTACTGGTAGTCCAGTGCATGAAAAATACTCTTACTACTACTGCTGCAGCTGCTGCTACTACTGCTGCTACTACTGCTACTACTAGTGATCCAGTGCATGGCAAATACAACAAATATTACTACTACTGATGTTGCCTCTACTACTGCTAATACTACTATCAATGCTACTAGCCAGTGCATGGCAAATATACTACTGCTGCTGCTATTGCTGCTACTTCCACTACTACTACTGGCCCACTGCTGGGCAACTCATCTGCCACTTCTACTGCTGCTGCTGCTACAACTACTACTACTACTACTACTACTACTAGCCCATTGCATCTCAAATACTACTACTATTACCACTACTGCTGTTAGTCCTACTACTGCTGCTAGTCCTATTACAGCTGCTACTTGTACTATTACTATCCCAGTGCATGGAATGTACTACTAGTAAAGCTACTCCTACGTCTGCTTTTTCTACTACTGCTTCTGCTACTGCTACTACTAGTAGACCAGTGTGTGGCAAATACTACTACTATTACTACTGCTGCTGCTGCTACTACTGCTATTACTAGTAGTCCAGGGAATGGCAAATACTACTACTATCACTACTACTGCTGCTGCTGCTACTACTACTGCTCCTTCTACTGCAACTACTAGTAGTCCAGCCCTTGGCAAATACTAATACTATGACTATGACTGCTGCTAATGCTACCACTGCTACTACTACTAATCCTGTCCGTGGCAAATGCTACTCTATTACTACTACTGCTGCAGCAGCGGCTACTGCTACTACTAATATCAATACTACGAGCCCAGTGCATGGCAAGTCTACCTCTACTGTTACTATTGCTGCTACTGCTACTACTACTTCTTACCCAGTGCATGGCAGATACTACTTCTATTACCACTGTTGCTGCTACCTCTACTGCTGCTGCAGCTACATCTACTGCTGCTGCTATTTCTATTACTACTTCTACTACTAGCACAGTGCGTGGCAAATAGTACTAGTATTACTACTACCGCTGCTGCTGTTGCTATGACTTCTAGTACTACTGCTATTACTAGTAATCCAGTGTGTCGCAAATACTATTCATACTACTACTGCTGCTGTTGCTACTACTACTATCAATACTACTAGCCCAGTGCATGGCCAATATACTACTACTACTGCTATAGCTGCTACTGCTACTACTACTAGTGGCCCAATGCAGGGCAAATCTGCTGCTACTCTTACTGCTGCTTATGCCACTTCTATTCCTGGTGCTACCTCTACTACTGCTGCTACTACTAGTAGTCTAGTGCATGGCAAATACTACTATTACTACTACTTCTGCTGCTGCTACTACTGCTACTACTAGTATCAATACTACTATCCCAGTGCATGGCAAATCTACTAGTACTACACCTATTAGTGCTAATGCTAATACTGCTACTTGCACACTGCAGGGCCAATCTGCTGCTACTACTACCGACGTTGCTGCTAATTCTACTTCTGCTGCTACCAATACAACTACTACTCCTAGTACCCCAGTGCATTTCAAATACTACCAATATTACCAGTACTGTTGCTACTACTACAGCTGCTGCTACTAGTACTATTACTAGCCCAGTCCATGCCAAATACTACTACTATTACCACTGCTGCTACTTCTGCTACTATTACTGCTGTTGCTCTTACGACTACTTCTGCTACTACTACTGCTAACGCTTCTAATTCTACTGTTGCTGCTACTACTACTATTACGACTGCTACTAGCCCAGGGCATGGCAAATAATACTACTATTATTACTACTGCTGCTGCTGCTACTACTTCTACTAGTACTTCTATTACTTGTAGTCTAGTGCATGGGGAATACTACTTCTATTACTACTCCTGCTGCTGCTGCTAATACTGCTACTACTACTACCAATACTACTAGCTTAGTGCATGGGAAATCTGCTACTACTACTGCTGTATCTGCTACCACTACTACTACTACTACTGGCCAGCTCCAGGGTAAATCTGCTGCTACTACTTCTGTTGCTGCTGCCACTTCTACTGCTGTTGCTACAACTAATACTACTGCTACTACTATAAGTCCAGTGTATGGTAAATCCTAATACTACTAGTACTACTGCTGATGCAGCTTCTAGTGTTACTGCTACTACTGCTACTACTGCTAGTCCAGTGTATTGCAAATATAATTCTATTACTACTACTGCTGATGCTGCTACTACTGCTACTACTAATATCAATAGTACCAGCCAATTTCATGGCAAACCTACGACTACTATTGCTATTGCTGCTGCTGCTACTACTACTGCTAACCCAGTGCATGGCAGATGCTACTACTATTACCACTACTGCTGCTGCTGCTGCTACTACTGCTGCTAATAGTAGTCCAGTGCGTGGCAAATACTACTAATATTACTACTACTGCCGCTGCTACTACTTCTACTTCTACTATGAATATTACTAGCCCATTGCAAGGCAAATCTTCTATTTCTACTTCTATTCCTAACACTTTTACTACTACTACTGGCCCAGTGCAGGGAAAATCTGCTGCTACTTCTAGTGCTGCCCCTGCCACTTCTATTGCTGCTGCTACAGCTACTACTATTACAACTATTGACTAGTGCATCAACAATACTACTACTATTAATATTACTGCTGCTTCTGGTGCTACTACTGCTACTACTATTTGTCCAGTAAATGGCAAATACTACTACTCTTACTACTACTTCTGATGCTGTTACTACTGCTACTACTACCATGAATACTACTAGCCCAATCTATTACTCCTACTGCTATTGCTGCTTCTTGTCCTACTACTACTGCCAACTGCAGTGCAAATTAGCTGCTACTACTACTGTTGCTGCTGTCACATCTACTGATGCTGATCCCACTACTACTACTACGACGACTAGTCCAGGGCATGGCAAATACTACTACAATTACCACTACTGGTTCTACTACAGCAGCTGCTATTTCTACTGCTGCTGCTACTACTAGTGTACTACCAGCCCAGTGCATGGCAAATGGTACTACTATTATTACTACTGCTGCTTCTGCTACTACTACTGCTAGTACTAGCAGTCCAGTGCATTTAAAATTCTACTACTATTTCTATTACTGCTGCTGCTACTACTGATGCTCCTACTACTGCTACTACTAGTAATCCAGTGCATGGCAAATATTATTAATAGTAATACTGCTGCTGCTGCTACTACTACTATAAATACTACTAGCCCAGTGCATGTCAAATATACTACTAATACTGCTATTCCTGCTTCCGCTACTATTACTACTGGCCCACTGCAGGGCAAATCTTCTGCTACTACTACTGCTTCTGCTGTCCGTTCTACTGCTGCTGCTTCCACTACTACTACAACTTCTACTAGTAGCCCAGCGCATGGCCAATACTACTACTATGATGATTACTGCTGCTACTACTAGTACTGCTGATGCTAATTTGATTGCTGCTGCTACTACTACTACTATTAGTTCAGTGTATGTCAAATGCTAGTACTATTACTACTACCGCAGCTGCTGCTACTTCTGATACTACTTCTGCTACTACAGGTAGTGCAGTGAATGGCAAATACTATTAACACTACTGCTCAGGCTGCTGCTACTACTGCTACTACTACTGCTACTACTACTAGCACTGTTGCTGCTAATTCTACTGATGCTGCTGCTCTATGTGCTGCTACTACTACTACTAGTCAATGCATGGCAAATACTACTACTATTACTGCTTCTGCTGCTACTACTTCTGCTACTACTGCTACTATTAGTAGTCCAGTGTATATCAAATACTACTAGTATCACCACGACTGCTGCTACTACTTCGACTGCCGCTGCTACTTCTCCTGCTGCTCGTATTACTACAGCTACTACTAGCCCAGTGCGTGGTAAATACTACTACTATTACTACCACTGCTGCTTCTGCAGCTACTATTGCTACTACTACAAGTCCAGTGCATTGCAAACACATTGCTATTACTAGTAGTGCATTGCATTTAAAATACTACTATAATTACTACGTCTGCTGCTACTACTGTTACTACTAGTAGTACAGTGCATGGTAAATACAACTACAATTAATACTAATGCTGCTGCTGCTACCACTGCTACTACTAGTAGTAAATTGCATGGCAAATACAACTAATATTACTACAACTGCTGTTGCTACTACTGCTACTACTAATATGAATACCACTAGGCCAGAGCATGGCAAATCTACTACTACAATTGCTATTGCTGCTACTGCTACTACTACTACTTACCCAGGGCGTGCCAAATACTACTACTGTTACCACTACTGCTGCTACTACTGCTGCTACTACTACTGCTACTCTTTCTAATTCTACTGCTTTTGCTACTACTACTACTACTACTATCCCAGGGCACGGCAAATAATACTACTATTATTACTACTGCTGCTGCTGCTGCTATTCTTGCTACTACTAGTATTAATACTACAGCCCAGTGCATGGCAAATCTACTAATACTACTGCTATTTCTGATTCTTCTACTACTACTGCTAGCCCACTGCAGGGCAAATCTGCTGCCACTAGTACTACTGCTGCCACTTCTACTGCTGCTGCTACCACTACTACTACTTCTACTAGCCTAGTTTATGGAAAATGCTACTACTATTACCACTACTGCTTCGACTACTACTAATGCGGCTACTACTACTGCTGCTGCTACTAATACCACTACTAGCCCAGTGCATGGTAATTACTAGTAGTGTAACTAGTAGTGCTGCTGCTGCTACTACTGCTACTACTTTTAGTACAGTGCATGGCAAATACTACTACTATAACCACAACTGCTAATACTACTACTACTGCTGCTGCTACTATTAATGCTGCTGCAGAAACTTCTACTCCTGCTTCTAAATCTACTAATTCTTCTACAATTCCAGTGCAAGGCAAATACTACTAATGTTACTACTACTGCTGCTATTGCTACGACTGCTACTACTAGTATCAATACAACTAACCTAGTGCATGGGAAATCCACTAGTACTACAACTGTTAGCGCTAATTCTAGTACTACTACTGGCCCACTGCAGGAAATATCTACTGCTACTATTACTGCTGCTGATGCCACTTCTATTGCTGATGCTACCTCTACTACTACTGTTACTGCTAGGAGTCCATTGCACGGCAAATCAACTACTACTAATTCTATTGCTGCTACTGCTACTACTACTACTTGCCCACTGCAGGGCAAATCTGGTGCTACTACTACTGCTGCTGTGGCCAATTCTACTGCCGCAACTTCCACTAAAATTACTACTAGCCCAGTGCATGGCAAATACTAATTCTATTACCACTACTGCTGCTACTTCTACTGCTGCTGCTGCTGCATCTACTTCTGCTGCTAGTACTACTATTACTGCTACTACCACGATCCTAGTGCATGGCAAATACTACTACTATTACCACAACTGCTGCTACTACTACTACTGCTGCTGCCACATCTACAGCTGCTGCTATTACTACTACTACTACTACCAGCACAGTGCATGTCACATAGTACTAGCATTACTACTACTGCTGCTGCTGCTATTACTTCTACTACTGCTGCTACTACTAGTAATCCAGTGCATCGCAAGTACTATTCATACTACTACGGTTGCTGTTGCTACTACTACTATCAATACTACTACACCAGTTCATGGCAAATATACTACTACTACTTCTATAGCTGCTACTGCTACTACTACTACTGGCCCACTGCAGGGCAAAACTTCTGCTACTACTATTGCTGCTGCTGGCACTTCTAATTCTGCTGCTACCACTACTACTATGACTTCTACTACTAGCCCAGCGCATGGGAAATACTACTACATTTACCACTACTGCTGCTACTACTACTACTGCTGCTGCTGCTACTACTGCTAATATTAGTTCAGTGCATGGTAAATACCACTACTATTACTACTTCCGCTGCTGCTGCTACTACTACTGCTACTACAAGTAGTGCAGTGCCTGGCAAATAGTTTTACTACTACTGCTGCTGCTACTACTGCTACTACTACTGCTACTACTACTAGTACTCTTGCTGATAATTCTACTGCTGCTGCTGCTACATATACTGCTACTACTACTAGTACTATTGCTGATAATTCTACTGCTGCTGCTACAACTACTACTAGTCCAGTGAATGGTAATACTACTGCTATTACTACTACTACTGCTTTAGCTGCTAGTACTGCTACTGCTAGTATTAATAACATTAGCACACTGTATGGCATGTCTATTAGTACTACACCTATTAGTGCTAATGCTATTACTACTACTGGCCCACTGCAGGTCAAAGCTTCTGCTACTTCTACTGCTGCTGCTGCCAGTTCTACTGCTGCTGCTACCACTACTACTACGACTACTACTAGCTCACTGCATGGCAAATACTACTACTACTACTGCTGCTACTACTGCTGCTGCAGCTGCTACTTCTACTGCTGCTGCTACTACTACTGCTTCTGCAGCTACTGGTACTGCTGCTGCTAATTCTACTACTACTACTAGTCCAGTGCATGGTAAATACTTTTACTATTAACACTACTGCTGCTGCTGCTACTACTGTTACTACTAAAATCAATACAACGTGCCCAGTGTATGGCAAATCTAGTACTAGTATTGCTATTTCTCCTATTGCTACTACTACTACTTACCCAGTGCTTGGCAGATACTACTACTATTACCACTACTGCTTCTGCTGCTGCTACTACTGCTACTACTACTGCTACTAATAGTAGTCCAGTGCATGGAAAGTACTACTCATATTACTACTGCTGCTGCTGCTGCTACTACTGTTACTACTAATATCAATACTGCTAACCCAGTGCATGGCAAATCTACTAGTACTACACCTATTAGTGCTAATGCTAATACTACTACTTGCACACTGTAGGGCAAATCTCCTCCTCCTCCTACTGATCTTGCTGCCAATTCAACTGCTGCTGCTACCAATACAACTACTACTACTACTACCACCTCAGTGGATTTCAAAGAGTACAAATATTACCACTACAGCTGCTGCTACTACTACTGCTGCTGCTACTAGTACAACTAGTAGCCCAGTCCGTGCCAAATACTACTACTATTACCACTACTGCTGCAACTACTGCTACTGCTGCTAGTACTACTACTTCTGCTACTACTGCTACTGCTTCAAATTTTGCTGCTGCTGCTACTACTTCTACTAACCCAGGGCATGGCAAAATAATACTACTGTTATTACTACTGGCGCAGCTGCTACTATTTCTACTACTGCTTCTACTACTTGTAGTCCAGTGTATTGCAAATATTTTTACTATTACTACTACTGCTGATGCTGCTACAACTGCTACTACTAATATCAATATTACTAGCGGAGTGCATGGCAAGTCTACTACTACTATTGCTATTGCTGCTAATGCTACTACTACTACTAACCCAGTGCATGGCCGATACTACTACTTATTACCACTTCTGCTGCTGCTGCTGCTACGACTGCTACTACTACTACTTCTACTAATAATAGTCCAGTTCATGGCAAATACTACTAATGTTACTACTACTTCTGCTGCTGCTACTACTACTACCAATACTACTAACCCAGTGCTTGCAAATCTACTAGTATTACACCTATTACTGCTAAGGCTAACACTACTATTTGCACACAGCGGGGCAAGTCTGCTGTTACTAGTACTGATATTCTGCCAATTCTACTGCTGCTGCTACCAATACAACTACTACTACTACTACTCCCACAGTGTATTTCAAACGCTACAAATATTACCACTACTGCTGCTACTTTTTACTACCGCTTCTACTAATACTGCTGCTGCTACTAGTACTACTACTAGCCCAGTCCATTCCAAGCACTACTACTATTATCACTATAGCTGCTACTAGTAGGGGTACTGCTGCTGTTACTATTACTGGTGATACTACTAATACTGCTGCTATTAGGACTCCTACTAGCCGAGTGCATGGCAAGTACTACTGCTATTACCACTTCTGCTGCTACCACCACTACTGCTGCTACAAATACTGCTGCTACTACTTTTGCTGCTGCTGCTGCTAGTACTACTACTATCACAGTGCATTTCAAATACTACAACTATTCCTATTCCTGCTGCTGCTGTTGCTACTACTACTACTATTACCGCTACGTCTAGTAGTCGAGCGCATGGCAAATACTACTACTATTACTACTGCTGCTGCTGCTGCTACTACTGCTACTACTTGTATCAATACTACTATCACAGTGCACAGTAAATCCCTACTACTACTCCTATTGCTTCTACTCTTACTACTACGACTGGCCCGGTGCAGTACATAACTGCTGTTACTACTACTGCTGCTGCTGCGTCTTCTACTATTGCTTCTACCACTACTACAATCCCAGTGCATCGTAAATAAAAATACTATTACCTCTACTGCTGCTACTACTACTGCTGCTGCTGCTACTTCTACTACTGCTGTTGTTACTACAACTACTACCTCCCCAGTGCGTGGCAAATACTACTACTATTACTACAACTGCTGTTGCTGCTACTACTTCTACTGCTACTACTAGTAGTGCAGTGCACGTCAAATACTACTACAATTACTAGACCTGCTGCTGCTGCTACTAGTGCTATTACTACTATCAATACTACTAGCTCAGTGCATGGCTAATCTACTACTACGACCGCTATGGCTGCTACCGCTA
This sequence comes from Delphinapterus leucas, assembly GCF_059928025.1. Classification (NCBI taxonomy): domain Eukaryota; kingdom Metazoa; phylum Chordata; class Mammalia; order Artiodactyla; family Monodontidae; genus Delphinapterus; species Delphinapterus leucas. Next base: position 1,901,000 of record NW_028322262.1, on the reverse strand, counting down.
CTACTACTACTACTGGCCAACTGCAGGGCAAATCTTCTTCCACTACCACTGTTGCTGCCGGCCCTTTTTTGCTGTTGTTACCACCACTACTACTGCTACTATAGGAGTCCAGTGCATGGCAAATACTACTACTATGAGGACTGCTGCTGCTGCTAAAATGTTACTACTGCCGCTACTACTAGAACTGCAGTGCATTGTTATAACTAATAGTTTTACTACTACAGCTGATGCTGCTACTACTGTTACTACTAATATCAATATTACTAGACTAGTGCATTGCAAATCTACTACTACTATTGCAGTTCGCAGGGCTCGCGGGCCGCACGGATGGCACCCGTGTCCGCGGCCATGTCTGGGTCGCGTCAGGCCACCCCCGGAGCGTCTGGTGTGTCGCTGCCTTCCAGGGACGCCTTCTGGCCGCCTGGCCGGTCAGGCAGGCGGGGAGCGCCCCGTCAGACGCTTGCTGTGGTGGGAGGGGCCTGAGGAGGTGGGGCCTGCAGAGGTACCCGGCGTGGGCAGAGATAGCCGCCGCCGCGGACGACAAAAGGAGAATGCAGAGCGGGAGGCCAAATGCCTGTAGCACCCGGTATTCCCAGGAGGTCTCCCATTCCCGTACTAAACAGGCCCGACCCTTCTTAGCTTCCGCAATTGAGCCGAGATCACGCCCTCTGGGCTGGTTTGGAAATAGGTGGCTGCAGGGTCGCGGGCTGCCTCTTGAGGCGCAGCTTAGCAGGCGCTTGTGTCATACCACCAGTCCAGCGGCCCGCCCGATCCAGCAGAGTCCTGCCGCCTGCCTAGACAGGGAAACGGAGGTCTAGGCTACATGCAGGTGGCGGAGGTGTGGGCGACCAACCAGCCCAGGGCTGACGGGACCCAGCAAACTTTGCGGCGCTTCGCGCCCCACCCCAGATCACGCAGGCCGCATACAAAGACGTGGACCCGGAGGCTACAGGGTCTGGGGCCCGCGGTCCCTTGGGCATCCCACCTGCCCGCCCACGCTGCGCCAGGCGCAGCCCAGATGCAGATGAGCCCGGCCGTCCTACCAGACAGAAGCTGGCCCGAAACCACTGGGAGCCACCATTGAGTTGGCAGGGCCCCTAGGGTCAAGCAACGCCACCCTTGCCCCCACGCTGCAGTTCCGAGCTCAGTACCCCACCCCAAGTGGCCGGCAGCCCCGGGGAAGGTGGCCTCACCCACTGGAGCACAGCCCCTTCGCCGCCACCTGTCTGCCTGGCTGTCTCTCCACAGCTCCATATGGAAAATGCCACCCCTCTGCCTTTTCACTCTGGCCGGGGGCGAGAGCGGGATTGAGGGCGCAGGCCGCTTCCCCGGGGCTGCCGGCCACTTGGGGCGGGGTACTGAGTTTGGAACTGCGGCGTGGGGGCAGGGGTGGCGTTGCTGGGTCTCAGGGGCTGTGCCAACACAATGGTGGCTCCCAATGGTTTCGTGACAGCTTCTCTCGGTTAGGAGGGCCGGGCACGTCTGCGTCCGGGCTGCGCCTAGCACAGCGTGGGCGGGCAGGTGGGATGCCCAAGGGACCGCGGGCCCCGGGCCCTGAAGCCTCCGGGGCCACATACTTGTGAGCGGCCTGCGAGATCTGGGGTGGGGCGCCAAGCGCCAAAAATTTGCTGGGTCCCGCCCGCCCTGGGCTGGATGGTCGCCAACATGCCCGCCACTCCCCTGTACCCTAGACCTCCGTTTCCCTGTCTAGACGGGCGGCGGGGCCCTGCCAGGTCGGGCGGGCCGCTGGGCTGGAGGTTAGACCAAAGTGCCTGCTCAGCTGCGCCTCAAGAGGCAGCCCGTGACCCTGCAGCCACCTACTGCCAAACCAGCCCAGAGGGGCGTGATCTCGGCTGGATCGCGGAAGCTAAGCAGGGTCGGGCCTGTTTGCTATTGCTGTTAGGGCTACTACTACTACTATCACAGTGCATGCCAAATACTACTACTATTACCAGTACTGCTGCTGCTACTACTGCTACTACTATTGCTACTAATAGTAGTCCAGTACATCGCAAATAATATTATAGTTACTACTACTACTGCTACTAGTATCAATATTAGTAGTCCAGTGTATGGCAAATCTACTAGTACTACACCTATTACTGCTAATGCGAATACTACTACTGGTCCACTGCAGGTCTAATATTCTGCTACTTCTACTTAGCCCGGGACTTCTACTGCTGCTGCTACCACTAATACTATTAGTACTACAACAAGCCCAGTGCATGGAAAATACTACTACTATTAACACTACTGCTGCTACTCCCACTACTGCTGCTACTCCTACTACTGCTGCTACTTGTACCCTTAGTAGCTCAGTGCATGGAGAATACTACTTGTATAACTACTCCTGTGTCTACTGTTTCTATTACTGCTACCACTGCAGCTACTACTAGTAGACCATTGCATGGCAAATACTACTACTATTACTACTGCTGCTGCTGATGATACTTCTGCTACTACTTCTGCTAGTACTAGTAGCCCAGTGCATGGCAAATACTACTTCTATTATTACTACTGCTGCTACTGCTACTACTATCCATCCTACTACCTCAGTGCATGGCAAATCTACTACTAGTACTTCTATTGCTACTACTGCTACTACTCCTAATGTCACACTGCAGGGCAACTCTGGTGCTACTACTACTGCTGCTGCGGTCAATTCTAATGCTGTTGCTCCCATTATTACTACTGCTACTACTAGTAGTCCAGTGCATGGCAAATACTACTACTATTACCACAACTGCTGCTACTACTACTGCTGCTGCTATTTCTACTACTACTACTAGTCCAGTGCATGGCAAACACTAGTGCTATTACTAATACTGCTGCTGCTGCTCCTCCTACTTCTACTATTACTGCTACTACTAGCAGTCCTTTGCATTGCAAATACTACTACTATTACTACTACTGCTGCTAGTACTGCTACTACAATGATCTATAATACTAACCCAGTGCATGGCAAATCTACTATTGCTACTTCTATTGCGGCTACTGCTACTACTACTGCTAGACCAGTGCATGGCAGATACTACTACTATTAGCACTATTGCTTCTACTTCTAGTACTGCTGCTTCTACTACGGCTGCTGCTTCTTCTACAGCTGCTGCTGCTACTACTACTCATCCTAGCCCTGTTCGTGGAAAATACTGCTACTATTACTACTACTGATGCTGCTGCTACTACTGCCACTACTAATACCAATACTACTCGACCAGTGCATGGTAAATCTACTACTACCCTTGCTAGTGCTGCGACTGCTCCTACTAGTAGCAGCCCAGTGATTAGCAAATACTACTACTATTACCACTACTGCTGCTGCTATTACTACTGCAGCTACTAGTAGTGCTGCTGCTGCTGCTGCTACTACTACTATCTCCGTGCATGGCAAATACTTCTACTATTACTACTACTGCTGCTGCTGCTGCTACTACTACTACTACTACTCCTGCCACTGATAGTAGTGCAGTGCATGGCAAGTACTACTACTGTTTCTACTACTGCTGCTGCCACTTTTATTGCTGTCACTACCACTACTGCTACTACTAGTACTCCAGTGTATGGCAAATACTGCTTCTATTACTACTACTGCTGCCGTTGCTGCTACTGCTACTACTACTGCTACAACTTGCACCCAGTAAATTGCAAACATTACAACTATTACTTCTACTGCTGCTGCTGCTTCTACTGATACTACTGCTACTGCTTCTACTTCTCCTGCTGCTGCTTCTACTACTACCACTACTAGTCCCAGTGCAAGGTAAATAATACGATTATTACGACTACTGCTGCTTCTGCTAGTACTGCTGCTACTACTGCTACTACTGGTAGTCCAGTGCATGAAAAATACTCTTACTACTACTGCTGCAGCTGCTGCTACTACTGCTGCTACTACTGCTACTACTAGTGATCCAGTGCATGGCAAATACAACAAATATTACTACTACTGATGTTGCCTCTACTACTGCTAATACTACTATCAATGCTACTAGCCAGTGCATGGCAAATATACTACTGCTGCTGCTATTGCTGCTACTTCCACTACTACTACTGGCCCACTGCTGGGCAACTCATCTGCCACTTCTACTGCTGCTGCTGCTACAACTACTACTACTACTACTACTACTAGCCCATTGCATCTCAAATACTACTACTATTACCACTACTGCTGTTAGTCCTACTACTGCTGCTAGTCCTATTACAGCTGCTACTTGTACTATTACTATCCCAGTGCATGGAATGTACTACTAGTAAAGCTACTCCTACGTCTGCTTTTTCTACTACTGCTTCTGCTACTGCTACTACTAGTAGACCAGTGTGTGGCAAATACTACTACTATTACTACTGCTGCTGCTGCTACTACTGCTATTACTAGTAGTCCAGGGAATGGCAAATACTACTACTATCACTACTACTGCTGCTGCTGCTACTACTACTGCTCCTTCTACTGCAACTACTAGTAGTCCAGCCCTTGGCAAATACTAATACTATGACTATGACTGCTGCTAATGCTACCACTGCTACTACTACTAATCCTGTCCGTGGCAAATGCTACTCTATTACTACTACTGCTGCAGCAGCGGCTACTGCTACTACTAATATCAATACTACGAGCCCAGTGCATGGCAAGTCTACCTCTACTGTTACTATTGCTGCTACTGCTACTACTACTTCTTACCCAGTGCATGGCAGATACTACTTCTATTACCACTGTTGCTGCTACCTCTACTGCTGCTGCAGCTACATCTACTGCTGCTGCTATTTCTATTACTACTTCTACTACTAGCACAGTGCGTGGCAAATAGTACTAGTATTACTACTACCGCTGCTGCTGTTGCTATGACTTCTAGTACTACTGCTATTACTAGTAATCCAGTGTGTCGCAAATACTATTCATACTACTACTGCTGCTGTTGCTACTACTACTATCAATACTACTAGCCCAGTGCATGGCCAATATACTACTACTACTGCTATAGCTGCTACTGCTACTACTACTAGTGGCCCAATGCAGGGCAAATCTGCTGCTACTCTTACTGCTGCTTATGCCACTTCTATTCTTGGTGCTACCTCTACTACTGCTGCTACTACTAGTAGTCTAGTGCATGGCAAATACTACTATTACTACTACTTCTGCTGCTGCTACTACTGCTACTACTAGTATCAATACTACTATCCCAGTGCATGGCAAATCTACTAGTACTACACCTATTAGTGCTAATGCTAATACTGCTACTTGCACACTGCAGGGCCAATCTGCTGCTACTACTACCGACGTTGCTGCTAATTCTACTTCTGCTGCTACCAATACAACTACTACTCCTAGTACCCCAGTGCATTTCAAATACTACCAATATTACCAGTACTGTTGCTACTACTACAGCTGCTGCTACTAGTACTATTACTAGCCCAGTCCATGCCAAATACTACTACTATTACCACTGCTGCTACTTCTGCTACTATTACTGCTGTTGCTCTTACGACTACTTCTGCTACTACTACTGCTAACGCTTCTAATTCTACTGTTGCTGCTACTACTACTATTACGACTGCTACTAGCCCAGGGCATGGCAAATAATACTACTATTATTACTACTGCTGCTGCTGCTACTACTTCTACTAGTACTTCTATTACTTGTAGTCTAGTGCATGGGGAATACTACTTCTATTACTACTCCTGCTGCTGCTGCTAATACTGCTACTACTACTACCAATACTACTAGCTTAGTGCATGGGAAATCTGCTACTACTACTGCTGTATCTGCTAACACTACTACTACTACTACTGGCCAGCTCCAGGGTAAATCTGCTGCTACTACTTCTGTTGCTGCTGCCACTTCTACTGCTGTTGCTACAACTACTACTACTGCTACTACTAGTAGTCCAGTGTATGGTAAATCCTAATACTACTAGTACTACTGCTGATGCAGCTTCTAGTGTTACTGCTACTACTGCTACTACTGCTAGTCCAGTGTATTGCAAATATAATTCTATTACTACTACTGCTGATGCTGCTACTACTGCTACTACTAATATCAATAGTACCAGCCAATTTCATGGCAAACCTACTACTACTATTGCTATTGCTGCTGCTGCTACTACTACTGCTAACCCAGTGCATGGCAGATGCTACTACTATTACCACTACTGCTGCTGCTGCTGCTACTACTGCTGCTAATAGTAGTCCAGTGCGTGGCAAATACTACTAATATTACCACTACTGCCGCTGCTACTACTTCTACTACTACTATGAATATTACTAGCCCATTGCAAGGCAAATCTACTATTTCTACTTCTATTCCTAACACTTTTACTACTACTACTGGCCCAGTGCAGGGAAAATCTGCTGCTACTTCTAGTGCTGCCCCTGCCACTTCTATTGCTGCTGCTACAGCTACTACTATTACAACTATTGACTAGTGCATCAACAATACTACTACTATTAATATTACTGCTGCTTCTGGTGCTACTACTGCTACTACTATTTGTCCAGTAAATGGCAAATACTACTACTCTTACTACTGCTTCTGATGCTGTTACTACTGCTACTACTACCATGAATACTACTAGCCCAATCTATTACTCCTACTGCTATTGCTGCTTCTTGTCCTACTACTACTGCCAACTGCAGTGCAAGTTAGCTGCTACTACTACTGTTGCTGCTGTCACATCTACTGATGCTGATCCCACTACTACTACTACGACGACTAGTCCAGGGCATGGCAAATACTACTACAATTACCACTACTGGTTCTACTACAGCAGCTGCTATTTCTACTGCTGCTGCTACTACTAGTGTACTACCAGCCCAGTGCATGGCAAATGGTACTACTATTATTACTACTGCTGCTTCTGCTACTACTACTGCTAGTACTAGCAGTCCAGTGCATTTAAAATTCTACTACTATTTCTATTACTGCTGCTGCTACTACTGATGCTCCTACTACTGCTACTACTAGTAATCCAGTGCATGGCAAATATTATTAATAGTAATACTGCTGCTGCTGCTACTACTACTATAAATACTACTAGCCCAGTGCATGTCAAATATACTACTAATACTGCTATTGCTGCTTCCGCTACTATTACTACTGGCCCACTGCAGGGCAAATCTTCTGCTACTACTACTGCTTCTGCTGTCCGTTCTACTGCTGCTGCTTCCACTACTACTACAACTTCTACTAGTAGCCCAGCGCATGGCCAATACTACTACTATGATGATTACTGCTGCTACTACTAGTACTGCTGATGCTAATTTGATTGCTGCTGCTACTACTACTACTATTAGTTCAGTGTATGTCAAATGCTAGTACTATTACTACTACCGCAGCTGCTGCTACTTCTGATATTACTTCTGCTACTACAGGTAGTGCAGTGAATGGCAAATACTATTAACACTACTGCTCAGGCTGCTGCTACTACTGCTACTACTACTGCTACTACTACTAGCACTGTTGCTGCTAATTCTACTGATGCTGCTGCTCTATGTGCTGCTACTACTACTACTAGTCAATGCATGGCAAATACTACTACTATTACTGCTTCTGCTGCTACTACTTCTGCTACTACTGCTACTATTAGTAGTCCAGTGTATATCAAATACTACTAGTATCACCACGACTGCTGCTACTACTTCGACTGCCGCTGCTACTTCTCCTGCTGCTCGTATTACTACAGCTACTACTAGCCCAGTGCGTGGTAAATACTACTACTATTACTACCACTGCTGCTTCTGCAGCTACTGGTGCTACTACTATTGCTACTACTACAAGTCCAGTGCATTGCAAACACATTGCTATTACTAGTAGTGCATTGCATTTAAAATACTACTATAATTACTACGTCTGCTGCTACTACTGTTACTACTAGTAGTACAGTGCATGGTAAATACAACTACAATTAATACTAATGCTGCTGCTGCTACCACTGCTACTACTAGTAGTAAATTGCATGGCAAATACAACTAATATTACTACAACTGCTGTTGCTACTACTGCTACTACTAATATGAATACCACTAGGCCAGAGCATGGCAAATCTACTACTACAATTGCTATTGCTGCTACTGCTACTACTACTACTTACCCAGGGCGTGCCAAATACTACTACTGTTACCACTACTGCTGCTGCTACTACTACTGCTACTCTTTCTAATTCTACTGCTTTTGCTACTACTACTACTACTACTATCCCAGGGCACGGCAAATAATACTACTATTATTACTACTGCTGCTGCTGCTGCTATTCTTGCTACTACTAGTATTAATACTACAGCCCAGTGCATGGCAAATCTACTAATACTACTGCTATTTCTGATTCTTCTACTACTACTGCTAGCCCACTGCAGGGCAAATCTGCTGCCACTAGTACTACTGCTGCCACTTCTACTGCTGCTGCTACCACTACTACTACTTCTACTAGCCTAGTTTATGGAAAATGCTACTACTATTACCACTACTGCTTCGACTACTACTAATGCGGCTACTACTACTGCTGCTGCTACTAATACCACTACTAGCCCAGTGCATGGTAATTACTAGTAGTGTAACTAGTAGTGCTGCTGCTGCTACTACTGCTACTACTTTTAGTACAGTGCATGGCAAATACTACTACTATAACCACAACTGCTAATACTACTACTACTGCTGCTGCTACTATTAATGCTGCTGCAGAAACTTCTACTCCTGCTTCTAAATCTACTAATTCTTCTACAATTCCAGTGCAAGGCAAATACTACTAATGTTACTACTACTGCTGCTATTGCTACGACTGCTACTACTAGTATCAATACAACTAACCTAGTGCATGGGAAATCCACTAGTACTACAACTGTTAGTGCTAATTCTAGTACTACTACTGGCCCACTGCAGGAAATATCTACTGCTACTATTACTGCTGCTGATGCCACTTCTATTGCTGATGCTACCTCTACTACTACTGTTACTGCTAGGAGTCCATTGCACGGCAAATCAACTACTACTAATTCTATTGCTGCTACTGCTACTACTACTACTTGCCCACTGCAGGGCAAATCTGGTGCTACTACTACTGCTGCTGTGGCCAATTCTACTGCCGCAACTTCCACTAAAATTACTACTAGCCCAGTGCATGGCAAATACTAATTCTATTACCACTACTGCTGCTACTTCTACTGCTGCTGCTGCTGCATCTACTTCTGCTGCTAGTACTACTATTACTGCTACTACCACGATCCTAGTGCATGGCAAATACTACTACTATTACCACAACTGCTGCTACTACTACTACTGCTGCTGCCACATCTACAGCTGCTGCTATTACTACTACTACTACTACCAGCACAGTGCATGTCACATAGTACTAGCATTACTACTACTGCTGCTGCTGCTATTACTTCTACTACTGCTGCTACTACTAGTAATCCAGTGCATCGCAAGTACTATTCATACTACTACGGTTGCTGTTGCTACTACTACTATCAATACTACTACACCAGTTCATGGCAAATATACTACTACTACTTCTATAGCTGCTACTGCTACTACTACTACTGGCCCACTGCAGGGCAAAACTTCTGCTACTACTATTGCTGCTGCTGGCACTTCTAATTCTGCTGCTACCACTACTACTATGACTTCTACTACTAGCCCAGCGCATGGGAAATACTACTACATTTACCACTACTGCTGCTACTACTACTACTGCTGCTGCTGCTACTACTGCTAATATTAGTTCAGTGCATGGTAAATACCACTACTATTACTACTTCCGCTGCTGCTGCTACTACTACTGCTACTACAAGTAGTGCAGTGCCTGGCAAATAGTTTTACTACTACTGCTGCTGCTACTACTGCTACTACTACTGCTACTACTACTAGTACTCTTGCTGATAATTCTACTGCTGCTGCTGCTACATATACTGCTACTACTACTAGTACTATTGCTGATAATTCTACTGCTGCTGCTACAACTACTACTAGTCCAGTGAATGGTAATACTACTGCTATTACTACTACTACTGCTTTAGCTGCTAGTACTGCTACTGCTAGTATTAATAACATTAGCACACTGTATGGCATGTCTATTAGTACTACACCTATTAGTGCTAATGCTATTACTACTACTGGCCCACTGCAGGTCAAAGCTTCTGCTACTTCTACTGCTGCTGCTGCCAGTTCTACTGCTGCTGCTACCACTACTACTACGACTACTACTAGCTCACTGCATGGCAAATACTACTACTACTACTGCTGCTACTACTGCTGCTGCAGCTGCTACTTCTACTGCTGCTGCTACTACTACTGCTTCTGCAGCTACTGGTACTGCTGCTGCTAATTCTACTACTACTACTAGTCCAGTGCATGGTAAATACTTTTACTATTAACACTACTGCTGCTGCTGCTACTACTGTTACTACTAAAATCAATACAACGTGCCCAGTGTATGGCAAATCTAGTACTAGTATTGCTATTTCTCCTATTGCTACTACTACTACTTACCCAGTGCTTGGCAGATACTACTACTATTACCACTACTGCTTCTGCTGCTGCTACTACTGCTACTACTACTGCTACTAATAGTAGTCCAGTGCATGGAAAGTACTACTCATATTACTACTGCTGCTGCTGCTGCTACTACTGTTACTACTAATATCAATACTGCTAACCCAGTGCATGGCAAATCTACTAGTACTACACCTATTAGTGCTAATGCTAATACTACTACTTGCACACTGTAGGGCAAATCTCCTCCTCCTCCTACTGATCTTGCTGCCAATTCAACTGCTGCTGCTACCAATACAACTACTACTACTACTACCACCTCAGTGGATTTCAAAGAGTACAAATATTACCACTACAGCTGCTGCTACTACTACTGCTGCTACTACTACTACTGCTGCTACTACTACTGCTGCTGCTACTAGTACAACTAGTAGCCCAGTCCGTGCCAAATACTACTACTATTACCACTACTGCTGCAACTACTGCTACTGCTGCTAGTACTACTACTTCTGCTACTACTGCTACTGCTTCAAATTTTGCTGCTGCTGCTACTACTTCTACTAACCCAGGGCATGGCAAAATAATACTACTGTTATTACTACTGGCGCAGCTGCTACTATTTCTACTACTGCTTCTACTACTTGTAGTCCAGTGTATTGCAAATATTTTTACTATTACTACTACTGCTGATGCTGCTACAACTGCTACTACTAATATCAATATTACTAGCGGAGTGCATGGCAAGTCTACTACTACTATTGCTATTGCTGCTAATGCTACTACTACTACTAACCCAGTGCATGGCCGATACTACTACTTATTACCACTTCTGCTGCTGCTGCTGCTACTACTGCTACTACTACTACTTCTACTAATAATAGTCCAGTTCATGGCAAATACTACTAATGTTACTACTACTTCTGCTGCTGCTACTACTACTACCAATACTACTAACCCAGTGCTTGCAAATCTACTAGTATTACACCTATTACTGCTAAGGCTAACACTACTATTTGCACACAGCGGGGCAAGTCTGCTGTTACTAGTACTGATATTCTGCCAATTCTACTGCTGCTGCTACCAATACAACTACTACTACTACTACTCCCACAGTGTATTTCAAACGCTACAAATATTACCACTACTGCTGCTACTTTTTACTACCGCTTCTACTAATACTGCTGCTGCTACTAGTACTACTACTAGCCCAGTCCATTCCAAGCACTACTACTATTATCACTATAGCTGCTACTAGTAGGGGTACTGCTGCTGTTACTATTACTGGTGATACTACTAATACTGCTGCTATTAGGACTCCTACTAGCCGAGTGCATGGCAAGTACTACTGCTATTACCACTTCTGCTGCTACCACCACTACTGCTGCTACAAATACTGCTGCTACTACTTTTGCTGCTGCTGCTGCTAGTACTACTACTATCACAGTGCATTTCAAATACTACAACTATTCCTATTCCTGCTGCTGCTGTTGCTACTACTACTACTATTACCGCTACGTCTAGTAGTCGAGCGCATGGCAAATACTACTACTATTACTACTGCTGCTGCTGCTGCTACTACTGCTACTACTTGTATCAATACTACTATCACAGTGCACAGTAAATCCCTACTACTACTCCTATTGCTTCTACTCTTACTACTACGACTGGCCCGGTGCAGTACATAACTGCTGTTACTACTACTGCTGCTGCTGCGTCTCCTACTATTGCTTCTACCACTACTACAATCCCAGTGCATCGTAAATAAAAATACTATTACCTCTACTGCTGCTACTACTACTGCTGCTGCTGCTACTTCTACTACTGCTGTTGTTACTACAACTACTACCTCCCCAGTGCGTGGCAAATACTACTACTATTACTACAACTGCTGTTGCTGCTACTACTTCTACTGCTACTACTAGTAGTGCAGTGCACGTCAAATACTACTACAATTACTAGACCTGCTGCTGCTGCTACTAGTGCTATTACTACTATCAATACTACTAGCTCAGCGCATGGCTAATCTACTACTACGACCGCTATGGCTGCTACCGCTACTACTACTACTACTGGCCAACTGCAGGGCAAATCTTCTTCTGCTACCACTGTTGCTGCCGGCCCTTTTTTGCTGTTGTTACCACCACTACTACTGCTACTATAGGAGTCCAGTGCATGGCAAATACTACTACTATGAGGACTGCTGCTGCTGCTAAAATGTTACTACTGCCGCTACTACTAGAACTGCAGTGCATTGTTATAACTAATAGTTTTACTACTACAGCTGATGCTGCTACTACTGTTACTACTAATATCAATATTACTAGACTAGTGCATTGCAAATCTACTACTACTATTGCAGTTCGCAGGGCTCGCGGGCCGCACGGATGGCACCCGTGTCCGCGGCCATGTCTGGGTCGCGTCAGGCCACCCCCGGAGCGTCTGGTGTGTCGCTGCCTTCCAGGGACGCCTTCTGGCCGCCTGGCCGGTCAGGCAGGCGGGGAGCGCCCCGTCAGACGCTTGCTGTGGTGGGAGGGGCCTGAGGAGGTGGGGCCTGCAGAGGTACCCGGCGTGGGCAGAGATAGCCGCCGCCGCGGGCGACAAAAGGAGAATGCAGAGCGGGAGGCCAAAAGCCTATAGCACCCGGTATTCCCAGGAGGTCTCCCATTCCCGTACTAAACAGGCCCGACCCTTCTTAGCTTCCGCAATTGAGCCGAGATCTCGCCCTCTGGGCTGGTTTGGAAATAGGTGGCTGCAGGGTCGCGGGCTGCCTCTTGAGGCGCAGCTTAGCAGGCGCTTGGGTCATACCACCAGTCCAGCGGCCCGCCCGATCCAGCAGAGTCCTGCCGCCTGCCTAGACAGGGAAACGGAGGTCTAGGCTACATGCAGGTGGCGGAGGTGTGGGCGACCAACCAGCCCAGGGCTGACGGGACCCAGCAAACTTTGCGGCGCTTCGCGCCCCACCCCAGATCACGCAGGCCGCTTACAAAGACGTGGACCCGGAGGCTACAGGGTCTGGGGCCCGCGGTCCCTTGGGCATCCCACCTGCCCGCCCACGCTGCGCCAGGCGCAGCCCAGATGCAGATGAGCCCGGCCGTCCTACCAGACAGAAGCTGGCCCGAAACCACAGGGAGCCACCATTGAGTTGGCAGGGCCCCTAGGATCAAGCAACGCCACCCTTGCCCCCACGCTGCAGTTCCGAGCTCAGTACCCCAACCCAAGTGGCCGGCAGCCCCGGGGAAGGTGGCCTCACCCACTGGAGCACAGCCCCTTCGCCGCCACCTGTCTGCCTGGCTGTCTCTCCACAGCTCCATATGGAAAATGCCACCCCTCTGCCTTTTCGCTCTGGCAGGAGGCGAGAGCGGGATTGAGGGCGCAGGCCGCTTCCCCGGGGCTGCCGGCCACTTGGGGTGGGGTACTGAGTTCGGAACTGCGGCGTGGGGGCAGGGGTGGCGTTGCTGGGTCTCAGGGGCCGTGCCAACACCATGGTGGCTCCCAATGGTTTCGTGACAGCTTCTCTCGGTTAGAAGGGCCGGGCACGTCTGCGTCCGGGCTGCGCCTAGCACAGCGTGGGCGGGCAGGTGGGATGCCCAAGGGACCGCGGGCCCCTGGCCCTGAAGCCTCCGGGGCCACATACTTGTGAGCGGCCTGCGAGATCTGGGGTGGGGCGCCAAGCGCCAAAAGTTTGCTGGGTCCCGCCCGCCCTGGGCTGGATGGTCGCCAACATGCCCGCCACTCCCCTGTACCCTAGACCTCCGTTTCCCTGTCTAGACGGGCGGCGGGGCCCTGCCAGGTCGGGCGGGCCGCTGGGCTGGAGGTTAGACCAAAGTGCCTGCTCAGCTGCGCCTCAAGAGGCAGCCCGCGACCCTGCAGCCACCTACAGCCAAACCAGCCCAGAGGGGCGTGATCTCGGCTGGATCGCGGAAGCTAAGCAGGGTCGGGCCTGTTTGCTATTGCTGTTAGGGCTACTACTACTACTATCACAGTGCATGCCAAATACTACTACTATTACCAGTACTGCTGCTGCTACTACTGCTACTACTATTGCTACTAATAGTAGTCCAGTACATCGCAAATAATATTATAGTTACTACTACTACTGCTACTAGTATCAATATTAGTAGTCCAGTGTATGGCAAATCTACTAGTACTACACCTATTACTGCTAATGCGAATACTACTACTGGTCCACTGCAGGTCTAATATTCTGCTACTTCTACTTAGCCCGGGACTTCTACTGCTGCTGCTACCACTAATACTATTAGTACTACAACAAGCCCAGTGCATGGAAAATACTACTACTATTAACACTACTGCTGCTACTCCCACTACTGCTGCTACTCCTACTACTGCTGCTACTTGTACCCTTAGTAGCTCAGTGCATGGAGAATACTACTTGTATAACTACTCCTGTGTCTACTGTTTCTATTACTGCTACCACTGCAGCTACTACTAGTAGACCATTGCATGGCAAATACTACTACTATTACTACTGCTGCTGCTGATGATACTTCTGCTACTACTTCTGCTAGTACTAGCAGTCCAGTGCATGGCAAATACTACTTCTATTATTACTACTGCTGCTACTGCTACTACTATCCATCCTACTAGCTCAGTGCATGGCAAATCTACTACTAGTACTTCTATTGCTACTACTGCTACTACTCCTAATGTCACACTGCAGGGCAACTCTGGTGCTACTACTACTGCTGCTGCGGTCAATTCTAATGCTGTTGCTCCCATTATTACTACTGCTACTACTAGTAGTCCAGTGCATGGCAAATACTACTACTATTACCACAACTGCTGCTACTACTACTGCTGCTGCTATTTCTATTACTACTACTAGTCCAGTGCATGGCAAACACTAGTGCTATTACTAATACTGCTGCTGCTGCTCCTCCTACTTCTACTATTACTGCTACTACTAGCAGTCCTTTGCATTGCAAATACTACTACTATTACTACTACTGCTGTTAGTACTGCTACTACAATGATCTATAATACTAACCCAGTGCATGGCAAATCTACTATTACTACTTCTATTGCGGCTACTGCTACTACTACTGCTAGACCAGTGCATGGCAGATACTACTACTATTAGCACTATTGCTTCTACTTCTAGTACTGCTGCTTCTACTACGGCTGCTGCTTCTTCTACAGCTGCTGCTGCTACTACTACTCATCCTAGCCCTGTTCGTGGAAAATACTGCTACTATTACTACTACTGATGCTGCTGCTACTACTGCCACTACTAATACCAATACTACTCGACCAGTGCATGGTAAATCTACTACTACTCTTGCTAGTGCTGCGACTGCTCCTACTAGTAGCAGCCCAGTGATTAGCAAATACTACTACTATTACCACTACTGCTGCTGCTATTACTACTGCAGCTACTAGTAGTGCTGCTGCTGCTGCTGCTACTACTACTATCTCCGTGCATGGCAAATACTTCTACTATTACTACTACTGCTGCTGCTGCTGCTACTACTACTACTACTCCTGCCACTGATAGTAGTGCAGTGCATGGCAAGTACTACTACTGTTTCTACTACTGCTGCTGCCACTTTTATTGCTGTCACTACCACTACTGCTACTACTAGTACTCCAGTGTATGGCAAATACTGCTTCTATTACTACTACTGCTGCCGTTGCTGCTACTGCTACTACTACTGCTACAACTTGCACCCAGTAAATTGCAAACATTACAACTATTACTTCTACTGCTGCTGCTGCTTCTACTGATACTACTGCTACTGCTTCTACTTCTCCTGCTGCTGCTTCTACTACTACCACTACTAGTCCCAGTGCAAGGTAAATAATACGATTATTACGACTACTGCTGCTTCTGCTAGTACTGCTGCTACTACTGCTACTACTGGTAGTCCAGTGCATGAAAAATACTCTTACTACTACTGCTGCAGCTGCTGCTACTACTGCTGCTAATACTGCTACTACTAGTGATCCAGTGCATGGCAAATACAACAAATATTACTACTACTGATGTTGCCTCTACTACTGCTAATACTACTATCAATGCTACTAGCCAGTGCATGGCAAATATACTACTACTGCTGCTATTGCTGCTACTTCCACTACTACTACTGGCCCACTGCTGGGCAACTCATCTGCCACTTCTACTGCTGCTGCTGCTACAACTACTACTACTACTACTACTACTACTAGCCCATTGCATCTCAAATACTACTACTATTACCACTACTGCTGTTAGTCCTACTACTGCTGCTAGTCCTATTACAGCTGCTACTTGTACTATTACTATCCCAGTGCATGGAATGTACTACTAGTAAAGCTACTCCTACGTCTGCTTTTTCTACTACTGCTTCTGCTACTGCTACTACTAGTAGACCAGTGTGTGGCAAATACTACTACTATTACTACTGCTGCTGCTGCTACTACTGCTACTACTACTGCTATTACTAGTAGTCCAGGGAATGGCAAATACTACTACTATCACTACTACTGCTGCTGCTGCTACTACTACTGCTCCTTCTACTGCAACTACTAGTAGTCCAGCCCTTGGCAAATACTAATACTATGACTATGACTGCTGCTAATGCTACCACTGCTACTACTACTAATCCTGTCCGTGGCAAATGCTACTCTATTACTACTACTGCTGCAGCAGCAGCTACTGCTACTACTAATATCAATACTACGAGCCCAGTGCATGGCAAGTCTACCTCTACTGTTACTATTGCTGCTACTGCTACTACTACTTCTTACCCAGTGCATGGCAGATACTACTTCTATTACCACTGTTGCTGCTACCTCTACTGCTGCTGCAGCTACATCTACTGCTGCTGCTATTTCTATTACTACTTCTACTACTAGCACAGTGCGTGGCAAATAGTACTAGTATTACTACTACCGCTGCTGCTGTTGCTATGACTTCTAGTACTACTGCTATTACTAGTAATCCAGTGTGTCGCAAATACTATTCATACTACTACTGCTGCTGTTGCTACTACTACTATCAATACTACTAGCCCAGTGCATGGCCAATATACTACTACTACTGCTATAGCTGCTACTGCTACTACTACTAGTGGCCCAATGCAGGGCAAATCTGCTGCTACTCTTACTGCTGCTTATGCCACTTCTATTCCTGGTGCTACCTCTACTACTGCTGCTACTACTAGTAGTCTAGTGCATGGCAAATACTACTATTACTACTACTTCTGCTGCTGCTACTACTGCTACTACTAGTACAATACTACTATCCCAGTGCATGGCAAATCTACTAGTACTACACCTATTAGTGCTAATGCTAATACTGCTACTTGCACACTGCAGGGCCAATCTGCTGCTACTACTACCGACGTTGCTGCTAATTCTACTTCTGCTGCTACCAATACAACTACTACTCCTAGTACCCCAGTGCATTTCAAATACTACCAATATTACCAGTACTGTTGCTACTACTACAGCTGCTGCTACTAGTACTATTACTAGCCCAGTCCATGCCAAATACTACTACTATTACCACTGCTGCTACTTCTGCTACTATTACTGCTGTTGCTCTTACGACTACTTCTGCTACTACTACTGCTAACGCTTCTAATTCTACTGTTGCTGCTACTACTACTATTACGACTGCTACTAGCCCAGGGCATGGCAAATAATACTACTATTATTACTACTGCTGCTGCTGCTGCTACTTCTACTAGTACTTCTATTACTTGTAGTCTAGTGCATGGGGAATACTACTTCTATTACTACTCCTGCTGCTGCTGCTAATACTGCTACTACTACTACCAATACTACTAGCTTAGTGCATGGGAAATCTGCTACTACTACTGCTGTATCTGCTAACACTACTACTACTACTACTGGCCAGCTCCAGGGTAAATCTGCTGCTACTACTTCTGTTGCTGCTGCCACTTCTACTGCTCTTGCTACAACTAATACTACTGCTACTACTAGTAGTCCAGTGTATGGTAAATCCTAATACTACTAGTACTACTGCTGATGCAGCTTCTAGTGTTACTGCTACTACTGCTACTACTGCTAGTCCAGTGTATTGCAAATATAATTCTATTACTACTACTGCTGATGCTGCTACTACTGCTACTACTAATATCAATAGTACCAGCCAATTTCATGGCAAACCTACTACTACTATTGCTATTGCTGCTGCTGCTACTACTACTGCTAACCCAGTGCATGGCAGATGCTACTACTATTACCACTACTGCTGCTGCTGCTGCTACTACTGCTGCTAATAGTAGTCCAGTGCGTGGCAAATACTACTAATATTACTACTACTGCCGCTGCTACTACTTCTACTTCTACTATGAATATTACTAGCCCATTGCAAGGCAAATCTACTATTTCTACTTCTATTCCTAACACTTTTACTACTACTACTGGCCCAGTGCAGGGAAAATCTGCTGCTACTTCTAGTGCTGCCCCTGCCACTTCTATTGCTGCTGCTACAGCTACTACTATTACAACTATTGACTAGTGCATCAACAATACTACTACTATTAATATTACTGCTGCTTCTGGTGCTACTACTGCTACTACTATTTGTCCAGTAAATGGCAAATACTACTACTCTTACTACTACTTCTGATGCTGTTACTACTGCTACTACTACCATGAATACTACTAGCCCAATCTATTACTCCTACTGCTATTGCTGCTTCTTGTCCTACTACTACTGCCAACTGCAGTGCAAGTTAGCTGCTACTACTACTGTTGCTGCTGTCACATCTACTGATGCTGATCCCACTACTACTACTACGACGACTAGTCCAGGGCATGGCAAATACTACTACAATTACCACTACTGGTTCTACTACAGCAGCTGCTATTTCTACTGCTGCTGCTACTACTAGTGTACTACCAGCCCAGTGCATGGCAAATGGTACTACTATTATTACTACTGCTGCTTCTGCTACTACTACTGCTAGTACTAGCAGTCCAGTGCATTTAAAATTCTACTACTATTTCTATTACTGCTGCTGCTACTACTGATGCTCCTACTACTGCTACTACTAGTAATCCAGTGCATGGCAAATATTATTAATAGTAATACTCCTGCTGCTGCTACTACTACTATAAATACTACTAGCCCAGTGCATGTCAAATATACTACTAATACTGCTATTGCTGCTTCCGCTACTATTACTACTGGCCCACTGCAGGGCAAATCTTCTGCTACTACTACTGCTTCTGCTGTCCGTTCTACTGCTGCTGCTTCCACTACTACTACAACTTCTACTAGTAGCCCAGCGCATGGCCAATACTACTACTATGATGATTACTGCTGCTACTACTAGTACTGCTGATGCTAATTTGATTGCTGCTGCTACTACTTCTACTATTAGTTCAGTGTATGTCAAATGCTAGTACTATTACTACTACCGCAGCTGCTGCTACTTCTGATACTACTTCTGCTACTACAGGTAGTGCAGTGAATGGCAAATACTATTAACACTACTGCTCAGGCTGCTGCTACTACTGCTACTACTACTGCTACTACTACTAGCACTGTTGCTGCTAATTCTACTGATGCTGCTGCTCTATGTGCTGCTACTACTACTACTAGTCAATGCATGGCAAATACTACTACTATTACTGCTTCTGCTGCTACTACTTCTGCTACTACTGCTACTATTAGTAGTCCAGTGTATATCAAATACTACTAGTATCACCACGACTGCTGCTACTACTTCGACTGCCGCTGCTACTTCTCCTGCTGCTCGTATTACTACAGCTACTACTAGCCCAGTGCGTGGTAAATACTACTACTATTACTACCACTGCTGCTTCTGCAGCTACTGGTGCTACTACTATTGCTACTACTACAAGTCCAGTGCATTGCAAACACATTGCTATTACTAGTAGTGCATTGCATTTAAAATACTACTATAATTACTACGTCTGCTGCTACTACTGTTACTACTAGTAGTACAGTGCATGGTAAATACAACTACAATTAATACTAATGCTGCTGCTGCTACCACTGCTACTACTAGTAGTAAATTGCATGGCAAATACAACTAATATTACTACAACTGCTGTTGCTACTACTGCTACTACTAATATGAATACCACTAGGCCAGAGCATGGCAAATCTACTACTACAATTGCTATTGCTGCTACTGCTACTACTACTACTTACCCAGGGCGTGCCAAATACTACTACTGTTACCACTACTGCTGCTACTACTGCTGCTACTACTACTGCTACTCTTTCTAATTCTACTGCTTTTGCTACTACTACTACTACTACTATCCCAGGGCACGGCAAATAATACTACTATTATTACTACTGCTGCTGCTGCTGCTATTCTTGCTACTACTAGTATTAATACTACAGCCCAGTGCATGGCAAATCTACTAATACTACTGCTATTTCTGATTCTTCTACTACTACTGCTAGCCCACTGCAGGGCAAATCTGCTGCCACTAGTACTACTGCTGCCACTTCTACTGCTGCTGCTACCACTACTACTACTTCTACTAGCCTAGTTTATGGAAAATGCTACTACTATTACCACTACTGCTTCGACTACTACTAATGCGGCTACTACTACTGCTGCTGCTACTAATACCACTACTAGCCCAGTGCATGGTAATTACTAGTAGTGTAACTAGTAGTGCTGCTGCTGCTACTACTGCTACTACTTTTAGTACAGTGCATGGCAAATACTACTACTATAACCACAACTGCTAATACTACTACTACTGCTGCTGCTACTATTAATGCTGCTGCAGAAACTTCTACTCCTGCTTCTAAATCTACTAATTCTTCTACAATTCCAGTGCAAGGCAAATACTACTAATGTTACTACTACTGCTGCTATTGCTACGACTGCTACTACTAGTATCAATACAACTAACCTAGTGCATGGGAAATCCACTAGTACTACAACTGTTAGTGCTAATTCTAGTACTACTACTGGCCCACTGCAGGAAATATCTACTGCTACTATTACTGCTGCTGATGCCACTTCTATTGCTGATGCTACCTCTACTACTACTGTTACTGCTAGGAGTCCATTGCACGGCAAATCAACTACTACTAATTCTATTGCTGCTACTGCTACTACTACTACTTGCCCACTGCAGGGCAAATCTGGTGCTACTACTACTGCTGCTGTGGCCAATTCTACTGCCGCAACTTCCACTAAAATTACTACTAGCCCAGTGCATGGCAAATACTAATTCTATTACCACTACTGCTGCTACTTCTACTGCTGCTGCTGCTGCATCTACTTCTGCTGCTAGTACTACTATTACTGCTACTACCACGATCCTAGTGCATGGCAAATACTACTACTATTACCACAACTGCTGCTACTACTACTACTGCTGCTGCCACATCTACAGCTGCTGCTATTACTACTACTACTACTACCAGCACAGTGCATGTCACATAGTACTAGCATTACTACTACTGCTGCTGCTGCTATTACTTCTACTACTGCTGCTACTACTAGTAATCCAGTGCATTGCAAGTACTATTCATACTACTACGGTTGCTGTTGCTACTACTACTATCAATACTACTACACCAGTTCATGGCAAATATACTACTACTACTTCTATAGCTGCTACTGCTACTACTACTACTGGCCCACTGCAGGGCAAAACTTCTGCTACTACTATTGCTGCTGCTGGCACTTCTAATTCTGCTGCTACCACTACTACTATGACTTCTACTACTAGCCCAGCGCATGGGAAATACTACTACATTTACCACTACTGCTGCTACTACTACTACTGCTGCTGCTGCTACTACTGCTAATATTAGTTCAGTGCATGGTAAATACCACTACTATTACTACTTCCGCTGCTGCTGCTACTACTACTGCTACTACAAGTAGTGCAGTGCCTGGCAAATAGTTTTACTACTACTGCTGCTGCTACTACTGCTACTACTACTGCTACTACTACTAGTACTCTTGCTGATAATTCTACTGCTGCTGCTGCTACATATACTGCTACTACTACTAGTACTATTGCTGATAATTCTACTGCTGCTGCTACAACTACTACTAGTCCAGTGAATGGTAATACTACTGCTATTACTACTACTACTGCTTTAGCTGCTAGTACTGCTACTGCTAGTATTAATAACATTAGCACACTGTATGGCATGTCTATTAGTACTACACCTATTAGTGCTAATGCTATTACTACTACTGGCCCACTGCAGGTCAAAGCTTCTGCTACTTCTACTGCTGCTGCTGCCAGTTCTACTGCTGCTGCTACCACTACTACTACGACTACTACTAGCTCACTGCATGGCAAATACTACTACTACTACTGCTGCTACTACTGCTGCTGCAGCTGCTACTTCTACTGCTGCTGCTACTACTACTGCTTCTGCAGCTACTGGTACTGCTGCTGCTAATTCTACTACTACTACTAGTCCAGTGCATGGTAAATACTTTTACTATTAACACTACTGCTGCTGCTGCTACTACTGTTACTACTAAAATCAATACAACGTGCCCAGTGTATGGCAAATCTAGTACTAGTATTGCTATTTCTCCTATTGCTACTACTACTACTTACCCAGTGCTTGGCAGATACTACTACTATTACCACTACTGCTTCTGCTGCTGCTACTACTGCTACTAATAGTAGTCCAGTGCATGGAAAGTACTACTCATATTACTACTGCTGCTGCTGCTGCTACTACTGTTACTACTAATATCAATACTGCTAACCCAGTGCATGGCAAATCTACTAGTACTACACCTATTAGTGCTAATGCTAATACTACTACTTGCACACTGTAGGGCAAATCTCCTCCTCCTCCTACTGATCTTGCTGCCAATTCAACTGCTGCTGCTACCAATACAACTACTACTACTACTACCACCTCAGTGGATTTCAAAGAGTACAAATATTACCACTACAGCTGCTGCTACTACTACTGCTGCTACTACTACTACTGCTGCTACTACTACTGCTGCTGCTACTAGTACAACTAGTAGCCCAGTCCGTGCCAAATACTACTACTATTACCACTACTGCTGCAACTACTGCTACTGCTGCTAGTACTACTACTTCTGCTACTACTGCTACTGCTTCAAATTTTGCTGCTGCTGCTACTACTTCTACTAACCCAGGGCATGGCAAAATAATACTACTGTTATTACTACTGGCGCAGCTGCTACTATTTCTACTACTGCTTCTACTACTTGTAGTCCAGTGTATTGCAAATATTTTTACTATTACTACTACTGCTGATGCTGCTACAACTGCTACTACTAATATCAATATTACTAGCGGAGTGCATGGCAAGTCTACTACTACTATTGCTATTGCTGCTAATGCTACTACTACTACTAACCCAGTGCATGGCCGATACTACTACTTATTACCACTTCTGCTGCTGCTGCTGCTACTACTGCTACTACTACTACTTCTACTAATAATAGTCCAGTTCATGGCAAATACTACTAATGTTACTACTACTTCTGCTGCTGCTACTACTACTACCAATACTACTAACCCAGTGCTTGCAAATCTACTAGTATTACACCTATTACTGCTAAGGCTAACACTACTATTTGCACACAGCGGGGCAAGTCTGCTGTTACTAGTACTGATATTCTGCCAATTCTACTGCTGCTGCTACCAATACAACTACTACTACTACTACTCCCACAGTGTATTTCAAACGCTACAAATATTACCACTACTGCTGCTACTTTTTACTACCGCTTCTACTAATACTGCTGCTGCTACTAGTACTACTACTAGCCCAGTCCATTCCAAGCACTACTACTATTATCACTATAGCTGCTACTAGTAGGGGTACTGCTGCTGTTACTATTACTGGTGATACTACTAATACTGCTGCTATTAGGACTCCTACTAGCCGAGTGCATGGCAAGTACTACTGCTATTACCACTTCTGCTGCTACCACCACTACTGCTGCTACAAATACTGCTGCTACTACTTTTGCTGCTGCTGCTGCTAGTACTACTACTATCACAGTGCATTTCAAATACTACAACTATTCCTATTCCTGCTGCTGCTGTTGCTACTACTACTACTATTACCGCTACGTCTAGTAGTCGAGCGCATGGCAAATACTACTACTATTACTACTGCTGCTGCTGCTGCTACTACTGCTACTACTTGTATCAATACTACTATCACAGTGCACAGTAAATCCCTACTACTACTCCTATTGCTTCTACTCTTACTACTACGACTGGCCCGGTGCAGTACATAACTGCTGTTACTACTACTGCTGCTGCTGCGTCTCCTACTATTGCTTCTACCACTACTACAATCCCAGTGCATCGTAAATAAAAATACTATTACCTCTACTGCTGCTACTACTACTGCTGCTGCTGCTACTTCTACTACTGCTGTTGTTACTACAACTACTACCTCCCCAGTGCGTGGCAAATACTACTACTATTACTACAACTGCTGTTGCTGCTACTACTTCTACTGCTACTACTAGTAGTGCAGTGCACGTCAAATACTACTACAATTACTAGACCTGCTGCTGCTGCTACTAGTGCTATTACTACTATCAATACTACTAGCTCAGTGCATGGCTAATCTACTACTACGACCGCTATGGCTGCTACCGCTACTACTACTACTACTGGCCAACTGCAGGGCAAATCTTCTTCCGCTACCACTGTTGCTGCCGGCCCTTTTTTGCTGTTGTTACCACCACTACTACTGCTACTATAGGAGTCCAGTGCATGGCAAATACTACTACTATGAGGACTGCTGCTGCTGCTAAAATGTTACTACTGCCGCTACTACTAGAACTGCAGTGCATTGTTATAACTAATAGTTTTACTACTACAGCTGATGCTGCTACTACTGTTACTACTAATATCAATATTACTAGACTAGTGCATTGCAAATCTACTACTACTATTGCAGTTCGCAGGGCTCGCGGGCCGCACGGATGGCACCCGTGTCCGCGGCCATGTCTGGGTCGCGTCAGGCCACCCCCGGAGCGTCTGGTGTGTCGCTGCCTTCCAGGGACGCCTTCTGGCCGCCTGGCCGGTCAGGCAGGCGGGGAGCGCCCCGTCAGACGCTTGCTGTGGTGGGAGGGGCCTGAGGAGGTGGGGCCTGCAGAGGTACCCGGCGTGGGCAGAGATAGCCGCCGCCGCGGGCGACAAAAGGAGAATGCAGAGCGGGAGGCCAAAAGCCTATAGCACCCGGTATTCCCAGGAGGTCTCCCATTCCCGTACTAAACAGGCCCGACCCTTCTTAGCTTCCGCAATTGAGCCGAGATCTCGCCCTCTGGGCTGGTTTGGAAATAGGTGGCTGCAGGGTCGCGGGCTGCCTCTTGAGGCGCAGCTTAGCAGGCGCTTGGGTCATACCACCAGTCCAGCGGCCCGCCCGATCCAGCAGAGTCCTGCCGCCTGCCTAGACAGGGAAACGGAGGTCTAGGCTACATGCAGGTGGCGGAGGTGTGGGCGACCAACCAGCCCAGGGCTGACGGGACCCAGCAAACTTTGCGGCGCTTCGCGCCCCACCCCAGATCACGCAGGCCGCTTACAAAGACGTGGACCCGGAGGCTACAGGGTCTGGGGCCCGCGGTCCCTTGGGCATCCCACCTGCCCGCCCACGCTGCGCCAGGCGCAGCCCAGATGCAGATGAGCCCGGCCGTCCTACCAGACAGAAGCTGGCCCGAAACCACTGGGAGCCACCATTGAGTTGGCAGGGCCCCTAGGATCAAGCAACGCCACCCTTGCCCCCACGCTGCAGTTCCGAGCTCAGTACCCCACCCCAAGTGGCCGGCAGCCCCGGGGAAGCTGGCCTCACCCACTGGAGCACAGCCCCTTCGCCGCCACCTGTCTGCCTGGCTGTCTCTCCACAGCTCCATATGGAAAATGCCACCCCTCTGCCTTTTCGCTCTGGCAGGAGGCGAGAGCGGGATTGAGGGCGCAGGCCGCTTCCCCGGGGCTGCCGGCCACTTGGGGCGGGGTACTGAGTTCGGAACTGCGGCGTGGGGGCAGGGGTGGCGTTGCTGGGTCTCAGGGGCCGTGCCAACACCATGGTGGCTCCCAATGGTTTCGTGACAGCTTCTCTCGGTTAGGAGGGCCGGGCACGTCTGCGTCCGGGCTGCGCCTAGCACAGCGTGGGCGGGCAGGTGGGATGCCCAAGGGACCGCGGGCCCCGGGCCCTGAAGCCTCCGGGGCCACATACTTGTGAGCGGCCTGCGAGATCTGGGGTGGGGCGCCAAGCGCCAAAAGTTTGCTGGGTCCCGCCCGCCCTGGGCTGGATGGTCGCCAACATGCCCGCCACTCCCCTGTACCCTAGACCTCCGTTTCCCTGTCTAGACGGGCGGCGGGGCCCTGCCAGGTCGGGCGGGCCGCTGGGCTGGAGGTTAGACCAAAGTGCCTGCTCAGCTGCGCCTCAAGAGGCAGCCCGCGACCCTGCAGCCACCTACAGCCAAACCAGCCCAGAGGGGCGTGATCTCGGCTGGATCGCGGAAGCTAAGCAGGGTCGGGCCTGTTTGCTATTGCTGTTAGGGCTACTACTACTACTATCACAGTGCATGCCAAATACTACTACTATTACCAGTACTGCTGCTGCTACTACTGCTACTACTATTGCTACTAATAGTAGTCCAGTACATCGCAAATAATATTATAGTTACTACTACTACTGCTACTAGTATCAATATTAGTAGTCCAGTGTATGGCAAATCTACTAGTACTACACCTATTACTGCTAATGCGAATACTACTACTGGTCCACTGCAGGTCTAATATTCTGCTACTTCTACTTAGCCCGGGACTTCTACTGCTGCTGCTACCACTAATACTATTAGTACTACAACAAGCCCAGTGCATGGAAAATACTACTACTATTAACACTACTGCTGCTACTCCCACTACTGCTGCTACTCCTACTACTGCTGCTACTTGTACCCTTAGTAGCTCAGTGCATGGAGAATACTACTTGTATAACTACTCCTGTGTCTACTGTTTCTATTACTGCTACCACTGCAGCTACTACTAGTAGACCATTGCATGGCAAATACTACTACTATTACTACTGCTGCTGCTGATGATACTTCTGCTACTACTTCTGCTAGTACTAGCAGTCCAGTGCATGGCAAATACTACTTCTATTATTACTACTGCTGCTACTGCTACTACTATCCATCCTACTAGCTCAGTGCATGGCAAATCTACTACTAGTACTTCTATTGCTACTACTGCTACTACTCCTAATGTCACACTGCAGGGCAACTCTGGTGCTACTACTACTGCTGCTGCGGTCAATTCTAATGCTGTTGCTCCCATTATTACTACTGCTACTACTAGTAGTCCAGTGCATGGCAAATACTACTACTATTACCACAACTGCTGCTACTACTACTGCTGCTGCTATTTCTATTACTACTACTAGTCCAGTGCATGGCAAACACTAGTGCTATTACTAATACTGCTGCTGCTGCTCCTCCTACTTCTACTATTACTGCTACTACTAGCAGTCTTTTGCATTGCAAATACTACTACTATTACTACTACTGCTGCTAGTACTGCTACTACAATGATCTATAATACTAACCCAGTGCATGGCAAATCTACTATTACTACTTCTATTGCGGCTACTGCTACTACTACTGCTAGACCAGTGCATGGCAGATACTACTACTATTAGCACTATTGCTTCTACTTCTAGTACTGCTGCTTCTACTACGGCTGCTGCTTCTTCTACAGCTGCTGCTGCTACTACTACTCATCCTAGCCCTGTTCGTGGAAAATACTGCTACTACAACTGATGCTGATGCTGCTGCTACTACTGCCACTACTAATACCAATACTACTCGACCAGTGCATGGTAAATCTACTACTACTCTTGCTAGTGCTGCGACTGCTCCTACTAGTAGCAGCCCAGTGATTAGCAAATACTACTACTATTACCACTACTGCTGCTGCTATTACTACTGCAGCTACTAGTAGTGCTGCTGCTGCTGCTGCTACTACTACTATCTCCGTGCATGGCAAATACTTCTACTATTACTACTACTGCTGCTGCTGCTGCTACTACTACTACTACTCCTGCCACTGATAGTAGTGCAGTGCATGGCAAGTACTACTACTGTTTCTACTACTGCTGCTGCCACTTTTATTGCTGTCACTACCACTACTGCTACTACTAGTACTCCAGTGTATGGCAAATACTGCTTCTATTACTACTACTGCTGCCGTTGCTGCTACTGCTACTACTACTGCTACAACTTGCACCCAGTAAATTGCAAACATTACAACTATTACTTCTACTGCTGCTGCTGCTTCTACTGATACTACTGCTACTGCTTCTACTTCTCCTGCTGCTGCTTCTACTACTACCACTACTAGTCCCAGTGCAAGGTAAATAATACGATTATTACGACTACTGCTGCTTCTGCTAGTACTGCTGCTACTACTGCTACTACTGGTAGTCCAGTGCATGAAAAATACTCTTACTACTACTGCTGCAGCTGCTGCTACTACTGCTGCTAATACTGCTACTACTAGTGATCCAGTGCATGGCAAATACAACAAATATTACTACTACTGATGTTGCCTCTACTACTGCTAATACTACTATCAATGCTACTAGCCAGTGCATGGCAAATATACTACTACTGCTGCTATTGCTGCTAATTCCACTACTACTACTGGCCCACTGCTGGGCAAATCATCTGCCACTTCTACTGCTGCTGCTGCTACAACTACTACTACTACTACTACTACTACTAGCCCATTGCATCTCAAATGCTACTACTATTACCACTACTGCTGTTAGTCCTACTACTGCTGCTAGTCCTATTACAGCTGCTACTTGTACTATTACTATCCCAGTGCATGGAATGTACTACTAGTAAAGCTACTCCTACGTCTGCTTTTTCTACTACTGCTTCTGCTACTGCTACTACTAGTAGACCAGTGTGTGGCAAATACTACTACTATTACTACTGCTGCTGCTGCTACTACTGCTACTACTACTGCTATTACTAGTAGTCCAGGGAATGGCAAATACTACTACTATCACTACTACTGCTGCTGCTGCTACTACTACTGCTCCTTCTACTGCAACTACTAGTAGTCCAGCCCTTGGCAAATACTAATACTATGACTATGACTGCTGCTAATGCTACCACTGCTACTACTACTAATCCTGTCCGTGGCAAATGCTACTCTATTACTACTACTGCTGCAGCAGCAGCTACTGCTACTACTAATATCAATACTACGAGCCCAGTGCATGGCAAGTCTACCTCTACTGTTACTATTGCTGCTACTGCTACTACTACTTCTTACCCAGTGCATGGCAGATACTACTTCTATTACCACTGTTGCTGCTACCTCTACTGCTGCTGCAGCTACATCTACTGCTGCTGCTATTTCTATTACTACTCCTACTACTAGCACAGTGCGTGGCAAATAGTACTAGTATTACTACTACCGCTGCTGCTGTTGCTATGACTTCTAGTACTACTGCTATTACTAGTAATCCAGTGTGTCGCAAATACTATTCATACTACTACTGCTGCTGTTGCTACTACTACTATCAATACTACTAGCCCAGTGCATGGCCAATATACTACTACTACTGCTATAGCTGCTACTGCTACTACTACTAGTGGCCCAATGCAGGGCAAATCTGCTGCTACTCTTACTGCTGCTTATGCCACTTCTATTCCTGGTGCTACCTCTACTACTGCTGCTACTACTAGTAGTCTAGTGCATGGCAAATACTACTATTACTACTACTTCTGCTGCTGCTACTACTGCTACTACTAGTACAATACTACTATCCCAGTGCATGGCAAATCTACTAGTACTACACCTATTAGTGCTAATGCTAATACTGCTACTTGCACACTGCAGGGCCAATCTGCTGCTACTACTACCGACGTTGCTGCTAATTCTACTTCTGCTGCTACCAATACAACTACTACTCCTAGTACCCCAGTGCATTTCAAATACTACCAATATTACCAGTACTGTTGCTACTACTACAGCTGCTGCTACTAGTACTATTACTAGCCCAGTCCATGCCAAATACTACTACTATTACCACTGCTGCTACTTCTGCTACTATTACTGCTGTTGCTCTTACGACTACTTCTGCTACTACTACTGCTAACGCTTCTAATTCTACTGTTGCTGCTACTACTACTATTACGACTGCTACTAGCCCAGGGCATGGCAAATAATACTACTATTATTACTACTGCTGCTGCTGCTGCTACTTCTACTAGTACTTCTATTACTTGTAGTCTAGTGCATGGGGAATACTACTTCTATTACTACTCCTGCTGCTGCTGCTAATACTGCTACTACTACTACCAATACTACTAGCTTAGTGCATGGGAAATCTGCTACTACTACTGCTGTATCTGCTAACACTACTACTACTACTACTGGCCAGCTCCAGGGTAAATCTGCTGCTACTACTTCTGTTGCTGCTGCCACTTCTACTGCTCTTGCTACAACTAATACTACTGCTACTACTAGTAGTCCAGTGTATGGTAAATCCTAATACTACTAGTACTACTGCTGATGCAGCTTCTAGTGTTACTGCTACTACTGCTACTACTGCTAGTCCAGTGTATTGCAAATATAATTCTATTACTACTACTGCTGATGCTGCTACTACTGCTACTACTAATATCAATAGTACCAGCCAATTTCATGGCAAACCTACTACTACTATTGCTATTGCTGCTGCTGCTACTACTACTGCTAACCCAGTGCATGGCAGATGCTACTACTATTACCACTACTGCTGCTGCTGCTGCTACTACTGCTGCTAATAGTAGTCCAGTGCGTGGCAAATACTACTAATATTACTACTACTGCCGCTGCTACTACTTCTACTTCTACTATGAATATTACTAGCCCATTGCAAGGCAAATCTACTATTTCTACTTCTATTCCTAACACTTTTACTACTACTACTGGCCCAGTGCAGGGAAAATCTGCTGCTACTTCTAGTGCTGCCCCTGCCACTTCTATTGCTGCTGCTACAGCTACTACTATTACAACTATTGACTAGTGCATCAACAATACTACTACTATTAATATTACTGCTGCTTCTGGTGCTACTACTGCTACTACTATTTGTCCAGTAAATGGCAAATACTACTACTCTTACTACTACTTCTGATGCTGTTACTACTGCTACTACTACCATGAATACTACTAGCCCAATCTATTACTCCTAC
The DNA here is from genome assembly GCF_059928025.1 of Delphinapterus leucas. Taxonomy (NCBI): domain Eukaryota; kingdom Metazoa; phylum Chordata; class Mammalia; order Artiodactyla; family Monodontidae; genus Delphinapterus; species Delphinapterus leucas. Next base: position 1,869,316 of record NW_028322262.1, on the reverse strand, counting down.
TGCTATTGCTGCTTCTTGTCCTACTACTACTGCCAACTGCAGTGCAAGTTAGCTGCTACTACTACTGTTGCTGCTGTCACATCTACTGATGCTGATCCCACTACTACTACTACGACGACTAGTCCAGGGCATGGCAAATACTACTACAATTACCACTACTGGTTCTACTACAGCAGCTGCTATTTCTACTGCTGCTGCTACTACTAGTGTACTACCAGCCCAGTGCATGGCAAATGGTACTACTATTATTACTACTGCTGCTTCTGCTACTACTACTGCTAGTACTAGCAGTCCAGTGCATTTAAAATTCTACTACTATTTCTATTACTGCTGCTGCTACTACTGATGCTCCTACTACTGCTACTACTAGTAATCCAGTGCATGGCAAATATTATTAATAGTAATACTCCTGCTGCTGCTACTACTACTATAAATACTACTAGCCCAGTGCATGTCAAATATACTACTAATACTGCTATTGCTGCTTCCGCTACTATTACTACTGGCCCACTGCAGGGCAAATCTTCTGCTACTACTACTGCTTCTGCTGTCCGTTCTACTGCTGCTGCTTCCACTACTACTACAACTTCTACTAGTAGCCCAGCGCATGGCCAATACTACTACTATGATGATTACTGCTGCTACTACTAGTACTGCTGATGCTAATTTGATTGCTGCTGCTACTACTTCTACTATTAGTTCAGTGTATGTCAAATGCTAGTACTATTACTACTACCGCAGCTGCTGCTACTTCTGATACTACTTCTGCTACTACAGGTAGTGCAGTGAATGGCAAATACTATTAACACTACTGCTCAGGCTGCTGCTACTACTGCTACTACTACTGCTACTACTACTAGCACTGTTGCTGCTAATTCTACTGATGCTGCTGCTCTATGTGCTGCTACTACTACTACTAGTCAATGCATGGCAAATACTACTACTATTACTGCTTCTGCTGCTACTACTTCTGCTACTACTGCTACTATTAGTAGTCCAGTGTATATCAAATACTACTAGTATCACCACGACTGCTGCTACTACTTCGACTGCCGCTGCTACTTCTCCTGCTGCTCGTATTACTACAGCTACTACTAGCCCAGTGCGTGGTAAATACTACTACTATTACTACCACTGCTGCTTCTGCAGCTACTATTGCTACTACTACAAGTCCAGTGCATTGCAAACACATTGCTATTACTAGTAGTGCATTGCATTTAAAATACTACTATAATTACTACGTCTGCTGCTACTACTGTTACTACTAGTAGTACAGTGCATGGTAAATACAACTACAATTAATACTAATGCTGCTGCTGCTACCACTGCTACTACTAGTAGTAAATTGCATGGCAAATACAACTAATATTACTACAACTGCTGTTGCTACTACTGCTACTACTAATATGAATACCACTAGGCCAGAGCATGGCAAATCTACTACTACAATTGCTATTGCTGCTACTGCTACTACTACTACTTACCCAGGGCGTGCCAAATACTACTACTGTTACCACTACTGCTGCTACTACTGCTGCTACTACTACTGCTACTCTTTCTAATTCTACTGCTTTTGCTACTACTACTACTACTACTATCCCAGGGCACGGCAAATAATACTACTATTATTACTACTGCTGCTGCTGCTGCTATTCTTGCTACTACTAGTATTAATACTACAGCCCAGTGCATGGCAAATCTACTAATACTACTGCTATTTCTGATTCTTCTACTACTACTGCTAGCCCACTGCAGGGCAAATCTGCTGCCACTAGTACTACTGCTGCCACTTCTACTGCTGCTGCTACCACTACTACTACTTCTACTAGCCTAGTTTATGGAAAATGCTACTACTATTACCACTACTGCTTCGACTACTACTAATGCGGCTACTACTACTGCTGCTGCTACTAATACCACTACTAGCCCAGTGCATGGTAATTACTAGTAGTGTAACTAGTAGTGCTGCTGCTGCTACTACTGCTACTACTTTTAGTACAGTGCATGGCAAATACTACTACTATAACCACAACTGCTAATACTACTACTACTGCTGCTGCTACTATTAATGCTGCTGCAGAAACTTCTACTCCTGCTTCTAAATCTACTAATTCTTCTACAATTCCAGTGCAAGGCAAATACTACTAATGTTACTACTACTGCTGCTATTGCTACGACTGCTACTACTAGTATCAATACAACTAACCTAGTGCATGGGAAATCCACTAGTACTACAACTGTTAGTGCTAATTCTAGTACTACTACTGGCCCACTGCAGGAAATATCTACTGCTACTATTACTGCTGCTGATGCCACTTCTATTGCTGATGCTACCTCTACTACTACTGTTACTGCTAGGAGTCCATTGCACGGCAAATCAACTACTACTAATTCTATTGCTGCTACTGCTACTACTACTACTTGCCCACTGCAGGGCAAATCTGGTGCTACTACTACTGCTGCTGTGGCCAATTCTACTGCCGCAACTTCCACTAAAATTACTACTAGCCCAGTGCATGGCAAATACTAATTCTATTACCACTACTGCTGCTACTTCTACTGCTGCTGCTGCTGCATCTACTTCTGCTGCTAGTACTACTATTACTGCTACTACCACGATCCTAGTGCATGGCAAATACTACTACTATTACCACAACTGCTGCTACTACTACTACTGCTGCTGCCACATCTACAGCTGCTGCTATTACTACTACTACTACTACCAGCACAGTGCATGTCACATAGTACTAGCATTACTACTACTGCTGCTGCTGCTATTACTTCTACTACTGCTGCTACTACTAGTAATCCAGTGCATTGCAAGTACTATTCATACTACTACGGTTGCTGTTGCTACTACTACTATCAATACTACTACACCAGTTCATGGCAAATATACTACTACTACTTCTATAGCTGCTACTGCTACTACTACTACTGGCCCACTGCAGGGCAAAACTTCTGCTACTACTATTGCTGCTGCTGGCACTTCTAATTCTGCTGCTACCACTACTACTATGACTTCTACTACTAGCCCAGCGCATGGGAAATACTACTACATTTACCACTACTGCTGCTACTACTACTACTGCTGCTGCTGCTACTACTGCTAATATTAGTTCAGTGCATGGTAAATACCACTACTATTACTACTTCCGCTGCTGCTGCTACTACTACTGCTACTACAAGTAGTGCAGTGCCTGGCAAATAGTTTTACTACTACTGCTGCTGCTACTACTGCTACTACTACTAGTACTCTTGCTGATAATTCTACTGCTGCTGCTGCTACATATACTGCTACTACTACTAGTACTATTGCTGATAATTCTACTGCTGCTGCTACAACTACTACTAGTCCAGTGAATGGTAATACTACTGCTATTACTACTACTACTGCTTTAGCTGCTAGTACTGCTACTGCTAGTATTAATAACATTAGCACACTGTATGGCATGTCTATTAGTACTACACCTATTAGTGCTAATGCTATTACTACTACTGGCCCACTGCAGGTCAAAGCTTCTGCTACTTCTACTGCTGCTGCTGCCAGTTCTACTGCTGCTGCTACCACTACTACTACGACTACTACTAGCTCACTGCATGGCAAATACTACTACTACTACTGCTGCTACTACTGCTGCTGCAGCTGCTACTTCTACTGCTGCTGCTACTACTACTGCTTCTGCAGCTACTGGTACTGCTGCTGCTAATTCTACTACTACTACTAGTCCAGTGCATGGTAAATACTTTTACTATTAACACTACTGCTGCTGCTGCTACTACTGTTACTACTAAAATCAATACAACGTGCCCAGTGTATGGCAAATCTAGTACTAGTATTGCTATTTCTCCTATTGCTACTACTACTACTTACCCAGTGCTTGGCAGATACTACTACTATTACCACTACTGCTTCTGCTGCTGCTACTACTGCTACTACTACTGCTACTAATAGTAGTCCAGTGCATGGAAAGTACTACTCATATTACTACTGCTGCTGCTGCTGCTACTACTGTTACTACTAATATCAATACTGCTAACCCAGTGCATGGCAAATCTACTAGTACTACACCTATTAGTGCTAATGCTAATACTACTACTTGCACACTGTAGGGCAAATCTCCTCCTCCTCCTACTGATCTTGCTGCCAATTCAACTGCTGCTGCTACCAATACAACTACTACTACTACTACCACCTCAGTGGATTTCAAACAGTACAAATATTACCACTACAGCTGCTGCTACTACTACTGCTGCTACTACTACTACTGCTGCTACTACTACTGCTGCTGCTACTAGTACAACTAGTAGCCCAGTCCGTGCCAAATACTACTACTATTACCACTACTGCTGCAACTACTGCTACTGCTGCTAGTACTACTACTTCTGCTACTACTGCTACTGCTTCAAATTTTGCTGCTGCTGCTACTACTTCTACTAACCCAGGGCATGGCAAAATAATACTACTGTTATTACTACTGGCGCAGCTGCTACTAATTCTACTACTGCTTCTACTACTTGTAGTCCAGTGTATTGCAAATATTTTTACTATTACTACTACTGCTGATGCTGCTACAACTGCTACTACTAATATCAATATTACTAGCGGAGTGCATGGCAAGTCTACTACTACTATTGCTATTGCTGCTAATGCTACTACTACTACTAACCCAGTGCATGGCCGATACTACTACTTATTACCACTTCTGCTGCTGCTGCTGCTACTACTGCTACTACTACTACTTCTACTAATAATAGTCCAGTTCATGGCAAATACTACTAATGTTACTACTACTTCTGCTGCTGCTACTACTACTACCAATACTACTAACCCAGTGCTTGCAAATCTACTAGTATTACACCTATTATTGCTAAGGCTAACACTACTATTTGCACACAGCGGGGCAAGTCTGCTGTTACTAGTACTGATATTCTGCCAATTCTACTGCTGCTGCTACCAATACAACTACTACTACTACTACTCCCACAGTGTATTTCAAACGCTACAAATATTACCACTACTGCTGCTACTTTTTACTACCGCTTCTACTAATACTGCTGCTGCTACTAGTACTACTACTAGCCCAGTCCATTCCAAGCACTACTACTATTATCACTATAGCTGCTACTAGTAGGGGTACTGCTGCTGTTACTATTACTGGTGATACTACTAATACTGCTGCTATTAGGACTCCTACTAGCCGAGTGCATGGCAAGTACTACTGCTATTACCACTTCTGCTGCTACCACCACTACTGCTGCTACAAATACTGCTGCTACTACTTTTGCTGCTGCTGCTGCTAGTACTACTACTATCACAGTGCATTTCAAATACTACAACTATTCCTATTCCTGCTGCTGCTGTTGCTACTACTACTACTATTACCGCTACGTCTAGTAGTCGAGCGCATGGCAAATACTACTACTATTACTACTGCTGCTGCTGCTGCTACTACTGCTACTACTTGTATCAATACTACTATCACAGTGCACAGTAAATCCCTACTACTACTCCTATTGCTTCTACTCTTACTACTACGACTGGCCCGGTGCAGTACATAACTGCTGTTACTACTACTGCTGCTGCTGCGTCTTCTACTATTGCTTCTACCACTACTACAATCCCAGTGCATCGTAAATAAAAATACTATTACCTCTACTGCTGCTACTACTACTGCTGCTGCTGCTACTTCTACTACTGCTGTTGTTACTACAACTACTACCTCCCCAGTGCGTGGCAAATACTACTACTATTACTACAACTGCTGTTGCTGCTACTACTTCTACTGCTACTACTAGTAGTGCAGTGCACGTCAAATACTACTACAATTACTAGACCTGCTGCTGCTGCTACTAGTGCTATTACTACTATCAATACTACTAGCTCAGTGCATGGCTAATCTACTACTACGACCGCTATGGCTGCTACCGCTACTACTACTACTACTGGCCAACTGCAGGGCAAATCTTCTTCTGCTACCACTGTTGCTGCCGGCCCTTTTTTGCTGTTGTTACCACCACTACTACTGCTACTATAGGAGTCCAGTGCATGGCAAATACTACTACTATGAGGACTGCTGCTGCTGCTAAAATGTTACTACTGCCGCTACTACTAGAACTGCAGTGCATTGTTATAACTAATAGTTTTACTACTACAGCTGATGCTGCTACTACTGTTACTACTAATATCAATATTACTAGACTAGTGCATTGCAAATCTACTACTACTATTGCAGTTCGCAGGGCTCGCGGGCCGCACGGATGGCACCCGTGTCCGCGGCCATGTCTGGGTCGCGTCAGGCCACCCCCGGAGCGTCTGGTGTGTCGCTGCCTTCCAGGGACGCCTTCTGGCCGCCTGGCCGGTCAGGCAGGCGGGGAGCGCCCCGTCAGACGCTTGCTGTGGTGGGAGGGGCCTGAGGAGGTGGGGCCTGCAGAGGTACCCGGCGTGGGCAGAGATAGCTGCCGCCGCGGGCGACAAAAGTAGAATGCAGAGCGGGAGGCCAAAAGCCTATAGCACCCGGTATTCCCAGGAGGTCTCCCATTCCCGTACTAAACAGGCCCGACCCTTCTTAGCTTCCGCAATTGAGCCGAGATCACGCCCTCTGGGCTGGTTTGGAAATAGGTGGCTGCAGGGTCGCGGGCTGCCTCTTGAGGCGCAGCTTAGCAGGCGCTTGGGTCATACCACCAGTCCAGCGGCCCGCCCGATCCAGCAGAGTCCTGCCGCCTGCCTAGACAGGGAAACGGAGGTCTAGGCTACATGCAGGTGGCGGAGGTGTGGGCGACCAACCAGCCCAGGGCTGACGGGACCCAGCAAACTTTGCGGCGCTTCGCGCCCCACCCCAGATCACGCAGGCCGCTTACAAAGACGTGGACCCGGAGGCTACAGGGTCTGGGGCCCGCGGTCCCTTGGGCATCCCACCTGCCCGCCCACGCTGCGCCAGGCGCAGCCCAGATGCAGATGAGCCCGGCCGTCCTACCAGACAGAAGCTGGCCCGAAACCACTGGGAGCCACCATTGAGTTGGCAGGGCCCCTAGGATCAAGCAACGCCACCCTTGCCCCCACGCTGCAGTTCCGAGCTCAGTACCCCACCCCAAGTGGCCGGCAGCCCCGGGGAAGCTGGCCTCACCCACTGGAGCACAGCCCCTTCGCCGCCACCTGTCTGCCTGGCTGTCTCTCCACAGCTCCATATGGAAAATGCCACCCCTCTGCCTTTTCACTCTGGCCGGGGGCGAGAGCGGGATTGAGGGCGCAGGCCGCTTCCCCGGGGCTGCCGGCCACTTGGGGCGGGGTACTGAGTTCGGAACTGCGGCGTGGGGGCAGGGGTGGCGTTGCTGGGTCTCAGGGGCCGTGCCAACACAATGGTGGCTCCCAATGGTTTCGTGACAGCTTCTCTCGGTTAGGAGGGCCGGGCACGTCTGCGTCCGGGCTGCGCCTAGCACAGCGTGGGCGGGCAGGTGGGATGCCCAAGGGACCGCGGGCCCCGGGCCCTGAAGCCTCCGGGGCCACATACTTGTGAGCGGCCTGCGAGATCTGGGGTGGGGCGCCAAGCGCCAAAAATTTGCTGGGTCCCGCCCGCCCTGGGCTGGATGGTCGCCAACATGCCCGCCACTCCCCTGTACCCTAGACCTCCGTTTCCCTGTCTAGACGGGCGGCGGGGCCCTGCCAGTTCGGGCGGGCCGCTGGGCTGGAGGTTAGACCAAAGTGCCTGCTCAGCTGCGCCTCAAGAGGCAGCCCGTGACCCTGCAGCCACCTACTGCCAAACCAGCCCAGAGGGGCGTGATCTCGGCTGGATCGCGGAAGCTAAGCAGGGTCGGGCCTGTTTGCTATTGCTGTTAGGGCTACTACTACTACTATCACAGTGCATGCCAAATACTACTACTATTACCAGTACTGCTGCTGCTACTACTGCTACTACTATTGCTACTAATAGTAGTCCAGTACATCGCAAATAATATTATAGTTACTACTACTACTGCTACTAGTATCAATATTAGTAGTCCAGTGTATGGCAAATCTACTAGTACTACACCTATTACTGCTAATGCGAATACTACTACTGGTCCACTGCAGGTCTAATATTCTGCTACTTCTACTTAGCCCGGGACTTCTACTGCTGCTGCTACCACTAATACTATTAGTACTACAACAAGCCCAGTGCATGGAAAATACTACTACTATTAACACTACTGCGGCTACTCCCACTACTGCTGCTACTCCTACTACTGCTGCTACTTGTACCCTTAGTAGCTCAGTGCATGGAGAATACTACTTGTATAACTACTCCTGTGTCTACTGTTTCTATTACTGCTACCACTGCAGCTACTACTAGTAGACCATTGCATGGCAAATACTACTACTATTACTACTGCTGCTGCTGCTGATACTTCTGCTACTACTTCTGCTAGTACTAGTAGCCCAGTGCATGGCAAATACTACTTCTAATATTACTACTGCTGCTACTGCTACTACTATCCATCCTACTAGCTCAGTGCATGGCAAATCTACTACTAGTACTTCTATTGCTACTACTGCTACTACTCCTAATGTCACACTGCAGGGCAACTCTGGTGCTACTACTACTGCTGCTGCGGTCAATTCTAATGCTGTTGCTCCCATTATTACTACTGCTACTACTAGTAGTCCAGTGCATGGCAAATACTACTACTATTACCACAACTGCTGCTACTACTACTGCTGCTGCTATTTCTACTACTACTACTAGTCCAGTGCATGGCAAACACTAGTGCTATTACTAATACTGCTGCTGCTGCTCCTCCTACTTCTACTATTACTGCTACTACTAGCAGTCCTTTGCATTGCAAATACTACTACTATTACTACTACTGCTGCTAGTACTGCTACTACAATGATCTATAATACTAACCCAGTGCATGGCAAATCTACTATTACTACTTCTATTGCGGCTACTGCTACTACTACTGCTAGACCAGTGCATGGCAGATACTACTACTATTAGCACTATTGCTTCTACTTCTAGTACTGCTGCTTCTACTACGGCTGCTGCTTCTTCTACAGCTGCTGCTGCTACTACTACTCATCCTAGCCCTGTTCGTGGAAAATACTGCTACTACAACTGATGCTGATGCTGCTGCTACTACTGCCACTACTAATACCAATACTACTCGACCAGTGCATGGTAAATCTACTACTACTCTTGCTAGTGCTGCGACTGCTCCTACTAGTAGCAGCCCAGTGATTAGCAAATACTACTACTATTACCACTACTGCTGCTGCTATTACTACTGCAGCTACTAGTAGTGCTGCTGCTGCTGCTGCTACTACTACTATCTCCGTGCATGGCAAATACTTCTACTATTACTACTACTGCTGCTGCTGCTGCTACTACTACTACTACTCCTGCCACTGATAGTAGTGCAGTGCATGGCAAGTACTACTACTGTTTCTACTACTGCTGCTGCCACTTTTATTGCTGTCACTACCACTACTGCTACTACTAGTACTCCAGTGTATGGCAAATACTGCTTCTATTACTACTACTGCTGCCGTTGCTGCTACTGCTACTACTACTGCTACAACTTGCACCCAGTAAATTGCAAACATTACAACTATTACTTCTACTGCTGCTGCTGCTTCTACTGATACTACTGCTACTGCTTCTACTTCTCCTGCTGCTGCTTCTACTACTACCACTACTAGTCCCAGTGCAAGGTAAATAATACGATTATTACGACTACTGCTGCTTCTGCTAGTACTGCTGCTACTACTGCTACTACTGGTAGTCCAGTGCATGAAAAATACTCTTACTACTACTGCTGCAGCTGCTGCTACTACTGCTGCTACTACTGCTACTACTAGTGATCCAGTGCATGGCAAATACAACAAATATTACTACTACTGATGTTGCCTCTACTACTGCTAATACTACTATCAATGCTACTAGCCAGTGCATGGCAAATATACTACTACTGCTGCTATTGCTGCTACTTCCACTACTACTACTGGCCCACTGCTGGGCAAATCATCTGCCACTTCTACTGCTGCTGCTGCTACAACTACTACTACTACTACTACTACTACTAGCCCATTGCATCTCAAATACTATCTCAAATACTATTACCACTACTGCTGTTAGTCCTACTACTGCTGCTAGTCCTATTACAGCTGCTACTTGTACTATTACTATCCCAGTGCATGGAATGTACTACTAGTAAAGCTACTCCTACGTCTGCTTTTTCTACTACTGCTTCTGCTACTGCTACTACTAGTAGACCAGTGTGTGGCAAATACTACTACTATTACTACTGCTGCTGCTGCTACTACTGCTACTACTACTGCTATTACTAGTAGTCCAGGGAATGGCAAATACTACTACTATCACTACTACTGCTGCTGCTGCTACTACTACTGCTCCTTCTACTGCAACTACTAGTAGTCCAGCCCTTGGCAAATACTAATACTATGACTATGACTGCTGCTAATGCTACCACTGCTACTACTACTAATCCTGTCCGTGGCAAATGCTACTCTATTACTACTACTGCTGCAGCAGCGGCTACTGCTACTACTAATATCAATACTACGAGCCCAGTGCATGGCAAGTCTACCTCTACTGTTACTATTGCTGCTACTGCTACTACTACTTCTTACCCAGTGCATGGCAGATACTACTTCTATTACCACTGTTGCTGCTACCTCTACTGCTGCTGCAGCTACATCTACTGCTGCTGCTATTTCTATTACTACTTCTACTACTAGCACAGTGCGTGGCAAATAGTACTAGTATTACTACTACCGCTGCTGCTGTTGCTATGACTTCTAGTACTACTGCTATTACTAGTAATCCAGTGTGTCGCAAATACTATTCATACTACTACTGCTGCTGTTGCTACTACTACTATCAATACTACTAGCCCAGTGCATGGCCAATATACTACTACTACTGCTATAGCTGCTACTGCTACTACTACTAGTGGCCCAATGCAGGGCAAATCTGCTGCTACTCTTACTGCTGCTTATGCCACTTCTATTCCTGGTGCTACCTCTACTACTGCTGCTACTACTAGTAGTCTAGTGCATGGCAAATACTACTATTACTACTACTTCTGCTGCTGCTACTACTGCTACTACTAGTATCAATACTACTATCCCAGTGCATGGCAAATCTACTAGTACTACACCTATTAGTGCTAATGCTAATACTGCTACTTGCACACTGCAGGGCCAATCTGCTGCTACTACTACCGACGTTGCTGCTAATTCTACTTCTGCTGCTACCAATACAACTACTACTCCTAGTACCCCAGTGCATTTCAAATACTACCAATATTACCAGTACTGTTGCTACTACTACAGCTGCTGCTACTAGTACTATTACTAGCCCAGTCCATGCCAAATACTACTACTATTACCACTGCTGCTACTTCTGCTACTATTACTGCTGTTGCTCTTACGACTACTTCTGCTACTACTACTGCTAACGCTTCTAATTCTACTGTTGCTGCTACTACTACTATTACGACTGCTACTAGCCCAGGGCATGGCAAATAATACTACTATTATTACTACTGCTGCTGCTGCTACTACTTCTACTAGTACTTCTATTACTTGTAGTCTAGTGCATGGGGAATACTACTTCTATTACTACTCCTGCTGCTGCTGCTAATACTGCTACTACTACTACCAATACTACTAGCTTAGTGCATGGGAAATCTGCTACTACTACTGCTGTATCTGCTAACACTACTACTACTACTACTGGCCAGCTCCAGGGTAAATCTGCTGCTACTACTTCTGTTGCTGCTGCCACTTCTACTGCTCTTGCTACAACTAATACTACTGCTACTACTAGTAGTCCAGTGTATGGTAAATCCTAATACTACTAGTACTACTGCTGATGCAGCTTCTAGTGTTACTGCTACTACTGCTACTACTGCTAGTCCAGTGTATTGCAAATATAATTCTATTACTACTACTGCTGATGCTGCTACTACTGCTACTACTAATATCAATAGTACCAGCCAATTTCATGGCAAACCTACTACTACTATTGCTATTGCTGCTGCTGCTACTACTACTGCTAACCCAGTGCATGGCAGATGCTACTACTATTACCACTACTGCTGCTGCTGCTGCTACTACTGCTGCTAATAGTAGTCCAGTGCGTGGCAAATACTACTAATATTACTACTACTGCCGCTGCTACTACTTCTACTTCTACTATGAATATTACTAGCCCATTGCAAGGCAAATCTACTATTTCTACTTCTATTCCTAACACTTTTACTACTACTACTGGCCCAGTGCAGGGAAAATCTGCTGCTACTTCTAGTGCTGCCCCTGCCACTTCTATTGCTGCTGCTACAGCTACTACTATTACAACTATTGACTAGTGCATCAACAATACTACTACTATTAATATTACTGCTGCTTCTGGTGCTACTACTGCTACTACTATTTGTCCAGTAAATGGCAAATACTACTACTCTTACTACTACTTCTGATGCTGTTACTACTGCTACTACTACCATGAATACTACTAGCCCAATCTATTACTCCTACTGCTATTGCTGCTTCTTGTCCTACTACTACTGCCAACTGCAGTGCAAGTTAGCTGCTACTACTACTGTTGCTGCTGTCACATCTACTGATGCTGATCCCACTACTACTACGACGACGACTAGTCCAGGGCATGGCAAATACTACTACAATTACCACTACTGGTTCTACTACAGCAGCTGCTATTTCTACTGCTGCTGCTACTACTAGTGTACTACCAGCCCAGTGCATGGCAAATGGTACTACTATTATTACTACTGCTGCTTCTGCTACTACTACTGCTAGTACTAGCAGTCCAGTGCATTTAAAATTCTACTACTATTTCTATTACTGCTGCTGCTACTACTGATGCTCCTACTACTGCTACTACTAGTAATCCAGTGCATGGCAAATATTATTAATAGTAATACTGCTGCTGCTGCTACTACTACTATAAATACTACTAGCCCAGTGCATGTCAAATATACTACTAATACTGCTATTGCTGCTTCCGCTACTATTACTACTGGCCCACTGCAGGGCAAATCTTCTGCTACTACTACTGCTTCTGCTGTCCGTTCTACTGCTGCTGCTTCCACTACTACTACAACTTCTACTAGTAGCCCAGCGCATGGCCAATACTACTACTATGATGATTACTGCTGCTACTACTAGTACTGCTGATGCTAATTTGATTGCTGCTGCTACTACTTCTACTATTAGTTCAGTGTATGTCAAATGCTAGTACTATTACTACTACCACAGCTGCTGCTACTTCTGATACTACTTCTGCTACTACAGGTAGTGCAGTGAATGGCAAATACTATTAACACTACTGCTCAGGCTGCTGCTACTACTGCTACTACTACTGCTACTACTACTAGCACTGTTGCTGCTAATTCTACTGATGCTGCTGCTCTATGTGCTGCTACTACTACTACTAGTCAATGCATGGCAAATACTACTACTATTACTGCTTCTGCTGCTACTACTTCTGCTACTACTGCTACTATTAGTAGTCCAGTGTATATCAAATACTACTAGTATCACCACGACTGCTGCTACTACTTCGACTGCCGCTGCTACTTCTCCTGCTGCTCGTATTACTACAGCTACTACTAGCCCAGTGCGTGGTAAATACTACTACTATTACTACCACTGCTGCTTCTGCAGCTACTATTGCTACTACTACAAGTCCAGTGCATTGCAAACACATTGCTATTACTAGTAGTGCATTGCATTTAAAATACTACTATAATTACTACGTCTGCTGCTACTACTGTTACTACTAGTAGTACAGTGCATGGTAAATACAACTACAATTAATACTAATGCTGCTGCTGCTACCACTGCTACTACTAGTAGTAAAGTGCATGGCAAATACAACTAATATTACTACAACTGCTGTTGCTACTACTGCTACTACTAATATGAATACCACTAGGCCAGAGCATGGCAAATCTACTACTACAATTGCTATTGCTGCTACTGCTACTACTACTACTTACCCAGGGCGTGCCAAATACTACTACTGTTACCACTACTGCTGCTACTACTGCTGCTACTACTACTGCTACTCTTTCTAATTCTACTGCTTTTGCTACTACTACTACTACTACTATCCCAGGGCACGGCAAATAATACTACTATTATTACTACTGCTGCTGCTGCTGCTATTCTTGCTACTACTAGTATTAATACTACAGCCCAGTGCATGGCAAATCTACTAATACTACTGCTATTTCTGATTCTTCTACTACTACTGCTAGCCCACTGCAGGGCAAATCTGCTGCCACTAGTACTACTGCTGCCACTTCTACTGCTGCTGCTACCACTACTACTACTTCTACTAGCCTAGTTTATGGAAAATGCTACTACTATTACCACTACTGCTTCGACTACTACTAATGCGGCTACTACTACTGCTGCTGCTACTAATACCACTACTAGCCCAGTGCATGGTAATTACTAGTAGTGTAACTAGTAGTGCTGCTGCTGCTACTACTGCTACTACTTTTAGTACAGTGCATGGCAAATACTACTACTATAACCACAACTGCTAATACTACTACTACTGCTGCTGCTACTATTAATGCTGCTGCAGAAACTTCTACTCCTGCTTCTAAATCTACTAATTCTTCTACAATTCCAGTGCAAGGCAAATACTACTAATGTTACTACTACTGCTGCTATTGCTACGACTGCTACTACTAGTATCAATACAACTAACCTAGTGCATGGGAAATCCACTAGTACTACAACTGTTAGTGCTAATTCTAGTACTACTACTGGCCCACTGCAGGAAATATCTACTGCTACTATTACTGCTGCTGATGCCACTTCTATTGCTGATGCTACCTCTACTACTACTGTTACTGCTAGGAGTCCATTGCACGGCAAATCAACTACTACTAATTCTATTGCTGCTACTGCTACTACTACTACTTGCCCACTGCAGGGCAAATCTGGTGCTACTACTACTGCTGCTGTGGCCAATTCTACTGCCGCAACTTCCACTAAAATTACTACTAGCCCAGTGCATGGCAAATACTAATTCTATTACCACTACTGCTGCTACTTCTACTGCTGCTGCTGCTGCATCTACTTCTGCTGCTAGTACTACTATTACTGCTACTACCACGATCCTAGTGCATGGCAAATACTACTACTATTACCACAACTGCTGCTACTACTACTACTGCTGCTGCCACATCTACAGCTGCTGCTATTACTACTACTACTACTACCAGCACAGTGCATGTCACATAGTACTAGCATTACTACTACTGCTGCTGCTGCTATTACTTCTACTACTGCTGCTACTACTAGTAATCCAGTGCATTGCAAGTACTATTCATACTACTACGGTTGCTGTTGCTACTACTACTATCAATACTACTACACCAGTTCATGGCAAATATACTACTACTACTTCTATAGCTGCTACTGCTACTACTACTACTGGCCCACTGCAGGGCAAAACTTCTGCTACTACTATTGCTGCTGCTGGCACTTCTAATTCTGCTGCTACCACTACTACTATGACTTCTACTACTAGCCCAGCGCATGGGAAATACTACTACATTTACCACTACTGCTGCTACTACTACTACTGCTGCTGCTGCTACTACTGCTAATATTAGTTCAGTGCATGGTAAATACCACTACTATTACTACTTCCGCTGCTGCTGCTACTACTACTGCTACTACAAGTAGTGCAGTGCCTGGCAAATAGTTTTACTACTACTGCTGCTGCTACTACTGCTACTACTACTAGTACTCTTGCTGATAATTCTACTGCTGCTGCTGCTACATATACTGCTACTACTACTAGTACTATTGCTGATAATTCTACTGCTGCTGCTACAACTACTACTAGTCCAGTGAATGGTAATACTACTGCTATTACTACTACTACTGCTTTAGCTGCTAGTACTGCTACTGCTAGTATTAATAACATTAGCACACTGTATGGCATGTCTATTAGTACTACACCTATTAGTGCTAATGCTATTACTACTACTGGCCCACTGCAGGTCAAAGCTTCTGCTACTTCTACTGCTGCTGCTGCCAGTTCTACTGCTGCTGCTACCACTACTACTACGACTACTACTAGCTCACTGCATGGCAAATACTACTACTACTACTGCTGCTACTACTGCTGCTGCAGCTGCTACTTCTACTGCTGCTGCTACTACTACTGCTTCTGCAGCTACTGGTACTGCTGCTGCTAATTCTACTACTACTACTAGTCCAGTGCATGGTAAATACTTTTACTATTAACACTACTGCTGCTGCTGCTACTACTGTTACTACTAAAATCAATACAACGTGCCCAGTGTATGGCAAATCTAGTACTAGTATTGCTATTTCTCCTATTGCTACTACTACTACTTACCCAGTGCTTGGCAGATACTACTACTATTACCACTACTGCTTCTGCTGCTGCTACTACTGCTACTACTACTGCTACTAATAGTAGTCCAGTGCATGGAAAGTACTACTCATATTACTACTGCTGCTGCTGCTGCTACTACTGTTACTACTAATATCAATACTGCTAACCCAGTGCATGGCAAATCTACTAGTACTACACCTATTAGTGCTAATGCTAATACTACTACTTGCACACTGTAGGGCAAATCTCCTCCTCCTCCTACTGATCTTGCTGCCAATTCAACTGCTGCTGCTACCAATACAACTACTACTACTACTACCACCTCAGTGGATTTCAAAGAGTACAAATATTACCACTACAGCTGCTGCTACTACTACTGCTGCTACTACTACTACTGCTGCTACTACTACTGCTGCTGCTACTAGTACAACTAGTAGCCCAGTCCGTGCCAAATACTACTACTATTACCACTACTGCTGCAACTACTGCTACTGCTGCTAGTACTACTACTTCTGCTACTACTGCTACTGCTTCAAATTTTGCTGCTGCTGCTACTACTTCTACTAACCCAGGGCATGGCAAAATAATACTACTGTTATTACTACTGGCGCAGCTGCTACTAATTCTACTACTGCTTCTACTACTTGTAGTCCAGTGTATTGCAAATATTTTTACTATTACTACTACTGCTGATGCTGCTACAACTGCTACTACTAATATCAATATTACTAGCGGAGTGCATGGCAAGTCTACTACTACTATTGCTATTGCTGCTAATGCTACTACTACTACTAACCCAGTGCATGGCCGATACTACTACTTATTACCACTTCTGCTGCTGCTGCTGCTACTACTGCTACTACTACTACTTCTACTAATAATAGTCCAGTTCATGGCAAATACTACTAATGTTACTACTACTTCTGCTGCTGCTACTACTACTACCAATACTACTAACCCAGTGCTTGCAAATCTACTAGTATTACACCTATTATTGCTAAGGCTAACACTACTATTTGCACACAGCGGGGCAAGTCTGCTGTTACTAGTACTGATATTCTGCCAATTCTACTGCTGCTGCTACCAATACAACTACTACTACTACTACTCCCACAGTGTATTTCAAACGCTACAAATATTACCACTACTGCTGCTACTTTTTACTACCGCTTCTACTAATACTGCTGCTGCTACTAGTACTACTACTAGCCCAGTCCATTCCAAGCACTACTACTATTATCACTATAGCTGCTACTAGTAGGGGTACTGCTGCTGTTACTATTACTGGTGATACTACTAATACTGCTGCTATTAGGACTCCTACTAGCCGAGTGCATGGCAAGTACTACTGCTATTACCACTTCTGCTGCTACCACCACTACTGCTGCTACAAATACTGCTGCTACTACTTTTGCTGCTGCTGCTGCTAGTACTACTACTATCACAGTGCATTTCAAATACTACAACTATTCCTATTCCTGCTGCTGCTGTTGCTACTACTACTACTATTACCGCTACGTCTAGTAGTCGAGCGCATGGCAAATACTACTACTATTACTACTGCTGCTGCTGCTGCTACTACTGCTACTACTTGTATCAATACTACTATCACAGTGCACAGTAAATCCCTACTACTACTCCTATTGCTTCTACTCTTACTACTACGACTGGCCCGGTGCAGTACATAACTGCTGTTACTACTACTGCTGCTGCTGCGTCTTCTACTATTGCTTCTACCACTACTACAATCCCAGTGCATCGTAAATAAAAATACTATTACCTCTACTGCTGCTACTACTACTGCTGCTGCTGCTACTTCTACTACTGCTGTTGTTACTACAACTACTACCTCCCCAGTGCGTGGCAAATACTACTACTATTACTACAACTGCTGTTGCTGCTACTACTTCTACTGCTACTACTAGTAGTGCAGTGCACGTCAAATACTACTACAATTACTAGACCTGCTGCTGCTGCTACTAGTGCTATTACTACTATCAATACTACTAGCTCAGTGCATGGCTAATCTACTACTACGACCGCTATGGCTGCTACCGCTACTACTACTACTACTGGCCAACTGCAGGGCAAATCTTCTTCTGCTACCACTGTTGCTGCCGGCCCTTTTTTGCTGTTGTTACCACCACTACTACTGCTACTATAGGAGTCCAGTGCATGGCAAATACTACTACTATGAGGACTGCTGCTGCTGCTAAAATGTTACTACTGCCGCTACTACTAGAACTGCAGTGCATTGTTATAACTAATAGTTTTACTACTACAGCTGATGCTGCTACTACTGTTACTACTAATATCAATATTACTAGACTAGTGCATTGCAAATCTACTACTACTATTGCAGTTCGCAGGGCTCGCGGGCCGCACGGATGGCACCCGTGTCCGCGGCCATGTCTGGGTCGCGTCAGGCCACCCCCGGAGCGTCTGGTGTGTCGCTGCCTTCCAGGGACGCCTTCTGGCCGCCTGGCCGGTCAGGCAGGCGGGGAGCGCCCCGTCAGACGCTTGCTGTGGTGGGAGGGGCCTGAGGAGGTGGGGCCTGCAGAGGTACCCGGCGTGGGCAGAGATAGCCGCCGCCGCGGGCGACAAAAGTAGAATGCAGAGCGGGAGGCCAAAAGCCTATAGCACCCGGTATTCCCAGGAGGTCTCCCATTCCCGTACTAAACAGGCCCGACCCTTCTTAGCTTCCGCAATTGAGCCGAGATCACGCCCTCTGGGCTGGTTTGGAAATAGGTGGCTGCAGGGTCGCGGGCTGCCTCTTGAGGCGCAGCTTAGCAGGCGCTTGGGTCATACCACCAGTCCAGCGGCCCGCCCGATCCAGCAGAGTCCTGCCGCCTGCCTAGACAGGGAAACGGAGGTCTAGGCTACATGCAGGTGGCGGAGGTGTGGGCGACCAACCAGCCCAGGGCTGACGGGACCCAGCAAACTTTGCGGCGCTTCGCGCCCCACCCCAGATCACGCAGGCCGCTTACAAAGACGTGGACCCGGAGGCTACAGGGTCTGGGGCCCGCGGTCCCTTGGGCATCCCACCTGCCCGCCCACGCTGCGCCAGGCGCAGCCCAGATGCAGATGAGCCCGGCCGTCCTACCAGACAGAAGCTGGCCCGAAACCACTGGGAGCCACCATTGAGTTGGCAGGGCCCCTAGGATCAAGCAACGCCACCCTTGCCCCCACGCTGCAGTTCCGAGCTCAGTACCCCACCCCAAGTGGCCGGCAGCCCCGGGGAAGCTGGCCTCACCCACTGGAGCACAGCCCCTTCGCCGCCACCTGTCTGCCTGGCTGTCTCTCCACAGCTCCATATGGAAAATGCCACCCCTCTGCCTTTTCACTCTGGCCGGGGGCGAGAGCGGGATTGAGGGCGCAGGCCGCTTCCCCGGGGCTGCCGGCCACTTGGGGCGGGGTACTGAGTTCGGAACTGCGGCGTGGGGGCAGGGGTGGCGTTGCTGGGTCTCAGGGGCCGTGCCAACACAATGGTGGCTCCCAATGGTTTCGTGACAGCTTCTCTCGGTTAGGAGGGCCGGGCACGTCTGCGTCCGGGCTGCGCCTAGCACAGCGTGGGCGGGCAGGTGGGATGCCCAAGGGACCGCGGGCCCCGGGCCCTGAAGCCTCCGGGGCCACATACTTGTGAGCGGCCTGCGAGATCTGGGGTGGGGCGCCAAGCGCCAAAAATTTGCTGGGTCCCGCCCGCCCTGGGCTGGATGGTCGCCAACATGCCCGCCACTCCCCTGTACCCTAGACCTCCGTTTCCCTGTCTAGACGGGCGGCGGGGCCCTGCCAGTTCGGGCGGGCCGCTGGGCTGGAGGTTAGACCAAAGTGCCTGCTCAGCTGCGCCTCAAGAGGCAGCCCGTGACCCTGCAGCCACCTACTGCCAAACCAGCCCAGAGGGGCGTGATCTCGGCTGGATCGCGGAAGCTAAGCAGGGTCGGGCCTGTTTGCTATTGCTGTTAGGGCTACTACTACTACTATCACAGTGCATGCCAAATACTACTACTATTACCAGTACTGCTGCTGCTACTACTGCTACTACTATTGCTACTAATAGTAGTCCAGTACATCGCAAATAATATTATAGTTACTACTACTACTGCTACTAGTATCAATATTAGTAGTCCAGTGTATGGCAAATCTACTAGTACTACACCTATTACTGCTAATGCGAATACTACTACTGGTCCACTGCAGGTCTAATATTCTGCTACTTCTACTTAGCCCGGGACTTCTACTGCTGCTGCTACCACTAATACTATTAGTACTACAACAAGCCCAGTGCATGGAAAATACTACTACTATTAACACTACTGCTGCTACTCCCACTACTGCTGCTACTCCTACTACTGCTGCTACTTGTACCCTTAGTAGCTCAGTGCATGGAGAATACTACTTGTATAACTACTCCTGTGTCTACTGTTTCTATTACTGCTACCACTGCAGCTACTACTAGTAGACCATTGCATGGCAAATACTACTACTATTACTACTGCTGCTGCTGCTGATACTTCTGCTACTACTTCTGCTAGTACTAGTAGCCCAGTGCATGGCAAATACTACTTCTAATATTACTACTGCTGCTACTGCTACTACTATCCATCCTACTAGCTCAGTGCATGGCAAATCTACTACTAGTACTTCTATTGCTACTACTGCTACTACTCCTAATGTCACACTGCAGGGCAACTCTGGTGCTACTACTACTGCTGCTGCGGTCAATTCTAATGCTGTTGCTCCCATTATTACTACTGCTACTACTAGTAGTCCAGTGCATGGCAAATACTACTACTATTACCACAACTGCTGCTACTACTACTGCTGCTGCTATTTCTACTACTACTACTAGTCCAGTGCATGGCAAACACTAGTGCTATTACTAATACTGCTGCTGCTGCTCCTCCTACTTCTACTATTACTGCTACTACTAGCAGTCCTTTGCATTGCAAATACTACTACTATTACTACTACTGCTGCTAGTACTGCTACTACAATGATCTATAATACTAACCCAGTGCATGGCAAATCTACTATTACTACTTCTATTGCGGCTACTGCTACTACTACTGCTAGACCAGTGCATGGCAGATACTACTACTATTAGCACTATTGCTTCTACTTCTAGTACTGCTGCTTCTACTACGGCTGCTGCTTCTTCTACAGCTGCTGCTGCTACTACTACTCATCCTAGCCCTGTTCGTGGAAAATACTGCTACTACAACTGATGCTGATGCTGCTGCTACTACTGCCACTACTAATACCAATACTACTCGACCAGTGCATGGTAAATCTACTACTACTCTTGCTAGTGCTGCGACTGCTCCTACTAGTAGCAGCCCAGTGATTAGCAAATACTACTACTATTACCACTACTGCTGCTGCTATTACTACTGCAGCTACTAGTAGTGCTGCTGCTGCTGCTGCTACTACTACTATCTCCGTGCATGGCAAATACTTCTACTATTACTACTACTGCTGCTGCTGCTGCTACTACTACTACTACTACTCCTGCCACTGATAGTAGTGCAGTGCATGGCAAGTACTACTACTGTTTCTACTACTGCTGCTGCCACTTTTATTGCTGTCACTACCACTACTGCTACTACTAGTACTCCAGTGTATGGCAAATACTGCTTCTATTACTACTACTGCTGCCGTTGCTGCTACTGCTACTACTACTGCTACAACTTGCACCCAGTAAATTGCAAACATTACAACTATTACTTCTACTGCTGCTGCTGCTTCTACTGATACTACTGCTACTGCTTCTACTTCTCCTGCTGCTGCTTCTACTACTACCACTACTAGTCCCAGTGCAAGGTAAATAATACGATTATTACGACTACTGCTGCTTCTGCTAGTACTGCTGCTACTACTGCTACTACTGGTAGTCCAGTGCATGAAAAATACTCTTACTACTACTGCTGCAGCTGCTGCTACTACTGCTGCTACTACTGCTACTACTAGTGATCCAGTGCATGGCAAATACAACAAATATTACTACTACTGATGTTGCCTCTACTACTGCTAATACTACTATCAATGCTACTAGCCAGTGCATGGCAAATATACTACTACTGCTGCTATTGCTGCTACTTCCACTACTACTACTGGCCCACTGCTGGGCAAATCATCTGCCACTTCTACTGCTGCTGCTGCTACAACTACTACTACTACTACTACTACTACTAGCCCATTGCATCTCAAATACTATCTCAAATACTATTACCACTACTGCTGTTAGTCCTACTACTGCTGCTAGTCCTATTACAGCTGCTACTTGTACTATTACTATCCCAGTGCATGGAATGTACTACTAGTAAAGCTACTCCTACGTCTGCTTTTTCTACTACTGCTTCTGCTACTGCTACTACTAGTAGACCAGTGTGTGGCAAATACTACTACTATTACTACTGCTGCTGCTGCTACTACTGCTACTACTACTGCTATTACTAGTAGTCCAGGGAATGGCAAATACTACTACTATCACTACTACTGCTGCTGCTGCTACTACTACTGCTCCTTCTACTGCAACTACTAGTAGTCCAGCCCTTGGCAAATACTAATACTATGACTATGACTGCTGCTAATGCTACCACTGCTACTACTACTAATCCTGTCCGTGGCAAATGCTACTCTATTACTACTACTGCTGCAGCAGCGGCTACTGCTACTACTAATATCAATACTACGAGCCCAGTGCATGGCAAGTCTACCTCTACTGTTACTATTGCTGCTACTGCTACTACTACTTCTTACCCAGTGCATGGCAGATACTACTTCTATTACCACTGTTGCTGCTACCTCTACTGCTGCTGCAGCTACATCTACTGCTGCTGCTATTTCTATTACTACTTCTACTACTAGCACAGTGCGTGGCAAATAGTACTAGTATTACTACTACCGCTGCTGCTGTTGCTATGACTTCTAGTACTACTGCTATTACTAGTAATCCAGTGTGTCGCAAATACTATTCATACTACTACTGCTGCTGTTGCTACTACTACTATCAATACTACTAGCCCAGTGCATGGCCAATATACTACTACTACTGCTATAGCTGCTACTGCTACTACTACTAGTGGCCCAATGCAGGGCAAATCTGCTGCTACTCTTACTGCTGCTTATGCCACTTCTATTCCTGGTGCTACCTCTACTACTGCTGCTACTACTAGTAGTCTAGTGCATGGCAAATACTACTATTACTACTACTTCTGCTGCTGCTACTACTGCTACTACTAGTATCAATACTACTATCCCAGTGCATGGCAAATCTACTAGTACTACACCCCTTAGTGCTAATGCTAATACTGCTACTTGCACACTGCAGGGCCAATCTGCTGCTACTACTACCGACGTTGCTGCTAATTCTACTTCTGCTGCTACCAATACAACTACTACTCCTAGTACCCCAGTGCATTTCAAATACTACCAATATTACCAGTACTGTTGCTACTACTACAGCTGCTGCTACTAGTACTATTACTAGCCCAGTCCATGCCAAATACTACTACTATTACCACTGCTGCTACTTCTGCTACTATTACTGCTGTTGCTCTTACGACTACTTCTGCTACTACTACTGCTAACGCTTCTAATTCTACTGTTGCTGCTACTACTACTATTACGACTGCTACTAGCCCAGGGCATGGCAAATAATACTACTATTATTACTACTGCTGCTGCTGCTGCTACTTCTACTAGTACTTCTATTACTTGTAGTCTAGTGCATGGGGAATACTACTTCTATTACTACTCCTGCTGCTGCTGCTAATACTGCTACTACTACTACCAATACTACTAGCTTAGTGCATGGGAAATCTGCTACTACTACTGCTGTATCTGCTAACACTACTACTACTACTACTGGCCAGCTCCAGGGTAAATCTGCTGCTACTACTTCTGTTGCTGCTGCCACTTCTACTGCTGTTGCTACAACTAATACTACTGCTACTACTAGTAGTCCAGTGTATGGTAAATCCTAATACTACTAGTACTACTGCTGATGCAGCTTCTAGTGTTACTGCTACTACTGCTACTACTGCTAGTCCAGTGTATTGCAAATATAATTCTATTACTACTACTGCTGATGCTGCTACTACTGCTACTACTAATATCAATAGTACCAGCCAATTTCATGGCAAACCTACTACTACTATTGCTATTGCTGCTGCTGCTACTACTACTGCTAACCCAGTGCATGGCAGATGCTACTACTATTACCACTACTGCTGCTGCTGCTGCTACTACTGCTGCTAATAGTAGTCCAGTGCGTGGCAAATACTACTAATATTACTACTACTGCCGCTGCTACTACTTCTACTTCTACTATGAATATTACTAGCCCATTGCAAGGCAAATCTACTATTTCTACTTCTATTCCTAACACTTTTACTACTACTACTGGCCCAGTGCAGGGAAAATCTGCTGCTACTTCTAGTGCTGCCCCTGCCACTTCTATTGCTGCTGCTACAGCTACTACTATTACAACTATTGACTAGTGCATCAACAATACTACTACTATTAATATTACTGCTGCTTCTGGTGCTACTACTGCTACTACTATTTGTCCAGTAAATGGCAAATACTACTACTCTTACTACTGCTTCTGATGCTGTTACTACTGCTACTACTACCATGAATACTACTAGCCCAATCTATTACTCCTACTGCTATTGCTGCTTCTTGTCCTACTACTACTGCCAACTGCAGTGCAAGTTAGCTGCTACTACTACTGTTGCTGCTGTCACATCTACTGATGCTGATCCCACTACTACTACTACGACGACTAGTCCAGGGCATGGCAAATACTACTACAATTACCACTACTGGTTCTACTACAGCAGCTGCTATTTCTACTGCTGCTGCTACTACTAGTGTACTACCAGCCCAGTGCATGGCAAATGGTACTACTATTATTACTACTGCTGCTTCTGCTACTACTACTGCTAGTACTAGCAGTCCAGTGCATTTAAAATTCTACTACTATTTCTATTACTGCTGCTGCTACTACTGATGCTCCTACTACTGCTACTACTAGTAATCCAGTGCATGGCAAATATTATTAATAGTAATACTGCTGCTGCTGCTACTACTACTATAAATACTACTAGCCCAGTGCATGTCAAATATACTACTAATACTGCTATTGCTGCTTCCGCTACTATTACTACTGGCCCACTGCAGGGCAAATCTTCTGCTACTACTACTGCTTCTGCTGTCCGTTCTACTGCTGCTGCTTCCACTACTACTACAACTTCTACTAGTAGCCCAGCGCATGGCCAATACTACTACTATGATGATTACTGCTGCTACTACTAGTACTGCTGATGCTAATTTGATTGCTGCTGCTACTACTTCTACTATTAGTTCAGTGTATGTCAAATGCTAGTACTATTACTACTACCGCAGCTGCTGCTACTTCTGATACTACTTCTGCTACTACAGGTAGTGCAGTGAATGGCAAATACTATTAACACTACTGCTCAGGCTGCTGCTACTACTGCTACTACTACTGCTACTACTACTAGCACTGTTGCTGCTAATTCTACTGATGCTGCTGCTCTATGTGCTGCTACTACTACTACTAGTCAATGCATGGCAAATACTACTACTATTACTGCTTCTGCTGCTACTACTTCTGCTACTACTGCTACTATTAGTAGTCCAGTGTATATCAAATACTACTAGTATCACCACGACTGCTGCTACTACTTCGACTGCCGCTGCTACTTCTCCTGCTGCTCGTATTACTACAGCTACTACTAGCCCAGTGCGTGGTAAATACTACTACTATTACTACCACTGCTGCTTCTGCAGCTACTATTGCTACTACTACAAGTCCAGTGCATTGCAAACACATTGCTATTACTAGTAGTGCATTGCATTTAAAATACTACTATAATTACTACGTCTGCTGCTACTACTGTTACTACTAGTAGTACAGTGCATGGTAAATACAACTACAATTAATACTAATGCTGCTGCTGCTACCACTGCTACTACTAGTAGTAAAGTGCATGGCAAATACAACTAATATTACTACAACTGCTGTTGCTACTACTGCTACTACTAATATGAATACCACTAGGCCAGAGCATGGCAAATCTACTACTACAATTGCTATTGCTGCTACTGCTACTACTACTACTTACCCAGGGCGTGCCAAATACTACTACTGTTACCACTACTGCTGCTACTACTGCTGCTACTACTACTGCTACTCTTTCTAATTCTACTGCTTTTGCTACTACTACTACTACTACTATCCCAGGGCACGGCAAATAATACTACTATTATTACTACTGCTGCTGCTGCTGCTATTCTTGCTACTACTAGTATTAATACTACAGCCCAGTGCATGGCAAATCTACTAATACTACTGCTATTTCTGATTCTTCTACTACTACTGCTAGCCCACTGCAGGGCAAATCTGCTGCCACTAGTACTACTGCTGCCACTTCTACTGCTGCTGCTACCACTACTACTACTTCTACTAGCCTAGTTCATGGAAAATGCTACTACTATTACCACTACTGCTTCGACTACTACTAATGCGGCTACTACTACTGCTGCTGCTACTAATACCACTACTAGCCCAGTGCATGGTAATTACTAGTAGTGTAACTAGTAGTGCTGCTGCTGCTACTACTGCTACTACTTTTAGTACAGTGCATGGCAAATACTACTACTATAACCACAACTGCTAATACTACTACTACTGCTGCTGCTACTATTAATGCTGCTGCAGAAACTTCTACTCCTGCTTCTAAATCTACTAATTCTTCT
Organism: Delphinapterus leucas; assembly: GCF_059928025.1. NCBI lineage: Eukaryota > Metazoa > Chordata > Mammalia > Artiodactyla > Monodontidae > Delphinapterus > Delphinapterus leucas. The sequence goes on along the minus strand of NW_028322262.1, from coordinate 1,842,113 downwards.
ACAATTCCAGTGCAAGGCAAATACTACTAATGTTACTACTACTGCTGCTATTGCTACGACTGCTACTACTAGTATCAATACAACTAACCTAGTGCATGGGAAATCCACTAGTACTACAACTGTTAGTGCTAATTCTAGTACTACTACTGGCCCACTGCAGGAAATATCTACTGCTACTATTACTGCTGCTGATGCCACTTCTATTGCTGATGCTACCTCTACTACTACTGTTACTGCTAGGAGTCCATTGCACGGCAAATCAACTACTACTAATTCTATTGCTGCTACTGCTACTACTACTACTTGCCCACTGCAGGGCAAATCTGGTGCTACTACTACTGCTGCTGTGGCCAAATCTACTGCCGCAACTTCCACTAAAATTACTACTAGCCCAGTGCATGGCAAATACTAATTCTATTACCACTACTGCTGCTACTTCTACTGCTGCTGCTGCTGCATCTACTTCTGCTGCTAGTACTACTATTACTGCTACTACCACGATCCTAGTGCATGGCAAATACTACTACTATTACCACAACTGCTGCTACTACTACTACTGCTGCTGCCACATCTACAGCTGCTGCTATTACTACTACTACTACTACCAGCACAGTGCATGTCACATAGTACTAGCATTACTACTACTGCTGCTGCTGCTATTACTTCTACTACTGCTGCTACTACTAGTAATCCAGTGCATCGCAAGTACTATTCATACTACTACGGTTGCTGTTGCTACTACTACTATCAATACTACTACACCAGTTCATGGCAAATATACTACTACTACTTCTATAGCTGCTACTGCTACTACTACTACTGGCCCACTGCAGGGCAAAACTTCTGCTACTACTATTGCTGCTGCTGGCACTTCTAATTCTGCTGCTACCACTACTACTATGACTTCTACTACTAGCCCAGCGCATGGGAAATACTACTACATTTACCACTACTGCTGCTACTACTACTACTGCTGCTGCTGCTACTACTGCTAATATTAGTTCAGTGCATGGTAAATACCACTACTATTACTACTTCCGCTGCTGCTGCTACTACTACTGCTACTACAAGTAGTGCAGTGCCTGGCAAATAGTTTTACTACTACTGCTGCTGCTACTACTGCTACTACTACTGCTACTACTACTAGTACTCTTGCTGATAATTCTACTGCTGCTGCTGCTACATATACTGCTACTACTACTAGTACTATTGCTGATAATTCTACTGCTGCTGCTACAACTACTACTAGTCCAGTGAATGGTAATACTACTGCTATTACTACTACTACTGCTTTAGCTGCTAGTACTGCTACTGCTAGTATTAATAACATTAGCACACTGTATGGCATGTCTATTAGTACTACACCTATTAGTGCTAATGCTATTACTACTACTGGCCCACTGCAGGTCAAAGCTTCTGCTACTTCTACTGCTGCTGCTGCCAGTTCTACTGCTGCTGCTACCACTACTACTACGACTACTACTAGCTCACTGCATGGCAAATACTACTACTACTACTGCTGCTACTACTGCTGCTGCAGCTGCTACTTCTACTGCTGCTGCTACTACTACTGCTTCTGCAGCTACTGGTACTGCTGCTGCTAATTCTACTACTACTACTAGTCCAGTGCATGGTAAATACTTTTACTATTAACACTACTGCTGCTGCTGCTACTACTGTTACTACTAAAATCAATACAACGTGCCCAGTGTATGGCAAATCTAGTACTAGTATTGCTATTTCTCCTATTGCTACTACTACTACTTACCCAGTGCTTGGCAGATACTACTACTATTACCACTACTGCTTCTGCTGCTGCTACTACTGCTACTACTACTGCTACTAATAGTAGTCCAGTGCATGGAAAGTACTACTCATATTACTACTGCTGCTGCTGCTGCTACTACTGTTACTACTAATATCAATACTGCTAACCCAGTGCATGGCAAATCTACTAGTACTACACCTATTAGTGCTAATGCTAATACTACTACTTGCACACTGTAGGGCAAATCTCCTCCTCCTCCTACTGATGTTGCTGCCAATTCAACTGCTGCTGCTACCAATACAACTACTACTACTACTACCACCTCAGTGGATTTCAAAGAGTACAAATATTACCACTACAGCTGCTGCTACTACTACTGCTGCTACTACTACTACTGCTGCTACTACTACTGCTGCTGCTACTAGTACAACTAGTAGCCCAGTCCGTGCCAAATACTACTACTATTACCACTACTGCTGCAACTACTGCTACTGCTGCTAGTACTACTACTTCTGCTACTACTGCTACTGCTTCAAATTTTGCTGCTGCTGCTACTACTTCTACTAACCCAGGGCATGGCAAAATAATACTACTGTTATTACTACTGGCGCAGCTGCTACTATTTCTACTACTGCTTCTACTACTTGTAGTCCAGTGTATTGCAAATATTTTTACTATTACTACTACTGCTGATGCTGCTACAACTGCTACTACTAATATCAATATTACTAGCGGAGTGCATGGCAAGTCTACTACTACTATTGCTATTGCTGCTAATGCTACTACTACTACTAACCCAGTGCATGGCCGATACTACTACTTATTACCACTTCTGCTGCTGCTGCTGCTACTACTGCTACTACTACTACTTCTACTAATAATAGTCCAGTTCATGGCAAATACTACTAATGTTACTACTACTTCTGCTGCTGCTACTACTACTACCAATACTACTAACCCAGTGCTTGCAAATCTACTAGTATTACACCTATTACTGCTAAGGCTAACACTACTATTTGCACACAGCGGGGCAAGTCTGCTGTTACTAGTACTGATATTCTGCCAATTCTACTGCTGCTGCTACCAATACAACTACTACTACTACTACTCCCACAGTGTATTTCAAACGCTACAAATATTACCACTACTGCTGCTACTTTTTACTACCGCTTCTACTAATACTGCTGCTGCTACTAGTACTACTACTAGCCCAGTCCATTCCAAGCACTACTACTATTATCACTATAGCTGCTACTAGTAGGGGTACTGCTGCTGTTACTATTACTGGTGATACTACTAATACTGCTGCTATTAGGACTCCTACTAGCCGAGTGCATGGCAAGTACTACTGCTATTACCACTTCTGCTGCTACCACCACTACTGCTGCTACAAATACTGCTGCTACTACTTTTGCTGCTGCTGCTGCTAGTACTACTACTATCACAGTGCATTTCAAATACTACAACTATTCCTATTCCTGCTGCTGCTGTTGCTACTACTACTACTATTACCGCTACGTCTAGTAGTCGAGCGCATGGCAAATACTACTACTATTACTACTGCTGCTGCTGCTGCTACTACTGCTACTACTTGTATCAATACTACTATCACAGTGCACAGTAAATCCCTACTACTACTCCTATTGCTTCTACTCTTACTACTACGACTGGCCCGGTGCAGTACATAACTGCTGTTACTACTACTGCTGCTGCTGCGTCTTCTACTATTGCTTCTACCACTACTACAATCCCAGTGCATCGTAAATAAAAATACTATTACCTCTACTGCTGCTACTACTACTGCTGCTGCTGCTACTTCTACTACTGCTGTTGTTACTACAACTACTACCTCCCCAGTGCGTGGCAAATACTACTACTATTACTACAACTGCTGTTGCTGCTACTACTTCTACTGCTACTACTAGTAGTGCAGTGCACGTCAAATACTACTACAATTACTAGACCTGCTGCTGCTGCTACTAGTGCTATTACTACTATCAATACTACTAGCTCAGTGCATGGCTAATCTACTACTACGACCGCTATGGCTGCTACCGCTACTACTACTACTACTGGCCAACTGCAGGGCAAATCTTCTTCCGCTACCACTGTTGCTGCCGGCCCTTTTTTGCTGTTGTTACCACCACTACTACTGCTACTATAGGAGTCCAGTGCATGGCAAATACTACTACTATGAGGACTGCTGCTGCTGCTAAAATGTTACTACTGCCGCTACTACTAGAACTGCAGTGCATTGTTATTACTAATAGTTTTACTACTACAGCTGGTGCTGCTACTACTGTTACTACTAATATCAATATTACTAGACTAGTGCATTGCAAATCTACTACTACTATTGCAGTTCGCAGGGCTCGCGGGCCGCACGGATGGCACCCGTGTCCGCGGCCATGTCTGGGTCGCGTCAGGCCACCCCCGGAGCGTCTGGTGTGTCGCTGCCTTCCAGGGACGCCTTCTGGCCGCCTGGCCGGTCAGGCAGGCGGGGAGCGCCCCGTCAGACGCTTGCTGTGGTGGGAGGGGCCTGAGGAGGTGGGGCCTGCAGAGGTACCCGGCGTGGGCAGAGATAGCCGCCGCCGCGGACGACAAAAGGAGAATGCAGAGCGGGAGGCCAAATGCCTTAGCACCCGGTATTCCCAGGAGGTCTCCCATTCCCGTACTAAACAGGCCCGACCCTTCTTAGCTTCCGCAATTGAGCCGAGATCACGCCCTCTGGGCTGGTTTGGAAATAGGTGGCTGCAGGGTCGCGGGCTGCCTCTTGAGGCGCAGCTTAGCAGGCGCTTGGGTCATACCACCAGTCCAGCGGCCCGCCCGATCCAGCAGAGTCCTGCCGCCTGCCTAGACAGGGAAACGGAGGTCTAGGCTACATGCAGGTGGCGGAGGTGTGGGCGACCAACCAGCCCAGGGCTGACGGGACCCAGCAAACTTTGCGGCGCTTCGCGCCCCACCCCAGATCACGCAGGCCGCTTACAAAGACGTGGACCCAGAGGCTACAGGGTCTGGGGCCCGCGGTCCCTTGGGCATCCCACCTGCCCGCCCACGCTGCGCCAGGCGCAGCCCAGATGCAGATGAGCCCGGCCGTCCTACCAGACAGAAGCTGGCCCGAAACCACTGGGAGCCACCATTGAGTTGGCAGGGCCCCTAGGATCAAGCAACGCCACCCTTGCCCCCACGCTGCAGTTCCGAGCTCAGTACCCCACCCCAAGTGGCCGGCAGCCCCGGGGAAGGTGGCCTCACCCACTGGAGCACAGCCCCTTCGCCGCCACCTGTCTGCCTGGCTGTCTCTCCACAGCTCCATATGGAAAATGCCACCCCTCTGCCTTTTCACTCTGGCCGGGGGCGAGAGCGGGATTGAGGGCGCAGGCCGCTTCCCCGGGGCTGCCGGCCACTTGGGGCGGGGTACTGAGTTCGGAACTGCGGCGTGGGGGCAGGGGTGGCGTTGCTGGGTCTCAGGGGCTGTGCCAACACAATGGTGGCTCCCAATGGTTTCGTGACAGCTTCTCTCGGTTAGGAGGGCCGGGCACGTCTGCGTCCGGGCTGCGCCTAGCACAGCGTGGGCGGGCAGGTGGGATGCCCAAGGGACCGCGGGCCCCGGGCCCTGAAGCCTCCGGGGCCACATACTTGTGAGCGGCCTGCGAGATCTGGGGTGGGGCGCCAAGCGCCAAAAATTTGCTGGGTCCCGCCCGCCCTGGGCTGGATGGTCGCCAACATGCCCGCCACTCCCCTGTACCCTAGACCTCCGTTTCCCTGTCTAGACGGGCGGCGGGGCCCTGCCAGTTCGGGCGGGCCGCTGGGCTGGAGGTTAGACCAAAGTGCCTGCTCAGCTGCGCCTCAAGAGGCAGCCCGTGACCCTGCAGCCACCTACTGCCAAACCAGCCCAGAGGGGCGTGATCTCCGCTGGATCGCGGAAGCTAAGCAGGGTCGGGCCTGTTTGCTATTGCTGTTAGGGCTACTACTACTACTATCACAGTGCATGCCAAATACTACTACTATTACCAGTACTGCTGCTGCTACTACTGCTACTACTATTGCTACTAATAGTAGTCCAGTACATCGCAAATAATATTATAGTTACTACTACTACTGCTACTAGTATCAATATTAGTAGTCCAGTGTATGGCAAATCTACTAGTACTACACCTATTACTGCTAATGCGAATACTACTACTGGTCCACTGCAGGTCTAATATTCTGCTACTTCTACTTAGCCCGGGACTTCTACTGCTGCTGCTACCACTAATACTATTAGTACTACAACAAGCCCAGTGCATGGAAAATACTACTACTATTAACACTACTGCTGCTACTCCCACTACTGCTGCTACTCCTACTACTGCTGCTACTTGTACCCTTAGTAGCTCAGTGCATGGAGAATACTACTTGTATAACTACTCCTGTGTCTACTGTTTCTATTACTGCTACCACTGCAGCTACTACTAGTAGACCATTGCATGGCAAATACTACTACTATTACTACTGCTGCTGCTGCTGATACTTCTGCTACTACTTCTGCTAGTACTAGTAGCCCAGTGCATGGCAAATACTACTTCTATTATTACTACTGCTGCTACTGCTACTACTATCCATCCTACTACCTCAGTGCATGGCAAATCTACTACTAGTTCTTCTATTGCTACTTCTGCTACTACTCCTAATGTCACACTGCAGGGCAACTCTGGTGCTACTACTACTGCTGCTGCGGTCAATTCTAATGCTGTTGCTCCCATTATTACTACTGCTACTACTAGTAGTCCAGTGCATGGCAAATACTACTACTATTACCACAACTGCTGCTACTACTACTGCTGCTGCTATTTCTACTACTACTACTAGTCCAGTGCATGGCAAACACTAGTGCTATTACTAATACTGCTGCTGCTGCTCCTCCTACTTCTACTATTACTGCTACTACTAGCAGTCCTTTGCATTGCAAATACTACTACTATTACTACTACTGCTGCTAGTACTGCTACTACAATGATCTATAATACTAACCCAGTGCATGGCAAATCTACTATTACTACTTCTATTGCGGCTACTGCTACTACTACTGCTAGACCAGTGCATGGCAGATACTACTACTATTAGCACTATTGCTTCTACTTCTAGTACTGCTGCTTCTACTACGGCTGCTGCTTCTTCTACAGCTGCTGCTGCTACTACTACTCATCCTAGCCCTGTTCGTGGAAAATACTGCTACTATTACTACTACTGATGCTGCTGCTACTACTGCCACTACTAATACCAATACTACTCGACCAGTGCATGGTAAATCTACTACTACTCTTGCTAGTGCTGCGACTGCTCCTACTAGTAGCAGCCCAGTGAATAGCAAATACTACTACTATTACCACTACTGCTGCTGCTATTACTACTGCAGCTACTAGTAGTGCTGCTGCTGCTGCTGCTACTACTACTATCTCCGTGCATGGCAAATACTTCTACTATTACTACTACTGCTGCTGCTGCTGCTACTACTACTACTACTCCTGCTACTGATAGTAGTGCAGTGCATGGCAAGTACTACTACTGTTTCTACTACTGCTGCTGCCACTTTTATTGCTGTCACTACCACTACTGCTACTACTAGTACTCCAGTGTATGGCAAATACTGCTTCTATTACTACTACTGCTGCCGTTGCTGCTACTGCTACTACTACTGCTACAACTTGCACCCAGTAAATTGCAAACATTACAACTATTACTTCTACTGCTGCTGCTGCTTCTACTGATACTACTGCTACTGCTTCTACTTCTCCTGCTGCTGCTTCTACTACTACCACTACTAGTCCCAGTGCAAGGTAAATAATACGATTATTACGACTACTGCTGCTTCTGCTAGTACTGCTGCTACTACTGCTACTACTGGTAGTCCAGTGCATGAAAAATACTCTTACTACTACTGCTGCAGCTGCTGCTACTACTGCTGCTACTACTGCTACTACTAGTGATCCAGTGCATGGCAAATACAACAAATATTACTACTACTGATGTTGCCTCTACTACTGCTAATACTACTATCAATGCTACTAGCCAGTGCATGGCAAATATACTACTACTGCTGCTATTGCTGCTACTTCCACTACTACTACTGGCCCACTGCTGGGCAAATCATCTGCCACTTCTACTGCTGCTGCTGCTACAACTACTACTACTACTAGCCCATTGCATCTCAAATACTACTACTATTACCACTACTGCTGTTAGTCCTACTACTGCTGCTAGTCCTATTACAGCTGCTACTTGTACTATTACTATCCCAGTGCACGGAATGTACTACTAGTAAAGCTACTCCTACGTCTGCTTTTTCTACTACTGCTTCTGCTACTGCTACTACTAGTAGACCAGTGTGTGGCAAATACTACTACTATTACTACTGCTGCTGCTGCTACTACTGCTATTACTAGTAGTCCAGGGAATGGCAAATACTACTACTATCACTACTACTGCTGCTGCTGCTACTACTACTGCTCCTTCTACTGCAACTACTAGTAGTCCAGCCCTTGGCAAATACTAATACTATGACTATGACTGCTGCTAATGCTACCACTGCTACTACTACTAATCCTGTCCGTGGCAAATGCTACTCTATTACTACTACTGCTGCAGCAGCGGCTACTGCTACTACTAATATCAATACTACGAGCCCAGTGCATGGCAAGTCTACCTCTACTGTTACTATTGCTGCTACTGCTACTACTACTTCTTACCCAGTGCATGGCAGATACTACTTCTATTACCACTGTTGCTGCTACCTCTACTGCTGCTGCAGCTACATCTACTGCTGCTGCTATTTCTATTACTACTTCTACTACTAGCACAGTGCGTGGCAAATAGTACTAGTATTACTACTACCGCTGCTGCTGTTGCTATGACTTCTAGTACTACTGCTATTACTAGTAATCCAGTGTGTCGCAAATACTATTCATACTACTACTGCTGCTGTTGCTACTACTACTATCAATACTACTAGCCCAGTGCATGGCCAATATACTACTACTACTGCTATAGCTGCTACTGCTACTACTACTAGTGGCCCAATGCAGGGCAAATCTGCTGCTACTCTTACTGCTGCTTATGCCACTTCTATTCCTGGTGCTACCTCTACTACTGCTGCTACTACTAGTAGTCTAGTGCATGGCAAATACTACTATTACTACTACTTCTGCTGCTGCTACTACTGCTACTACTAGTATCAATACTACTATCCCAGTGCATGGCAAATCTACTAGTACTACACCTATTAGTGCTAATGCTAATACTGCTACTTGCACACTGCAGGGCCAATCTGCTGCTACTACTACCGACGTTGCTGCTAATTCTACTTCTGCTGCTACCAATACAACTACTACTCCTAGTACCCCAGTGCATTTCAAATACTACCAATATTACCAGTACTGTTGCTACTACTACAGCTGCTGCTACTAGTATTATTACTAGCCCAGTCCATGCCAAATACTACTACTATTACCACTGCTGCTACTTCTGCTACTATTACTGCTGTTGCTCTTACGACTACTTCTGCTACTACTACTGCTAACGCTTCTAATTCTACTGTTGCTGCTACTACTACTATTACGACTGCTACTAGCCCAGGGCATGGCAAATAATACTACTATTATTACTACTGCTGCTGCTGCTGCTACTTCTACTAGTACTTCTATTACTTGTAGTCTAGTGCATGGGGAATACTACTTCTATTACTACTCCTGCTGCTGCTGCTAATACTGCTACTACTACTACCAATACTACTAGCTTAGTGCATGGGAAATCTGCTACTACTACTGCTGTATCTGCTAACACTACTACTACTACTACTGGCCAGCTCCAGGGTAAATCTGCTGCTACTACTTCTGTTGCTGCTGCCACTTCTACTGCTGTTGCTACAACTAATACTACTGCTACTACTAGTAGTCCAGTGTATGGTAAATCCTAATACTACTAGTACTACTGCTGATGCAGCTTCTAGTGTTACTGCTACTACTGCTACTACTGCTAGTCCAGTGTATTGCAAATATAATTCTATTACTACTACTGCTGATGCTGCTACTACTGCTACTACTAATATCAATAGTACCAGCCAATTTCATGGCAAACCTACTACTACTATTGCTATTGCTGCTGCTGCTACTACTACTGCTAACCCAGTGCATGGCAGATGCTACTACTATTACCACTACTGCTGCTGCTGCTGCTACTACTGCTGCTAATAGTAGTCCAGTGCGTGGCAAATACTACTAATATTACTACTACTGCCGCTGCTACTACTTCTACTTCTACTATGAATATTACTAGCCCATTGCAAGGCAAATCTACTATTTCTACTTCTATTCCTAACACTTTTACTACTACTACTGGCCCAGTGCAGGGAAAATCTGCTGCTACTTCTAGTGCTGCCCCTGCCACTTCTATTGCTGCTGCTACAGCTACTACTATTACAACTATTGACTAGTGCATCAACAATACTACTACTATTAATATTACTGCTGCTTCTGGTGCTACTACTGCTACTACTATTTGTCCAGTAAATGGCAAATACTACTACTCTTACTACTGCTTCTGATGCTGTTACTACTGCTACTACTACCATGAATACTACTAGCCCAATCTATTACTCCTACTGCTATTGCTGCTTCTTGTCCTACTACTACTGCCAACTGCAGTGCAAGTTAGCTGCTACTACTACTGTTGCTGCTGTCACATCTACTGATGCTGATCCCACTACTACTACTACGACGACTAGTCCAGGGCATGGCAAATACTACTACAATTACCACTACTGGTTCTACTACAGCAGCTGCTATTTCTACTGCTGCTGCTACTACTAGTGTACTACCAGCCCAGTGCATGGCAAATGGTACTACTATTATTACTACTGCTGCTTCTGCTACTCCTACTGCTAGTACTAGCAGTCCAGTGCATTTAAAATTCTACTACTATTTCTATTACTGCTGCTGCTACTACTGATGCTCCTACTACTGCTACTACTAGTAATCCAGTGCATGGCAAATATTATTAATAGTAATACTGCTGCTGCTGCTACTACTACTATAAATACTACTAGCCCAGTGCATGTCAAATATACTACTAATACTGCTATTCCTGCTTCCGCTACTATTACTACTGGCCCACTGCAGGGCAAATCTTCTGCTACTACTACTGCTTCTGCTGTCCGGTCTACTGCTGCTGCTTCCACTACTACTACAACTTCTACTAGTAGCCCAGCGCATGGCCAATACTACTACTATGATGATTACTGCTGCTACTACTAGTACTGCTGATGCTAATTTGATTGCTGCTGCTACTACTTCTACTATTAGTTCAGTGTATGTCAAATGCTAGTACTATTACTACTACCGCAGCTGCTGCTACTTCTGATACTACTTCTGCTACTACAGGTAGTGCAGTGAATGGCAAATACTATTAACACTACTGCTCAGGCTGCTGCTACTACTGCTACTACTACTGCTACTACTACTAGCACTGTTGCTGCTAATTCTACTGATGCTGCTGCTCTATGTGCTGCTACTACTACTACTAGTCAATGCATGGCAAATACTACTACTATTACTGCTTCTGCTGCTACTACTTCTGCTACTACTGCTACTATTAGTAGTCCAGTGTATATCAAATACTACTAGTATCACCACGACTGCTGCTACTACTTCGACTGCCGCTGCTACTTCTCCTGCTGCTCGTATTACTACAGCTACTACTAGCCCAGTGCGTGGTAAATACTACTACTATTACTACCACTGCTGCTTCTGCAGCTACTATTGCTACTACTACAAGTCCAGTGCATTGCAAACACATTGCTATTACTAGTAGTGCATTGCATTTAAAATACTACTATAATTACTACGTCTGCTGCTACTACTGTTACTACTAGTAGTACAGTGCATGGTAAATACAACTACAATTAATACTAATGCTGCTGCTGCTACCACTGCTACTACTAGTAGTAAAGTGCATGGCAAATACAACTAATATTACTACAACTGCTGTTGCTACTACTGCTACTACTAATATGAATACCACTAGGCCAGAGCATGGCAAATCTACTACTACAATTGCTATTGCTGCTACTGCTACTACTACTACTTACCCAGGGCGTGCCAAATACTACTACTGTTACCACTACTGCTGCTACTACTGCTGCTACTACTACTGCTACTCTTTCTAATTCTACTGCTTTTGCTACTACTACTACTATCCCAGGGCACGGCAAATAATACTACTATTATTACTACTGCTGCTGCTGCTGCTATTCTTGCTACTACTAGTATTAATACTACAGCCCAGTGCATGGCAAATCTACTAATACTACTGCTATTTCTGATTCTTCTACTACTACTGCTAGCCCACTGCAGGGCAAATCTGCTGCCACTAGTACTACTGCTGCCACTTCTACTGCTGCTGCTACCACTACTACTACTTCTACTAGCCTAGTTTATGGAAAATGCTACTACTATTACCACTACTGCTTCGACTACTACTAATGCGGCTACTACTACTGCTGCTGCTACTAATACCACTACTAGCCCAGTGCATGGTAATTACTAGTAGTGTAACTAGTAGTGCTGCTGCTGCTACTACTGCTACTACTTTTAGTACAGTGCATGGCAAATACTACTACTATAACCACAACTGCTAATACTACTACTACTGCTGCTGCTACTATTAATGCTGCTGCAGAAACTTCTACTCCTGCTTCTAAATCTACTAATTCTTCTACAATTCCAGTGCAAGGCAAATACTACTAATGTTACTACTACTGCTGCTATTGCTACGACTGCTACTACTAGTATCAATACAACTAACCTAGTGCATGGGAAATCCACTAGTACTACAACTGTTAGTGCTAATTCTAGTACTACTACTGGCCCACTGCAGGAAATATCTACTGCTACTATTACTGCTGCTGATGCCACTTCTATTGCTGATGCTACCTCTACTACTACTGTTACTGCTAGGAGTCCATTGCACGGCAAATCAACTACTACTAATTCTATTGCTGCTACTGCTACTACTACTACTTGCCCACTGCAGGGCAAATCTGGTGCTACTACTACTGCTGCTGTGGCCAATTCTACTGCCGCAACTTCCACTAAAATTACTACTAGCCCAGTGCATGGCAAATACTAATTCTATTACCACTACTGCTGCTACTTCTACTGCTGCTGCTGCTGCATCTACTTCTGCTGCTAGTACTACTATTACTGCTACTACCACGATCCTAGTGCATGGCAAATACTACTACTATTACCACAACTGCTGCTACTACTACTACTGCTGCTGCCACATCTACAGCTGCTGCTATTACTACTACTACTACTACCAGCACAGTGCATGTCACATAGTACTAGCATTACTACTACTGCTGCTGCTGCTATTACTTCTACTACTGCTGCTACTACTAGTAATCCAGTGCATCGCAAGTACTATTCATACTACTACGGTTGCTGTTGCTACTACTACTATCAATACTACTACACCAGTTCATGGCAAATATACTACTACTACTTCTATAGCTGCTACTGCTACTACTACTACTGGCCCACTGCAGGGCAAAACTTCTGCTACTACTATTGCTGCTGCTGGCACTTCTAATTCTGCTGCTACCACTACTACTATGACTTCTACTACTAGCCCAGCGCATGGGAAATACTACTACATTTACCACTACTGCTGCTACTACTACTACTGCTGCTGCTGCTACTACTGCTAATATTAGTTCAGTGCATGGTAAATACCACTACTATTACTACTTCCGCTGCTGCTGCTACTACTACTGCTACTACAAGTAGTGCAGTGCCTGGCAAATAGTTTTACTACTACTGCTGCTGCTACTACTGCTACTACTACTGCTACTACTACTAGTACTCTTGCTGATAATTCTACTGCTGCTGCTGCTACATATACTGCTACTACTACTAGTACTATTGCTGATAATTCTACTGCTGCTGCTACAACTACTACTAGTCCAGTGAATGGTAATACTACTGCTATTACTACTACTACTGCTTTAGCTGCTAGTACTGCTACTGCTAGTATTAATAACATTAGCACACTGTATGGCATGTCTATTAGTACTACACCTATTAGTGCTAATGCTATTACTACTACTGGCCCACTGCAGGTCAAAGCTTCTGCTACTTCTACTGCTGCTGCTGCCAGTTCTACTGCTGCTGCTACCACTACTACTACGACTACTACTAGCTCACTGCATGGCAAATACTACTACTACTACTGCTGCTACTACTGCTGCTGCAGCTGCTACTTCTACTGCTGCTGCTACTACTACTGCTTCTGCAGCTACTGGTACTGCTGCTGCTAATTCTACTACTACTACTAGTCCAGTGCATGGTAAATACTTTTACTATTAACACTACTGCTGCTGCTGCTACTACTGTTACTACTAAAATCAATACAACGTGCCCAGTGTATGGCAAATCTAGTACTAGTATTGCTATTTCTCCTATTGCTACTACTACTACTTACCCAGTGCTTGGCAGATACTACTACTATTACCACTACTGCTTCTGCTGCTGCTACTACTGCTACTACTACTGCTACTAATAGTAGTCCAGTGCATGGAAAGTACTACTCATATTACTACTGCTGCTGCTGCTGCTACTACTGTTACTACTAATATCAATACTGCTAACCCAGTGCATGGCAAATCTACTAGTACTACACCTATTAGTGCTAATGCTAATACTACTACTTGCACACTGTAGGGCAAATCTCCTCCTCCTCCTACTGATCTTGCTGCCAATTCAACTGCTGCTGCTACCAATACAACTACTACTACTACTACCACCTCAGTGGATTTCAAACAGTACAAATATTACCACTACAGCTGCTGCTACTACTACTGCTGCTACTACTACTACTGCTGCTACTACTACTGCTGCTGCTACTAGTACAACTAGTAGCCCAGTCCGTGCCAAATACTACTACTATTACCACTACTGCTGCAACTACTGCTACTGCTGCTAGTACTACTACTTCTGCTACTACTGCTACTGCTTCAAATTTTGCTGCTGCTGCTACTACTTCTACTAACCCAGGGCATGGCAAAATAATACTACTGGCGCAGCTGCTACTATTTCTACTACTGCTTCTACTACTTGTAGTCCAGTGTATTGCAAATATTTTTACTATTACTACTACTGCTGATGCTGCTACAACTGCTACTACTAATATCAATATTACTAGCGGAGTGCATGGCAAGTCTACTACTACTATTGCTATTGCTGCTAATGCTACTACTACTACTAACCCAGTGCATGGCCGATACTACTACTTATTACCACTTCTGCTGCTGCTGCTGCTACTACTGCTACTACTACTACTTCTACTAATAATAGTCCAGTTCATGGCAAATACTACTAATGTTACTACTACTTCTGCTGCTGCTACTACTACTACCAATACTACTAACCCAGTGCTTGCAAATCTACTAGTATTACACCTATTACTGCTAAGGCTAACACTACTATTTGCACACAGCGGGGCAAGTCTGCTGTTACTAGTACTGATATTCTGCCAATTCTACTGCTGCTGCTACCAATACAACTACTGCTACTACTACTCCCACAGTGTATTTCAAACGCTACAAATATTACCACTACTGCTGCTACTTTTTACTACCGCTTCTACTAATACTGCTGCTGCTACTAGTACTACTACTAGCCCAGTCCATTCCAAGCACTACTACTATTATCACTATAGCTGCTACTAGTAGGGGTACTGCTGCTGTTACTATTACTGGTGATACTACTAATACTGCTGCTATTAGGACTCCTACTAGCCGAGTGCATGGCAAGTACTACTGCTATTACCACTTCTGCTGCTACCACCACTACTGCTGCTACAAATACTGCTGCTACTACTTTTGCTGCTGCTGCTGCTAGTACTACTACTATCACAGTGCATTTCAAATACTACAACTATTCCTATTCCTGCTGCTGCTGTTGCTACTACTACTACTATTACCGCTACGTCTAGTAGTCGAGCGCATGGCAAATACTACTACTATTACTACTGCTGCTGCTGCTGCTACTACTGCTACTACTTGTATCAATACTACTATCACAGTGCACAGTAAATCCCTACTACTACTCCTATTGCTTCTACTCTTACTACTACGACTGGCCCGGTGCAGTACATAACTGCTGTTACTACTACTGCTGCTGCTGCGTCTTCTACTATTGCTTCTACCACTACTACAATCCCAGTGCATCGTAAATAAAAATACTATTACCTCTACTGCTGCTACTACTACTGCTGCTGCTGCTACTTCTACTACTGCTGTTGTTACTACAACTACTACCTCCCCAGTGCGTGGCAAATACTACTACTATTACTACAACTGCTGTTGCTGCTACTACTTCTACTGCTACTACTAGTAGTGCAGTGCACGTCAAATACTACTACAATTACTAGACCTGCTGCTGCTGCTACTAGTGCTATTACTACTATCAATACTACTAGCTCAGTGCATGGCTAATCTACTACTACGACCGCTATGGCTGCTACCGCTACTACTACTACTACTGGCCAACTGCAGGGCAAATCTTCTTCCACTACCACTGTTGCTGCCGGCCCTTTTTTGCTGTTGTTACCACCACTACTACTGCTACTATAGGAGTCCAGTGCATGGCAAATACTACTACTATGAGGACTGCTGCTGCTGCTAAAATGTTACTACTGCCGCTACTACTAGAACTGCAGTGCATTGTTATAACTAATAGTTTTACTACTACAGCTGATGCTGCTACTACTGTTACTACTAATATCAATATTACTAGACTAGTGCATTGCAAATCTACTACTACTATTGCAGTTCGCAGGGCTCGCGGGCCGCACGGATGGCACCCGTGTCCGCGGCCATGTCTGGGTCGCGTCAGGCCACCCCCGGAGCGTCTGGTGTGTCGCTGCCTTCCAGGGACGCCTTCTGGCCGCCTGGCCGGTCAGGCAGGCGGGGAGCGCCCCGTCAGACGCTTGCTGTGGTGGGAGGGGCCTGAGGAGGTGGGGCCTGCAGAGGTACCCGGCGTGGGCAGAGATAGCCGCCGCCGCGGACGACAAAAGGAGAATGCAGAGCGGGAGGCCAAATGCCTGTAGCACCCGGTATTCCCAGGAGGTCTCCCATTCCCGTACTAAACAGGCCCGACCCTTCTTAGCTTCCGCAATTGAGCCGAGATCACGCCCTCTGGGCTGGTTTGGAAATAGGTGGCTGCAGGGTGGCGGGCTGCCTCTTGAGGCGCAGCTTAGCAGGCGCTTGGGTCATACCACCAGTCCAGCGGCCCGCCCGATCCAGCAGAGTCCTGCCGCCTGCCTAGACAGGGAAACGGAGGTCTAGGCTACATGCAGGTGGCGGAGGTGTGGGCGACCAACCAGCCCAGGGCTGACGGGACCCAGCAAACTTTGCGGCGCTTCGCGCCCCACCCCAGATCACGCAGGCCGCTTACAAAGACGTGGACCCAGAGGCTACAGGGTCTGGGGCCCGCGGTCCCTTGGGCATCCCACCTGCCCGCCCACGCTGCGCCAGGCGCAGCCCAGATGCAGATGAGCCCGGCCGTCCTACCAGACAGAAGCTGGCCCGAAACCACTGGGAGCCACCATTGAGTTGGCAGGGCCCCTAGGATCAAGCAACGCCACCCTTGCCCCCACGCTGCAGTTCCGAGCTCAGTACCCCACCCCAAGTGGCCGGCAGCCCCGGGGAAGCTGGCCTCACCCACTGGAGCACAGCCCCTTCGCCGCCACCTGTCTGCCTGGCTGTCTCTCCACAGCTCCATATGGAAAATGCCACCCCTCTGCCTTTTCACTCTGGCCGGGGGCGAGAGCGGGATTGAGGGCGCAGGCCGCTTCCCCGGGGCTGCCGGCCACTTGGGGCGGGGTACTGAGTTCGGAACTGCGGCGTGGGGGCAGGGGTGGCGTTGCTGGGTCTCAGGGGCTGTGCCAACACAATGGTGGCTCCCAATGGTTTCGTGACAGCTTCTCTCGGTTAGGAGGGCCGGGCACGTCTGCGTCCGGGCTGCGCCTAGCACAGCGTGGGCGGGCAGGTGGGATGCCCAAGGGACCGCGGGCCCCGGGCCCTGAAGCCTCCGGGGCCACATACTTGTGAGCGGCCTGCGAGATCTGGGGTGGGGCGCCAAGCGCCAAAAATTTGCTGGGTCCCGCCCGCCCTGGGCTGGATGGTCGCCAACATGCCCGCCACTCCCCTGTACCCTAGACCTCCGTTTCCCTGTCTAGACGGGCGGCGGGGCCCTGCCAGTTCGGGCGGGCCGCTGGGCTGGAGGTTAGACCAAAGTGCCTGCTCAGCTGCGCCTCAAGAGGCAGCCCGTGACCCTGCAGCCACCTACTGCCAAACCAGCCCAGAGGGGCGTGATCTCGGCTGGATCGCGGAAGCTAAGCAGGGTCGGGCCTGTTTGCTATTGCTGTTAGGGCTACTACTACTACTATCACAGTGCATGCCAAATACTACTACTATTACCAGTACTGCTGCTGCTACTACTGCTACTACTATTGCTACTAATAGTAGTCCAGTACATCGCAAATAATATTATAGTTACTACTACTACTGCTACTAGTATCAATATTAGTAGTCCAGTGTATGGCAAATCTACTAGTACTACACCTATTACTGCTAATGCGAATACTACTACTGGTCCACTGCAGGTCTAATATTCTGCTACTTCTACTTAGCCCGGGACTTCTACTGCTGCTGCTACCACTAATACTATTAGTACTACAACAAGCCCAGTGCATGGAAAATACTACTACTATTAACACTACTGCTGCTACTCCCACTACTGCTGCTACTCCTACTACTGCTGCTACTTGTACCCTTAGTAGCTCAGTGCATGGAGAATACTACTTGTATAACTACTCCTGTGTCTACTGTTTCTATTACTGCTACCACTGCAGCTACTACTAGTAGACCATTGCATGGCAAATACTACTACTATTACTACTGCTGCTGCTGATGATACTTCTGCTACTACTTCTGCTAGTACTAGTAGCCCAGTGCATGGCAAATACTACTTCTATTATTACTACTGCTGCTACTGCTACTACTATCCATCCTACTACCTCAGTGCATGGCAAATCTACTACTAGTTCTTCTATTGCTACTTCTGCTACTACTCCTAATGTCACACTGCAGGGCAACTCTGGTGCTACTACTACTGCTGCTGCGGTCAATTCTAATGCTGTTGCTCCCATTATTACTACTGCTACTACTAGTAGTCCAGTGCATGGCAAATACTACTACTATTACCACAACTGCTGCTACTACTACTGCTGCTGCTATTTCTACTACTACTACTAGTCCAGTGCATGGCAAACACTAGTGCTATTACTAATACTGCTGCTGCTGCTCCTCCTACTTCTACTATTACTGCTACTACTAGCAGTCCTTTGCATTGCAAATACTACTACTATTACTACTACTGCTGCTAGTACTGCTACTACAATGATCTATAATACTAACCCAGTGCATGGCAAATCTACTATTACTACTTCTATTGCGGCTACTGCTACTACTACTGCTAGACCAGTGCATGGCAGATACTACTACTATTAGCACTATTGCTTCTACTTCTAGTACTGCTGCTTCTACTACGGCTGCTGCTTCTTCTACAGCTGCTGCTGCTACTACTACTCATCCTAGCCCTGTTCGTGGAAAATACTGCTACTATTACTACTACTGATGCTGCTGCGACTACTGCCACTACTAATACCAATACTACTCGACCAGTGCATGGTAAATCTACTACTACTCTTGCTAGTGCTGCGACTGCTCCTACTAGTAGCAGCCCAGTGATTAGCAAATACTACTACTATTACCACTACTGCTGCTGCTATTACTACTGCAGCTACTAGTAGTGCTGCTGCTGCTGCTGCTACTACTACTATCTCCGTGCATGGCAAATACTTCTACTATTACTACTACTGCTGCTGCTGCTGCTACTACTACTACTACTCCTGCTACTGATAGTAGTGCAGTGCATGGCAAGTACTACTACTGTTTCTACTACTGCTGCTGCCACTTTTATTGCTGTCACTACCACTACTGCTACTACTAGTACTCCAGTGTATGGCAAATACTGCTTCTATTACTACTACTGCTGCCGTTGCTGCTACTGCTACTACTACTGCTACAACTTGCACCCAGTAAATTGCAAACATTACAACTATTACTTCTACTGCTGCTGCTGCTTCT
Organism: Delphinapterus leucas; assembly: GCF_059928025.1. NCBI lineage: Eukaryota > Metazoa > Chordata > Mammalia > Artiodactyla > Monodontidae > Delphinapterus > Delphinapterus leucas. The sequence continues at coordinate 1,822,098 of NW_028322262.1, read as the reverse complement.
ACTGATACTACTGCTACTGCTTCTACTTCTCCTGCTGCTGCTTCTACTACTACCACTACTAGTCCCAGTGCAAGGTAAATAATACGATTATTACGACTACTGCTGCTTCTGCTAGTACTGCTGCTACTACTGCTACTACTGGTAGTCCAGTGCATGAAAAATACTCTTACTACTACTGCTGCAGCTGCTGCTACTACTGCTGCTACTACTGCTACTACTAGTGATCCAGTGCATGGCAAATACAACAAATATTACTACTACTGATGTTGCCTCTACTACTGCTAATACTACTATCAATGCTACTAGCCAGTGCATGGCAAATATACTACTACTGCTGCTATTGCTGCTACTTCCACTACTACTACTGGCCCACTGCTGGGCAAATCATCTGCCACTTCTACTGCTGCTGCTGCTACAACTACTACTACTACTACTAGCCCATTGCATCTCAAATACTACTACTATTACCACTACTGCTGTTAGTCCTACTACTGCTGCTAGTCCTATTACAGCTGCTACTTGTACTATTACTATCCCAGTGCACGGAATGTACTACTAGTAAAGCTACTCCTACGTCTGCTTTTTCTACTACTGCTTCTGCTACTGCTACTACTAGTAGACCAGTGTGTGGCAAATACTACTACTATTACTACTGCTGCTGCTGCTACTACTGCTATTACTAGTAGTCCAGGGAATGGCAAATACTACTACTATCACTACTACTGCTGCTGCTGCTACTACTACTGCTCCTTCTACTGCAACTACTAGTAGTCCAGCCCTTGGCAAATACTAATACTATGACTATGACTGCTGCTAATGCTACCACTGCTACTACTACTAATCCTGTCCGTGGCAAATGCTACTCTATTACTACTACTGCTGCAGCAGCGGCTACTGCTACTACTAATATCAATACTACGAGCCCAGTGCATGGCAAGTCTACCTCTACTGTTACTATTGCTGCTACTGCTACTACTACTTCTTACCCAGTGCATGGCAGATACTACTTCTATTACCACTGTTGCTGCTACCTCTACTGCTGCTGCAGCTACATCTACTGCTGCTGCTATTTCTATTACTACTTCTACTACTAGCACAGTGCGTGGCAAATAGTACTAGTATTACTACTACCGCTGCTGCTGTTGCTATGACTTCTAGTACTACTGCTATTACTAGTAATCCAGTGTGTCGCAAATACTATTCATACTACTACTGCTGCTGTTGCTACTACTACTATCAATACTACTAGCCCAGTGCATGGCCAATATACTACTACTACTGCTATAGCTGCTACTGCTACTACTACTAGTGGCCCAATGCAGGGCAAATCTGCTGCTACTCTTACTGCTGCTTATGCCACTTCTATTCCTGGTGCTACCTCTACTACTGCTGCTACTACTAGTAGTCTAGTGCATGGCAAATACTACTATTACTACTACTTCTGCTGCTGCTACTACTGCTACTACTAGTATCAATACTACTATCCCAGTGCATGGCAAATCTACTAGTACTACACCCCTTAGTGCTAATGCTAATACTGCTACTTGCACACTGCAGGGCCAATCTGCTGCTACTACTACCGACGTTGCTGCTAATTCTACTTCTGCTGCTACCAATACAACTACTACTCCTAGTACCCCAGTGCATTTCAAATACTACCAATATTACCAGTACTGTTGCTACTACTACAGCTGCTGCTACTAGTACTATTACTAGCCCAGTCCATGCCAAATACTACTACTATTACCACTGCTGCTACTTCTGCTACTATTACTGCTGTTGCTCTTACGACTACTTCTGCTACTACTACTGCTAACGCTTCTAATTCTACTGTTGCTGCTACTACTACTATTACGACTGCTACTAGCCCAGGGCATGGCAAATAATACTACTATTATTACTACTGCTGCTGCTGCTGCTACTTCTACTAGTACTTCTATTACTTGTAGTCTAGTGCATGGGGAATACTACTTCTATTACTACTCCTGCTGCTGCTGCTAATACTGCTACTACTACTACCAATACTACTAGCTTAGTGCATGGGAAATCTGCTACTACTACTGCTGTATCTGCTAACACTACTACTACTACTACTGGCCAGCTCCAGGGTAAATCTGCTGCTACTACTTCTGTTGCTGCTGCCACTTCTACTGCTGTTGCTACAACTAATACTACTGCTACTACTAGTAGTCCAGTGTATGGTAAATCCTAATACTACTAGTACTACTGCTGATGCAGCTTCTAGTGTTACTGCTACTACTGCTACTACTGCTAGTCCAGTGTATTGCAAATATAATTCTATTACTACTACTGCTGATGCTGCTACTACTGCTACTACTAATATCAATAGTACCAGCCAATTTCATGGCAAACCTACTACTACTATTGCTATTGCTGCTGCTGCTACTACTACTGCTAACCCAGTGCATGGCAGATGCTACTACTATTACCACTACTGCTGCTGCTGCTGCTACTACTGCTGCTAATAGTAGTCCAGTGCGTGGCAAATACTACTAATATTACTACTACTGCCGCTGCTACTACTTCTACTTCTACTATGAATATTACTAGCCCATTGCAAGGCAAATCTACTATTTCTACTTCTATTCCTAACACTTTTACTACTACTACTGGCCCAGTGCAGGGAAAATCTGCTGCTACTTCTAGTGCTGCCCCTGCCACTTCTATTGCTGCTGCTACAGCTACTACTATTACAACTATTGACTAGTGCATCAACAATACTACTACTATTAATATTACTGCTGCTTCTGGTGCTACTACTGCTACTACTATTTGTCCAGTAAATGGCAAATACTACTACTCTTACTACTGCTTCTGATGCTGTTACTACTGCTACTACTACCATGAATACTACTAGCCCAATCTATTACTCCTACTGCTATTGCTGCTTCTTGTCCTACTACTACTGCCAACTGCAGTGCAAGTTAGCTGCTACTACTACTGTTGCTGCTGTCACATCTACTGATGCTGATCCCACTACTACTACTACGACGACTAGTCCAGGGCATGGCAAATACTACTACAATTACCACTACTGGTTCTACTACAGCAGCTGCTATTTCTACTGCTGCTGCTACTACTAGTGTACTACCAGCCCAGTGCATGGCAAATGGTACTACTATTATTACTACTGCTGCTTCTGCTACTACTACTGCTAGTACTAGCAGTCCAGTGCATTTAAAATTCTACTACTATTTCTATTACTGCTGCTGCTACTACTGATGCTCCTACTACTGCTACTACTAGTAATCCAGTGCATGGCAAATATTATTAATAGTAATACTGCTGCTGCTGCTACTACTACTATAAATACTACTAGCCCAGTGCATGTCAAATATACTACTAATACTGCTATTGCTGCTTCCGCTACTATTACTACTGGCCCACTGCAGGGCAAATCTTCTGCTACTACTACTGCTTCTGCTGTCCGTTCTACTGCTGCTGCTTCCACTACTACTACAACTTCTACTAGTAGCCCAGCGCATGGCCAATACTACTACTATGATGATTACTGCTGCTACTACTAGTACTGCTGATGCTAATTTGATTGCTGCTGCTACTACTTCTACTATTAGTTCAGTGTATGTCAAATGCTAGTACTATTACTACTACCGCAGCTGCTGCTACTTCTGATACTACTTCTGCTACTACAGGTAGTGCAGTGAATGGCAAATACTATTAACACTACTGCTCAGGCTGCTGCTACTACTGCTACTACTACTGCTACTACTACTAGCACTGTTGCTGCTAATTCTACTGATGCTGCTGCTCTATGTGCTGCTACTACTACTACTAGTCAATGCATGGCAAATACTACTACTATTACTGCTTCTGCTGCTACTACTTCTGCTACTACTGCTACTATTAGTAGTCCAGTGTATATCAAATACTACTAGTATCACCACGACTGCTGCTACTACTTCGACTGCCGCTGCTACTTCTCCTGCTGCTCGTATTACTACAGCTACTACTAGCCCAGTGCGTGGTAAATACTACTACTATTACTACCACTGCTGCTTCTGCAGCTACTATTGCTACTACTACAAGTCCAGTGCATTGCAAACACATTGCTATTACTAGTAGTGCATTGCATTTAAAATACTACTATAATTACTACGTCTGCTGCTACTACTGTTACTACTAGTAGTACAGTGCATGGTAAATACAACTACAATTAATACTAATGCTGCTGCTGCTACCACTGCTACTACTAGTAGTAAAGTGCATGGCAAATACAACTAATATTACTACAACTGCTGTTGCTACTACTGCTACTACTAATATGAATACCACTAGGCCAGAGCATGGCAAATCTACTACTACAATTGCTATTGCTGCTACTGCTACTACTACTACTTACCCAGGGCGTGCCAAATACTACTACTGTTACCACTACTGCTGCTACTACTGCTGCTACTACTACTGCTACTCTTTCTAATTCTACTGCTTTTGCTACTACTACTACTACTACTATCCCAGGGCACGGCAAATAATACTACTATTATTACTACTGCTGCTGCTGCTGCTATTCTTGCTACTACTAGTATTAATACTACAGCCCAGTGCATGGCAAATCTACTAATACTACTGCTATTTCTGATTCTTCTACTACTACTGCTAGCCCACTGCAGGGCAAATCTGCTGCCACTAGTACTACTGCTGCCACTTCTACTGCTGCTGCTACCACTACTACTACTTCTACTAGCCTAGTTCATGGAAAATGCTACTACTATTACCACTACTGCTTCGACTACTACTAATGCGGCTACTACTACTGCTGCTGCTACTAATACCACTACTAGCCCAGTGCATGGTAATTACTAGTAGTGTAACTAGTAGTGCTGCTGCTGCTACTACTGCTACTACTTTTAGTACAGTGCATGGCAAATACTACTACTATAACCACAACTGCTAATACTACTACTACTGCTGCTGCTACTATTAATGCTGCTGCAGAAACTTCTACTCCTGCTTCTAAATCTACTAATTCTTCTACAATTCCAGTGCAAGGCAAATACTACTAATGTTACTACTACTGCTGCTATTGCTACGACTGCTACTACTAGTATCAATACAACTAACCTAGTGCATGGGAAATCCACTAGTACTACAACTGTTAGTGCTAATTCTAGTACTACTACTGGCCCACTGCAGGAAATATCTACTGCTACTATTACTGCTGCTGATGCCACTTCTATTGCTGATGCTACCTCTACTACTACTGTTACTGCTAGGAGTCCATTGCACGGCAAATCAACTACTACTAATTCTATTGCTGCTACTGCTACTACTACTACTTGCCCACTGCAGGGCAAATCTGGTGCTACTACTACTGCTGCTGTGGCCAAATCTACTGCCGCAACTTCCACTAAAATTACTACTAGCCCAGTGCATGGCAAATACTAATTCTATTACCACTACTGCTGCTACTTCTACTGCTGCTGCTGCTGCATCTACTTCTGCTGCTAGTACTACTATTACTGCTACTACCACGATCCTAGTGCATGGCAAATACTACTACTATTACCACAACTGCTGCTACTACTACTACTGCTGCTGCCACATCTACAGCTGCTGCTATTACTACTACTACTACTACCAGCACAGTGCATGTCACATAGTACTAGCATTACTACTACTGCTGCTGCTGCTATTACTTCTACTACTGCTGCTACTACTAGTAATCCAGTGCATCGCAAGTACTATTCATACTACTACGGTTGCTGTTGCTACTACTACTATCAATACTACTACACCAGTTCATGGCAAATATACTACTACTACTTCTATAGCTGCTACTGCTACTACTACTACTGGCCCACTGCAGGGCAAAACTTCTGCTACTACTATTGCTGCTGCTGGCACTTCTAATTCTGCTGCTACCACTACTACTATGACTTCTACTACTAGCCCAGCGCATGGGAAATACTACTACATTTACCACTACTGCTGCTACTACTACTACTGCTGCTGCTGCTACTACTGCTAATATTAGTTCAGTGCATGGTAAATACCACTACTATTACTACTTCCGCTGCTGCTGCTACTACTACTGCTACTACAAGTAGTGCAGTGCCTGGCAAATAGTTTTACTACTACTGCTGCTGCTACTACTGCTACTACTACTAGTACTCTTGCTGATAATTCTACTGCTGCTGCTGCTACATATACTGCTACTACTACTAGTACTATTGCTGATAATTCTACTGCTGCTGCTACAACTACTACTAGTCCAGTGAATGGTAATACTACTGCTATTACTACTACTACTGCTTTAGCTGCTAGTACTGCTACTGCTAGTATTAATAACATTAGCACACTGTATGGCATGTCTATTAGTACTACACCTATTAGTGCTAATGCTATTACTACTACTGGCCCACTGCAGGTCAAAGCTTCTGCTACTTCTACTGCTGCTGCTGCCAGTTCTACTGCTGCTGCTACCACTACTACTACGACTACTACTAGCTCACTGCATGGCAAATACTACTACTACTACTGCTGCTACTACTGCTGCTGCAGCTGCTACTTCTACTGCTGCTGCTACTACTACTGCTTCTGCAGCTACTGGTACTGCTGCTGCTAATTCTACTACTACTACTAGTCCAGTGCATGGTAAATACTTTTACTATTAACACTACTGCTGCTGCTGCTACTACTGTTACTACTAAAATCAATACAACGTGCCCAGTGTATGGCAAATCTAGTACTAGTATTGCTATTTCTCCTATTGCTACTACTACTACTTACCCAGTGCTTGGCAGATACTACTACTATTACCACTACTGCTTCTGCTGCTGCTACTACTGCTACTACTACTGCTACTAATAGTAGTCCAGTGCATGGAAAGTACTACTCATATTACTACTGCTGCTGCTGCTGCTACTACTGTTACTACTAATATCAATACTGCTAACCCAGTGCATGGCAAATCTACTAGTACTACACCTATTAGTGCTAATGCTAATACTACTACTTGCACACTGTAGGGCAAATCTCCTCCTCCTCCTACTGATGTTGCTGCCAATTCAACTGCTGCTGCTACCAATACAACTACTACTACTACTACCACCTCAGTGGATTTCAAAGAGTACAAATATTACCACTACAGCTGCTGCTACTACTACTGCTGCTACTACTACTACTGCTGCTACTACTACTGCTGCTGCTACTAGTACAACTAGTAGCCCAGTCCGTGCCAAATACTACTACTATTACCACTACTGCTGCAACTACTGCTACTGCTGCTAGTACTACTACTTCTGCTACTACTGCTACTGCTTCAAATTTTGCTGCTGCTGCTACTACTTCTACTAACCCAGGGCATGGCAAAATAATACTACTGGCGCAGCTGCTACTATTTCTACTACTGCTTCTACTACTTGTAGTCCAGTGTATTGCAAATATTTTTACTATTACTACTACTGCTGATGCTGCTACAACTGCTACTACTAATATCAATATTACTAGCGGAGTGCATGGCAAGTCTACTACTACTATTGCTATTGCTGCTAATGCTACTACTACTACTAACCCAGTGCATGGCCGATACTACTACTTATTACCACTTCTGCTGCTGCTGCTGCTACTACTGCTACTACTACTACTTCTACTAATAATAGTCCAGTTCATGGCAAATACTACTAATGTTACTACTACTTCTGCTGCTGCTACTACTACTACCAATACTACTAACCCAGTGCTTGCAAATCTACTAGTATTACACCTATTACTGCTAAGGCTAACACTACTATTTGCACACAGCGGGGCAAGTCTGCTGTTACTAGTACTGATATTCTGCCAATTCTACTGCTGCTGCTACCAATACAACTACTACTACTACTACTCCCACAGTGTATTTCAAACGCTACAAATATTACCACTACTGCTGCTACTTTTTACTACCGCTTCTACTAATACTGCTGCTGCTACTAGTACTACTACTAGCCCAGTCCATTCCAAGCACTACTACTATTATCACTATAGCTGCTACTAGTAGGGGTACTGCTGCTGTTACTATTACTGGTGATACTACTAATACTGCTGCTATTAGGACTCCTACTAGCCGAGTGCATGGCAAGTACTACTGCTATTACCACTTCTGCTGCTACCACCACTACTGCTGCTACAAATACTGCTGCTACTACTTTTGCTGCTGCTGCTGCTAGTACTACTACTATCACAGTGCATTTCAAATACTACAACTATTCCTATTCCTGCTGCTGCTGTTGCTACTACTACTACTATTACCGCTACGTCTAGTAGTCGAGCGCATGGCAAATACTACTACTATTACTACTGCTGCTGCTGCTGCTACTACTGCTACTACTTGTATCAATACTACTATCACAGTGCACAGTAAATCCCTACTACTACTCCTATTGCTTCTACTCTTACTACTACGACTGGCCCGGTGCAGTACATAACTGCTGTTACTACTACTGCTGCTGCTGCGTCTTCTACTATTGCTTCTACCACTACTACAATCCCAGTGCATCGTAAATAAAAATACTATTACTTCTACTGCTGCTACTACTACTGCTGCTGCTGCTACTTCTACTACTGCTGTTGTTACTACAACTACTACCTCCCCAGTGCGTGGCAAATACTACTACTATTACTACAACTGCTGTTGCTGCTACTACTTCTACTGCTACTACTAGTAGTGCAGTGCACGTCAAATACTACTACAATTACTAGACCTGCTGCTGCTGCTACTAGTGCTATTACTACTATCAATACTACTAGCTCAGTGCATGGCTAATCTACTACTACGACTGCTATGGCTGCTACCGCTACTACTACTACTACTGGCCAACTGCAGGGCAAATCTTCTTCCGCTACCACTGTTGCTGCCGGCCCTTTTTTGCTGTTGTTACCACCACTACTACTGCTACTATAGGAGTCCAGTGCATGGCAAATACTACTACTATGAGGACTGCTGCTGCTGCTAAAATGTTACTACTGCCGCTACTACTAGAACTGCAGTGCATTGTTATTACTAATAGTTTTACTACTACAGCTGGTGCTGCTACTACTGTTACTACTAATATCAATATTACTAGACTAGTGCATTGCAAATCTACTACTACTATTGCAGTTCGCAGGGCTCGCGGGCCGCACGGATGGCACCCGTGTCCGCGGCCATGTCTGGGTCGCGTCAGGCCACCCCCGGAGCGTCTGGTGTGTCGCTGCCTTCCAGGGACGCCTTCTGGCCGCCTGGCCGGTCAGGCAGGCGGGGAGCGCCCCGTCAGACGCTTGCTGTGGTGGGAGGGGCCTGAGGAGGTGGGGCCTGCAGAGGTACCCGGCGTGGGCAGAGATAGCTGCCGCCGCGGGCGACAAAAGGAGAATGCAGAGCGGGAGGCCAAAAGCCTATAGCACCCGGTATTCCCAGGAGGTCTCCCATTCCTGTACTAAACAGGCCCGACCCTTCTTAGCTTCCGCAATTGAGCCGAGATCACGCCCTCTGGGCTGGTTTGGAAATAGGTGGCTGCAGGGTCGCGGGCTGCCTCTTGAGGCGCAGCTTAGCAGGCGCTTGGGTCATACCACCAGTCCAACGGCCCGCCCGATCCAGCAGAGTCCTGCCGCCTGCCTAGACAGGGAAACGGAGGTCTAGGCTACATGCAGGTGGCGGAGGTGTGGGCGACCAACCAGCCCAGGGCTGACGGGACCCAGCAAACTTTGCGGCGCTTCGCGCCCCACCCCAGATCACGCAGGCCGCTTACAAAGACGTGGACCCGGAGGCTACAGGGTCTGGGGCCCGCGGTCCCTTGGGCATCCCACCTGCCCGCCCACGCTGCGCCAGGCGCAGCCCAGATGCAGATGAGCCCGGCCGTCCTACCAGACAGAAGCTGGCCCGAAACCACTGGGAGCCACCATTGAGTTGGCAGGGCCCCTAGGATCAAGCAACGCCACCCTTGCCCCCACGCTGCAGTTCCGAGCTCAGTACCCCACCCCAAGTGGCCGGCAGCCCCGGGGAAGCTGGCCTCACCCACTGGAGCACAGCCCCTTCGCCGCCACCTGTCTGCCTGGCTGTCTCTCCACAGCTCCATATGGAAAATGCCACCCCTCTGCCTTTTCGCTCTGGCCAGGGGCGAGAGCGGGATTGAGGGCGCAGGCCGCTTCCCCGGGGCTGCCGGCCACTTGGGGCGGGGTACTGAGTTCGGAACTGCGGCGTGGGGGCAGGGGTGGCGTTGCTGGGTCTCAGGGGCCGTGCCAACACAATGGTGGCTCCCAATGGTTTCGTGACAGCTTCTCTCGGTTAGGAGGGCCGGGCACGTCTGCGTCCGGGCTGCGCCTAGCACAGCGTGGGCGGGCAGGTGGGATGCCCAAGGGACCGCGGGCCCCTGGCCCTGAAGCCTCCGGGGCCACATACTTGTGAGCGGCCTGCGAGATCTGGGGTGGGGCACCAAGCGCCAAAAATTTGCTGGGTCCCGCCCGCCCTGGGCTGGATGGTCGCCAACATGCCCGCCACTCCCCTGTACCCTAGACCTCCGTTTCCCTGTCTAGACGGGCGGCGGGGCCCTGCCAGGTCGGGCGGGCCGCTGGGCTGGAGGTTAGACCAAAGTGCCTGCTCAGCTGCGCCTCAAGAGGCAGCCCGCGACCCTGCAGCCACCTACTGCCAAACCAGCCCAGAGGGGCGTGATCTCGGCTGGATCGCGGAAGCTAAGCAGGGTCGGGCCTGTTTGCTATTGCTGTTAGGGCTACTACTACTACTATCACAGTGCATGCCAAATACTACTACTATTACCAGTACTGCTGCTGCTACTACTGCTACTACTATTGCTACTAATAGTAGTCCAGTACATCGCAAATAATATTATAGTTACTACTACTACTGCTACTAGTATCAATATTAGTAGTCCAGTGTATGGCAAATCTACTAATACTACACCTATTACTGCTAATGCGAATACTACTACTGGTCCACTGCAGGTCTAATATTCTGCTACTTCTACTTAGCCCGGGACTTGTACTGCTGCTGCTACCACTAATACTATTAGTACTACAACAAGCCCAGTGCATGGAAAATACTACTATTATTAACACTACTGCTGCTACTCCCACTACTGCTGCTACTCCTACTACTGCTGCTACTTGTACCCTTAGTAGCTCAGTGCATGGAGAATACTACTTGTATAACTACTCCTGTGTCTACTGTTTCTATTACTGCTACCACTGCAGCTACTACTAGTAGACCATTGCATGGCAAATACTACTACTATTACTACTGCTGCTGCTGATGATACTTCTGCTACTACTTCTGCTAGTACTAGCAGTCCAGTGCATGGCAAATACTACTTCTATTATTACTACTGCTGCTACTGCTACTACTATCCATCCTACTACCTCAGTGCATGGCAAATCTACTACTAGTACTTCTATTGCTACTACTGCTACTACTCCTAATGTCACACTGCAGGGCAACTCTGGTGCTACTACTACTGCTGCTGCGGTCAATTCTAATGCTGTTGCTCCCATTATTACTACTGCTACTACTAGTAGTCCAGTGCATGGCAAATACTACTACTATTACCACAACTGCTGCTACTACTACTGCTGCTGCTATTTCTACTACTACTACTAGTCCAGTGCATGGCAAACACTAGTGCTATTACTAATACTGCTGCTGCTGCTCCTCCTACTTCTACTATTACTGCTACTACTAGCAGTCCTTTGCATTGCAAATACTACTACTATTACTACTAATGCTGCTAGTACGGCTACTACAATGATCTATAATACTAACCCAGTGCATGGCAAATCTACTATTACTACTTCTATTGCGGCTACTGCTACTACTACTGCTAGACCAGTGCATGGCAGATACTACTACTATTAGCACTATTGCTTCTACTTCTAGTACTGCTGCTTCTACTACGGCTGCTGCTTCTTCTACAGCTGCTGCTGCTACTACTACTCATCCTAGCCCTGTTCGTGGAAAATACTGCTACTATTACTACTACTGATGCTGCTGCTACTACTGCCACTACTAATACCAATACTACTCGACGAGTGCATGGTAAATCTACTACTACTCTTGCTAGTGCTGCGACTGCTCCTACCAATAGCAGCCCAGTGAATAGCAAATACTACTACTATTACCACTACTGCTGCTGCTATTACTACTGCAGCTACTAGTAGTGCTGCTGCTGCTGCTGCTACTACTACTATCTCCGTGCATGGCAAATACTTCTACTATTACTACTACTGCTGCTACTGCTGCTACTACTACTACTACTCCTGCTACTGATAGTAGTGCAGTGCATGGCAAGTACTACTACTGTTTCTACTACTGCTGCTGCCACTTTTATTGCTGTCACTACCACTACTGCTACTACTAGTACTCCAGTGTATGGCAAATACTGCTTCTATTACTACTACTGCTGCCGTTGCTGCTACTGCTACTACTACTGCTACAACTTGCACCCAGTAAATTGCAAACATTACAACTATTACTTCTACTGCTGCTGCTGCTTCTACTGATACTACTGCTACTGCTTCTACTTCTCCTGCTGCTGCTTCTACTACTACCACTACTAGTCCCAGTGCAAGGTAAATAATACGATTATTACGACTACTGCTGCTTCTGCTAGTACTGCTGCTACTACTGCTACTACTGGTAGTCCAGTGCATGAAAAATACTCTTACTACTACTGCTGCAGCTGCTGCTACTACTGCTGCTAATACTGCTACTACTAGTGATCCAGTGCATGGCAAATACAACAAATATTACTACTACTGATGTTGCCTCTACTACTGCTAATACTACTATCAATGCTACTAGCCAGTGCATGGCAAATATACTACTACTGCTGCTATTGCTGCTACTTCCACTACTACTACTGGCCCACTGCTGGGCAAATCATCTGCCACTTCTACTGCTGCTGCTGCTACAACTACTACTACTACTACTACTACTACTAGCCCATTGCATCTCAAATACTACTACTATTACCACTACTGCTGTTAGTCCTACTACTGCTGCTAGTCCTATTACAGCTGCTACTTGTACTATTACTATCCCAGTGCATGGAATGTACTACTAGTAAAGCTACTCCTACGTCTGCTTTTTCTACTACTGCTTCTGCTACTGCTACTACTAGTAGACCAGTGTGTGGCAAATACTACTACTATTACTACTGCTGCTGCTGCTACTACTGCTACTACTACTGCTATTACTAGTAGTCCAGGGAATGGCAAATACTACTACTATCACTACTACTGCTGCTGCTGCTACTACTACTGCTCCTTCTACTGCAACTACTAGTAGTCCAGCCCTTGGCAAATACTAATACTATGACTATGACTGCTGCTAATGCTACCACTGCTACTACTACTAATCCTGTCCGTGGCAAATGCTACTCTATTACTACTACTGCTGCAGCAGCGGCTACTGCTACTACTAATATCAATACTACGAGCCCAGTGCATGGCAAGTCTACCTCTACTGTTACTATTGCTGCTACTGCTACTACTACTTCTTACCCAGTGCATGGCAGATACTACTTCTATTACCACTGTTGCTGCTACCTCTACTGCTGCTGCAGCTACATCTACTGCTGCTGCTATTTCTAATACTACTTCTACTACTAGCACAGTGCGTGGCAAATAGTACTAGTATTACTACTACCGCTGCTGCTGTTGCTATGACTTCTAGTACTACTGCTATTACTAGTAATCCAGTGTGTCGCAAATACTATTCATACTACTACTGCTGCTGTTGCTACTACTACTATCAATACTACTAGCCCAGTGCATGGCCAATATACTACTACTACTTCTATAGCTGCTACTGCTACTACTACTAGTGGCCCACTGCAGGGCAAATCTGCTGCTACTCTTACTGCTGCTTATGCCACTTCTATTCCTGGTGCTACCTCTACTACTGCTGCTACTACTAGTAGTCTAGTGCATGGCAAATACTACTATTACTACTACTTCTGCTGCTGCTACTACTGCTACTACTAGTACAATACTACTATCCCAGTGCATGGCAAATCTACTAGTACTACACCTATTAGTGCTAATGCTAATACTGCTACTTGAACACTGCAGGGCCAATCTGCTGCTACTACTACCGACGTTGCTGCTAATTCTACTTCTGCTGCTACCAATACAACTACTACTCCTAGTACCCCAGTGCATTTCAAATACTACCAATATTACCAGTACTGTTGCTACTACTACAGCTGCTGCTACTAGTACTATTACTAGCCCAGTCCATGCCAAATACTACTACTATTACCACTGCTGCTACTTCTGCTACTATTACTGCTGTTGCTCTTACGACTACTTCTGCTACTACTACTGCTAACGCTTCTAATTCTACTGTTGCTGCTACTACTACTATTACGACTGCTACTAGCCCAGGGCATGGCAAATAATACTACTATTATTACTACTGCTGCTGCTGCTACTACTTCTACTAGTACTTCTATTACTTGTAGTCTAGTGCAAGGGGAAAACTACTTCTATTACTACTCCTGCTGCTGCTGCTAATACTGCTACTACTACTACCAATACTACTAGCTTAGTGCATGGGAAATCTGCTACTACTACTGCTGTATCTGCTAACACTACTACTACTACTACTGGCCAGCTCCAGGGTAAATCTGCTGCTACTACTTCTGTTGCTGCTGCCACTTCTACTGCTGTTGCTACAACTAATACTACTGCTACTACTAGTAGTCCAGTGTATGGTAAATCCTAATACTACTAGTACTACTGCTGATGCAGCTTCTAGTGTTACTGCTACTACTGCTACTACTGCTAGTCCAGTGTATTGCAAATATAATTCTATTACTACTACTGCTGATGCTGCTACTACTGCTACTACTAATATCAATAGTACCAGCCAATTTCATGGCAAACCTACGACTACTATTGCTATTACTGCTGCTGCTACTACTACTGCTAACCCAGTGCATGGCAGATGCTACTACTATTACCACTACTGCTGCTGCTGCTGCTACTACTGCTGCTAATAGTAGTCCAGTGCGTGGCAAATACTACTAATATTACCACTACTGCCGCTGCTACTACTTCTACTACTACTATGAATATTACTAGCCCATTGCAAGGCAAATCTACTATTTCTACTTCTATTCCTAACACTTTTACTACTACTACTGGCCCAGTGCAGGGAAAATCTGCTGCTACTTCTAGTGCTGCCCCTGCCACTTCTATTGCTGCTGCTACAGCTACTACTATTACAACTATTGACTAGTGCATCAACAATACTACTACTATTAATATTACTGCTGCTTCTGGTGCTACTACTGCTACTACTATTTGTCCAGTAAATGGCAAATACTACTACTCTTACTACTGCTTCTGATGCTGTTACTACTGCTACTACTACCATGAATACTACTAGCCCAATCTATTACTCCTACTGCTATTGCTGCTTCTTGTCCTACTACTACTGCCAACTGCAGTGCAAGTTAGCTGCTACTACTACTGTTGCTGCTGTCACATCTACTGATGCTGATCCCACTACTACTACTACGACGACTAGTCCAGTGCATGGCAAATACTACTACAATTACCACTACTGGTTCTACTACAGCAGCTGCTATTTCTACTGCTGCTGCTACTACTAGTGTACTACCAGCCCAGTGCATGGCAAATGGTACTACTATTATTACTACTGCTGCTTCTGTTACTACTACTGCTATTACTAGCAGTCCAGTGCATTTAAAATTCTACTACTATTTCTATTACTGCTGCTGCTACTACTGATGCTCCTACTACTGCTACTACTAGTAATCCAGTGCATGGCAAATATTATTAATAGTAATACTGCTGCTGCTGCTACTACTACTATAAATACTACTAGCCCAGTGCATGTCAAATATACTACTAATACTGCTATTGCTGCTTCCGCTACTATTACTACTGGCCCACTGCAGGGCAAATCTTCTGCTACTACTACTGCTTCTGCTGTCCGTTCTACTGCTGCTGCTTCCACTACTACTACAACTTCTACTAGTAGCCCAGCGCATGGCCAATACTACTACTATGATGATTACTGCTGCTACTACTAGTACTGCTGATGCTAATTTGATTGCTGCTGCTACTACTACTACTATTAGTTCAGTGTATGTCAAATGCTAGTACTATTACTACTACCGCAGCTGCTGCTACTTCTGATATTACTTCTGCTACTACAGGTAGTGCAGTGAATGGCAAATACTATTAACACTACTGCTCAGGCTGCTGCTACTACTGCTACTACTACTGCTACTACTACTAACACTGTTGCTGCTAATTCTACTGATGCTGCTGCTCTATGTGCTGCTACTACTACTACTAGTCAATGCATGGCAAATACTACTACTATTACTGCTTCTGCTGCTACTACTTCTGCTACTACTGCTACTATTAGTAGTCCAGTGTATATCAAATACTACTAGTATCACCACGACTGCTGCTACTACTTCGACTGCCGCTGCTACTTCTCCTGCTGCTCGTATTACTACAGCTACTACTAGCCCAGTGCGTGGTAAATACTACTACTATTACTACCACTGCTGCTTCTGCAGCTACTGGTGCTACTACTATTGCTACTACTACAAGTCCAGTGCATTGCAAACACATTGCTATTACTAGTAGTGCATTGCATTTAAAATACTACTATAATTACTACGTCTGCTGCTACTACTGTTACTACTAGTAGTACAGTGCATGGTAAATACAACTACAATTAATACTAATGCTGCTGCTGCTACCACTGCTACTACTAGTAGTAAAGTGCATGGCAAATACAACTAATATTACTACAACTGCTGTTGCTACTACTGCTACTACTAATATGAATACCACTAGGCCAGAGCATGGCAAATCTACTACTACAATTGCTATTGCTGCTACTGCTACTACTACTACTTACCCAGGGCGTGCCAAATACTACTACTGTTACCACTACTGCTGCTGCTACTACTACTGCTACTCTTTCTAATTCTACTGCTTTTGCTACTACTACTACTACTACTATCCCAGGGCACGGCAAATAATACTACTATTATTACTACTGCTGCTGCTGCTGCTATTCTTGCTACTACTAGTATTAATACTACAGCCCAGTGCATGGCAAATCTACTAATACTACTGCTATTTCTGATTCTTCTACTACTACTGCTAGCCCACTGCAGGGCAAATCTGCTGCCACTAGTACTACTGCTGCCACTTCTACTGCTGCTGCTACCACTACTACTACTTCTACTAGCCTAGTTTATGGAAAATGCTACTACTATTACCACTACTGCTTCGACTACTACTAATGCGGCTACTACTACTGCTGCTGCTACTAATACCACTACTAGCCCAGTGCATGGTAATTACTAGTAGTGTAACTAGTAGTGCTGCTGCTGCTACTACTGCTACTACTTTTAGTACAGTGCATGGCAAATACTACTACTATAACCACAACTGCTAATACTACTACTACTGCTGCTGCTACTATTAATGCTGCTGCAGAAACTTCTACTCCTGCTTCTAAATCTACTAATTCTTCTACAATTCCAGTGCAAGGCAAATACTACTAATGTTACTACTACTGCTGCTATTGCTACGACTGCTACTACTAGTATCAATACAACTAACCTAGTGCATGGGAAATCCACTAGTACTACAACTGTTAGTGCTAATTCTAGTACTACTACTGGCCCACTGCAGGAAATATCTACTGCTACTATTACTGCTGCTGATGCCACTTCTATTGCTGATGCTACCTCTACTACTACTGTTACTGCTAGGAGTCCATTGCACGGCAAATCAACTACTACTAATTCTATTGCTGCTACTGCTACTACTACTACTTGCCCACTGCAGGGCAAATCTGGTGCTACTACTACTGCTGCTGTGGCCAATTCTACTGCCGCAACTTCCACTAAAATTACTACTAGCCCAGTGCATGGCAAATACTAATTCTATTACCACTACTGCTGCTACTTCTACTGCTGCTGCTGCTGCATCTACTTCTGCTGCTAGTACTACTATTACTGCTACTACCACGATCCTAGTGCATGGCAAATACTACTACTATTACCACAACTGCTGCTACTACTACTACTGCTGCTGCCACATCTACAGCTGCTGCTATTACTACTACTACTACTACCAGCACAGTGCATGTCACATAGTACTAGCATTACTACTACTGCTGCTGCTGCTATTACTTCTACTACTGCTGCTACTACTAGTAATCCAGTGCATCGCAAGTACTATTCATACTACTACGGTTGCTGTTGCTACTACTACTATCAATACTACTACACCAGTTCATGGCAAATATACTACTACTACTTCTATAGCTGCTACTGCTACTACTACTACTGGCCCACTGCAGGGCAAAACTTCTGCTACTACTATTGCTGCTGCTGGCACTTCTAATTCTGCTGCTACCACTACTACTATGACTTCTACTACTAGCCCAGCGCATGGGAAATACTACTACATTTACCACTACTGCTGCTACTACTACTACTGCTGCTGCTGCTACTACTGCTAATATTAGTTCAGTGCATGGTAAATACCACTACTATTACTACTTCCGCTGCTGCTGCTACTACTACTGCTACTACAAGTAGTGCAGTGCCTGGCAAATAGTTTTACTACTACTGCTGCTGCTACTACTGCTACTACTACTGCTACTACTACTAGTACTCTTGCTGATAATTCTACTGCTGCTGCTGCTACATATACTGCTACTACTACTAGTACTATTGCTGATAATTCTACTGCTGCTGCTACAACTACTACTAGTCCAGTGAATGGTAATACTACTGCTATTACTACTACTACTGCTTTAGCTGCTAGTACTGCTACTGCTAGTATTAATAACATTAGCACACTGTATGGCATGTCTATTAGTACTACACCTATTAGTGCTAATGCTATTACTACTACTGGCCCACTGCAGGTCAAAGCTTCTGCTACTTCTACTGCTGCTGCTGCCAGTTCTACTGCTGCTGCTACCACTACTACTACGACTACTACTAGCTCACTGCATGGCAAATACTACTACTACTACTGCTGCTACTACTGCTGCTGCAGCTGCTACTTCTACTGCTGCTGCTACTACTACTGCTTCTGCAGCTACTGGTACTGCTGCTGCTAATTCTACTACTACTACTAGTCCAGTGCATGGTAAATACTTTTACTATTAACACTACTGCTGCTGCTGCTACTACTGTTACTACTAAAATCAATACAACGTGCCCAGTGTATGGCAAATCTAGTACTAGTATTGCTATTTCTCCTATTGCTACTACTACTACTTACCCAGTGCTTGGCAGATACTACTACTATTACCACTACTGCTTCTGCTGCTGCTACTACTGCTACTAATAGTAGTCCAGTGCATGGAAAGTACTACTCATATTACTACTGCTGCTGCTGCTGCTACTACTGTTACTACTAATATCAATACTGCTAACCCAGTGCATGGCAAATCTACTAGTACTACACCTATTAGTGCTAATGCTAATACTACTACTTGCACACTGTAGGGCAAATCTCCTCCTCCTCCTACTGATCTTGCTGCCAATTCAACTGCTGCTGCTACCAATACAACTACTACTACTACTACCACCTCAGTGGATTTCAAAGAGTACAAATATTACCACTACAGCTGCTGCTACTACTACTGCTGCTACTACTACTACTGCTGCTACTACTACTGCTGCTGCTACTAGTACAACTAGTAGCCCAGTCCGTGCCAAATACTACTACTATTACCACTACTGCTGCAACTACTGCTACTGCTGCTAGTACTACTACTTCTGCTACTACTGCTACTGCTTCAAATTTTGCTGCTGCTGCTACTACTTCTACTAACCCAGGGCATGGCAAAATAATACTACTGGCGCAGCTGCTACTATTTCTACTACTTGTAGTCCAGTGTATTGCAAATATTTTTACTATTACTACTACTGCTGATGCTGCTACAACTGCTACTACTAATATCAATATTACTAGCGGAGTGCATGGCAAGTCTACTACTACTATTGCTATTGCTGCTAATGCTACTACTACTACTAACCCAGTGCATGGCCGATACTACTACTTAT
Source organism: Delphinapterus leucas (assembly GCF_059928025.1). Lineage (NCBI taxonomy): Eukaryota > Metazoa > Chordata > Mammalia > Artiodactyla > Monodontidae > Delphinapterus > Delphinapterus leucas. The sequence goes on along the minus strand of NW_028322262.1, from coordinate 1,802,002 downwards.
TACCACTTCTGCTGCTGCTGCTGCTACTACTGCTACTACTACTACTTCTACTAATAATAGTCCAGTTCATGGCAAATACTACTAATGTTACTACTACTTCTGCTGCTGCTACTACTACTACCAATACTACTAACCCAGTGCTTGCAAATCTACTAGTATTACACCTATTACTGCTAAGGCTAACACTACTATTTGCACACAGCGGGGCAAGTCTGCTGTTACTAGTACTGATATTCTGCCAATTCTACTGCTGCTGCTACCAATACAACTACTACTACTACTACTCCCACAGTGTATTTCAAACGCTACAAATATTACCACTACTGCTGCTACTTTTTACTACCGCTTCTACTAATACTGCTGCTGCTACTAGTACTACTACTAGCCCAGTCCATTCCAAGCACTACTACTATTATCACTATAGCTGCTACTAGTAGGGGTACTGCTGCTGTTACTATTACTGGTGATACTACTAATACTGCTGCTATTAGGACTCCTACTAGCCGAGTGCATGGCAAGTACTACTGCTATTACCACTTCTGCTGCTACCACCACTACTGCTGCTACAAATACTGCTGCTACTACTTTTGCTGCTGCTGCTGCTAGTACTACTACTATCACAGTGCATTTCAAATACTACAACTATTCCTATTCCTGCTGCTGCTGTTGCTACTACTACTACTATTACCGCTACGTCTAGTAGTCGAGCGCATGGCAAATACTACTACTATTACTACTGCTGCTGCTGCTGCTACTACTGCTACTACTTGTATCAATACTACTATCACAGTGCACAGTAAATCCCTACTACTACTCCTATTGCTTCTACTCTTACTACTACGACTGGCCCGGTGCAGTACATAACTGCTGTTACTACTACTGCTGCTGCTGCGTCTTCTACTATTGCTTCTACCACTACTACAATCCCAGTGCATCGTAAATAAAAATACTATTACTTCTACTGCTGCTACTACTACTGCTGCTGCTGCTACTTCTACTACTGCTGTTGTTACTACAACTACTACCTCCCCAGTGCGTGGCAAATACTACTACTATTACTACAACTGCTGTTGCTGCTACTACTTCTACTGCTACTACTAGTAGTGCAGTGCACGTCAAATACTACTACAATTACTAGACCTGCTGCTGCTGCTACTAGTGCTATTACTACTATCAATACTACTAGCTCAGTGCATGGCTAATCTACTACTACGACCGCTATGGCTGCTACCGCTACTACTACTACTACTGGCCAACTGCAGGGCAAATCTTCTTCCGCTACCACTGTTGCTGCCGGCCCTTTTTTGCTGTTGTTACCACCACTACTACTGCTACTATAGGAGTCCAGTGCATGGCAAATACTACTACTATGAGGACTGCTGCTGCTGCTAAAATGTTACTACTGCCGCTACTACTAGAACTGCAGTGCATTGTTATTACTAATAGTTTTACTACTACAGCTGGTGCTGCTACTACTGTTACTACTAATATCAATATTACTAGACTAGTGCATTGCAAATCTACTACTACTATTGCAGTTCGCAGGGCTCGCGGGCCGCACGGATGGCACCCGTGTCCGCGGCCATGTCTGGGTCGCGTCAGGCCACCCCCGGAGCGTCTGGTGTGTCGCTGCCTTCCAGGGACGCCTTCTGGCCGCCTGGCCGGTCAGGCAGGCGGGGAGCGCCCCGTCAGACGCTTGCTGTGGTGGGAGGGGCCTGAGGAGGTGGGGCCTGCAGAGGTACCCGGCGTGGGCAGAGATAGCTGCCGCCGCGGGCGACAAAAGGAGAATGCAGAGCGGGAGGCCAAAAGCCTATAGCACCCGGTATTCCCAGGAGGTCTCCCATTCCTGTACTAAACAGGCCCGACCCTTCTTAGCTTCCGCAATTGAGCCGAGATCACGCCCTCTGGGCTGGTTTGGAAATAGGTGGCTGCAGGGTCGCGGGCTGCCTCTTGAGGCGCAGCTTAGCAGGCGCTTGGGTCATACCACCAGTCCAACGGCCCGCCCGATCCAGCAGAGTCCTGCCGCCTGCCTAGACAGGGAAACGGAGGTCTAGGCTACATGCAGGTGGCGGAGGTGTGGGCGACCAACCAGCCCAGGGCTGACGGGACCCAGCAAACTTTGCGGCGCTTCGCGCCCCACCCCAGATCACGCAGGCCGCTTACAAAGACGTGGACCCGGAGGCTACAGGGTCTGGGGCCCGCGGTCCCTTGGGCATCCCACCTGCCCGCCCACGCTGCGCCAGGCGCAGCCCAGATGCAGATGAGCCCGGCCGTCCTACCAGACAGAAGCTGGCCCGAAACCACTGGGAGCCACCATTGAGTTGGCAGGGCCCCTAGGATCAAGCAACGCCACCCTTGCCCCCACGCTGCAGTTCCGAGCTCAGTACCCCACCCCAAGTGGCCGGCAGCCCCGGGGAAGCTGGCCTCACCCACTGGAGCACAGCCCCTTCGCCGCCACCTGTCTGCCTGGCTGTCTCTCCACAGCTCCATATGGAAAATGCCACCCCTCTGCCTTTTCGCTCTGGCCAGGGGCGAGAGCGGGATTGAGGGCGCAGGCCGCTTCCCCGGGGCTGCCGGCCACTTGGGGCGGGGTACTGAGTTCGGAACTGCGGCGTGGGGGCAGGGGTGGCGTTGCTGGGTCTCAGGGGCCGTGCCAACACAATGGTGGCTCCCAATGGTTTCGTGACAGCTTCTCTCGGTTAGGAGGGCCGGGCACGTCTGCGTCCGGGCTGCGCCTAGCACAGCGTGGGCGGGCAGGTGGGATGCCCAAGGGACCGCGGGCCCCTGGCCCTGAAGCCTCCGGGGCCACATACTTGTGAGCGGCCTGCGAGATCTGGGGTGGGGCACCAAGCGCCAAAAATTTGCTGGGTCCCACCCGCCCTGGGCTGGATGGTCGCCAACATGCCCGCCACTCCCCTGTACCCTAGACCTCCGTTTCCCTGTCTAGACGGGCGGCGGGGCCCTGCCAGGTCGGGCGGGCCGCTGGGCTGGAGGTTAGACCAAAGTGCCTGCTCAGCTGCGCCTCAAGAGGCAGCCCGCGACCCTGCAGCCACCTACTGCCAAACCAGCCCAGAGGGGCGTGATCTCGGCTGGATCGCGGAAGCTAAGCAGGGTCGGGCCTGTTTGCTATTGCTGTTAGGGCTACTACTACTACTATCACAGTGCATGCCAAATACTACTACTATTACCAGTACTGCTGCTGCTACTACTGCTACTACTATTGCTACTAATAGTAGTCCAGTACATCGCAAATAATATTATAGTTACTACTACTACTGCTACTAGTATCAATATTAGTAGTCCAGTGTATGGCAAATCTACTAGTACTACACCTATTACTGCTAATGCGAATACTACTACTGGTCCACTGCAGGTCTAATATTCTGCTACTTCTACTTAGCCCGGGACTTCTACTGCTGCTGCTACCACTAATACTATTAGTACTACAACAAGCCCAGTGCATGGAAAATACTACTATTATTAACACTACTGCTGCTACTCCCACTACTGCTGCTACTCCTACTACTGCTGCTACTTGTACCCTTAGTAGCTCAGTGCATGGAGAATACTACTTGTATAACTACTCCTGTGTCTACTGTTTCTATTACTGCTACCACTGCAGCTACTACTAGTAGACCATTGCATGGCAAATACTACTACTATTACTACTGCTGCTGCTGATGATACTTCTGCTACTACTTCTGCTAGTACTAGCAGTCCAGTGCATGGCAAATACTACTTCTATTATTACTACTGCTGCTACTGCTACTACTATCCATCCTACTAGCTCAGTGCATGGCAAATCTACTACTAGTACTTCTATTGCTACTACTGCTACTACTCCTAATGTCACACTGCAGGGCAACTCTGGTGCTACTACTACTGCTGCTGCGGTCAATTCTAATGCTGTTGCTCCCATTATTACTACTGCTACTACTAGTAGTCCAGTGCATGGCAAATACTACTACTATTACCACAACTGCTGCTACTACTACTGCTGCTGCTATTTCTACTACTACTACTAGTCCAGTGCATGGCAAACACTAGTGCTATTACTAATACTGCTGCTGCTGCTCCTCCTACTTCTACTATTACTGCTACTACTAGCAGTCCTTTGCATTGCAAATACTACTACTATTACTACTACTGCTGCTAGTACGGCTACTACAATGATCTATAATACTAACCCAGTGCATGGCAAATCTACTATTACTACTTCTATTGCGGCTACTGCTACTACTACTGCTAGACCAGTGCATGGCAGATACTACTACTATTACCACTATTGCTTCTACTTCTAGTACTGCTGCTTCTACTACGGCTGCTGCTTCTTCTACAGCTGCTGCTGCTACTACTACTCATCCTAGCCCTGTTCGTGGAAAATACTGCTACTATTACTACTACTGATGCTGCTGCTACTACTGCCACTACTAATACCAATACTACTCGACCAGTGCATGGTAAATCTACTACTACTCTTGCTAGTGCTGCGACTGCTCCTACCAATAGCAGCCCAGTGAATAGCAAATACTACTACTATTACCACTACTGCTGCTGCTATTACTACTGCAGCTACTAGTAGTGCTGCTGCTGCTGCTGCTACTACTACTATCTCCGTGCATGGCAAATACTTCTACTATTACTACTACTGCTGCTACTGCTGCTACTACTACTACTACTCCTGCTACTGATAGTAGTGCAGTGCATGGCAAGTACTACTACTGTTTCTACTACTGCTGCTGCCACTTTTATTGCTGTCACTACCACTACTGCTACTACTAGTACTCCAGTGTATGGCAAATACTGCTTCTATTACTACTACTGCTGCCGTTGCTGCTACTGCTACTACTACTGCTACAACTTGCACCCAGTAAATTGCAAACATTACAACTATTACTTCTACTGCTGCTGCTGCTTCTACTGATACTACTGCTACTGCTTCTACTTCTCCTGCTGCTGCTTCTACTACTACCACTACTAGTCCCAGTGCAAGGTAAATAATACGATTATTACGACTACTGCTGCTTCTGCTAGTACTGCTGCTACTACTGCTACTACTGGTAGTCCAGTGCATGAAAAATACTCTTACTACTACTGCTGCAGCTGCTGCTACTACTGCTGCTAATACTGCTACTACTAGTGATCCAGTGCATGGCAAATACAACAAATATTACTACTACTGATGTTGCCTCTACTACTGCTAATACTACTATCAATGCTACTAGCCAGTGCATGGCAAATATACTACTACTGCTGCTATTGCTGCTACTTCCACTACTACTACTGGCCCACTGCTGGGCAAATCATCTGCCACTTCTACTGCTGCTGCTGCTACAACTACTACTACTACTACTACTACTAGCCCATTGCATCTCAAATACTACTACTATTACCACTACTGCTGTTAGTCCTACTACTGCTGCTAGTCCTATTACAGCTGCTACTTGTACTATTACTATCCCAGTGCATGGAATGTACTACTAGTAAAGCTACTCCTACGTCTGCTTTTTCTACTACTGCTTCTGCTACTGCTACTACTAGTAGACCAGTGTGTGGCAAATACTACTACTATTACTACTGCTGCTGCTGCTACTACTGCTACTACTACTGCTATTACTAGTAGTCCAGGGAATGGCAAATACTACTACTATCACTACTACTGCTGCTGCTGCTACTACTACTGCTCCTTCTACTGCAACTACTAGTAGTCCAGCCCTTGGCAAATACTAATACTATGACTATGACTGCTGCTAATGCTACCACTGCTACTACTACTAATCCTGTCCGTGGCAAATGCTACTCTATTACTACTACTGCTGCAGCAGCGGCTACTGCTACTACTAATATCAATACTACGAGCCCAGTGCATGGCAAGTCTACCTCTACTGTTACTATTGCTGCTACTGCTACTACTACTTCTTACCCAGTGCATGGCAGATACTACTTCTATTACCACTGTTGCTGCTACCTCTACTGCTGCTGCAGCTACATCTACTGCTGCTGCTATTTCTATTACTACTTCTACTACTAGCACAGTGCGTGGCAAATAGTACTAGTATTACTACTACCGCTGCTGCTGTTGCTATGACTTCTAGTACTACTGCTATTACTAGTAATCCAGTGTGTCGCAAATACTATTCATACTACTACTGCTGCTGTTGCTACTACTACTATCAATACTACTAGCCCAGTGCATGGCCAATATACTACTACTACTGCTATAGCTGCTACTGCTACTACTACTAGTGGCCCAATGCAGGGCAAATCTGCTGCTACTCTTACTGCTGCTTATGCCACTTCTATTCTTGGTGCTACCTCTACTACTGCTGCTACTACTAGTAGTCTAGTGCATGGCAAATACTACTATTACTACTACTTCTGCTGCTGCTACTACTGCTACTACTAGTACAATACTACTATCCCAGTGCATGGCAAATCTACTAGTACTACACCTATTAGTGCTAATGCTAATACTGCTACTTGAACACTGCAGGGCCAATCTGCTGCTACTACTACCGACGTTGCTGCTAATTCTACTTCTGCTGCTACCAATACAACTACTACTCCTAGTACCCCAGTGCATTTCAAATACTACCAATATTACCAGTACTGTTGCTACTACTACAGCTGCTGCTACTAGTACTATTACTAGCCCAGTCCATGCCAAATACTACTACTATTACCACTGCTGCTACTTCTGCTACTATTACTGCTGTTGCTCTTACGACTACTTCTGCTACTACTACTGCTAACGCTTCTAATTCTACTGTTGCTGCTACTACTACTATTACGACTGCTACTAGCCCAGGGCATGGCAAATAATACTACTATTATTACTACTGCTGCTGCTGCTACTACTTCTACTAGTACTTCTATTACTTGTAGTCTAGTGCATGGGGAATACTACTTCTATTACTACTCCTGCTGCTGCTGCTAATACTGCTACTACTACTACCAATACTACTAGCTTAGTGCATGGGAAATCTGCTACTACTACTGCTGTATCTGCTAACACTACTACTACTACTACTGGCCAGCTCCAGGGTAAATCTGCTGCTACTACTTCTGTTGCTGCTGCCACTTCTACTGCTGTTGCTACAACTACTACTACTGCTACTACTAGTAGTCCAGTGTATGGTAAATCCTAATACTACTAGTACTACTGCTGATGCAGCTTCTAGTGTTACTGCTACTACTGCTACTACTGCTAGTCCAGTGTATTGCAAATATAATTCTATTACTACTACTGCTGATGCTGCTACTACTGCTACTACTAATATCAATAGTACCAGCCAATTTCATGGCAAACCTACGACTACTATTGCTATTGCTGCTGCTGCTACTACTACTGCTAACCCAGTGCATGGCAGATGCTACTACTATTACCACTACTGCTGCTGCTGCTGCTACTACTGCTGCTAATAGTAGTCCAGTGCGTGGCAAATACTACTAATATTACCACTACTGCCGCTGCTACTACTTCTACTACTACTATGAATATTACTAGCCCATTGCAAGGCAAATCTACTATTTCTACTTCTATTCCTAACACTTTTACTACTACTACTGGCCCAGTGCAGGGAAAATCTGCTGCTACTTCTAGTGCTGCCCCTGCCACTTCTATTGCTGCTGCTACAGCTACTACTATTACAACTATTGACTAGTGCATCAACAATACTACTACTATTAATATTACTGCTGCTTCTGGTGCTACTACTGCTACTACTATTTGTCCAGTAAATGGCAAATACTACTACTCTTACTACTGCTTCTGATGCTGTTACTACTGCTACTACTACCATGAATACTACTAGCCCAATCTATTACTCCTACTGCTATTGCTGCTTCTTGTCCTACTACTACTGCCAACTGCAGTGCAAGTTAGCTGCTACTACTACTGTTGCTGCTGTCACATCTACTGATGCTGATCCCACTACTACTACTACGACGACTAGTCCAGTGCATGGCAAATACTACTACAATTACCACTACTGGTTCTACTACAGCAGCTGCTATTTCTACTGCTGCTGCTACTACTAGTGTACTACCAGCCCAGTGCATGGCAAATGGTACTACTATTATTACTACTGCTGCTTCTGTTACTACTACTGCTAGTACTAGCAGTCCAGTGCATTTAAAATTCTACTACTATTTCTATTACTGCTGCTGCTACTACTGATGCTCCTACTACTGCTACTACTAGTAATCCAGTGCATGGCAAATATTATTAATAGTAATACTGCTGCTGCTGCTACTACTACTATAAATACTACTAGCCCAGTGCATGTCAAATATACTACTAATACTGCTATTGCTGCTTCCGCTACTATTACTACTGGCCCACTGCAGGGCAAATCTTCTGCTACTACTACTGCTTCTGCTGTCCGTTCTACTGCTGCTGCTTCCACTACTACTACAACTTCTACTAGTAGCCCAGCGCATGGCCAATACTACTACTATGATGATTACTGCTGCTACTACTAGTACTGCTGATGCTAATTTGATTGCTGCTGCTACTACTACTACTATTAGTTCAGTGTATGTCAAATGCTAGTACTATTACTACTACCGCAGCTGCTGCTACTTCTGATATTACTTCTGCTACTACAGGTAGTGCAGTGAATGGCAAATACTATTAACACTACTGCTCAGGCTGCTGCTACTACTGCTACTACTACTGCTACTACTACTAACACTGTTGCTGCTAATTCTACTGATGCTGCTGCTCTATGTGCTGCTACTACTACTACTAGTCAATGCATGGCAAATACTACTACTATTACTGCTTCTGCTGCTACTACTTCTGCTACTACTGCTACTATTAGTAGTCCAGTGTATATCAAATACTACTAGTATCACCACGACTGCTGCTACTACTTCGACTGCCGCTGCTACTTCTCCTGCTGCTCGTATTACTACAGCTACTACTAGCCCAGTGCGTGGTAAATACTACTACTATTACTACCACTGCTGCTTCTGCAGCTACTGGTGCTACTACTATTGCTACTACTACAAGTCCAGTGCATTGCAAACACATTGCTATTACTAGTAGTGCATTGCATTTAAAATACTACTATAATTACTACGTCTGCTGCTACTACTGTTACTACTAGTAGTACAGTGCATGGTAAATACAACTACAATTAATACTAATGCTGCTGCTGCTACCACTGCTACTACTAGTAGTAAAGTGCATGGCAAATACAACTAATATTACTACAACTGCTGTTGCTACTACTGCTACTACTAATATGAATACCACTAGGCCAGAGCATGGCAAATCTACTACTACAATTGCTATTGCTGCTACTGCTACTACTACTACTTACCCAGGGCGTGCCAAATACTACTACTGTTACCACTACTGCTGCTGCTACTACTACTGCTACTCTTTCTAATTCTACTGCTTTTGCTACTACTACTACTACTACTATCCCAGGGCATGGCAAATAATACTACTATTATTACTACTGCTGCTGCTGCTGCTATTCTTGCTACTACTAGTATTAATACTACAGCCCAGTGCATGGCAAATCTACTAATACTACTGCTATTTCTGATTCTTCTACTACTACTGCTAGCCCACTGCAGGGCAAATCTGCTGCCACTAGTACTACTGCTGCCACTTCTACTGCTGCTGCTACCACTACTACTACTTCTACTAGCCTAGTTTATGGAAAATGCTACTACTATTACCACTACTGCTTCGACTACTACTAATGCGGCTACTACTACTGCTGCTGCTACTAATACCACTACTAGCCCAGTGCATGGTAATTACTAGTAGTGTAACTAGTAGTGCTGCTGCTGCTACTACTGCTACTACTTTTAGTACAGTGCATGGCAAATACTACTACTATAACCACAACTGCTAATACTACTACTACTGCTGCTGCTACTATTAATGCTGCTGCAGAAACTTCTACTCCTGCTTCTAAATCTACTAATTCTTCTACAATTCCAGTGCAAGGCAAATACTACTAATGTTACTACTACTGCTGCTATTGCTACGACTGCTACTACTAGTATCAATACAACTAACCTAGTGCATGGGAAATCCACTAGTACTACAACTGTTAGTGCTAATTCTAGTACTACTACTGGCCCACTGCAGGAAATATCTACTGCTACTATTACTGCTGCTGATGCCACTTCTATTGCTGATGCTACCTCTACTACTACTGTTACTGCTAGGAGTCCATTGCACGGCAAATCAACTACTACTAATTCTATTGCTGCTACTGCTACTACTACTACTTGCCCACTGCAGGGCAAATCTGGTGCTACTACTACTGCTGCTGTGGCCAATTCTACTGCCGCAACTTCCACTAAAATTACTACTAGCCCAGTGCATGGCAAATACTAATTCTATTACCACTACTGCTGCTACTTCTACTGCTGCTGCTGCTGCATCTACTTCTGCTGCTAGTACTACTATTACTGCTACTACCACGATCCTAGTGCATGGCAAATACTACTACTATTACCACAACTGCTGCTACTACTACTACTGCTGCTGCCACATCTACAGCTGCTGCTATTACTACTACTACTACTACCAGCACAGTGCATGTCACATAGTACTAGCATTACTACTACTGCTGCTGCTGCTATTACTTCTACTACTGCTGCTACTACTAGTAATCCAGTGCATCGCAAGTACTATTCATACTACTACGGTTGCTGTTGCTACTACTACTATCAATACTACTACACCAGTTCATGGCAAATATACTACTACTACTTCTATAGCTGCTACTGCTACTACTACTACTGGCCCACTGCAGGGCAAAACTTCTGCTACTACTATTGCTGCTGCTGGCACTTCTAATTCTGCTGCTACCACTACTACTATGACTTCTACTACTAGCCCAGCGCATGGGAAATACTACTACATTTACCACTACTGCTGCTACTACTACTACTGCTGCTGCTGCTACTACTGCTAATATTAGTTCAGTGCATGGTAAATACCACTACTATTACTACTTCCGCTGCTGCTGCTACTACTACTGCTACTACAAGTAGTGCAGTGCCTGGCAAATAGTTTTACTACTACTGCTGCTGCTACTACTGCTACTACTACTGCTACTACTACTAGTACTCTTGCTGATAATTCTACTGCTGCTGCTGCTACATATACTGCTACTACTACTAGTACTATTGCTGATAATTCTACTGCTGCTGCTACAACTACTACTAGTCCAGTGAATGGTAATACTACTGCTATTACTACTACTACTGCTTTAGCTGCTAGTACTGCTACTGCTAGTATTAATAACATTAGCACACTGTATGGCATGTCTATTAGTACTACACCTATTAGTGCTAATGCTATTACTACTACTGGCCCACTGCAGGTCAAAGCTTCTGCTACTTCTACTGCTGCTGCTGCCAGTTCTACTGCTGCTGCTACCACTACTACTACGACTACTACTAGCTCACTGCATGGCAAATACTACTACTACTACTGCTGCTACTACTGCTGCTGCAGCTGCTACTTCTACTGCTGCTGCTACTACTACTGCTTCTGCAGCTACTGGTACTGCTGCTGCTAATTCTACTACTACTACTAGTCCAGTGCATGGTAAATACTTTTACTATTAACACTACTGCTGCTGCTGCTACTACTGTTACTACTAAAATCAATACAACGTGCCCAGTGTATGGCAAATCTAGTACTAGTATTGCTATTTCTCCTATTGCTACTACTACTACTTACCCAGTGCTTGGCAGATACTACTACTATTACCACTACTGCTTCTGCTGCTGCTACTACTGCTACTAATAGTAGTCCAGTGCATGGAAAGTACTACTCATATTACTACTGCTGCTGCTGCTGCTACTACTGTTACTACTAATATCAATACTGCTAACCCAGTGCATGGCAAATCTACTAGTACTACACCTATTAGTGCTAATGCTAATACTACTACTTGCACACTGTAGGGCAAATCTCCTCCTCCTCCTACTGATGTTGCTGCCAATTCAACTGCTGCTGCTACCAATACAACTACTACTACTACTACCACCTCAGTGGATTTCAAAGAGTACAAATATTACCACTACAGCTGCTGCTACTACTACTGCTGCTACTACTACTACTGCTGCTACTACTACTGCTGCTGCTACTAGTACAACTAGTAGCCCAGTCCGTGCCAAATACTACTACTATTACCACTACTGCTGCAACTACTGCTACTGCTGCTAGTACTACTACTTCTGCTACTACTGCTACTGCTTCAAATTTTGCTGCTGCTGCTACTACTTCTACTAACCCAGGGCATGGCAAAATAATACTACTGGCGCAGCTGCTACTATTTCTACTACTGCTTCTACTACTTGTAGTCCAGTGTATTGCAAATATTTTTACTATTACTACTACTGCTGATGCTGCTACAACTGCTACTACTAATATCAATATTACTAGCGGAGTGCATGGCAAGTCTACTACTACTATTGCTATTGCTGCTAATGCTACTACTACTACTAACCCAGTGCATGGCCGATACTACTACTTATTACCACTTCTGCTGCTGCTGCTGCTACTACTGCTACTACTACTACTTCTACTAATAATAGTCCAGTTCATGGCAAATACTACTAATGTTACTACTACTTCTGCTGCTGCTACTACTACTACCAATACTACTAACCCAGTGCTTGCAAATCTACTAGTATTACACCTATTACTGCTAAGGCTAACACTACTATTTGCACACAGCGGGGCAAGTCTGCTGTTACTAGTACTGATATTCTGCCAATTCTACTGCTGCTGCTACCAATACAACTACTACTACTACTACTCCCACAGTGTATTTCAAACGCTACAAATATTACCACTACTGCTGCTACTTTTTACTACCGCTTCTACTAATACTGCTGCTGCTACTAGTACTACTACTAGCCCAGTCCATTCCAAGCACTACTACTATTATCACTATAGCTGCTACTAGTAGGGGTACTGCTGCTGTTACTATTACTGGTGATACTACTAATACTGCTGCTATTAGGACTCCTACTAGCCGAGTGCATGGCAAGTACTACTGCTATTACCACTTCTGCTGCTACCACCACTACTGCTGCTACAAATACTGCTGCTACTACTTTTGCTGCTGCTGCTGCTAGTACTACTACTATCACAGTGCATTTCAAATACTACAACTATTCCTATTCCTGCTGCTGCTGTTGCTACTACTACTACTATTACCGCTACGTCTAGTAGTCGAGCGCATGGCAAATACTACTACTATTACTACTGCTGCTGCTGCTGCTACTACTGCTACTACTTGTATCAATACTACTATCACAGTGCACAGTAAATCCCTACTACTACTCCTATTGCTTCTACTCTTACTACTACGACTGGCCCGGTGCAGTACATAACTGCTGTTACTACTACTGCTGCTGCTGCGTCTTCTACTATTGCTTCTACCACTACTACAATCCCAGTGCATCGTAAATAAAAATACTATTACTTCTACTGCTGCTACTACTACTGCTGCTGCTGCTACTTCTACTACTGCTGTTGTTACTACAACTACTACCTCCCCAGTGCGTGGCAAATACTACTACTATTACTACAACTGCTGTTGCTGCTACTACTTCTACTGCTACTACTAGTAGTGCAGTGCACGTCAAATACTACTACAATTACTAGACCTGCTGCTGCTGCTACTAGTGCTATTACTACTATCAATACTACTAGCTCAGTGCATGGCTAATCTACTACTACGACTGCTATGGCTGCTACCGCTACTACTACTACTACTGGCCAACTGCAGGGCAAATCTTCTTCCGCTACCACTGTTGCTGCCGGCCCTTTTTTGCTGTTGTTACCACCACTACTACTGCTACTATAGGAGTCCAGTGCATGGCAAATACTACTACTATGAGGACTGCTGCTGCTGCTAAAATGTTACTACTGCCGCTACTACTAGAACTGCAGTGCATTGTTATTACTAATAGTTTTACTACTACAGCTGGTGCTGCTACTACTGTTACTACTAATATCAATATTACTAGACTAGTGCATTGCAAATCTACTACTACTATTGCAGTTCGCAGGGCTCGCGGGCCGCACGGATGGCACCCGTGTCCGCGGCCATGTCTGGGTCGCGTCAGGCCACCCCCGGAGCGTCTGGTGTGTCGCTGCCTTCCAGGGACGCCTTCTGGCCGCCTGGCCGGTCAGGCAGGCGGGGAGCGCCCCGTCAGACGCTTGCTGTGGTGGGAGGGGCCTGAGGAGGTGGGGCCTGCAGAGGTACCCGGCGTGGGCAGAGATAGCTGCCGCCGCGGGCGACAAAAGGAGAATGCAGAGCGGGAGGCCAAAAGCCTATAGCACCCGGTATTCCCAGGAGGTCTCCCATTCCTGTACTAAACAGGCCCGACCCTTCTTAGCTTCCGCAATTGAGCCGAGATCACGCCCTCTGGGCTGGTTTGGAAATAGGTGGCTGCAGGGTCGCGGGCTGCCTCTTGAGGCGCAGCTTAGCAGGCGCTTGGGTCATACCACCAGTCCAACGGCCCGCCCGATCCAGCAGAGTCCTGCCGCCTGCCTAGACAGGGAAACGGAGGTCTAGGCTACATGCAGGTGGCGGAGGTGTGGGCGACCAACCAGCCCAGGGCTGACGGGACCCAGCAAACTTTGCGGCGCTTCGCGCCCCACCCCAGATCACGCAGGCCGCTTACAAAGACGTGGACCCGGAGGCTACAGGGTCTGGGGCCCGCGGTCCCTTGGGCATCCCACCTGCCCGCCCACGCTGCGCCAGGCGCAGCCCAGATGCAGATGAGCCCGGCCGTCCTACCAGACAGAAGCTGGCCCGAAACCACTGGGAGCCACCATTGAGTTGGCAGGGCCCCTAGGATCAAGCAACGCCACCCTTGCCCCCACGCTGCAGTTCCGAGCTCAGTACCCCACCCCAAGTGGCCGGCAGCCCCGGGGAAGCTGGCCTCACCCACTGGAGCACAGCCCCTTCACCGCCACCTGTCTGCCTGGCTGTCTCTCCACAGCTCCATATGGAAAATGCCACCCCTCTGCCTTTTCGCTCTGGCCAGGGGCGAGAGCGGGATTGAGGGCGCAGGCCGCTTCCCCGGGGCTGCCGGCCACTTGGGGCGGGGTACTGAGTTCGGAACTGCGGCGTGGGGGCAGGGGTGGCGTTGCTGGGTCTCAGGGGCCGTGCCAACACAATGGTGGCTCCCAATGGTTTCATGACAGCTTCTCTCGGTTAGGAGGGCCGGGCACGTCTGCGTCCGGGCTGCGCCTAGCACAGCGTGGGCGGGCAGGTGGGATGCCCAAGGGACCGCGGGCCCCTGGCCCTGAAGCCTCCGGGGCCACATACTTGTGAGCGGCCTGCGAGATCTGGGGTGGGGCACCAAGCGCCAAAAATTTGCTGGGTCCCGCCCGCCCTGGGCTGGATGGTCGCCAACATGCCCGCCACTCCCCTGTACCCTAGACCTCCGTTTCCCTGTCTAGACGGGCGGCGGGGCCCTGCCAGGTCGGGCGGGCCGCTGGGCTGGAGGTTAGACCAAAGTGCCTGCTCAGCTGCGCCTCAAGAGGCAGCCCGCGACCCTGCAGCCACCTACTGCCAAACCAGCCCAGAGGGGCGTGATCTCGGCTGGATCGCGGAAGCTAAGCAGGGTCGGGCCTGTTTGCTATTGCTGTTAGGGCTACTACTACTACTATCACAGTGCATGCCAAATACTACTACTATTACCAGTACTGCTGCTGCTACTACTGCTACTACTATTGCTACTAATAGTAGTCCAGTACATCGCAAATAATATTATAGTTACTACTACTACTGCTACTAGTATCAATATTAGTAGTCCAGTGTATGGCAAATCTACTAGTACTACACCTATTACTGCTAATGCGAATACTACTACTGGTCCACTGCAGGTCTAATATTCTGCTACTTCTACTTAGCCCGGGACTTGTACTGCTGCTGCTACCACTAATACTATTAGTACTACAACAAGCCCAGTGCATGGAAAATACTACTATTATTAACACTACTGCTGCTACTCCCACTACTGCTGCTACTCCTACTACTGCTGCTACTTGTACCCTTAGTAGCTCAGTGCATGGAGAATACTACTTGTATAACTACTCCTGTGTCTACTGTTTCTATTACTGCTACCACTGCAGCTACTACTAGTAGACCATTGCATGGCAAATACTACTACTATTACTACTGCTGCTGCTGATGATACTTCTGCTACTACTTCTGCTAGTACTAGCAGTCCAGTGCATGGCAAATACTACTTCTATTATTACTACTGCTGCTACTGCTACTACTATCCATCCTACTAGCTCAGTGCATGGCAAATCTACTACTAGTACTTCTATTGCTACTACTGCTACTACTCCTAATGTCACACTGCAGGGCAACTCTGGTGCTACTACTACTGCTGCTGCGGTCAATTCTAATGCTGTTGCTCCCATTATTACTACTGCTACTACTAGTAGTCCAGTGCATGGCAAATACTACTACTATTACCACAACTGCTGCTACTACTACTGCTGCTGCTATTTCTACTACTACTACTAGTCCAGTGCATGGCAAACACTAGTGCTATTACTAATACTGCTGCTGCTGCTCCTCCTACTTCTACTATTACTGCTACTACTAGCAGTCCTTTGCATTGCAAATACTACTACTATTACTACTACTGCTGCTAGTACTGCTACTACAATGATCTATAATACTAACCCAGTGCATGGCAAATCTACTATTACTACTTCTATTGCGGCTACTGCTACTACTACTGCTAGACCAGTGCATGGCAGATACTACTACTATTAGCACTATTGCTTCTACTTCTAGTACTGCTGCTTCTACTACGGCTGCTGCTTCTTCTACAGCTGCTGCTGCTACTACTACTCATCCTAGCCCTGTTCGTGGAAAATACTGCTACTATTACTACTACTGATGCTGCTGCGACTACTGCCACTACTAATACCAATACTACTCGACCAGTGCATGGTAAATCTACTACTACTCTTGCTAGTGCTGCGACTGCTCCTACTAGTAGCAGCCCAGTGATTAGCAAATACTACTACTATTACCACTACTGCTGCTGCTATTACTACTGCAGCTACTAGTAGTGCTGCTGCTGCTGCTGCTACTACTACTATCTCCGTGCATGGCAAATACTTCTACTATTACTACTACTGCTGCTGCTGCTGCTACTACTACTACTACTCCTGCTACTGATAGTAGTGCAGTGCATGGCAAGTACTACTACTGTTTCTACTACTGCTGCTGCCACTTTTATTGCTGTCACTACCACTACTGCTACTACTAGTACTCCAGTGTATGGCAAATACTGCTTCTATTACTACTACTGCTGCCGTTGCTGCTACTGCTACTACTACTGCTACAACTTGCACCCAGTAAATTGCAAACATTACAACTATTACTTCTACTGCTGCTGCTGCTTCTACTGATACTACTGCTACTGCTTCTACTTCTCCTGCTGCTGCTTCTACTACTACCACTACTAGTCCCAGTGCAAGGTAAATAATACGATTATTACGACTACTGCTGCTTCTGCTAGTACTGCTGCTACTACTGCTACTACTGGTAGTCCAGTGCATGAAAAATACTCTTACTACTACTGCTGCAGCTGCTGCTACTACTGCTGCTACTACTGCTACTACTAGTGATCCAGTGCATGGCAAATACAACAAATATTACTACTACTGATGTTGCCTCTACTACTGCTAATACTACTATCAATGCTACTAGCCAGTGCATGGCAAATATACTACTACTGCTGCTATTGCTGCTACTTCCACTACTACTACTGGCCCACTGCTGGGCAAATCATCTGCCACTTCTACTGCTGCTGCTGCTACAACTACTACTACTACTACTAGCCCATTGCATCTCAAATACTACTACTATTACCACTACTGCTGTTAGTCCTACTACTGCTGCTAGTCCTATTACAGCTGCTACTTGTACTATTACTATCCCAGTGCACGGAATGTACTACTAGTAAAGCTACTCCTACGTCTGCTTTTTCTACTACTGCTTCTGCTACTGCTACTACTAGTAGACCAGTGTGTGGCAAATACTACTACTATTACTACTGCTGCTGCTGCTACTACTGCTATTACTAGTAGTCCAGGGAATGGCAAATACTACTACTATCACTACTACTGCTGCTGCTGCTACTACTACTGCTCCTTCTACTGCAACTACTAGTAGTCCAGCCCTTGGCAAATACTAATACTATGACTATGACTGCTGCTAATGCTACCACTGCTACTACTACTAATCCTGTCCGTGGCAAATGCTACTCTATTACTACTACTGCTGCAGCAGCGGCTACTGCTACTACTAATATCAATACTACGAGCCCAGTGCATGGCAAGTCTACCTCTACTGTTACTATTGCTGCTACTGCTACTACTACTTCTTACCCAGTGCATGGCAGATACTACTTCTATTACCACTGTTGCTGCTACCTCTACTGCTGCTGCAGCTACATCTACTGCTGCTGCTATTTCTATTACTACTTCTACTACTAGCACAGTGCGTGGCAAATAGTACTAGTATTACTACTACCGCTGCTGCTGTTGCTATGACTTCTAGTACTACTGCTATTACTAGTAATCCAGTGTGTCGCAAATACTATTCATACTACTACTGCTGCTGTTGCTACTACTACTATCAATACTACTAGCCCAGTGCATGGCCAATATACTACTACTACTGCTATAGCTGCTACTGCTACTACTACTAGTGGCCCAATGCAGGGCAAATCTGCTGCTACTCTTACTGCTGCTTATGCCACTTCTATTCCTGGTGCTACCTCTACTACTGCTGCTACTACTAGTAGTCTAGTGCATGGCAAATACTACTATTACTACTACTTCTGCTGCTGCTACTACTGCTACTACTAGTATCAATACTACTATCCCAGTGCATGGCAAATCTACTAGTACTACACCTATTAGTGCTAATGCTAATACTGCTACTTGAACACTGCAGGGCCAATCTGCTGCTACTACTACCGACGTTGCTGCTAATTCTACTTCTGCTGCTACCAATACAACTACTACTCCTAGTACCCCAGTGCATTTCAAATACTACCAATATTACCAGTACTGTTCCTACTACTACAGGTGCTGCTACTAGTACTATTACTAGCCCAGTCCATGCCAAATACTACTACTATTACCACTGCTGCTACTTCTGCTACTATTACTGCTGTTGCTCTTACGACTACTTCTGCTACTACTACTGCTAACGCTTCTAATTCTACTGTTGCTGCTACTACTACTATTACGACTGCTACTAGCCCAGGGCATGGCAAATAATACTACTATTATTACTACTGCTGCTGCTGCTGCTACTTCTACTAGTACTTCTATTACTTGTAGTCTAGTGCATGGGGAATACTACTTCTATTACTACTCCTGCTGCTGCTGCTAATACTGCTACTACTACTACCAATACTACTAGCTTAGTGCATGGGAAATCTGCTACTACTACTGCTGTATCTGCTAACACTACTACTACTACTACTGGCCAGCTCCAGGGTAAATCTGCTGCTACTACTTCTGTTGCTGCTGCCACTTCTACTGCTGTTGCTACAACTAATACTACTGCTACTACTAGTAGTCCAGTGTATGGTAAATCCTAATACTACTAGTACTACTGCTGATGCAGCTTCTAGTGTTACTGCTACTACTGCTACTACTGCTAGTCCAGTGTATTGCAAATATAATTCTATTACTACTACTGCTGATGCTGCTACTACTGCTACTACTAATATCAATAGTACCAGCCAATTTCATGGCAAACCTACTACTACTATTGCTATTGCTGCTGCTGCTACTACTACTGCTAACCCAGTGCATGGCAGATGCTACTACTATTACCACTACTGCTGCTGCTGCTGCTACTACTGCTGCTAATAGTAGTCCAGTGCGTGGCAAATACTACTAATATTACTACTACTGCCGCTGCTACTACTTCTACTTCTACTATGAATATTACTAGCCCATTGCAAGGCAAATCTACTATTTCTACTTCTATTCCTAACACTTTTACTACTACTACTGGCCCAGTGCAGGGAAAATCTGCTGCTACTTCTAGTGCTGCCCCTGCCACTTCTATTGCTGCTGCTACAGCTACTACTATTACAACTATTGACTAGTGCATCAACAATACTACTACTATTAATATTACTGCTGCTTCTGGTGCTACTACTGCTACTACTATTTGTCCAGTAAATGGCAAATACTACTACTCTTACTACTGCTTCTGATGCTGTTACTACTGCTACTACTACCATGAATACTACTAGCCCAATCTATTACTCCTACTGCTATTGCTGCTTCTTGTCCTACTACTACTGCCAACTGCAGTGCAAGTTAGCTGCTACTACTACTGTTGCTGCTGTCACATCTACTGATGCTGATCCCACTACTACTACTACGACGACTAGTCCAGGGCATGGCAAATACTACTACAATTACCACTACTGGTTCTACTACAGCAGCTGCTATTTCTACTGCTGCTGCTACTACTAGTGTACTACCAGCCCAGTGCATGGCAAATGGTACTACTATTATTACTACTGCTGCTTCTGCTACTACTACTGCTAGTACTAGCAGTCCAGTGCATTTAAAATTCTACTACTATTTCTATTACTGCTGCTGCTACTACTGGTGCTCCTACTACTGCTACTACTAGTAATCCAGTGCATGGCAAATATTATTAATAGTAATACTGCTGCTGCTGCTACTACTACTATAAATACTACTAGCCCAGTGCATGTCAAATATACTACTAATACTGCTATTGCTGCTTCCGCTACTATTACTACTGGCCCACTGCAGGGCAAATCTTCTGCTACTACTACTGCTTCTGCTGTCCGTTCTACTGCTGCTGCTTCCACTACTACTACAACTTCTACTAGTAGCCCAGCGCATGGCCAATACTACTACTATGATGATTACTGCTGCTACTACTAGTACTGCTGATGCTAATTTGATTGCTGCTGCTACTACTTCTACTATTAGTTCAGTGTATGTCAAATGCTAGTACTATTACTACTACCGCAGCTGCTGCTACTTCTGATACTACTTCTGCTACTACAGGTAGTGCAGTGAATGGCAAATACTATTAACACTACTGCTCAGGCTGCTGCTACTACTGCTACTACTACTGCTACTACTACTAGCACTGTTGCTGCTAATTCTACTGATGCTGCTGCTCTATGTGCTGCTACTACTACTACTAGTCAATGCATGGCAAATACTACTACTATTACTGCTTCTGCTGCTACTACTTCTGCTACTACTGCTACTATTAGTAGTCCAGTGTATATCAAATACTACTAGTATCACCACGACTGCTGCTACTACTTCGACTGCCGCTGCTACTTCTCCTGCTGCTCGTATTACTACAGCTACTACTAGCCCAGTGCGTGGTAAATACTACTACTATTACTACCACTGCTGCTTCTGCAGCTACTATTGCTACTACTACAAGTCCAGTGCATTGCAAACACATTGCTATTACTAGTAGTGCATTGCATTTAAAATACTACTATAATTACTACGTCTGCTGCTACTACTGTTACTACTAGTAGTACAGTGCATGGTAAATACAACTACAATTAATACTAATGCTGCTGCTGCTACCACTGCTACTACTAGTAGTAAAGTGCATGGCAAATACAACTAATATTACTACAACTGCTGTTGCTACTACTGCTACTACTAATATGAATACCACTAGGCCAGAGCATGGCAAATCTACTACTACAATTGCTATTGCTGCTACTGCTACTACTACTACTTACCCAGGGCGTGCCAAATACTACTACTGTTACCACTACTGCTGCTACTACTGCTGCTACTACTACTGCTACTCTTTCTAATTCTACTGCTTTTGCTACTACTACTACTACTACTATCCCAGGGCACGGCAAATAATACTACTATTATTACTACTGCTGCTGCTGCTGCTATTCTTGCTACTACTAGTATTAATACTACAGCCCAGTGCATGGCAAATCTACTAATACTACTGCTATTTCTGATTCTTCTACTACTACTGCTAGCCCACTGCAGGGCAAATCTGCTGCCACTAGTACTACTGCTGCCACTTCTACTGCTGCTGCTACCACTACTACTACTTCTACTAGCCTAGTTTATGGAAAATGCTACTACTATTACCACTACTGCTTCGACTACTACTAATGCGGCTACTACTACTGCTGCTGCTACTAATACCACTACTAGCCCAGTGCATGGTAATTACTAGTAGTGTAACTAGTAGTGCTGCTGCTGCTACTACTGCTACTACTTTTAGTACAGTGCATGGCAAATACTACTACTATAACCACAACTGCTAATACTACTACTACTGCTGCTGCTACTATTAATGCTGCTGCAGAAACTTCTACTCCTGCTTCTAAATCTACTAATTCTTCTACAATTCCAGTGCAAGGCAAATACTACTAATGTTACTACTACTGCTGCTATTGCTACGACTGCTACTACTAGTATCAATACAACTAACCTAGTGCATGGGAAATCCACTAGTACTACAACTGTTAGTGCTAATTCTAGTACTACTACTGGCCCACTGCAGGAAATATCTACTGCTACTATTACTGCTGCTGATGCCACTTCTATTGCTGATGCTACCTCTACTACTACTGTTACTGCTAGGAGTCCATTGCACGGCAAATCAACTACTACTAATTCTATTGCTGCTACTGCTACTACTACTACTTGCCCACTGCAGGGCAAATCTGGTGCTACTACTACTGCTGCTGTGGCCAATTCTACTGCCGCAACTTCCACTAAAATTACTACTAGCCCAGTGCATGGCAAATACTAATTCTATTACCACTACTGCTGCTACTTCTACTGCTGCTGCTGCTGCATCTACTTCTGCTGCTAGTACTACTATTACTGCTACTACCACGATCCTAGTGCATGGCAAATACTACTACTATTACCACAACTGCTGCTACTACTACTACTGCTGCTGCCACATCTACAGCTGCTGCTATTACTACTACTACTACTACCAGCACAGTGCATGTCACATAGTACTAGCATTACTACTACTGCTGCTGCTGCTATTACTTCTACTACTGCTGCTACTACTAGTAATCCAGTGCATCGCAAGTACTATTCATACTACTACGGTTGCTGTTGCTACTACTACTATCAATACTACTACACCAGTTCATGGCAAATATACTACTACTACTTCTATAGCTGCTACTGCTACTACTACTACTGGCCCACTGCAGGGCAAAACTTCTGCTACTACTATTGCTGCTGCTGGCACTTCTAATTCTGCTGCTACCACTACTACTATGACTTCTACTACTAGCCCAGCGCATGGGAAATACTACTACATTTACCACTACTGCTGCTACTACTACTACTGCTGCTGCTGCTACTACTGCTAATATTAGTTCAGTGCATGGTAAATACCACTACTATTACTACTTCCGCTGCTGCTGCTACTACTACTGCTACTACAAGTAGTGCAGTGCCTGGCAAATAGTTTTACTACTACTGCTGCTGCTACTACTGCTACTACTACTGCTACTACTACTAGTACTCTTGCTGATAATTCTACTGCTGCTGCTGCTACATATACTGCTACTACTACTAGTACTATTGCTGATAATTCTACTGCTGCTGCTACAACTACTACTAGTCCAGTGAATGGTAATACTACTGCTATTACTACTACTACTGCTTTAGCTGCTAGTACTGCTACTGCTAGTATTAATAACATTAGCACACTGTATGGCATGTCTATTAGTACTACACCTATTAGTGCTAATGCTATTACTACTACTGGCCCACTGCAGGTCAAAGCTTCTGCTACTTCTACTGCTGCTGCTGCCAGTTCTACTGCTGCTGCTACCACTACTACTACGACTACTACTAGCTCACTGCATGGCAAATACTACTACTACTACTGCTGCTACTACTGCTGCTGCAGCTGCTACTTCTACTGCTGCTGCTACTACTACTGCTTCTGCAGCTACTGGTACTGCTGCTGCTAATTCTACTACTACTACTAGTCCAGTGCATGGTAAATACTTTTACTATTAACACTACTGCTGCTGCTGCTACTACTGTTACTACTAAAATCAATACAACGTGCCCAGTGTATGGCAAATCTAGTACTAGTATTGCTATTTCTCCTATTGCTACTACTACTACTTACCCAGTGCTTGGCAGATACTACTACTATTACCACTACTGCTTCTGCTGCTGCTACTACTGCTACTAATAGTAGTCCAGTGCATGGAAAGTACTACTCATATTACTACTGCTGCTGCTGCTGCTACTACTGTTACTACTAATATCAATACTGCTAACCCAGTGCATGGCAAATCTACTAGTACTACACCTATTAGTGCTAATGCTAATACTACTACTTGCACACTGTAGGGCAAATCTCCTCCTCCTCCTACTGATCTTGCTGCCAATTCAACTGCTGCTGCTACCAATACAACTACTACTACTACTACCACCTCAGTGGATTTCAAACAGTACAAATATTACCACTACAGCTGCTGCTACTACTACTGCTGCTACTACTACTACTGCTGCTACTACTACTGCTGCTGCTACTAGTACAACTAGTAGCCCAGTCCGTGCCAAATACTACTACTATTACCACTACTGCTGCAACTACTGCTACTGCTGCTAGTACTACTACTTCTGCTACTACTGCTACTGCTTCAAATTTTGCTGCTGCTGCTACTACTTCTACTAACCCAGGGCATGGCAAAATAATACTACTGGCGCAGCTGCTACTATTTCTACTACTGCTTCTACTACTTGTAGTCCAGTGTATTGCAAATATTTTTACTATTACTACTACTGCTGATGCTGCTACAACTGCTACTACTAATATCAATATTACTAGCGGAGTGCATGGCAAGTCTACTACTACTATTGCTATTGCTGCTAATGCTACTACTACTACTAACCCAGTGCATGGCCGATACTACTACTTATTACCACTTCTGCTGCTGCTGCTGCTACTACTGCTACTACTACTACTTCTACTAATAATAGTCCAGTTCATGGCAAATACTACTAATGTTACTACTACTTCTGCTGCTGCTACTACTACTACCAATACTACTAACCCAGTGCTTGCAAATCTACTAGTATTACACCTATTACTGCTAAGGCTAACACTACTATTTGCACACAGCGGGGCAAGTCTGCTGTTACTAGTACTGATATTCTGCCAATTCTACTGCTGCTGCTACCAATACAACTACTGCTACTACTACTCCCACAGTGTATTTCAAACGCTACAAATATTACCACTACTGCTGCTACTTTTTACTACCGCTTCTACTAATACTGCTGCTGCTACTAGTACTACTACTAGCCCAGTCCATTCCAAGCACTACTACTATTATCACTATAGCTGCTACTAGTAGGGGTACTGCTGCTGTTACTATTACTGGTGATACTACTAATACTGCTGCTATTAGGACTCCTACTAGCCGAGTGCATGGCAAGTACTACTGCTATTACCACTTCTGCTGCTACCACCACTACTGCTGCTACAAATACTGCTGCTACTACTTTTGCTGCTGCTGCTGCTAGTACTACTACTATCACAGTGCATTTCAAATACTACAACTATTCCTATTCCTGCTGCTGCTGTTGCTACTACTACTACTATTACCGCTACGTCTAGTAGTCGAGCGCATGGCAAATACTACTACTATTACTACTGCTGCTGCTGCTGCTACTACTGCTACTACTTGTATCAATACTACTATCACAGTGCACAGTAAATCCCTACTACTACTCCTATTGCTTCTACTCTTACTACTACGACTGGCCCGGTGCAGTACATAACTGTTGTTACTACTACTGCTGCTGCTGCGTCTTCTACTATTGCTTCTACCACTACTACAATCCCAGTGCATCGTAAATAAAAATACTATTACCTCTACTGCTGCTACTACTACTGCTGCTGCTGCTACTTCTACTACTGCTGTTGTTACTACAACTACTACCTCCCCAGTGCGTGGCAAATACTACTACTATTACTACAACTGCTGTTGCTGCTACTACTTCTACTGCTACTACTAGTAGTGCAGTGCACGTCAAATACTACTACAATTACTAGACCTGCTGCTGCTGCTACTAGTGCTATTACTACTATCAATACTACTAGCTCAGTGCATGGCTAATCTACTACTACGACCGCTATGGCTGCTACCGCTACTACTACTACTACTGGCCAACTGCAGGGCAAATCTTCTTCCACTACCACTGTTGCTGCCGGCCCTTTTTTGCTGTTGTTACCACCACTACTACTGCTACTATAGGAGTCCAGTGCATGGCAAATACTACTACTATGAGGACTGCTGCTGCTGCTAAAATGTTACTACTGCCGCTACTACTAGAACTGCAGTGCATTGTTATAACTAATAGTTTTACTACTACAGCTGATGCTGCTACTACTGTTACTACTAATATCAATATTACTAGACTAGTGCATTGCAAATCTACTACTACTATTGCAGTTCGCAGGGCTCGCGGGCCGCACGGATGGCACCCGTGTCCGCGGCCATGTCTGGGTCGCGTCAGGCCACCCCCGGAGCGTCTGGTGTGTCGCTGCCTTCCAGGGACGCCTTCTGGCCGCCTGGCCGGTCAGGCAGGCGGGGAGCGCCCCGTCAGACGCTTGCTGTGGTGGGAGGGGCCTGAGGAGGTGGGGCCTGCAGAGGTACCCGGCGTGGGCAGAGATAGCCGCCGCCGCGGACGACAAAAGGAGAATGCAGAGCGGGAGGCCAAATGCCTGTAGCACCCGGTATTCCCAGGAGGTCTCCCATTCCCGTACTAAACAGGCCCGACCCTTCTTAGCTTCCGCAATTGAGCCGAGATCACGCCCTCTGGGCTGGTTTGGAAATAGGTGGCTGCAGGGTGGCGGGCTGCCTCTTGAGGCGCAGCTTAGCAGGCGCTTGGGTCATACCACCAGTCCAGCGGCCCGCCCGATCCAGCAGAGTCCTGCCGCCTGCCTAGACAGGGAAACGGAGGTCTAGGCTACATGCAGGTGGCGGAGGTGTGGGCGACCAACCAGCCCAGGGCTGACGGGACCCAGCAAACTTTGCGGCGCTTCGCGCCCCACCCCAGATCACGCAGGCCGCTTACAAAGACGTGGACCCAGAGGCTACAGGGTCTGGGGCCCGCGGTCCCTTGGGCATCCCACCTGCCCGCCCACGCTGCGCCAGGCGCAGCCCAGATGCAGATGAGCCCGGCCGTCCTACCAGACAGAAGCTGGCCCGAAACCACTGGGAGCCACCATTGAGTTGGCAGGGCCCCTAGGATCAAGCAACGCCACCCTTGCCCCCACGCTGCAGTTCCGAGCTCAGTACCCCACCCCAAGTGGCCGGCAGCCCCGGGGAAGGTGGCCTCACCCACTGGAGCACAGCCCCTTCGCCGCCACCTGTCTGCCTGGCTGTCTCTCCACAGCTCCATATGGAAAATGCCACCCCTCTGCCTTTTCACTCTGGCCGGGGGCGAGAGCGGGATTGAGGGCGCAGGCCGCTTCCCCGGGGCTGCCGGCCACTTGGGGCGGGGTACTGAGTTTGGAACTGCGGCGTGGGGGCAGGGGTGGCGTTGCTGGGTCTCAGGGGCTGTGCCAACACAATGGTGGCTCCCAATGGTTTCGTGACAGCTTCTCTCGGTTAGGAGGGCCGGGCACGTCTGCGTCCGGGCTGCGCCTAGCACAGCGTGGGCGGGCAGGTGGGATGCCCAAGGGACCGCGGGCCCCGGGCCCTGAAGCCTCCGGGGCCACATACTTGTGAGCGGCCTGCGAGATCTGGGGTGGGGCGCCAAGCGCCAAAAATTTGCTGGGTCCCGCCCGCCCTGGGCTGGATGGTCGCCAACATGCCCGCCACTCCCCTGTACCCTAGACCTCCGTTTCCCTGTCTAGACGGGCGGCGGGGCCCTGCCAGTTCGGGCGGGCCGCTGGGCTGGAGGTTAGACCAAAGTGCCTGCTCAGCTGCGCCTCAAGAGGCAGCCCGTGACCCTGCAGCCACCTACTGCCAAACCAGCCCAGAGGGGCGTGATCTCGGCTGGATCGCGGAAGCTAAGCAGGGTCGGGCCTGTTTGCTATTGCTGTTAGGGCTACTACTACTACTATCACAGTGCATGCCAAATACTACTACTATTACCAGTACTGCTGCTGCTACTACTGCTACTACTATTGCTACTAATAGTACTCCAGTACATCGCAAATAATATTATAGTTACTACTACTACTGCTACTAGTATCAATATTAGTAGTCCAGTGTATGGCAAATCTACTAGTACTACACCTATTACTGCTAATGCGAATACTACTACTGGTCCACTGCAGGTCTAATATTCTGCTACTTCTACTTAGCCCGGGACTTCTACTGCTGCTGCTACCACTAATACTATTAGTACTACAACAAGCCCAGTGCATGGAAAATACTACTACTATTAACACTACTGCTGCTACTCCCACTACTGCTGCTACTCCTACTACTGCTGCTACTTGTACCCTTAGTAGCTCAGTGCATGGAGAATACTACTTGTATAACTACTCCTGTGTCTACTGTTTCTATTACTGCTACCACTGCAGCTACTACTAGTAGACCATTGCATGGCAAATACTACTACTATTACTACTGCTGCTGCTGATGATACTTCTGCTACTACTTCTGCTAGTACTAGCAGTCCAGTGCATGGCAAATACTACTTCTATTATTACTACTGCTGCTACTGCTACTACTATCCATCCTACTAGCTCAGTGCATGGCAAATCTACTACTAGTACTTCTATTGCTACTACTGCTACTACTCCTAATGTCACACTGCAGGGCAACTCTGGTGCTACTACTACTGCTGCTGCGGTCAATTCTAATGCTGTTGCTCCCATTATTACTACTGCTACTACTAGTAGTCCAGTGCATGGCAAATACTACTACTATTACCACAACTGCTGCTACTACTACTGCTGCTGCTATTTCTATTACTACTACTAGTCCAGTGCATGGCAAACACTAGTGCTATTACTAATACTGCTGCTGCTGCTCCTCCTACTTCTACTATTACTGCTACTACTAGCAGTCTTTTGCATTGCAAATACTACTACTATTACTACTACTGCTGCTAGTACTGCTACTACAATGATCTATAATACTAACCCAGTGCATGGCAAATCTACTATTACTACTTCTATTGCGGCTACTGCTACTACTACTGCTAGACCAGTGCATGGCAGATACTACTACTATTAGCACTATTGCTTCTACTTCTAGTACTGCTGCTTCTACTACGGCTGCTGCTTCTTCTACAGCTGCTGCTGCTACTACTACTCATCCTAGCCCTGTTCGTGGAAAATACTGCTACTACAACTGATGCTGATGCTGCTGCTACTACTGCCACTACTAATACCAATACTACTCGACCAGTGCATGGTAAATCTACTACTACTCTTGCTAGTGCTGCGACTGCTCCTACTAGTAGCAGCCCAGTGATTAGCAAATACTACTACTATTACCACTACTGCTGCTGCTATTACTACTGCAGCTACTAGTAGTGCTGCTGCTGCTGCTGCTACTACTACTATCTCCGTGCATGGCAAATACTTCTACTATTACTACTACTGCTGCTGCTGCTGCTACTACTACTACTACTCCTGCCACTGATAGTAGTGCAGTGCATGGCAAGTACTACTACTGTTTCTACTACTGCTGCTGCCACTTTTATTGCTGTCACTACCACTACTGCTACTACTAGTACTCCAGTGTATGGCAAATACTGCTTCTATTACTACTACTGCTGCCGTTGCTGCTACTGCTACTACTACTGCTACAACTTGCACCCAGTAAATTGCAAACATTACAACTATTACTTCTACTGCTGCTGCTGCTTCTACTGATACTACTGCTACTGCTTCTACTTCTCCTGCTGCTGCTTCTACTACTACCACTACTAGTCCCAGTGCAAGGTAAATAATACGATTATTACGACTACTGCTGCTTCTGCTAGTACTGCTGCTACTACTGCTACTACTGGTAGTCCAGTGCATGAAAAATACTCTTACTACTACTGCTGCAGCTGCTGCTACTACTGCTGCTACTACTGCTACTACTAGTGATCCAGTGCATGGCAAATACAACAAATATTACTACTACTGATGTTGCCTCTACTACTGCTAATACTACTATCAATGCTACTAGCCAGTGCATGGCAAATATACTACTACTGCTGCTATTGCTGCTACTTCCACTACTACTACTGGCCCACTGCTGGGCAAATCATCTGCCACTTCTACTGCTGCTGCTGCTACAACTACTACTACTACTACTAGCCCATTGCATCTCAAATACTACTACTATTACCACTACTGCTGTTAGTCCTACTACTGCTGCTAGTCCTATTACAGCTGCTACTTGTACTATTACTATCCCAGTGCACGGAATGTACTACTAGTAAAGCTACTCCTACGTCTGCTTTTTCTACTACTGCTTCTGCTACTGCTACTACTAGTAGACCAGTGTGTGGCAAATACTACTACTATTACTACTGCTGCTGCTGCTACTACTGCTATTACTAGTAGTCCAGGGAATGGCAAATACTACTACTATCACTACTACTGCTGCTGCTGCTACTACTACTGCTCCTTCTACTGCAACTACTAGTAGTCCAGCCCTTGGCAAATACTAATACTATGACTATGACTGCTGCTAATGCTACCACTGCTACTACTACTAATCCTGTCCGTGGCAAATGCTACTCTATTACTACTACTGCTGCAGCAGCGGCTACTGCTACTACTAATATCAATACTACGAGCCCAGTGCATGGCAAGTCTACCTCTACTGTTACTATTGCTGCTACTGCTACTACTACTTCTTACCCAGTGCATGGCAGATACTACTTCTATTACCACTGTTGCTGCTACCTCTACTGCTGCTGCAGCTACATCTACTGCTGCTGCTATTTCTATTACTACTTCTACTACTAGCACAGTGCGTGGCAAATAGTACTAGTATTACTACTACCGCTGCTGCTGTTGCTATGACTTCTAGTACTACTGCTATTACTAGTAATCCAGTGTGTCGCAAATACTATTCATACTACTACTGCTGCTGTTGCTACTACTACTATCAATACTACTAGCCCAGTGCATGGCCAATATACTACTACTACTGCTATAGCTGCTACTGCTACTACTACTAGTGGCCCAATGCAGGGCAAATCTGCTGCTACTCTTACTGCTGCTTATGCCACTTCTATTCCTGGTGCTACCTCTACTACTGCTGCTACTACTAGTAGTCTAGTGCATGGCAAATACTACTATTACTACTACTTCTGCTGCTGCTACTACTGCTACTACTAGTATCAATACTACTATCCCAGTGCATGGCAAATCTACTAGTACTACACCTATTAGTGCTAATGCTAATACTGCTACTTGCACACTGCAGGGCCAATCTGCTGCTACTACTACCGACGTTGCTGCTAATTCTACTTCTGCTGCTACCAATACAACTACTACTCCTAGTACCCCAGTGCATTTCAAATACTACCAATATTACCAGTACTGTTGCTACTACTACAGCTGCTGCTACTAGTACTATTACTAGCCCAGTCCATGCCAAATACTACTACTATTACCACTGCTGCTACTTCTGCTACTATTACTGCTGTTGCTCTTACGACTACTTCTGCTACTACTACTGCTAACGCTTCTAATTCTACTGTTGCTGCTACTACTACTATTACGACTGCTACTAGCCCAGGGCATGGCAAATAATACTACTATTATTACTACTGCTGCTGCTGCTGCTACTTCTACTAGTACTTCTATTACTTGTAGTCTAGTGCATGGGGAATACTACTTCTATTACTACTCCTGCTGCTGCTGCTAATACTGCTACTACTACTACCAATACTACTAGCTTAGTGCATGGGAAATCTGCTACTACTACTGCTGTATCTGCTAACACTACTACTACTACTACTGGCCAGCTCCAGGGTAAATCTGCTGCTACTACTTCTGTTGCTGCTGCCACTTCTACTGCTGTTGCTACAACTAATACTACTGCTACTACTAGTAGTCCAGTGTATGGTAAATCCTAATACTACTAGTACTACTGCTGATGCAGCTTCTAGTGTTACTGCTACTACTGCTACTACTGCTAGTCCAGTGTATTGCAAATATAATTCTATTACTACTACTGCTGATGCTGCTACTACTGCTACTACTAATATCAATAGTACCAGCCAATTTCATGGCAAACCTACTACTACTATTGCTATTGCTGCTGCTGCTACTACTACTGCTAACCCAGTGCATGGCAGATGCTACTACTATTACCACTACTGCTGCTGCTGCTGCTACTACTGCTGCTAATAGTAGTCCAGTGCGTGGCAAATACTACTAATATTACTACTACTGCCGCTGCTACTACTTCTACTTCTACTATGAATATTACTAGCCCATTGCAAGGCAAATCTACTATTTCTACTTCTATTCCTAACACTTTTACTACTACTACTGGCCCAGTGCAGGGAAAATCTGCTGCTACTTCTAGTGCTGCCCCTGCCACTTCTATTGCTGCTGCTACAGCTACTACTATTACAACTATTGACTAGTGCATCAACAATACTACTACTATTAATATTACTGCTGCTTCTGGTGCTACTACTGCTACTACTATTTGTCCAGTAAATGGCAAATACTACTACTCTTACTACTGCTTCTGATGCTGTTACTACTGCTCCTACTACCATGAATACTACTAGCCCAATCTATTACTCCTACTGCTATTGCTGCTTCTTGTCCTACTACTACTGCCAACTGCAGTGCAAGTTAGCTGCTACTACTACTGTTGCTGCTGTCACATCTACTGATGCTGATCCCACTACTACTACTACGACGACTAGTCCAGGGCATGGCAAATACTACTACAATTACCACTACTGGTTCTACTACAGCAGCTGCTATTTCTACTGCTGCTGCTACTACTAGTGTACTACCAGCCCAGTGCATGGCAAATGGTACTACTATTATTACTACTGCTGCTTCTGCTACTACTACTGCTAGTACTAGCAGTCCAGTGCATTTAAAATTCTACTACTATTTCTATTACTGCTGCTGCTACTACTGATGCTCCTACTACTGCTACTACTAGTAATCCAGTGCATGGCAAATATTATTAATAGTAATACTGCTGCTGCTGCTACTACTACTATAAATACTACTAGCCCAGTGCATGTCAAATATACTACTAATACTGCTATTGCTGCTTCCGCTACTATTACTACTGGCCCACTGCAGGGCAAATCTTCTGCTACTACTACTGCTTCTGCTGTCCGTTCTACTGCTGCTGCTTCCACTACTACTACAACTTCTACTAGTAGCCCAGCGCATGGCCAATACTACTACTATGATGATTACTGCTGCTACTACTAGTACTGCTGATGCTAATTTGATTGCTGCTGCTACTACTTCTACTATTAGTTCAGTGTATGTCAAATGCTAGTACTATTACTACTACCGCAGCTGCTGCTACTTCTGATACTACTTCTGCTACTACAGGTAGTGCAGTGAATGGCAAATACTATTAACACTACTGCTCAGGCTGCTGCTACTACTGCTACTACTACTGCTACTACTACTAGCACTGTTGCTGCTAATTCTACTGATGCTGCTGCTCTATGTGCTGCTACTACTACTACTAGTCAATGCATGGCAAATACTACTACTATTACTGCTTCTGCTGCTACTACTTCTGCTACTACTGCTACTATTAGTAGTCCAGTGTATATCAAATACTACTAGTATCACCACGACTGCTGCTACTACTTCGACTGCCGCTGCTACTTCTCCTGCTGCTCGTATTACTACAGCTACTACTAGCCCAGTGCGTGGTAAATACTACTACTATTACTACCACTGCTGCTTCTGCAGCTACTATTGCTACTACTACAAGTCCAGTGCATTGCAAACACATTGCTATTACTAGTAGTGCATTGCATTTAAAATACTACTATAATTACTACGTCTGCTGCTACTACTGTTACTACTAGTAGTACAGTGCATGGTAAATACAACTACAATTAATACTAATGCTGCTGCTGCTACCACTGCTACTACTAGTAGTAAAGTGCATGGCAAATACAACTAATATTACTACAACTGCTGTTGCTACTACTGCTACTACTAATATGAATACCACTAGGCCAGAGCATGGCAAATCTACTACTACAATTGCTATTGCTGCTACTGCTACTACTACTACTTACCCAGGGCGTGCCAAATACTACTACTGTTACCACTACTGCTGCTACTACTGCTGCTACTACTACTGCTACTCTTTCTAATTCTACTGCTTTTGCTACTACTACTACTACTACTATCCCAGGGCACGGCAAATAATACTACTATTATTACTACTGCTGCTGCTGCTGCTATTCTTGCTACTACTAGTATTAATACTACAGCCCAGTGCATGGCAAATCTACTAATACTACTGCTATTTCTGATTCTTCTACTACTACTGCTAGCCCACTGCAGGGCAAATCTGCTGCCACTAGTACTACTGCTGCCACTTCTACTGCTGCTGCTACCACTACTACTACTTCTACTAGCCTAGTTCATGGAAAATGCTACTACTATTACCACTACTGCTTCGACTACTACTAATGCGGCTACTACTACTGCTGCTGCTACTAATACCACTACTAGCCCAGTGCATGGTAATTACTAGTAGTGTAACTAGTAGTGCTGCTGCTGCTACTACTGCTACTACTTTTAGTACAGTGCATGGCAAATACTACTACTATAACCACAACTGCTAATACTACTACTATTGCTGCTGCTACTATTAATGCTGCTGCAGAAACTTCTACTCCTGCTTCTAAATCTACTAATTCTTCTACAATTCCAGTGCAAGGCAAATACTACTAATGTTACTACTACTGCTGCTATTGCTACGACTGCTACTACTAGTATCAATACAACTAACCTAGTGCATGGGAAATCCACTAGTACTACAACTGTTAGTGCTAATTCTAGTACTACTACTGGCCCACTGCAGGAAATATCTACTGCTACTATTACTGCTGCTGATGCCACTTCTATTGCTGATGCTACCTCTACTACTACTGTTACTGCTAGGAGTCCATTGCACGGCAAATCAACTACTACTAATTCTATTGCTGCTACTGCTACTACTACTACTTGCCCACTGCAGGGCAAATCTGGTGCTACTACTACTGCTGCTGTGGCCAAATCTACTGCCGCAACTTCCACTAAAATTACTACTAGCCCAGTGCATGGCAAATACTAATTCTATTACCACTACTGCTGCTACTTCTACTGCTGCTGCTGCTGCATCTACTTCTGCTGCTAGTACTACTATTACTGCTACTACCACGATCCTAGTGCATGGCAAATACTACTACTATTACCACAACTGCTGCTACTACTACTACTGCTGCTGCCACATCTACAGCTGCTGCTATTACTACTACTACTACTACCAGCACAGTGCATGTCACATAGTACTAGCATTACTACTACTGCTGCTGCTGCTATTACTTCTACTACTGCTGCTACTACTAGTAATCCAGTGCATCGCAAGTACTATTCATACTACTACGGTTGCTGTTGCTACTACTACTATCAATACTACTACACCAGTTCATGGCAAATATACTACTACTACTTCTATAGCTGCTACTGCTACTACTACTACTGGCCCACTGCAGGGCAAAACTTCTGCTACTACTATTGCTGCTGCTGGCACTTCTAATTCTGCTGCTACCACTACTACTATGACTTCTACTACTAGCCCAGCGCATGGGAAATACTACTACATTTACCACTACTGCTGCTACTACTACTACTGCTGCTGCTGCTACTACTGCTAATATTAGTTCAGTGCATGGTAAATACCACTACTATTACTACTTCCGCTGCTGCTGCTACTACTACTGCTACTACAAGTAGTGCAGTGCCTGGCAAATAGTTTTACTACTACTGCTGCTGCTACTACTGCTACTACTACTAGTACTCTTGCTGATAATTCTACTGCTGCTGCTGCTACATATACTGCTACTACTACTAGTACTATTGCTGATAATTCTACTGCTGCTGCTACAACTACTACTAGTCCAGTGAATGGTAATACTACTGCTATTACTACTACTACTGCTTTAGCTGCTAGTACTGCTACTGCTAGTATTAATAACATTAGCACACTGTATGGCATGTCTATTAGTACTACACCTATTAGTGCTAATGCTATTACTACTACTGGCCCACTGCAGGTCAAAGCTTCTGCTACTTCTACTGCTGCTGCTGCCAGTTCTACTGCTGCTGCTACCACTACTACTACGACTACTACTAGCTCACTGCATGGCAAATACTACTACTACTACTGCTGCTACTACTGCTGCTGCAGCTGCTACTTCTACTGCTGCTGCTACTACTACTGCTTCTGCAGCTACTGGTACTGCTGCTGCTAATTCTACTACTACTACTAGTCCAGTGCATGGTAAATACTTTTACTATTAACACTACTGCTGCTGCTGCTACTACTGTTACTACTAAAATCAATACAACGTGCCCAGTGTATGGCAAATCTAGTACTAGTATTGCTATTTCTCCTATTGCTACTACTACTACTTACCCAGTGCTTGGCAGATACTACTACTATTACCACTACTGCTTCTGCTGCTGCTACTACTGCTACTACTACTGCTACTAATAGTAGTCCAGTGCATGGAAAGTACTACTCATATTACTACTGCTGCTGCTGCTGCTACTACTGTTACTACTAATATCAATACTGCTAACCCAGTGCATGGCAAATCTACTAGTACTACACCTATTAGTGCTAATGCTAATACTACTACTTGCACACTGTAGGGCAAATCTCCTCCTCCTCCTACTGATGTTGCTGCCAATTCAACTGCTGCTGCTACCAATACAACTACTACTACTACTACCACCTCAGTGGATTTCAAAGAGTACAAATATTACCACTACAGCTGCTGCTACTACTACTGCTGCTACTACTACTACTGCTGCTACTACTACTGCTGCTGCTACTAGTACAACTAGTAGCCCAGTCCGTGCCAAATACTACTACTATTACCACTACTGCTGCAACTACTGCTACTGCTGCTAGTACTACTACTTCTGCTACTACTGCTACTGCTTCAAATTTTGCTGCTGCTGCTACTACTTCTACTAACCCAGGGCATGGCAAAATAATACTACTGGCGCAGCTGCTACTATTTCTACTACTGCTTCTACTACTTGTAGTCCAGTGTATTGCAAATATTTTTACTATTACTACTACTGCTGATGCTGCTACAACTGCTACTACTAATATCAATATTACTAGCGGAGTGCATGGCAAGTCTACTACTACTATTGCTATTGCTGCTAATGCTACTACTACTACTAACCCAGTGCATGGCCGATACTACTACTTATTACCACTTCTGCTGCTGCTGCTGCTACTACTGCTACTACTACTACTTCTACTAATAATAGTCCAGTTCATGGCAAATACTACTAATGTTACTACTACTTCTGCTGCTGCTACTACTACTACCAATACTACTAACCCAGTGCTTGCAAATCTACTAGTATTACACCTATTACTGCTAAGGCTAACACTACTATTTGCACACAGCGGGGCAAGTCTGCTGTTACTAGTACTGATATTCTGCCAATTCTACTGCTGCTGCTACCAATACAACTACTACTACTACTACTCCCACAGTGTATTTCAAACGCTACAAATATTACCACTACTGCTGCTACTTTTTACTACCGCTTCTACTAATACTGCTGCTGCTACTAGTACTACTACTAGCCCAGTCCATTCCAAGCACTACTACTATTATCACTATAGCTGCTACTAGTAGGGGTACTGCTGCTGTTACTATTACTGGTGATACTACTAATACTGCTGCTATTAGGACTCCTACTAGCCGAGTGCATGGCAAGTACTACTGCTATTACCACTTCTGCTGCTACCACCACTACTGCTGCTACAAATACTGCTGCTACTACTTTTGCTGCTGCTGCTGCTAGTACTACTACTATCACAGTGCATTTCAAATACTACAACTATTCCTATTCCTGCTGCTGCTGTTGCTACTACTACTACTATTACCGCTACGTCTAGTAGTCGAGCGCATGGCAAATACTACTACTATTACTACTGCTGCTGCTGCTGCTACTACTGCTACTACTTGTATCAATACTACTATCACAGTGCACAGTAAATCCCTACTACTACTCCTATTGCTTCTACTCTTACTACTACGACTGGCCCGGTGCAGTACATAACTGCTGTTACTACTACTGCTGCTGCTGCGTCTTCTACTATTGCTTCTACCACTACTACAATCCCAGTGCATCGTAAATAAAAATACTATTACTTCTACTGCTGCTACTACTACTGCTGCTGCTGCTACTTCTACTACTGCTGTTGTTACTACAACTACTACCTCCCCAGTGCGTGGCAAATACTACTACTATTACTACAACTGCTGTTGCTGCTACTACTTCTACTGCTACTACTAGTAGTGCAGTGCACGTCAAATACTACTACAATTACTAGACCTGCTGCTGCTGCTACTAGTGCTATTACTACTATCAATACTACTAGCTCAGTGCATGGCTAATCTACTACTACGACTGCTATGGCTGCTACCGCTACTACTACTACTACTGGCCAACTGCAGGGCAAATCTTCTTCCGCTACCACTGTTGCTGCCGGCCCTTTTTTGCTGTTGTTACCACCACTACTACTGCTACTATAGGAGTCCAGTGCATGGCAAATACTACTACTATGAGGACTGCTGCTGCTGCTAAAATGTTACTACTGCCGCTACTACTAGAACTGCAGTGCATTGTTATTACTAATAGTTTTACTACTACAGCTGGTGCTGCTACTACTGTTACTACTAATATCAATATTACTAGACTAGTGCATTGCAAATCTACTACTACTATTGCAGTTCGCAGGGCTCGCGGGCCGCACGGATGGCACCCGTGTCCGCGGCCATGTCTGGGTCGCGTCAGGCCACCCCCGGAGCGTCTGGTGTGTCGCTGCCTTCCAGGGACGCCTTCTGGCCGCCTGGCCGGTCAGGCAGGCGGGGAGCGCCCCGTCAGACGCTTGCTGTGGTGGGAGGGGCCTGAGGAGGTGGGGCCTGCAGAGGTACCCGGCGTGGGCAGAGATAGCTGCCGCCGCGGGCGACAAAAGGAGAATGCAGAGCGGGAGGCCAAAAGCCTATAGCACCCGGTATTCCCAGGAGGTCTCCCATTCCTGTACTAAACAGGCCCGACCCTTCTTAGCTTCCGCAATTGAGCCGAGATCACGCCCTCTGGGCTGGTTTGGAAATAGGTGGCTGCAGGGTCGCGGGCTGCCTCTTGAGGCGCAGCTTAGCAGGCGCTTGGGTCATACCACCAGTCCAACGGCCCGCCCGATCCAGCAGAGTCCTGCCGCCTGCCTAGACAGGGAAACGGAGGTCTAGGCTACATGCAGGTGGCGGAGGTGTGGGCGACCAACCAGCCCAGGGCTGACGGGACCCAGCAAACTTTGCGGCGCTTCGCGCCCCACCCCAGATCACGCAGGCCGCTTACAAAGACGTGGACCCGGAGGCTACAGGGTCTGGGGCCCGCGGTCCCTTGGGCATCCCACCTGCCCGCCCACGCTGCGCCAGGCGCAGCCCAGATGCAGATGAGCCCGGCCGTCCTACCAGACAGAAGCTGGCCCGAAACCACTGGGAGCCACCATTGAGTTGGCAGGGCCCCTAGGATCAAGCAACGCCACCCTTGCCCCCACGCTGCAGTTCCGAGCTCAGTACCCCACCCCAAGTGGCCGGCAGCCCCGGGGAAGCTGGCCTCACCCACTGGAGCACAGCCCCTTCGCCGCCACCTGTCTGCCTGGCTGTCTCTCCACAGCTCCATATGGAAAATGCCACCCCTCTGCCTTTTCGCTCTGGCCAGGGGCGAGAGCGGGATTGAGGGCGCAGGCCGCTTCCCCGGGGCTGCCGGCCACTTGGGGCGGGGTACTGAGTTCGGAACTGCGGCGTGGGGGCAGGGGTGGCGTTGCTGGGTCTCAGGGGCCGTGCCAACACAATGGTGGCTCCCAATGGTTTCGTGACAGCTTCTCTCGGTTAGGAGGGCCGGGCACGTCTGCGTCCGGGCTGCGCCTAGCACAGCGTGGGCGGGCAGGTGGGATGCCCAAGGGACCGCGGGCCCCTGGCCCTGAAGCCTCCGGGGCCACATACTTGTGAGCGGCCTGCGAGATCTGGGGTGGGGCACCAAGCGCCAAAAATTTGCTGGGTCCCGCCCGCCCTGGGCTGGATGGTCGCCAACATGCCCGCCACTCCCCTGTACCCTAGACCTCCGTTTCCCTGTCTAGACGGGCGGCGGGGCCCTGCCAGGTCGGGCGGGCCGCTGGGCTGGAGGTTAGACCAAAGTGCCTGCTCAGCTGCGCCTCAAGAGGCAGCCCGCGACCCTGCAGCCACCTACTGCCAAACCAGCCCAGAGGGGCGTGATCTCGGCTGGATCGCGGAAGCTAAGCAGGGTCGGGCCTGTTTGCTATTGCTGTTAGGGCTACTACTACTACTATCACAGTGCATGCCAAATACTACTACTATTACCAGTACTGCTGCTGCTACTACTGCTACTACTATTGCTACTAATAGTAGTCCAGTACATCGCAAATAATATTATAGTTACTACTACTACTGCTACTAGTATCAATATTAGTAGTCCAGTGTATGGCAAATCTACTAATACTACACCTATTACTGCTAATGCGAATACTACTACTGGTCCACTGCAGGTCTAATATTCTGCTACTTCTACTTAGCCCGGGACTTGTACTGCTGCTGCTACCACTAATACTATTAGTACTACAACAAGCCCAGTGCATGGAAAATACTACTATTATTAACACTACTGCTGCTACTCCCACTACTGCTGCTACTCCTACTACTGCTGCTACTTGTACCCTTAGTAGCTCAGTGCATGGAGAATACTACTTGTATAACTACTCCTGTGTCTACTGTTTCTATTACTGCTACCACTGCAGCTACTACTAGTAGACCATTGCATGGCAAATACTACTACTATTACTACTGCTGCTGCTGATGATACTTCTGCTACTACTTCTGCTAGTACTAGCAGTCCAGTGCATGGCAAATACTACTTCTATTATTACTACTGCTGCTACTGCTACTACTATCCATCCTACTACCTCAGTGCATGGCAAATCTACTACTAGTACTTCTATTGCTACTACTGCTACTACTCCTAATGTCACACTGCAGGGCAACTCTGGTGCTACTACTACTGCTGCTGCGGTCAATTCTAATGCTGTTGCTCCCATTATTACTACTGCTACTACTAGTAGTCCAGTGCATGGCAAATACTACTACTATTACCACAACTGCTGCTACTACTACTGCTGCTGCTATTTCTACTACTACTACTAGTCCAGTGCATGGCAAACACTAGTGCTATTACTAATACTGCTGCTGCTGCTCCTCCTACT
Organism: Delphinapterus leucas; assembly: GCF_059928025.1. Taxonomy (NCBI): domain Eukaryota; kingdom Metazoa; phylum Chordata; class Mammalia; order Artiodactyla; family Monodontidae; genus Delphinapterus; species Delphinapterus leucas. Next base: position 1,760,392 of record NW_028322262.1, on the reverse strand, counting down.
TCTACTATTACTGCTACTACTAGCAGTCCTTTGCATTGCAAATACTACTACTATTACTACTACTGCTGCTAGTACGGCTACTACAATGATCTATAATACTAACCCAGTGCATGGCAAATCTACTATTACTACTTCTATTGCGGCTACTGCTACTACTACTGCTAGACCAGTGCATGGCAGATACTACTACTATTAGCACTATTGCTTCTACTTCTAGTACTGCTGCTTCTACTACGGCTGCTGCTTCTTCTACAGCTGCTGCTGCTACTACTACTCATCCTAGCCCTGTTCGTGGAAAATACTGCTACTATTACTACTACTGATGCTGCTGCGACTACTGCCACTACTAATAACAATACTACTCGACCAGTGCATGGTAAATCTACTACTACTCTTGCTAGTGCTGCGACTGCTCCTACCAATAGCAGCCCAGTGAATAGCAAATACTACTACTATTACCACTACTGCTGCTGCTATTACTACTGCAGCTACTAGTAGTGCTGCTGCTGCTGCTGCTACTACTACTATCTCCGTGCATGGCAAATACTTCTACTATTACTACTACTGCTGCTACTGCTGCTACTACTACTACTACTCCTGCTACTGATAGTAGTGCAGTGCATGGCAAGTACTACTACTGTTTCTACTACTGCTGCTGCCACTTTTATTGCTGTCACTACCACTACTGCTACTACTAGTACTCCAGTGTATGGCAAATACTGCTTCTATTACTACTACTGCTGCCGTTGCTGCTACTGCTACTACTACTGCTACAACTTGCACCCAGTAAATTGCAAACATTACAACTATTACTTCTACTGCTGCTGCTGCTTCTACTGATACTACTGCTACTGCTTCTACTTCTCCTGCTGCTGCTTCTACTACTACCACTACTAGTCCCAGTGCAAGGTAAATAATACGATTATTACGACTACTGCTGCTTCTGCTAGTACTGCTGCTACTACTGCTACTACTGGTAGTCCAGTGCATGAAAAATACTCTTACTACTACTGCTGCAGCTGCTGCTACTACTGCTGCTAATACTGCTACTACTAGTGATCCAGTGCATGGCAAATACAACAAATATTACTACTACTGATGTTGCCTCTACTACTGCTAATACTACTATCAATGCTACTAGCCAGTGCATGGCAAATATACTACTACTGCTGCTATTGCTGCTACTTCCACTACTACTACTGGCCCACTGCTGGGCAAATCATCTGCCACTTCTACTGCTGCTGCTGCTACAACTACTACTACTACTACTACTACTACTAGCCCATTGCATCTCAAATACTACTACTATTACCACTACTGCTGTTAGTCCTACTACTGCTGCTAGTCCTATTACAGCTGCTACTTGTACTATTACTATCCCAGTGCATGGAATGTACTACTAGTAAAGCTACTCCTACGTCTGCTTTTTCTACTACTGCTTCTGCTACTGCTACTACTAGTAGACCAGTGTGTGGCAAATACTACTACTATTACTACTGCTGCTGCTGCTACTACTGCTACTACTACTGCTATTACTAGTAGTCCAGGGAATGGCAAATACTACTACTATCACTACTACTGCTGCTGCTGCTACTACTACTGCTCCTTCTACTGCAACTACTAGTAGTCCAGCCCTTGGCAAATACTAATACTATGACTATGACTGCTGCTAATGCTACCACTGCTACTACTACTAATCCTGTCCGTGGCAAATGCTACTCTATTACTACTACTGCTGCAGCAGCGGCTACTGCTACTACTAATATCAATACTACGAGCCCAGTGCATGGCAAGTCTACCTCTACTGTTACTATTGCTGCTACTGCTACTACTACTTCTTACCCAGTGCATGGCAGATACTACTTCTATTACCACTGTTGCTGCTACCTCTACTGCTGCTGCAGCTACATCTACTGCTGCTGCTATTTCTAATACTACTTCTACTACTAGCACAGTGCGTGGCAAATAGTACTAGTATTACTACTACCGCTGCTGCTGTTGCTATGACTTCTAGTACTACTGCTATTACTAGTAATCCAGTGTGTCGCAAATACTATTCATACTACTACTGCTGCTGTTGCTACTACTACTATCAATACTACTAGCCCAGTGCATGGCCAATATACTACTACTACTTCTATAGCTGCTACTGCTACTACTACTAGTGGCCCACTGCAGGGCAAATCTGCTGCTACTCTTACTGCTGCTTATGCCACTTCTATTCCTGGTGCTACCTCTACTACTGCTGCTACTACTAGTAGTCTAGTGCATGGCAAATACTACTATTACTACTACTTCTGCTGCTGCTACTACTGCTACTACTAGTACAATACTACTATCCCAGTGCATGGCAAATCTACTAGTACTACACCTATTAGTGCTAATGCTAATACTGCTACTTGAACACTGCAGGGCCAATCTGCTGCTACTACTACCGACGTTGCTGCTAATTCTACTTCTGCTGCTACCAATACAACTACTACTCCTAGTACCCCAGTGCATTTCAAATACTACCAATATTACCAGTACTGTTGCTACTACTACAGCTGCTGCTACTAGTACTATTACTAGCCCAGTCCATGCCAAATACTACTACTATTACCACTGCTGCTACTTCTGCTACTATTACTGCTGTTGCTCTTACGACTACTTCTGCTACTACTACTGCTAACGCTTCTAATTCTACTGTTGCTGCTACTACTACTATTACGACTGCTACTAGCCCAGGGCATGGCAAATAATACTACTATTATTACTACTGCTGCTGCTGCTACTACTTCTACTAGTACTTCTATTACTTGTAGTCTAGTGCATGGGGAAAACTACTTCTATTACTACTCCTGCTGCTGCTGCTAATACTGCTACTACTACTACCAATACTACTAGCTTAGTGCATGGGAAATCTGCTACTACTACTGCTGTATCTGCTAACACTACTACTACTACTACTGGCCAGCTCCAGGGTAAATCTGCTGCTACTACTTCTGTTGCTGCTGCCACTTCTACTGCTGTTGCTACAACTAATACTACTGCTACTACTAGTAGTCCAGTGTATGGTAAATCCTAATACTACTAGTACTACTGCTGATGCAGCTTCTAGTGTTACTGCTACTACTGCTACTACTGCTAGTCCAGTGTATTGCAAATATAATTCTATTACTACTACTGCTGATGCTGCTACTACTGCTACTACTAATATCAATAGTACCAGCCAATTTCATGGCAAACCTACGACTACTATTGCTATTACTGCTGCTGCTACTACTACTGCTAACCCAGTGCATGGCAGATGCTACTACTATTACCACTACTGCTGCTGCTGCTGCTACTACTGCTGCTAATAGTAGTCCAGTGCGTGGCAAATACTACTAATATTACCACTACTGCCGCTGCTACTACTTCTACTACTACTATGAATATTACTAGCCCATTGCAAGGCAAATCTACTATTTCTACTTCTATTCCTAACACTTTTACTACTACTACTGGCCCAGTGCAGGGAAAATCTGCTGCTACTTCTAGTGCTGCCCCTGCCACTTCTATTGCTGCTGCTACAGCTACTACTATTACAACTATTGACTAGTGCATCAACAATACTACTACTATTAATATTACTGCTGCTTCTGGTGCTACTACTGCTACTACTATTTGTCCAGTAAATGGCAAATACTACTACTCTTACTACTGCTTCTGATGCTGTTACTACTGCTACTACTACCATGAATACTACTAGCCCAATCTATTACTCCTACTGCTATTGCTGCTTCTTGTCCTACTACTACTGCCAACTGCAGTGCAAGTTAGCTGCTACTACTACTGTTGCTGCTGTCACATCTACTGATGCTGATCCCACTACTACTACTACGACGACTAGTCCAGTGCATGGCAAATACTACTACAATTACCACTACTGGTTCTACTACAGCAGCTGCTATTTCTACTGCTGCTGCTACTACTAGTGTACTACCAGCCCAGTGCATGGCAAATGGTACTACTATTATTACTACTGCTGCTTCTGTTACTACTACTGCTAGTACTAGCAGTCCAGTGCATTTAAAATTCTACTACTATTTCTATTACTGCTGCTGCTACTACTGATGCTCCTACTACTGCTACTACTAGTAATCCAGTGCATGGCAAATATTATTAATAGTAATACTGCTGCTGCTGCTACTACTACTATAAATACTACTAGCCCAGTGCATGTCAAATATACTACTAATACTGCTATTGCTGCTTCCGCTACTATTACTACTGGCCCACTGCAGGGCAAATCTTCTGCTACTACTACTGCTTCTGCTGTCCGTTCTACTGCTGCTGCTTCCACTACTACTACAACTTCTACTAGTAGCCCAGCGCATGGCCAATACTACTACTATGATGATTACTGCTGCTACTACTAGTACTGCTGATGCTAATTTGATTGCTGCTGCTACTACTACTACTATTAGTTCAGTGTATGTCAAATGCTAGTACTATTACTACTACCGCAGCTGCTGCTACTTCTGATATTACTTCTGCTACTACAGGTAGTGCAGTGAATGGCAAATACTATTAACACTACTGCTCAGGCTGCTGCTACTACTGCTACTACTACTGCTACTACTACTAACACTGTTGCTGCTAATTCTACTGATGCTGCTGCTCTATGTGCTGCTACTACTACTACTAGTCAATGCATGGCAAATACTACTACTATTACTGCTTCTGCTGCTACTACTTCTGCTACTACTGCTACTATTAGTAGTCCAGTGTATATCAAATACTACTAGTATCACCACGACTGCTGCTACTACTTCGACTGCCGCTGCTACTTCTCCTGCTGCTCGTATTACTACAGCTACTACTAGCCCAGTGCGTGGTAAATACTACTACTATTACTACCACTGCTGCTTCTGCAGCTACTGGTGCTACTACTATTGCTACTACTACAAGTCCAGTGCATTGCAAACACATTGCTATTACTAGTAGTGCATTGCATTTAAAATACTACTATAATTACTACGTCTGCTGCTACTACTGTTACTACTAGTAGTACAGTGCATGGTAAATACAACTACAATTAATACTAATGCTGCTGCTGCTACCACTGCTACTACTAGTAGTAAAGTGCATGGCAAATACAACTAATATTACTACAACTGCTGTTGCTACTACTGCTACTACTAATATGAATACCACTAGGCCAGAGCATGGCAAATCTACTACTACAATTGCTATTGCTGCTACTGCTACTACTACTACTTACCCAGGGCGTGCCAAATACTACTACTGTTACCACTACTGCTGCTGCTACTACTACTGCTACTCTTTCTAATTCTACTGCTTTTGCTACTACTACTACTACTACTATCCCAGGGCACGGCAAATAATACTACTATTATTACTACTGCTGCTGCTGCTGCTATTCTTGCTACTACTAGTATTAATACTACAGCCCAGTGCATGGCAAATCTACTAATACTACTGCTATTTCTGATTCTTCTACTACTACTGCTAGCCCACTGCAGGGCAAATCTGCTGCCACTAGTACTACTGCTGCCACTTCTACTGCTGCTGCTACCACTACTACTACTTCTACTAGCCTAGTTTATGGAAAATGCTACTACTATTACCACTACTGCTTCGACTACTACTAATGCGGCTACTACTACTGCTGCTGCTACTAATACCACTACTAGCCCAGTGCATGGTAATTACTAGTAGTGTAACTAGTAGTGCTGCTGCTGCTACTACTGCTACTACTTTTAGTACAGTGCATGGCAAATACTACTACTATAACCACAACTGCTAATACTACTACTACTGCTGCTGCTACTATTAATGCTGCTGCAGAAACTTCTACTCCTGCTTCTAAATCTACTAATTCTTCTACAATTCCAGTGCAAGGCAAATACTACTAATGTTACTACTACTGCTGCTATTGCTACGACTGCTACTACTAGTATCAATACAACTAACCTAGTGCATGGGAAATCCACTAGTACTACAACTGTTAGTGCTAATTCTAGTACTACTACTGGCCCACTGCAGGAAATATCTACTGCTACTATTACTGCTGCTGATGCCACTTCTATTGCTGATGCTACCTCTACTACTACTGTTACTGCTAGGAGTCCATTGCACGGCAAATCAACTACTACTAATTCTATTGCTGCTACTGCTACTACTACTACTTGCCCACTGCAGGGCAAATCTGGTGCTACTACTACTGCTGCTGTGGCCAATTCTACTGCCGCAACTTCCACTAAAATTACTACTAGCCCAGTGCATGGCAAATACTAATTCTATTACCACTACTGCTGCTACTTCTACTGCTGCTGCTGCTGCATCTACTTCTGCTGCTAGTACTACTATTACTGCTACTACCACGATCCTAGTGCATGGCAAATACTACTACTATTACCACAACTGCTGCTACTACTACTACTGCTGCTGCCACATCTACAGCTGCTGCTATTACTACTACTACTACTACCAGCACAGTGCATGTCACATAGTACTAGCATTACTACTACTGCTGCTGCTGCTATTACTTCTACTACTGCTGCTACTACTAGTAATCCAGTGCATCGCAAGTACTATTCATACTACTACGGTTGCTGTTGCTACTACTACTATCAATACTACTACACCAGTTCATGGCAAATATACTACTACTACTTCTATAGCTGCTACTGCTACTACTACTACTGGCCCACTGCAGGGCAAAACTTCTGCTACTACTATTGCTGCTGCTGGCACTTCTAATTCTGCTGCTACCACTACTACTATGACTTCTACTACTAGCCCAGCGCATGGGAAATACTACTACATTTACCACTACTGCTGCTACTACTACTACTGCTGCTGCTGCTACTACTGCTAATATTAGTTCAGTGCATGGTAAATACCACTACTATTACTACTTCCGCTGCTGCTGCTACTACTACTGCTACTACAAGTAGTGCAGTGCCTGGCAAATAGTTTTACTACTACTGCTGCTGCTACTACTGCTACTACTACTGCTACTACTACTAGTACTCTTGCTGATAATTCTACTGCTGCTGCTGCTACATATACTGCTACTACTACTAGTACTATTGCTGATAATTCTACTGCTGCTGCTACAACTACTACTAGTCCAGTGAATGGTAATACTACTGCTATTACTACTACTACTGCTTTAGCTGCTAGTACTGCTACTGCTAGTATTAATAACATTAGCACACTGTATGGCATGTCTATTAGTACTACACCTATTAGTGCTAATGCTATTACTACTACTGGCCCACTGCAGGTCAAAGCTTCTGCTACTTCTACTGCTGCTGCTGCCAGTTCTACTGCTGCTGCTACCACTACTACTACGACTACTACTAGCTCACTGCATGGCAAATACTACTACTACTACTGCTGCTACTACTGCTGCTGCAGCTGCTACTTCTACTGCTGCTGCTACTACTACTGCTTCTGCAGCTACTGGTACTGCTGCTGCTAATTCTACTACTACTACTAGTCCAGTGCATGGTAAATACTTTTACTATTAACACTACTGCTGCTGCTGCTACTACTGTTACTACTAAAATCAATACAACGTGCCCAGTGTATGGCAAATCTAGTACTAGTATTGCTATTTCTCCTATTGCTACTACTACTACTTACCCAGTGCTTGGCAGATACTACTACTATTACCACTACTGCTTCTGCTGCTGCTACTACTGCTACTAATAGTAGTCCAGTGCATGGAAAGTACTACTCATATTACTACTGCTGCTGCTGCTGCTACTACTGTTACTACTAATATCAATACTGCTAACCCAGTGCATGGCAAATCTACTAGTACTACACCTATTAGTGCTAATGCTAATACTACTACTTGCACACTGTAGGGCAAATCTCCTCCTCCTCCTACTGATGTTGCTGCCAATTCAACTGCTGCTGCTACCAATACAACTACTACTACTACTACCACCTCAGTGGATTTCAAAGAGTACAAATATTACCACTACAGCTGCTGCTACTACTACTGCTGCTACTACTACTACTGCTGCTACTACTACTGCTGCTGCTACTAGTACAACTAGTAGCCCAGTCCGTGCCAAATACTACTACTATTACCACTACTGCTGCAACTACTGCTACTGCTGCTAGTACTACTACTTCTGCTACTACTGCTACTGCTTCAAATTTTGCTGCTGCTGCTACTACTTCTACTAACCCAGGGCATGGCAAAATAATACTACTGGCGCAGCTGCTACTATTTCTACTACTTGTAGTCCAGTGTATTGCAAATATTTTTACTATTACTACTACTGCTGATGCTGCTACAACTGCTACTACTAATATCAATATTACTAGCGGAGTGCATGGCAAGTCTACTACTACTATTGCTATTGCTGCTAATGCTACTACTACTACTAACCCAGTGCATGGCCGATACTACTACTTATTACCACTTCTGCTGCTGCTGCTGCTACTACTGCTACTACTACTACTTCTACTAATAATAGTCCAGTTCATGGCAAATACTACTAATGTTACTACTACTTCTGCTGCTGCTACTACTACTACCAATACTACTAACCCAGTGCTTGCAAATCTACTAGTATTACACCTATTACTGCTAAGGCTAACACTACTATTTGCACACAGCGGGGCAAGTCTGCTGTTACTAGTACTGATATTCTGCCAATTCTACTGCTGCTGCTACCAATACAACTACTACTACTACTACTCCCACAGTGTATTTCAAACGCTACAAATATTACCACTACTGCTGCTACTTTTTACTACCGCTTCTACTAATACTGCTGCTGCTACTAGTACTACTACTAGCCCAGTCCATTCCAAGCACTACTACTATTATCACTATAGCTGCTACTAGTAGGGGTACTGCTGCTGTTACTATTACTGGTGATACTACTAATACTGCTGCTATTAGGACTCCTACTAGCCGAGTGCATGGCAAGTACTACTGCTATTACCACTTCTGCTGCTACCACCACTACTGCTGCTACAAATACTGCTGCTACTACTTTTGCTGCTGCTGCTGCTAGTACTACTACTATCACAGTGCATTTCAAATACTACAACTATTCCTATTCCTGCTGCTGCTGTTGCTACTACTACTACTATTACCGCTACGTCTAGTAGTCGAGCGCATGGCAAATACTACTACTATTACTACTGCTGCTGCTGCTGCTACTACTGCTACTACTTGTATCAATACTACTATCACAGTGCACAGTAAATCCCTACTACTACTCCTATTGCTTCTACTCTTACTACTACGACTGGCCCGGTGCAGTACATAACTGCTGTTACTACTACTGCTGCTGCTGCGTCTTCTACTATTGCTTCTACCACTACTACAATCCCAGTGCATCGTAAATAAAAATACTATTACTTCTACTGCTGCTACTACTACTGCTGCTGCTGCTACTTCTACTACTGCTGTTGTTACTACAACTACTACCTCCCCAGTGCGTGGCAAATACTACTACTATTACTACAACTGCTGTTGCTGCTACTACTTCTACTGCTACTACTAGTAGTGCAGTGCACGTCAAATACTACTACAATTACTAGACCTGCTGCTGCTGCTACTAGTGCTATTACTACTATCAATACTACTAGCTCAGTGCATGGCTAATCTACTACTACGACCGCTATGGCTGCTACCGCTACTACTACTACTACTGGCCAACTGCAGGGCAAATCTTCTTCCGCTACCACTGTTGCTGCCGGCCCTTTTTTGCTGTTGTTACCACCACTACTACTGCTACTATAGGAGTCCAGTGCATGGCAAATACTACTACTATGAGGACTGCTGCTGCTGCTAAAATGTTACTACTGCCGCTACTACTAGAACTGCAGTGCATTGTTATTACTAATAGTTTTACTACTACAGCTGGTGCTGCTACTACTGTTACTACTAATATCAATATTACTAGACTAGTGCATTGCAAATCTACTACTACTATTGCAGTTCGCAGGGCTCGCGGGCCGCACGGATGGCACCCGTGTCCGCGGCCATGTCTGGGTCGCGTCAGGCCACCCCCGGAGCGTCTGGTGTGTCGCTGCCTTCCAGGGACGCCTTCTGGCCGCCTGGCCGGTCAGGCAGGCGGGGAGCGCCCCGTCAGACGCTTGCTGTGGTGGGAGGGGCCTGAGGAGGTGGGGCCTGCAGAGGTACCCGGCGTGGGCAGAGATAGCTGCCGCCGCGGGCGACAAAAGGAGAATGCAGAGCGGGAGGCCAAAAGCCTATAGCACCCGGTATTCCCAGGAGGTCTCCCATTCCTGTACTAAACAGGCCCGACCCTTCTTAGCTTCCGCAATTGAGCCGAGATCACGCCCTCTGGGCTGGTTTGGAAATAGGTGGCTGCAGGGTCGCGGGCTGCCTCTTGAGGCGCAGCTTAGCAGGCGCTTGGGTCATACCACCAGTCCAACGGCCCGCCCGATCCAGCAGAGTCCTGCCGCCTGCCTAGACAGGGAAACGGAGGTCTAGGCTACATGCAGGTGGCGGAGGTGTGGGCGACCAACCAGCCCAGGGCTGACGGGACCCAGCAAACTTTGCGGCGCTTCGCGCCCCACCCCAGATCACGCAGGCCGCTTACAAAGACGTGGACCCGGAGGCTACAGGGTCTGGGGCCCGCGGTCCCTTGGGCATCCCACCTGCCCGCCCACGCTGCGCCAGGCGCAGCCCAGATGCAGATGAGCCCGGCCGTCCTACCAGACAGAAGCTGGCCCGAAACCACTGGGAGCCACCATTGAGTTGGCAGGGCCCCTAGGATCAAGCAACGCCACCCTTGCCCCCACGCTGCAGTTCCGAGCTCAGTACCCCACCCCAAGTGGCCGGCAGCCCCGGGGAAGCTGGCCTCACCCACTGGAGCACAGCCCCTTCACCGCCACCTGTCTGCCTGGCTGTCTCTCCACAGCTCCATATGGAAAATGCCACCCCTCTGCCTTTTCGCTCTGGCCAGGGGCGAGAGCGGGATTGAGGGCGCAGGCCGCTTCCCCGGGGCTGCCGGCCACTTGGGGCGGGGTACTGAGTTCGGAACTGCGGCGTGGGGGCAGGGGTGGCGTTGCTGGGTCTCAGGGGCCGTGCCAACACAATGGTGGCTCCCAATGGTTTCGTGACAGCTTCTCTCGGTTAGGAGGGCCGGGCACGTCTGCGTCCGGGCTGCGCCTAGCACAGCGTGGGCGGGCAGGTGGGATGCCCAAGGGACCGCGGGCCCCTGGCCCTGAAGCCTCCGGGGCCACATACTTGTGAGCGGCCTGCGAGATCTGGGGTGGGGCACCAAGCGCCAAAAATTTGCTGGGTCCCGCCCGCCCTGGGCTGGATGGTCGCCAACATGCCCGCCACTCCCCTGTACCCTAGACCTCCGTTTCCCTGTCTAGACGGGCGGCGGGGCCCTGCCAGGTCGGGCGGGCCGCTGGGCTGGAGGTTAGACCAAAGTGCCTGCTCAGCTGCGCCTCAAGAGGCAGCCCGCGACCCTGCAGCCACCTACTGCCAAACCAGCCCAGAGGGGCGTGATCTCGGCTGGATCGCGGAAGCTAAGCAGGGTCGGGCCTGTTTGCTATTGCTGTTAGGGCTACTACTACTACTATCACAGTGCATGCCAAATACTACTACTATTACCAGTACTGCTGCTGCTACTACTGCTACTACTATTGCTACTAATAGTAGTCCAGTACATCGCAAATAATATTATAGTTACTACTACTACTGCTACTAGTATCAATATTAGTAGTCCAGTGTATGGCAAATCTACTAGTACTACACCTATTACTGCTAATGCGAATACTACTACTGGTCCACTGCAGGTCTAATATTCTGCTACTTCTACTTAGCCCGGGACTTGTACTGCTGCTGCTACCACTAATACTATTAGTACTACAACAAGCCCAGTGCATGGAAAATACTACTATTATTAACACTACTGCTGCTACTCCCACTACTGCTGCTACTCCTACTACTGCTGCTACTTGTACCCTTAGTAGCTCAGTGCATGGAGAATACTACTTGTATAACTACTCCTGTGTCTACTGTTTCTATTACTGCTACCACTGCAGCTACTACTAGTAGACCATTGCATGGCAAATACTACTACTATTACTACTGCTGCTGCTGATGATACTTCTGCTACTACTTCTGCTAGTACTAGCAGTCCAGTGCATGGCAAATACTACTTCTATTATTACTACTGCTGCTACTGCTACTACTATCCATCCTACTAGCTCAGTGCATGGCAAATCTACTACTAGTACTTCTATTGCTACTACTGCTACTACTCCTAATGTCACACTGCAGGGCAACTCTGGTGCTACTACTACTGCTGCTGCGGTCAATTCTAATGCTGTTGCTCCCATTATTACTACTGCTACTACTAGTAGTCCAGTGCATGGCAAATACTACTACTATTACCACAACTGCTGCTACTACTACTGCTGCTGCTATTTCTACTACTACTACTAGTCCAGTGCATGGCAAACACTAGTGCTATTACTAATACTGCTGCTGCTGCTCCTCCTACTTCTACTATTACTGCTACTACTAGCAGTCCTTTGCATTGCAAATACTACTACTATTACTACTACTGCTGCTAGTACGGCTACTACAATGATCTATAATACTAACCCAGTGCATGGCAAATCTACTATTACTACTTCTATTGCGGCTACTGCTACTACTACTGCTAGACCAGTGCATGGCAGATACTACTACTATTAGCACTATTGCTTCTACTTCTAGTACTGCTGCTTCTACTACGGCTGCTGCTTCTTCTACAGCTGCTGCTGCTACTACTACTCATCCTAGCCCTGTTCGTGGAAAATACTGCTACTATTACTACTACTGATGCTGCTGCGACTACTGCCACTACTAATACCAATACTACTCGACCAGTGCATGGTAAATCTACTACTACTCTTGCTAGTGCTGCGACTGCTCCTACCAATAGCAGCCCAGTGAATAGCAAATACTACTACTATTACCACTACTGCTGCTGCTATTACTACTGCAGCTACTAGTAGTGCTGCTGCTGCTGCTGCTACTACTACTATCTCCGTGCATGGCAAATACTTCTACTATTACTACTACTGCTGCTACTGCTGCTACTACTACTACTACTCCTGCTACTGATAGTAGTGCAGTGCATGGCAAGTACTACTACTGTTTCTACTACTGCTGCTGCCACTTTTATTGCTGTCACTACCACTACTGCTACTACTAGTACTCCAGTGTATGGCAAATACTGCTTCTATTACTACTACTGCTGCCGTTGCTGCTACTGCTACTACTACTGCTACAACTTGCACCCAGTAAATTGCAAACATTACAACTATTACTTCTACTGCTGCTGCTGCTTCTACTGATACTACTGCTACTGCTTCTACTTCTCCTGCTGCTGCTTCTACTACTACCACTACTAGTCCCAGTGCAAGGTAAATAATACGATTATTACGACTACTGCTGCTTCTGCTAGTACTGCTGCTACTACTGCTACTACTGGTAGTCCAGTGCATGAAAAATACTCTTACTACTACTGCTGCAGCTGCTGCTACTACTGCTGCTAATACTGCTACTACTAGTGATCCAGTGCATGGCAAATACAACAAATATTACTACTACTGATGTTGCCTCTACTACTGCTAATACTACTATCAATGCTACTAGCCAGTGCATGGCAAATATACTACTACTGCTGCTATTGCTGCTACTTCCACTACTACTACTGGCCCACTGCTGGGCAAATCATCTGCCACTTCTACTGCTGCTGCTGCTACAACTACTACTACTACTACTACTACTAGCCCATTGCATCTCAAATACTACTACTATTACCACTACTGCTGTTAGTCCTACTACTGCTGCTAGTCCTATTACAGCTGCTACTTGTACTATTACTATCCCAGTGCATGGAATGTACTACTAGTAAAGCTACTCCTACGTCTGCTTTTTCTACTACTGCTTCTGCTACTGCTACTACTAGTAGACCAGTGTGTGGCAAATACTACTACTATTACTACTGCTGCTGCTGCTACTACTGCTACTACTACTGCTATTACTAGTAGTCCAGGGAATGGCAAATACTACTACTATCACTACTACTGCTGCTGCTGCTACTACTACTGCTCCTTCTACTGCAACTACTAGTAGTCCAGCCCTTGGCAAATACTAATACTATGACTATGACTGCTGCTAATGCTACCACTGCTACTACTACTAATCCTGTCCGTGGCAAATGCTACTCTATTACTACTACTGCTGCAGCAGCGGCTACTGCTACTACTAATATCAATACTACGAGCCCAGTGCATGGCAAGTCTACCTCTACTGTTACTATTGCTGCTACTGCTACTACTACTTCTTACCCAGTGCATGGCAGATACTACTTCTATTACCACTGTTGCTGCTACCTCTACTGCTGCTGCAGCTACATCTACTGCTGCTGCTATTTCTATTACTACTTCTACTACTAGCACAGTGCGTGGCAAATAGTACTAGTATTACTACTACCGCTGCTGCTGTTGCTATGATTTCTAGTACTACTGCTATTACTAGTAATCCAGTGTGTCGCAAATACTATTCATACTACTACTGCTGCTGTTGCTACTACTACTATCAATACTACTAGCCCAGTGCATGGCCAATATACTACTACTACTGCTATAGCTGCTACTGCTACTACTACTAGTGGCCCAATGCAGGGCAAATCTGCTGCTACTCTTACTGCTGCTTATGCCACTTCTATTCTTGGTGCTACCTCTACTACTGCTGCTACTACTAGTAGTCTAGTGCATGGCAAATACTACTATTACTACTACTTCTGCTGCTGCTACTACTGCTACTACTAGTACAATACTACTATCCCAGTGCATGGCAAATCTACTAGTACTACACCTATTAGTGCTAATGCTAATACTGCTACTTGAACACTGCAGGGCCAATCTGCTGCTACTACTACCGACGTTGCTGCTAATTCTACTTCTGCTGCTACCAATACAACTACTACTCCTAGTACCCCAGTGCATTTCAAATACTACCAATATTACCAGTACTGTTGCTACTACTACAGCTGCTGCTACTAGTACTATTACTAGCCCAGTCCATGCCAAATACTACTACTATTACCACTGCTGCTACTTCTGCTACTATTACTGCTGTTGCTCTTACGACTACTTCTGCTACTACTACTGCTAACGCTTCTAATTCTACTGTTGCTGCTACTACTACTATTACGACTGCTACTAGCCCAGGGCATGGCAAATAATACTACTATTATTACTACTGCTGCTGCTGCTACTACTTCTACTAGTACTTCTATTACTTGTAGTCTAGTGCATGGGGAATACTACTTCTATTACTACTCCTGCTGCTGCTGCTAATACTGCTACTACTACTACCAATACTACTAGCTTAGTGCATGGGAAATCTGCTACTACTACTGCTGTATCTGCTAACACTACTACTACTACTACTGGCCAGCTCCAGGGTAAATCTGCTGCTACTACTTCTGTTGCTGCTGCCACTTCTACTGCTGTTGCTACAACTACTACTACTGCTACTACTAGTAGTCCAGTGTATGGTAAATCCTAATACTACTAGTACTACTGCTGATGCAGCTTCTAGTGTTACTGCTACTACTGCTACTACTGCTAGTCCAGTGTATTGCAAATATAATTCTATTACTACTACTGCTGATGCTGCTACTACTGCTACTACTAATATCAATAGTACCAGCCAATTTCATGGCAAACCTACGACTACTATTGCTATTGCTGCTGCTGCTACTACTACTGCTAACCCAGTGCATGGCAGATGCTACTACTATTACCACTACTGCTGCTGCTGCTGCTACTACTGCTGCTAATAGTAGTCCAGTGCGTGGCAAATACTACTAATATTACCACTACTGCCGCTGCTACTACTTCTACTACTACTATGAATATTACTAGCCCATTGCAAGGCAAATCTACTATTTCTACTTCTATTCCTAACACTTTTACTACTACTACTGGCCCAGTGCAGGGAAAATCTGCTGCTACTTCTAGTGCTGCCCCTGCCACTTCTATTGCTGCTGCTACAGCTACTACTATTACAACTATTGACTAGTGCATCAACAATACTACTACTATTAATATTACTGCTGCTTCTGGTGCTACTACTGCTACTACTATTTGTCCAGTAAATGGCAAATACTACTACTCTTACTACTGCTTCTGATGCTGTTACTACTGCTACTACTACCATGAATACTACTAGCCCAATCTATTACTCCTACTGCTATTGCTGCTTCTTGTCCTACTACTACTGCCAACTGCAGTGCAAGTTAGCTGCTACTACTACTGTTGCTGCTGTCACATCTACTGATGCTGATCCCACTACTACTACTACGACGACTAGTCCAGTGCATGGCAAATACTACTACAATTACCACTACTGGTTCTACTACAGCAGCTGCTATTTCTACTGCTGCTGCTACTACTAGTGTACTACCAGCCCAGTGCATGGCAAATGGTACTACTATTATTACTACTGCTGCTTCTGTTACTACTACTGCTAGTACTAGCAGTCCAGTGCATTTAAAATTCTACTACTATTTCTATTACTGCTGCTGCTACTACTGATGCTCCTACTACTGCTACTACTAGTAATCCAGTGCATGGCAAATATTATTAATAGTAATACTGCTGCTGCTGCTACTACTACTATAAATACTACTAGCCCAGTGCATGTCAAATATACTACTAATACTGCTATTGCTGCTTCCGCTACTATTACTACTGGCCCACTGCAGGGCAAATCTTCTGCTACTACTACTGCTTCTGCTGTCCGTTCTACTGCTGCTGCTTCCACTACTACTACAACTTCTACTAGTAGCCCAGCGCATGGCCAATACTACTACTATGATGATTACTGCTGCTACTACTAGTACTGCTGATGCTAATTTGATTGCTGCTGCTACTACTACTACTATTAGTTCAGTGTATGTCAAATGCTAGTACTATTACTACTACCGCAGCTGCTGCTACTTCTGATATTACTTCTGCTACTACAGGTAGTGCAGTGAATGGCAAATACTATTAACACTACTGCTCAGGCTGCTGCTACTACTGCTACTACTACTGCTACTACTACTAACACTGTTGCTGCTAATTCTACTGATGCTGCTGCTCTATGTGCTGCTACTACTACTACTAGTCAATGCATGGCAAATACTACTACTATTACTGCTTCTGCTGCTACTACTTCTGCTACTACTGCTACTATTAGTAGTCCAGTGTATATCAAATACTACTAGTATCACCACGACTGCTGCTACTACTTCGACTGCCGCTGCTACTTCTCCTGCTGCTCGTATTACTACAGCTACTACTAGCCCAGTGCGTGGTAAATACTACTACTATTACTACCACTGCTGCTTCTGCAGCTACTGGTGCTACTACTATTGCTACTACTACAAGTCCAGTGCATTGCAAACACATTGCTATTACTAGTAGTGCATTGCATTTAAAATACTACTATAATTACTACGTCTGCTGCTACTACTGTTACTACTAGTAGTACAGTGCATGGTAAATACAACTACAATTAATACTAATGCTGCTGCTGCTACCACTGCTACTACTAGTAGTAAAGTGCATGGCAAATACAACTAATATTACTACAACTGCTGTTGCTACTACTGCTACTACTAATATGAATACCACTAGGCCAGAGCATGGCAAATCTACTACTACAATTGCTATTGCTGCTACTGCTACTACTACTACTTACCCAGGGCGTGCCAAATACTACTACTGTTACCACTACTGCTGCTGCTACTACTACTGCTACTCTTTCTAATTCTACTGCTTTTGCTACTACTACTACTACTACTATCCCAGGGCACGGCAAATAATACTACTATTATTACTACTGCTGCTGCTGCTGCTATTCTTGCTACTACTAGTATTAATACTACAGCCCAGTGCATGGCAAATCTACTAATACTACTGCTATTTCTGATTCTTCTACTACTACTGCTAGCCCACTGCAGGGCAAATCTGCTGCCACTAGTACTACTGCTGCCACTTCTACTGCTGCTGCTACCACTACTACTACTTCTACTAGCCTAGTTTATGGAAAATGCTACTACTATTACCACTACTGCTTCGACTACTACTAATGCGGCTACTACTACTGCTGCTGCTACTAATACCACTACTAGCCCAGTGCATGGTAATTACTAGTAGTGTAACTAGTAGTGCTGCTGCTGCTACTACTGCTACTACTTTTAGTACAGTGCATGGCAAATACTACTACTATAACCACAACTGCTAATACTACTACTACTGCTGCTGCTACTATTAATGCTGCTGCAGAAACTTCTACTCCTGCTTCTAAATCTACTAATTCTTCTACAATTCCAGTGCAAGGCAAATACTACTAATGTTACTACTACTGCTGCTATTGCTACGACTGCTACTACTAGTATCAATACAACTAACCTAGTGCATGGGAAATCCACTAGTACTACAACTGTTAGTGCTAATTCTAGTACTACTACTGGCCCACTGCAGGAAATATCTACTGCTACTATTACTGCTGCTGATGCCACTTCTATTGCTGATGCTACCTCTACTACTACTGTTACTGCTAGGAGTCCATTGCACGGCAAATCAACTACTACTAATTCTATTGCTGCTACTGCTACTACTACTACTTGCCCACTGCAGGGCAAATCTGGTGCTACTACTACTGCTGCTGTGGCCAATTCTACTGCCGCAACTTCCACTAAAATTACTACTAGCCCAGTGCATGGCAAATACTAATTCTATTACCACTACTGCTGCTACTTCTACTGCTGCTGCTGCTGCATCTACTTCTGCTGCTAGTACTACTATTACTGCTACTACCACGATCCTAGTGCATGGCAAATACTACTACTATTACCACAACTGCTGCTACTACTACTACTGCTGCTGCCACATCTACAGCTGCTGCTATTACTACTACTACTACTACCAGCACAGTGCATGTCACATAGTACTAGCATTACTACTACTGCTGCTGCTGCTATTACTTCTACTACTGCTGCTACTACTAGTAATCCAGTGCATCGCAAGTACTATTCATACTACTACGGTTGCTGTTGCTACTACTACTATCAATACTACTACACCAGTTCATGGCAAATATACTACTACTACTTCTATAGCTGCTACTGCTACTACTACTACTGGCCCACTGCAGGGCAAAACTTCTGCTACTACTATTGCTGCTGCTGGCACTTCTAATTCTGCTGCTACCACTACTACTATGACTTCTACTACTAGCCCAGCGCATGGGAAATACTACTACATTTACCACTACTGCTGCTACTACTACTACTGCTGCTGCTGCTACTACTGCTAATATTAGTTCAGTGCATGGTAAATACCACTACTATTACTACTTCCGCTGCTGCTGCTACTACTACTGCTACTACAAGTAGTGCAGTGCCTGGCAAATAGTTTTACTACTACTGCTGCTGCTACTACTGCTACTACTACTGCTACTACTACTAGTACTCTTGCTGATAATTCTACTGCTGCTGCTGCTACATATACTGCTACTACTACTAGTACTATTGCTGATAATTCTACTGCTGCTGCTACAACTACTACTAGTCCAGTGAATGGTAATACTACTGCTATTACTACTACTACTGCTTTAGCTGCTAGTACTGCTACTGCTAGTATTAATAACATTAGCACACTGTATGGCATGTCTATTAGTACTACACCTATTAGTGCTAATGCTATTACTACTACTGGCCCACTGCAGGTCAAAGCTTCTGCTACTTCTACTGCTGCTGCTGCCAGTTCTACTGCTGCTGCTACCACTACTACTACGACTACTACTAGCTCACTGCATGGCAAATACTACTACTACTACTGCTGCTACTACTGCTGCTGCAGCTGCTACTTCTACTGCTGCTGCTACTACTACTGCTTCTGCAGCTACTGGTACTGCTGCTGCTAATTCTACTACTACTACTAGTCCAGTGCATGGTAAATACTTTTACTATTAACACTACTGCTGCTGCTGCTACTACTGTTACTACTAAAATCAATACAACGTGCCCAGTGTATGGCAAATCTAGTACTAGTATTGCTATTTCTCCTATTGCTACTACTACTACTTACCCAGTGCTTGGCAGATACTACTACTATTACCACTACTGCTTCTGCTGCTGCTACTACTGCTACTAATAGTAGTCCAGTGCATGGAAAGTACTACTCATATTACTACTGCTGCTGCTGCTGCTACTACTGTTACTACTAATATCAATACTGCTAACCCAGTGCATGGCAAATCTACTAGTACTACACCTATTAGTGCTAATGCTAATACTACTACTTGCACACTGTAGGGCAAATCTCCTCCTCCTCCTACTGATGTTGCTGCCAATTCAACTGCTGCTGCTACCAATACAACTACTACTACTACTACCACCTCAGTGGATTTCAAAGAGTACAAATATTACCACTACAGCTGCTGCTACTACTACTGCTGCTACTACTACTACTGCTGCTACTACTACTGCTGCTGCTACTAGTACAACTAGTAGCCCAGTCCGTGCCAAATACTACTACTATTACCACTACTGCTGCAACTACTGCTACTGCTGCTAGTACTACTACTTCTGCTACTACTGCTACTGCTTCAAATTTTGCTGCTGCTGCTACTACTTCTACTAACCCAGGGCATGGCAAAATAATACTACTGGCGCAGCTGCTACTATTTCTACTACTGCTTCTACTACTTGTAGTCCAGTGTATTGCAAATATTTTTACTATTACTACTACTGCTGATGCTGCTACAACTGCTACTACTAATATCAATATTACTAGCGGAGTGCATGGCAAGTCTACTACTACTATTGCTATTGCTGCTAATGCTACTACTACTACTAACCCAGTGCATGGCCGATACTACTACTTATTACCACTTCTGCTGCTGCTGCTGCTACTACTGCTACTACTACTACTTCTACTAATAATAGTCCAGTTCATGGCAAATACTACTAATGTTACTACTACTTCTGCTGCTGCTACTACTACTACCAATACTACTAACCCAGTGCTTGCAAATCTACTAGTATTACACCTATTACTGCTAAGGCTAACACTACTATTTGCACACAGCGGGGCAAGTCTGCTGTTACTAGTACTGATATTCTGCCAATTCTACTGCTGCTGCTACCAATACAACTACT
This sequence comes from Delphinapterus leucas, assembly GCF_059928025.1. Taxonomy (NCBI): domain Eukaryota; kingdom Metazoa; phylum Chordata; class Mammalia; order Artiodactyla; family Monodontidae; genus Delphinapterus; species Delphinapterus leucas. The sequence goes on along the minus strand of NW_028322262.1, from coordinate 1,739,168 downwards.
ACTACTACTACTCCCACAGTGTATTTCAAACGCTACAAATATTACCACTACTGCTGCTACTTTTTACTACCGCTTCTACTAATACTGCTGCTGCTACTAGTACTACTACTAGCCCAGTCCATTCCAAGCACTACTACTATTATCACTATAGCTGCTACTAGTAGGGGTACTGCTGCTGTTACTATTACTGGTGATACTACTAATACTGCTGCTATTAGGACTCCTACTAGCCGAGTGCATGGCAAGTACTACTGCTATTACCACTTCTGCTGCTACCACCACTACTGCTGCTACAAATACTGCTGCTACTACTTTTGCTGCTGCTGCTGCTAGTACTACTACTATCACAGTGCATTTCAAATACTACAACTATTCCTATTCCTGCTGCTGCTGTTGCTACTACTACTACTATTACCGCTACGTCTAGTAGTCGAGCGCATGGCAAATACTACTACTATTACTACTGCTGCTGCTGCTGCTACTACTGCTACTACTTGTATCAATACTACTATCACAGTGCACAGTAAATCCCTACTACTACTCCTATTGCTTCTACTCTTACTACTACGACTGGCCCGGTGCAGTACATAACTGCTGTTACTACTACTGCTGCTGCTGCGTCTTCTACTATTGCTTCTACCACTACTACAATCCCAGTGCATCGTAAATAAAAATACTATTACTTCTACTGCTGCTACTACTACTGCTGCTGCTGCTACTTCTACTACTGCTGTTGTTACTACAACTACTACCTCCCCAGTGCGTGGCAAATACTACTACTATTACTACAACTGCTGTTGCTGCTACTACTTCTACTGCTACTACTAGTAGTGCAGTGCACGTCAAATACTACTACAATTACTAGACCTGCTGCTGCTGCTACTAGTGCTATTACTACTATCAATACTACTAGCTCAGTGCATGGCTAATCTACTACTACGACTGCTATGGCTGCTACCGCTACTACTACTACTACTGGCCAACTGCAGGGCAAATCTTCTTCCGCTACCACTGTTGCTGCCGGCCCTTTTTTGCTGTTGTTACCACCACTACTACTGCTACTATAGGAGTCCAGTGCATGGCAAATACTACTACTATGAGGACTGCTGCTGCTGCTAAAATGTTACTACTGCCGCTACTACTAGAACTGCAGTGCATTGTTATTACTAATAGTTTTACTACTACAGCTGGTGCTGCTACTACTGTTACTACTAATATCAATATTACTAGACTAGTGCATTGCAAATCTACTACTACTATTGCAGTTCGCAGGGCTCGCGGGCCGCACGGATGGCACCCGTGTCCGCGGCCATGTCTGGGTCGCGTCAGGCCACCCCCGGAGCGTCTGGTGTGTCGCTGCCTTCCAGGGACGCCTTCTGGCCGCCTGGCCGGTCAGGCAGGCGGGGAGCGCCCCGTCAGACGCTTGCTGTGGTGGGAGGGGCCTGAGGAGGTGGGGCCTGCAGAGGTACCCGGCGTGGGCAGAGATAGCTGCCGCCGCGGGCGACAAAAGGAGAATGCAGAGCGGGAGGCCAAAAGCCTATAGCACCCGGTATTCCCAGGAGGTCTCCCATTCCTGTACTAAACAGGCCCGACCCTTCTTAGCTTCCGCAATTGAGCCGAGATCACGCCCTCTGGGCTGGTTTGGAAATAGGTGGCTGCAGGGTCGCGGGCTGCCTCTTGAGGCGCAGCTTAGCAGGCGCTTGGGTCATACCACCAGTCCAACGGCCCGCCCGATCCAGCAGAGTCCTGCCGCCTGCCTAGACAGGGAAACGGAGGTCTAGGCTACATGCAGGTGGCGGAGGTGTGGGCGACCAACCAGCCCAGGGCTGACGGGACCCAGCAAACTTTGCGGCGCTTCGCGCCCCACCCCAGATCACGCAGGCCGCTTACAAAGACGTGGACCCGGAGGCTACAGGGTCTGGGGCCCGCGGTCCCTTGGGCATCCCACCTGCCCGCCCACGCTGCGCCAGGCGCAGCCCAGATGCAGATGAGCCCGGCCGTCCTACCAGACAGAAGCTGGCCCGAAACCACTGGGAGCCACCATTGAGTTGGCAGGGCCCCTAGGATCAAGCAACGCCACCCTTGCCCCCACGCTGCAGTTCCGAGCTCAGTACCCCACCCCAAGTGGCCGGCAGCCCCGGGGAAGCTGGCCTCACCCACTGGAGCACAGCCCCTTCACCGCCACCTGTCTGCCTGGCTGTCTCTCCACAGCTCCATATGGAAAATGCCACCCCTCTGCCTTTTCGCTCTGGCCAGGGGCGAGAGCGGGATTGAGGGCGCAGGCCGCTTCCCCGGGGCTGCCGGCCACTTGGGGCGGGGTACTGAGTTCGGAACTGCGGCGTGGGGGCAGGGGTGGCGTTGCTGGGTCTCAGGGGCCGTGCCAACACAATGGTGGCTCCCAATGGTTTCGTGACAGCTTCTCTCGGTTAGGAGGGCCGGGCACGTCTGCGTCCGGGCTGCGCCTAGCACAGCGTGGGCGGGCAGGTGGGATGCCCAAGGGACCGCGGGCCCCTGGCCCTGAAGCCTCCGGGGCCACATACTTGTGAGCGGCCTGCGAGATCTGGGGTGGGGCACCAAGCGCCAAAAATTTGCTGGGTCCCGCCCGCCCTGGGCTGGATGGTCGCCAACATGCCCGCCACTCCCCTGTACCCTAGACCTCCGTTTCCCTGTCTAGACGGGCGGCGGGGCCCTGCCAGGTCGGGCGGGCCGCTGGGCTGGAGGTTAGACCAAAGTGCCTGCTCAGCTGCGCCTCAAGAGGCAGCCCGCGACCCTGCAGCCACCTACTGCCAAACCAGCCCAGAGGGGCGTGATCTCGGCTGGATCGCGGAAGCTAAGCAGGGTCGGGCCTGTTTGCTATTGCTGTTAGGGCTACTACTACTACTATCACAGTGCATGCCAAATACTACTACTATTACCAGTACTGCTGCTGCTACTACTGCTACTACTATTGCTACTAATAGTAGTCCAGTACATCGCAAATAATATTATAGTTACTACTACTACTGCTACTAGTATCAATATTAGTAGTCCAGTGTATGGCAAATCTACTAGTACTACACCTATTACTGCTAATGCGAATACTACTACTGGTCCACTGCAGGTCTAATATTCTGCTACTTCTACTTAGCCCGGGACTTGTACTGCTGCTGCTACCACTAATACTATTAGTACTACAACAAGCCCAGTGCATGGAAAATACTACTATTATTAACACTACTGCTGCTACTCCCACTACTGCTGCTACTCCTACTACTGCTGCTACTTGTACCCTTAGTAGCTCAGTGCATGGAGAATACTACTTGTATAACTACTCCTGTGTCTACTGTTTCTATTACTGCTACCACTGCAGCTACTACTAGTAGACCATTGCATGGCAAATACTACTACTATTACTACTGCTGCTGCTGATGATACTTCTGCTACTACTTCTGCTAGTACTAGCAGTCCAGTGCATGGCAAATACTACTTCTATTATTACTACTGCTGCTACTGCTACTACTATCCATCCTACTAGCTCAGTGCATGGCAAATCTACTACTAGTACTTCTATTGCTACTACTGCTACTACTCCTAATGTCACACTGCAGGGCAACTCTGGTGCTACTACTACTGCTGCTGCGGTCAATTCTAATGCTGTTGCTCCCATTATTACTACTGCTACTACTAGTAGTCCAGTGCATGGCAAATACTACTACTATTACCACAACTGCTGCTACTACTACTGCTGCTGCTATTTCTACTACTACTACTAGTCCAGTGCATGGCAAACACTAGTGCTATTACTAATACTGCTGCTGCTGCTCCTCCTACTTCTACTATTACTGCTACTACTAGCAGTCCTTTGCATTGCAAATACTACTACTATTACTACTACTGCTGCTAGTACGGCTACTACAATGATCTATAATACTAACCCAGTGCATGGCAAATCTACTATTACTACTTCTATTGCGGCTACTGCTACTACTACTGCTAGACCAGTGCATGGCAGATACTACTACTATTAGCACTATTGCTTCTACTTCTAGTACTGCTGCTTCTACTACGGCTGCTGCTTCTTCTACAGCTGCTGCTGCTACTACTACTCATCCTAGCCCTGTTCGTGGAAAATACTGCTACTATTACTACTACTGATGCTGCTGCTACTACTGCCACTACTAATACCAATACTACTCGACCAGTGCATGGTAAATCTACTACTACTCTTGCTAGTGCTGCGACTGCTCCTACCAATAGCAGCCCAGTGAATAGCAAATACTACTACTATTACCACTACTGCTGCTGCTATTACTACTGCAGCTACTAGTAGTGCTGCTGCTGCTGCTGCTACTACTACTATCTCCGTGCATGGCAAATACTTCTACTATTACTACTACTGCTGCTACTGCTGCTACTACTACTACTACTCCTGCTACTGATAGTAGTGCAGTGCATGGCAAGTACTACTACTGTTTCTACTACTGCTGCTGCCACTTTTATTGCTGTCACTACCACTACTGCTACTACTAGTACTCCAGTGTATGGCAAATACTGCTTCTATTACTACTACTGCTGCCGTTGCTGCTACTGCTACTACTACTGCTACAACTTGCACCCAGTAAATTGCAAACATTACAACTATTACTTCTACTGCTGCTGCTGCTTCTACTGATACTACTGCTACTGCTTCTACTTCTCCTGCTGCTGCTTCTACTACTACCACTACTAGTCCCAGTGCAAGGTAAATAATACGATTATTACGACTACTGCTGCTTCTGCTAGTACTGCTGCTACTACTGCTACTACTGGTAGTCCAGTGCATGAAAAATACTCTTACTACTACTGCTGCAGCTGCTGCTACTACTGCTGCTAATACTGCTACTACTAGTGATCCAGTGCATGGCAAATACAACAAATATTACTACTACTGATGTTGCCTCTACTACTGCTAATACTACTATCAATGCTACTAGCCAGTGCATGGCAAATATACTACTACTGCTGCTATTGCTGCTACTTCCACTACTACTACTGGCCCACTGCTGGGCAAATCATCTGCCACTTCTACTGCTGCTGCTGCTACAACTACTACTACTACTACTACTACTACTAGCCCATTGCATCTCAAATACTACTACTATTACCACTACTGCTGTTAGTCCTACTACTGCTGCTAGTCCTATTACAGCTGCTACTTGTACTATTACTATCCCAGTGCATGGAATGTACTACTAGTAAAGCTACTCCTACGTCTGCTTTTTCTACTACTGCTTCTGCTACTGCTACTACTAGTAGACCAGTGTGTGGCAAATACTACTACTATTACTACTGCTGCTGCTGCTACTACTGCTACTACTACTGCTATTACTAGTAGTCCAGGGAATGGCAAATACTACTACTATCACTACTACTGCTGCTGCTGCTACTACTACTGCTCCTTCTACTGCAACTACTAGTAGTCCAGCCCTTGGCAAATACTAATACTATGACTATGACTGCTGCTAATGCTACCACTGCTACTACTACTAATCCTGTCCGTGGCAAATGCTACTCTATTACTACTACTGCTGCAGCAGCGGCTACTGCTACTACTAATATCAATACTACGAGCCCAGTGCATGGCAAGTCTACCTCTACTGTTACTATTGCTGCTACTGCTACTACTACTTCTTACCCAGTGCATGGCAGATACTACTTCTATTACCACTGTTGCTGCTACCTCTACTGCTGCTGCAGCTACATCTACTGCTGCTGCTATTTCTATTACTACTTCTACTACTAGCACAGTGCGTGGCAAATAGTACTAGTATTACTACTACCGCTGCTGCTGTTGCTATGACTTCTAGTACTACTGCTATTACTAGTAATCCAGTGTGTCGCAAATACTATTCATACTACTACTGCTGCTGTTGCTACTACTACTATCAATACTACTAGCCCAGTGCATGGCCAATATACTACTACTACTTCTATAGCTGCTACTGCTACTACTACTAGTGGCCCACTGCAGGGCAAATCTGCTGCTACTCTTACTGCTGCTTATGCCACTTCTATTCCTGGTGCTACCTCTACTACTGCTGCTACTACTAGTAGTCTAGTGCATGGCAAATACTACTATTACTACTACTTCTGCTGCTGCTACTACTGCTACTACTAGTACAATACTACTATCCCAGTGCATGGCAAATCTACTAGTACTACACCTATTAGTGCTAATGCTAATACTGCTACTTGAACACTGCAGGGCCAATCTGCTGCTACTACTACCGACGTTGCTGCTAATTCTACTTCTGCTGCTACCAATACAACTACTACTCCTAGTACCCCAGTGCATTTCAAATACTACCAATATTACCAGTACTGTTGCTACTACTACAGCTGCTGCTACTAGTACTATTACTAGCCCAGTCCATGCCAAATACTACTACTATTACCACTGCTGCTACTTCTGCTACTATTACTGCTGTTGCTCTTACGACTACTTCTGCTACTACTACTGCTAACGCTTCTAATTCTACTGTTGCTGCTACTACTACTATTACGACTGCTACTAGCCCAGGGCATGGCAAATAATACTACTATTATTACTACTGCTGCTGCTGCTACTACTTCTACTAGTACTTCTATTACTTGTAGTCTAGTGCATGGGGAATACTACTTCTATTACTACTCCTGCTGCTGCTGCTAATACTGCTACTACTACTACCAATACTACTAGCTTAGTGCATGGGAAATCTGCTACTACTACTGCTGTATCTGCTAACACTACTACTACTACTACTGGCCAGCTCCAGGGTAAATCTGCTGCTACTACTTCTGTTGCTGCTGCCACTTCTACTGCTGTTGCTACAACTAATACTACTGCTACTACTAGTAGTCCAGTGTATGGTAAATCCTAATACTACTAGTACTACTGCTGATGCAGCTTCTAGTGTTACTGCTACTACTGCTACTACTGCTAGTCCAGTGTATTGCAAATATAATTCTATTACTACTACTGCTGATGCTGCTACTACTGCTACTACTAATATCAATAGTACCAGCCAATTTCATGGCAAACCTACGACTACTATTGCTATTGCTGCTGCTGCTACTACTACTGCTAACCCAGTGCATGGCAGATGCTACTACTATTACCACTACTGCTGCTGCTGCTGCTACCACTGCTGCTAATAGTAGTCCAGTGCGTGGCAAATACTACTAATATTACCACTACTGCCGCTGCTACTACTTCTACTACTACTATGAATATTACTAGCCCATTGCAAGGCATATCTACTATTTCTACTTCTATTCCTAACACTTTTACTACTACTACTGGCCCAGTGCAGGGAAAATCTGCTGCTACTTCTAGTGCTGCCCCTGCCACTTCTATTGCTGCTGCTACAGCTACTACTATTACAACTATTGACTAGTGCATCAACAATACTACTACTATTAATATTACTGCTGCTTCTGGTGCTACTACTGCTACTACTATTTGTCCAGTAAATGGCAAATACTACTACTCTTACTACTGCTTCTGATGCTGTTACTACTGCTACTACTACCATCAATACTACTAGCCCAATCTATTACTCCTACTGCTATTGCTGCTTCTTGTCCTACTACTACTGCCAACTGCAGTGCAAGTTAGCTGCTACTACTACTGTTGCTGCTGTCACATCTACTGATGCTGATCCCACTACTACTACTACGACGACTAGTCCAGTGCATGGCAAATACTACTACAATTACCACTACTGGTTCTACTACAGCAGCTGCTATTTCTACTGCTGCTGCTACTACTAGTGTACTACCAGCCCAGTGCATGGCAAATGGTACTACTATTATTACTACTGCTGCTTCTGTTACTACTACTGCTAGTACTAGCAGTCCAGTGCATTTAAAATTCTACTACTATTTCTATTACTGCTGCTGCTACTACTGATGCTCCTACTACTGCTACTACTAGTAATCCAGTGCATGGCAAATATTATTAATAGTAATACTGCTGCTGCTGCTACTACTACTATAAATACTACTAGCCCAGTGCATGTCAAATATACTACTAATACTGCTATTGCTGCTTCCGCTACTATTACTACTGGCCCACTGCAGGGCAAATCTTCTGCTACTACTACTGCTTCTGCTGTCCGGTCTACTGCTGCTGCTTCCACTACTACTACAACTTCTACTAGTAGCCCAGCGCATGGCCAATACTACTACTATGATGATTACTGCTGCTACTACTAGTACTGCTGATGCTAATTTGATTGCTGCTGCTGCTACTACTACTACTATTAGTTCAGTGTATGTCAAATGCTAGTACTATTACTACTACCGCAGCTGCTGCTACTTCTGATATTACTTCTGCTACTACAGGTAGTGCAGTGAATGGCAAATACTATTAACACTACTGCTCAGGCTGCTGCTACTACTGCTACTACTACTGCTACTACTACTAGCACTGTTGCTGCTAATTCTACTGATGCTGCTGCTCTATGTGCTGCTACTACTACTACTAGTCAATGCATGGCAAATACTACTACTATTACTGCTTCTGCTGCTACTACTTCTGCTACTACTGCTACTATTAGTAGTCCAGTGTATATCAAATACTACTAGTATCACCACGACTGCTGCTACTACTTCGACTGCCGCTGCTACTTCTCCTGCTGCTCGTATTACTACACCTACTACTAGCCCAGTGCGTGGTAAATACTACTACTATTACTACCACTGCTGCTTCTGCAGCTACTGGTGCTACTACTATTGCTACTACTACAAGTCCAGTGCATTGCAAACACATTGCTATTACTAGTAGTGCATTGCATTTAAAATACTACTATAATTACTACGTCTGCTGCTACTACTGTTACTACTAGTAGTACAGTGCATGGTAAATACAACTACAATTAATACTAATGCTGCTGCTGCTACCACTGCTACTACTAGTAGTAAAGTGCATGGCAAATACAACTAATATTACTACAACTGCTGTTGCTACTACTGCTACTACTAATATGAATACCACTAGGCCAGAGCATGGCAAATCTACTACTACAATTGCTATTGCTGCTACTGCTACTACTACTACTTACCCAGGGCGTGCCAAATACTACTACTGTTACCACTACTGCTGCTGCTACTACTACTGCTACTCTTTCTAATTCTACTGCTTTTGCTACTACTACTACTACTACTATCCCAGGGCACGGCAAATAATACTACTATTATTACTACTGCTGCTGCTGCTGCTATTCTTGCTACTACTAGTATTAATACTACAGCCCAGTGCATGGCAAATCTACTAATACTACTGCTATTTCTGATTCTTCTACTACTACTGCTAGCCCACTGCAGGGCAAATCTGCTGCCACTAGTACTACTGCTGCCACTTCTACTGCTGCTGCTACCACTACTACTACTTCTACTAGCCTAGTTTATGGAAAATGCTACTACTATTACCACTACTGCTTCGACTACTACTAATGCGGCTACTACTACTGCTGCTGCTACTAATACCACTACTAGCCCAGTGCATGGTAATTACTAGTAGTGTAACTAGTAGTGCTGCTGCTGCTACTACTGCTACTACTTTTAGTACAGTGCATGGCAAATACTACTACTATAACCACAACTGCTAATACTACTACTACTGCTGCTGCTACTATTAATGCTGCTGCAGAAACTTCTACTCCTGCTTCTAAATCTACTAATTCTTCTACAATTCCAGTGCAAGGCAAATACTACTAATGTTACTACTACTGCTGCTATTGCTACGACTGCTACTACTAGTATCAATACAACTAACCTAGTGCATGGGAAATCCACTAGTACTACAACTGTTAGTGCTAATTCTAGTACTACTACTGGCCCACTGCAGGAAATATCTACTGCTACTATTACTGCTGCTGATGCCACTTCTATTGCTGATGCTACCTCTACTACTACTGTTACTGCTAGGAGTCCATTGCACGGCAAATCAACTACTACTAATTCTATTGCTGCTACTGCTACTACTACTACTTGCCCACTGCAGGGCAAATCTGGTGCTACTACTACTGCTGCTGTGGCCAATTCTACTGCCGCAACTTCCACTAAAATTACTACTAGCCCAGTGCATGGCAAATACTAATTCTATTACCACTACTGCTGCTACTTCTACTGCTGCTGCTGCTGCATCTACTTCTGCTGCTAGTACTACTATTACTGCTACTACCACGATCCTAGTGCATGGCAAATACTACTACTATTACCACAACTGCTGCTACTACTACTACTGCTGCTGCCACATCTACAGCTGCTGCTATTACTACTACTACTACTACCAGCACAGTGCATGTCACATAGTACTAGCATTACTACTACTGCTGCTGCTGCTATTACTTCTACTACTGCTGCTACTACTAGTAATCCAGTGCATCGCAAGTACTATTCATACTACTACGGTTGCTGTTGCTACTACTACTATCAATACTACTACACCAGTTCATGGCAAATATACTACTACTACTTCTATAGCTGCTACTGCTACTACTACTACTGGCCCACTGCAGGGCAAAACTTCTGCTACTACTATTGCTGCTGCTGGCACTTCTAATTCTGCTGCTACCACTACTACTATGACTTCTACTACTAGCCCAGCGCATGGGAAATACTACTACATTTACCACTACTGCTGCTACTACTACTACTGCTGCTGCTGCTACTACTGCTAATATTAGTTCAGTGCATGGTAAATACCACTACTATTACTACTTCCGCTGCTGCTGCTACTACTACTGCTACTACAAGTAGTGCAGTGCCTGGCAAATAGTTTTACTACTACTGCTGCTGCTACTACTGCTACTACTACTGCTACTACTACTAGTACTCTTGCTGATAATTCTACTGCTGCTGCTGCTACATATACTGCTACTACTACTAGTACTATTGCTGATAATTCTACTGCTGCTGCTACAACTACTACTAGTCCAGTGAATGGTAATACTACTGCTATTACTACTACTACTGCTTTAGCTGCTAGTACTGCTACTGCTAGTATTAATAACATTAGCACACTGTATGGCATGTCTATTAGTACTACACCTATTAGTGCTAATGCTATTACTACTACTGGCCCACTGCAGGTCAAAGCTTCTGCTACTTCTACTGCTGCTGCTGCCAGTTCTACTGCTGCTGCTACCACTACTACTACGACTACTACTAGCTCACTGCATGGCAAATACTACTACTACTACTGCTGCTACTACTGCTGCTGCAGCTGCTACTTCTACTGCTGCTGCTACTACTACTGCTTCTGCAGCTACTGGTACTGCTGCTGCTAATTCTACTACTACTACTAGTCCAGTGCATGGTAAATACTTTTACTATTAACACTACTGCTGCTGCTGCTACTACTGTTACTACTAAAATCAATACAACGTGCCCAGTGTATGGCAAATCTAGTACTAGTATTGCTATTTCTCCTATTGCTACTACTACTACTTACCCAGTGCTTGGCAGATACTACTACTATTACCACTACTGCTTCTGCTGCTGCTACTACTGCTACTAATAGTAGTCCAGTGCATGGAAAGTACTACTCATATTACTACTGCTGCTGCTGCTGCTACTACTGTTACTACTAATATCAATACTGCTAACCCAGTGCATGGCAAATCTACTAGTACTACACCTATTAGTGCTAATGCTAATACTACTACTTGCACACTGTAGGGCAAATCTCCTCCTCCTCCTACTGATGTTGCTGCCAATTCAACTGCTGCTGCTACCAATACAACTACTACTACTACTACCACCTCAGTGGATTTCAAAGAGTACAAATATTACCACTACAGCTGCTGCTACTACTACTGCTGCTACTACTACTACTGCTGCTACTACTACTGCTGCTGCTACTAGTACAACTAGTAGCCCAGTCCGTGCCAAATACTACTACTATTACCACTACTGCTGCAACTACTGCTACTGCTGCTAGTACTACTACTTCTGCTACTACTGCTACTGCTTCAAATTTTGCTGCTGCTGCTACTACTTCTACTAACCCAGGGCATGGCAAAATAATACTACTGGCGCAGCTGCTACTATTTCTACTACTGCTTCTACTACTTGTAGTCCAGTGTATTGCAAATATTTTTACTATTACTACTACTGCTGATGCTGCTACAACTGCTACTACTAATATCAATATTACTAGCGGAGTGCATGGCAAGTCTACTACTACTATTGCTATTGCTGCTAATGCTACTACTACTACTAACCCAGTGCATGGCCGATACTACTACTTATTACCACTTCTGCTGCTGCTGCTGCTACTACTGCTACTACTACTACTTCTACTAATAATAGTCCAGTTCATGGCAAATACTACTAATGTTACTACTACTTCTGCTGCTGCTACTACTACTACCAATACTACTAACCCAGTGCTTGCAAATCTACTAGTATTACACCTATTACTGCTAAGGCTAACACTACTATTTGCACACAGCGGGGCAAGTCTGCTGTTACTAGTACTGATATTCTGCCAATTCTACTGCTGCTGCTACCAATACAACTACTACTACTACTACTCCCACAGTGTATTTCAAACGCTACAAATATTACCACTACTGCTGCTACTTTTTACTACCGCTTCTACTAATACTGCTGCTGCTACTAGTACTACTACTAGCCCAGTCCATTCCAAGCACTACTACTATTATCACTATAGCTGCTACTAGTAGGGGTACTGCTGCTGTTACTATTACTGGTGATACTACTAATACTGCTGCTATTAGGACTCCTACTAGCCGAGTGCATGGCAAGTACTACTGCTATTACCACTTCTGCTGCTACCACCACTACTGCTGCTACAAATACTGCTGCTACTACTTTTGCTGCTGCTGCTGCTAGTACTACTACTATCACAGTGCATTTCAAATACTACAACTATTCCTATTCCTGCTGCTGCTGTTGCTACTACTACTACTATTACCGCTACGTCTAGTAGTCGAGCGCATGGCAAATACTACTACTATTACTACTGCTGCTGCTGCTGCTACTACTGCTACTACTTGTATCAATACTACTATCACAGTGCACAGTAAATCCCTACTACTACTCCTATTGCTTCTACTCTTACTACTACGACTGGCCCGGTGCAGTACATAACTGCTGTTACTACTACTGCTGCTGCTGCGTCTTCTACTATTGCTTCTACCACTACTACAATCCCAGTGCATCGTAAATAAAAATACTATTACTTCTACTGCTGCTACTACTACTGCTGCTGCTGCTACTTCTACTACTGCTGTTGTTACTACAACTACTACCTCCCCAGTGCGTGGCAAATACTACTACTATTACTACAACTGCTGTTGCTGCTACTACTTCTACTGCTACTACTAGTAGTGCAGTGCACGTCAAATACTACTACAATTACTAGACCTGCTGCTGCTGCTACTAGTGCTATTACTACTATCAATACTACTAGCTCAGTGCATGGCTAATCTACTACTACGACTGCTATGGCTGCTACCGCTACTACTACTACTACTGGCCAACTGCAGGGCAAATCTTCTTCCGCTACCACTGTTGCTGCCGGCCCTTTTTTGCTGTTGTTACCACCACTACTACTGCTACTATAGGAGTCCAGTGCATGGCAAATACTACTACTATGAGGACTGCTGCTGCTGCTAAAATGTTACTACTGCCGCTACTACTAGAACTGCAGTGCATTGTTATTACTAATAGTTTTACTACTACAGCTGGTGCTGCTACTACTGTTACTACTAATATCAATATTACTAGACTAGTGCATTGCAAATCTACTACTACTATTGCAGTTCGCAGGGCTCGCGGGCCGCACGGATGGCACCCGTGTCCGCGGCCATGTCTGGGTCGCGTCAGGCCACCCCCGGAGCGTCTGGTGTGTCGCTGCCTTCCAGGGACGCCTTCTGGCCGCCTGGCCGGTCAGGCAGGCGGGGAGCGCCCCGTCAGACGCTTGCTGTGGTGGGAGGGGCCTGAGGAGGTGGGGCCTGCAGAGGTACCCGGCGTGGGCAGAGATAGCTGCCGCCGCGGGCGACAAAAGGAGAATGCAGAGCGGGAGGCCAAAAGCCTATAGCACCCGGTATTCCCAGGAGGTCTCCCATTCCTGTACTAAACAGGCCCGACCCTTCTTAGCTTCCGCAATTGAGCCGAGATCACGCCCTCTGGGCTGGTTTGGAAATAGGTGGCTGCAGGGTCGCGGGCTGCCTCTTGAGGCGCAGCTTAGCAGGCGCTTGGGTCATACCACCAGTCCAACGGCCCGCCCGATCCAGCAGAGTCCTGCCGCCTGCCTAGACAGGGAAACGGAGGTCTAGGCTACATGCAGGTGGCGGAGGTGTGGGCGACCAACCAGCCCAGGGCTGACGGGACCCAGCAAACTTTGCGGCGCTTCGCGCCCCACCCCAGATCACGCAGGCCGCTTACAAAGACGTGGACCCGGAGGCTACAGGGTCTGGGGCCCGCGGTCCCTTGGGCATCCCACCTGCCCGCCCACGCTGCGCCAGGCGCAGCCCAGATGCAGATGAGCCCGGCCGTCCTACCAGACAGAAGCTGGCCCGAAACCACTGGGAGCCACCATTGAGTTGGCAGGGCCCCTAGGATCAAGCAACGCCACCCTTGCCCCCACGCTGCAGTTCCGAGCTCAGTACCCCACCCCAAGTGGCCGGCAGCCCCGGGGAAGCTGGCCTCACCCACTGGAGCACAGCCCCTTCACCGCCACCTGTCTGCCTGGCTGTCTCTCCACAGCTCCATATGGAAAATGCCACCCCTCTGCCTTTTCGCTCTGGCCAGGGGCGAGAGCGGGATTGAGGGCGCAGGCCGCTTCCCCGGGGCTGCCGGCCACTTGGGGCGGGGTACTGAGTTCGGAACTGCGGCGTGGGGGCAGGGGTGGCGTTGCTGGGTCTCAGGGGCCGTGCCAACACAATGGTGGCTCCCAATGGTTTCATGACAGCTTCTCTCGGTTAGGAGGGCCGGGCACGTCTGCGTCCGGGCTGCGCCTAGCACAGCGTGGGCGGGCAGGTGGGATGCCCAAGGGACCGCGGGCCCCTGGCCCTGAAGCCTCCGGGGCCACATACTTGTGAGCGGCCTGCGAGATCTGGGGTGGGGCACCAAGCGCCAAAAATTTGCTGGGTCCCGCCCGCCCTGGGCTGGATGGTCGCCAACATGCCCGCCACTCCCCTGTACCCTAGACCTCCGTTTCCCTGTCTAGACGGGCGGCGGGGCCCTGCCAGGTCGGGCGGGCCGCTGGGCTGGAGGTTAGACCAAAGTGCCTGCTCAGCTGCGCCTCAAGAGGCAGCCCGCGACCCTGCAGCCACCTACTGCCAAACCAGCCCAGAGGGGCGTGATCTCGGCTGGATCGCGGAAGCTAAGCAGGGTCGGGCCTGTTTGCTATTGCTGTTAGGGCTACTACTACTACTATCACAGTGCATGCCAAATACTACTACTATTACCAGTACTGCTGCTGCTACTACTGCTACTACTATTGCTACTAATAGTAGTCCAGTACATCGCAAATAATATTATAGTTACTACTACTACTGCTACTAGTATCAATATTAGTAGTCCAGTGTATGGCAAATCTACTAGTACTACACCTATTACTGCTAATGCGAATACTACTACTGGTCCACTGCAGGTCTAATATTCTGCTACTTCTACTTAGCCCGGGACTTGTACTGCTGCTGCTACCACTAATACTATTAGTACTACAACAAGCCCAGTGCATGGAAAATACTACTATTATTAACACTACTGCTGCTACTCCCACTACTGCTGCTACTCCTACTACTGCTGCTACTTGTACCCTTAGTAGCTCAGTGCATGGAGAATACTACTTGTATAACTACTCCTGTGTCTACTGTTTCTATTACTGCTACCACTGCAGCTACTACTAGTAGACCATTGCATGGCAAATACTACTACTATTACTACTGCTGCTGCTGATGATACTTCTGCTACTACTTCTGCTAGTACTAGCAGTCCAGTGCATGGCAAATACTACTTCTATTATTACTACTGCTGCTACTGCTACTACTATCCATCCTACTAGCTCAGTGCATGGCAAATCTACTACTAGTACTTCTATTGCTACTACTGCTACTACTCCTAATGTCACACTGCAGGGCAACTCTGGTGCTACTACTACTGCTGCTGCGGTCAATTCTAATGCTGTTGCTCCCATTATTACTACTGCTACTACTAGTAGTCCAGTGCATGGCAAATACTACTACTATTACCACAACTGCTGCTACTACTACTGCTGCTGCTATTTCTACTACTACTACTAGTCCAGTGCATGGCAAACACTAGTGCTATTACTAATACTGCTGCTGCTGCTCCTCCTACTTCTACTATTACTGCTACTACTAGCAGTCCTTTGCATTGCAAATACTACTACTATTACTACTACTGCTGCTAGTACGGCTACTACAATGATCTATAATACTAACCCAGTGCATGGCAAATCTACTATTACTACTTCTATTGCGGCTACTGCTACTACTACTGCTAGACCAGTGCATGGCAGATACTACTACTATTAGCACTATTGCTTCTACTTCTAGTACTGCTGCTTCTACTACGGCTGCTGCTTCTTCTACAGCTGCTGCTGCTACTACTACTCATCCTAGCCCTGTTCGTGGAAAATACTGCTACTATTACTACTACTGATGCTGCTGCTACTACTGCCACTACTAATACCAATACTACTCGACCAGTGCATGGTAAATCTACTACTACTCTTGCTAGTGCTGCGACTGCTCCTACCAATAGCAGCCCAGTGAATAGCAAATACTACTACTATTACCACTACTGCTGCTGCTATTACTACTGCAGCTACTAGTAGTGCTGCTGCTGCTGCTGCTACTACTACTATCTCCGTGCATGGCAAATACTTCTACTATTACTACTACTGCTGCTACTGCTGCTACTACTACTACTACTCCTGCTACTGATAGTAGTGCAGTGCATGGCAAGTACTACTACTGTTTCTACTACTGCTGCTGCCACTTTTATTGCTGTCACTACCACTACTGCTACTACTAGTACTCCAGTGTATGGCAAATACTGCTTCTATTACTACTACTGCTGCCGTTGCTGCTACTGCTACTACTACTGCTACAACTTGCACCCAGTAAATTGCAAACATTACAACTATTACTTCTACTGCTGCTGCTGCTTCTACTGATACTACTGCTACTGCTTCTACTTCTCCTGCTGCTGCTTCTACTACTACCACTACTAGTCCCAGTGCAAGGTAAATAATACGATTATTACGACTACTGCTGCTTCTGCTAGTACTGCTGCTACTACTGCTACTACTGGTAGTCCAGTGCATGAAAAATACTCTTACTACTACTGCTGCAGCTGCTGCTACTACTGCTGCTAATACTGCTACTACTAGTGATCCAGTGCATGGCAAATACAACAAATATTACTACTACTGATGTTGCCTCTACTACTGCTAATACTACTATCAATGCTACTAGCCAGTGCATGGCAAATATACTACTACTGCTGCTATTGCTGCTACTTCCACTACTACTACTGGCCCACTGCTGGGCAAATCATCTGCCACTTCTACTGCTGCTGCTGCTACAACTACTACTACTACTACTACTACTACTAGCCCATTGCATCTCAAATACTACTACTATTACCACTACTGCTGTTAGTCCTACTACTGCTGCTAGTCCTATTACAGCTGCTACTTGTACTATTACTATCCCAGTGCATGGAATGTACTACTAGTAAAGCTACTCCTATGTCTGCTTTTTCTACTACTGCTTCTGCTACTGCTACTACTAGTAGACCAGTGTGTGGCAAATACTACTACTATTACTACTGCTGCTGCTGCTACTACTGCTACTACTACTGCTATTACTAGTAGTCCAGGGAATGGCAAATACTACTACTATCACTACTACTGCTGCTGCTGCTACTACTACTGCTCCTTCTACTGCAACTACTAGTAGTCCAGCCCTTGGCAAATACTAATACTATGACTATGACTGCTGCTAATGCTACCACTGCTACTACTACTAATCCTGTCCGTGGCAAATGCTACTCTATTACTACTACTGCTGCAGCAGCGGCTACTGCTACTACTAATATCAATACTACGAGCCCAGTGCATGGCAAGTCTACCTCTACTGTTACTATTGCTGCTACTGCTACTACTACTTCTTACCCAGTGCATGGCAGATACTACTTCTATTACCACTGTTGCTGCTACCTCTACTGCTGCTGCAGCTACATCTACTGCTGCTGCTATTTCTATTACTACTTCTACTACTAGCACAGTGCGTGGCAAATAGTACTAGTATTACTACTACCGCTGCTGCTGTTGCTATGACTTCTAGTACTACTGCTATTACTAGTAATCCAGTGTGTCGCAAATACTATTCATACTACTACTGCTGCTGTTGCTACTACTACTATCAATACTACTAGCCCAGTGCATGGCCAATATACTACTACTACTTCTATAGCTGCTACTGCTACTACTACTAGTGGCCCACTGCAGGGCAAATCTGCTGCTACTCTTACTGCTGCTTATGCCACTTCTATTCCTGGTGCTACCTCTACTACTGCTGCTACTACTAGTAGTCTAGTGCATGGCAAATACTACTATTACTACTACTTCTGCTGCTGCTACTACTGCTACTACTAGTACAATACTACTATCCCAGTGCATGGCAAATCTACTAGTACTACACCTATTAGTGCTAATGCTAATACTGCTACTTGAACACTGCAGGGCCAATCTGCTGCTACTACTACCGACGTTGCTGCTAATTCTACTTCTGCTGCTACCAATACAACTACTACTCCTAGTACCCCAGTGCATTTCAAATACTACCAATATTACCAGTACTGTTGCTACTACTACAGCTGCTGCTACTAGTACTATTACTAGCCCAGTCCATGCCAAATACTACTACTATTACCACTGCTGCTACTTCTGCTACTATTACTGCTGTTGCTCTTACGACTACTTCTGCTACTACTACTGCTAACGCTTCTAATTCTACTGTTGCTGCTACTACTACTATTACGACTGCTACTAGCCCAGGGCATGGCAAATAATACTACTATTATTACTACTGCTGCTGCTGCTACTACTTCTACTAGTACTTCTATTACTTGTAGTCTAGTGCATGGGGAATACTACTTCTATTACTACTCCTGCTGCTGCTGCTAATACTGCTACTACTACTACCAATACTACTAGCTTAGTGCATGGGAAATCTGCTACTACTACTGCTGTATCTGCTAACACTACTACTACTACTACTGGCCAGCTCCAGGGTAAATCTGCTGCTACTACTTCTGTTGCTGCTGCCACTTCTACTGCTGTTGCTACAACTACTACTACTGCTACTACTAGTAGTCCAGTGTATGGTAAATCCTAATACTACTAGTACTACTGCTGATGCAGCTTCTAGTGTTACTGCTACTACTGCTACTACTGCTAGTCCAGTGTATTGCAAATATAATTCTATTACTACTACTGCTGATGCTGCTACTACTGCTACTACTAATATCAATAGTACCAGCCAATTTCATGGCAAACCTACGACTACTATTGCTATTGCTGCTGCTGCTACTACTACTGCTAACCCAGTGCATGGCAGATGCTACTACTATTACCACTACTGCTGCTGCTGCTGCTACCACTGCTGCTAATAGTAGTCCAGTGCGTGGCAAATACTACTAATATTACCACTACTGCCGCTGCTACTACTTCTACTACTACTATGAATATTACTAGCCCATTGCAAGGCATATCTACTATTTCTACTTCTATTCCTAACACTTTTACTACTACTACTGGCCCAGTGCAGGGAAAATCTGCTGCTACTTCTAGTGCTGCCCCTGCCACTTCTATTGCTGCTGCTACAGCTACTACTATTACAACTATTGACTAGTGCATCAACAATACTACTACTATTAATATTACTGCTGCTTCTGGTGCTACTACTGCTACTACTATTTGTCCAGTAAATGGCAAATACTACTACTCTTACTACTGCTTCTGATGCTGTTACTACTGCTACTACTACCATCAATACTACTAGCCCAATCTATTACTCCTACTGCTATTGCTGCTTCTTGTCCTACTACTACTGCCAACTGCAGTGCAAGTTAGCTGCTACTACTACTGTTGCTGCTGTCACATCTACTGATGCTGATCCCACTACTACTACTACGACGACTAGTCCAGTGCATGGCAAATACTACTACAATTACCACTACTGGTTCTACTACAGCAGCTGCTATTTCTACTGCTGCTGCTACTACTAGTGTACTACCAGCCCAGTGCATGGCAAATGGTACTACTATTATTACTACTGCTGCTTCTGTTACTACTACTGCTAGTACTAGCAGTCCAGTGCATTTAAAATTCTACTACTATTTCTATTACTGCTGCTGCTACTACTGATGCTCCTACTACTGCTACTACTAGTAATCCAGTGCATGGCAAATATTATTAATAGTAATACTGCTGCTGCTGCTACTACTACTATAAATACTACTAGCCCAGTGCATGTCAAATATACTACTAATACTGCTATTGCTGCTTCCGCTACTATTACTACTGGCCCACTGCAGGGCAAATCTTCTGCTACTACTACTGCTTCTGCTGTCCGTTCTACTGCTGCTGCTTCCACTACTACTACAACTTCTACTAGTAGCCCAGCGCATGGCCAATACTACTACTATGATGATTACTGCTGCTACTACTAGTACTGCTGATGCTAATTTGATTGCTGCTGCTGCTACTACTACTACTATTAGTTCAGTGTATGTCAAATGCTAGTACTATTACTACTACCGCAGCTGCTGCTACTTCTGATATTACTTCTGCTACTACAGGTAGTGCAGTGAATGGCAAATACTATTAACACTACTGCTCAGGCTGCTGCTACTACTGCTACTACTACTGCTACTACTACTAGCACTGTTGCTGCTAATTCTACTGATGCTGCTGCTCTATGTGCTGCTACTACTACTACTAGTCAATGCATGGCAAATACTACTACTATTACTGCTTCTGCTGCTACTACTTCTGCTACTACTGCTACTATTAGTAGTCCAGTGTATATCAAATACTACTAGTATCACCACGACTGCTGCTACTACTTCGACTGCCGCTGCTACTTCTCCTGCTGCTCGTATTACTACAGCTACTACTAGCCCAGTGCGTGGTAAATACTACTACTATTACTACCACTGCTGCTTCTGCAGCTACTGGTGCTACTACTATTGCTACTACTACAAGTCCAGTGCATTGCAAACACATTGCTATTACTAGTAGTGCATTGCATTTAAAATACTACTATAATTACTACGTCTGCTGCTACTACTGTTACTACTAGTAGTACAGTGCATGGTAAATACAACTACAATTAATACTAATGCTGCTGCTGCTACCACTGCTACTACTAGTAGTAAAGTGCATGGCAAATACAACTAATATTACTACAACTGCTGTTGCTACTACTGCTACTACTAATATGAATACCACTAGGCCAGAGCATGGCAAATCTACTACTACAATTGCTATTGCTGCTACTGCTACTACTACTACTTACCCAG
The DNA here is from genome assembly GCF_059928025.1 of Delphinapterus leucas. Lineage (NCBI taxonomy): Eukaryota > Metazoa > Chordata > Mammalia > Artiodactyla > Monodontidae > Delphinapterus > Delphinapterus leucas. The sequence continues at coordinate 1,717,574 of NW_028322262.1, read as the reverse complement.
GGCGTGCCAAATACTACTACTGTTACCACTACTGCTGCTGCTACTACTACTGCTACTCTTTCTAATTCTACTGCTTTTGCTACTACTACTACTACTACTATCCCAGGGCACGGCAAATAATACTACTATTATTACTACTGCTGCTGCTGCTGCTATTCTTGCTACTACTAGTATTAATACTACAGCCCAGTGCATGGCAAATCTACTAATACTACTGCTATTTCTGATTCTTCTACTACTACTGCTAGCCCACTGCAGGGCAAATCTGCTGCCACTAGTACTACTGCTGCCACTTCTACTGCTGCTGCTACCACTACTACTACTTCTACTAGCCTAGTTTATGGAAAATGCTACTACTATTACCACTACTGCTTCGACTACTACTAATGCGGCTACTACTACTGCTGCTGCTACTAATACCACTACTAGCCCAGTGCATGGTAATTACTAGTAGTGTAACTAGTAGTGCTGCTGCTGCTACTACTGCTACTACTTTTAGTACAGTGCATGGCAAATACTACTACTATAACCACAACTGCTAATACTACTACTACTGCTGCTGCTACTATTAATGCTGCTGCAGAAACTTCTACTCCTGCTTCTAAATCTACTAATTCTTCTACAATTCCAGTGCAAGGCAAATACTACTAATGTTACTACTACTGCTGCTATTGCTACGACTGCTACTACTAGTATCAATACAACTAACCTAGTGCATGGGAAATCCACTAGTACTACAACTGTTAGTGCTAATTCTAGTACTACTACTGGCCCACTGCAGGAAATATCTACTGCTACTATTACTGCTGCTGATGCCACTTCTATTGCTGATGCTACCTCTACTACTACTGTTACTGCTAGGAGTCCATTGCACGGCAAATCAACTACTACTAATTCTATTGCTGCTACTGCTACTACTACTACTTGCCCACTGCAGGGCAAATCTGGTGCTACTACTACTGCTGCTGTGGCCAATTCTACTGCCGCAACTTCCACTAAAATTACTACTAGCCCAGTGCATGGCAAATACTAATTCTATTACCACTACTGCTGCTACTTCTACTGCTGCTGCTGCTGCATCTACTTCTGCTGCTAGTACTACTATTACTGCTACTACCACGATCCTAGTGCATGGCAAATACTACTACTATTACCACAACTGCTGCTACTACTACTACTGCTGCTGCCACATCTACAGCTGCTGCTATTACTACTACTACTACTACCAGCACAGTGCATGTCACATAGTACTAGCATTACTACTACTGCTGCTGCTGCTATTACTTCTACTACTGCTGCTACTACTAGTAATCCAGTGCATCGCAAGTACTATTCATACTACTACGGTTGCTGTTGCTACTACTACTATCAATACTACTACACCAGTTCATGGCAAATATACTACTACTACTTCTATAGCTGCTACTGCTACTACTACTACTGGCCCACTGCAGGGCAAAACTTCTGCTACTACTATTGCTGCTGCTGGCACTTCTAATTCTGCTGCTACCACTACTACTATGACTTCTACTACTAGCCCAGCGCATGGGAAATACTACTACATTTACCACTACTGCTGCTACTACTACTACTGCTGCTGCTGCTACTACTGCTAATATTAGTTCAGTGCATGGTAAATACCACTACTATTACTACTTCCGCTGCTGCTGCTACTACTACTGCTACTACAAGTAGTGCAGTGCCTGGCAAATAGTTTTACTACTACTGCTGCTGCTACTACTGCTACTACTACTGCTACTACTACTAGTACTCTTGCTGATAATTCTACTGCTGCTGCTGCTACATATACTGCTACTACTACTAGTACTATTGCTGATAATTCTACTGCTGCTGCTACAACTACTACTAGTCCAGTGAATGGTAATACTACTGCTATTACTACTACTACTGCTTTAGCTGCTAGTACTGCTACTGCTAGTATTAATAACATTAGCACACTGTATGGCATGTCTATTAGTACTACACCTATTAGTGCTAATGCTATTACTACTACTGGCCCACTGCAGGTCAAAGCTTCTGCTACTTCTACTGCTGCTGCTGCCAGTTCTACTGCTGCTGCTACCACTACTACTACGACTACTACTAGCTCACTGCATGGCAAATACTACTACTACTACTGCTGCTACTACTGCTGCTGCAGCTGCTACTTCTACTGCTGCTGCTACTACTACTGCTTCTGCAGCTACTGGTACTGCTGCTGCTAATTCTACTACTACTACTAGTCCAGTGCATGGTAAATACTTTTACTATTAACACTACTGCTGCTGCTGCTACTACTGTTACTACTAAAATCAATACAACGTGCCCAGTGTATGGCAAATCTAGTACTAGTATTGCTATTTCTCCTATTGCTACTACTACTACTTACCCAGTGCTTGGCAGATACTACTACTATTACCACTACTGCTTCTGCTGCTGCTACTACTGCTACTACTACTGCTACTAATAGTAGTCCAGTGCATGGAAAGTACTACTCATATTACTACTGCTGCTGCTGCTGCTACTACTGTTACTACTAATATCAATACTGCTAACCCAGTGCATGGCAAATCTACTAGTACTACACCTATTAGTGCTAATGCTAATACTACTACTTGCACACTGTAGGGCAAATCTCCTCCTCCTCCTACTGATGTTGCTGCCAATTCAACTGCTGCTGCTACCAATACAACTACTACTACTACTACCACCTCAGTGGATTTCAAAGAGTACAAATATTACCACTACAGCTGCTGCTACTACTACTGCTGCTACTACTACTACTGCTGCTACTACTACTGCTGCTGCTACTAGTACAACTAGTAGCCCAGTCCGTGCCAAATACTACTACTATTACCACTACTGCTGCAACTACTGCTACTGCTGCTAGTACTACTACTTCTGCTACTACTGCTACTGCTTCAAATTTTGCTGCTGCTGCTACTACTTCTACTAACCCAGGGCATGGCAAAATAATACTACTGGCGCAGCTGCTACTATTTCTACTACTGCTTCTACTACTTGTAGTCCAGTGTATTGCAAATATTTTTACTATTACTACTACTGCTGATGCTGCTACAACTGCTACTACTAATATCAATATTACTAGCGGAGTGCATGGCAAGTCTACTACTACTATTGCTATTGCTGCTAATGCTACTACTACTACTAACCCAGTGCATGGCCGATACTACTACTTATTACCACTTCTGCTGCTGCTGCTGCTACTACTGCTACTACTACTACTTCTACTAATAATAGTCCAGTTCATGGCAAATACTACTAATGTTACTACTACTTCTGCTGCTGCTACTACTACTACCAATACTACTAACCCAGTGCTTGCAAATCTACTAGTATTACACCTATTACTGCTAAGGCTAACACTACTATTTGCACACAGCGGGGCAAGTCTGCTGTTACTAGTACTGATATTCTGCCAATTCTACTGCTGCTGCTACCAATACAACTACTACTACTACTACTCCCACAGTGTATTTCAAACGCTACAAATATTACCACTACTGCTGCTACTTTTTACTACCGCTTCTACTAATACTGCTGCTGCTACTAGTACTACTACTAGCCCAGTCCATTCCAAGCACTACTACTATTATCACTATAGCTGCTACTAGTAGGGGTACTGCTGCTGTTACTATTACTGGTGATACTACTAATACTGCTGCTATTAGGACTCCTACTAGCCGAGTGCATGGCAAGTACTACTGCTATTACCACTTCTGCTGCTACCACCACTACTGCTGCTACAAATACTGCTGCTACTACTTTTGCTGCTGCTGCTGCTAGTACTACTACTATCACAGTGCATTTCAAATACTACAACTATTCCTATTCCTGCTGCTGCTGTTGCTACTACTACTACTATTACCGCTACGTCTAGTAGTCGAGCGCATGGCAAATACTACTACTATTACTACTGCTGCTGCTGCTGCTACTACTGCTACTACTTGTATCAATACTACTATCACAGTGCACAGTAAATCCCTACTACTACTCCTATTGCTTCTACTCTTACTACTACGACTGGCCCGGTGCAGTACATAACTGCTGTTACTACTACTGCTGCTGCTGCGTCTTCTACTATTGCTTCTACCACTACTACAATCCCAGTGCATCGTAAATAAAAATACTATTACCTCTACTGCTGCTACTACTACTGCTGCTGCTGCTACTTCTACTACTGCTGTTGTTACTACAACTACTACCTCCCCAGTGCGTGGCAAATACTACTACTATTACTACAACTGCTGTTGCTGCTACTACTTCTACTGCTACTACTAGTAGTGCAGTGCACGTCAAATACTACTACAATTACTAGACCTGCTGCTGCTGCTACTAGTGCTATTACTACTATCAATACTACTAGCTCAGCGCATGGCTAATCTACTACTACGACCGCTATGGCTGCTACCGCTACTACTACTACTACTGGCCAACTGCAGGGCAAATCTTCTTCCGCTACCACTGTTGCTGCCGGCCCTTTTTTGCTGTTGTTACCACCATTACTACTGCTACTATAGGAGTCCAGTGCATGGCAAATACTACTACTATGAGGACTGCTGCTGCTGCTAAAATGTTACTACTGCCGCTACTACTAGAACTGCAGTGCATTGTTATTACTAATAGTTTTACTACTACAGCTGGTGCTGCTACTACTGTTACTACTAATATCAATATCACTAGACTAGTGCATTGCAAATCTACTACTACTATTGCAGTTCGCAGGGCTCGCGGGCCGCACGGATGGCACCCGTGTCCGCGGCCATGTCTGGGTCGCGTCAGGCCACCCCCGGAGCGTCTGGTGTGTCGCTGCCTTCCAGGGACGCCTTCTGGCCGCCTGGCCGGTCAGGCAGGCGGGGAGCGCCCCGTCAGACGCTTGCTGTGGTGGGAGGGGCCTGAGGAGGTGGGGCCTGCAGAGGTACCCGGCGTGGGCAGAGATAGCCGCCGCCGCGGGTGACAAAAGGAGAATGCAGAGCGGGAGGCCAAAAGCCTATAGCACCCGGTATTCCCAGGAGGTCTCCCATTCCCGTACTAAACAGGCCCGACCCTTCTTAGCTTCCGCAATTGAGCCGAGATCACGCCCTCTGGGCTGGTTTGGAAATAGGTGGCTGCAGGGTCGCGGGCTGCCTCTTGAGGCGCAGCTTAGCAGGCGCTTGGGTCATACCACCAGTCCAGCGGCCCGCCCGATCCAGCAGAGTCCTGCCGCCTGCCTAGACAGGGAAACGGAGGTCTAGGCTACATGCAGGTGGCGGAGGTGTGGGCGACCAACCAGCCCAGGGCTGACGGGACCCAGCAAACTTTGCAGCGCTTCGCGCCCCACCCCAGATCACGCAGGCCGCTTACAAAGACGTGGACCCGGAGGCTACAGGGTCTGGGGCCCGCGGTCCCTTGGGCATCCCACCTGCCCGCCCACGCTGCGCCAGGCGCAGCCCAGATGCAGATGAGCCCGGCCGTCCTACCAGACAGAAGCTGGCCCGAAACCACTGGGAGCCACCATTGAGTTGGCAGGGCCCCTAGGATCAAGCAACGCCACCCTTGCCCCCACGCTGCAGTTCCGAGCTCAGTACCCCACCCCAAGTGGCCGGCAGCCCCGGGGAAGGTGGCCTCACCCACTGGAGCACAGCCCCTTCGCCGCCACCTGTCTGCCTGGCTGTCTCTCCACAGCTCCATATGGAAAATGCCACCCCTCTGCCTTTTCGCTCTGGGCGGGGGCGAGAGCGGGATTGAGGGCGCAGGCCGCTTCCCCGGGGCTGCCGGCCACTTGGGGCGGGGTACTGAGTTCGGAACTGCGGCGTGGGGGCAGGGGTGGCGTTGCTGGGTCTCAGGGGCCGTGCCAACACAATGGTGGCTCCCAATGGTTTCGTGACAGCTTCTCTCGGTTAGGAGGGCCGGGCACGTCTGCGTCCGGGCTGCGCCTAGCACAGCGTGGGCGGGCAGGTGGGATGTCCAAGGGACAGCGGGCCCCGGGCCCTGAAGCCTCCGGGGCCACATACTTGTGAGCGGCCTGCGAGATCTGGGGTGGGGCGCCAAGCGCCAAAAATTTGCTGGGTCCCGCCCGCCCTGGGCTGGATGGTCGCCAACATGCCCGCCACTCCCCTGTACCCTAGACCTCCGTTTCCCTGTCTAGACGGGCGGCGGGGCCCTGCCAGGTCGGGCGGGCCGCTGGGCTGGAGGTTAGACCAAAGTGCCTGCTCAGCTGCGCCTCAAGAGGCAGCCCGCGACCCTGCAGCCACCTACTGCCAAACCAGCCCAGAGGGGCGTGATCTCGGCTGGATCGCGGAAGCTAAGCAGGGTCGGGCCTGTTTGCTATTGCTGTTAGGGCTACTACTACTACTATCACAGTGCATGCCAAATACTACTACTATTACCAGTACTGCTGCTGCTACTACTATTGCTACTAATAGTAGTCCAGTACATCACAAATAATATTATAGTTACTACTACTACTGCTACTAGTATCAATATTAGTAGTCCAGTGTATGGCAAATCTACTAGTACTACACCTATTACTGCTAATGCGAATACTACTACTGGTCCACTGCAGGTCTAATATTCTGCTACTTCTACTTAGCCCGGGACTTCTACTGCTGCTGCTACCACTAATACTATTAGTACTACAACAAGCCCAGTGCATGGAAAATACTACTACTATTAACACTACTGCTGCTACTCCCACTACTGCTGCTACTCCTACTACTGCTGCTACTTGTACCCTTAGTAGCTCAGTGCATGGAGAATACTACTTGTATAACTACTCCTGTGTCTACTGTTTCTATTACTGCTACCACTGCAGCTACTACTAGTAGACCATTGCATGGCAAATACTACTACTATTACTACTGCTGCTGCTGCTGATACTTCTGCTACTACTTCTGCTAGTACTAGCAGTCCAGTGCATGGCAAATACTACTTCTATTATTACTACTGCTGCTACTGCTACTACTATCCATCCTACTAGCTCAGTGCATGGCAAATCTACTACTAGTACTTCTATTGCTACTACTGCTACTACTCCTAATGTCACACTGCAGGGCAACTCTGGTGCTACTACTACTGCTGCTGCGGTCAATTCTAATGCTGTTGCTCCCATTATTACTACTGCTACTACTAGTAGTCCAGTGCATGGCAAATACTACTACTATTACCACAACTGCTGCTACTACTACTGCTGCTGCTATTTCTATTACTACTACTAGTCCAGTGCATGGCAAACACTAGTGCTATTACTAATACTGCTGCTGCTGCTCCTCCTACTTCTACTATTACTGCTACTACTAGCAGTCCTTTGCATTGCAAATACTACTACTATTACTACTACTGCTGCTAGTACTGCTACTACAATGATCTATAATACTAACCCAGTGCATGGCAAATCTACTATTACTACTTCTATTGCGGCTACTGCTACTACTACTGCTAGACCAGTGCATGGCAGATACTACTACTATTACCACTATTGCTTCTACTTCTAGTACTGCTGCTTCTACTACGGCTGCTGCTTCTTCTACAGCTGCTGCTGCTACTACTACTCATCCTAGCCCTGTTCGTGGAAAATACTGCTACTATTACTACTACTGATGCTGCTGCTACTACTGCCACTACTAATACCAATACTACTCGACCAGTGCATGGTAAATCTACTACTACTCTTGCTAGTGCTGCGACTGCTCCTACTAGTAGCAGCCCAGTGATTAGCAAATACTACTACTATTACCACTACTGCTGCTGCTATTACTACTGCAGCTACTAGTAGTGCTGCTGCTGCTGCTGCTACTACTACTATCTCTGTGCATGGCAATTACTTCTACTATTACTACTACTGCTGCTGCTGCTGCTACTACTACTACTACTACTCCTGCCACTGATAGTAGTGCAGTGCATGGCAAGTACTACTACTGTTTCTACTACTGCTGCTGCCACTTTTATTGCTGTCACTACCACTACTGCTACTACTAGTACTCCAGTGTATGGCAAATACTGCTTCTATTACTACTACTGCTGCCGTTGCTGCTACCGCTACTACTACTGCTACAACTTGCACCCAGTAAATTGCAAACATTACAACTATTACTTCTACTGCTGCTGCTGCTTCTACTGATACTACTGCTACTGCTTCTACTTCTCCTGCTGCTGCTTCTACTACTACCACTACTAGTCCCAGTGCAAGGTAAATAATACGATTATTACGACTACTGCTGCTTCTGCTAGTACTGCTGCTACTACTGCTACTACTGGTAGTCCAGTGCATGAAAAATACTCTTACTACTACTGCTGCAGCTGCTGCTACTACTGCTGCTACTACTGCTACTACTAGTGATCCAGTGCATGGCAAATACAACAAATATTACTACTACTGATGTTGCCTCTACTACTGCTAATACTACTATCAATGCTACTAGCCAGTGCATGGCAAATATACTACTACTGCTGCTATTGCTGCTACTTCCACTACTACTACTGGCCCACTGCTGGGTAAATCATCTGCCACTTCTACTGCTGCTGCTGCTACAACTACTACTACTACTACTACTACTAGCCCATTGCATCTCAAATACTACTACTATTACCACTACTGCTGTTAGTCCTACTACTGCTGCTAGTCCTATTACAGCTGCTACTTGTACTATTACTATCCCAGTGCATGGAATGTACTACTAGTAAAGCTACTCCTACGTCTGCTTTTTCTACTACTGCTTCTGCTACTGCTACTACTAGTAGACCAGTGTGTGGCAAATACTACTACTATTACTACTGCTGCTGCTGCTACTACTGCTACTACTACTGCTATTACTAGTAGTCCAGGGAATGGCAAATACTACTACTATCACTACTACTGCTGCTGCTGCTACTACTACTGCTCCTTCTACTGCAACTACTAGTAGTCCAGCCCTTGGCAAATACTAATACTATGACTATGACTGCTGCTAATGCTACCACTGCTACTACTACTAATCCTGTCCGTGGCAAATGCTACTCTATTACTACTACTGCTGCAGCAGCGGCTACTGCTACTACTAATATCAATACTACGAGCCAAGTGCATGGCAAGTCTACCTCTACTGTTACTATTGCTGCTACTGCTACTACTACTTCTTACCCAGTGCATGGCAGATACTACTTCTATTACCACTGTTGCTGCTACCTCTACTGCTGCTGCAGCTACATCTACTGCTGCTGCTATTTCTATTACTACTTCTACTACTAGCACAGTGCGTGGCAAATAGTACTAGTATTACTACTACCGCTGCTGCTGTTGCTATGACTTCTAGTACTACTGCTATTACTAGTAATCCAGTGTGTCGCAAATACTATTCATACTACTACTGCTGCTGTTGCTACTACTACTATCAATACTACTAGCCCAGTGCATGGCCAATATACTACTACTACTGCTATAGCTGCTACTGCTACTACTACTAGTGGCCCAATGCAGGGCAAATCTGCTGCTACTCTTACTGCTGCTTATGCCACTTCTATTCCTGGTGCTACCTCTACTACTGCTGCTACTACTAGTAGTCTAGTGCATGGCAAATACTACTATTACTACTACTTCTGCTGCTGCTACTACTGCTACTACTAGTATCAATACTACTATCCCAGTGCATGGCAAATCTACTAGTACTACACCTATTAGTGCTAATGCTAATACTGCTACTTGCACACTGCAGGGCCAATCTGCTGCTACTACTACCGACGTTGCTGCTAATTCTACTTCTGCTGCTACCAATACAACTACTACTCCTAGTACCCCAGTGCATTTCAAATACTACCAATATTACCAGTACTGTTGCTACTACTACAGCTGCTGCTACTAGTACTATTACTAGCCCAGTCCATGCCAAATACTACTACTATTACCACTGCTGCTACTTCTGCTACTATTACTGCTGTTGCTCTTACGACTACTTCTGCTACTACTACTGCTAACGCTTCTAATTCTACTGTTGCTGCTACTACTACTATTACGACTGCTACTAGCCCAGGGCATGGCAAATAATACTACTATTATTACTACTGCTGCTGCTGCTGCTACTTCTACTAGTACTTCTATTACTTGTAGTCTAGTGCATGGGGAATACTACTTCTATTACTACTCCTGCTGCTGCTGCTAATACTGCTACTACTACTACCAATACTACTAGCTTAGTGCATGGGAAATCTGCTACTACTACTGCTGTATCTGCTAACACTACTACTACTACTACTGGCCAGCTCCAGGGTAAATCTGCTGCTACTACTTCTGTTGCTGCTGCCACTTCTACTGCTGTTGCTACAACTACTACTACTGCTACTACTAGTAGTCCAGTGTATGGTAAATCCTAATACTACTAGTACTACTGCTGATGCAGCTTCTAGTGTTACTGCTACTACTGCTACTACTGCTAGTCCAGTGTATTGCAAATATAATTCTATTACTACTACTGCTGATGCTGCTACTACTGCTACTACTAATATCAATAGTACCAGCCAATTTCATGGCAAACCTACGACTACTATTGCTATTGCTGCTGCTGCTACTACTACTGCTAACCCAGTGCATGGCAGATGCTACTACTATTACCACTACTGCTGCTGCTGCTGCTACTACTGCTGCTAATAGTAGTCCAGTGCGTGGCAAATACTACTAATATTACTACTACTGCCACTGCTACTACTTCTACTTCTACTATGAATATTACTAGCCCATTGCAAGGCAAATCTACTATTTCTACTTATATTCCTAACACTTTTACTACTACTACTGGCCCAGTGCAGGGAAAATCTGCTGCTACTTCTAGTGCTGCCCCTGCCACTTCTATTGCTGCTGCTACAGCTACTACTATTACAACTATTGACTAGTGCATCAACAATACTACTACTATTAATATTACTGCTGCTTCTGGTGCTACTACTGCTACTACTATTTGTCCAGTAAATGGCAAATACTACTACTCTTACTACTACTTCTGATGCTGTTACTACTGCTACTACTACCATCAATACTACTAGCCCAATCTATTACTCCTACTGCTATTGCGGCTTCTTGTCCTACTACTACTGCCAACTGCAGTGCAAGTTAGCTGCTACTACTACTGTTGCTGCTGTCACATCTACTGATGCTGATCCCACTACTACTACTACGGCGACTAGTCCAGGGCATGGCAAATACTACTACAATTACCACTACTGGTTCTACTACAGCAGCTGCTATTTCTACTGCTGCTGCTACTACTAGTGTACTACCAGCCCAGTGCATGGCAAATGGTACTACTATTATTACTACTGCTGCTTCTGCTACTCCTACTGCTAGTACTAGCAGTCCAGTGCATTTAAAATTCTACTACTATTTCTATTACTGCTGCTGCTACTACTGATGCTCCTACTACTGCTACTACTAGTAATCCAGTGCATGGCAAATATTATTAATAGTAATACTGCTGCTGCTGCTACTACTACTATAAATACTACTAGCCCAGTGCATGTCAAATATACTACTAATACTGCTATTGCTGCTTCCGCTACTATTACTACTGGCCCACTGCAGGGCAAATCTTCTGCTACTACTACTGCTTCTGCTGTCCGGTCTACTGCTGCTGCTTCCACTACTACTACAACTTCTACTAGTAGCCCAGCGCATGGCCAATACTACTACTATGATGATTACTGCTGCTACTACTAGTACTGCTGATGCTAATTTGATTGCTGCTGCTACTACTTCTACTATTAGTTCAGTGTATGTCAAATGCTAGTACTATTACTACTACCGCAGCTGCTGCTACTTCTGATACTACTTCTGCTACTACAGGTAGTGCAGTGAATGGCAAATACTATTAACACTACTGCTCAGGCTGCTGCTACTACTGCTACTACTACTGCTACTACTACTAGCACTGTTGCTGCTAATTCTACTGATGCTGCTGCTCTATGTGCTGCTACTACTACTACTAGTCAATGCATGGCAAATACTACTACTATTACTGCTTCTGCTGCTACTACTTCTGCTACTACTGCTACTATTAGTAGTCCAGTGTATATCAAATACTACTAGTATCACCACGACTGCTGCTACTACTTCGACTGCCGCTGCTACTTCTCCTGCTGCTCGTATTACTACAGCTACTACTAGCCCAGTGCGTGGTAAATACTACTACTATTACTACCACTGCTGCTTCTGCAGCTACTGGTGCTACTACTATTGCTACTACTACAAGTCCAGTGCATTGCAAACACATTGCTATTACTAGTAGTGCATTGCATTTAAAATACTACTATAATTACTACGTCTGCTGCTACTACTGTTACTACTAGTAGTACAGTGCATGGTAAATACAACTACAATTAATACTAATGCTGCTGCTGCTACCACTGCTACTACTAGTAGTAAAGTGCATGGCAAATACAACTAATATTACTACAACTGCTGTTGCTACTACTGCTACTACTAATATGAATACCACTAGGCCAGAGCATGGCAAATCTACTACTACAATTGCTATTGCTGCTACTGCTACTACTACTACTTACCCAGGGCGTGCCAAATACTACTACTGTTACCACTACTGCTGCTGCTACTACTACTGCTACTCTTTCTAATTCTACTGCTTTTGCTACTACTACTACTACTACTATCCCAGGGCACGGCAAATAATACTACTATTATTACTACTGCTGCTGCTGCTGCTATTCTTGCTACTACTAGTATTAATACTACAGCCCAGTGCATGGCAAATCTACTAATACTACTGCTATTTCTGATTCTTCTACTACTACTGCTAGCCCACTGCAGGGCAAATCTGCTGCCACTAGTACTACTGCTGCCACTTCTACTGCTGCTGCTACCACTACTACTACTTCTACTAGCCTAGTTTATGGAAAATGCTACTACTATTACCACTACTGCTTCGACTACTACTAATGCGGCTACTACTACTGCTGCTGCTACTAATACCACTACTAGCCCAGTGCATGGTAATTACTAGTAGTGTAACTAGTAGTGCTGCTGCTGCTACTACTGCTACTACTTTTAGTACAGTGCATGGCAAATACTACTACTATAACCACAACTGCTAATACTACTACTACTGCTGCTGCTACTATTAATGCTGCTGCAGAAACTTCTACTCCTGCTTCTAAATCTACTAATTCTTCTACAATTCCAGTGCAAGGCAAATACTACTAATGTTACTACTACTGCTGCTATTGCTACGACTGCTACTACTAGTATCAATACAACTAACCTAGTGCATGGGAAATCCACTAGTACTACAACTGTTAGTGCTAATTCTAGTACTACTACTGGCCCACTGCAGGAAATATCTACTGCTACTATTACTGCTGCTGATGCCACTTCTATTGCTGATGCTACCTCTACTACTACTGTTACTGCTAGGAGTCCATTGCACGGCAAATCAACTACTACTAATTCTATTGCTGCTACTGCTACTACTACTACTTGCCCACTGCAGGGCAAATCTGGTGCTACTACTACTGCTGCTGTGGCCAATTCTACTGCCGCAACTTCCACTAAAATTACTACTAGCCCAGTGCATGGCAAATACTAATTCTATTACCACTACTGCTGCTACTTCTACTGCTGCTGCTGCTGCATCTACTTCTGCTGCTAGTACTACTATTACTGCTACTACCACGATCCTAGTGCATGGCAAATACTACTACTATTACCACAACTGCTGCTACTACTACTACTGCTGCTGCCACATCTACAGCTGCTGCTATTACTACTACTACTACTACCAGCACAGTGCATGTCACATAGTACTAGCATTACTACTACTGCTGCTGCTGCTATTACTTCTACTACTGCTGCTACTACTAGTAATCCAGTGCATCGCAAGTACTATTCATACTACTACGGTTGCTGTTGCTACTACTACTATCAATACTACTACACCAGTTCATGGCAAATATACTACTACTACTTCTATAGCTGCTACTGCTACTACTACTACTGGCCCACTGCAGGGCAAAACTTCTGCTACTACTATTGCTGCTGCTGGCACTTCTAATTCTGCTGCTACCACTACTACTATGACTTCTACTACTAGCCCAGCGCATGGGAAATACTACTACATTTACCACTACTGCTGCTACTACTACTACTGCTGCTGCTGCTACTACTGCTAATATTAGTTCAGTGCATGGTAAATACCACTACTATTACTACTTCCGCTGCTGCTGCTACTACTACTGCTACTACAAGTAGTGCAGTGCCTGGCAAATAGTTTTACTACTACTGCTGCTGCTACTACTGCTACTACTACTGCTACTACTACTAGTACTCTTGCTGATAATTCTACTGCTGCTGCTGCTACATATACTGCTACTACTACTAGTACTATTGCTGATAATTCTACTGCTGCTGCTACAACTACTACTAGTCCAGTGAATGGTAATACTACTGCTATTACTACTACTACTGCTTTAGCTGCTAGTACTGCTACTGCTAGTATTAATAACATTAGCACACTGTATGGCATGTCTATTAGTACTACACCTATTAGTGCTAATGCTATTACTACTACTGGCCCACTGCAGGTCAAAGCTTCTGCTACTTCTACTGCTGCTGCTGCCAGTTCTACTGCTGCTGCTACCACTACTACTACGACTACTACTAGCTCACTGCATGGCAAATACTACTACTACTACTGCTGCTACTACTGCTGCTGCAGCTGCTACTTCTACTGCTGCTGCTACTACTACTGCTTCTGCAGCTACTGGTACTGCTGCTGCTAATTCTACTACTACTACTAGTCCAGTGCATGGTAAATACTTTTACTATTAACACTACTGCTGCTGCTGCTACTACTGTTACTACTAAAATCAATACAACGTGCCCAGTGTATGGCAAATCTAGTACTAGTATTGCTATTTCTCCTATTGCTACTACTACTACTTACCCAGTGCTTGGCAGATACTACTACTATTACCACTACTGCTTCTGCTGCTGCTACTACTGCTACTACTACTGCTACTAATAGTAGTCCAGTGCATGGAAAGTACTACTCATATTACTACTGCTGCTGCTGCTGCTACTACTGTTACTACTAATATCAATACTGCTAACCCAGTGCATGGCAAATCTACTAGTACTACACCTATTAGTGCTAATGCTAATACTACTACTTGCACACTGTAGGGCAAATCTCCTCCTCCTCCTACTGATGTTGCTGCCAATTCAACTGCTGCTGCTACCAATACAACTACTACTACTACTACCACCTCAGTGGATTTCAAAGAGTACAAATATTACCACTACAGCTGCTGCTACTACTACTGCTGCTACTACTACTACTGCTGCTACTACTACTGCTGCTGCTACTAGTACAACTAGTAGCCCAGTCCGTGCCAAATACTACTACTATTACCACTACTGCTGCAACTACTGCTACTGCTGCTAGTACTACTACTTCTGCTACTACTGCTACTGCTTCAAATTTTGCTGCTGCTGCTACTACTTCTACTAACCCAGGGCATGGCAAAATAATACTACTGGCGCAGCTGCTACTATTTCTACTACTGCTTCTACTACTTGTAGTCCAGTGTATTGCAAATATTTTTACTATTACTACTACTGCTGATGCTGCTACAACTGCTACTACTAATATCAATATTACTAGCGGAGTGCATGGCAAGTCTACTACTACTATTGCTATTGCTGCTAATGCTACTACTACTACTAACCCAGTGCATGGCCGATACTACTACTTATTACCACTTCTGCTGCTGCTGCTGCTACTACTGCTACTACTACTACTTCTACTAATAATAGTCCAGTTCATGGCAAATACTACTAATGTTACTACTACTTCTGCTGCTGCTACTACTACTACCAATACTACTAACCCAGTGCTTGCAAATCTACTAGTATTACACCTATTACTGCTAAGGCTAACACTACTATTTGCACACAGCGGGGCAAGTCTGCTGTTACTAGTACTGATATTCTGCCAATTCTACTGCTGCTGCTACCAATACAACTACTACTACTACTACTCCCACAGTGTATTTCAAACGCTACAAATATTACCACTACTGCTGCTACTTTTTACTACCGCTTCTACTAATACTGCTGCTGCTACTAGTACTACTACTAGCCCAGTCCATTCCAAGCACTACTACTATTATCACTATAGCTGCTACTAGTAGGGGTACTGCTGCTGTTACTATTACTGGTGATACTACTAATACTGCTGCTATTAGGACTCCTACTAGCCGAGTGCATGGCAAGTACTACTGCTATTACCACTTCTGCTGCTACCACCACTACTGCTGCTACAAATACTGCTGCTACTACTTTTGCTGCTGCTGCTGCTAGTACTACTACTATCACAGTGCATTTCAAATACTACAACTATTCCTATTCCTGCTGCTGCTGTTGCTACTACTACTACTATTACCGCTACGTCTAGTAGTCGAGCGCATGGCAAATACTACTACTATTACTACTGCTGCTGCTGCTGCTACTACTGCTACTACTTGTATCAATACTACTATCACAGTGCACAGTAAATCCCTACTACTACTCCTATTGCTTCTACTCTTACTACTACGACTGGCCCGGTGCAGTACATAACTGCTGTTACTACTACTGCTGCTGCTGCGTCTTCTACTATTGCTTCTACCACTACTACAATCCCAGTGCATCGTAAATAAAAATACTATTACCTCTACTGCTGCTACTACTACTGCTGCTGCTGCTACTTCTACTACTGCTGTTGTTACTACAACTACTACCTCCCCAGTGCGTGGCAAATACTACTACTATTACTACAACTGCTGTTGCTGCTACTACTTCTACTGCTACTACTAGTAGTGCAGTGCACGTCAAATACTACTACAATTACTAGACCTGCTGCTGCTGCTACTAGTGCTATTACTACTATCAATACTACTAGCTCAGCGCATGGCTAATCTACTACTACGACCGCTATGGCTGCTACCGCTACTACTACTACTACTGGCCAACTGCAGGGCAAATCTTCTTCCGCTACCACTGTTGCTGCCGGCCCTTTTTTGCTGTTGTTACCACCATTACTACTGCTACTATAGGAGTCCAGTGCATGGCAAATACTACTACTATGAGGACTGCTGCTGCTGCTAAAATGTTACTACTGCCGCTACTACTAGAACTGCAGTGCATTGTTATTACTAATAGTTTTACTACTACAGCTGGTGCTGCTACTACTGTTACTACTAATATCAATATCACTAGACTAGTGCATTGCAAATCTACTACTACTATTGCAGTTCGCAGGGCTCGCGGGCCGCACGGATGGCACCCGTGTCCGCGGCCATGTCTGGGTCGCGTCAGGCCACCCCCGGAGCGTCTGGTGTGTCGCTGCCTTCCAGGGACGCCTTCTGGCCGCCTGGCCGGTCAGGCAGGCGGGGAGCGCCCCGTCAGACGCTTGCTGTGGTGGGAGGGGCCTGAGGAGGTGGGGCCTGCAGAGGTACCCGGCGTGGGCAGAGATAGCCGCCGCCGCGGGTGACAAAAGGAGAATGCAGAGCGGGAGGCCAAAAGCCTATAGCACCCGGTATTCCCAGGAGGTCTCCCATTCCCGTACTAAACAGGCCCGACCCTTCTTAGCTTCCGCAATTGAGCCGAGATCACGCCCTCTGGGCTGGTTTGGAAATAGGTGGCTGCAGGGTCGCGGGCTGCCTCTTGAGGCGCAGCTTAGCAGGCGCTTGGGTCATACCACCAGTCCAGCGGCCCGCCCGATCCAGCAGAGTCCTGCCGCCTGCCTAGACAGGGAAACGGAGGTCTAGGCTACATGCAGGTGGCGGAGGTGTGGGCGACCAACCAGCCCAGGGCTGACGGGACCCAGCAAACTTTGCAGCGCTTCGCGCCCCACCCCAGATCACGCAGGCCGCTTACAAAGACGTGGACCCGGAGGCTACAGGGTCTGGGGCCCGCGGTCCCTTGGGCATCCCACCTGCCCGCCCACGCTGCGCCAGGCGCAGCCCAGATGCAGATGAGCCCGGCCGTCCTACCAGACAGAAGCTGGCCCGAAACCACTGGGAGCCACCATTGAGTTGGCAGGGCCCCTAGGATCAAGCAACGCCACCCTTGCCCCCACGCTGCAGTTCCGAGCTCAGTACCCCACCCCAAGTGGCCGGCAGCCCCGGGGAAGGTGGCCTCACCCACTGGAGCACAGCCCCTTCGCCGCCACCTGTCTGCCTGGCTGTCTCTCCACAGCTCCATATGGAAAATGCCACCCCTCTGCCTTTTCGCTCTGGGCGGGGGCGAGAGCGGGATTGAGGGCGCAGGCCGCTTCCCCGGGCCTGCCGGCCACTTGGGGCGGGGTACTGAGTTCGGAACTGCGGCGTGGGGGCAGGGGTGGCGTTGCTGGGTCTCAGGGGCCGTGCCAACACAATGGTGGCTCCCAATGGTTTCGTGACAGCTTCTCTCGGTTAGGAGGGCCGGGCACGTCTGCGTCCGGGCTGCGCCTAGCACAGCGTGGGCGGGCAGGTGGGATGTCCAAGGGACAGCGGGCCCCGGGCCCTGAAGCCTCCGGGGCCACATACTTGTGAGCGGCCTGCGAGATCTGGGGTGGGGCGCCAAGCGCCAAAAATTTGCTGGGTCCCGCCCGCCCTGGGCTGGATGGTCGCCAACATGCCCGCCACTCCCCTGTACCCTAGACCTCCGTTTCCCTGTCTAGACGGGCGGCGGGGCCCTGCCAGGTCGGGCGGGCCGCTGGGCTGGAGGTTAGACCAAAGTGCCTGCTCAGCTGCGCCTCAAGAGGCAGCCCGCGACCCTGCAGCCACCTACTGCCAAACCAGCCCAGAGGGGCGTGATCTCGGCTGGATCGCGGAAGCTAAGCAGGGTCGGGCCTGTTTGCTATTGCTGTTAGGGCTACTACTACTACTATCACAGTGCATGCCAAATACTACTACTATTACCAGTACTGCTGCTGCTACTACTATTGCTACTAATAGTAGTCCAGTACATCACAAATAATATTATAGTTACTACTACTACTGCTACTAGTATCAATATTAGTAGTCCAGTGTATGGCAAATCTACTAGTACTACACCTATTACTGCTAATGCGAATACTACTACTGGTCCACTGCAGGTCTAATATTCTGCTACTTCTACTTAGCCCGGGACTTCTACTGCTGCTGCTACCACTAATACTATTAGTACTACAACAAGCCCAGTGCATGGAAAATACTACTACTATTAACACTACTGCTGCTACTCCCACTACTGCTGCTACTCCTACTACTGCTGCTACTTGTACCCTTAGTAGCTCAGTGCATGGAGAATACTACTTGTATAACTACTCCTGTGTCTACTGTTTCTATTACTGCTACCACTGCAGCTACTACTAGTAGACCATTGCATGGCAAATACTACTACTATTACTACTGCTGCTGCTGCTGATACTTCTGCTACTACTTCTGCTAGTACTAGCAGTCCAGTGCATGGCAAATACTACTTCTATTATTACTACTGCTGCTACTGCTACTACTATCCATCCTACTAGCTCAGTGCATGGCAAATCTACTACTAGTACTTCTATTGCTACTACTGCTACTACTCCTAATGTCACACTGCAGGGCAACTCTGGTGCTACTACTACTGCTGCTGCGGTCAATTCTAATGCTGTTGCTCCCATTATTACTACTGCTACTACTAGTAGTCCAGTGCATGGCAAATACTACTACTATTACCACAACTGCTGCTACTACTACTGCTGCTGCTATTTCTATTACTACTACTAGTCCAGTGCATGGCAAACACTAGTGCTATTACTAATACTGCTGCTGCTGCTCCTCCTACTTCTACTATTACTGCTACTACTAGCAGTCCTTTGCATTGCAAATACTACTACTATTACTACTACTGCTGCTAGTACTGCTACTACAATGATCTATAATACTAACCCAGTGCATGGCAAATCTACTATTACTACTTCTATTGCGGCTACTGCTACTACTACTGCTAGACCAGTGCATGGCAGATACTACTACTATTACCACTATTGCTTCTACTTCTAGTACTGCTGCTTCTACTACGGCTGCTGCTTCTTCTACAGCTGCTGCTGCTACTACTACTCATCCTAGCCCTGTTCGTGGAAAATACTGCTACTATTACTACTACTGATGCTGCTGCTACTACTGCCACTACTAATACCAATACTACTCGACCAGTGCATGGTAAATCTACTACTACTCTTGCTAGTGCTGCGACTGCTCCTACTAGTAGCAGCCCAGTGATTAGCAAATACTACTACTATTACCACTACTGCTGCTGCTATTACTACTGCAGCTACTAGTAGTGCTGCTGCTGCTGCTGCTACTACTACTATCTCTGTGCATGGCAATTACTTCTACTATTACTACTACTGCTGCTGCTGCTGCTACTACTACTACTACTACTCCTGCCACTGATAGTAGTGCAGTGCATGGCAAGTACTACTACTGTTTCTACTACTGCTGCTGCCACTTTTATTGCTGTCACTACCACTACTGCTACTACTAGTACTCCAGTGTATGGCAAATACTGCTTCTATTACTACTACTGCTGCCGTTGCTGCTACCGCTACTACTACTGCTACAACTTGCACCCAGTAAATTGCAAACATTACAACTATTACTTCTACTGCTGCTGCTGCTTCTACTGATACTACTGCTACTGCTTCTACTTCTCCTGCTGCTGCTTCTACTACTACCACTACTAGTCCCAGTGCAAGGTAAATAATACGATTATTACGACTACTGCTGCTTCTGCTAGTACTGCTGCTACTACTGCTACTACTGGTAGTCCAGTGCATGAAAAATACTCTTACTACTACTGCTGCAGCTGCTGCTACTACTGCTGCTACTACTGCTACTACTAGTGATCCAGTGCATGGCAAATACAACAAATATTACTACTACTGATGTTGCCTCTACTACTGCTAATACTACTATCAATGCTACTAGCCAGTGCATGGCAAATATACTACTACTGCTGCTATTGCTGCTACTTCCACTACTACTACTGGCCCACTGCTGGGTAAATCATCTGCCACTTCTACTGCTGCTGCTGCTACAACTACTACTACTACTACTACTACTAGCCCATTGCATCTCAAATACTACTACTATTACCACTACTGCTGTTAGTCCTACTACTGCTGCCAGTCCTATTACAGCTGCTACTTGTACTATTACTATCCCAGTGCATGGAATGTACTACTAGTAAAGCTACTCCTACGTCTGCTTTTTCTACTACTGCTTCTGCTACTGCTACTACTAGTAGACCAGTGTGTGGCAAATACTACTACTATTACTACTGCTGCTGCTGCTACTACTGCTACTACTACTGCTATTACTAGTAGTCCAGGGAATGGCAAATACTACTACTATCACTACTACTGCTGCTGCTGCTACTACTACTGCTCCTTCTACTGCAACTACTAGTAGTCCAGCCCTTGGCAAATACTAATACTATGACTATGACTGCTGCTAATGCTACCACTGCTACTACTACTAATCCTGTCCGTGGCAAATGCTACTCTATTACTACTACTGCTGCAGCAGCGGCTACTGCTACTACTAATATCAATACTACGAGCCAAGTGCATGGCAAGTCTACCTCTACTGTTACTATTGCTGCTACTGCTACTACTACTTCTTACCCAGTGCATGGCAGATACTACTTCTATTACCACTGTTGCTGCTACCTCTACTGCTGCTGCAGCTACATCTACTGCTGCTGCTATTTCTATTACTACTTCTACTACTAGCACAGTGCGTGGCAAATAGTACTAGTATTACTACTACCGCTGCTGCTGTTGCTATGACTTCTAGTACTACTGCTATTACTAGTAATCCAGTGTGTCGCAAATACTATTCATACTACTACTGCTGCTGTTGCTACTACTACTATCAATACTACTAGCCCAGTGCATGGCCAATATACTACTACTACTGCTATAGCTGCTACTGCTACTACTACTAGTGGCCCAATGCAGGGCAAATCTGCTGCTACTCTTACTGCTGCTTATGCCACTTCTATTCCTGGTGCTACCTCTACTACTGCTGCTACTACTAGTAGTCTAGTGCATGGCAAATACTACTATTACTACTACTTCTGCTGCTGCTACTACTGCTACTACTAGTATCAATACTACTATCCCAGTGCATGGCAAATCTACTAGTACTACACCTATTAGTGCTAATGCTAATACTGCTACTTGCACACTGCAGGGCCAATCTGCTGCTACTACTACCGACGTTGCTGCTAATTCTACTTCTGCTGCTACCAATACAACTACTACTCCTAGTACCCCAGTGCATTTCAAATACTACCAATATTACCAGTACTGTTGCTACTACTACAGCTGCTGCTACTAGTACTATTACTAGCCCAGTCCATGCCAAATACTACTACTATTACCACTGCTGCTACTTCTGCTACTATTACTGCTGTTGCTCTTACGACTACTTCTGCTACTACTACTGCTAACGCTTCTAATTCTACTGTTGCTGCTACTACTACTATTACGACTGCTACTAGCCCAGGGCATGGCAAATAATACTACTATTATTACTACTGCTGCTGCTGCTGCTACTTCTACTAGTACTTCTATTACTTGTAGTCTAGTGCATGGGGAATACTACTTCTATTACTACTCCTGCTGCTGCTGCTAATACTGCTACTACTACTACCAATACTACTAGCTTAGTGCATGGGAAATCTGCTACTACTACTGCTGTATCTGCTAACACTACTACTACTACTACTGGCCAGCTCCAGGGTAAATCTGCTGCTACTACTTCTGTTGCTGCTGCCACTTCTACTGCTGTTGCTACAACTAATACTACTGCTACTACTAGTAGTCCAGTGTATGGTAAATCCTAATACTACTAGTACTACTGCTGATGCAGCTTCTAGTGTTACTGCTACTACTGCTACTACTGCTAGTCCAGTGTATTGCAAATATAATTCTATTACTACTACTGCTGATGCTGCTACTACTGCTACTACTAATATCAATAGTACCAGCCAATTTCATGGCAAACCTACGACTACTATTGCTATTGCTGCTGCTGCTACTACTACTGCTAACCCAGTGCATGGCAGATGCTACTACTATTACCACTACTGCTGCTGCTGCTGCTACTACTGCTGCTAATAGTAGTCCAGTGCGTGGCAAATACTACTAATATTACTACTACTGCCACTGCTACTACTTCTACTTCTACTATGAATATTACTAGCCCATTGCAAGGCAAATCTACTATTTCTACTTATATTCCTAACACTTTTACTACTACTACTGGCCCAGTGCAGGGAAAATCTGCTGCTACTTCTAGTGCTGCCCCTGCCACTTCTATTGCTGCTGCTACAGCTACTACTATTACAACTATTGACTAGTGCATCAACAATACTACTACTATTAATATTACTGCTGCTTCTGGTGCTACTACTGCTACTACTATTTGTCCAGTAAATGGCAAATACTACTACTCTTACTACTACTTCTGATGCTGTTACTACTGCTACTACTACCATCAATACTACTAGCCCAATCTATTACTCCTACTGCTATTGCGGCTTCTTGTCCTACTACTACTGCCAACTGCAGTGCAAGTTAGCTGCTACTACTACTGTTGCTGCTGTCACATCTACTGATGCTGATCCCACTACTACTACTACGGCGACTAGTCCAGGGCATGGCAAATACTACTACAATTACCACTACTGGTTCTACTACAGCAGCTGCTATTTCTACTGCTGCTGCTACTACTAGTGTACTACCAGCCCAGTGCATGGCAAATGGTACTACTATTATTACTACTGCTGCTTCTGCTACTCCTACTGCTAGTACTAGCAGTCCAGTGCATTTAAAATTCTACTACTATTTCTATTACTGCTGCTGCTACTACTGATGCTCCTACTACTGCTACTACTAGTAATCCAGTGCATGGCAAATATTATTAATAGTAATACTGCTGCTGCTGCTACTACTACTATAAATACTACTAGCCCAGTGCATGTCAAATATACTACTAATACTGCTATTCCTGCTTCCGCTACTATTACTACTGGCCCACTGCAGGGCAAATCTTCTGCTACTACTACTGCTTCTGCTGTCCGGTCTACTGCTGCTGCTTCCACTACTACTACAACTTCTACTAGTAGCCCAGCGCATGGCCAATACTACTACTATGATGATTACTGCTGCTACTACTAGTACTGCTGATGCTAATTTGATTGCTGCTGCTACTACTTCTACTATTAGTTCAGTGTATGTCAAATGCTAGTACTATTACTACTACCGCAGCTGCTGCTACTTCTGATACTACTTCTGCTACTACAGGTAGTGCAGTGAATGGCAAATACTATTAACACTACTGCTCAGGCTGCTGCTACTACTGCTACTACTACTGCTACTACTACTAGCACTGTTGCTGCTAATTCTACTGATGCTGCTGCTCTATGTGCTGCTACTACTACTACTAGTCAATGCATGGCAAATACTACTACTATTACTGCTTCTGCTGCTACTACTTCTGCTACTACTGCTACTATTAGTAGTCCAGTGTATATCAAATACTACTAGTATCACCACGACTGCTGCTACTACTTCGACTGCCGCTGCTACTTCTCCTGCTGCTCGTATTACTACAGCTACTACTAGCCCAGTGCGTGGTAAATACTACTACTATTACTACCACTGCTGCTTCTGCAGCTACTATTGCTACTACTACAAGTCCAGTGCATTGCAAACACATTGCTATTACTAGTAGTGCATTGCATTTAAAATACTACTATAATTACTACGTCTGCTGCTACTACTGTTACTACTAGTAGTACAGTGCATGGTAAATACAACTACAATTAATACTAATGCTGCTGCTGCTACCACTGCTACTACTAGTAGTAAAGTGCATGGCAAATACAACTAATATTACTACAACTGCTGTTGCTACTACTGCTACTACTAATATGAATACCACTAGGCCAGAGCATGGCAAATCTACTACTACAATTGCTATTGCTGCTACTGCTACTACTACTACTTACCCAGGGCGTGCCAAATACTACTACTGTTACCACTACTGCTGCTACTACTGCTGCTACTACTACTGCTACTCTTTCTAATTCTACTGCTTTTGCTACTACTACTACTACTACTATCCCAGGGCACGGCAAATAATACTACTATTATTACTACTGCTGCTGCTGCTGCTATTCTTGCTACTACTAGTATTAATACTACAGCCCAGTGCATGGCAAATCTACTAATACTACTGCTATTTCTGATTCTTCTACTACTACTGCTAGCCCACTGCAGGGCAAATCTGCTGCCACTAGTACTACTGCTGCCACTTCTACTGCTGCTGCTACCACTACTACTACTTCTACTAGCCTAGTTTATGGAAAATGCTACTACTATTACCACTACTGCTTCGACTACTACTAATGCGGCTACTACTACTGCTGCTGCTACTAATACCACTACTAGCCCAGTGCATGGTAATTACTAGTAGTGTAACTAGTAGTGCTGCTGCTGCTACTACTGCTACTACTTTTAGTACAGTGCATGGCAAATACTACTACTATAACCACAACTGCTAATACTACTACTACTGCTGCTGCTACTATTAATGCTGCTGCAGAAACTTCTACTCCTGCTTCTAAATCTACTAATTCTTCTACAATTCCAGTGCAAGGCAAATACTACTAATGTTACTACTACTGCTGCTATTGCTACGACTGCTACTACTAGTATCAATACAACTAACCTAGTGCATGGGAAATCCACTAGTACTACAACTGTTAGTGCTAATTCTAGTACTACTACTGGCCCACTGCAGGAAATATCTACTGCTACTATTACTGCTGCTGATGCCACTTCTATTGCTGATGCTACCTCTACTACTACTGTTACTGCTAGGAGTCCATTGCACGGCAAATCAACTACTACTAATTCTATTGCTGCTACTGCTACTACTACTACTTGCCCACTGCAGGGCAAATCTGGTGCTACTACTACTGCTGCTGTGGCCAATTCTACTGCCGCAACTTCCACTAAAATTACTACTAGCCCAGTGCATGGCAAATACTAATTCTATTACCACTACTGCTGCTACTTCTACTGCTGCTACTACTAGCACTGTTGCTGCTAATTCTACTGATGCTGCTGCTCTATGTGCTGCTACTACTACTACTAGTCAATGCATGGCAAATACTACTACTATTACTGCTTCTGCTGCTACTACTTCTGCTACTACTGCTACTATTAGTAGTCCAGTGTATATCAAATACTACTAGTATCACCACGACTGCTGCTACTACTTCGACTGCCGCTGCTACTTCTCCTGCTGCTCGTATTACTACAGCTACTAGTAGCCCAGTGCGTGGTAAATACTATTACTACCACTGCTGCTTCTGCAGCTACTGGTGCTACTACTATTGCTACTACTACAAGTCCAGTGCATTGCAAACACATTGCTATTACTAGTAGTGCATTGCATTTAAAATACTACTATAATTACTACGTCTGCTGCTACTACTGTTACTACTAGTAGTACAGTGCATGGTAAATACAACTACAATTAATACTAATGCTGCTGCTGCTACCACTGCTACTACTAGTAGTAAAGTGCATGGCAAATACAACTAATATTACTACAACTGCTGTTGCTACTACTGCTACTACTAATATGAATACCACTAGGCCAGAGCATGGCAAATCTACTACTACAATTGCTATTGCTGCTACTGCTACTACTACTACTTACCCAGGGCGTGCCAAATACTACTACTGTTACCACTACTGCTGCTACTACTGCTGCTACTACTACTGCTACTCTTTCTAATTCTACTGCTTTTGCTACTACTACTACTACTACTATCCCAGGGCACGGCAAATAATACTACTATTATTACTACTGCTGCTGCTGCTGCTATTCTTGCTACTGCTAGTATTAATACTACAGCCCAGTGCATGGCAAATCTACTAATACTACTGCTATTTCTGATTCTTCTACTACTACTGCTAGCCCACTGCAGGGCAAATCTGCTGCCACTAGTACTACTGCTGCCACTTCTACTGCTGCTGCTACCACTACTACTACTTCTACTAGCCTAGTTTATGGAAAATGCTACTACTATTACCACTACTGCTTCGACTACTACTAATGCGGCTACTACTACTGCTGCTGCTACTAATACCACTACTAGCCCAGTGCATGGTAATTACTAGTAGTGTAACTAGTAGTGCTGCTGCTGCTACTACTGCTACTACTTTTAGTACAGTGCATGGCAAATACTACTACTATAACCACAACTGCTAATACTACTACTACTGCTGCTGCTACTATTAATGCTGCTGCAGAAACTTCTACTCCTGCTTCTAAATCTACTAATTCTTCTACAATTCCAGTGCAAGGCAAATACTACTAATGTTACTACTACTGCTGCTATTGCTACGACTGCTACTACTAGTATCAATACAACTAACCTAGTGCATGGGAAATCCACTAGTACTACAACTGTTAGTGCTAATTCTAGTACTACTACTGGCCCACTGCAGGAAATATCTACTGCTACTATTACTGCTGCTGATGCCACTTCTATTGCTGATGCTACCTCTACTACTACTGTTACTGCTAGGAGTCCATTGCACGGCAAATCAACTACTACTAATTCTATTGCTGCTACTGCTACTACTACTACTTGCCCACTGCAGGGCAAATCTGGTGCTACTACTACTGCTGCTGTGGCCAATTCTACTGCCGCAACTTCCACTAAAATTACTACTAGCCCAGTGCATGGCAAATACTAATTCTATTACCACTACTGCTGCTACTTCTACTGCTGCTGCTGCTGCATCTACTTCTGCTGCTAGTACTACTATTACTGCTACTACCACGATCCTAGTGCATGGCAAATACTACTACTATTACCACAACTGCTGCTACTACTACTACTGCTGCTGCCACATCTACAGCTGCTGCTATTACTACTACTACTACTACCAGCACAGTGCATGTCACATAGTACTAGCATTACTACTACTGCTGCTGCTGCTATTACTTCTACTACTGCTGCTACTACTAGTAATCCAGTGCATCGCAAGTACTATTCATACTACTACGGTTGCTGTTGCTACTACTACTATCAATACTACTACACCAGTTCATGGCAAATATACTACTACTACTTCTATAGCTGCTACTGCTACTACTACTACTGGCCCACTGCAGGGCAAAACTTCTGCTACTACTATTGCTGCTGCTGGCACTTCTAATTCTGCTGCTACCACTACTACTATGACTTCTACTACTAGCCCAGCGCATGGGAAATACTACTACATTTACCACTACTGCTGCTACTACTACTACTGCTGCTGCTGCTACTACTGCTAATATTAGTTCAGTGCATGGTAAATACCACTACTATTACTACTTCCACTGCTGCTGCTACTACTACTGCTACTACAAGTAGTGCAGTGCCTGGCAAATAGTTTTACTACTACTGCTGCTGCTACTACTGCTACTACTACTAGTACTCTTGCTGATAATTCTACTGCTGCTGCTGCTACATATACTGCTACTACTACTAGTACTATTGCTGATAATTCTACTGCTGCTGCTACAACTACTACTAGTCCAGTGAATGGTAATACTACTGCTATTACTACTACTACTGCTTTAGCTGCTAGTACTGCTACTGCTAGTATTAATAACATTAGCACACTGTATGGCATGTCTATTAGTACTACACCTATTAGTGCTAATGCTATTACTACTACTGGCCCACTGCAGGTCAAAGCTTCTGCTACTTCTACTGCTGCTGCTGCCAGTTCTACTGCTGCTGCTACCACTACTACTACGACTACTACTAGCTCACTGCATGGCAAATACTACTACTACTACTGCTGCTACTACTGCTGCTGCAGCTGCTACTTCTACTGCTGCTGCTACTACTACTGCTTCTGCAGCTACTGGTACTGCTGCTGCTAATTCTACTACTACTACTAGTCCAGTGCATGGTAAATACTTTTACTATTAACACTACTGCTGCTGCTGCTACTACTGTTACTACTAAAATCAATACAACGTGCCCAGTGTATGGCAAATCTAGTACTAGTATTGCTATTTCTCCTATTGCTACTACTACTACTTACCCAGTGCTTGGCAGATACTACTACTATTACCACTACTGCTTCTGCTGCTGCTACTACTGCTACTACTACTGCTACTAATAGTAGTCCAGTGCATGGAAAGTACTACTCATATTACTACTGCTGCTGCTGCTGCTACTACTGTTACTACTAATATCAATACTGCTAACCCAGTGCATGGCAAATCTACTAGTACTACACCTATTAGTGCTAATGCTAATACTACTACTTGCACACTGTAGGGCAAATCTCCTCCTCCTCCTACTGATGTTGCTGCCAATTCAACTGCTGCTGCTACCAATACAACTACTACTACTACTACCACCTCAGTGGATTTCAAAGAGTACAAATATTACCACTACAGCTGCTGCTACTACTACTGCTGCTACTACTACTACTGCTGCTACTACTACTGCTGCTGCTACTAGTACAACTAGTAGCCCAGTCCGTGCCAAATACTACTACTATTACCACTACTGCTGCAACTACTGCTACTGCTGCTAGTACTACTACTTCTGCTACTACTGCTACTGCTTCAAATTTTGCTGCTGCTGCTACTACTTCTACTAACCCAGGGCATGGCAAAATAATACTACTGGCGCAGCTGCTACTATTTCTACTACTGCTTCTACTACTTGTAGTCCAGTGTATTGCAAATATTTTTACTATTACTACTACTGCTGATGCTGCTACAACTGCTACTACTAATATCAATATTACTAGCGGAGTGCATGGCAAGTCTACTACTACTATTGCTATTGCTGCTAATGCTACTACTACTACTAACCCAGTGCATGGCCGATACTACTACTTATTACCACTTCTGCTGCTGCTGCTGCTACTACTGCTACTACTACTACTTCTACTAATAATAGTCCAGTTCATGGCAAATACTACTAATGTTACTACTACTTCTGCTGCTGCTACTACTACTACCAATACTACTAACCCAGTGCTTGCAAATCTACTAGTATTACACCTATTACTGCTAAGGCTAACACTACTATTTGCACACAGCGGGGCAAGTCTGCTGTTACTAGTACTGATATTCTGCCAATTCTACTGCTGCTGCTACCAATACAACTACTACTACTACTACTCCCACAGTGTATTTCAAACGCTACAAATATTACCACTACTGCTGCTACTTTTTACTACCGCTTCTACTAATACTGCTGCTGCTACTAGTACTACTACTAGCCCAGTCCATTCCAAGCACTACTACTATTATCACTATAGCTGCTACTAGTAGGGGTACTGCTGCTGTTACTATTACTGGTGATACTACTAATACTGCTGCTATTAGGACTCCTACTAGCCGAGTGCATGGCAAGTACTACTGCTATTACCACTTCTGCTGCTACCACCACTACTGCTGCTACAAATACTGCTGCTACTACTTTTGCTGCTGCTGCTGCTAGTACTACTACTATCACAGTGCATTTCAAATACTACAACTATTCCTATTCCTGCTGCTGCTGTTGCTACTACTACTACTATTACCGCTACGTCTAGTAGTCGAGCGCATGGCAAATACTACTACTATTACTACTGCTGCTGCTGCTGCTACTACTGCTACTACTTGTATCAATACTACTATCACAGTGCACAGTAAATCCCTACTACTACTCCTATTGCTTCTACTCTTACTACTACGACTGGCCCGGTGCAGTACATAACTGCTGTTACTACTACTGCTGCTGCTGCGTCTTCTACTATTGCTTCTACCACTACTACAATCCCAGTGCATCGTAAATAAAAATACTATTACCTCTACTGCTGCTACTACTACTGCTGCTGCTGCTACTTCTACTACTGCTGTTGTTACTACAACTACTACCTCCCCAGTGCGTGGCAAATACTACTACTATTACTACAACTGCTGTTGCTGCTACTACTTCTACTGCTACTACTAGTAGTGCAGTGCACGTCAAATACTACTACAATTACTAGACCTGCTGCTGCTGCTACTAGTGCTATTACTACTATCAATACTACTAGCTCAGCGCATGGCTAATCTACTACTACGACCGCTATGGCTGCTACCGCTACTACTACTACTACTGGCCAACTGCAGGGCAAATCTTCTTCCGCTACCACTGTTGCTGCCGGCCCTTTTTTGCTGTTGTTACCACCACTACTACTGCTACTATAGGAGTCCAGTGCATGGCAAATACTACTACTATGAGGACTGCTGCTGCTGCTAAAATGTTACTACTGCCGCTACTACTAGAACTGCAGTGCATTGTTATTACTAATAGTTTTACTACTACAGCTGGTGCTGCTACTACTGTTACTACTAATATCAATATTACTAGACTAGTGCATTGCAAATCTACTACTACTATTGCAGTTCGCAGGGCTCGCGGGCCGCACGGATGGCACCCGTGTCCGCGGCCATGTCTGGGTCGCGTCAGGCCACCCCCGGAGCGTCTGGTGTGTCGCTGCCTTCCAGGGACGCCTTCTGGCCGCCTGGCCGGTCAGGCAGGCGGGGAGCGCCCCGTCAGACGCTTGCTGTGGTGGGAGGGGCCTGAGGAGGTGGGGCCTGCAGAGGTACCCGGCGTGGGCAGAGATAGCCGCCGCCGCGGGTGACAAAAGGAGAATGCAGAGCGGGAGGCCAAAAGCCTATAGCACCCGGTATTCCCAGGAGGTCTCCCATTCCCGTACTAAACAGGCCCGACCCTTCTTAGCTTCCGCAATTGAGCCGAGATCACGCCCTCTGGGCTGGTTTGGAAATAGGTGGCTGCAGGGTCGCGGGCTGCCTCTTGAGGCGCAGCTTAGCAGGCGCTTGGGTCATACCACCAGTCCAGCGGCCCGCCCGATCCAGCAGAGTCCTGCCGCCTGCCTAGACAGGGAAACGGAGGTCTAGGCTACATGCAGGTGGCGGAGGTGTGGGCGACCAACCAGCCCAGGGCTGACGGGACCCAGCAAACTTTGCGGCGCTTCGCGCCCCACCCCAGATCACGCAGGCCGCTTACAAAGACGTGGACCCGGAGGCTACAGGGTCTGGGGCCCGCGGTCCCTTGGGCATCCCACCTGCCCGCCCACGCTGCGCCAGGCGCAGCCCAGATGCAGATGAGCCCGGCCGTCCTACCAGACAGAAGCTGGCCCGAAACCACTGGGAGCCACCATTGAGTTGGCAGGGCCCCTAGGATCAAGCAACGCCACCCTTGCCCCCACGCTGCAGTTCCGAGCTCAGTACCCCACCCCAAGTGGCCGGCAGCCCCGGGGAAGGTGGCCTCACCCACTGGAGCACAGCCCCTTCGCCGCCACCTGTCTGCCTGGCTGTCTCTCCACAGCTCCATATGGAAAATGCCACCCCTCTGCCTTTTCGCTCTGGGCGGGGGCGAGAGCGGGATTGAGGGCGCAGGCCGCTTCCCCGGGGCTGCCGGCCACTTGGGGCGGGGTACTGAGTTCGGAACTGCGGCGTGGGGGCAGGGGTGGCGTTGCTGGGTCTCAGGGGCCGTGCCAACACAATGGTGGCTCCCAATGGTTTCGTGACAGCTTCTCTCGGTTAGGAGGGCCGGGCACGTCTGCGTCCGGGCTGCGCCTAGCACAGCGTGGGCGGGCAGGTGGGATGCCCAAGGGACCGCGGGCCCCGGGCCCTGAAGCCTCCGGGGCCACATACTTGTGAGCGGCCTGCGAGATCTGGGGTGGGGCGCCAAGCGCCAAAAATTTGCTGGGTCCCGCCCGCCCTGGGCTGGATGGTCGCCAACATGCCCGCCACTCCCCTGTACCCTAGACCTCCGTTTCCCTGTCTAGACGGGCGGCGGGGCCCTGCCAGGTCGGGCGGGCCGCTGGGCTGGAGGTTAGACCAAAGTGCCTGCTCAGCTGCGCCTCAAGAGGCAGCCCGCGACCCTGCAGCCACCTACTGCCAAACCAGCCCAGAGGGGCGTGATCTCGGCTGGATCGCGGAAGCTAAGCAGGGTCGGGCCTGTTTGCTATTGCTGTTAGGGCTACTACTACTACTATCACAGTGCATGCCAAATACTACTACTATTACCAGTACTGCTGCTGCTACTACTGCTACTACTATTGCTACTAATAGTAGTCCAGTACATCACAAATAATATTATAGTTACTACTACTACTGCTACTAGTATCAATATTAGTAGTCCAGTGTATGGCAAATCTACTAGTACTACACCTATTACTGCTAATGCTAATACTACTACTGGTCCACTGCAGGTCTAATATTCTGCTACTTCTACTTAGCCCGGGACTTGTACTGCTGCTGCTATCACTAATACTATTAGTACTACAACAAGCCCAGTGCATGGAAAATACTACTACTATTAACACTACTGCTGCTACTCCCACTACTGCTGCTACTCCTACTACTGCTGCTACTTGTACCCTTAGTAGCTCAGTGCATGGAGAATACTACTTGTATAACTACTCCTGTGTCTACTGTTTCTATTACTGCTACCACTGCAGCTACTACTAGTAGACCATTGCATGGCAAATACTACTACTATTACTACTGCTGCTGCTGCTGATACTTCTGCTACTACTTCTGCTAGTACTAGCAGTCCAGTGCATGGCAAATACTACTTCTATTATTACTACTGCTGCTACTGCTACTACTATCCATCCTACTAGCTCAGTGCATGGCAAATCTACTACTAGTACTTCTATTGCTACTACTGCTACTACTCCTAATGTCACACTGCAGGGCAACTCTGGTGCTACTACTACTGCTGCTGCGGTCAATTCTAATGCTGTTGCTCCCATTATTACTACTGCTACTACTAGTAGTCCAGTGCATGGCAAATACTACTACTATTACCACAACTGCTGCTACTACTACTGCTGCTGCTATTTCTATTACTACTACTAGTCCAGTGCATGGCAAACACTAGTGCTATTACTAATACTGCTGCTGCTGCTCCTCCTACTTCTACTATTACTGCTACTACTAGCAGTCCTTTGCATTGCAAATACTACTACTATTACTACTACTGCTGCTAGTACTGCTACTACAATGATCTATAATACTAACCCAGTGCATGGCAAATCTACTATTACTACTTCTATTGCGGCTACTGCTACTACTACTGCTAGACCAGTGCATGGCAGATACTACTACTATTACCACTATTGCTTCTACTTCTAGTACTGCTGCTTCTACTACGGCTGCTGCTTCTTCTACAGCTGCTGCTGCTACTACTACTCATCCTAGCCCTGTTCGTGGAAAATACTGCTACTATTACTACTACTGATGCTGCTGCTACTACTGCCACTACTAATACCAATACTACTCGACCAGTGCATGGTAAATCTACTACTACTCTTGCTAGTGCTGCGACTGCTCCTACTAGTAGCAGCCCAGTGATTAGCAAATACTACTACTATTACCACTACTGCTGCTGCTATTACTACTGCAGCTACTAGTAGTGCTGCTGCTGCTGCTGCTACTACTACTATCTCTGTGCATGGCAATTACTTCTACTATTACTACTACTGCTGCTGCTGCTGCTACTACTACTACTACTACTCCTGCCACTGATAGTAGTGCAGTGCATGGCAAGTACTACTACTGTTTCTACTACTGCTGCTGCCACTTTTATTGCTGTCACTACCACTACTGCTACTACTAGTACTCCAGTGTATGGCAAATACTGCTTCTATTACTACTACTGCTGCCGTTGCTGCTACCGCTACTACTACTGCTACAACTTGCACCCAGTAAATTGCAAACATTACAACTATTACTTCTACTGCTGCTGCTGCTTCTACTGATACTACTGCTACTGCTTCTACTTCTCCTGCTGCTGCTTCTACTACTACCACTACTAGTCCCAGTGCAAGGTAAATAATACGATTATTACGACTACTGCTGCTTCTGCTAGTACTGCTGCTACTACTGCTACTACTGGTAGTCCAGTGCATGAAAAATACTCTTACTACTACTGCTGCAGCTGCTGCTACTACTGCTGCTACTACTGCTACTACTAGTGATCCAGTGCATGGCAAATACAACAAATATTACTACTACTGATGTTGCCTCTACTACTGCTAATACTACTATCAATGCTACTAGCCAGTGCATGGCAAATATACTACTACTGCTGCTATTGCTGCTACTTCCACTACTACTACTGGCCCACTGCTGGGTAAATCATCTGCCACTTCTACTGCTGCTGCTGCTACAACTACTACTACTACTACTACTACTAGCCCATTGCATCTCAAATACTACTACTATTACCACTACTGCTGTTAGTCCTACTACTGCTGCTAGTCCTATTACAGCTGCTACTTGTACTATTACTATCCCAGTGCATGGAATGTACTACTAGTAAAGCTACTCCTACGTCTGCTTTTTCTACTACTGCTTCTGCTACTGCTACTACTAGTAGACCAGTGTGTGGCAAATACTACTACTATTACTACTGCTGCTGCTGCTACTACTGCTACTACTACTGCTATTACTAGTAGTCCAGGGAATGGCAAATACTACTACTATCACTACTACTGCTGCTGCTGCTACTACTACTGCTCCTTCTACTGCAACTACTAGTAGTCCAGCCCTTGGCAAATACTAATACTATGACTATGACTGCTGCTAATGCTACCACTGCTACTACTACTAATCCTGTCCGTGGCAAATGCTACTCTATTACTACTACTGCTGCAGCAGCGGCTACTGCTACTACTAATATCAATACTACGAGCCAAGTGCATGGCAAGTCTACCTCTACTGTTACTATTGCTGCTACTGCTACTACTACTTCTTACCCAGTGCATGGCAGATACTACTTCTATTACCACTGTTGCTGCTACCTCTACTGCTGCTGCAGCTACATCTACTGCTGCTGCTATTTCTATTACTACTTCTACTACTAGCACAGTGCGTGGCAAATAGTACTAGTATTACTACTACCGCTGCTGCTGTTGCTATGACTTCTAGTACTACTGCTATTACTAGTAATCCAGTGTGTCGCAAATACTATTCATACTACTACTGCTGCTGTTGCTACTACTACTATCAATACTACTAGCCCAGTGCATGGCCAATATACTACTACTACTGCTATAGCTGCTACTGCTACTACTACTAGTGGCCCAATGCAGGGCAAATCTGCTGCTACTCTTACTGCTGCTTATGCCACTTCTATTCCTGGTGCTACCTCTACTACTGCTGCTACTACTAGTAGTCTAGTGCATGGCAAATACTACTATTACTACTACTTCTGCTGCTGCTACTACTGCTACTACTAGTATCAATACTACTATCCCAGTGCATGGCAAATCTACTAGTACTACACCTATTAGTGCTAATGCTAATACTGCTACTTGCACACTGCAGGGCCAATCTGCTGCTACTACTACCGACGTTGCTGCTAATTCTACTTCTGCTGCTACCAATACAACTACTACTCCTAGTACCCCAGTGCATTTCAAATACTACCAATATTACCAGTACTGTTGCTACTACTACAGCTGCTGCTACTAGTACTATTACTAGCCCAGTCCATGCCAAATACTACTACTATTACCACTGCTGCTACTTCTGCTACTATTACTGCTGTTGCTCTTACGACTACTTCTGCTACTACTACTGCTAACGCTTCTAATTCTACTGTTGCTGCTACTACTACTATTACGACTGCTACTAGCCCAGGGCATGGCAAATAATACTACTATTATTACTACTGCTGCTGCTGCTGCTACTTCTACTAGTACTTCTATTACTTGTAGTCTAGTGCATGGGGAATACTACTTCTATTACTACTCCTGCTGCTGCTGCTAATACTGCTACTACTACTACCAATACTACTAGCTTAGTGCATGGGAAATCTGCTACTACTACTGCTGTATCTGCTAACACTACTACTACTACTACTGGCCAGCTCCAGGGTAAATCTGCTGCTACTACTTCTGTTGCTGCTGCCACTTCTACTGCTGTTGCTACAACTACTACTACTGCTACTACTAGTAGTCCAGTGTATGGTAAATCCTAATACTACTAGTACTACTGCTGATGCAGCTTCTAGTGTTACTGCTACTACTGCTACTACTGCTAGTCCAGTGTATTGCAAATATAATTCTATTACTACTACTGCTGATGCTGCTACTACTGCTACTACTAATATCAATAGTACCAGCCAATTTCATGGCAAACCTACGACTACTATTGCTATTGCTGCTGCTGCTACTACTACTGCTAACCCAGTGCATGGCAGATGCTACTACTATTACCACTACTGCTGCTGCTGCTGCTACTACTGCTGCTAATAGTAGTCCAGTGCGTGGCAAATACTACTAATATTACTACTACTGCCACTGCTACTACTTCTACTTCTACTATGAATATTACTAGCCCATTGCAAGGCAAATCTACTATTTCTACTTATATTCCTAACACTTTTACTACTACTACTGGCCCAGTGCAGGGAAAATCTGCTGCTACTTCTAGTGCTGCCCCTGCCACTTCTATTGCTGCTGCTACAGCTACTACTATTACAACTATTGACTAGTGCATCAACAATACTACTACTATTAATATTACTGCTGCTTCTGGTGCTACTACTGCTACTACTATTTGTCCAGTAAATGGCAAATACTACTACTCTTACTACTACTTCTGATGCTGTTACTACTGCTACTACTACCATCAATACTACTAGCCCAATCTATTACTCCTACTGCTATTGCGGCTTCTTGTCCTACTACTACTGCCAACTGCAGTGCAAGTTAGCTGCTACTACTACTGTTGCTGCTGTCACATCTACTGATGCTGATCCCACTACTACTACTACGGCGACTAGTCCAGGGCATGGCAAATACTACTACAATTACCACTACTGGTTCTACTACAGCAGCTGCTATTTCTACTGCTGCTGCTACTACTAGTGTACTACCAGCCCAGTGCATGGCAAATGGTACTACTATTATTACTACTGCTGCTTCTGCTACTCCTACTGCTAGTACTAGCAGTCCAGTGCATTTAAAATTCTACTACTATTTCTATTACTGCTGCTGCTACTACTGATGCTCCTACTACTGCTACTACTAGTAATCCAGTGCATGGCAAATATTATTAATAGTAATACTGCTGCTGCTGCTACTACTACTATAAATACTACTAGCCCAGTGCATGTCAAATATACTACTAATACTGCTATTCCTGCTTCCGCTACTATTACTACTGGCCCACTGCAGGGCAAATCTTCTGCTACTACTACTGCTTCTGCTGTCCGGTCTACTGCTGCTGCTTCCACTACTACTACAACTTCTACTAGTAGGCCAGCGCATGGCCAATACTACTACTATGATGATTACTGCTGCTACTACTAGTACTGCTGATGCTAATTTGATTGCTGCTGCTACTACTTCTACTATTAGTTCAGTGTATGTCAAATGCTAGTACTATTACTACTACCGCAGCTGCTGCTACTTCTGATACTACTTCTGCTACTACAGGTAGTGCAGTGAATGGCAAATACTATTAACACTACTGCTCAGGCTGCTGCTACTACTGCTACTACTACTGCTACTACTACTAGCACTGTTGCTGCTAATTCTACTGATGCTGCTGCTCTATGTGCTGCTACTACTACTACTAGTCAATGCATGGCAAATACTACTACTATTACTGCTTCTGCTGCTACTACTTCTGCTACTACTGCTACTATTAGTAGTCCAGTGTATATCAAATACTACTAGTATCACCACGACTGCTGCTACTACTTCGACTGCCGCTGCTACTTCTCCTGCTGCTCGTATTACTACAGCTACTACTAGCCCAGTGCGTGGTAAATACTACTACTATTACTACCACTGCTGCTTCTGCAGCTACTATTGCTACTACTACAAGTCCAGTGCATTGCAAACACATTGCTATTACTAGTAGTGCATTGCATTTAAAATACTACTATAATTACTACGTCTGCTGCTACTACTGTTACTACTAGTAGTACAGTGCATGGTAAATACAACTACAATTAATACTAATGCTGCTGCTGCTACCACTGCTACTACTAGTAGTAAAGTGCATGGCAAATACAACTAATATTACTACAACTGCTGTTGCTACTACTGCTACTACTAATATGAATACCACTAGGCCAGAGCATGGCAAATCTACTACTACAATTGCTATTGCTGCTACTGCTACTACTACTACTTACCCAGGGCGTGCCAAATACTACTACTGTTACCACTACTGCTGCTACTACTGCTGCTACTACTACTGCTACTCTTTCTAATTCTACTGCTTTTGCTACTACTACTACTACTACTATCCCAGGGCACGGCAAATAATACTACTATTATTACTACTGCTGCTGCTGCTGCTATTCTTGCTACTACTAGTATTAATACTACAGCCCAGTGCATGGCAAATCTACTAATACTACTGCTATTTCTGATTCTTCTACTACTACTGCTAGCCCACTGCAGGGCAAATCTGCTGCCACTAGTACTACTGCTGCCACTTCTACTGCTGCTGCTACCACTACTACTACTTCTACTAGCCTAGTTTATGGAAAATGCTACTACTATTACCACTACTGCTTCGACTACTACTAATGCGGCTACTACTACTGCTGCTGCTACTAATACCACTACTAGCCCAGTGCATGGTAATTACTAGTAGTGTAACTAGTAGTGCTGCTGCTGCTACTACTGCTACTACTTTTAGTACAGTGCATGGCAAATACTACTACTATAACCACAACTGCTAATACTACTACTACTGCTGCTGCTACTATTAATGCTGCTGCAGAAACTTCTACTCCTGCTTCTAAATCTACTAATTCTTCTACAATTCCAGTGCAAGGCAAATACTACTAATGTTACTACTACTGCTGCTATTGCTACGACTGCTACTACTAGTATCAATACAACTAACCTAGTGCATGGGAAATCCACTAGTACTACAACTGTTAGTGCTAATTCTAGTACTACTACTGGCCCACTGCAGGAAATATCTACTGCTACTATTACTGCTGCTGATGCCACTTCTATTGCTGATGCTACCTCTACTACTACTGTTACTGCTAGGAGTCCATTGCACGGCAAATCAACTACTACTAATTCTATTGCTGCTACTGCTACTACTACTACTTGCCCACTGCAGGGCAAATCTGGTGCTACTACTACTGCTGCTGTGGCCAATTCTACTGCCGCAACTTCCACTAAAATTACTACTAGCCCAGTGCATGGCAAATACTAATTCTATTACCACTACTGCTGCTACTTCTACTGCTGCTGCTGCTGCATCTACTTCTGCTGCTAGTACTACTATTACTGCTACTACCACGATCCTAGTGCATGGCAAATACTACTACTATTACCACAACTGCTGCTACTACTACTACTGCTGCTGCCACATCTACAGCTGCTGCTATTACTACTACTACTACTACCAGCACAGTGCATGTCACATAGTACTAGCATTACTACTACTGCTGCTGCTGCTATTACTTCTACTACTGCTGCTACTACTAGTAATCCAGTGCATCGCAAGTACTATTCATACTACTACGGTTGCTGTTGCTACTACTACTATCAATACTACTACACCAGTTCATGGCAAATATACTACTACTACTTCTATAGCTGCTACTGCTACTACTACTACTGGCCCACTGCAGGGCAAAACTTCTGCTACTACTATTGCTGCTGCTGGCACTTCTAATTCTGCTGCTACCACTACTACTATGACTTCTACTACTAGCCCAGCGCATGGGAAATACTACTACATTTACCACTACTGCTGCTACTACTACTACTGCTGCTGCTGCTACTACTGCTAATATTAGTTCAGTGCATGGTAAATACCACTACTATTACTACTTCCGCTGCTGCTGCTACTACTACTGCTACTACAAGTAGTGCAGTGCCTGGCAAATAGTTTTACTACTACTGCTGCTGCTACTACTGCTACTACTACTAGTACTCTTGCTGATAATTCTACTGCTGCTGCTGCTACATATACTGCTACTACTACTAGTACTATTGCTGATAATTCTACTGCTGCTGCTACAACTACTACTAGTCCAGTGAATGGTAATACTACTGCTATTACTACTACTACTGCTTTAGCTGCTAGTACTGCTACTGCTAGTATTAATAACATTAGCACACTGTATGGCATGTCTATTAGTACTACACCTATTAGTGCTAATGCTATTACTACTACTGGCCCACTGCAGGTCAAAGCTTCTGCTACTTCTACTGCTGCTGCTGCCAGTTCTACTGCTGCTGCTACCACTACTACTACGACTACTACTAGCTCACTGCATGGCAAATACTACTACTACTACTGCTGCTACTACTGCTGCTGCAGCTGCTACTTCTACTGCTGCTGCTACTACTACTGCTTCTGCAGCTACTGGTACTGCTGCTGCTAATTCTACTACTACTACTAGTCCAGTGCATGGTAAATACTTTTACTATTAACACTACTGCTGCTGCTGCTACTACTGTTACTACTAAAATCAATACAACGTGCCCAGTGTATGGCAAATCTAGTACTAGTATTGCTATTTCTCCTATTGCTACTACTACTACTTACCCAGTGCTTGGCAGATACTACTACTATTACCACTACTGCTTCTGCTGCTGCTACTACTGCTACTACTACTGCTACTAATAGTAGTCCAGTGCATGGAAAGTACTACTCATATTACTACTGCTGCTGCTGCTACTACTGTTACTACTAATATCAATACTGCTAACCCAGTGCATGGCAAATCTACTAGTACTACACCTATTAGTGCTAATGCTAATACTACTACTTGCACACTGTAGGGCAAATCTCCTCCTCCTCCTACTGATGTTGCTGCCAATTCAACTGCTGCTGCTACCAATACAACTACTACTACTACTACCACCTCAGTGGATTTCAAAGAGTACAAATATTACCACTACAGCTGCTGCTACTACTACTGCTGCTACTACTACTACTGCTGCTACTACTACTGCTGCTGCTACTAGTACAACTAGTAGCCCAGTCCGTGCCAAATACTACTACTATTACCACTACTGCTGCAACTACTGCTACTGCTGCTAGTACTACTACTTCTGCTACTACTGCTACTGCTTCAAATTTTGCTGCTGCTGCTACTACTTCTACTAACCCAGGGCATGGCAAAATAATACTACTGTTATTACTACTGGCGCAGCTGCTACTATTTCTACTACTGCTTCTACTACTTGTAGTCCAGTGTATTGCAAATATTTTTACTATTACTACTACTGCTGATGCTGCTACAACTGCTACTACTAATATCAATATTACTAGCAGAGTGCATGGCAAGTCTACTACTACTATTGCTATTGCTGCTAATGCTACTACTACTACTAACCCAGTGCATGGCCGATACTACTACTTATTACCACTTCTGCTGCTGCTGCTGCTACTACTGCTACTACTACTACTTCTACTAATAATAGTCCAGTTCATGGCAAATACTACTAATGTTACTACTACTTCTGCTGCTGCTACTACTACTACCAATACTACTAACCCAGTGCTTGCAAATCTACTAGTATTACACCTATTACTGCTAAGGCTAACACTACTATTTGCACACAGCGGGGCAAGTCTGCTGTTACTAGTACTGATATTCTGCCAATTCTACTGCTGCTGCTACCAATACAACTACTACTACTACTACTCCCACAGTGTATTTCAAACGCTACAAATATTACCACTACTGCTGCTACTTTTTACTACCGCTTCTACTAATACTGCTGCTGCTACTAGTACTACTACTAGCCCAGTCCATTCCAAGCACTACTACTATTATCACTATAGCTGCTACTAGTAGGGGTACTGCTGCTGTTACTATTACTGGTGATACTACTAATACTGCTGCTATTAGGACTCCTACTAGCCGAGTGCATGGCAAGTACTACTGCTATTACCACTTCTGCTGCTACCACCACTACTGCTGCTACAAATACTGCTGCTACTACTTTTGCTGCTGCTGCTGCTAGTACTACTACTATCACAGTGCATTTCAAATACTACAACTATTCCTATTCCTGCTGCTGCTGTTGCTACTACTACTACTATTACCGCTACGTCTAGTAGTCGAGCGCATGGCAAATACTACTACTATTACTACTGCTGCTGCTGCTGCTACTACTGCTACTACTTGTATCAATACTACTATCACAGTGCACAGTAAATCCCTACTACTACTCCTATTGCTTCTACTCTTACTACTACGACTGGCCCGGTGCAGTACATAACTGCTGTTACTACTACTGCTGCTGCTGCGTCTTCTACTATTGCTTCTACCACTACTACAATCCCAGTGCATCGTAAATAAAAATACTATTACCTCTACTGCTGCTACTACTACTGCTGCTGCTGCTACTTCTACTACTGCTGTTGTTACTACAACTACTACCTCCCCAGTGCGTGGCAAATACTACTACTATTACTACAACTGCTGTTGCTGCTACTACTTCTACTGCTACTACTAGTAGTGCAGTGCACGTCAAATACTACTACAATTACTAGACCTGCTGCTGCTGCTACTAGTGCTATTACTACTATCAATACTACTAGCTCAGCGCATGGCTAATCTACTACTACGACCGCTATGGCTGCTACCGCTACTACTACTACTACTGGCCAACTGCAGGGCAAATCTTCTTCCGCTACCACTGTTGCTGCCGGCCCTTTTTTGCTGTTGTTACCACCACTACTACTGCTACTATAGGAGTCCAGTGCATGGCAAATACTACTACTATGAGGACTGCTGCTGCTGCTAAAATGTTACTACTGCCGCTACTACTAGAACTGCAGTGCATTGTTATTACTAATAGTTTTACTACTACAGCTGGTGCTGCTACTACTGTTACTACTAATATCAATATTACTAGACTAGTGCATTGCAAATCTACTACTACTATTGCAGTTCGCAGGGCTCGCGGGCCGCACGGATGGCACCCGTGTCCGCGGCCATGTCTGGGTCGCGTCAGGCCACCCCCGGAGCGTCTGGTGTGTCGCTGCCTTCCAGGGACGCCTTCTGGCCGCCTGGCCGGTCAGGCAGGCGGGGAGCGCCCCGTCAGACGCTTGCTGTGGTGGGAGGGGCCTGAGGAGG
The DNA here is from genome assembly GCF_059928025.1 of Delphinapterus leucas. Taxonomy (NCBI): domain Eukaryota; kingdom Metazoa; phylum Chordata; class Mammalia; order Artiodactyla; family Monodontidae; genus Delphinapterus; species Delphinapterus leucas. The sequence goes on along the minus strand of NW_028322262.1, from coordinate 1,673,353 downwards.
TGGGGCCTGCAGAGGTACCCGGCGTGGGCAGAGATAGCCGCCGCCGCGGGTGACAAAAGGAGAATGCAGAGCGGGAGGCCAAAAGCCTATAGCACCCGGTATTCCCAGGAGGTCTCCCATTCCCGTACTAAACAGGCCCGACCCTTCTTAGCTTCCGCAATTGAGCCGAGATCACGCCCTCTGGGCTGGTTTGGAAATAGGTGGCTGCAGGGTCGCGGGCTGCCTCTTGAGGCGCAGCTTAGCAGGCGCTTGGGTCATACCACCAGTCCAGCGGCCCGCCCGATCCAGCAGAGTCCTGCCGCCTGCCTAGACAGGGAAACGGAGGTCTAGGCTACATGCAGGTGGCGGAGGTGTGGGCGACCAACCAGCCCAGGGCTGACGGGACCCAGCAAACTTTGCGGCGCTTCGCGCCCCACCCCAGATCACGCAGGCCGCTTACAAAGACGTGGACCCGGAGGCTACAGGGTCTGGGGCCCGCGGTCCCTTGGGCATCCCACCTGCCCGCCCACACTGCGCCAGGCGCAGCCCAGATGCAGATGAGCCCGGCCGTCCTACCAGACAGAAGCTGGCCCGAAACCACTGGGAGCCACCATTGAGTTGGCAGGGCCCCTAGGATCAAGCAACGCCACCCTTGCCCCCACGCTGCAGTTCCGAGCTCAGTACCCCACCCCAAGTGGCCGGCAGCCCCGGGGAAGGTGGCCTCACCCACTGGAGCACAGCCCCTTCGCCGCCACCTGTCTGCCTGGCTGTCTCTCCACAGCTCCATATGGAAAATGCCACCCCTCTGCCTTTTCGCTCTGGGCGGGGGCGAGAGCGGGATTGAGGGCGCAGGCCGCTTCCCCGGGGCTGCCGGCCACTTGGGGCGGGGTACTGAGTTCGGAACTGCGGCGTGGGGGCAGGGGTGGCGTTGCTGGGTCTCAGGGGCCGTGCCAACACAATGGTGGCTCCCAATGGTTTCGTGACAGCTTCTCTCGGTTAGGAGGGCCGGGCACGTCTGCGTCCGGGCTGCGCCTAGCACAGCGTGGGCGGGCAGGTGGGATGCCCAAGGGACCGCGGGCCCCGGGCCCTGAAGCCTCCGGGGCCACATACTTGTGAGCGGCCTGCGAGATCTGGGGTGGGGCGCCAAGCGCCAAAAATTTGCTGGGTCCCGCCCGCCCTGGGCTGGATGGTCGCCAACATGCCCGCCACTCCCCTGTACCCTAGACCTCCGTTTCCCTGTCTAGACGGGCGGCGGGGCCCTGCCAGGTCGGGCGGGCCGCTGGGCTGGAGGTTAGACCAAAGTGCCTGCTCAGCTGCGCCTCAAGAGGCAGCCCGCGACCCTGCAGCCACCTACTGCCAAACCAGCCCAGAGGGGGTTGATCTCGGCTGGATCGCGGAAGCTAAGCAGGGTCGGGCCTGTTTGCTATTGCTGTTAGGGCTACTACTACTACTATCACAGTGCATGCCAAATACTACTACTATTACCAGTACTGCTGCTGCTACTACTGCTACTACTATTGCTACTAATAGTAGTCCAGTACATCACAAATAATATTATAGTTACTACTACTACTGCTACTAGTATCAATATTAGTAGTCCAGTGTATGGCAAATCTACTAGTACTACACCTATTACTGCTAATGCTAATACTACTACTGGTCCACTGCAGGTCTAATATTCTGCTACTTCTACTTAGCCCGGGACTTGTACTGCTGCTGCTATCACTAATACTATTAGTACTACAACAAGCCCAGTGCATGGAAAATACTACTACTATTAACACTACTGCTGCTACTCCCACTACTGCTGCTACTCCTACTACTGCTGCTACTTGTACCCTTAGTAGCTCAGTGCATGGAGAATACTACTTGTATAACTACTCCTGTGTCTACTGTTTCTATTACTGCTACCACTGCAGCTACTACTAGTAGACCATTGCATGGCAAATACTACTACTATTACTACTGCTGCTGCTGCTGATACTTCTGCTACTACTTCTGCTAGTACTAGCAGTCCAGTGCATGGCAAATACTACTTCTATTATTACTACTGCTGCTACTGCTACTACTATCCATCCTACTAGCTCAGTGCATGGCAAATCTACTACTAGTACTTCTATTGCTACTACTGCTACTACTCCTAATGTCACACTGCAGGGCAACTCTGGTGCTACTACTACTGCTGCTGCGGTCAATTCTAATGCTGTTGCTCCCATTATTACTACTGCTACTACTAGTAGTCCAGTGCATGGCAAATACTACTACTATTACCACAACTGCTGCTACTACTACTGCTGCTGCTATTTCTATTACTACTACTAGTCCAGTGCATGGCAAACACTAGTGCTATTACTAATACTGCTGCTGCTGCTCCTCCTACTTCTACTATTACTGCTACTACTAGCAGTCCTTTGCATTGCAAATACTACTACTATTACTACTACTGCTGCTAGTACTGCTACTACAATGATCTATAATACTAACCCAGTGCATGGCAAATCTACTATTACTACTTCTATTGCGGCTACTGCTACTACTACTGCTAGACCAGTGCATGGCAGATACTACTACTATTACCACTATTGCTTCTACTTCTAGTACTGCTGCTTCTACTACGGCTGCTGCTTCTTCTACAGCTGCTGCTGCTACTACTACTCATCCTAGCCCTGTTCGTGGAAAATACTGCTACTATTACTACTACTGATGCTGCTGCTACTACTGCCACTACTAATACCAATACTACTCGACCAGTGCATGGTAAATCTACTACTACTCTTGCTAGTGCTGCGACTGCTCCTACTAGTAGCAGCCCAGTGATTAGCAAATACTACTACTATTACCACTACTGCTGCTGCTATTACTACTGCAGCTACTAGTAGTGCTGCTGCTGCTGCTGCTACTACTACTATCTCTGTGCATGGCAATTACTTCTACTATTACTACTACTGCTGCTGCTGCTGCTACTACTACTACTACTACTCCTGCCACTGATAGTAGTGCAGTGCATGGCAAGTACTACTACTGTTTCTACTACTGCTGCTGCCACTTTTATTGCTGTCACTACCACTACTGCTACTACTAGTACTCCAGTGTATGGCAAATACTGCTTCTATTACTACTACTGCTGCCGTTGCTGCTACTGCTACTGCTACTGCTACAACTTGCACCCAGTAAATTGCAAACATTACAACTATTACTTCTACTGCTGCTGCTGCTTCTACTGATACTACTGCTACTGCTTCTACTTCTCCTGCTGCTGCTTCTACTACTACCACTACTAGTCCCAGTGCAAGGTAAATAATACGATTATTACGACTACTGCTGCTTCTGCTAGTACTGCTGCTACTACTGCTACTACTGGTAGTCCAGTGCATGAAAAATACTCTTACTACTACTGCTGCAGCTGCTGCTACTACTGCTGCTACTACTGCTACTACTAGTGATCCAGTGCATGGCAAATACAACAAATATTACTACTACTGATGTTGCCTCTACTACTGCTAATACTACTATCAATGCTACTAGCCAGTGCATGGCAAATATACTACTACTGCTGCTATTGCTGCTACTTCCACTACTACTACTGGCCCACTGCTGGGCAAATCATCTGCCACTTCTACTGCTGCTGCTGCTACAACTACTACTACTACTACTACTAGCCCATTGCATCTCAAATACTACTACTATTACCACTACTGCTGTTAGTCCTACTACTGCTGCTAGTCCTATTACAGCTGCTACTTGTACTATTACTATCCCAGTGCATGGAATGTACTACTAGTAAAGCTACTCCTACGTCTGCTTTTTCTACTACTGCTTCTGCTACTGCTACTACTAGTAGACCAGTGTGTGGCAAATACTACTACTATTACTACTGCTGCTGCTGCTACTACTGCTACTACTACTGCTATTACTAGTAGTCCAGGGAATGGCAAATACTACTACTATCACTACTACTGCTGCTGCTGCTACTACTACTGCTCCTTCTACTGCAACTACTAGTAGTCCAGCCCTTGGCAAATACTAATACTATGACTATGACTGCTGCTAATGCTACCACTGCTACTACTACTAATCCTGTCCGTGGCAAATGCTACTCTATTACTACTACTGCTGCAGCAGTGGCTACTGCTACTACTAATATCAATACTACGAGCCCAGTGCATGGCAAGTCTACCTCTACTGTTACTATTGCTGCTACTGCTACTACTACTTCTTACCCAGTGCATGGCAGATACTACTTCTATTACCACTGTTGCTGCTACCTCTACTGCTGCTGCAGCTACATCTACTGCTGCTGCTATTTCTATTACTACTTCTACTACTAGCACAGTGCGTGGCAAATAGTACTAGTATTACTACTACCGCTGCTGCTGTTGCTATGACTTCTAGTACTACTGCTATTACTAGTAATCCAGTGTGTCGCAAATACTATTCATACTACTACTGCTGCTGTTGCTACTACTACTATCAATACTACTAGCCCAGTGCATGGCCAATATACTACTACTACTGCTATAGCTGCTACTGCTACTACTACTAGTGGCCCAATGCAGGGCAAATCTGCTGCTACTCTTACTGCTGCTTATGCCACTTCTATTCCTGGTGCTACCTCTACTACTGCTGCTACTACTAGTAGTCTAGTGCATGGCAAATACTACTATTACTACTACTTCTGCTGCTGCTACTACTGCTACTACTAGTATCAATACTACTATCCCAGTGCATGGCAAATCTACTAGTACTACACCTATTAGTGCTAATGCTAATACTGCTACTTGAACACTGCAGGGCCAATCTGCTGCTACTACTACCGACGTTGCTGCTAATTCTACTTCTGCTGCTACCAATACAACTACTACTCCTAGTACCCCAGTGCATTTCAAATACTACCAATATTACCAGTACTGTTCCTACTACTACAGGTGCTGCTACTAGTACTATTACTAGCCCAGTCCATGCCAAATACTACTACTATTACCACTGCTGCTACTTCTGCTACTATTACTGCTGTTGCTCTTACGACTACTTCTGCTACTACTACTGCTAACGCTTCTAATTCTACTGTTGCTGCTACTACTACTATTACGACTGCTACTAGCCCAGGGCATGGCAAATAATACTACTATTATTACTACTGCTGCTGCTGCTACTACTTCTACTAGTACTTCTATTACTTGTAGTCTAGTGCATGGGGAATACTACTTCTATTACTACTCCTGCTGCTGCTGCTAATACTGCTACTACTACTACCAATACTACTAGCTTAGTGCATGGGAAATCTGCTACTACTACTGCTGTATCTGCTACCACTACTACTACTACTACTGGCCAGCTCCAGGGTAAATCTGCTGCTACTACTTCTGTTGCTGCTGCCACTTCTACTGCTGTTGCTACAACTAATACTACTGCTACTACTAGTAGTCCAGTGTATGGTAAATCCTAATACTACTAGTACTACTGCTGATGCAGCTTCTAGTGTTACTGCTACTACTGCTACTACTGCTAGTCCAGTGTATTGCAAATATAATTCTATTACTACTACTGCTGATGCTGCTACTACTGCTACTACTAATATCAATAGTACCAGCCAATTTCATGGCAAACCTACTACTACTATTGCTATTGCTGCTGCTGCTACTACTACTGCTAACCCAGTGCATGGCAGATGCTACTACTATTACCACTACTGCTGCTGCTGCTGCTACTACTGCTGCTAATAGTAGTCCAGTGCGTGGCAAATACTACTAATATTACTACTACTGCCGCTGCTACTACTTCTACTTCTACTATGAATATTACTAGCCCATTGCAAGGCAAATCTACTATTTCTACTTCTATTCCTAACACTTTTACTACTACTACTGGCCCAGTGCAGGGAAAATCTGCTGCTACTTCTAGTGCTGCCCCTGCCACTTCTATTGCTGCTGCTACAGCTACTACTATTACAACTATTGACTAGTGCATCAACAATACTACTACTATTAATATTACTGCTGCTTCTGGTGCTACTACTGCTACTACTATTTGTCCAGTAAATGGCAAATACTACTACTCTTACTACTACTTCTGATGCTGTTACTACTGCTACTACTACCATGAATACTACTAGCCCAATCTATTACTCCTACTGCTATTGCTGCTTCTTGTCCTACTACTACTGCCAACTGCAGTGCAAGTTAGCTGCTACTACTACTGTTGCTGCTGTCACATCTACTGATGCTGATCCCACTACTACTACTACGACGACTAGTCCAGGGCATGGCAAATACTACTACAATTACCACTACTGGTTCTACTACAGCAGCTGCTATTTCTACTGCTGCTGCTACTACTAGTGTACTACCAGCCCAGTGCATGGCAAATGGTACTACTATTATTACTACTGCTGCTTCTGCTACTACTACTGCTAGTACTAGCAGTCCAGTGCATTTAAAATTCTACTACTATTTCTATTACTGCTGCTGCTACTACTGATGCTCCTACTACTGCTACTACTAGTAATCCAGTGCATGGCAAATATTATTAATAGTAATACTGCTGCTGCTGCTACTACTACTATAAATACTACTAGCCCAGTGCATGTCAAATATACTACTAATACTGCTATTGCTGCTTCCGCTACTATTACTACTGGCCCACTGCAGGGCAAATCTTCTGCCACTGCTACTGCTTCTGCTGTCCGTTCTACTGCTGCTGCTTCCACTACTACTACAACTTCTACTAATAGCCCAGCGCATGGCCAATACTACTACTATGATGATTACTGCTGCTACTACTAGTACTGCTGATGCTAATTTTATTGCTGCTGCTACTACTACTACTATTAGTTCAGTGTATGTCAAATGCTAGTACTATTACTACTACCGCAGCTGCTGCTACTTCTGATACTACTTCTGCTACTACAGGTAGTGCAGTGAATGGCAAATACTATTAACACTACTGCTCAGGCTGCTGCTACTACTGCTACTACTACTGCTACTACTACTAGCACTGTTGCTGCTAATTCTACTGATGCTGCTGCTCTATGTGCTGCTACTACTACTACTAGTCAATGCATGGCAAATACTACTACTATTACTGCTTCTGCTGCTACTACTTCTGCTACTACTGCTACTATTAGTAGTCCAGTGTATATCAAATACTACTAGTATCACCACGACTGCTGCTACTACTTCGACTGCCGCTGCTACTTCTCCTGCTGCTCGTATTACTACAGCTACTACTAGCCCAGTGCGTGGTAAATACTACTACTATTACTACCACTGCTGCTTCTGCAGCTACTATTGCTACTACTACAAGTCCAGTGCCTTGCAAACACATTGCTATTACTAGTAGTGCATTGCATTTAAAATACTACTATAATTACTACGTCTGCTGCTACTACTGTTACTACTAGTAGTACAGTGCATGGTAAATACAACTACAATTAATACTAATGCTGCTGCTGCTACCACTGCTACTACTAGTAGTAAAGTGAATGGCAAATACAACTAATATTACTACAACTGCTGTTGCTACTACTGCTACTACTAATATGAATACCACTAGGCCAGAGCATGGCAAATCTACTACTACAATTGCTATTGCTGCTACTGCTACTACTACTACTTACCCAGGGCGTGCCAAATACTACTACTGTTACCACTACTGCTGCTACTACTGCTGCTACTACTACTGCTACTCTTTCTAATTCTACTGCTTTTGCTACTACTACTACTACTACTATCCCAGGGCACGGCAAATAATACTACTATTATTACTACTGCTGCTGCTGCTGCTATTCTTGCTACTACTAGTATTAATACTACAGCCCAGTGCATGGCAAATCTACTAATACTACTGCTATTTCTGATTCTTCTACTACTACTGCTAGCCCACTGCAGGGCAAATCTGCTGCCACTAGTACTACTGCTGCCACTTCTACTGCTGCTGCTACCACTACTACTACTTCTACTAGCCTAGTTTATGGAAAATGCTACTACTATTACCACTACTGCTTCGACTACTACTAATGCGGCTACTACTACTGCTGCTGCTACTAATACCACTACTAGCCCAGTGCATGGTAATTACTAGTAGTGTAACTAGTAGTGCTGCTGCTGCTACTACTGCTACTACTTTTAGTACAGTGCATGGCAAATACTACTACTATAACCACAACTGCTAATACTACTACTACTGCTGCTGCTACTATTAATGCTGCTGCAGAAACTTCTACTCCTGCTTCTAAATCTACTAATTCTTCTACAATTCCAGTGCAAGGCAAATACTACTAATGTTACTACTACTGCTGCTATTGCTACGACTGCTACTACTAGTATCAATACAACTAACCTAGTGCATGGGAAATCCACTAGTACTACAACTGTTAGTGCTAACTCTAGTACTACTACTGGCCCACTGCAGGAAATATCTACTGCTACTATTACTGCTGCTGATGCCACTTCTATTGCTGATGCTACCTCTACTACTACTGTTACTGCTAGGAGTCCATTGCACGGCAAATCAACTACTACTAATTCTATTGCTGCTACTGCTACTACTACTACTTGCCCACTGCAGGGCAAATCTGGTGCTACTACTACTGCTGCTGTGGCCAATTCTACTGCCGCAACTTCCACTAAAATTACTACTAGCCCAGTGCATGGCAAATACTAATTCTATTACCACTACTGCTGCTACTTCTACTGCTGCTGCTGCTGCATCTACTTCTGCTGCTAGTACTACTATTACTGCTACTACCACGATCCTAGTGCATGGCAAATACTACTACTATTACCACAACTGCTGCTACTACTACTACTGCTGCTGCCACATCTACAGCTGCTGCTATTACTACTACTACTACTACCAGCACAGTGCATGTCACATAGTACTAGCATTACTACTACTGCTGCTGCTGCTATTACTTCTACTACTGCTGCTACTACTAGTAATCCAGTGCATCGCAAGTACTATTCATACTACTACGGTTGCTGTTGCTACTACTACTATCAATACTACTACACCAGTTCATGGCAAATATACTACTACTACTTCTATAGCTGCTACTGCTACTACTACTACTGGCCCACTGCAGGGCAAAACTTCTGCTACTACTATTGCTGCTGCTGGCACTTCTAATTCTGCTGCTACCACTACTACTATGACTTCTACTACTAGCCCAGCGCATGGGAAATACTACTACATTTACCACTACTGCTGCTACTACTACTACTGCTGCTGCTGCTACTACTGCTAATATTAGTTCAGTGCATGGTAAATACCACTACTATTACTACTTCCGCTGCTGCTGCTACTACTACTGCTACTACAAGTAGTGCAGTGCCTGGCAAATAGTTTTACTACTACTGCTGCTGCTACTACTGCTACTACTACTGCTACTACTACTAGTACTCTTGCTGATAATTCTACTGCTGCTGCTGCTACATATACTGCTACTACTACTAGTACTATTGCTGATAATTCTACTGCTGCTGCTACAACTACTACTAGTCCAGTGAATGGTAATACTACTGCTATTACTACTACTACTGCTTTAGCTGCTAGTACTGCTACTGCTAGTATTAATAACATTAGCACACTGTATGGCATGTCTATTAGTACTACACCTATTAGTGCTAATGCTATTACTACTACTGGCCCACTGCAGGTCAAAGCTTCTGCTACTTCTACTGCTGCTGCTGCCAGTTCTACTGCTGCTGCTACCACTACTACTACGACTACTACTAGCTCACTGCATGGCAAATACTACTACTACTACTGCTGCTACTACTGCTGCTGCAGCTGCTACTTCTACTGCTGCTGCTACTACTACTGCTTCTGCAGCTACTGGTACTGCTGCTGCTAATTCTACTACTACTACTAGTCCAGTGCATGGTAAATACTTTTACTATTAACACTACTGCTGCTGCTGCTACTACTGTTACTACTAAAATCAATACAACGTGCCCAGTGTATGGCAAATCTAGTACTAGTATTGCTATTTCTCCTATTGCTACTACTACTACTTACCCAGTGCTTGGCAGATACTACTACTATTACCACTACTGCTTCTGCTGCTGCTACTACTGCTACTACTACTGCTACTAATAGTAGTCCAGTGCATGGAAAGTACTACTCATATTACTACTGCTGCTGCTGCTACTACTGTTACTACTAATATCAATACTGCTAACCCAGTGCATGGCAAATCTACTAGTACTACACCTATTAGTGCTAATGCTAATACTACTACTTGCACACTGTAGGGCAAATCTCCTCCTCCTCCTACTGATGTTGCTGCCAATTCAACTGCTGCTGCTACCAATACAACTACTACTACTACTACCACCTCAGTGGATTTCAAAGAGTACAAATATTACCACTACAGCTGCTGCTACTACTACTGCTGCTACTACTACTACTGCTGCTACTACTACTGCTGCTGCTACTAGTACAACTAGTAGCCCAGTCCGTGCCAAATACTACTACTATTACCACTACTGCTGCAACTACTGCTACTGCTGCTAGTACTACTACTTCTGCTACTACTGCTACTGCTTCAAATTTTGCTGCTGCTGCTACTACTTCTACTAACCCAGGGCATGGCAAAATAATACTACTGTTATTACTACTGGCGCAGCTGCTACTATTTCTACTACTGCTTCTACTACTTGTAGTCCAGTGTATTGCAAATATTTTTACTATTACTACTACTGCTGATGCTGCTACAACTGCTACTACTAATATCAATATTACTAGCAGAGTGCATGGCAAGTCTACTACTACTATTGCTATTGCTGCTAATGCTACTACTACTACTAACCCAGTGCATGGCCGATACTACTACTTATTACCACTTCTGCTGCTGCTGCTGCTACTACTGCTACTACTACTACTTCTACTAATAATAGTCCAGTTCATGGCAAATACTACTAATGTTACTACTACTTCTGCTGCTGCTACTACTACTACCAATACTACTAACCCAGTGCTTGCAAATCTACTAGTATTACACCTATTACTGCTAAGGCTAACACTACTATTTGCACACAGCGGGGCAAGTCTGCTGTTACTAGTACTGATATTCTGCCAATTCTACTGCTGCTGCTACCAATACAACTACTACTACTACTACTCCCACAGTGTATTTCAAACGCTACAAATATTACCACTACTGCTGCTACTTTTTACTACCGCTTCTACTAATACTGCTGCTGCTACTAGTACTACTACTAGCCCAGTCCATTCCAAGCACTACTACTATTATCACTATAGCTGCTACTAGTAGGGGTACTGCTGCTGTTACTATTACTGGTGATACTACTAATACTGCTGCTATTAGGACTCCTACTAGCCGAGTGCATGGCAAGTACTACTGCTATTACCACTTCTGCTGCTACCACCACTACTGCTGCTACAAATACTGCTGCTACTACTTTTGCTGCTGCTGCTGCTAGTACTACTACTATCACAGTGCATTTCAAATACTACAACTATTCCTATTCCTGCTGCTGCTGTTGCTACTACTACTACTATTACCGCTACGTCTAGTAGTCGAGCGCATGGCAAATACTACTACTATTACTACTGCTGCTGCTGCTGCTACTACTGCTACTACTTGTATCAATACTACTATCACAGTGCACAGTAAATCCCTACTACTACTCCTATTGCTTCTACTCTTACTACTACGACTGGCCCGGTGCAGTACATAACTGCTGTTACTACTACTGCTGCTGCTGCGTCTTCTACTATTGCTTCTACCACTACTACAATCCCAGTGCATCGTAAATAAAAATACTATTACCTCTACTGCTGCTACTACTACTGCTGCTGCTGCTACTTCTACTACTGCTGTTGTTACTACAACTACTACCTCCCCAGTGCGTGGCAAATACTACTACTATTACTACAACTGCTGTTGCTGCTACTACTTCTACTGCTACTACTAGTAGTGCAGTGCACGTCAAATACTACTACAATTACTAGACCTGCTGCTGCTGCTACTAGTGCTATTACTACTATCAATACTACTAGCTCAGCGCATGGCTAATCTACTACTACGACCGCTATGGCTGCTACCGCTACTACTACTACTACTGGCCAACTGCAGGGCAAATCTTCTTCCGCTACCACTGTTGCTGCCGGCCCTTTTTTGCTGTTGTTACCACCACTACTACTGCTACTATAGGAGTCCAGTGCATGGCAAATACTACTACTATGAGGACTGCTGCTGCTGCTAAAATGTTACTACTGCCGCTACTACTAGAACTGCAGTGCATTGTTATAACTAATAGTTTTACTACTACAGCTGGTGCTGCTACTACTGTTACTACTAATATCAATATTACTAGACTAGTGCATTGCAAATCTACTACTACTATTGCAGTTCGCAGGGCTCGCGGGCCGCACGGATGGCACCCGTGTCCGCGGCCATGTCTGGGTCGCGTCAGGCCACCCCCGGAGCGTCTGGTGTGTCGCTGCCTTCCAGGGACGCCTTCTGGCCGCCTGGCCGGTCAGGCAGGCGGGGAGCGCCCCGTCAGACGCTTGCTGTGGTGGGAGGGGCCTGAGGAGGTGGGGCCTGCAGAGGTACCCGGCGTGGGCAGAGATAGCCGCCGCCGCGGGCGACAAAAGGAGAATGCAGAGCGGGAGGCCAAATGCCTGTAGCACCCGGTATTCCCAGGAGGTCTCCCATTCCCGTACTAAACAGGCCCGACCCTTCTTAGCTTCCGCAATTGAGCCGAGATCACGCCCTCTGGGCTGGTTTGGAAATAGGTGGCTGCAGGGTCGCGGGCTGCCTCTTGAGGCGCAGCTTAGCAGGCGCTTGGGTCATACCACCAGTCCAGCGGCCCGCCCGATCCAGCAGAGTCCTGCCGCCTGCCTAGACAGGGAAACGGAGGTCTAGGCTACATGCAGGTGGCGGAGGTGTGGGCGACCAACCAGCCCAGGGCTGACGGGACCCAGCAAACTTTGCGGCGCTTCGCGCCCCACCCCAGATCACGCAGGCCGCTTACAAAGACGTGGACCCGGAGGCTACAGGGTCTGGGGCCCGCGGTCCCTTGGGCATCCCACCTGCCCGCCCACGCTGCGCCAGGCGCAGCCCAGATGCAGATGAGCCCGGCCGTCCTACCAGACAGAAGCTGGCCCGAAACCACTGGGAGCCACCATTGAGTTGGCAGGGCCCCTAGGATCAAGCAACGCCACCCTTGCCCCCACGCTGCAGTTCCGAGCTCAGTACCCCACCCCAAGTGGCCGGCAGCCCCGGGGAAGGTGGCCTCACCCACTGGAGCACAGCCCCTTCGCCGCCACCTGTCTGCCTGGCTGTCTCTCCACAGCTCCATATGGAAAATGCCACCCCTCTGCCTTTTCACTCTGGCCGGGGGCGAGAGCGGGATTGAGGGCGCAGGCCGCTTCCCCGGGGCTGCCGGCCACTTGGGGCGGGGTACTGAGTTCGGAACTGCGGCGTGGGGGCAGGGGTGGCGTTGCTGGGTCTCAGGGGCTGTGCCAACACAATGGTGGCTCCCAATGGTTTCGTGACAGCTTCTCTCGGTTAGGAGGGCCGGGCACGTCTGCGTCCGGGCTGCGCCTAGCACAGCGTGGGCGGGCAGGTGGGATGCCCAAGGGACCGCGGGCCCCGGGCCCTGAAGCCTCCGGGGCCACATACTTGTGAGCGGCCTGCGAGATCTGGGGTGGGGCGCCAAGCGCCAAAAATTTGCTGGGTCCCGCCCGCCCTGGGCTGGATGGTCGCCAACATGCCCGCCACTCCCCTGTACCCTAGACCTCCGTTTCCCTGTCTAGACGGGCGGCGGGGCCCTGCCAGTTCGGGCGGGCCGCTGGGCTGGAGGTTAGACCAAAGTGCCTGCTCAGCTGCGCCTCAAGAGGCAGCCCGTGACCCTGCAGCCACCTACTGCCAAACCAGCCCAGAGGGGCGTGATCTCCGCTGGATCGCGGAAGCTAAGCAGGGTCGGGCCTGTTTGCTATTGCTGTTAGGGCTACTACTACTACTATCACAGTGCATGCCAAATACTACTACTATTACCAGTACTGCTGCTGCTACTACTGCTACTACTATTGCTACTAATAGTAGTCCAGTACATCGCAAATAATATTATAGTTACTACTACTACTGCTACTAGTATCAATATTAGTAGTCCAGTGTATGGCAAATCTACTAGTACTACACCTATTACTGCTAATGCGAATACTACTACTGGTCCACTGCAGGTCTAATATTCTGCTACTTCTACTTAGCCCGGGACTTCTACTGCTGCTGCTACCACTAATACTATTAGTACTACAACAAGCCCAGTGCATGGAAAATACTACTACTATTAACACTACTGCTGCTACTCCCACTACTGCTGCTACTCCTACTACTGCTGCTACTTGTACCCTTAGTAGCTCAGTGCATGGAGAATACTACTTGTATAACTACTCCTGTGTCTACTGTTTCTATTACTGCTACCACTGCAGCTACTACTAGTAGACCATTGCATGGCAAATACTACTACTATTACTACTGCTGCTGATGATGATACTTCTGCTACTACTTCTGCTAGTACTAGTAGCCCAGTGCATGGCAAATACTACTTCTATTATTACTACTGCTGCTACTGCTACTACTATCCATCCTACTACCTCAGTGCATGGCAAATCTACTACTAGTACTTCTATTGCTACTTCTGCTACTACTCCTAATGTCACACTGCAGGGCAACTCTGGTGCTACTACTACTGCTGCTGCGGTCAATTCTAATGCTGTTGCTCCCATTATTACTACTGCTACTACTAGTAGTCCAGTGCATGGCAAATACTACTACTATTACCACAACTGCTGCTACTACTACTGCTGCTGCTATTTCTACTACTACTACTAGTCCAGTGCATGGCAAACACTAGTGCTATTACTAATACTGCTGCTGCTGCTCCTCCTACTTCTACTATTACTGCTACTACTAGCAGTCCTTTGCATTGCAAATACTACTACTATTACTACTACTGCTGCTAGTACTGCTACTACAATGATCTATAATACTAACCCAGTGCATGGCAAATCTACTATTACTACTTCTATTGCGGCTACTGCTACTACTACTGCTAGACCAGTGCATGGCAGATACTACTACTATTACCACTATTGCTTCTACTTCTAGTACTGCTGCTTCTACTACGGCTGCTGCTTCTTCTACAGCTGCTGCTGCTACTACTACTCATCCTAGCCCTGTTCGTGGAAAATACTGCTACTATTACTACTACTGATGCTGCTGCTACTACTGCCACTACTAATACCAATACTACTCGACCAGTGCATGGTAAATCTACTACTACTCTTGCTAGTGCTGCGACTGCTCCTACTAGTAGCAGCCCAGTGATTAGCAAATACTACTACTATTACCACTACTGCTGCTGCTATTACTACTGCAGCTACTAGTAGTGCTGCTGCTGCTGCTGCTACTACTACTATCTCTGTGCATGGCAATTACTTCTACTATTACTACTACTGCTGCTGCTGCTGCTACTACTACTACTACTACTCCTGCCACTGATAGTAGTGCAGTGCATGGCAAGTACTACTACTGTTTCTACTACTGCTGCTGCCACTTTTATTGCTGTCACTACCACTACTGCTACTACTAGTACTCCAGTGTATGGCAAATACTGCTTCTATTACTACTACTGCTGCCGTTGCTGCTACTGCTACTGCTACTGCTACAACTTGCACCCAGTAAATTGCAAACATTACAACTATTACTTCTACTGCTGCTGCTGCTTCTACTGATACTACTGCTACTGCTTCTACTTCTCCTGCTGCTGCTTCTACTACTACCACTACTAGTCCCAGTGCAAGGTAAATAATACGATTATTACGACTACTGCTGCTTCTGCTAGTACTGCTGCTACTACTGCTACTACTGGTAGTCCAGTGCATGAAAAATACTCTTACTACTACTGCTGCAGCTGCTGCTACTACTGCTGCTACTACTGCTACTACTAGTGATCCAGTGCATGGCAAATACAACAAATATTACTACTACTGATGTTGCCTCTACTACTGCTAATACTACTATCAATGCTACTAGCCAGTGCATGGCAAATATACTACTACTGCTGCTATTGCTGCTACTTCCACTACTACTACTGGCCCACTGCTGGGCAAATCATCTGCCACTTCTACTGCTGCTGCTGCTACAACTACTACTACTACTACTACTACTAGCCCATTGCATCTCAAATACTACTACTATTACCACTACTGCTGTTAGTCCTACTACTGCTGCTAGTCCTATTACAGCTGCTACTTGTACTATTACTATCCCAGTGCATGGAATGTACTACTAGTAAAGCTACTCCTACGTCTGCTTTTTCTACTACTGCTTCTGCTACTGCTACTACTAGTAGACCAGTGTGTGGCAAATACTACTACTATTACTACTGCTGCTGCTGCTACTACTGCTACTACTACTGCTATTACTAGTAGTCCAGGGAATGGCAAATACTACTACTATCACTACTACTGCTGCTGCTGCTACTACTACTGCTCCTTCTACTGCAACTACTAGTAGTCCAGCCCTTGGCAAATACTAATACTATGACTATGACTGCTGCTAATGCTACCACTGCTACTACTACTAATCCTGTCCGTGGCAAATGCTACTCTATTACTACTACTGCTGCAGCAGTGGCTACTGCTACTACTAATATCAATACTACGAGCCCAGTGCATGGCAAGTCTACCTCTACTGTTACTATTGCTGCTACTGCTACTACTACTTCTTACCCAGTGCATGGCAGATACTACTTCTATTACCACTGTTGCTGCTACCTCTACTGCTGCTGCAGCTACATCTACTGCTGCTGCTATTTCTATTACTACTTCTACTACTAGCACAGTGCGTGGCAAATAGTACTAGTATTACTACTACCGCTGCTGCTGTTGCTATGACTTCTAGTACTACTGCTATTACTAGTAATCCAGTGTGTCGCAAATACTATTCATACTACTACTGCTGCTGTTGCTACTACTACTATCAATACTACTAGCCCAGTGCATGGCCAATATACTACTACTACTGCTATAGCTGCTACTGCTACTACTACTAGTGGCCCAATGCAGGGCAAATCTGCTGCTACTCTTACTGCTGCTTATGCCACTTCTATTCCTGGTGCTACCTCTACTACTGCTGCTACTACTAGTAGTCTAGTGCATGGCAAATACTACTATTACTACTACTTCTGCTGCTGCTACTACTGCTACTACTAGTATCAATACTACTATCCCAGTGCATGGCAAATCTACTAGTACTACACCTATTAGTGCTAATGCTAATACTGCTACTTGAACACTGCAGGGCCAATCTGCTGCTACTACTACCGACGTTGCTGCTAATTCTACTTCTGCTGCTACCAATACAACTACTACTCCTAGTACCCCAGTGCATTTCAAATACTACCAATATTACCAGTACTGTTCCTACTACTACAGGTGCTGCTACTAGTACTATTACTAGCCCAGTCCATGCCAAATACTACTACTATTACCACTGCTGCTACTTCTGCTACTATTAATGCTGTTGCTCTTACGACTACTTCTGCTACTACTACTGCTAACGCTTCTAATTCTACTGTTGCTGCTACTACTACTATTACGACTGCTACTAGCCCAGGGCATGGCAAATAATACTACTATTATTACTACTGCTGCTGCTGCTACTACTTCTACTAGTACTTCTATTACTTGTAGTCTAGTGCATGGGGAATACTACTTCTATTACTACTCCTGCTGCTGCTGCTAATACTGCTACTACTACTACCAATACTACTAGCTTAGTGCATGGGAAATCTGCTACTACTACTGCTGTATCTGCTACCGCTACTACTACTACTACTGGCCAGCTCCAGGGTAAATCTGCTGCTACTACTTCTGTTGCTGCTGCCACTTCTACTGCTGTTGCTACAACTAATACTACTGCTACTACTAGTAGTCCAGTGTATGGTAAATCCTAATACTACTAGTACTACTGCTGATGCAGCTTCTAGTGTTACTGCTACTACTGCTACTACTGCTAGTCCAGTGTATTGCAAATATAATTCTATTACTACTACTGCTGATGCTGCTACTACTGCTACTACTAATATCAATAGTACCAGCCAATTTCATGGCAAACCTACTACTACTATTGCTATTGCTGCTGCTGCTACTACTACTGCTAACCCAGTGCATGGCAGATGCTACTACTATTACCACTACTGCTGCTGCTGCTGCTACTACTGCTGCTAATAGTAGTCCAGTGCGTGGCAAATACTACTAATATTACTACTACTGCCGCTGCTACTGCTTCTACTTCTACTATGAATATTACTAGCCCATTGCAAGGCAAATCTACTATTTCTACTTCTATTCCTAACACTTTTACTACTACTACTGGCCCAGTGCAGGGAAAATCTGCTGCTACTTCTAGTGCTGCCCCTGCCACTTCTATTGCTGCTGCTACAGCTACTACTATTACAACTATTGACTAGTGCATCAACAATACTACTACTATTAATATTACTGCTGCTTCTGGTGCTACTACTGCTACTACTATTTGTCCAGTAAATGGCAAATACTACTACTCTTACTACTGCTTCTGATGCTGTTACTACTGCTACTACTACCATGAATACTACTAGCCCAATCTATTACTCCTACTGCTATTGCTGCTTCTTGTCCTACTACTACTGCCAACTGCAGTGCAAGTTAGCTGCTACTACTACTGTTGCTGCTGTCACATCTACTGATGCTGATCCCACTACTACTACTACGACGACTAGTCCAGGGCATGGCAAATACTACTACAATTACCACTACTGGTTCTACTACAGCAGCTGCTATTTCTACTGCTGCTGCTACTACTAGTGTACTACCAGCCCAGTGCATGGCAAATGGTACTACTATTATTACTACTGCTGCTTCTGCTACTCCTACTGCTAGTACTAGCAGTCCAGTGCATTTAAAATTCTACTACTATTTCTATTACTGCTGCTGCTACTACTGATGCTCCTACTACTGCTACTACTAGTAATCCAGTGCATGGCAAATATTATTAATAGTAATACTGCTGCTGCTGCTACTACTACTATAAATACTACTAGCCCAGTGCATGTCAAATATACTACTAATACTGCTATTGCTGCTTCCGCTACTATTACTACTGGCCCACTGCAGGGCAAATCTTCTGCTACTACTACTGCTTCTGCTGTCCGTTCTACTGCTGCTGCTTCCACTACTACTACAACTTCTACTAGTAGCCCAGCGCATGGCCAATACTACTACTATGATGATTACTGCTGCTACTACTAGTACTGCTGATGCTAATTTGATTGCTGCTGCTACTACTTCTACTATTAGTTCAGTGTATGTCAAATGCTAGTACTATTACTACTACCGCAGCTGCTGCTACTTCTGATACTACTTCTGCTACTACAGGTAGTGCAGTGAATGGCAAATACTATTAACACTACTGCTCAGGCTGCTGCTACTACTGCTACTACTACTGCTACTACTACTAGCACTGTTGCTGCTAATTCTACTGATGCTGCTGCTCTATGTGCTGCTACTACTACTACTAGTCAATGCATGGCAAATACTACTACTATTACTGCTTCTGCTGCTACTACTTCTGCTACTACTGCTACTATTAGTAGTCCAGTGTATATCAAATACTACTAGTATCACCACGACTGCTGCTACTACTTCGACTGCCGCTGCTACTTCTCCTGCTGCTCGTATTACTACAGCTACTAGTAGCCCAGTGCGTGGTAAATACTATTACTACCACTGCTGCTTCTGCAGCTACTGGTGCTACTACTATTGCTACTACTACAAGTCCAGTGCATTGCAAACACATTGCTATTACTAGTAGTGCATTGCATTTAAAATACTACTATAATTACTACGTCTGCTGCTACTACTGTTACTACTAGTAGTACAGTGCATGGTAAATACAACTACAATTAATACTAATGCTGCTGCTGCTACCACTGCTACTACTAGTAGTAAAGTGCATGGCAAATACAACTAATATTACTACAACTGCTGTTGCTACTACTGCTACTACTAATATGAATACCACTAGGCCAGAGCATGGCAAATCTACTACTACAATTGCTATTGCTGCTACTGCTACTACTACTACTTACCCAGGGCGTGCCAAATACTACTACTGTTACCACTACTGCTGCTACTACTGCTGCTACTACTACTGCTACTCTTTCTAATTCTACTGCTTTTGCTACTACTACTACTACTACTATCCCAGGGCACGGCAAATAATACTACTATTATTACTACTGCTGCTGCTGCTATTCTTGCTACTACTAGTATTAATACTACAGCCCAGTGCATGGCAAATCTACTAATACTACTGCTATTTCTGATTCTTCTACTACTACTGCTAGCCCACTGCAGGGCAAATCTGCTGCCACTAGTACTACTGCTGCCACTTCTACTGCTGCTGCTACCACTACTACTACTTCTACTAGCCTAGTTTATGGAAAATGCTACTACTATTACCACTACTGCTTCGACTACTACTAATGCGGCTACTACTACTGCTGCTGCTACTAATACCACTACTAGCCCAGTGCATGGTAATTACTAGTAGTGTAACTAGTAGTGCTGCTGCTGCTACTACTGCTACTACTTTTAGTACAGTGCATGGCAAATACTACTACTATAACCACAACTGCTAATACTACTACTACTGCTGCTGCTACTATTAATGCTGCTGCAGAAACTTCTACTCCTGCTTCTAAATCTACTAATTCTTCTACAATTCCAGTGCAAGGCAAATACTACTAATGTTACTACTACTGCTGCTATTGCTACGACTGCTACTACTAGTATCAATACAACTAACCTAGTGCATGGGAAATCCACTAGTACTACAACTGTTAGTGCTAATTCTAGTACTACTACTGGCCCACTGCAGGAAATATCTACTGCTACTATTACTGCTGCTGATGCCACTTCTATTGCTGATGCTACCTCTACTACTACTGTTACTGCTAGGAGTCCATTGCACGGCAAATCAACTACTACTAATTCTATTGCTGCTACTGCTACTACTACTACTTGCCCACTGCAGGGCAAATCTGGTGCTACTACTACTGCTGCTGTGGCCAAATCTACTGCCGCAACTTCCACTAAAATTACTACTAGCCCAGTGCATGGCAAATACTAATTCTATTACCACTACTGCTGCTACTTCTACTGCTGCTGCTGCTGCATCTACTTCTGCTGCTAGTACTACTATTACTGCAACTACCACGATCCTAGTGCATGGCAAATACTACTACTATTACCACAACTGCTGCTACTACTACTACTGCTGCTGCCACATCTACAGCTGCTGCTATTACTACTACTACTACTACCAGCACAGTGCATGTCACATAGTACTAGCATTACTACTACTGCTGCTGCTGCTATTACTTCTACTACTGCTGCTACTACTAGTAATCCAGTGCATCGCAAGTACTATTCATACTACTACAGTTGCTGTTGCTACTACTACTATCAATACTACTACACCAGTTCATGGCAAATATACTACTACTACTTCTATAGCTGCTACTGCTACTACTACTACTGGCCCACTGCAGGGCAAAATTTCTGCTACTAATATTGCTGCTGCTGGCACTTCTAATTCTGCTGCTACCACTACTACTATGACTTCTACTACTAGCCCAGCGCATGGGAAATACTACTACATTTACCACTACTGCTGCTACTACTACTACTGCTGCTGCTGCTACTACTGCTAATATTAGTTCAGTGCATGGTAAATACCACTACTATTACTACTTCCGCTGCTGCTGCTACTACTACTGCTACTACAAGTAGTGCAGTGCCTGGCAAATAGTTTTACTACTACTGCTGCTGCTACTACTGCTACTACTACTGCTACTACTAGTACTCTTGCTGATAATTCTACTGCTGCTGCTGCTACATATACTGCTACTACTACTAGTACTATTGCTGATAATTCTACTGCTGCTGCTACAACTACTACTAGTCCAGTGAATGGTAATACTACTGCTATTACTACTACTACTGCTTTAGCTGCTAGTACTGCTACTGCTAGTATTAATAACATTAGCACACTGTATGGCATGTCTATTAGTACTACACCTATTAGTGCTAATGCTATTACTACTACTGGCCCACTGCAGGTCAAAGCTTCTGCTACTTCTACTGCTGCTGCTGCCAGTTCTACTGCTGCTGCTACCACTACTACTACGACTACTACTAGCTCACTGCATGGCAAATACTACTACTACTACTGCTGCTACTACTGCTGCTGCAGCTGCTACTTCTACTGCTGCTGCTACTACTACTGCTTCTGCAGCTACTGGTACTGCTGCTGCTAATTCTACTACTACTACTAGTCCAGTGCATGGTAAATACTTTTACTATTAACACTACTGCTGCTGCTGCTACTACTGTTACTACTAAAATCAATACAACGTGCCCAGTGTATGGCAAATCTAGTACTAGTATTGCTATTTCTCCTATTGCTACTACTACTACTTACCCAGTGCTTGGCAGATACTACTACTATTACCACTACTGCTTCTGCTGCTGCTACTACTGCTACTACTACTGCTACTAATAGTAGTCCAGTGCATGGAAAGTACTACTCATATTACTACTGCTGCTGCTGCTGCTACTACTGTTACTACTAATATCAATACTGCTAACCCAGTGCATGGCAAATCTACTAGTACTACACCTATTAGTGCTAATGCTAATACTACTACTTGCACACTGTAGGGCAAATCTCCTCCTCCTCCTACTGATCTTGCTGCCAATTCAACTGCTGCTGCTACCAATACAACTACTACTACTACTACCACCTCAGTGGATTTCAAAGAGTACAAATATTACCACTACAGCTGCTGCTACTACTACTGCTGCTACTACTACTACTGCTGCTACTACTACTGCTGCTGCTACTAGTACAACTAGTAGCCCAGTCCGTGCCAAATACTACTACTATTACCACTACTGCTGCAACTACTGCTACTGCTGCTAGTACTACTACTTCTGCTACTACTGCTACTGCTTCAAATTTTGCTGCTGCTGCTACTACTTCTACTAACCCAGGGCATGGCAAAATAATACTACTGGCGCAGCTGCTACTATTTCTACTACTGCTTCTACTACTTGTAGTCCAGTGTATTGCAAATATTTTTACTATTACTACTACTGCTGATGCTGCTACAACTGCTACTACTAATATCAATATTACTAGCGGAGTGCATGGCAAGTCTACTACTACTATTGCTATTGCTGCTAATGCTACTACTACTACTAACCCAGTGCATGGCCGATACTACTACTTATTACCACTTCTGCTGCTGCTGCTGCTACTACTGCTACTACTACTACTTCTACTAATAATAGTCCAGTTCATGGCAAATACTACTAATGTTACTACTACTTCTGCTGCTGCTACTACTACTACCAATACTACTAACCCAGTGCTTGCAAATCTACTAGTATTACACCTATTACTGCTAAGGCTAACACTACTATTTGCACACAGCGGGGCAAGTCTGCTGTTACTAGTACTGATATTCTGCCAATTCTACTGCTGCTGCTACCAATACAACTACTACTACTACTACTCCCACAGTGTATTTCAAACGCTACAAATATTACCACTACTGCTGCTACTTTTTACTACCGCTTCTACTAATACTGCTGCTGCTACTAGTACTACTACTAGCCCAGTCCATTCCAAGCACTACTACTATTATCACTATAGCTGCTACTAGTAGGGGTACTGCTGCTGTTACTATTACTGGTGATACTACTAATACTGCTGCTATTAGGACTCCTACTAGCCGAGTGCATGGCAAGTACTACTGCTATTACCACTTCTGCTGCTACCACCACTACTGCTGCTACAAATACTGCTGCTACTACTTTTGCTGCTGCTGCTGCTAGTACTACTACTATCACAGTGCATTTCAAATACTACAACTATTCCTATTCCTGCTGCTGCTGTTGCTACTACTACTACTATTACCGCTACGTCTAGTAGTCGAGCGCATGGCAAATACTACTACTATTACTACTGCTGCTGCTGCTGCTACTACTGCTACTACTTGTATCAATACTACTATCACAGTGCACAGTAAATCCCTACTACTACTCCTATTGCTTCTACTCTTACTACTACGACTGGCCCGGTGCAGTACATAACTGCTGTTACTACTACTGCTGCTGCTGCGTCTTCTACTATTGCTTCTACCACTACTACAATCCCAGTGCATCGTAAATAAAAATACTATTACTTCTACTGCTGCTACTACTACTGCTGCTGCTGCTACTTCTACTACTGCTGTTGTTACTACAACTACTACCTCCCCAGTGCGTGGCAAATACTACTACTATTACTACAACTGCTGTTGCTGCTACTACTTCTACTGCTACTACTAGTAGTGCAGTGCACGTCAAATACTACTACAATTACTAGACCTGCTGCTGCTGCTACTAGTGCTATTACTACTATCAATACTACTAGCTCAGTGCATGGCTAATCTACTACTACGACTGCTATGGCTGCTACCGCTACTACTACTACTACTGGCCAACTGCAGGGCAAATCTTCTTCCGCTACCACTGTTGCTGCCGGCCCTTTTTTGCTGTTGTTACCACCACTACTACTGCTACTATAGGAGTCCAGTGCATGGCAAATACTACTACTATGAGGACTGCTGCTGCTGCTAAAATGTTACTACTGCCGCTACTACTAGAACTGCAGTGCATTGTTATTACTAATAGTTTTACTACTACAGCTGGTGCTGCTACTACTGTTACTACTAATATCAATATTACTAGACTAGTGCATTGCAAATCTACTACTACTATTGCAGTTCGCAGGGCTCGCGGGCCGCACGGATGGCACCCGTGTCCGCGGCCATGTCTGGGTCGCGTCAGGCCACCCCCGGAGCGTCTGGTGTGTCGCTGCCTTCCAGGGACGCCTTCTGGCCGCCTGGCCGGTCAGGCAGGCGGGGAGCGCCCCGTCAGACGCTTGCTGTGGTGGGAGGGGCCTGAGGAGGTGGGGCCTGCAGAGGTACCCGGCGTGGGCAGAGATAGCTGCCGCCGCGGGCGACAAAAGGAGAATGCAGAGCGGGAGGCCAAAAGCCTATAGCACCCGGTATTCCCAGGAGGTCTCCCATTCCTGTACTAAACAGGCCCGACCCTTCTTAGCTTCCGCAATTGAGCCGAGATCACGCCCTCTGGGCTGGTTTGGAAATAGGTGGCTGCAGGGTCGCGGGCTGCCTCTTGAGGCGCAGCTTAGCAGGCGCTTGGGTCATACCACCAGTCCAGCGGCCCGCCCGATCCAGCAGAGTTCTGCCGCCTGCCTAGACAGGGAAACGGAGGTCTAGGCTACATGCAGGTGGCGGAGGTGTGGGCGACCAACCAGCCCAGGGCTGACGGGACCCAGCAAACTTTGCGGCGCTTCGCGCCCCACCCCAGATCACGCAGGCCGCTTACAAAGACGTGGACCCGGAGGCTACAGGGTCTGGGGCCCGCGGTCCCTTGGGCATCCCACCTGCCCGCCCACGCTGCGCCAGGCGCAGCCCAGATGCAGATGAGCCCGGCCGTCCTACCAGACAGAAGCTGGCCCGAAACCACTGGGAGCCACCATTGAGTTGGCAGGGCCCCTAGGATCAAGCAACGCCACCCTTGCCCCCACGCTGCAGTTCCGAGCTCAGTACCCCACCCCAAGTGGCCGGCAGCCCCGGGGAAGCTGGCCTCACCCACTGGAGCACAGCCCCTTCGCCGCCACCTGTCTGCCTGGCTGTCTCTCCACAGCTCCATATGGAAAATGCCACCCCTCTGCCTTTTCGCTCTGGCCAGGGGCGAGAGCGGGATTGAGGGCGCAGGCCGCTTCCCCGGGGCTGCCGGCCACTTGGGGCGGGGTACTGAGTTCGGAACTGCGGCGTGGGGGCAGGGGTGGCGTTGCTGGGTCTCAGGGGCCGTGCCAACACAATGGTGGCTCCCAATGGTTTCGTGACAGCTTCTCTCGGTTAGGAGGGCCGGGCACGTCTGCGTCCGGGCTGCGCCTAGCACAGCGTGGGCGGGCAGGTGGGATGCCCAAGGGACCGCGGGCCCCTGGCCCTGAAGCCTCCGGGGCCACATACTTGTGAGCGGCCTGCGAGATCTGGGGTGGGGCACCAAGCGCCAAAAATTTGCTGGGTCCCGCCCGCCCTGGGCTGGATGGTCGCCAACATGCCCGCCACTCCCCTGTACCCTAGACCTCCGTTTCCCTGTCTAGACGGGCGGCGGGGCCCTGCCAGGTCGGGCGGGCCGCTGGGCTGGAGGTTAGACCAAAGTGCCTGCTCAGCTGCGCCTCAAGAGGCAGCCCGCGACCCTGCAGCCACCTACTGCCAAACCAGCCCAGAGGGGCGTGATCTCGGCTGGATCGCGGAAGCTAAGCAGGGTCGGGCCTGTTTGCTATTGCTGTTAGGGCTACTACTACTACTATCACAGTGCATGCCAAATACTACTACTATTACCAGTACTGCTGCTGCTACTACTGCTACTACTATTGCTACTAATAGTAGTCCAGTACATCGCAAATAATATTATAGTTACTACTACTACTGCTACTAGTATCAATATTAGTAGTCCAGTGTATGGCAAATCTACTAGTACTACACCTATTACTGCTAATGCGAATACTACTACTGGTCCACTGCAGGTCTAATATTCTGCTACTTCTACTTAGCCCGGGACTTGTACTGCTGCTGCTACCACTAATACTATTAGTACTACAACAAGCCCAGTGCATGGAAAATACTACTATTATTAACACTACTGCTGCTACTCCCACTACTGCTGCTACTCCTACTACTGCTGCTACTTGTACCCTTAGTAGCTCAGTGCATGGAGAATACGACTTGTATAACTACTCCTGTGTCTACTGTTTCTATTACTGCTACCACTGCAGCTACTACTAGTAGACCATTGCATGGCAAATACTACTACTATTACTACTGCTGCTGCTGATGATACTTCTGCTACTACTTCTGCTAGTACTAGCAGTCCAGTGCATGGCAAATACTACTTCTATTATTACTACTGCTGCTACTGCTACTACTATCCATCCTACTAGCTCAGTGCATGGCAAATCTACTACTAGTACTTCTATTGCTACTACTGCTACTACTCCTAATGTCACACTGCAGGGCAACTCTGGTGCTACTACTACTGCTGCTGCGGTCAATTCTAATGCTGTTGCTCCCATTATTACTACTGCTACTACTAGTAGTCCAGTGCATGGCAAATACTACTACTATTACCACAACTGCTGCTACTACTACTGCTGCTGCTATTTCTACTACTACTACTAGTCCAGTGCATGGCAAACACTAGTGCTATTACTAATACTGCTGCTGCTGCTCCTCCTACTTCTACTATTACTGCTACTACTAGCAGTCCTTTGCATTGCAAATACTACTACTATTACTACTACTGCTGCTAGTACGGCTACTACAATGATCTATAATACTAACCCAGTGCATGGCAAATCTACTATTACTACTTCTATTGCGGCTACTGCTACTACTACTGCTAGACCAGTGCATGGCAGATACTACTACTATTACCACTATTGCTTCTACTTCTAGTACTGCTGCTTCTACTACGGCTGCTGCTTCTTCTACAGCTGCTGCTGCTACTACTACTCATCCTAGCCCTGTTCGTGGAAAATACTGCTACTATTACTACTACTGATGCTGCTGCTACTACTGCCACTACTAATACCAATACTACTCGACCAGTGCATGGTAAATCTACTACTACTCTTGCTAGTGCTGCGACTGCTCCTACCAATAGCAGCCCAGTGAATAGCAAATACTACTACTATTACCACTACTGCTGCTGCTATTACTACTGCAGCTACTAGTAGTGCTGCTGCTGCTGCTGCTACTACTACTATCTCCGTGCATGGCAAATACTTCTACTATTACTACTACTGCTGCTACTGCTGCTACTACTACTACTACTCCTGCTACTGATAGTAGTGCAGTGCATGGCAAGTACTACTACTGTTTCTACTACTGCTGCTGCCACTTTTATTGCTGTCACTACCACTACTGCTACTACTAGTACTCCAGTGTATGGCAAATACTGCTTCTATTACTACTACTGCTGCCGTTGCTGCTACTGCTACTACTACTGCTACAACTTGCACCCAGTAAATTGCAAACATTACAACTATTACTTCTACTGCTGCTGCTGCTTCTACTGATACTACTGCTACTGCTTCTACTTCTCCTGCTGCTGCTTCTACTACTACCACTACTAGTCCCAGTGCAAGGTAAATAATACGATTATTACGACTACTGCTGCTTCTGCTAGTACTGCTGCTACTACTGCTACTACTGGTAGTCCAGTGCATGAAAAATACTCTTACTACTACTGCTGCAGCTGCTGCTACTACTGCTGCTACTACTGCTACTACTAGTGATCCAGTGCATGGCAAATACAACAAATATTACTACTACTGATGTTGCCTCTACTACTGCTAATACTACTATCAATGCTACTAGCCAGTGCATGGCAAATATACTACTACTGCTGCTATTGCTGCTACTTCCACTACTACTACTGGCCCACTGCTGGGCAAATCATCTGCCACTTCTACTGCTGCTGCTGCTACAACTACTACTACTACTACTACTACTACTAGCCCATTGCATCTCAAATACTACTACTATTACCACTACTGCTGTTAGTCCTACTACTGCTGCTAGTCCTATTACAGCTGCTACTTGTACTATTACTATCCCAGTGCATGGAATGTACTACTAGTAAAGCTACTCCTACGTCTGCTTTTTCTACTACTGCTTCTGCTACTGCTACTACTAGTAGACCAGTGTGTGGCAAATACTACTACTATTACTACTGCTGCTGCTGCTACTACTGCTACTACTACTGCTATTACTAGTAGTCCAGGGAATGGCAAATACTACTACTATCACTACTACTGCTGCTGCTGCTACTACTACTGCTCCTTCTACTGCAACTACTAGTAGTCCAGCCCTTGGCAAATACTAATACTATGACTATGACTGCTGCTAATGCTACCACTGCTACTACTACTAATCCTGTCCGTGGCAAATGCTACTCTATTACTACTACTGCTGCAGCAGCGGCTACTGCTACTACTAATATCAATACTACGAGCCCAGTGCATGGCAAGTCTACCTCTACTGTTACTATTGCTGCTACTGCTACTACTACTTCTTACCCAGTGCATGGCAGATACTACTTCTATTACCACTGTTGCTGCTAACTCTACTGCTGCTGCAGCTACATCTACTGCTGCTGCTATTTCTATTACTACTTCTACTACTAGCACAGTGCGTGGCAAATAGTACTAGTATTACTACTACCGCTGCTGCTGTTGCTATGACTTCTAGTACTACTGCTATTACTAGTAATCCAGTGTGTCGCAAATACTATTCATACTACTACTGCTGCTGTTGCTACTACTACTATCAATACTACTAGCCCAGTGCATGGCCAATATACTACTACTACTTCTATAGCTGCTACTGCTACTACTACTAGTGGCCCACTGCAGGGCAAATCTGCTGCTACTCTTACTGCTGCTTATGCCACTTCTATTCCTGGTGCTACCTCTACTACTGCTGCTACTACTAGTAGTCTAGTGCATGGCAAATACTACTATTACTACTACTTCTGCTGCTGCTACTACTGCTACTACTAGTACAATACTACTATCCCAGTGCATGGCAAATCTACTAGTACTACACCTATTAGTGCTAATGCTAATACTGCTACTTGAACACTGCAGGGCCAATCTGCTGCTACTACTACCGACGTTGCTGCTAATTCTACTTCTGCTGCTACCAATACAACTACTACTCCTAGTACCCCAGTGCATTTCAAATACTACCAATATTACCAGTACTGTTGCTACTACTACAGCTGCTGCTACTAGTACTATTACTAGCCCAGTCCATGCCAAATACTACTACTATTACCACTGCTGCTACTTCTGCTACTATTACTGCTGTTGCTCTTACGACTACTTCTGCTACTACTACTGCTAACGCTTCTAATTCTACTGTTGCTGCTACTACTACGATTACGACTGCTACTAGCCCAGGGCATGGCAAATAATACTACTATTATTACTACTGCTGCTGCTGCTACTACTTCTACTAGTACTTCTATTACTTGTAGTCTAGTGCATGGGGAATACTACTTCTATTACTACTCCTGCTGCTGCTGCTAATACTGCTACTACTACTACCAATACTACTAGCTTAGTGCATGGGAAATCTGCTACTACTACTGCTGTATCTGCTAACACTACTACTACTACTACTGGCCAGCTCCAGGGTAAATCTGCTGCTACTACTTCTGTTGCTGCTGCCACTTCTACTGCTCTTGCTACAACTAATACTACTGCTACTACTAGTAGTCCAGTGTATGGTAAATCCTAATACTACTAGTACTACTGCTGATGCAGCTTCTAGTGTTACTGCTACTACTGCTACTACTGCTAGTCCAGTGTATTGCAAATATAATTCTATTACTACTACTGCTGATGCTGCTACTACTGCTACTACTAATATCAATAGTACCAGCCAATTTCATGGCAAACCTACGACTACTATTGCTATTGCTGCTGCTGCTACTACTACTGCTAACCCAGTGCATGGCAGATGCTACTACTATTACCACTACTGCTGCTGCTGCTGCTACTACTGCTGCTAATAGTAGTCCAGTGCGTGGCAAATACTACTAATATTACCACTACTGCCGCTGCTACTACTTCTACTACTACTATGAATATTACTAGCCCATTGCAAGGCATATCTACTATTTCTACTTCTATTCCTAACACTTTTACTACTACTACTGGCCCAGTGCAGGGAAAATCTGCTGCTACTTCTAGTGCTGCCCCTGCCACTTCTATTGCTGCTGCTACAGCTACTACTATTACAACTATTGACTAGTGCATCAACAATACTACTACTATTAATATTACTGCTGCTTCTGGTGCTACTACTGCTACTACTATTTGTCCAGTAAATGGCAAATACTACTACTCTTACTACTGCTTCTGATGCTGTTACTACTGCTACTACTACCATCAATACTACTAGCCCAATCTATTACTCCTACTGCTATTGCTGCTTCTTGTCCTACTACTACTGCCAACTGCAGTGCAAGTTAGCTGCTACTACTACTGTTGCTGCTGTCACATCTACTGATGCTGATCCCACTACTACTACTACGACGACTAGTCCAGTGCATGGCAAATACTACTACAATTACCACTACTGGTTCTACTACAGCAGCTGCTATTTCTACTGCTGCTGCTACTACTAGTGTACTACCAGCCCAGTGCATGGCAAATGGTACTACTATTATTACTACTGCTGCTTCTGTTACTACTACTGCTAGTACTAGCAGTCCAGTGCATTTAAAATTCTACTACTATTTCTATTACTGCTGCTGCTACTACTGATGCTCCTACTACTGCTACTACTAGTAATCCAGTGCATGGCAAATATTATTAATAGTAATACTGCTGCTGCTGCTACTACTACTATAAATACTACTAGCCCAGTGCATGTCAAATATACTACTAATACTGCTATTGCTGCTTCCGCTACTATTACTACTGGCCCACTGCAGGGCAAATCTTCTGCTACTACTACTGCTTCTGCTGTCCGTTCTACTGCTGCTGCTTCCACTACTACTACAACTTCTACTAGTAGCCCAGCGCATGGCCAATACTACTACTATGATGATTACTGCTGCTACTACTAGTACTGCTGATGCTAATTTGATTGCTGCTGCTACTACTACTACTATTAGTTCAGTGTATGTCAAATGCTAGTACTATTACTACTACCGCAGCTGCTGCTACTTCTGATATTACTTCTGCTACTACAGGTAGTGCAGTGAATGGCAAATACTATTAACACTACTGCTCAGGCTGCTGCTACTACTGCTACTACTACTGCTACTACTACTAGCACTGTTGCTGCTAATTCTACTGATGCTGCTGCTCTATGTGCTGCTACTACTACTACTAGTGAATGCATGGCAAATACTACTACTATTACTGCTTCTGCTGCTACTACTTCTGCTACTACTGCTACTATTAATAGTCCAGTGTATATCAAATACTACTAGTATCACCACGACTGCTGCTACTACTTCGACTGCCGCTGCTACTTCTCCTGCTGCTCGTATTACTACAGCTACTACTAGCCCAGTGCGTGGTAAATACTACTACTATTACTACCACTGCTGCTTCTGCAGCTACTGGTGCTACTACTATTGCTACTACTACAAGTCCAGTGCATTGCAAACACATTGCTATTACTAGTAGTGCATTGCATTTAAAATACTACTATAATTACTACGTCTGCTGCTACTACTGTTACTACTAGTAGTACAGTGCATGGTAAATACAACTACAATTAATACTAATGCTGCTGCTGCTACCACTGCTACTACTAGTAGTAAAGTGCATGGCAAATACAACTAATATTACTACAACTGCTGTTGCTACTACTGCTACTACTAATATGAATACCACTAGGCCAGAGCATGGCAAATCTACTACTACAATTGCTATTGCTGCTACTGCTACTACTACTACTTACCCAGGGCGTGCCAAATACTACTACTGTTACCACTACTGCTGCTGCTACTACTACTGCTACTCTTTCTAATTCTACTGCTTTTGCTACTACTACTACTACTACTATCCCAGGGCACGGCAAATAATACTACTATTATTACTACTGCTGCTGCTGCTGCTATTCTTGCTACTACTAGTATTAATACTACAGCCCAGTGCATGGCAAATCTACTAATACTACTGCTATTTCTGATTCTTCTACTACTACTGCTAGCCCACTGCAGGGCAAATCTGCTGCCACTAGTACTACTGCTGCCACTTCTACTGCTGCTGCTACCACTACTACTACTTCTACTAGCCTAGTTTATGGAAAATGCTACTACTATTACCACTACTGCTTCGACTACTACTAATGCGGCTACTACTACTGCTGCTGCTACTAATACCACTACTAGCCCAGTGCATGGTAATTACTAGTAGTGTAACTAGTAGTGCTGCTGCTGCTACTACTGCTACTACTTTTAGTACAGTGCATGGCAAATACTACTACTATAACCACAACTGCTAATACTACTACTACTGCTGCTGCTACTATTAATGCTGCTGCAGAAACTTCTACTCCTGCTTCTAAATCTACTAATTCTTCTACAATTCCAGTGCAAGGCAAATACTACTAATGTTACTACTACTGCTGCTATTGCTACGACTGCTACTACTAGTATCAATACAACTAACCTAGTGCATGGGAAATCCACTAGTACTACAACTGTTAGTGCTAATTCTAGTACTACTACTGGCCCACTGCAGGAAATATCTACTGCTACTATTACTGCTGCTGATGCCACTTCTATTGCTGATGCTACCTCTACTACTACTGTTACTGCTAGGAGTCCATTGCACGGCAAATCAACTACTACTAATTCTATTGCTGCTACTGCTACTACTACTACTTGCCCACTGCAGGGCAAATCTGGTGCTACTACTACTGCTGCTGTGGCCAATTCTACTGCCGCAACTTCCACTAAAATTACTACTAGCCCAGTGCATGGCAAATACTAATTCTATTACCACTACTGCTGCTACTTCTACTGCTGCTGCTGCTGCATCTACTTCTGCTGCTAGTACTACTATTACTGCTACTACCACGATCCTAGTGCATGGCAAATACTACTACTATTACCACAACTGCTGCTACTACTACTACTGCTGCTGCCACATCTACAGCTGCTGCTATTACTACTACTACTACTACCAGCACAGTGCATGTCACATAGTACTAGCATTACTACTACTGCTGCTGCTGCTATTACTTCTACTACTGCTGCTACTACTAGTAATCCAGTGCATCGCAAGTACTATTCATACTACTACGGTTGCTGTTGCTACTACTACTATCAATACTACTACACCAGTTCATGGCAAATATACTACTACTACTTCTATAGCTGCTACTGCTACTACTACTACTGGCCCACTGCAGGGCAAAACTTCTGCTACTACTATTGCTGCTGCTGGCACTTCTAATTCTGCTGCTACCACTACTACTATGACTTCTACTACTAGCCCAGCGCATGGGAAATACTACTACATTTACCACTACTGCTGCTACTACTACTACTGCTGCTGCTGCTACTACTGCTAATATTAGTTCAGTGCATGGTAAATACCACTACTATTACTACTTCCGCTGCTGCTGCTACTACTACTGCTACTACAAGTAGTGCAGTGCCTGGCAAATAGTTTTACTACTACTGCTGCTGCTACTACTGCTACTACTACTAGTACTCTTGCTGATAATTCTACTGCTGCTGCTGCTACATATACTGCTACTACTACTAGTACTATTGCTGATAATTCTACTGCTGCTGCTACAACTACTACTAGTCCAGTGAATGGTAATACTACTGCTATTACTACTACTACTGCTTTAGCTGCTAGTACTGCTACTGCTAGTATTAATAACATTAGCACACTGTATGGCATGTCTATTAGTACTACACCTATTAGTGCTAATGCTATTACTACTACTGGCCCACTGCAGGTCAAAGCTTCTGCTACTTCTACTGCTGCTGCTGCCAGTTCTACTGCTGCTGCTACCACTACTACTACGACTACTACTAGCTCACTGCATGGCAAATACTACTACTACTACTGCTGCTACTACTGCTGCTGCAGCTGCTACTTCTACTGCTGCTGCTACTACTACTGCTTCTGCAGCTACTGGTACTGCTGCTGCTAATTCTACTACTACTACTAGTCCAGTGCATGGTAAATACTTTTACTATTAACACTACTGCTGCTGCTGCTACTACTGTTACTACTAAAATCAATACAACGTGCCCAGTGTATGGCAAATCTAGTACTAGTATTGCTATTTCTCCTATTGCTACTACTACTACTTACCCAGTGCTTGGCAGATACTACTACTATTACCACTACTGCTTCTGCTGCTGCTACTACTGCTACTACTACTGCTACTAATAGTAGTCCAGTGCATGGAAAGTACTACTCATATTACTACTGCTGCTGCTGCTGCTACTACTGTTACTACTAATATCAATACTGCTAACCCAGTGCATGGCAAATCTACTAGTACTACACCTATTAGTGCTAATGCTAATACTACTACTTGCACACTGTAGGGCAAATCTCCTCCTCCTCCTACTGATGTTGCTGCCAATTCAACTGCTGCTGCTACCAATACAACTACTACTACTACTACCACCTCAGTGGATTTCAAAGAGTACAAATATTACCACTACAGCTGCTGCTACTACTACTGCTGCTACTACTACTACTGCTGCTACTACTACTGCTGCTGCTACTAGTACAACTAGTAGCCCAGTCCGTGCCAAATACTACTACTATTACCACTACTGCTGCAACTACTGCTACTGCTGCTAGTACTACTACTTCTGCTACTACTGCTACTGCTTCAAATTTTGCTGCTGCTGCTACTACTTCTACTAACCCAGGGCATGGCAAAATAATACTACTGGCGCAGCTGCTACTATTTCTACTACTTGTAGTCCAGTGTATTGCAAATATTTTTACTATTACTACTACTGCTGATGCTGCTACAACTGCTACTACTAATATCAATATTACTAGCGGAGTGCATGGCAAGTCTACTACTACTATTGCTATTGCTGCTAATGCTACTACTACTACTAACCCAGTGCATGGCCGATACTACTACTTATTACCACTTCTGCTGCTGCTGCTGCTACTACTGCTACTACTACTACTTCTACTAATAATAGTCCAGTTCATGGCAAATACTACTAATGTTACTACTACTTCTGCTGCTGCTACTACTACTACCAATACTACTAACCCAGTGCTTGCAAATCTACTAGTATTACACCTATTACTGCTAAGGCTAACACTACTATTTGCACACAGCGGGGCAAGTCTGCTGTTACTAGTACTGATATTCTGCCAATTCTACTGCTGCTGCTACCAATACAACTACTACTACTACTACTCCCACAGTGTATTTCAAACGCTACAAATATTACCACTACTGCTGCTACTTTTTACTACCGCTTCTACTAATACTGCTGCTGCTACTAGTACTACTACTAGCCCAGTCCATTCCAAGCACTACTACTATTATCACTATAGCTGCTACTAGTAGGGGTACTGCTGCTGTTACTATTACTGGTGATACTACTAATACTGCTGCTATTAGGACTCCTACTAGCCGAGTGCATGGCAAGTACTACTGCTATTACCACTTCTGCTGCTACCACCACTACTGCTGCTACAAATACTGCTGCTACTACTTTTGCTGCTGCTGCTGCTAGTACTACTACTATCACAGTGCATTTCAAATACTACAACTATTCCTATTCCTGCTGCTGCTGTTGCTACTACTACTACTATTACCGCTACGTCTAGTAGTCGAGCGCATGGCAAATACTACTACTATTACTACTGCTGCTGCTGCTGCTACTACTGCTACTACTTGTATCAATACTACTATCACAGTGCACAGTAAATCCCTACTACTACTCCTATTGCTTCTACTCTTACTACTACGACTGGCCCGGTGCAGTACATAACTGCTGTTACTACTACTGCTGCTGCTGCGTCTTCTACTATTGCTTCTACCACTACTACAATCCCAGTGCATCGTAAATAAAAATACTATTACCTCTACTGCTGCTACTACTACTGCTGCTGCTGCTACTTCTACTACTGCTGTTGTTACTACAACTACTACCTCCCCAGTGCGTGGCAAATACTACTACTATTACTACAACTGCTGTTGCTGCTACTACTTCTACTGCTACTACTAGTAGTGCAGTGCACGTCAAATACTACTACAATTACTAGACCTGCTGCTGCTGCTACTAGTGCTATTACTACTATCAATACTACTAGCTCAGTGCATGGCTAATCTACTACTACTATCGCTATGGCTCTTAGGGCTACTACTACTACTATCACAGTGCATGCCAAATACTACTACTATTACCAGTACTGCTGCTGTTTCTGCTACTACTGCTACTACTGTTGCTACTAATAGTAGTCCAGTACATGGCAAATAATACTAAATTTACTACTACTACTGCTACTAGTATCAATATTAGTAGTCCAGTGTATGGCAAATCTACTAGTACTACACCTATTACTGCTTATGCTAGTACTACTACTGGTCCACTGCAGGTCTAATATTCTGCTACTTCTACTTAGCCCGGGACTTCTACTCCTGCTGCCTCCACTAATACTATTAGTACTACAACAAGCCCAGTGCATGGAAAATACTACTACTATTAACACTACTGCTGCTACTACTTCTACTGCTGCTACGACTACTGCTGCTGCTACTAGAAGTACTACTAGCCCAGTGCATGCCAAATACTACTACTATTACCAGTACTGCTGTTACTACTACTACTGTTGCTACTAGTATTACTAGTAGCCCGGTGCATGGCAACTACTACTACTATAAAAATACTGCTGCTGATGCTGCTACTACTGCTACTACTTATAGTCCAGTGCATGGCAAATACTACTAGTATTACTACTAAGGCTGCTACTGATGCAGCTGCTGCTGCCACTACTACTGTGGTGGATACCACTACAACAGCTACTACTACTATCGAAATGGATGGCAAACCACTACTACTTATACCACTACCACTGCTTCTACTACTGCTACTGCTTTTAATTCTACTGATGCTGCTACTACTATGACTACTACTAGCCCAGGCATGGCAAATAATACTATTCTTGTTACTACTGCTGCTGCTGCTACTATTTCTACTAGTACTGCTACTACTTGTAGTCCAGTTCGTTGCAAACACTACTTCTATTACTACTGCTGCTGCTGCTGCTGCTACGGCTACTACTAGTATTAATACTACTAGCCCAGTGCATGGCAAATATACTACAACTACTGCTAGAGCTGCTACTGTTACTACTACTACTGGCCCACTGCAGGGCAAATCTGCTGCTACTACTATTGCTGCTGCTGCCACTTCTACTTCTGCTGCTACCACTACTGCTATGATTTCTACTACTAGCCCAGTGCATGGCAAATACTACTACTTTTACCACTACTGCTGCTGCTGCTACTGTTGCTGCTAATATTACTACAGCTGCTACTAGTACTACTAGGAGCCCAGTGCATGGCAAATACTACTACTATAAGAAGTACTTCTGCTGATGCTGCTACTAATGCTACTACTTGTAATCCAGTTCACAGCAAATACTACTAGTATTACTACTAAGGCTGCTACTACGGCAGCTGCTGCTGCCACTACTACTGTGGTGGATACCACTACTACAGCTACTACTACTATCGCAATGCATGGCAAACTACTACTACAAATACCACTACCGCTGCTTCTACTAATGCTACTGCTCCTAATTCTACTGTTACTGCTGCTACCACTACTACTATTATTAGCCCAGGCATGGCAAATTATACTACTCTTATTACTACTGCTGCTGCTGCTACTATTTCTAGTAGTATGGCTACTAGTTGTAGTCAAGTTCTTTGCAAATACTACTTCTATTACTACTACAGCTGATGCTGCTACTACTGCTACTACTAGTATTAATAATACTAGCCCAATGCATCACAAATTTACTACTACTACTGCCATTTTTTCTACTGCTTCTACTACTACTGGCCCAGGGCAGGGCAAATCTGCTGCCACTAGTACTGCTGCTGCCACTGCTACTGCTGTTGCTACCACTACCATTACTACGAATAGTAGCCCATTACATGGCAAATGCTCCTACTATTACCACTACTGCTGCTACTACTACTAATGCTGTGACGACTACTACTGCTGCTACTAGCACCACTACTAACCCAGTGCATGGTAAATATTAATCGTGTAACTAGTAGTGCTGCTGCTGCTAGTACTGCTGCTACTTGTAGTACAGTTCATGGCAAATACTACTACTATTAACACAACTGCTCCTAGTACTTCTGCTGCTACTATTACTGCAGCTGCAGCTACTTCTAATGCTGCTCCTAATTCTACTACTACTATTAGTCCCGTGCATGGCAAATACTACTATTTTTACCACTACTGCTGCTGCTGCTACTACTACTGCTCCTTCTACTGCAACTACTAGTAGTCCAGTCCTTGGCGAATACTACTACTATGACTATGACTGCTGCTAATGCTACCACTGCTACTACTACTAATCCTGTCTGTGGCAAATGCTACTATATTACTACTAGAGCTGTTGCTGCTGCCACTACAGCTACTACTCCTATCAATAATAATAGTCCTGTGCATGGCCATTCTACTACCTGTACTGTTATTGCTGCTATTTCTACTACTACTACGTGCCCATTGCTGTGCAAACCTGCTGCTACTACTACTGTTGCTGCCACCACTTCTACTGCTCCTGCTACCATTACTACTACTACTACGTCTACTACTAGCTAAGTGCATGGCAAATACTGCTACTATTACTCCTACTGCTGCTACTACTACTGCTGCTGCTGCTACTTCTATTGCTGCTGCCACTACTGCTACTACTACTAATCCAGTCCATGGCAAATGTTACTATATTACTACTACTGCTGCAGCGGCGGCTACTACAGCTACTACTACAGTTACGACTATTAGTCCAGTGCATGTCAAATATTGCTACTATTACTACTGCTGCTGCTGCTGTTACTACTGCTACTACTAGTATTAATAATATTAGCACTGTGTATGGCAAGTCTATTAGTACTACAGCTATTACTGCTGATGCTAATACTACTTCTGGCCCCCTGCAAGTCAAATCTTCTGCTACTTCTACTCTTGCAGCTGCCACTTCTATTGCTGCTGCTACCACCACTACTACTACTAGGACCACTACTATCTCAGTGCATGTAAAATACTACTACTATTACTACTACTGCTGCTGCTACTACTACTGCTGCTGCTGCTGCTTCTGCAGCTACTCCTAGTGCTGCTGCTAATTCTACTACTACTAGTCCAGTGCATGGCAAACATATGTACTATTAACACTACTGCTGCTGCTGAGTCTTCTGTGACTACTACTGGTACTACTTGTAGTCCAGGGAATGGCAAATACTACTACTCTTACTACCACTGCTGCTGCTACTACTACTGCTAATACTACTATCAATACTACTAGCTCAGTGCATGGCAAATCTACTACTACTACTGCTATTTCTGCTACCACTACTACTACTACTACTGGCCAACTGCAGGGCAAATCTGCTGCTACTATTTCTGTTGCTGCTGCCACAGCTATTGCTGTTGCTACCTCTACTAAAACTGCTACTCCTAGCAGTCCAGTGCATGGCATATAATACTACGATTAGTACTACTGCTTCTGCTGCTGCTACTATTGCTACTGATACTGATAGTCGTGCAGTGCATTGCACATATTAATACTATTACTACTACTGCTGCTGCTGCTACTACTGCTACTACTACTGCTATTACTAGTAGTCCAGGGAATGGCAAATACTACTACTACTATCACTACTACTGCTGCTGCTGCTACTACTACTGCTCCTTCTACTGCAACTACTAGTAGTCCAGTCCTTGGCAAATACTACTACTATGACTATGACTGCTGCTAATGCTACCACTGCTACTACTACTAATCCTGTCCGTGGCAAATGCTACTCTATTACTACTACTGCTGCAGCAGCGGCTACTGCTACTACTAATATCAATACTACGAGCCCAGTGCATGGCAAGTCTACCTCTACTGTTACTATTGCTGCTACTGCTACTACTACATCTTACCCAGTGCATGGCAGATACTACTTCTATTACCACTGCTGCTGCTACCTCTACTGCTGCTGCAGCTACATCTACTGCTGCTGCTATTACTATTACTACTTCTACTACTAACACAGTGCGTGGCAAATAGTACTAATATTACTACTACCGCTGCTGCTGTTGCTATGACTTCTAGTACTACTGCTACTACTAGTAATCCAGTGTGTCGCAAATACTATTCATACTACTACTGCTGCTGTTGCTACTACTACTATCAATACTACTAGCCCAGTGCATGGCCAATATACTACTACTACTGCTATAGCTGCTACTGCTACTACTACTAGTGGCCCACTGCAGGGCATATCTGCTGCTACTCTTACTGCTGCTTATGCCATTTCTATTCCTGGTGCTACCTCTACTACTGCTGCTACTACTAGTAGTCTAGTGCATGGCAAATACTACTATTACTACTACTTCTGCTGCTGCTACTACTGCTACTACTAGTATCAATACTACTATCCCAGTGCATGGCAAATCTACTAGTACTACACCTATTAGTGCTAATGCTAATACTGCTACTTGCACACTGCAGGGCCAATCTGCTGCTACTACTACCGACGTTGCTGCTAATTCTACTTCTGCTGCTACCAATACAACTACTACTCCTAGTACCCCAGTGCATTTCAAATACTACCAATATTACCAGTACTGTTGCTACTACTACTGCTGTTGCTACTAGTACTATTACTAGCCCAGTCCATGCCAAATACTACGACTATTACCACTGCTGCTACTTCTGCTACTATTACTGCTCTTGCTCTTACGACTACTTCTGCTACTACTACTGCTACCGCTTCTAATTCTACTGTTGCTGCTACTACTACTAGCCCAGGGCATGGCAAATACTACTACTATTATTACTACTGCTGCTGCTGCTACTACTTCTACTAGTACTTCTATTACTTGTAGTCTAGTGCATGGGAAATACTACTTCTATTACTACTCCTGTTGCTGCTGCTAATACTGCTACTACTACTCCCAATACTACTAGCTTAGTGCATGGGAAATCTGCTACTACTACTGCTGTATCTGCTACCGCTACTACTACTACTACTGGCCAGCTCCAGGGCAAATCTGCTGCTACTACTTCTGTTGCTGCTGCCACTTCTACTGCTCTTGCTACAACTACTACTACTGCTACTACTAGTAGTCCAGTGTATGGTAAATCCTAATACTACTAGTACTACTGCTGATGCAGCTTCTAGTGTTACTGCTACTACTGCTACTACTGCTAGTCCAGTGTATTGCAAATATAATTCTATTACTACTACTGCTGATGCTGCTACTACTGCTACTACTAATATCAATAGTACCAGCCAATTTCATGGCAAACCTACGACTACTCTTGCTATTGCTGCTGCTGCTACTACTACTGCTAACCCAGTGCATGGCAGATGCTACTACTATTACCACTACTGCTGCTGCTGCTGCTACTACTGCTGCTAATAGTAGTCCAGTGCGTGGCAAATACTACTAATATTACCACTACTGCCGCTGCTACTACTTCTACTACTACTATGAATATTACTAGCCCATTGCAAGGCAAATCTACTATTTCTACTGCTATTCCTAACACTTTTACTACTACTACTGGCCCAGTGCAGGGAAAATCTGCTGCTACTTCTAGTGCTGCCCCTGCCACTTCTATTGCTGCTGCTACAGCTACTACTATTACAACTATTGACTAGTGCATCAACAATACTACTACTATTAATATTACTGCTGCTTCTGGTGCTACTACTGCTACTACTATTTGTCCAGTAAATGGCAAATACTACTACTCTTACTACTGCTTCTGATGCTGTTACTACTGCTACTGAAACCATAAATACTACTAGCCCAATCTATTACTCCTACTGCTATTGCTGCTTCTTGTCCTACTACTACTGCCAACTGCAGTGCAAGTTAGCTGCTACTACTACTGTTGCTGCTGTCACATCTACTGATGCTGATCCCACTACTACTACTACGACGACTAGTCCAGTGCATGGCAAATACTACTACAATTACCACTACTGGTTCTACTACAGCAGCTGCTATTTCTACTGCTGCTGCTACTACTAGTGTACTACTAGCCCAGTGCATGGCAAATGGTACTACTATTATTACTACTGCTGCTTCTGCTACTCCTACTGCTAGTACTAGCAGTCCAGTGCATTTAAAATTCTACTACTATTTCTATTACTGCTGCTGCTACTACTGATGCTCCTACTACTGCTACTACTAGTAATCCAGTGCATGGCAAATATTATTAATAGTAATACTGCTGCTGCTGCTACTACTACTATAAATACTACTAGCCCAGTGCATGTCAAATATACTACTAATACTGCTATTCCTGCTTCCGCTACTATTACTACTGGCCCACTGCAGGGCAAATCTTCTGCTACTACTACTGCTTCTGCTGTCCGTTCTACTGCTGCTGCTTCCACTACTACTACAACTTCTACTAGTAGCCCAGCGCATGGCCAATACTACTACTATGATGATTACTGCTGCTACTACTAGTACTGCTGATGCTAATTTGATTGCTGCTGCTACTACTACTACTATTAGTTCAGTGTATGTCAAATGCTAGTACTATTACTACTACCGCAGCTGCTGCTACTTCTGATACTACTTCTGCTACTACAGGTAGTGCAGTGAATGGCAAATACTATTAACACTACTGCTCAGGCTGCTGCTACTACTGCTACTACTACTGCTACTACTACTAGCACTGTTGCTGCTAATTCTACTGATGCTGCTGCTCTATGTGCTGCTACTACTACTACTAGTCAATGCATGGCAAATACTACTACTATTCCTGCTTCTGCTGCTACTACTTCTGCTACTACTGCTACTATTAGTAGTCCAGTGTATATCAAATACTACTAGTATCACCACGACTGCTGCTACTACTTCGACTGCCGCTGCTACTTCTCCTGCTGCTCATATTACTACAGCTACTACTAGCCCAGTGCGTGGTAAATACTACTACTATTACTACCACTGCTGCTTCTGCAGCTACTATTGCTACTACTACAAGTCCAGTGCATTGCAAACACATTGCTATTACTAGTAGTGCATTGCATTTAAAATACTACTATAATTACTACGTCTGCTGCTACTACTGTTACTACTAGTAGTACAGTGCATGGTAAATACAACTACAATTAATACTAATGCTGCTGCTGCTACCACTGCTACTACTAGTAGTAAAGTGCATGGCAAATACAACTAATATTACTACAACTGCTGTTGCTACTACTGCTACTACTAATATGAATACCACTAGGCCAGAGCATTGCAAATCTACTACTACAATTGCTATTGCTGCTACTGCTACTACTACTACTTACCCAGGGCGTGCCAAATACAACTACTGTTACCACTACTGCTGCTACTACTGCTGCAACTACTACTGCTACTGTTTCTAATTCTACTGCTTTTGCTACTACTACTACTACTACTACTATCCCAGGGCACGGCAAATAATACTACTATTATTACTACTGCTGCTGCTGCTGCTACTACGGCTACTACTGCTATCAATACTACTAGCCAGTGCATGGCAAGTCTACTACTACTACTGCTATTGTTGCTACTTCCACTCCTACTACTGGCCAACTGCCAGGCAAATCTTCTACCACTTCTGCTGCTGCGATCACTGGTACTACTACAAATACTAGCCTATTGCATATCAAATACTACTAGTATTAACACTACTGCTGCTACTCCT
Organism: Delphinapterus leucas; assembly: GCF_059928025.1. Classification (NCBI taxonomy): domain Eukaryota; kingdom Metazoa; phylum Chordata; class Mammalia; order Artiodactyla; family Monodontidae; genus Delphinapterus; species Delphinapterus leucas. Next base: position 1,628,685 of record NW_028322262.1, on the reverse strand, counting down.
CCTACTGCTGCTACGACTACTACTGCTGCTACTTTTTCTCTTAGTAGCCCAGTGCATGGAATATAGTACTTCTATAACTACGCTTATGTCTGCAGTTTATATTACTGCTACTACAACTGCTACTCCTAGTAGACCAGTGCATGGCAAATACTACTACTACTACTACTTCTGCTGCTGCTGATACTACTGCTACTACTTCTGCTAGTACTAGTAGTCCAGTGCATGGCAAATACTACAACTATTACTACTACTGCTGCTGCTGATACTACTGCTACTACTACCATCAATACTACTAGCTCAGTGCATGGCAAATCTACTACTACTACTGCTATTGCTGCTACTTCCACTCCTACTACTGGCCCACTGCCAGGCAAATCTTCTACCACTTCTACTGCTGGTGCGACCACTAGTACTACTACAAATACTAGCCTATTGCATTGCAAATACTACTACTATTAACACTACTGCTGCTACTCCCACTACTGCTGCTACTCCTACTACTGCTGCTACTTGTACCCTTAGTAGCTCAGTGCATGGAGAATACTACTTGTATAACTACTCCTGTGTCTACTGTTTCTATTACTGCTACCACTGCAGCTACTACTAGTAGACCATTGCATGGCAAATACTACTACTATTACTACTGCTGCTGCTGCTGATACTTCTGCTACTACTTCTGCTAGTACTAGTAGTCCAGTGCATGGCAAATACTACTTCTATTATTACTACTGCTGCTACTGCTACTACTATCCATCCTACTAGCTCAGTGCATGGCAAATCTACTACTAGTACTTCTATTGCTACTACTGCTACTACTCCTAATGTCACACTGCAGGGCAACTCTGGTGCTACTACTACTGCTGCTGCGGTCAATTCTAATGCTGTTGCTCCCATTATTACTACTGCTACTACTAGTAGTCCAGTGCATGGCAAATACTACTACTATTACCACAACTGCTGCTACTACTACTGCTGCTGCTATTTCTACTACTACTACTAGTCCAGTGCATGGCAAACACTAGTGCTATTACTAATACTGCTGCTGCTGCTCCTCCTACTTCTACTATTACTGCTACTACTAGCAGTCCTTTGCATTGTAAATACTACTACTATTACTACTACTGCTGCTAGTACGGCTACTACAATGATCTATAATACTAACCCAGTGCATGACAAATCTACTATTACTACTTCTATTGCGGCTACTGCTACTACTACTGCTAGACCAGTGCATGGCAGATACTACTACTATTACCACTATTGCTTCTACTTCTAGTACTGCTGCTTCTACTACGGCTGCTGCTTCTTCTACAGCTGCTGCTGCTACTACTACTCATCCTAGCTCTGTTCGTGGAAAATACTGCTACTACAACTGATGCTGATGCTGCTGCTACTACTGCCACTACTAATACCAATACTACTCGACCAGTGCATGGTAAATCTACTACTACCCTTGCTAGTGCTGCGACTGCTCCTACTAGTAGCAGCCCAGTGAATAGCAAATACTACTACTATTACCACTACTGCTGCTGCTATTACTACTGCAGCAACTAGTAGTGCTGCTGCTGCTGCTGCTACTACTACTATCTCCGTGCATGGCAAATACTTCTACTATTACTACTACTGCTGCTGCTGCTGCTACTACTACTACTACTCCTGCTACTGATAGTAGTGCAGTGCATGGCAAGTACTACTACTGTTTCTACTACTGCTGCTGCCACTTTTATTGCTGTCACTACCACTACTGCTACTACTAGTACTCCAGTGTATGGGAAATACTGCTTCTATTACTACTACTGCTGCCGTTGTTGCTACTGCTACTACTACTGCTACAACTTGCACCCAGTAAATTGCAAACATTACAACTATTACTTCTACTGCTGCTGCTGCTTCTACTGATACTACTGCTACTGCTTCTACTTCTCCTGCTGCTGCTTCTACTACTACCACTACTAGTCCCAGTGCAAGGTAAATAATACGATTATTACGACTACTGCTGCTTCTGCTAGTACTGCTGCTACTACTGCTACTACTGGTAGTCCAGTGCATGAAAAATACTATTACTACTACTGCTGCAGCTGCTGCTACTACTGCTGCTACTACTGCTACTACTAGTGATCCAGTGCATGGCAAATACAACAAATATTGCTACTACTGATGTTGCCTCTACTACTGCTAATACTACTATCAATGCTACTAGCCAGTGCATGGCAAATATACTACTACTGCTGCTATTGCTGCTACTTCCACTACTACTACTGGCCCACTGCTGGGCAAATCATCTGCCACTTCTACTGCTGCTGCTGCTACAACTACTACTACTACTACTACTAGCCCATTGCATCTCAAATACTACTACTATTACCACTACTGCTCTTAGTCCTACTACTGCTGCTAGTCCTATTACAGTCGCTACTTGTACTATTACTATCCCAGTGCACGGAATGTACTACTAGTAAAGCTACTCCTACGTCTGCTTTTTCTACTACTGCTTCTGCTACTGCTACTACTAGTAGACCAGTGTGTGGCAAATACTACTACTATTACTACTACTGCTGCTGCTGATACTACTGCTACTACTACTGCTATTACTAGTAGTCCAGGGAATGGCAAATACTACTACTACTATCACTACTACTGCTGCTGCTGCTACTACTACTGCTCCTTCTACTGCAACTACTAGTAGTCCAGTCCTTGGCAAATACTACTACTATGACTATGACTGCTGCTAATGCTACCACTGCTACTACTACTAATCCTGTCCGTGGCAAATGCTACTCTATTACTACTAATGCTGCAGCAGCGGCTACTGCTACTACTAATATCAATACTACGAGCCCAGTGCATGGCAAGTGTACCTCTACTGTTACTATTCCTGCTACTGCTACTACTACATCTTACCCAGTGCATGGCAGATACTACTTCTATTACCACTGCTGCTGCTACCTCTACTGCTGCTGCAGCTACATCTACTGCTGCTGCTATTACTATTACTACTTCTACTACTAGCACAGTGCGTGGCAAATAGTACTAATATTACTACTACCGCTGCTGCTGTTGCTATGACTTCTAGTACTACTGCTACTACTAGTAATCCAGTGTGTCGCAAATACTATTCATACTACTACTGCTGCTGTTGCTACTACTACTATCAATACTACTAGCCCAGTGCATGGCCAATATACTACTACTACTGCTATAGCTGCTACTGCTACTACTACTAGTGGCCCACTGCAGGGCATATCTGCTGCTACTCTTACTGCTGCTTATGCCATTTCTATTCCTGGTGCTACCTCTACTACTGCTGCTACTACTAGTAGTCTAGTGCATGGCAAATACTACTATTACTACTACTTCTGCTGCTGCTACTACTAGTATCAATACTACTATCCCAGTGCATGGCAAATCTACTAGTACTACACCTATTAGTGCTAATGCTAATACTGCTACTTGCACACTGCAGGGCCAATCTGCTGCTACTACTACCGACGTTGCTGCTAATTCTACTTCTGCTGCTACCAATACAACTACTACTCCTAGTACCCCAGTGCATTTCAAATACTACCAATATTACCAGTACTGTTGCTACTACTACTGCTGCTGCTACTAGTACTATTACTAGCCCAGTCCATGCCAAATACTACGACTATTACCACTGCTGCTACTTCTGCTACTATTACTGCTCTTGCTCTTACGACTACTTCTGCTACTACTACTGCTACCGCTTCTAATTCTACTGTTGCTGCTACTACTACTAGCCCAGGGCATGGCAAATACTACTACTATTATTACTACTGCTGCTGCTGCTACTACTTCTACTAGTACTTCTATTACTTGTAGTCTAGTGCATGGGAAATACTACTTCTATTACTACTCCTGTTGCTGCTGCTAATACTGCTACTACTACTCCCAATACTACTAGCTTAGTGCATGGGAAATCTGCTACTACTACTGCTGTATCTGCTACCGCTACTACTACTACTACTGGCCAGCTCCAGGGCAAATCTGCTGCTACTACTTCTGTTGCTGCTGCCACTTCTACTGCTCTTGCTACAACTACTACTACTGCTACTACTAGTAGTCCAGTGTATGGTAAATCCTAATACTACTAGTACTACTGCTGATGCAGCTTCTAGTGTTACTGCTACTACTGCTACTACTGCTAGTCCAGTGTATTGCAAATATAATTCTATTACTACTACTGCTGATGCTGCTACTACTGCTACTACTAATATCAATAGTACCAGCCAATTTCATGGCAAACCTACGACTACTCTTGCTATTGCTGCTGCTGCTACTACTACTGCTAACCCAGTGCATGGCAGATGCTACTACTATTACCACTACTGCTGCTGCTGCTGCTACTACTGCTGCTAATAGTAGTCCAGTGCGTGGCAAATACTACTAATATTACCACTACTGCCGCTGCTACTACTTCTACTACTACTATGAATATTACTAGCCCATTGCAAGGCAAATCTACTATTTCTACTGCTATTCCTAACACTTTTACTACTACTACTGGCCCAGTGCAGGGAAAATCTGCTGCTACTTCTAGTGCTGCCCCTGCCACTTCTATTGCTGCTGCTACAGCTACTACTATTACAACTATTGACTAGTGCATCAACAATACTACTACTATTAATATTACTGCTGCTTCTGGTGCTACTACTGCTACTACTATTTGTCCAGTAAATGGCAAATACTACTACTCTTACTACTGCTTCTGATGCTGTTACTACTGCTACTGAAACCATAAATACTACTAGCCCAATCTATTACTCCTACTGCTATTGCTGCTTCTTGTCCTACTACTACTGCCAACTGCAGTGCAAGTTAGCTGCTACTACTACTGTTGCTGCTGTCACATCTACTGATGCTGATCCCACTACTACTACTACGACGACTAGTCCAGTGCATGGCAAATACTACTACAATTACCACTACTGGTTCTACTACAGCAGCTGCTATTTCTACTGCTGCTGCTACTACTAGTGTACTACTAGCCCAGTGCATGGCAAATGGTACTACTATTATTACTACTGCTGCTTCTGCTACTCCTACTGCTAGTACTAGCAGTCCAGTGCATTTAAAATTCTACTACTATTTCTATTACTGCTGCTGCTACTACTGATGCTCCTACTACTGCTACTACTAGTAATCCAGTGCATGGCAAATATTATTAATAGTAATACTGCTGCTGCTGCTACTACTACTATAAATACTACTAGCCCAGTGCATGTCAAATATACTACTAATATTGCTATTCCTGCTTCCGCTACTATTACTACTGGCCCACTGCAGGGCAAATCTTCTGCTACTACTACTGCTTCTGCTGTCCGTTCTACTGCTGCTGCTTCCACTACTACTACAACTTCTACTAGTAGCCCAGCGCATGGCCAATACTACTACTATGATGATTACTGCTGCTACTACTAGTACTGCTGATGCTAATTTGATTGCTGCTGCTACTACTACTACTATTAGTTCAGTGTATGTCAAATGCTAGTACTATTACTACTACCGCAGCTGCTGCTACTTCTGATACTACTTCTGCTACTACAGGTAGTGCAGTGAATGGCAAATACTATTAACACTACTGCTCAGGCTGCTGCTACTACTACTACTACTACTGCTACTACTACTAGCACTGTTGCTGCTAATTCTACTGATGCTGCTGCTCTATGTGCTGCTACTACTACTACTAGTCAATGCATGGCAAATACTACTACTATTCCTGCTTCTGCTGCTACTACTTCTGCTACTACTGCTACTATTAGTAGTCCAGTGTATATCAAATACTACTAGTATCACCACGACTGCTGCTACTACTTCGACTGCCGCTGCTACTTCTCCTGCTGCTCGTATTACTACAGCTACTACTAGCCCAGTGCGTGGTAAATACTACTACTATTACTACCACTGCTGCTTCTGCAGCTACTATTGCTACTACTACAAGTCCAGTGCATTGCAAACACATTGCTATTACTAGTAGTGGATTGCATTTAAAATACTACTATAATTACTACGTCTGCTGCTACTACTGTTACTACTAGTAGTACAGTGCATGGTAAATACAACTACAATTAATACTAATGCTGCTGCTGCTACCACTGCTACTACTAGTAGTAAAGTGCATGGCAAATACAACTAATATTACTACAACTGCTGTTGCTACTACTGCTACTACTAATATGAATACCACTAGGCCAGAGCATGGCAAATCTACTACTACAATTGCTATTGCTGCTACTGCTACTACTACTACTTACCCAGGGCGTGCCAAATACAACTACTGTTACCACTACTGCTGCTACTACTGCTGCAACTACTACTGCTACTGTTTCTAATTCTACTGCTTTTGCTACTACTACTACTACTACTACTACTATCCCAGGGCACGGCAAATAATACTACTATTATTACTACTGCTGCTGCTGCTGCTACTACGGCTACTACTGCTATCAATACTACTAGCCAGTGCATGGCAAGTCTACTACTACTACTGCTATTGCTGCTACTTCCACTCCTACTACTGGCCAACTGCCAGGCAAATCTTCTACCACTTCTGCTGCTGCGATCACTGGTACTACTACAAATACTAGCCTATTGCATATCAAATACTACTAGTATTAACACTACTGCTGCTACTCCTCCTACTGCTGCTACGACTACTACTGCTGCTACTTTTTCTCTTAGTAGCCCAGTGCATGGAATATAGTACTTCTATAACTACGCTTATGTCTGCAGTTTATATTACTGCTACTACAACTGCTACTCCTAGTAGACCAGTGCATGGCAAATACTACTACTACTACTACTTCTGCTGCTGCTGATACTACTGCTACTACTTCTGCTAGTACTAGTAGTCCAGTGCATGGCAAATACTACAACTATTACTACTACTGCTGCTGCTGATACTACTGCTACTACTACCATCAATACTACTAGCTCAGTGCATGGCAAATCTACTACTACTACTGCTATTGCTGCTACTTCCACTCCTACTACTGGCCCACTGCCAGGCAAATCTTCTACCACTTCTACTGCTGGTGCGACCACTAGTACTACTACAAATACTAGCCTATTGCATTGCAAATACTACTACTATTAACACTACTGCTGCTACTCCCACTACTGCTGCTACTCCTACTACTGCTGCTACTTGTACCCTTAGTAGCTCAGTGCATGGAGAATACTACTTGTATAACTACTCCTGTGTCTACTGTTTCTATTACTGCTACCACTGCAGCTACTACTAGTAGACCATTGCATGGCAAATACTACTACTATTACTACTGCTGCTGCTGCTGATACTTCTGCTACTACTTCTGCTAGTACTAGTAGTCCAGTGCATGGCAAATACTACTTCTATTATTACTACTGCTGCTACTGCTACTACTATCCATCCTACTAGCTCAGTGCATGGCAAATCTACTACTAGTACTTCTATTGCTACTACTGCTACTACTCCTAATGTCACACTGCAGGGCAACTCTGGTGCTACTACTACTGCTGCTGCGGTCAATTCTAATGCTGTTGCTCCCATTATTACTACTGCTACTACTAGTAGTCCAGTGCATGGCAAATACTACTACTATTACCACAACTGCTGCTACTACTACTGCTGCTGCTATTTCTACTACTACTACTAGTCCAGTGCATGGCAAACACTAGTGCTATTACTAATACTGCTGCTGCTGCTCCTCCTACTTCTACTATTACTGCTACTACTAGCAGTCCTTTGCATTGCAAATACTACTAGTATTAGTACTGCTGCTGCTAGTACTGCTACTACAATGATCTATAATACTAACCCAGTGCATGGCAAATCTACTATTACTACTTCTATTGCGGCTACTGCTACTACTACTGCTAGACCAGTGCATGGCAGATACTACTACTATTACCACTATTGCTTCTACTTCTAGTACTGCTGCTTCTACTACGGCTGCTGCTTCTTCTACAGCTGCTGCTGCTACTACTACTCATCCTAGCCCTGTTCGTGGAAAATACTGCTACTATTACTACTACTGATGCTGCTGCTACTACTGCCACTACTAATACCAATACTACTCGACCAGTGCATGGTAAATCTACTACTACTCTTGCTAGTGCTCTGACTGCTCCTACTAGTAGCAGCCCAGTGAATAGCAAATACTACTACTATTACCACTACTGCTGCTGCTATTACTACTGCAGCAACTAGTAGTGCTGCTGCTGCTGCTGCTACAACTACTATCTCCGTGCATGGCAAATAATTCTACTATTACTACTAGTGCTGCTGCTGCTGCTACTACTACTACTCCTGCTACTGATAGTAGTGCAGTGCATGGCAAGTACTACTACTGTTTCTACTACTGCTGCTGCCACTTTTATTGCTGTCACTACCACTACTGCTACTACTAGTACCCCAGTGTATGGCAAATACTGCTTCTATTAATACTACTGCTGCCGTTGCTGCTACTGCTACTACTACTGCTACAACTTGCACCCAGTAAATTGCAAACATTACAACTATTACTTCTACTGCTGCTGCTGCTTCTACTGATACTACTGCTACTGCTTCTACTTCTCCTGCTGCTGCTTCTACTACTACCACTACTAGTCCCAGTGCAAGGTAAATAATACGATTATTACGACTACTGCTGCTTCTGCTAATACTGCTGCTACTACTGCTACTATTGGTAGTCCAGTGCATGAAAAATACTATTACTACTACTGCTGCAGCTGCTGCTACTACTGCTGCTACTACTGCTACTACTAGTGATCCAGTGCATGGCAAATACAACAAATATTACTACTACTGATGTTGCCTCTACTACTGCTAATACTACTATCAATGCTACTAGCCAGTGCATGGCAAATATACTACTACTGCTGCTATTGCTGCTACTTCCACTACTACTACTGGCCCACTGCTGGGCAAATCATCTGCCACTTCTACTGCTGCTGCTGCTACAACTACTACTACTACTACTACTACTAGCCCATTGCATCTCAAATACTACTACTATTACCACTACTGCTGTTAGTCCTACTACTCCTGCTAGTCCTATTACTGCTGCTACTTGTACTATTACTATCCCAGTGCACGGAATGTACTACTAGTAAAGCTACTCCTACGTCTGCTTTTTCTACTACTGCTTCTGCTACTGCTACTACTAGTAGACCAGTGTGTGGCAAATACTACTACTATTACTACTACTGCTGCTGCTGCTACTACTGCTACTACTACTGCTATTACTAGTAGTCCAGGGAATGGCAAATACTACTACTACTATCACTACTACTGCTGCTGCTGCTACTACTACTGCTCCTTCTACTGCAACTACTAGTAGTCCAGTCCTTGGCAAATACTACTACTATGACTATGACTGCTGCTAATGCTACCACTGCTACTACTACTAATCCTGTCCGTGGCAAATGCTACTCTATTACTACTACTGCTGCAGCAGCGGCTACTGCTACTACTAATATCAATACTACGAGCCCAGTGCATGGCAAGTCTACCTCTACTGTTACTATTGCTGCTACTGCTACTACTACATCTTACCCAGTGCATGGCAGATACTACTTCTATTACCACTGCTGCTGCTACCTCTACTGCTGCTGCAGCTACATCTACTGCTGCTGCTATTACTATTACTACTTCTACTACTAGCACAGTGCGTGGCAAATAGTACTAATATTACTACTACCGCTGCTGCTGTTGCTATGACTTCTAGTACTACTGCTACTACTAGTAATCCAGTGTGTCGCAAATACTATTCATACTACTACTGCTGCTGTTGCTACTACTACTATCAATACTACTAGCCCAGTGCATGGCCAATATACTACTACTACTGCTATAGCTGCTACTGCTACTACTACTAGTGGCCCACTGCAGGGCATATCTGCTGCTACTCTTACTGCTGCTTATGCCATTTCTATTCCTGGTGCTACCTCTACTACTGCTGCTACTACTAGTAGTCTAGTGCATGGCAAATACTACTATTACTACTACTTCTGCTGCTGCTACTACTGCTACTACTAGTATCAATACTACTATCCCAGTGCATGGCAAATCTACTAGTACTACACCTATTAGTGCTAATGCTAATACTGCTACTTGCACACTGCAGGGCCAATCTGCTGCTACTACTACCGACGTTGCTGCTAATTCTACTTCTGCTGCTACCAATACAACTACTACTCCTAGTACCCCAGTGCATTTCAAATACTACCAATATTACCAGTACTGTTGCTACTACTACTGCTGCTGCTACTAGTACTATTACTAGCCCAGTCCATGCCAAATACTACGACTATTACCACTGCTGCTACTTCTGCTACTATTACTGCTCTTGCTCTTACGACTACTTCTGCTACTACTACTGCTACCGCTTCTAATTCTACTGTTGCTGCTACTACTACTAGCCCAGGGCATGGCAAATACTACTACTATTATTACTACTGCTGCTGCTGCTACTACTTCTACTAGTACTTCTATTACTTGTAGTCTAGTGCATGGGAAATACTACTTCTATTACTACTCCTGTTGCTGCTGCTAATACTGCTACTACTACTCCCAATACTACTAGCTTAGTGCATGGGAAATCTGCTACTACTACTGCTGTATCTGCTACCGCTACTACTACTACTACTGGCCAGCTCCAGGGCAAATCTGCTGCTACTACTTCTGTTGCTGCTGCCACTTCTACTGCTCTTGCTACAACTACTACTACTGCTACTACTAGTAGTCCAGTGTAGGGTAAATCCTAATACTACTAGTACTACTGCTGATGCAGCTTCTAGTGTTACTGCTACTACTGCTACTACTGCTAGTCCAGTGTATTGCAAATATAATTCTATTACTACTACTGCTGATGCTGCTACTACTGCTACTACTAATATCAATAGTACCAGCCAATTTCATGGCAAACCTACGACTACTCTTGCTATTGCTGCTGCTGCTACTACTACTGCTAACCCAGTGCATGGCAGATGCTACTACTATTACCACTACTGCTGCTGCTGCTGCTACTACTGCTGCTAATAGTAGTCCAGTGCGTGGCAAATACTACTAATATTACCACTACTGCCGCTGCTACTACTTCTACTACTACTATGAATATTACTAGCCCATTGCAAGGCAAATCTACTATTTCTACTGCTATTCCTAACACTTTTACTACTACTACTGGCCCAGTGCAGGGAAAATCTGCTGCTACTTCTAGTGCTGCCCCTGCCACTTCTATTGCTGCTGCTACAGCTACTACTATTACAACTATTGACTAGTGCATCAACAATACTACTACTATTAATATTACTGCTGCTTCTGGTGCTACTACTGCTACTACTATTTGTCCAGTAAATGGCAAATACTACTACTCTTACTACTGCTTCTGATGCTGTTACTACTGCTACTGAAACCATAAATACTACTAGCCCAATCTATTACTCCTACTGCTATTGCTGCTTCTTGTCCTACTACTACTGCCAACTGCAGTGCAAGTTAGCTGCTACTACTACTGTTGCTGCTGTCACATCTACTGATGCTGATCCCACTACTACTACTACGACGACTAGTCCAGTGCATGGCAAATACTACTACAATTACCACTACTGGTTCTACTACAGCAGCTGCTATTTCTACTGCTGCTGCTACTACTAGTGTACTACTAGCCCAGTGCATGGCAAATGGTACTACTATTATTACTACTGCTGCTTCTGCTACTCCTACTGCTAGTACTAGCAGTCCAGTGCATTTAAAATTCTACTACTATTTCTATTACTGCTGCTGCTACTACTGATGCTCCTACTACTGCTACTACTAGTAATCCAGTGCATGGCAAATATTATTAATAGTAATACTGCTGCTGCTGCTACTACTACTATAAATACTACTAGCCCAGTGCATGTCAAATATACTACTAATACTGCTATTCCTGCTTCCGCTACTATTACTACTGGCCCACTGCAGGGCAAATCTTCTGCTACTACTACTGCTTCTGCTGTCCGTTCTACTGCTGCTGCTTCCACTACTACTACAACTTCTACTAGTAGCCCAGCGCATGGCCAATACTACTACTATGATGATTACTGCTGCTACTACTAGTACTGCTGATGCTAATTTGATTGCTGCTGCTACTACTACTACTATTAGTTCAGTGTATGTCAAATACTAGTACTATTACTACTACCGCAGCTGCTGCTACTTCTGATACTACTTCTGCTACTACAGGTAGTGCAGTGAATGGCAAATACTATTAACACTACTGCTCAGGCTGCTGCTACTACTGCTACTACTACTGCTACTACTACTAGCACTGTTGCTGCTAATTCTACTGATGCTGCTGCTCTATGTGCTGCTACTACTACTACTAGTCAATGCATGGCAAATACTACTACTATTCCTGCTTCTGCTGCTACTACTTCTGCTACTACTGCTACTATTAGTAGTCCAGTGTATATCAAATACTACTAGTATCACCACGACTGCTGCTACTACTTCGACTGCCGCTGCTACTTCTCCTGCTGCTCGTATTACTACAGCTACTACTAGCCCAGTGCGTGGTAAATACTACTACTATTACTACCACTGCTGCTTCTGCAGCTACTATTGCTACTACTACAAGTCCAGTGCATTGCAAACACATTGCTATTACTAGTAGTGCATTGCATTTAAAATACTACTATAATTACTACGTCTGCTGCTACTACTGTTACTACTAGTAGTACAGTGCATGGTAAATACAACTACAATTAATACTAATGCTGCTGCTGCTACCACTGCTACTACTAGTAGTAAAGTGCATGGCAAATACAACTAATATTACTACAACTGCTGTTGCTACTACTGCTACTACTAATATGAATACCACTAGGCCAGAGCATGGCAAATCTACTACTACAATTGCTATTGCTGCTACTGCTACTACTACTACTTACCCAGGGCGTGCCAAATACAACTACTGTTACCACTACTGCTGCTACTACTGCTGCAACTACTACTGCTACTGTTTCTAATTCTACTGCTTTTGCTACTACTACTACTACTACTACTACTATCCCAGGGCACGGCAAATAATACTACTATTATTACTACTGCTGCTGCTGCTGCTACTACGGCTACTACTGCTATCAATACTACTAGCCAGTGCATGGCAAGTCTACTACTACTACTGCTATTGCTGCTACTTCCACTCCTACTACTGGCCAACTGCCAGGCAAATCTTCTACCACTTCTGCTGCTGCGATCACTGGTACTACTACAAATACTAGCCTATTGCATATCAAATACTACTAGTATTAACACTACTGCTGCTACTCCTCCTACTGCTGCTACGACTACTACTGCTGCTACTTTTTCTCTTAGTAGCCCAGTGCATGGAATATAGTACTTCTATAACTACGCTTATGTCTGCAGTTTATATTACTGCTACTACAACTGCTACTCCTAGTAGACCAGTGCATGGCAAATACTACTACTACTACTACTTCTGCTGCTGCTGATACTACTGCTACTACTTCTGCTAGTACTAGTAGTCCAGTGCATGGCAAATACTACAACTATTACTACTACTGCTGCTGCTGATACTACTGCTACTACTACCATCAATACTACTAGCTCAGTGCATGGCAAATCTACTACTACTACTGCTATTGCTGCTACTTCCACTCCTACTACTGGCCCACTGCCAGGCAAATCTTCTACCACTTCTACTGCTGGTGCGACCACTAGTACTACTACAAATACTAGCCTATTGCATTGCAAATACTACTACTATTAACACTACTGCTGCTACTCCCACTACTGCTGCTACTCCTACTACTGCTGCTACTTGTACCCTTAGTAGCTCAGTGCATGGAGAATACTACTTGTATAACTACTCCTGTGTCTACTGTTTCTATTACTGCTACCACTGCAGCTACTACTAGTAGACCATTGCATGGCAAATACTACTACTATTACTACTGCTGCTGCTGCTGATACTTCTGCTACTACTTCTGCTAGTACTAGTAGTCCAGTGCATGGCAAATACTACTTCTATTATTACTACTGCTGCTACTGCTACTACTATCCATCCTACTAGCTCAGTGCATGGCAAATCTACTACTAGTACTTCTATTGCTACTACTGCTACTACTCCTAATGTCACACTGCAGGGCAACTCTGGTGCTACTACTACTGCTGCTGCGGTCAATTCTAATGCTGTTGCTCCCATTATTACTACTGCTACTACTAGTAGTCCAGTGCATGGCAAATACTACTACTATTACCACAACTGCTGCTACTACTACTGCTGCTGCTATTTCTACTACTACTACTAGTCCAGTGCATGGCAAACACTAGTGCTATTACTAATACTGCTGCTGCTGCTCCTCCTACTTCTACTATTACTGCTACTACTAGCAGTCCTTTGCATTGTAAATACTACTACTATTACTACTACTGCTGCTAGTACGGCTACTACAATGATCTATAATACTAACCCAGTGCATGACAAATCTACTATTACTACTTCTATTGCGGCTACTGCTACTACTACTGCTAGACCAGTGCATGGCAGATACTACTACTATTACCACTATTGCTTCTACTTCTAGTACTGCTGCTTCTACTACGGCTGCTGCTTCTTCTACAGCTGCTGCTGCTACTACTACTCATCCTAGCTCTGTTCGTGGAAAATACTGCTACTACAACTGATGCTGATGCTGCTGCTACTACTGCCACTACTAATACCAATACTACTCGACCAGTGCATGGTAAATCTACTACTACCCTTGCTAGTGCTGCGACTGCTCCTACTAGTAGCAGCCCAGTGAATAGCAAATACTACTACTATTACCACTACTGCTGCTGCTATTACTACTGCAGCAACTAGTAGTGCTGCTGCTGCTGCTGCTACTACTACTATCTCCGTGCATGGCAAATACTTCTACTATTACTACTACTGCTGCTGCTGCTGCTACTACTACTACTACTCCTGCTACTGATAGTAGTGCAGTGCATGGCAAGTACTACTACTGTTTCTACTACTGCTGCTGCCACTTTTATTGCTGTCACTACCACTACTGCTACTACTAGTACTCCAGTGTATGGGAAATACTGCTTCTATTACAACGACTGCTGCCGTTGCTGCTACTGCTACTACTACTGCTACAACTTGCACCCAGTAAATTGCAAACATTACAACTATTACTTCTACTGCTGCTGCTGCTTCTACTGATACTACTGCTACTGCTTCTACTTCTCCTGCTGCTGCTTCTACTACTACCACTACTAGTCCCAGTGCAAGGTAAATAATACGATTATTACGACTACTGCTGCTTCTGCTAGTACTGCTGCTACTACTGCTACTACTGGTAGTCCAGCGCATGAAAAATACTATTACTACTACTGCTGCAGCTGCTGCTACTACTGCTGCTACTACTGCTACTACTAGTGATCCAGTGCATGGCAAATACAACAAATATTGCTACTACTGATGTTGCCTCTACTACTGCTAATACTACTATCAATGCTACTAGCCAGTGCATGGCAAATATACTACTACTGCTGCTATTGCTGCTACTTCCACTACTACTACTGGCCCACTGCTGGGCAAATCATCTGCCACTTCTACTGCTGCTGCTGCTACAACTACTACTACTACTACTACTAGCCCATTGCATCTCAAATACTACTACTATTACCACTACTGCTGTTAGTCCTACTACTGCTGCTAGTCCTATTACAGCCGCTACTTGTACTATTACTATCCCAGTGAACGGAATGTACTACTAGTAAAGCGACTCCTACGTCTGCTTTTTCTACTACTGCTTCTGCTACTGCTACTACTAGTAGACCAGTGTGTGGCAAATACTACTACTATTACTACTACTGCTTTTGCTGCTACTACTGCTACTACTACTGCTATTACTAGTAGTCCAGGGAATGGCAAATACTACTACTACTATCACTACTACTGCTGCTGCTGCTACTACTACTGCTCCTTCTACTGAAACTACTAGTAGTCCAGTCCTTGGCAAATACTACTACTATGACTATGACTGCTGCTAATGCTACCACTGCTACTACTACTAATCCTGTCCGTGGCAAATGCTACTCTATTACTACTAATGCTGCAGCAGCGGCTACTGCTACTACTAATATCAATACTACGAGCCCAGTGCATGGCAAGTGTACCTCTACTGTTACTATTCCTGCTACTGCTACTACTACATCTTACCCAGTGCATGGCAGATACTACTTCTATTACCACTGCTGCTGCTACCTCTACTGCTGCTGCTATTACTATTACTACTTCTACTACTAGCACAGTGCGTGGCAAATAGTACTAATATTACTACTACCGCTGCTGCTGTTGCTATGACTTCTAGTACTACTGCTACTACTAGTAATCCAGTGTGTCGCAAATACTATTCATACTACTACTGCTGCTGTTGCTACTACTACTATCAATACTACTAGCCCAGTGCATGGCCAATATACTACTACTACTGCTATAGCTGCTACTGCTACTACTACTAGTGGCCCAATGCAGGGCATATCTGCTGCTACTCTTACTGCTGCTTATGCCATTTCTATTCCTGGTGCTACCTCTACTACTGCTGCTACTACTAGTAGTCTAGTGCATGGCAAATACTACTATTACTACTACTTCTGCTGCTGCTACTACTGCTACTACTAGTATCAATACTACTATCCCAGTGCATGGCAAATCTACTAGTACTACACCTATTAGTGCTAATGCTAATACTGCTACTTGCACACTGCAGGGCCAATCTGCTGCTACTACTACCGACGTTGCTGCTAATTCTACTTCTGCTGCTACCAATACAACTACTACTCCTAGTACTCCAGTGCATTTCAAATACTACCAATATTACCAGTACTGTTGCTACTACTACTGCTGCTGCTACTAGTACTATTACTAGCCCAGTCCACGCCAAATACTACGACTATTACCACTGCTGCTACTTCTGCTACTATTACTGCTCTTGCTCTTACGACTACTTCTGCTACTACTACTGCTACCGCTTCTAATTCTACTGTTGCTGCTACTACTACTAGCCCAGGGCATGGCAAATACTACTACTATTTTTACTACTGCTGCTGCTGCTACTACTTCTACTAGTACTTCTATTACTTGTAGTCTAGTGCATGGGAAATACTACTTCTATTACTACTCCTGCTGCTGCTGCTAATACTGCTACTACTACTCCCAATACTACTAGCTTAGTGCATGGGAAATCTGCTACTACTACTGCTGTATCTGCTACCGCTACTACTACTACTACTGGCCAGCTCCAGGGCAAATCTGCTGCTACTACTTCTGTTGCTGCTGCCACTTCTACTGCTCTTGCTACAACTACTACTACTGCTACTACTAGTAGTCCAGTGTATGGTAAATCCTAATACTACTAGTACTACTGCTGATGCAGCTTCTAGTGTTACTGCTACTACTGCTACTACTGCTAGTCCAGTGTATTGCAAATATAATTCTATTACTACTACTGCTGATGCTGCTACTACTGCTACTACTAATATCAATAGTACCAGCCAATTTCATGGCAAACCTACGACTACTCTTGCTATTGCTGCTGCTGCTACTACTACTGCTAACCCAGTGCATGGCAGATGCTACTACTATTACCACTACTGCTGCTGCTGCTGCTACTACTGCTGCTAATAGTAGTCCAGTGCGTGGCAAATACTACTAATATTACCACTACTGCCGCTGCTACTACTTCTACTACTACTATGAATATTACTAGCCCATTGCAAGGCAAATCTACTATTTCTACTGCTATTCCTAACACTTTTACTACTACTACTGGCCCAGTGCAGGGAAAATCTGCTGCTACTTCTAGTGCTGCCCCTGCCACTTCTATTGCTGCTGCTACAGTTACTACTATTACAACTATTGACTAGTGCATCAACAATACTACTACTATTAATATTACTGCTGCTTCTGGTGCTACTACTGCTACTACTATTTGTCCAGTAAATGGCAAATACTACTACTCTTACTACTGCTTCTGATGCTGTTACTACTGCTACTGAAACCATAAATACTACTAGCCCAATCTATTACTCCTACTGCTATTGCTGCTTCTTGTCCTACTACTACTGCCAACTGCAGTGCAAGTTAGCTGCTACTACTACTGTTGCTGCTGTCACATCTACTGATGCTGATCCCACTACTACTACTACGACGACTAGTCCAGTGCATGGCAAATACTACTACAATTACCACTACTGGTTCTACTACAGCAGCTGCTATTTCTACTGCTGCTGCTACTACTAGTGTACTACTAGCCCAGTGCATGGCAAATGGTACTACTATTATTACTACTGCTGCTTCTGCTACTCCTACTGCTAGTACTAGCAGTCCAGTGCATTTAAAATTCTACTACTATTTCTATTACTGCTGCTGCTACTACTGATGCTCCTACTACTGCTACTACTAGTAATCCAGTGCATGGCAAATATTATTAATAGTAATACTGCTGCTGCTGCTACTACTACTATAAATACTACTAGCCCAGTGCATGTCAAATATACTACTAATACTGCTATTCCTGCTTCCGCTACTATTACTACTGGCCCACTGCAGGGCAAATCTTCTGCTACTACTACTGCTTCTGCTGTCCGTTCTACTGCTGCTGCTTCCACTACTACTACAACTTCTACTAGTAGCCCAGCGCATGGCCAATACTACTACTATGATGATTACTGCTGCTACTACTAGTACTGCTGATGCTAATTTGATTGCTGCTGCTACTACTACTACTATTAGTTCAGTGTATGTCAAATACTAGTACTATTACTACTACCGCAGCTGCTGCTACTTCTGATACTACTTCTGCTACTACAGGTAGTGCAGTGAATGGCAAATACTATTAACACTACTGCTCAGGCTGCTGCTACTACTGCTACTACTACTGCTACTACTACTAGCACTGTTGCTGCTAATTCTACTGATGCTGCTGCTCTATGTGCTGCTACTACTACTACTAGTCAATGCATGGCAAATACTACTACTATTCCTGCTTCTGCTGCTACTACTTCTGCTACTACTGCTACTATTAGTAGTCCAGTGTATATCAAATACTACTAGTATCACCACGACTGCTGCTACTACTTCGACTGCCGCTGCTACTTCTCCTGCTGCTCGTATTACTACAGCTACTACTAGCCCAGTGCGTGGTAAATACTACTACTATTACTACCACTGCTGCTTCTGCAGCTACTATTGCTACTACTACAAGTCCAGTGCATTGCAAACACATTGCTATTACTAGTAGTGCATTGCATTTAAAATACTACTATAATTACTACGTCTGCTGCTACTACTGTTACTACTAGTAGTACAGTGCATGGTAAATACAACTACAATTAATACTAATGCTGCTGCTGCTACCACTGCTACTACTAGTAGTAAAGTGCATGGCAAATACAACTAATATTACTACAACTGCTGTTGCTACTACTGCTACTACTAATATGAATACCACTAGGCCAGAGCATGGCAAATCTACTACTACAATTGCTATTGCTGCTACTGCTACTACTACTACTTACCCAGGGCGTGCCAAATACAACTACTGTTACCACTACTGCTGCTACTACTGCTGCAACTACTACTGCTACTGTTTCTAATTCTACTGCTTTTGCTACTACTACTACTACTACTACTACTATCCCAGGGCACGGCAAATAATACTACTATTATTACTACTGCTGCTGCTGCTGCTACTACGGCTACTACTGCTATCAATACTACTAGCCAGTGCATGGCAAGTCTACTACTACTACTGCTATTGCTGCTACTTCCACTCCTACTACTGGCCAACTGCCAGGCAAATCTTCTACCACTTCTGCTGCTGCGATCACTGGTACTACTACAAATACTAGCCTATTGCATATCAAATACTACTAGTATTAACACTACTGCTGCTACTCCTCCTACTGCTGCTACGACTACTACTGCTGCTACTTTTTCTCTTAGTAGCCCAGTGCATGGAATATAGTACTTCTATAACTACGCTTATGTCTGCAGTTTATATTACTGCTACTACAACTGCTACTCCTAGTAGACCAGTGCATGGCAAATACTACTACTACTACTACTTCTGCTGCTGCTGATACTACTGCTACTACTTCTGCTAGTACTAGTAGTCCAGTGCATGGCAAATACTACAACTATTACTACTACTGCTGCTGCTGATACTACTGCTACTACTACCATCAATACTACTAGCTCAGTGCATGGCAAATCTACTACTACTACTGCTATTGCTGCTACTTCCACTCCTACTACTGGCCCACTGCCAGGCAAATCTTCTACCACTTCTACTGCTGGTGCGACCACTAGTACTACTACAAATACTAGCCTATTGCATTGCAAATACTACTACTATTAACACTACTGCTGCTACTCCCACTACTGCTGCTACTCCTACTACTGCTGCTACTTGTACCCTTAGTAGCTCAGTGCATGGAGAATACTACTTGTATAACTACTCCTGTGTCTACTGTTTCTATTACTGCTACCACTGCAGCTACTACTAGTAGACCATTGCATGGCAAATACTACTACTATTACTACTGCTGCTGCTGCTGATACTTCTGCTACTACTTCTGCTAGTACTAGTAGTCCAGTGCATGGCAAATACTACTTCTATTATTACTACTGCTGCTACTGCTACTACTATCCATCCTACTAGCTCAGTGCATGGCAAATCTACTACTAGTACTTCTATTGCTACTACTGCTACTACTCCTAATGTCACACTGCAGGGCAACTCTGGTGCTACTACTACTGCTGCTGCGGTCAATTCTAATGCTGTTGCTCCCATTATTACTACTGCTACTACTAGTAGTCCAGTGCATGGCAAATACTACTACTATTACCACAACTGCTGCTACTACTACTGCTGCTGCTATTTCTACTACTACTACTAGTCCAGTGCATGGCAAACACTAGTGCTATTACTAATACTGCTGCTGCTGCTCCTCCTACTTCTACTATTACTGCTACTACTAGCAGTCCTTTGCATTGTAAATACTACTACTATTACTACTACTGCTGCTAGTACGGCTACTACAATGATCTATAATACTAACCCAGTGCATGACAAATCTACTATTACTACTTCTATTGCGGCTACTGCTACTACTACTGCTAGACCAGTGCATGGCAGATACTACTACTATTACCACTATTGCTTCTACTTCTAGTACTGCTGCTTCTACTACGGCTGCTGCTTCTTCTACAGCTGCTGCTGCTACTACTACTCATCCTAGCTCTGTTCGTGGAAAATACTGCTACTACAACTGATGCTGATGCTGCTGCTACTACTGCCACTACTAATACCAATACTACTCGACCAGTGCATGGTAAATCTACTACTACCCTTGCTAGTGCTGCGACTGCTCCTACTAGTAGCAGCCCAGTGAATAGCAAATACTACTACTATTACCACTACTGCTGCTGCTATTACTACTGCAGCAACTAGTAGTGCTGCTGCTGCTGCTGCTACTACTACTATCTCCGTGCATGGCAAATACTTCTACTATTACTACTACTGCTGCTGCTGCTGCTACTACTACTACTACTCCTGCTACTGATAGTAGTGCAGTGCATGGCAAGTACTACTACTGTTTCTACTACTGCTGCTGCCACTTTTATTGCTGTCACTACCACTACTGCTACTACTAGTACTCCAGTGTATGGGAAATACTGCTTCTATTACTACGACTGCTGCCGTTGCTGCTACTGCTACTACTACTGCTACAACTTGCACCCAGTAAATTGCAAACATTACAACTATTACTTCTACTGCTGCTGCTGCTTCTACTGATACTACTGCTACTGCTTCTACTTCTCCTGCTGCTGCTTCTACTACTACCACTACTAGTCCCAGTGCAAGGTAAATAATACGATTATTACGACTACTGCTGCTTCTGCTAGTACTGCTGCTACTACTGCTACTACTGGTAGTCCAGCGCATGAAAAATACTATTACTACTACTGCTGCAGCTGCTGCTACTACTGCTGCTACTACTGCTACTACTAGTGATCCAGTGCATGGCAAATACAACAAATATTGCTACTACTGATGTTGCCTCTACTACTGCTAATACTACTATCAATGCTACTAGCCAGTGCATGGCAAATATACTACTACTGCTGCTATTGCTTCTACTTCCACTACTACTACTGGCCCACTGCTGGGCAAATCATCTGCCACTTCTACTGCTGCTGCTGCTACAACTACTACTACTACTACTACTAGCCCATTGCATCTCAAATACTACTACTATTACCACTACTGCTGTTAGTCCTACTACTGCTGCTAGTCCTATTACAGCCGCTACTTGTACTATTACTATCCCAGTGAACGGAATGTACTACTAGTAAAGCGACTCCTACGTCTGCTTTTTCTACTACTGCTTCTGCTACTGCTACTACTAGTAGACCAGTGTGTGGCAAATACTACTACTATTACTACTACTGCTTTTGCTGCTACTACTGCTACTACTACTGCTATTACTAGTAGTCCAGGGAATGGCAAATACTACTACTACTATCACTACTACTGCTGCTGCTGCTACTACTACTGCTCCTTCTACTGAAACTACTAGTAGTCCAGTCCTTGGCAAATACTACTACTATGACTATGACTGCTGCTAATGCTACCACTGCTACTACTACTAATCCTGTCCGTGGCAAATGCTACTCTATTACTACTAATGCTGCAACAGCGGCTACTGCTACTACTAATATCAATACTACGAGCCCAGTGCATGGCAAGTGTACCTCTACTGTTACTATTCCTGCTACTGCTACTACTACATCTTACCCAGTGCATGGCAGATACTACTTCTATTACCACTGCTGCTGCTACCTCTACTGCTGCTGCTATTACTATTACTACTTCTACTACTAGCACAGTGCGTGGCAAATAGTACTAATATTACTACTACCGCTGCTGCTGTTGCTATGACTTCTAGTACTACTGCTACTACTAGTAATCCAGTGTGTCGCAAATACTATTCATACTACTACTGCTGCTGTTGCTACTACTACTATCAATACTACTAGCCCAGTGCATGGCCAATATACTACTACTACTGCTATAGCTGCTACTGCTACTACTACTAGTGGCCCAATGCAGGGCATATCTGCTGCTACTCTTACTGCTGCTTATGCCATTTCTATTCCTGGTGCTACCTCTACTACTGCTGCTACTACTAGTAGTCTAGTGCATGGCAAATACTACTATTACTACTACTTCTGCTGCTGCTACTACTGCTACTACTAGTATCAATACTACTATCCCAGTGCATGGCAAATCTACTAGTACTACACCTATTAGTGCTAATGCTAATACTGCTACTTGCACACTGCAGGGCCAATCTGCTGCTACTACTACCGACGTTGCTGCTAATTCTACTTCTGCTGCTACCAATACAACTACTACTCCTAGTACTCCAGTGCATTTCAAATACTACCAATATTACCAGTACTGTTGCTACTACTACTGCTGCTGCTACTAGTACTATTACTAGCCCAGTCCACGCCAAATACTACGACTATTACCACTGCTGCTACTTCTGCTACTATTACTGCTCTTGCTCTTACGACTACTTCTGCTACTACTACTGCTACCGCTTCTAATTCTACTGTTGCTGCTACTACTACTAGCCCAGGGCATGGCAAATACTACTACTATTTTTACTACTGCTGCTGCTGCTACTACTTCTACTAGTACTTCTATTACTTGTAGTCTAGTGCATGGGAAATACTACTTCTATTACTACTCCTGCTGCTGCTGCTAATACTGCTACTACTACTCCCAATACTACTAGCTTAGTGCATGGGAAATCTGCTACTACTACTGCTGTATCTGCTACCGCTACTACTACTACTACTGGCCAGCTCCAGGGCAAATCTGCTGCTACTACTTCTGTTGCTGCTGCCACTTCTACTGCTCTTGCTACAACTACTACTACTGCTACTACTAGTAGTCCAGTGTATGGTAAATCCTAATACTACTAGTACTACTGCTGATGCAGCTTCTAGTGTTACTGCTACTACTGCTACTACTGCTAGTCCAGTGTATTGCAAATATAATTCTATTACTACTACTGCTGATGCTGCTACTACTGCCACTACTAATACCAATACTACTCGACCAGTGCATGGTAAATCTACTACTACTCTTGCTAGTGCTGTGACTGCTCCTACTAGTAGCAGCCCGGTGAATAGCGAATACTACTACTATTACCACTACTGCTGCTGCTATTACTACTGCAGCAACTAGTAGTGCTGCTGCTACAACTACTATCTCCGTGCATGGCAAATACTTCTACTATTACTACTAGTGCTGCTGCTGCTGCTACTACTACTACTCCTGCTACTGATAGTAGTGCAGTGCATGGCAAGTACTACTACTGTTTCTACTACTGCTGCTGCCACTTTTATTGCTGTCACTACCACTACTGCTACTACTAGTACCCCAGTGTATGGCAAATACTGCTTCTATTAATACTACTGCTGCCGTTGCTGCCACTGCTACTACTACTGCTACAACTTGCACCCAGTAAATTGCAAACATTACAACTATTACTTCTACTGCTGCTGCTGCTTCTACTGATACTACTGCTACTGCTTCTACTTCTCCTGCTGCTGCTTCTACTACTACCACTACTAGTCCCAGTGCAAGGTAAATAATACGATTATTACGACTACTGCTGCTTCTGCTAATACTGCTGCTACTACTGCTACTACTGGTAGTCCAGTGCATGAAAAATACTATTACTACTACTGCTGCAGCTGCTGCTACTACTGCTGCTACTACTGCTACTACTAGTGATCCAGTGCATGGCAAATACAACAAATATTACTACTACTGATGTTGCCTCTACTACTGCTAATACTACTATCAATGCTACTAGCCAGTGCATGGCAAATATACTACTACTGCTGCTATTGCTGCTACTTCCACTACTACTACTGGCCCACTGCTGGGCAAATCATCTGCCACTTCTACTGCTGCTGCTGCTACAACTACTACTACTACTACTACTACTAGCCCATTGCATCTCAAATACTACTACTATTACCACTACTGCTGTTAGTCCTACTACTCCTGCTAGTCCTATTACTGCTGCTACTTGTACTATTACTATCCCAGTGCACGGAATGTACTACTAGTAAAGCTACTCCTACGTCTGCTTTTTCTACTACTGCTTCTGCTACTGCTACTACTAGTAGACCAGTGTGTGGCAAATACTACTACTATTACTACTACTGCTGCTGCTGCTACTACTGCTACTACTACTGCTATTACTAGTAGTCCAGGGAATGGCAAATACTACTACTACTATCACTACTACTGCTGCTGCTGCTACTACTACTGCTCCTTCTACTGCAACTACTAGTAGTCCAGTCCTTGGCAAATACTACTACTATGACTATGACTGCTGCTAATGCTACCGCTGCTACTACTACTAATCCTGTCCGTGGCAAATGCTACTCTATTACTACTACTGCTGCAGCAGCGGCTACTGCTACTACTAATATCAATACTACGAGCCCAGTGCATGGCAAGTCTACCTCTACTGTTACTATTGCTGCTACTGCTACTACTACTTCTTACCCAGTGCATGGCAGATACTACTTCTATTACCACTGCTGCTGCTACCTCTACAGCTGCTGCTGCTATTACTATTACTACTTCTACTACTAGCACAGTGCGTGGCAAATTGTACTAGGATTACTACTACCGCTGCTGCTGTTGCTATGACTTCTAGTACTACTGCTACTACTAGTAATCCAGTGTGTCACAAATACTATTCATACTACTATTGCTGCTGTTGCTACTACTACTATCAATACTACTAGCCCAGTTCATGGCCAATATACTACTACTACTGCTATAGCTGCTACTGCTACTACTACTAGTGGCCCACTGCAGGGCAAATCTGCTGCTACTCTTACTGCTGCTTATGCCACTTCTATTCCTGGTGCTACCTCTACTACTGCTGCTACTACTAGTAGTCTAGTGCATGGCAAATACTACTATTACTACTACTTCTGCTGCTGCTACTACTGCTACTACTAGTATCAATACTACTATCCCAGTGCATGGCAAATCTACTAGTACTACACCTATTAGTGCTAATGCTAATACTGCTACTTGCACACTGCAGGGCCAATCTGCTGCTACTACTACCGACGTTGCTGCTAATTCTACTTCTGCTGCTACCAATACAACTACTACTCCTAGTACCCCAGTGCATTTCAAATACTACCAATATTACCAGTACTGTTGCTACTACTACTGCTGCTGCTACTAGTACTATTACTAGCCCAGTCCATGCCAAATACTACGACTATTACCACTGCTGCTACTTCTGCTACTATTACTGCTCTTGCTCTTACGACTACTTCTGCTACTACTACTGCTACTGCTTCTAATTCTACTGTTGCTGCTACTACTACTAGCCCAGGGCATGGCAAATACTATTACTATTATTACTACTGCTGCTGCTGCTACTACTTCTACTAGTACTTCTATTACTTGTAGTCTAGTGCATGGGAAATACTACTTCTATTACTACTCCTGCTGCTGCTGCTACTACTGCTACTACTACTACCAATACTACTAGCTTAGTGCATGGGAAATCTGCTACTACTACTGCTGTATCTGCTACCGCTACTACTACTCCTACTGGCCAGCTCCAGGGCAAATCTGCTGCTACTACTTCTGTTGCTGCTGCCACTTCTACTGCTCTTGCTACAACTACTACTACTGCTACTACTAGTAGTCCAGTGTATGGTAAATCCTAATACTACTAGTACTACTGCTGATGCAGCTTCTAGTGTTACTGCTACTACTGCTACTACTGCTAGTCCAGTGTATTGCAAATATTATTCTATTACTACTACTGCTGATGCTGCTACTACTGCTACTACTAATATCAATAGTACCAGCCAATTTCATGGCAAACCTACGACTACTCTTGCTATTGCTGCTGCTGCTACTACTACTGCTAACCCAGTGCATGGCAGATGCTACTACTATTACCACTACTGCTGCTGCTGCTGCTACTACTGCTGCTAATAGTAGTCCAGTGCGTTTCAAATACTACTAATATTACCACTACTGCCGCTGCTACTACTTCTACTACTACTATGAATATTACTAGCCCATTGCAAGGCAAATCTACTATTTCTACTTCTATTCCTAACACTTTTACTACTACTACTGGCCCAGTGCAGGGAAAATCTGCTGCTACTTCTAGTGCTGCCCCTGCCACTTCTATTGCTGCTGCTACAGCTACTACTATTACAACTATTGACTAGTGCATCAACAATACTACTACTATTAATATTACTGCTGCTTCTGGTGCTACTACTGCTACTACTATTTGTCCAGTAAATGGCAAATACTACTACTCTTACTACTGCTTCTGATGCTGTTACTACTGCTACTACTACCATCAATACTACTAGCCCAATCTATTACTCCTACTGCTATTGCTGCTTCTTGTCCTACTACTACTGCCAACTGCAGTGCAAGTTAGCTGCTACTACTACTGTTGCTGCTGTCACATCTACTGATGCTGATCCCACTACTACTACTACGATGACTAGTCCAGTGCATGGCAAATACTACTACAATTACCACTACTGGTTCTACTACAGCAGCTGCTATTTCTACTGCTGCTGCTACTACTAGCGTACTACTAGCCCAGTGCATGGCAAATGGTACTACTATTATTACTACTGCTGCTTCTGCTACTACTACTGCTAGTACTAGCAGTCCAGTGCATTTAAAATTCTACTACTATTTCTATTACTGCTGCTGCTACTACTGATGCTCCTACTACTGCTACTACTAGTAATCCAGTGCATGGCAAATATTATTAATAGTAATACTGCTGCTGCTGCTACTACTACTATAAATACTACTAGCCCAGTGCATGTCAAATATACTACTAATACTGCTATTCCTGCTTCCGCTACTATTACTACTGGCCCACTGCAGGGCAAATCTTCTGCTACTACTACTGCTTCTGCTGTCCGTTCTACTGCTGCTGCTTCCACTACTACTACAACTTCTACTAGTAGCCCAGCGCATGGCCAATACTACTACTATGATGATTACTGCTGCTACTACTAGTACTGCTGATGCTAATTTGATTGCTGCTGCTACTACTACTACTATTAGTTCAGTGTATGTCAAATACTAGTACTATTACTACTACCGCAGCTGCTGCTACTTCTGATACTACTTCTGCTACTACAGGTAGTGCAGTGAATGGCAAATACTATTAATACTACTGCTCAGGCTGCTGCTACTACTGCTACTACTACTGCTACTACTACTAGCACTGTTGCTGCTAATTCTACTGATGCTGCTGCTCTATGTGCTGCTACTACTACTACTAGTCAATGCATGGCAAATACTACTACTATTCCTGCTTCTGCTGCTACTACTTCTGCTACTACTGCTACTATTAGTAGTCCAGTGTATATCAAATACTACTAGTATCACCACGACTGCTGCTACTACTTCGACTGCCGCTGCTACTTCTCCTGCTGCTCGTATTACTACAGCTACTACTAGCCCAGTGCGTGGTAAATACTACTACTATTACTACCACTGCTGCTTCTGCAGCTACTATTGCTACTACTACAAGTCCAGTGCATTGCAAACACATTGCTATTACTAGTAGTGCATTGCATTTAAAATACTACTATAATTACTACGTCTGCTGCTACTACTGTTACTACTAGTAGTACAGTGCATGGTAAATACAACTACAATTAATACTAATGCTGCTGCTGCTACCACTGCTACTACTAGTAGTAAAGTGCATGGCAAATACAACTAATATTACTACAACTGCTGTTGCTACTACTGCTACTACTAATATGAATACCACTAGGCCAGAGCATGGCAAATCTACTACTACAATTGCTATTGCTGCTACTGCTACTACTACTACTTACCCAGGGCGTGCCAAATACAACTACTGTTACCACTACTGCTGCTACTACTGCTGCAACTACTACTGCTACTGTTTCTAATTCTACTGCTTTTGCTACTACTACTACTACTACTATCCCAGGGCATGGCAAATAATACTACTATTATTACTACTGCTGCTGCTGCTGCTACTACGGCTACTACTGCTATCAATACTACTAGCCAGTGCATGGCAAGTCTACTACTACTACTGCTATTGCTGCTACTTCCACTCCTACTACTGGCCAACTGCCAGGCAAATCTTCTACCACTTCTGCTGCTGCGATCACTGGTACTACTACAAATACTAGCCTATTGCATATCAAATACTACTAGTATTAACACTACTGCTGCTACTCCTCCTACTGCTGCTACGACTACTACTGCTGCTACTTTTTCTCTTAGTAGCCCAGTGCATGGAATATAGTACTTCTATAACTACGCTTATGTCTGCAGTTTATATTACTGCTACTACAACTGCTACTCCTAGTAGACCAGTGCATGGCAAATACTACTACTACTACTACTTCTGCTGCTGCTGATACTACTGCTACTACTTCTGCTAGTACTAGTAGTCCAGTGCATGGCAAATACTACAACTATTACTACTACTGCTGCTGCTGATACTACTGCTACTACTACCATCAATACTACTAGCTCAGTGCATGGCAAATCTACTACTACTACTGCTATTGCTGCTACTTCCACTCCTACTACTGGCCCACTGCCAGGCAAATCTTCTACCACTTCTACTGCTGGTGCGACCACTAGTACTACTACAAATACTAGCCTATTGCATTGCAAATACTACTACTATTAACACTACTGCTGCTACTCCCACTACTGCTGCTACTCCTACTACTGCTGCTACTTGTACCCTTAGTAGCTCAGTGCATGGAGAATACTACTTGTATAACTACTCCTGTGTCTACTGTTTCTATTACTGCTACCACTGCAGCTACTACTAGTAGACCATTGCATGGCAAATACTACTACTATTACTACTGCTGCTGCTGATGATACTTCTGCTACTACTTCTGCTAGTACTAGTAGTCCAGTGCATGGCAAATACTACTTCTATTATTACTACTGCTGCTACTGCTACTACTATCCATCCTACTAGCTCAGTGCATGGCAAATCTACTACTAGTACTTCTATTGCTACTACTGCTACTACTCCTAATGTCACACTGCAGGGCAACTCTGGTGCTACTACTACTGCTGCTGCGGTCAATTCTAATGCTGTTGCTCCCATTATTACTACTGCTACTACTAGTAGTCCAGTGCATGGCAAATACTACTACTATTACCACAACTGCTGCTACTACTACTGCTGCTGCTATTTCTACTACTACTACTAGTCCAGTGCATGGCAAACACTAGTGCTATTACTAATACTGCTGCTGCTGCTCCTCCTACTTCTACTATTACTGCTACTACTAGCAGTCCTTTGCATTGTAAATACTACTACTATTACTACTACTGCTGCTAGTACGGCTACTACAATGATCTATAATACTAACCCAGTGCATGACAAATCTACTATTACTACTTCTATTGCGGCTACTGCTACTACTACTGCTAGACCAGTGCATGGCAGATACTACTACTATTACCACTATTGCTTCTACTTCTAGTACTGCTGCTTCTACTACGGCTGCTGCTTCTTCTACAGCTGCTGCTGCTACTACTACTCATCCTAGCCCTGTTCGTGGAAAATACTGCTACTACAACTGATGCTGATGCTGCTGCTACTACTGCCACTACTAATACCAATACTACTCGACCAGTGCATGGTAAATCTACTACTACCCTTGCTAGTGCTGTGACTGCTCCTACTAGTAGCAGCCCAGTGAATAGCAAATACTACTACTATTACCACTACTGCTGCTGCTATTACTACTGCAGCAACTAGTAGTGCTGCTGCTGCTGCTGCTACTACTACTATCTCCGTGCATGGCAAATACTTCTACTATTACTACTACTGCTGCTGCTGCTGCTACTACTACTACTACTCCTGCTACTGATAGTAGTGCAGTGCATGGCAAGTACTACTACTGTTTCTACTACTGCTGCTGCCACTTTTATTGCTGTCACTACCACTACTGCTACTACTAGTACTCCAGTGTATGGCAAATACTGCTTCTATTACTACTACTGCTGCCGTTGCTGCTACTGCTACTACTACTGCTACAACTTGCACCCAGTAAATTGCAAACATTACAACTATTACTTCTACTGCTGCTGCTGCTTCTACTGATACTACTGCTACTGCTTCTACTTCTCCTGCTGCTGCTTCTACTACTACCACTACTAGTCCCAGTGCAAGGTAAATAATACGATTATTACGACTACTGCTGCTTCTGCTAGTACTGCTGCTACTACTGCTACTACTGGTAGTCCAGTGCATGAAAAATACTATTACTACTACTGCTGCAGCTGCTGCTACTACTGCTGCTACTACTGCTACTACTAGTGATCCAGTGCATGGCAAATACAACAAATATTACTACTACTGATGTTGCCTCTACTACTGCTAATACTACTATCAATGCTACTAGCCAGTGCATGGCAAATATACTACTACTGCTGCTATTGCTGCTACTTCCACTACTACTACTGGCCCACTGCTGGGCAAATCATCTGCCACTTCTACTGCTGCTGCTGCTACAACTACTACTACTACTACTACTAGCCCATTGCATCTCAAATACTACTACTATTACCACTACTGCTGTTAGTCCTACTACTGCTGCTAGTCCTATTACAGCTGCTACTTGTACTATTACTATCCCAGTGCACGGAATGTACTACTAGTAAAGCTACTCCTACGTCTGCTTTTTCTACTACTGCTTCTGCTACTGCTACTACTAGTAGACCAGTGTGTGGCAAATACTACTACTATTACTACTGCTGCTGCTGCTACTACTGCTATTACTAGTAGTCCAGGGAATGGCAAATACTACTACTACTATCACTACTACTGCTGCTGCTGCTACTACTACTGCTCCTTCTACTGCAACTACTAGTAGTCCAGTCCTTGGCAAATACTACTACTATGACTATGACTGCTGCTAATGCTACCACTGCTACTACTACTAATCCTGTCCGTGGCAAATGCTACTATATTACTACTACTGCTGCAGCAGCGGCTACTGCTACTACTAATATCAATACTACGAGCCCAGTGCGTGGCAAGTCTACCTCTACTGTTACTATTGCTGCTACTGCTACTACTACTTCTTACCCAGTGCATGGCAGATACTACTTCTATTACCACTGCTGCTGCTACCTCTACTGCTGCTGCTGCTATTACTATTACTACTTCTACTACTAGCACAGTGCGTGGCAAATAGTACTAGGATTACTACTACCGCTGCTGCTGTTGCTATGACTTCTAGTACTACTGCTACTACTAGTAATCCAGTGTGTCACAAATACTATTCCTACTACTACTGCTGCTGTTGCTACTACTACTATCAATACTACTAGCCCAGTTCATGGCCAATATACTACTACTACTGCTATAGCTGCTACTGCTACTACTACTAGTGGCCCACTGCAGGGCAAATCTGCTGCTACTCTTACTGCTGCTTATGCCACTTCTATTCCTGGTGCTACCTCTACTACTGCTGCTACTACTAGTAGTCTAGTGCATGGCAAATACTACTATTACTACTACTTCTGCTGCTGCTACTACTGCTACTACTAGTATCAATACTACTATCCCAGTGCATGGCAAATCTACTAGTACTACACCTATTAGTGCTAATGCTAATACTGCTACTTGCACACTGCAGGGCCAATCTGCTGCTACTACTACCGACGTTGCTGCTAATTCTACTTCTGCTGCTACCAATACAACTACTACTCCTAGTACCCCAGTGCATTTCAAATACTACCAATATTACCAGTACTGTTGCTACTACTACTGCTGCTGCTACTAGTACTATTACTAGCCCAGTCCATGCCAAATACTACGACTATTACCACTGCTGCTACTTCTGCTACTATTACTGCTCTTGCTCTTACGACTACTTCTGCTACTACTACTGCTACCGCTTCTAATTCTACTGTTGCTGCTACTACTACTAGCCCAGGGCATGGCAAATACTACTACTATTTTTACTACTGCTGCTGCTGCTACTACTTCTACTAGTACTTCTATTACTTGTAGTCTAGTGCATGGGAAATACTACTTCTATTACTACTCCTGCTGCTGCTGCTAATACTGCTACTACTACTCCCAATACTACTAGCTTAGTGCATGGGAAATCTGCTACTACTACTGCTGTATCTGCTACCGCTACTACTACTACTACTGGCCAGCTCCAGGGCAAATCTGCTGCTACTACTTCTGTTGCTGCTGCCACTTCTACTGCTCTTGCTACAACTACTACTACTGCTACTACTAGTAGTCCAGTGTATGGTAAATCCTAATACTACTAGTACTACTGCTGATGCAGCTTCTAGTGTTACTGCTACTACTGCTACTACTGCTAGTCCAGTGTATTGCAAATATAATTCTATTACTACTACTGCTGATGCTGCTACTACTGCTACTACTAATATCAATAGTACCAGCCAATTTCATGGCAAACCTACGACTACTCTTGCTATTGCTGCTGCTGCTACTACTACTGCTAACCCAGTGCATGGCAGATGCTACTACTATTACCACTACTGCTGCTGCTGCTGCTACTACTGCTGCTAATAGTAGTCCAGTGCGTTTCAAATACTACTAATATTACCACTACTGCCGCTGCTACTACTTCTACTACTACTATGAATATTACTAGCCCATTGCAAGGCAAATCTACTATTTCTACTTCTATTCCTAACACTTTTACTACTACTACTGGCCCAGTGCAGGGAAAATCTGCTGCTACTTCTAGTGCTGCCCCTGCCACTTCTATTGCTGCTGCTACAGCTACTACTATTACAACTATTGACTAGTGCATCAACAATACTACTACTATTAATATTACTGCTGCTTCTGGTGCTACTACTGCTACTACTATTTGTCCAGTAAATGGCAAATACTACTACTCTTACTACTGCTTCTGATGCTGTTACTACTGCTACTACTACCATCAATACTACTAGCCCAATCTATTACTCCTACTGCTATTGCTGCTTCTTGTCCTACTACTACTGCCAACTGCAGTGCAAGTTAGCTGCTACTACTACTGTTGCTGCTGTCACATCTACTGATGCTGATCCCACTACTACTACTACGACGACTAGTGCAGTGCATGGCAAATACTACTACAATTACCACTACTGGTTCTACTACAGCAGCTGCTATTTCTACTGCTGCTGCTACTACTAGTGTACTACCAGCCCAGTGCATGGCAAATGGTACTACTATTATTACTACTGCTGCTTCTGCTACTACTACTGCTAGTACTAGCAGTCCAGTGCATTTAAAATTCTACTACTATTTCTATTACTGCTGCTGCTACTACTGATGCTCCTACTACTGCTACTACTAGTAATCCAGTGCATGGCAAATATTATTAATAGTAATACTGCTGCTGCTGCTACTACTACTATAAATACTACTAGCCCAGTGCATGTCAAATATACTACTAATACTGCTATTCCTGCTTCCGCTACTATTACTACTGGCCCACTGCAGGGCAAATCTTCTGTTACTACTACTGCTTCTGCTGTCCGTTCTACTGCTGCTGCTTCCACTACTACTACAACTTCTACTAGTAGCCCAGCGCATGGCCAATACTACTACTATGATGATTACTGCTGCTACTACTAGTACTGCTGATGCTAATTTGATTGCTGCTGCTACTACTACTACTATTAGTTCAGTGTATGTCAAATGCTAGTACTATTACTACTACCGCAGCTGCTGCTACTTCTGATACTACTTCTGCTACTACAGGTAGTGCAGTGAATGGCAAATACTATTAACACTACTGCTCAGGCTGCTGCTACTACTGCTACTACTACTGCTACTACTACTAGCACTGTTGCTGCTAATTCTACTGATGCTGCTGCTCTATGTGCTGCTACTACTACTACTAGTCAATGCATGGCAAATACTACTACTATTCCTGCTTCTGCTGCTACTACTTCTGCTACTACTGCTACTATTAGTAGTCCAGTGTATATCAAATACTACTAGTATCACCACGACTGCTGCTACTACTTCGACTGCCGCTGCTACTTCTCCTGCTGCTCGTATTACTACAGCTACTACTAGCCCAGTGCGTGGTAAATACTACTACTATTACTACCACTGCTGCTTCTGCAGCTACTATTGCTACTACTACAAGTCCAGTGCATTGCAAACACATTGCTATTACTAGTAGTGCATTGCATTTAAAATACTACTATAATTACTACGTCTGCTGCTACTACTGTTACTACTAGTAGTACAGTGCATGGTAAATACAACTACAATTAATACTAATGCTGCTGCTGCTACCACTGCTACTACTAGTAGTAAATTGCATGGCAAATACAACTAATATTACTACAACTGCTGTTGCTACTACTGCTACTACTAATATGAATACCACTAGGCCAGAGCATGGCAAATCTACTACTACAATTGCTATTGCTGCTACTGCTACTACTACTACTTACCCAGGGCGTGCCAAATACAACTACTGTTACCACTACTGCTGCTACTACTGCTGCAACTACTACTGCTACTGTTTCTAATTCTACTGCTTTTGCTACTACTACTACTACTACTATCCCAGGGCACGGCAAATAATACTACTATTATTACTACTGCTGCTGCTGCTGCTACTACGGCTACTACTGCTATCAATACTACTAGCCAGTGCATGGCAAGTCTACTACTACTACTGCTATTGCTGCTACTTCCACTCCTACTACTGGCCAACTGCCAGGCAAATCTTCTACCACTTCTGCTGCTGCGATCACTGGTACTACTACAAATACTAGCCTATTGCATATCAAATACTACTAGTATTAACACTACTGCTGCTACTCCTCCTACTGCTGCTACGACTACTACTGCTGCTACTTTTTCTCTTAGTAGCCCAGTGCATGGAATATAGTACTTCTATAACTACGCTTATGTCTGCAGTTTATATTACTGCTACTACAACTGCTACTCCTAGTAGACCAGTGCATGGCAAATACTACTACTACTACTACTTCTGCTGCTGCTGATACTACTGCTACTACTTCTGCTAGTACTAGTAGTCCAGTGCATGGCAAATACTACAACTATTACTACTACTGCTGCTGCTGATACTACTGCTACTACTACCATCAATACTACTAGCTCAGTGCATGGCAAATCTACTACTACTACTGCTATTGCTGCTACTTCCACTCCTACTACTGGCCCACTGCCAGGCAAATCTTCTACCACTTCTACTGCTGGTGCGACCACTAGTACTACTACAAATACTAGCCTATTGCATTGCAAATACTACTACTATTAACACTACTGCTGCTACTCCCACTACTGCTGCTACTCCTACTACTGCTGCTACTTGTACCCTTAGTAGCTCAGTGCATGGAGAATACTACTTGTATAACTACTCCTGTGTCTACTGTTTCTATTACTGCTACCACTGCAGCTACTACTAGTAGACCATTGCATGGCAAATACTACTACTATTACTACTGCTGCTGCTGCTGATACTTCTGCTACTACTTCTGCTAGTACTAGTAGTCCAGTGCATGGCAAATACTACTTCTATTATTACTACTGCTGCTACTGCTACTACTATCCATCCTACTAGCTCAGTGCATGGCAAATCTACTACTAGTACTTCTATTGCTACTACTGCTACTACTCCTAATGTCACACTGCAGGGCAACTCTGGTGCTACTACTACTGCTGCTGCGGTCAATTCTAATGCTGTTGCTCCCATTATTACTACTGCTACTACTAGTAGTCCAGTGCATGGCAAATACTACTACTATTACCACAACTGCTGCTACTACTACTGCTGCTGCTATTTCTACTACTACTACTAGTCCAGTGCATGGCAAACACTAGTGCTATTACTAATACTGCTGCTGCTGCTCCTCCTACTTCTACTATTACTGCTACTACTAGCAGTCCTTTGCATTGTAAATACTACTACTATTACTACTACTGCTGCTAGTACGGCTACTACAATGATCTATAATACTAACCCAGTGCATGACAAATCTACTATTACTACTTCTATTGCGGCTACTGCTACTACTACTGCTAGACCAGTGCATGGCAGATACTACTACTATTACCACTATTGCTTCTACTTCTAGTACTGCTGCTTCTACTACGGCTGCTGCTTCTTCTACAGCTGCTGCTGCTACTACTACTCATCCTAGCCCTGTTCGTGGAAAATACTGCTACTACAACTGATGCTGATGCTGCTGCTACTACTGCCACTACTAATACCAATACTACTCGACCAGTGCATGGTAAATCTACTACTACCCTTGCTAGTGCTGTGACTGCTCCTACTAGTAGCAGCCCAGTGAATAGCAAATACTACTACTATTACCACTACTGCTGCTGCTATTACTACTGCAGCAACTAGTAGTGCTGCTGCTGCTGCTGCTACAACTACTATCTCCGTGCATGGCAAATACTTCTACTATTACTACTAGTGCTGCTGCTGCTGCTACTACTACTACTCCTGCTACTGATAGTAGTGCAGTGCATGGCAAGTACTACTACTGTTTCTACTACTGCTGCTGCCACTTTTATTGCTGTCACTACCACTACTGCTACTACTAGTACTCCAGTGTATGGCAAATACTGCTTCTATTACTACTACTGCTGCCGTTGCTGCTACTGCTACTACTACTGCTACAACTTGCACCCAGTAAATTGCAAACATTACAACTATTACTTCTACTGCTGCTGCTGCTTCTACTGATACTACTGCTACTGCTTCTACTTCTCCTGCTGCTGCTTCTACTACTACCACTACTAGTCCCAGTGCAAGGTAAATAATACGATTATTACGACTACTGCTGCTTCTGCTAGTACTGCTGCTACTACTGCTACTACTGGTAGTCCAGTGCATGAAAAATACTATTACTACTACTGCTGCAGCTGCTGCTACTACTGCTGCTACTACTGCTACTACTAGTGATCCAGTGCATGGCAAATACAACAAATATTACTACTACTGATGTTGCCTCTACTACTGCTAATACTACTATCAATGCTACTAGCCAGTGCATGGCAAATATACTACTACTGCTGCTATTGCTGCTACTTCCACTACTACTACTGGCCCACTGCTGGGCAAATCATCTGCCACTTCTACTGCTGCTGCTGCTACAACTACTACTACTACTACTACTAGCCCATTGCATCTCAAATACTACTACTATTACCACTACTGCTGTTAGTCCTACTACTGCTGCTAGTCCTATTACAGCTGCTACTTGTACTATTACTATCCCAGTGCACGGAATGTACTACTAGTAAAGCTACTCCTACGTCTGCTTTTTCTACTACTGCTTCTGCTACTGCTACTACTAGTAGACCAGTGTGTGGCAAATACTACTACTATTACTACTGCTGCTGCTGCTACTACTGCTATTACTAGTAGTCCAGGGAATGGCAAATACTACTACTACTATCACTACTACTGCTGCTGCTGCTACTACTACTGCTCCTTCTACTGCAACTACTAGTAGTCCAGTCCTTGGCAAATACTACTACTATGACTATGACTGCTGCTAATGCTACCACTGCTACTACTACTAATCCTGTCCGTGGCAAATGCTACTATATTACTACTACTGCTGCAGCAGCGGCTACTGCTACTACTAATATCAATACTACGAGCCCAGTGCGTGGCAAGTCTACCTCTACTGTTACTATTGCTGCTACTGCTACTACTACTTCTTACCCAGTGCATGGCAGATACTACTTCTATTACCACTGCTGCTGCTACCTCTACTGCTGCTGCTGCTATTACTATTACTACTTCTACTACTAGCACAGTGCGTGGCAAATAGTACTAGGATTACTACTACCGCTGCTGCTGTTGCTATGACTTCTAGTACTACTGCTACTACTAGTAATCCAGTGTGTCACAAATACTATTCCTACTACTACTGCTGCTGTTGCTACTACTACTATCAATACTACTAGCCCAGTGCATGGCCAATATACTACTACTACTGCTATAGCTGCTACTGCTACTACTACTAGTGGCCCACTGCAGGGCAAATCTGCTGCTACTCTTACTGCTGCTTATGCCACTTCTATTCCTGGTGCTACCTCTACTACTGCTGCTACTACTAGTAGTCTAGTGCATGGCAAATACTACTATTACTACTACTTCTGCTGCTGCTACTACTGCTACTACTAGTATCAATACTACTATCCCAGTGCATGGCAAATCTACTAGTACTACACCTATTAGTGCTAATGCTAATACTGCTACTTGCACACTGCAGGGCCAATCTGCTGCTACTACTACCGACGTTGCTGCTAATTCTACTTCTGCTGCTACCAATACAACTACTACTCCTAGTACCCCAGTGCATTTCAAATACTACCAATATTACCAGTACTGTTGCTACTACTACTGCTGCTGCTACTAGTACTATTACTAGCCCAGTCCATGCCAAATACTACGACTATTACCACTGCTGCTACTTCTGCTACTATTACTGCTCTTGCTCTTACGACTACTTCTGCTACTACTACTGCTACCGCTTCTAATTCTACTGTTGCTGCTACTACTACTAGCCCAGGGCATGGCAAATACTACTACTATTTTTACTACTGCTGCTGCTGCTACTACTTCTACTAGTACTTCTATTACTTGTAGTCTAGTGCATGGGAAATACTACTTCTATTACTACTCCTGCTGCTGCTGCTAATACTGCTACTACTACTCCCAATACTACTAGCTTAGTGCATGGGAAATCTGCTACTACTACTGCTGTATCTGCTACCGCTACTACTACTACTACTGGCCAGCTCCAGGGCAAATCTGCTGCTACTACTTCTGTTGCTGCTGCCACTTCTACTGCTCTTGCTACAACTACTACTACTGCTACTACTAGTAGTCCAGTGTATGGTAAATCCTAATACTACTAGTACTACTGCTGATGCAGCTTCTAGTGTTACTGCTACTACTGCTACTACTGCTAGTCCAGTGTATTGCAAATATAATTCTATTACTACTACTGCTGATGCTGCTACTACTGCTACTACTAATATCAATAGTACCAGCCAATTTCATGGCAAACCTACGACTACTCTTGCTATTGCTGCTGCTGCTACTACTACTGCTAACCCAGTGCATGGCAGATGCTACTACTATTACCACTACTGCTGCTGCTGCTGCTACTACTGCTGCTAATAGTAGTCCAGTGCGTTTCAAATACTACTAATATTACCACTACTGCCGCTGCTACTACTTCTACTACTACTATGAATATTACTAGCCCATTGCAAGGCAAATCTACTATTTCTACTTCTATTCCTAACACTTTTACTACTACTACTGGCCCAGTGCAGGGAAAATCTGCTGCTACTTCTAGTGCTGCCCCTGCCACTTCTATTGCTGCTGCTACAGCTACTACTATTACAACTATTGACTAGTGCATCAACAATACTACTACTATTAATATTACTGCTGCTTCTGGTGCTACTACTGCTACTACTATTTGTCCAGTAAATGGCAAATACTACTACTCTTACTACTGCTTCTGATGCTGTTACTACTGCTACTACTACCATCAATACTACTAGCCCAATCTATTACTCCTACTGCTATTGCTGCTTCTTGTCCTACTACTACTGCCAACTGCAGTGCAAGTTAGCTGCTACTACTACTGTTGCTGCTGTCACATCTACTGATGCTGATCCCACTACTACTACTACGACGACTAGTGCAGTGCATGGCAAATACTACTACAATTACCACTACTGGTTCTACTACAGCAGCTGCTATTTCTACTGCTGCTGCTACTACTAGTGTACTACCAGCCCAGTGCATGGCAAATGGTACTACTATTATTACTACTGCTGCTTCTGCTACTACTACTGCTAGTACTAGCAGTCCAGTGCATTTAAAATTCTACTACTATTTCTATTACTGCTGCTGCTACTACTGATGCTCCTACTACTGCTACTACTAGTAATCCAGTGCATGGCAAATATTATTAATAGTAATACTGCTGCTGCTGCTACTACTACTATAAATACTACTAGCCCAGTGCATGTCAAATATACTACTAATACTGCTATTCCTGCTTCCGCTACTATTACTACTGGCCCACTGCAGGGCAAATCTTCTGTTACTACTACTGCTTCTGCTGTCCGTTCTACTGCTGCTGCTTCCACTACTACTACAACTTCTACTAGTAGCCCAGCGCATGGCCAATACTACTACTATGATGATTACTGCTGCTACTACTAGTACTGCTGATGCTAATTTGATTGCTGCTGCTACTACTACTACTATTAGTTCAGTGTATGTCAAATGCTAGTACTATTACTACTACCGCAGCTGCTGCTACTTCTGATACTACTTCTGCTACTACAGGTAGTGCAGTGAATGGCAAATACTATTAACACTACTGCTCAGGCTGCTGCTACTACTGCTACTACTACTGCTACTACTACTAGCACTGTTGCTGCTAATTCTACTGATGCTGCTGCTCTATGTGCT
This sequence comes from Delphinapterus leucas, assembly GCF_059928025.1. Lineage (NCBI taxonomy): Eukaryota > Metazoa > Chordata > Mammalia > Artiodactyla > Monodontidae > Delphinapterus > Delphinapterus leucas. Next base: position 1,586,992 of record NW_028322262.1, on the reverse strand, counting down.
GCTACTACTACTACTAGTCAATGCATGGCAAATACTACTACTATTCCTGCTTCTGCTGCTACTACTTCTGCTACTACTGCTACTATTAGTAGTCCAGTGTATATCAAATACTACTAGTATCACCACGACTGCTGCTACTACTTCGACTGCCGCTGCTACTTCTCCTGCTGCTCGTATTACTACAGCTACTACTAGCCCAGTGCGTGGTAAATACTACTACTATTACTACCACTGCTGCTTCTGCAGCTACTATTGCTACTACTACAAGTCCAGTGCATTGCAAACACATTGCTATTACTAGTAGTGCATTGCATTTAAAATACTACTATAATTACTACGTCTGCTGCTACTACTGTTACTACTAGTAGTACAGTGCATGGTAAATACAACTACAATTAATACTAATGCTGCTGCTGCTACCACTGCTACTACTAGTAGTAAATTGCATGGCAAATACAACTAATATTACTACAACTGCTGTTGCTACTACTGCTACTACTAATATGAATACCACTAGGCCAGAGCATGGCAAATCTACTACTACAATTGCTATTGCTGCTACTGCTACTACTACTACTTACCCAGGGCGTGCCAAATACAACTACTGTTACCACTACTGCTGCTACTACTGCTGCAACTACTACTGCTACTGTTTCTAATTCTACTGCTTTTGCTACTACTACTACTACTACTATCCCAGGGCACGGCAAATAATACTACTATTATTACTACTGCTGCTGCTGCTGCTACTACGGCTACTACTGCTATCAATACTACTAGCCAGTGCATGGCAAGTCTACTACTACTACTGCTATTGCTGCTACTTCCACTCCTACTACTGGCCAACTGCCAGGCAAATCTTCTACCACTTCTGCTGCTGCGATCACTGGTACTACTACAAATACTAGCCTATTGCATATCAAATACTACTAGTATTAACACTACTGCTGCTACTCCTCCTACTGCTGCTACGACTACTACTGCTGCTACTTTTTCTCTTAGTAGCCCAGTGCATGGAATATAGTACTTCTATAACTACGCTTATGTCTGCAGTTTATATTACTGCTACTACAACTGCTACTCCTAGTAGACCAGTGCATGGCAAATACTACTACTACTACTACTTCTGCTGCTGCTGATACTACTGCTACTACTTCTGCTAGTACTAGTAGTCCAGTGCATGGCAAATACTACAACTATTACTACTACTGCTGCTGCTGATACTACTGCTACTACTACCATCAATACTACTAGCTCAGTGCATGGCAAATCTACTACTACTACTGCTATTGCTGCTACTTCCACTCCTACTACTGGCCCACTGCCAGGCAAATCTTCTACCACTTCTACTGCTGGTGCGACCACTAGTACTACTACAAATACTAGCCTATTGCATTGCAAATACTACTACTATTAACACTACTGCTGCTACTCCCACTACTGCTGCTACTCCTACTACTGCTGCTACTTGTACCCTTAGTAGCTCAGTGCATGGAGAATACTACTTGTATAACTACTCCTGTGTCTACTGTTTCTATTACTGCTACCACTGCAGCTACTACTAGTAGACCATTGCATGGCAAATACTACTACTATTACTACTGCTGCTGCTGCTGATACTTCTGCTACTACTTCTGCTAGTACTAGTAGTCCAGTGCATGGCAAATACTACTTCTATTATTACTACTGCTGCTACTGCTACTACTATCCATCCTACTAGCTCAGTGCATGGCAAATCTACTACTAGTACTTCTATTGCTACTACTGCTACTACTCCTAATGTCACACTGCAGGGCAACTCTGGTGCTACTACTACTGCTGCTGCGGTCAATTCTAATGCTGTTGCTCCCATTATTACTACTGCTACTACTAGTAGTCCAGTGCATGGCAAATACTACTACTATTACCACAACTGCTGCTACTACTACTGCTGCTGCTATTTCTACTACTACTACTAGTCCAGTGCATGGCAAACACTAGTGCTATTACTAATACTGCTGCTGCTGCTCCTCCTACTTCTACTATTACTGCTACTACTAGCAGTCCTTTGCATTGTAAATACTACTACTATTACTACTACTGCTGCTAGTACGGCTACTACAATGATCTATAATACTAACCCAGTGCATGACAAATCTACTATTACTACTTCTATTGCGGCTACTGCTACTACTACTGCTAGACCAGTGCATGGCAGATACTACTACTATTACCACTATTGCTTCTACTTCTAGTACTGCTGCTTCTACTACGGCTGCTGCTTCTTCTACAGCTGCTGCTGCTACTACTACTCATCCTAGCCCTGTTCGTGGAAAATACTGCTACTACAACTGATGCTGATGCTGCTGCTACTACTGCCACTACTAATACCAATACTACTCGACCAGTGCATGGTAAATCTACTACTACCCTTGCTAGTGCTGTGACTGCTCCTACTAGTAGCAGCCCAGTGAATAGCAAATACTACTACTATTACCACTACTGCTGCTGCTATTACTACTGCAGCAACTAGTAGTGCTGCTGCTGCTGCTGCTACAACTACTATCTCCGTGCATGGCAAATACTTCTACTATTACTACTAGTGCTGCTGCTGCTGCTACTACTACTACTCCTGCTACTGATAGTAGTGCAGTGCATGGCAAGTACTACTACTGTTTCTACTACTGCTGCTGCCACTTTTATTGCTGTCACTACCACTACTGCTACTACTAGTACCCCAGTGTATGGCAAATACTGCTTCTATTAATACTACTGCTGCCGTTGCTGCTACTGCTACTACTACTGCTACAACTTGCACCCAGTAAATTGCAAACATTACAACTATTACTTCTACTGCTGCTGCTGCTTCTACTGATACTACTGCTACTGCTTCTACTTCTCCTGCTGCTGCTTCTACTACTACCACTACTAGTCCCAGTGCAAGGTAAATAATACGATTATTACGACTACTGCTGCTTCTGCTAATACTGCTGCTACTACTGCTACTACTGGTAGTCCAGTGCATGAAAAATACTATTACTACTACTGCTGCAGCTGCTGCTACTACTGCTGCTACTACTGCTACTACTAGTGATCCAGTGCATGGCAAATACAACAAATATTACTACTACTGATGTTGCCTCTACTACTGCTAATACTACTATCAATGCTACTAGCCAGTGCATGGCAAATATACTACTACTGCTGCTATTGCTGCTACTTCCACTACTACTACTGGCCCACTGCTGGGCAAATCATCTGCCACTTCTACTGCTGCTGCTGCTACAACTACTACTACTACTACTACTACTAGCCCATTGCATCTCAAATACTACTACTATTACCACTACTGCTGTTAGTCCTACTACTCCTGCTAGTCCTATTACTGCTGCTACTTGTACTATTACTATCCCAGTGCACGGAATGTACTACTAGTAAAGCTACTCCTACGTCTGCTTTTTCTACTACTGCTTCTGCTACTGCTACTACTAGTAGACCAGTGTGTGGCAAATACTACTACTATTACTACTACTGCTGCTGCTGCTACTACTGCTACTACTACTGCTATTACTAGTAGTCCAGGGAATGGCAAATACTACTACTACTATCACTACTACTGCTGCTGCTGCTACTACTACTGCTCCTTCTACTGCAACTACTAGTAGTCCAGTCCTTGGCAAATACTACTACTATGACTATGACTGCTGCTAATGCTACCACTGCTACTACTACTAATCCTGTCCGTGGCAAATGCTACTCTATTACTACTACTGCTGCAGCAGCGGCTACTGCTACTACTAATATCAATACTACGAGCCCAGTGCATGGCAAGTCTACCTCTACTGTTACTATTGCTGCTACTGCTACTACTACATCTTACCCAGTGCATGGCAGATACTACTTCTATTACCACTGCTGCTGCTACCTCTACTGCTGCTGCAGCTACATCTACTGCTGCTGCTATTACTATTACTACTTCTACTACTAGCACAGTGCGTGGCAAATAGTACTAATATTACTACTACCGCTGCTGCTGTTGCTATGACTTCTAGTACTACTGCTACTACTAGTAATCCAGTGTGTCGCAAATACTATTCATACTACTACTGCTGCTGTTGCTACTACTACTATCAATACTACTAGCCCAGTGCATGGCCAATATACTACTACTACTGCTATAGCTGCTACTGCTACTACTACTAGTGGCCCACTGCAGGGCATATCTGCTGCTACTCTTACTGCTGCTTATGCCATTTCTTTTCCTGGTGCTACCTCTACTACTGCTGCTACTACTAGTAGTCTAGTGCATGGCAAATACTACTATTACTACTACTTCTGCTGCTGCTACTACTGCTACTACTAGTATCAATACTACTATCCCAGTGCATGGCAAATCTACTAGTACTACACCTATTAGTGCTAATGCTAATACTGCTACTTGCACACTGCAGGGCCAATCTGCTGCTACTACTACCGACGTTGCTGCTAATTCTACTTCTGCTGCTACCAATACAACTACTACTCCTAGTACCCCAGTGCATTTCAAATACTACCAATATTACCAGTACTGTTGCTACTACTACTGCTGCTGCTACTAGTACTATTACTAGCCCAGTCCATGCCAAATACTACGACTATTACCACTGCTGCTACTTCTGCTACTATTACTGCTCTTGCTCTTACGACTACTTCTGCTACTACTACTGCTACCGCTTCTAATTCTACTGTTGCTGCTACTACTACTAGCCCAGGGCATGGCAAATACTACTACTATTATTACTACTGCTGCTGCTGCTACTACTTCTACTAGTACTTCTATTACTTGTAGTCTAGTGCATGGGAAATACTACTTCTATTACTACTCCTGCTGCTGCTGCTACTACTGCTACTACTACTACCAATACTACTAGCTTAGTGCATGGGAAATCTGCTACTACTACTGCTGTATCTGCTACCGCTACTACTACTACTACTGGCCAGCTCCAGGGCAAATCTGCTGCTACTACTTCTGTTGCTGCTGCCACTTCTACTGCTCTTGCTACAACTACTACTACTGCTACTACTAGTAGTCCAGTGTATGGTAAATCCTAATACTACTAGTACTACTGCTGATGCAGCTTCTAGTGTTACTGCTACTACTGCTACTACTGCTAGTCCAGTGTATTGCAAATATAATTCTATTACTACTACTGCTGATGCTGCTACTACTGCTACTACTAATATCAATAGTACCAGCCAATTTCATGGCAAACCTACGACTACTCTTGCTATTGCTGCTGCTGCTACTACTACTGCTAACCCAGTGCATGGCAGATGCTACTACTATTACCACTACTGCTGCTGCTGCTGCTACTACTGCTGCTAATAGTAGTCCAGTGCGTTTCAAATACTACTAATATTACCACTACTGCCGCTGCTACTACTTCTACTACTACTATGAATATTACTAGCCCATTGCAAGGCAAATCTACTATTTCTACTTCTATTCCTAACACTTTTACTACTACTACTGGCCCAGTGCAGGGAAAATCTGCTGCTACTTCTAGTGCTGCCCCTGCCACTTCTATTGCTGCTGCTACAGCTACTACTATTACAACTATTGACTAGTGCATCAACAATACTACTACTATTAATATTACTGCTGCTTCTGGTGCTACTACTGCTACTACTATTTGTCCAGTAAATGGCAAATACTACTACTCTTACTACTGCTTCTGATGCTGTTACTACTGCTACTACTACCATCAATACTACTAGCCCAATCTATTACTCCTACTGCTATTGCTGCTTCTTGTCCTACTACTACTGCCAACTGCAGTGCAAGTTAGCTGCTACTACTACTGTTGCTGCTGTCACATCTACTGATGCTGATCCCACTACTACTACTACGACGACTAGTGCAGTGCATGGCAAATACTACTACAATTACCACTACTGGTTCTACTACAGCAGCTGCTATTTCTACTGCTGCTGCTACTACTAGTGTACTACCAGCCCAGTGCATGGCAAATGGTACTACTATTATTACTACTGCTGCTTCTGCTACTCCTACTGCTAGTACTAGCAGTCCAGTGCATTTAAAATTCTACTACTATTTCTATTACTGCTGCTGCTACTACTGATGCTCCTACTACTGCTACTACTAGTAATCCAGTGCATGGCAAATATTATTAATAGTAATACTGCTGCTGCTGCTACTACTACTATAAATACTACTAGCCCAGTGCATGTCAAATATACTACTAATACTGCTATTCCTGCTTCCGCTACTATTACTACTGGCCCACTGCAGGGCAAATCTTCTGTTACTACTACTGCTTCTGCTGTCCGTTCTACTGCTGCTGCTTCCACTACTACTACAACTTCTACTAGTAGCCCAGCGCATGGCCAATACTACTACTATGATGATTACTGCTGCTACTACTAGTACTGCTGATGCTAATTTGATTGCTGCTGCTACTACTACTACTATTAGTTCAGTGTATGTCAAATGCTAGTACTATTACTACTACCGCAGCTGCTGCTACTTCTGATACTACTTCTGCTACTACAGGTAGTGCAGTGAATGGCAAATACTATTAACACTACTGCTCAGGCTGCTGCTACTACTGCTACTACTACTGCTACTACTACTAGCACTGTTGCTGCTAATTCTACTGATGCTGCTGCTCTATGTGCTGCTACTACTACTACTAGTCAATGCATGGCAAATACTACTACTATTCCTGCTTCTGCTGCTACTACTTCTGCTACTACTGCTACTATTAGTAGTCCAGTGTATATCAAATACTACTAGTATCACCACGACTGCTGCTACTACTTCGACTGCCGCTGCTACTTCTCCTGCTGCTCGTATTACTACAGCTACTACTAGCCCAGTGCGTGGTAAATACTACTACTATTACTACCACTGCTGCTTCTGCAGCTACTATTGCTACTACTACAAGTCCAGTGCATTGCAAACACATTGCTATTACTAGTAGTGCATTGCATTTAAAATACTACTATAATTACTACGTCTGCTGCTACTACTGTTACTACTAGTAGTACAGTGCATGGTAAATACAACTACAATTAATACTAATGCTGCTGCTGCTACCACTGCTACTACTAGTAGTAAATTGCATGGCAAATACAACTAATATTACTACAACTGCTGTTGCTACTACTGCTACTACTAATATGAATACCACTAGGCCAGAGCATGGCAAATCTACTACTACAATTGCTATTGCTGCTACTGCTACTACTACTACTTACCCAGGGCGTGCCAAATACAACTACTGTTACCACTACTGCTGCTACTACTGCTGCAACTACTACTGCTACTGTTTCTAATTCTACTGCTTTTGCTACTACTACTACTACTACTATCCCAGGGCACGGCAAATAATACTACTATTATTACTACTGCTGCTGCTGCTGCTACTACGGCTACTACTGCTATCAATACTACTAGCCAGTGCATGGCAAGTCTACTACTACTACTGCTATTGCTGCTACTTCCACTCCTACTACTGGCCAACTGCCAGGCAAATCTTCTACCACTTCTGCTGCTGCGATCACTGGTACTACTACAAATACTAGCCTATTGCATATCAAATACTACTAGTATTAACACTACTGCTGCTACTCCTCCTACTGCTGCTACGACTACTACTGCTGCTACTTTTTCTCTTAGTAGCCCAGTGCATGGAATATAGTACTTCTATAACTACGCTTATGTCTGCAGTTTATATTACTGCTACTACAACTGCTACTCCTAGTAGACCAGTGCATGGCAAATACTACTACTACTACTACTTCTGCTGCTGCTGATACTACTGCTACTACTTCTGCTAGTACTAGTAGTCCAGTGCATGGCAAATACTACAACTATTACTACTACTGCTGCTGCTGATACTACTGCTACTACTACCATCAATACTACTAGCTCAGTGCATGGCAAATCTACTACTACTACTGCTATTGCTGCTACTTCCACTCCTACTACTGGCCCACTGCCAGGCAAATCTTCTACCACTTCTACTGCTGGTGCGACCACTAGTACTACTACAAATACTAGCCTATTGCATTGCAAATACTACTACTATTAACACTACTGCTGCTACTCCCACTACTGCTGCTACTCCTACTACTGCTGCTACTTGTACCCTTAGTAGCTCAGTGCATGGAGAATACTACTTGTATAACTACTCCTGTGTCTACTGTTTCTATTACTGCTACCACTGCAGCTACTACTAGTAGACCATTGCATGGCAAATACTACTACTATTACTACTGCTGCTGCTGCTGATACTTCTGCTACTACTTCTGCTAGTACTAGTAGTCCAGTGCATGGCAAATACTACTTCTATTATTACTACTGCTGCTACTGCTACTACTATCCATCCTACTAGCTCAGTGCATGGCAAATCTACTACTAGTACTTCTATTGCTACTACTGCTACTACTCCTAATGTCACACTGCAGGGCAACTCTGGTGCTACTACTACTGCTGCTGCGGTCAATTCTAATGCTGTTGCTCCCATTATTACTACTGCTACTACTAGTAGTCCAGTGCATGGCAAATACTACTACTATTACCACAACTGCTGCTACTACTACTGCTGCTGCTATTTCTACTACTACTACTAGTCCAGTGCATGGCAAACACTAGTGCTATTACTAATACTGCTGCTGCTGCTCCTCCTACTTCTACTATTACTGCTACTACTAGCAGTCCTTTGCATTGTAAATACTACTACTATTACTACTACTGCTGCTAGTACGGCTACTACAATGATCTATAATACTAACCCAGTGCATGACAAATCTACTATTACTACTTCTATTGCGGCTACTGCTACTACTACTGCTAGACCAGTGCATGGCAGATACTACTACTATTACCACTATTGCTTCTACTTCTAGTACTGCTGCTTCTACTACGGCTGCTGCTTCTTCTACAGCTGCTGCTGCTACTACTACTCATCCTAGCCCTGTTCGTGGAAAATACTGCTACTACAACTGATGCTGATGCTGCTGCTACTACTGCCACTACTAATACCAATACTACTCGACCAGTGCATGGTAAATCTACTACTACCCTTGCTAGTGCTGTGACTGCTCCTACTAGTAGCAGCCCAGTGAATAGCAAATACTACTACTATTACCACTACTGCTGCTGCTATTACTACTGCAGCAACTAGTAGTGCTGCTGCTGCTGCTGCTACAACTACTATCTCCGTGCATGGCAAATACTTCTACTATTACTACTAGTGCTGCTGCTGCTGCTACTACTACTACTCCTGCTACTGATAGTAGTGCAGTGCATGGCAAGTACTACTACTGTTTCTACTACTGCTGCTGCCACTTTTATTGCTGTCACTACCACTACTGCTACTACTAGTACCCCAGTGTATGGCAAATACTGCTTCTATTAATACTACTGCTGCCGTTGCTGCTACTGCTACTACTACTGCTACAACTTGCACCCAGTAAATTGCAAACATTACAACTATTACTTCTACTGCTGCTGCTGCTTCTACTGATACTACTGCTACTGCTTCTACTTCTCCTGCTGCTGCTTCTACTACTACCACTACTAGTCCCAGTGCAAGGTAAATAATACGATTATTACGACTACTGCTGCTTCTGCTAATACTGCTGCTACTACTGCTACTACTGGTAGTCCAGTGCATGAAAAATACTATTACTACTACTGCTGCAGCTGCTGCTACTACTGCTGCTACTACTGCTACTACTAGTGATCCAGTGCATGGCAAATACAACAAATATTACTACTACTGATGTTGCCTCTACTACTGCTAATACTACTATCAATGCTACTAGCCAGTGCATGGCAAATATACTACTACTGCTGCTATTGCTGCTACTTCCACTACTACTACTGGCCCACTGCTGGGCAAATCATCTGCCACTTCTACTGCTGCTGCTGCTACAACTACTACTACTACTACTACTACTAGCCCATTGCATCTCAAATACTACTACTATTACCACTACTGCTGTTAGTCCTACTACTCCTGCTAGTCCTATTACTGCTGCTACTTGTACTATTACTATCCCAGTGCACGGAATGTACTACTAGTAAAGCTACTCCTACGTCTGCTTTTTCTACTACTGCTTCTGCTACTGCTACTACTAGTAGACCAGTGTGTGGCAAATACTACTACTATTACTACTACTGCTGCTGCTGCTACTACTGCTACTACTACTGCTATTACTAGTAGTCCAGGGAATGGCAAATACTACTACTACTATCACTACTACTGCTGCTGCTGCTACTACTACTGCTCCTTCTACTGCAACTACTAGTAGTCCAGTCCTTGGCAAATACTACTACTATGACTATGACTGCTGCTAATGCTACCACTGCTACTACTACTAATCCTGTCCGTGGCAAATGCTACTCTATTACTACTACTGCTGCAGCAGCGGCTACTGCTACTACTAATATCAATACTACGAGCCCAGTGCATGGCAAGTCTACCTCTACTGTTACTATTGCTGCTACTGCTACTACTACATCTTACCCAGTGCATGGCAGATACTACTTCTATTACCACTGCTGCTGCTACCTCTACTGCTGCTGCAGCTACATCTACTGCTGCTGCTATTACTATTACTACTTCTACTACTAGCACAGTGCGTGGCAAATAGTACTAATATTACTACTACCGCTGCTGCTGTTGCTATGACTTCTAGTACTACTGCTACTACTAGTAATCCAGTGTGTCGCAAATACTATTCATACTACTACTGCTGCTGTTGCTACTACTACTATCAATACTACTAGCCCAGTGCATGGCCAATATACTACTACTACTGCTATAGCTGCTACTGCTACTACTACTAGTGGCCCACTGCAGGGCATATCTGCTGCTACTCTTACTGCTGCTTATGCCATTTCTTTTCCTGGTGCTACCTCTACTACTGCTGCTACTACTAGTAGTCTAGTGCATGGCAAATACTACTATTACTACTACTTCTGCTGCTGCTACTACTGCTACTACTAGTATCAATACTACTATCCCAGTGCATGGCAAATCTACTAGTACTACACCTATTAGTGCTAATGCTAATACTGCTACTTGCACACTGCAGGGCCAATCTGCTGCTACTACTACCGACGTTGCTGCTAATTCTACTTCTGCTGCTACCAATACAACTACTACTCCTAGTACCCCAGTGCATTTCAAATACTACCAATATTACCAGTACTGTTGCTACTACTACTGCTGCTGCTACTAGTACTATTACTAGCCCAGTCCATGCCAAATACTACGACTATTACCACTGCTGCTACTTCTGCTACTATTACTGCTCTTGCTCTTACGACTACTTCTGCTACTACTACTGCTACCGCTTCTAATTCTACTGTTGCTGCTACTACTACTAGCCCAGGGCATGGCAAATACTACTACTATTATTACTACTGCTGCTGCTGCTACTACTTCTACTAGTACTTCTATTACTTGTAGTCTAGTGCATGGGAAATACTACTTCTATTACTACTCCTGCTGCTGCTGCTACTACTGCTACTACTACTACCAATACTACTAGCTTAGTGCATGGGAAATCTGCTACTACTACTGCTGTATCTGCTACCGCTACTACTACTACTACTGGCCAGCTCCAGGGCAAATCTGCTGCTACTACTTCTGTTGCTGCTGCCACTTCTACTGCTCTTGCTACAACTACTACTACTGCTACTACTAGTAGTCCAGTGTATGGTAAATCCTAATACTACTAGTACTACTGCTGATGCAGCTTCTAGTGTTACTGCTACTACTGCTACTACTGCTAGTCCAGTGTATTGCAAATATTATTCTATTACTACTACTGCTGATGCTGCTACTACTGCTACTACTAATATCAATAGTACCAGCCAATTTCATGGCAAACCTACGACTACTCTTGCTATTGCTGCTGCTGCTACTACTACTGCTAACCCAGTGCATGGCAGATGCTACTACTATTACCACTACTGCTGCTGCTGCTGCTACTACTGCTGCTAATAGTAGTCCAGTGCGTTTCAAATACTACTAATATTACCACTACTGCCGCTGCTACTACTTCTACTACTACTATGAATATTACTAGCCCATTGCAAGGCAAATCTACTATTTCTACTTCTATTCCTAACACTTTTACTACTACTACTGGCCCAGTGCAGGGAAAATCTGCTGCTACTTCTAGTGCTGCCCCTGCCACTTCTATTGCTGCTGCTACAGCTACTACTATTACAACTATTGACTAGTGCATCAACAATACTACTACTATTAATATTACTGCTGCTTCTGGTGCTACTACTGCTACTACTATTTGTCCAGTAAATGGCAAATACTACTACTCTTACTACTGCTTCTGATGCTGTTACTACTGCTACTACTACCATCAATACTACTAGCCCAATCTATTACTCCTACTGCTATTGCTGCTTCTTGTCCTACTACTACTGCCAACTGCAGTGCAAGTTAGCTGCTACTACTACTGTTGCTGCTGTCACATCTACTGATGCTGATCCCACTACTACTACTACGACGACTAGTGCAGTGCATGGCAAATACTACTACAATTACCACTACTGGTTCTACTACAGCAGCTGCTATTTCTACTGCTGCTGCTACTACTAGTGTACTACCAGCCCAGTGCATGGCAAATGGTACTACTATTATTACTACTGCTGCTTCTGCTACTCCTACTGCTAGTACTAGCAGTCCAGTGCATTTAAAATTCTACTACTATTTCTATTACTGCTGCTGCTACTACTGATGCTCCTACTACTGCTACTACTAGTAATCCAGTGCATGGCAAATATTATTAATAGTAATACTGCTGCTGCTGCTACTACTACTATAAATACTACTAGCCCAGTGCATGTCAAATATACTACTAATACTGCTATTCCTGCTTCCGCTACTATTACTACTGGCCCACTGCAGGGCAAATCTTCTGTTACTACTACTGCTTCTGCTGTCCGTTCTACGGCTGCTGCTTCTTCTACAGCTGCTGCTGCTACTACTACTCATCCTAGCCCTGTTCGTGGAAAATACTGCTACTACAACTGATGCTGATGCTGCTGCTACTACTGCCACTACTAATACCAATACTACTCGACCAGTGCATGGTAAATCTACTACTACCCTTGCTAGTGCTGTGACTGCTCCTACTAGTAGCAGCCCAGTGAATAGCAAATACTACTACTATTACCACTACTGCTGCTGCTATTACTACTGCAGCAACTAGTAGTGCTGCTGCTGCTGCTGCTACAACTACTATCTCCGTGCATGGCAAATACTTCTACTATTACTACTAGTGCTGCTGCTGCTGCTACTACTACTACTCCTGCTACTGATAGTAGTGCAGTGCATGGCAAGTACTACTACTGTTTCTACTACTGCTGCTGCCACTTTTATTGCTGTCACTACCACTACTGCTACTACTAGTACCCCAGTGTATGGCAAATACTGCTTCTATTAATACTACTGCTGCCGTTGCTGCTACTGCTACTACTACTGCTACAACTTGCACCCAGTAAATTGCAAACATTACAACTATTACTTCTACTGCTGCTGCTGCTTCTACTGATACTACTGCTACTGCTTCTACTTCTCCTGCTGCTGCTTCTACTACTACCACTACTAGTCCCAGTGCAAGGTAAATAATACGATTATTACGACTACTGCTGCTTCTGCTAATACTGCTGCTACTACTGCTACTACTGGTAGTCCAGTGCATGAAAAATACTATTACTACTACTGCTGCAGCTGCTGCTACTACTGCTGCTACTACTGCTACTACTAGTGATCCAGTGCATGGCAAATACAACAAATATTACTACTACTGATGTTGCCTCTACTACTGCTAATACTACTATCAATGCTACTAGCCAGTGCATGGCAAATATACTACTACTGCTGCTATTGCTGCTACTTCCACTACTACTACTGGCCCACTGCTGGGCAAATCATCTGCCACTTCTACTGCTGCTGCTGCTACAACTACTACTACTACTACTACTACTAGCCCATTGCATCTCAAATACTACTACTATTACCACTACTGCTGTTAGTCCTACTACTCCTGCTAGTCCTATTACTGCTGCTACTTGTACTATTACTATCCCAGTGCACGGAATGTACTACTAGTAAAGCTACTCCTACGTCTGCTTTTTCTACTACTGCTTCTGCTACTGCTACTACTAGTAGACCAGTGTGTGGCAAATACTACTACTATTACTACTACTGCTGCTGCTGCTACTACTGCTACTACTACTGCTATTACTAGTAGTCCAGGGAATGGCAAATACTACTACTACTATCACTACTACTGCTGCTGCTGCTACTACTACTGCTCCTTCTACTGCAACTACTAGTAGTCCAGTCCTTGGCAAATACTACTACTATGACTATGACTGCTGCTAATGCTACCACTGCTACTACTACTAATCCTGTCCGTGGCAAATGCTACTCTATTACTACTACTGCTGCAGCAGCGGCTACTGCTACTACTAATATCAATACTACGAGCCCAGTGCATGGCAAGTCTACCTCTACTGTTACTATTGCTGCTACTGCTACTACTACATCTTACCCAGTGCATGGCAGATACTACTTCTATTACCACTGCTGCTGCTACCTCTACTGCTGCTGCAGCTACATCTACTGCTGCTGCTATTACTATTACTACTTCTACTACTAGCACAGTGCGTGGCAAATAGTACTAATATTACTACTACCGCTGCTGCTGTTGCTATGACTTCTAGTACTACTGCTACTACTAGTAATCCAGTGTGTCGCAAATACTATTCATACTACTACTGCTGCTGTTGCTACTACTACTATCAATACTACTAGCCCAGTGCATGGCCAATATACTACTACTACTGCTATAGCTGCTACTGCTACTACTACTAGTGGCCCACTGCAGGGCATATCTGCTGCTACTCTTACTGCTGCTTATGCCATTTCTTTTCCTGGTGCTACCTCTACTACTGCTGCTACTACTAGTAGTCTAGTGCATGGCAAATACTACTATTACTACTACTTCTGCTGCTGCTACTACTGCTACTACTAGTATCAATACTACTATCCCAGTGCATGGCAAATCTACTAGTACTACACCTATTAGTGCTAATGCTAATACTGCTACTTGCACACTGCAGGGCCAATCTGCTGCTACTACTACCGACGTTGCTGCTAATTCTACTTCTGCTGCTACCAATACAACTACTACTCCTAGTACCCCAGTGCATTTCAAATACTACCAATATTACCAGTACTGTTGCTACTACTACTGCTGCTGCTACTAGTACTATTACTAGCCCAGTCCATGCCAAATACTACGACTATTACCACTGCTGCTACTTCTGCTACTATTACTGCTCTTGCTCTTACGACTACTTCTGCTACTACTACTGCTACCGCTTCTAATTCTACTGTTGCTGCTACTACTACTAGCCCAGGGCATGGCAAATACTACTACTATTATTACTACTGCTGCTGCTGCTACTACTTCTACTAGTACTTCTATTACTTGTAGTCTAGTGCATGGGAAATACTACTTCTATTACTACTCCTGCTGCTGCTGCTACTACTGCTACTACTACTACCAATACTACTAGCTTAGTGCATGGGAAATCTGCTACTACTACTGCTGTATCTGCTACCGCTACTACTACTACTACTGGCCAGCTCCAGGGCAAATCTGCTGCTACTACTTCTGTTGCTGCTGCCACTTCTACTGCTCTTGCTACAACTACTACTACTGCTACTACTAGTAGTCCAGTGTATGGTAAATCCTAATACTACTAGTACTACTGCTGATGCAGCTTCTAGTGTTACTGCTACTACTGCTACTACTGCTAGTCCAGTGTATTGCAAATATTATTCTATTACTACTACTGCTGATGCTGCTACTACTGCTACTACTAATATCAATAGTACCAGCCAATTTCATGGCAAACCTACGACTACTCTTGCTATTGCTGCTGCTGCTACTACTACTGCTAACCCAGTGCATGGCAGATGCTACTACTATTACCACTACTGCTGCTGCTGCTGCTACTACTGCTGCTAATAGTAGTCCAGTGCGTTTCAAATACTACTAATATTACCACTACTGCCGCTGCTACTACTTCTACTACTACTATGAATATTACTAGCCCATTGCAAGGCAAATCTACTATTTCTACTTCTATTCCTAACACTTTTACTACTACTACTGGCCCAGTGCAGGGAAAATCTGCTGCTACTTCTAGTGCTGCCCCTGCCACTTCTATTGCTGCTGCTACAGCTACTACTATTACAACTATTGACTAGTGCATCAACAATACTACTACTATTAATATTACTGCTGCTTCTGGTGCTACTACTGCTACTACTATTTGTCCAGTAAATGGCAAATACTACTACTCTTACTACTGCTTCTGATGCTGTTACTACTGCTACTACTACCATCAATACTACTAGCCCAATCTATTACTCCTACTGCTATTGCTGCTTTTTGTCCTACTACTACTGCCAACTGCAGTGCAAGTTAGCTGCTACTACTACTGTTGCTGCTGTCACATCTACTGATGCTGATCCCACTACTACTACTACGACGACTAGTCCAGTGCATGGCAAATACTACTACAATTACCACTACTGGTTCTACTACAGCAGCTGCTATTTCTACTGCTGCTGCTACTACTAGCGTACTACTAGCCCAGTGCATGGCAAATGGTACTACTATTATTACTACTGCTGCTTCTGCTACTCCTACTGCTAGTACTAGCAGTCCAGTGCATTTAAAATTCTACTACTATTTCTATTACTGCTGCTGCTACTACTGATGCTCCTACTACTGCTACTACTAGTAATCCAGTGCATGGCAAATATTATTAATAGTAATACTGCTGCTGCTGCTACTACTACTATAAATACTACTAGCCCAGTGCATGTCAAATATACTACTAATACTGCTATTCCTGCTTCCGCTACTATTACTACTGGCCCACTGCAGGGCAAATCTTCTGCTACTACTACTGCTTCTGCTGTCCGTTCTACTGCTGCTGCTTCCACTACTACTACAACTTCTACTAGTAGCCCAGCGCATGGCCAATACTACTACTATGATGATTACTGCTGCTACTACTAGTACTGCTGATGCTAATTTGATTGCTGCTGCTACTACTACTACTATTAGTTCAGTGTATGTCAAATGCTAGTACTATTACTACTACCGCAGCTGCTGCTACTTCTGATACTACTTCTGCTACTACAGGTAGTGCAGTGAATGGCAAATACTATTAACACTACTGCTCAGGCTGCTGCTACTACTGCTACTACTACTGCTACTACTACTAGCACTGTTGCTGCTAATTCTACTGATGCTGCTGCTCTATGTGCTGCTACTACTACTACTAGTCAATGCATGGCAAATACTACTACTATTCCTGCTTCTGCTGCTACTACTTCTGCTACTACTGCTACTATTAGTAGTCCAGTGTATATCAAATACTACTAGTATCACCACGACTGCTGCTACTACTTCGACTGCCGCTGCTACTTCTCCTGCTGCTCGTATTACTACAGCTACTACTAGCCCAGTGCGTGGTAAATACTACTACTATTACTACCACTGCTGCTTCTGCAGCTACTATTGCTACTACTACAAGTCCAGTGCATTGCAAACACATTGCTATTACTAGTAGTGCATTGCATTTAAAATACTACTATAATTACTACGTCTGCTGCTACTACTGTTACTACTAGTAGTACAGTGCATGGTAAATACAACTACAATTAATACTAATGCTGCTGCTGCTACCACTGCTACTACTAGTAGTAAAGTGCATGGCAAATACAACTAATATTACTACAACTGCTGTTGCTACTACTGCTACTACTAATATGAATACCACTAGGCCAGAGCATGGCAAATCTACTACTACAATTGCTATTGCTGCTACTGCTACTACTACTACTTACCCAGGGCGTGCCAAATACAACTACTGTTACCACTACTGCTGCTACTACTGCTGCAACTACTACTGCTACTGTTTCTAATTCTACTGCTTTTGCTACTACTACTACTACTACTATCCCAGGGCACGGCAAATAATACTACTATTATTACTACTGCTGCTGCTGCTGCTACTACGGCTACTACTGCTATCAATACTACTAGCCAGTGCATGGCAAGTCTACTACTACTACTGCTATTGCTGCTACTTCCACTCCTACTACTGGCCAACTGCCAGGCAAATCTTCTACCACTTCTGCTGCTGCGATCACTGGTACTACTACAAATACTAGCCTATTGCATATCAAATACTACTAGTATTAACACTACTGCTGCTACTCCTCCTACTGCTGCTACGACTACTACTGCTGCTACTTTTTCTCTTAGTAGCCCAGTGCATGGAATATAGTACTTCTATAACTACGCTTATGTCTGCAGTTTATATTACTGCTACTACAACTGCTACTCCTAGTAGACCAGTGCATGGCAAATACTACTACTACTACTACTTCTGCTGCTGCTGATACTACTGCTACTACTTCTGCTAGTACTAGTAGTCCAGTGCATGGCAAATACTACAACTATTACTACTACTGCTGCTGCTGATACTACTGCTACTACTACCATCAATACTACTAGCTCAGTGCATGGCAAATCTACTACTACTACTGCTATTGCTGCTACTTCCACTCCTACTACTGGCCCACTGCCAGGCAAATCTTCTACCACTTCTACTGCTGGTGCGACCACTAGTACTACTACAAATACTAGCCTATTGCATTGCAAATACTACTACTATTAACACTACTGCTGCTACTCCCACTACTGCTGCTACTCCTACTACTGCTGCTACTTGTACCCTTAGTAGCTCAGTGCATGGAGAATACTACTTGTATAACTACTCCTGTGTCTACTGTTTCTATTACTGCTACCACTGCAGCTACTACTAGTAGACCATTGCATGGCAAATACTACTACTATTACTACTGCTGCTGCTGCTGATACTTCTGCTACTACTTCTGCTAGTACTAGTAGTCCAGTGCATGGCAAATACTACTTCTATTATTACTACTGCTACTACTATCCATCCTACTAGCTCAGTGCATGGCAAATCTACTACTAGTACTTCTATTGCTACTACTGCTACTACTCCTAATGTCACACTGCAGGGCAACTCTGGTGCTACTACTACTGCTGCTGCGGTCAATTCTAATGCTGTTGCTCCCATTATTACTACTGCTACTACTAGTAGTCCAGTGCATGGCAAATACTACTACTATTACCACAACTGCTGCTACTACTACTGCTGCTGCTATTTCTACTACTACTACTAGTCCAGTGCATGGCAAACACTAGTGCTATTACTAATACTGCTGCTGCTGCTCCTCCTACTTCTACTATTACTGCTACTACTAGCAGTCCTTTGCATTGTAAATACTACTACTATTACTACTACTGCTGCTAGTACGGCTACTACAATGATCTATAATACTAACCCAGTGCATGACAAATCTACTATTACTACTTCTATTGCGGCTACTGCTACTACTACTGCTAGACCAGTGCATGGCAGATACTACTACTATTACCACTATTGCTTCTACTTCTAGTACTGCTGCTTCTACTACGGCTGCTGCTTCTTCTACAGCTGCTGCTGCTACTACTACTCATCCTAGCCCTGTTCGTGGAAAATACTGCTACTACAACTGATGCTGATGCTGCTGCTACTACTGCCACTACTAATACCAATACTACTCGACCAGTGCATGGTAAATCTACTACTACCCTTGCTAGTGCTGTGACTGCTCCTACTAGTAGCAGCCCAGTGAATAGCAAATACTACTACTATTACCACTACTGCTGCTGCTATTACTACTGCAGCAACTAGTAGTGCTGCTGCTGCTGCTGCTACAACTACTATCTCCGTGCATGGCAAATACTTCTACTATTACTACTAGTGCTGCTGCTGCTGCTACTACTACTACTCCTGCTACTGATAGTAGTGCAGTGCATGGCAAGTACTACTACTGTTTCTACTACTGCTGCTGCCACTTTTATTGCTGTCACTACCACTACTGCTACTACTAGTACCCCAGTGTATGGCAAATACTGCTTCTATTACTACTACTGCTGCCGTTGCTGCTACTGCTACTACTACTGCTACAACTTGCACCCAGTAAATTGCAAACATTACAACTATTACTTCTACTGCTGCTGCTGCTTCTACTGATACTACTGCTACTGCTTCTACTTCTCCTGCTGCTGCTTCTACTACTACCACTACTAGTCCCAGTGCAAGGTAAATAATACGATTATTACGACTACTGCTGCTTCTGCTAATACTGCTGCTACTACTGCTACTACTGGTAGTCCAGTGCATGAAAAATACTATTACTACTACTGCTGCGGCTGCTGCTACTACTGCTGCTACTACTGCTACTACTAGTGATCCAGTGCATGGCAAATACAACAAATATTACTACTACTGATGTTGCCTCTACTACTGCTAATACTACTATCAATGCTACTAGCCAGTGCATGGCAAATATACTACTACTGCTGCTATTGCTGCTACTTCCACTACTACTACTGGCCCACTGCTGGGCAAATCATCTGCCACTTCTACTGCTGCTGCTGCTACAACTACTACTACTACTACTACTACTAGCCCATTGCATCTCAAATACTACTACTATTACCACTACTGCTGTTAGTCCTACTACTCCTGCTAGTCCTATTACTGCTGCTACTTGTACTATTACTATCCCAGTGCACGGAATGTACTACTAGTAAAGCTACTCCTACGTCTGCTTTTTCTACTACTGCTTCTGCTACTGCTACTACTAGTAGACCAGTGTGTGGCAAATACTACTACTATTACTACTACTGCTGCTGCTGCTACTACTGCTACTACTACTGCTATTACTAGTAGTCCAGGGAATGGCAAATACTACTACTACTATCACTACTACTGCTGCTGCTGCTACTACTACTGCTCCTTCTACTGCAACTACTAGTAGTCCAGTCCTTGGCAAATACTACTACTATGACTATGACTGCTGCTAATGCTACCACTGCTACTACTACTAATCCTGTCCGTGGCAAATGCTACTATATTACTACTACTGCTGCAGCAGCGGCTACTGCTACTACTAATATCAATACTACGAGCCCAGTGCATGGCAAGTCTACCTCTACTGTTACTATTGCTGCTACTGCTACTACTACATCTTACCCAGTGCATGGCAGATACTACTTCTATTACCACTGCTGCTGCTACCTCTACTGCTGCTGCAGCTACATCTACTGCTGCTGCTATTACTATTACTACTTCTACTACTAGCACAGTGCGTGGCAAATAGTACTAATATTACTACTACCGCTGCTGCTGTTGCTATGACTTCTAGTACTACTGCTACTACTAGTAATCCAGTGTGTCGCAAATACTATTCATACTACTACTGCTGCTGTTGCTACTACTACTATCAATACTACTAGCCCAGTGCATGGCCAATATACTACTACTACTGCTATAGCTGCTACTGCTACTACTACTAGTGGCCCACTGCAGGGCATATCTGCTGCTACTCTTACTGCTGCTTATGCCATTTCTTTTCCTGGTGCTACCTCTACTACTGCTGCTACTACTAGTAGTCTAGTGCATGGCAAATACTACTATTACTACTACTTCTGCTGCTGCTACTACTGCTACTACTAGTATCAATACTACTATCCCAGTGCATGGCAAATCTACTAGTACTACACCTATTAGTGCTAATGCTAATACTGCTACTTGCACACTGCAGGGCCAATCTGCTGCTACTACTACCGACGTTGCTGCTAATTCTACTTCTGCTGCTACCAATACAACTACTACTCCTAGTACCCCAGTGCATTTCAAATACTACCAATATTACCAGTACTGTTGCTACTACTACTGCTGCTGCTACTAGTACTATTACTAGCCCAGTCCATGCCAAATACTACGACTATTACCACTGCTGCTACTTCTGCTACTATTACTGCTCTTGCTCTTACGACTACTTCTGCTACTACTACTGCTACCGCTTCTAATTCTACTGTTGCTGCTACTACTACTAGCCCAGGGCATGGCAAATACTACTACTATTATTACTACTGCTGCTGCTGCTACTACTTCTACTAGTACTTCTATTACTTGTAGTCTAGTGCATGGGAAATACTACTTCTATTACTACTCCTGCTGCTGCTGCTACTACTGCTACTACTACTACCAATACTACTAGCTTAGTGCATGGGAAATCTGCTACTACTACTGCTGTATCTGCTACCGCTACTACTACTACTACTGGCCAGCTCCAGGGCAAATCTGCTGCTACTACTTCTGTTGCTGCTGCCACTTCTACTGCTCTTGCTACAACTACTACTACTGCTACTACTAGTAGTCCAGTGTATGGTAAATCCTAATACTACTAGTACTACTGCTGATGCAGCTTCTAGTGTTACTGCTACTACTGCTACTACTGCTAGTCCAGTGTATTGCAAATATTATTCTATTACTACTACTGCTGATGCTGCTACTACTGCTACTACTAATATCAATAGTACCAGCCAATTTCATGGCAAACCTACGACTACTCTTGCTATTGCTGCTGCTGCTACTACTACTGCTAACCCAGTGCATGGCAGATGCTACTACTATTACCACTACTGCTGCTGCTGCTGCTACTACTGCTGCTAATAGTAGTCCAGTGCGTTTCAAATACTACTAATATTACCACTACTGCCGCTGCTACTACTTCTACTACTACTATGAATATTACTAGCCCATTGCAAGGCAAATCTACTATTTCTACTTCTATTCCTAACACTTTTACTACTACTACTGGCCCAGTGCAGGGAAAATCTGCTGCTACTTCTAGTGCTGCCCCTGCCACTTCTATTGCTGCTGCTACAGCTACTACTATTACAACTATTGACTAGTGCATCAACAATACTACTACTATTAATATTACTGCTGCTTCTGGTGCTACTACTGCTACTACTATTTGTCCAGTAAATGGCAAATACTACTACTCTTACTACTGCTTCTGATGCTGTTACTACTGCTACTACTACCATCAATACTACTAGCCCAATCTATTACTCCTACTGCTATTGCTGCTTTTTGTCCTACTACTACTGCCAACTGCAGTGCAAGTTAGCTGCTACTACTACTGTTGCTGCTGTCACATCTACTGATGCTGATCCCACTACTACTACTACGACGACTAGTCCAGTGCATGGCAAATACTACTACAATTACCACTACTGGTTCTACTACAGCAGCTGCTATTTCTACTGCTGCTGCTACTACTAGCGTACTACTAGCCCAGTGCATGGCAAATGGTACTACTATTATTACTACTGCTGCTTCTGCTACTCCTACTGCTAGTACTAGCAGTCCAGTGCATTTAAAATTCTACTACTATTTCTATTACTGCTGCTGCTACTACTGATGCTCCTACTACTGCTACTACTAGTAATCCAGTGCATGGCAAATATTATTAATAGTAATACTGCTGCTGCTGCTACTACTACTATAAATACTACTAGCCCAGTGCATGTCAAATATACTACTAATACTGCTATTCCTGCTTCCGCTACTATTACTACTGGCCCACTGCAGGGCAAATCTTCTGCTACTACTACTGCTTCTGCTGTCCGTTCTACTGCTGCTGCTTCCACTACTACTACAACTTCTACTAGTAGCCCAGCGCATGGCCAATACTACTACTATGATGATTACTGCTGCTACTACTAGTACTGCTGATGCTAATTTGATTGCTGCTGCTACTACTACTACTATTAGTTCAGTGTATGTCAAATACTAGTACTATTACTACTACCGCAGCTGCTGCTACTTCTGATACTACTTCTGCTACTACAGGTAGTGCAGTGAATGGCAAATACTATTAATACTACTGCTCAGGCTGCTGCTACTACTGCTACTACTACTGCTACTACTACTAGCACTGTTGCTGCTAATTCTACTGATGCTGCTGCTCTATGTGCTGCTACTACTACTACTAGTCAATGCATGGCAAATACTACTACTATTCCTGCTTCTGCTGCTACTACTTCTGCTACTACTGCTACTATTAGTAGTCCAGTGTATATCAAATACTACTAGTATCACCACGACTGCTGCTACTACTTCGACTGCCGCTGCTACTTCTCCTGCTGCTCGTATTACTACAGCTACTACTAGCCCAGTGCGTGGTAAATACTACTACTATTACTACCACTGCTGCTTCTGCAGCTACTATTGCTACTACTACAAGTCCAGTGCATTGCAAACACATTGCTATTACTAGTAGTGCATTGCATTTAAAATACTACTATAATTACTACGTCTGCTGCTACTACTGTTACTACTAGTAGTACAGTGCATGGTAAATACAACTACAATTAATACTAATGCTGCTGCTGCTACCACTGCTACTACTAGTAGTAAAGTGCATGGCAAATACAACTAATATTACTACAACTGCTGTTGCTACTACTGCTACTACTAATATGAATACCACTAGGCCAGAGCATGGCAAATCTACTACTACAATTGCTATTGCTGCTACTGCTACTACTACTACTTACCCAGGGCGTGCCAAATACAACTACTGTTACCACTACTGCTGCTACTACTGCTGCAACTACTACTGCTACTGTTTCTAATTCTACTGCTTTTGCTACTACTACTACTACTACTATCCCAGGGCATGGCAAATAATACTACTATTATTACTACTGCTGCTGCTGCTGCTACTACGGCTACTACTGCTATCAATACTACTAGCCAGTGCATGGCAAGTCTACTACTACTACTGCTATTGCTGCTACTTCCACTCCTACTACTGGCCAACTGCCAGGCAAATCTTCTACCACTTCTGCTGCTGCGATCACTGGTACTACTACAAATACTAGCCTATTGCATATCAAATACTACTAGTATTAACACTACTGCTGCTACTCCTCCTACTGCTGCTACGACTACTACTGCTGCTACTTTTTCTCTTAGTAGCCCAGTGCATGGAATATAGTACTTCTATAACTACGCTTATGTCTGCAGTTTATATTACTGCTACTACAACTGCTACTCCTAGTAGACCAGTGCATGGCAAATACTACTACTACTACTACTTCTGCTGCTGCTGATACTACTGCTACTACTTCTGCTAGTACTAGTAGTCCAGTGCATGGCAAATACTACAACTATTACTACTACTGCTGCTGCTGATACTACTGCTACTACTACCATCAATACTACTAGCTCAGTGCATGGCAAATCTACTACTACTACTGCTATTGCTGCTACTTCCACTCCTACTACTGGCCCACTGCCAGGCAAATCTTCTACCACTTCTACTGCTGGTGCGACCACTAGTACTACTACAAATACTAGCCTATTGCATTGCAAATACTACTACTATTAACACTACTGCTGCTACTCCCACTACTGCTGCTACTCCTACTACTGCTGCTACTTGTACCCTTAGTAGCTCAGTGCATGGAGAATACTACTTGTATAACTACTCCTGTGTCTACTGTTTCTATTACTGCTACCACTGCAGCTACTACTAGTAGACCATTGCATGGCAAATACTACTACTATTACTACTGCTGCTGCTGCTGATTCTACTGCTACTACTTCTGCTAGTACTAGCAGTCCAGTGCATGGCAAATACTACTTCTATTATTACTACTGCTGCTACTGCTACTACTATCCATCCTACTAGCTCAGTGCATGGCAAATCTACTACTAGTACTTCTATTGCTACTACTGCTACTACTCCTAATGTCACACTGCAGGGCAACTCTGGTGCTACTACTACTGCTGCTGCGGTCAATTCTAATGCTATTGCTCCCATTATTACTACTGCTACTACTAGTAGTCCAGTGCATGGCAAATACTACTAATATTACTACTGCTGCTGCTGCTGATTCTACTGCTACTACTTCTGCTAGTACTAGCAGTCCAGTGCATGGCAAATACTACTTCAATTATTACTACTGCTGCTACTGCTACTACTATCCATCCTACTAGCTCAGTGCATGGCAAATCTAGTACTAGTACTTCTATTGCTACTACTGCTACTACACCTAATGTCACACTGCAGGGCAACTCTGGTGCTACTACTACTGCTGCTGCGGTCAATTCTAATGCTGTTGCTCCCATTATTACTACTGCTACTACTAGTAGTCCAGTGCATGGCAAATACTACTACTATTACCACAACTGCTGCTACTACTACTGCTGCTGCTATTTCTACTACTACTACTAGTCCAGTGCATGGCAAACACTAGTGCTATTACTAATACTGCTGCTGCTGCTCCTCCTACTTCTACTATTACTGCTACTACTAGCAGTCCTTTGCATTGCAAATACTACTAGTATTACTACTGCTGCTGCTAGTACTGCTACTACAATGATCTATAATACTAACCCAGTGCATGGCAAATCTACTATTACTACTTCTATTGCGGCTACTGCTACTACTACTGCTAGACCAGTGCATGGCAGATACTACTACTATTACCACTATTGCTTCTACTTCTAGTACTGCTGCTTCTACTACGGCTGCTGCTTCTTCTACAGCTGCTGCTGCTACTACTACTCATCCTAGCCCTGTTCGTGGAAAATACTGCTACTATTACTACTACTGATGCTGCTGCTACTACTGCCACTACTAATACCAATACTACTCGACCAGTGCATGGTAAATCTACTACTACCCTTGCTAGTGCTGCGACTGCTCCTACTAGTAGCAGCCCAGTGAATAGCAAATACTACTACTATTACCACTACTGCTGCTGCTATTACTACTGCAGCAACTAGTAGTGCTGCTGCTGCTGCTGCTACTACTACTATCTCCGTGCATGGCAAATACTTCTACTATTACTACTACTGCTGCTGCTGCTGCTACTACTACTACTACTCCTGCTACTGATAGTAGTGCAGTGCATGGCAAGTACTACTACTGTTTCTACTACTGCTGCTGCCACTTTTATTGCTGTCACTACCACTACTGCTACTACTAGTACTCCAGTGTATGGCAAATACTGCTTCTATTACTACTACTGCTGCCGTTGCTGCTACTGCTACTACTACTGCTACAACTTGCACCCAGTAAATTGCAAACATTACAACTATTACTTCTACTGCTGCTGCTGCTTCTACTGATACTACTGCTACTGCTTCTACTTCTCCTGCTGCTGCTTCTACTACTACCACTGCTAGTCCCAGTGCAAGGTAAATAATACGATTATTACGACTACTGCTGCTTCTGCTAGTACTGCTGCTACTACTGCTACTACTGGTAGTCCAGTGCATGAAAAATACTATTACTACTACTGCTGCAGCTGCTGCTACTACTGCTGCTACTACTGCTACTACTAGTGATCCAGTGCATGGCAAATACAACAAATATTACTACTACTGATGTTGCCTCTACTACTGCTAATACTACTATCAATGCTACTAGCCAGTGCATGGCAAATATACTACTACTGCTGCTATTGCTGCTACTTCCACTACTACTACTGGCCCACTGCTGGGCAAATCATCTGCCACTTCTACTGCTGCTGCTGCTACAACTACTACTACTACTACTAGCCCATTGCATCTCAAATACTACTACTATTACCACTACTGCTGTTAGTCCTACTACTGCTGCTAGTCCTATTACAGCTGCTACTTGTACTATTACTATCCCAGTGCACGGAATGTACTACTAGTTAAGCGACTCCTACGTCTGCTTTTTCTACTACTGCTTCTGCTACTGCTACTACTAGTAGACCAGTGTGTGGCAAATACTACTACTATTACTACTACTGCTGCTGCTGCTACTACTGCTACTACTACTGCTATTACTAGTAGTCCAGGGAATGGCAAATACTACTACTACTATCACTACTACTGCTGCTGCTGCTACTACTACTGCTCCTTCTACTGCAACTACTAGTAGTCCAGCCCTTGGCAAATACTACTACTATGACTATGACTGCTGCTAATGCTACCACTGCTACTACTACTAATCCTGTCCGTGGCAAATGCTACTCTATTACTACTACTGCTGCAGCAGCGGCTACTGCTACTACTAATATCAATACTACGAGCCCAGTGCATGGCAAGTCTACCTCTACTGTTACTATTGCTGCTACTGCTACTACTACTTCTTACCCAGTGCATGGCAGATACTACTTCTATTACCACTGCTGCTGCTACCTCTACTGCTGCTGCTGCTATTACTATTACTACTTCTACTACTAGCACAGTGCGTGGCAAATTGTACTAGGATTACTACTACCGCTGCTGCTGTTGCTATGACTTCTAGTACTACTGCTACTACTAGTAATCCAGTGTGTCACAAATACTATTCCTACTACTACTGCTGCTGTTGCTACTACTACTATCAATACTACTAGCCCAGTTCATGGCCAATATACTACTACTACTGCTATAGCTGCTACTGCTACTACTACTAGTGGCCCACTGCAGGGCAAATCTGCTGCTACTCTTACTGCTGCTTATGCCACTTCTATTCCTGGTGCTACCTCTACTACTGCTGCTACTACTAGTAGTCTAGTGCATGGCAAATACTACTATTACTACTACTTCTGCTGCTGCTACTACTGCTACTACTAGTATCAATACTACTATCCCAGTGCATGGCAAATCTACTAGTACTACACCTATTAGTGCTAATGCTAATACTGCTACTTGCACACTGCAGGGCCAATCTGCTGCTACTACTACCGACGTTGCTGCTAATTCTACTTCTGCTGCTACCAATACAACTACTACTCCTAGTACCCCAGTGCATTTCAAATACTACCAATATTACCAGTACTGTTGCTACTACTACTGCTGCTGCTACTAGTACTATTACTAGCCCAGTCCATGCCAAATACTACGACTATTACCACTGCTGCTACTTCTGCTACTATTACTGCTCTTGCTCTTGTGACTACTTCTGCTACTACTACTGCTACCGCTTCTAATTCTACTGTTGCTGCTACTACTACTAGCCCAGGGCATGGCAAATACTATTACTATTATTACTACTGCTGCTGCTGCTACTGCTTCTACTAGTACTTCTATTACTTGTAGTCTAGTGCATGGGAAATACTACTTCTATTACTACTCCTGCTGCTGCTGCTACTACTGCTACTACTACTACCAATACTACTAGCTTAGTGCATGGGAAATCTGCTACTACTACTGCTGTATCTGCTACCGCTACTACTACTACTACTGGCCAGCTCCAGGGCAAATCTGCTGCTACTACTTCTGTTGCTGCTGCCACTTCTACTGCTCTTGCTACAACTACTACTACTGCTACTACTAGTAGTCCAGTGTATGGTAAATCCTAATACTACTAGTACTACTGCTGATGCAGCTTCTAGTGTTACTGCTACTACTGCTACTACTGCTAGTCCAGTGTATTGCAAATATTATTCTATTACTACTACTGCTGATGCTGCTACTACTGCTACTACTAATATCAATAGTACCAGCCAATTTCATGGCAAACCTACGACTACTCTTGCTATTGCTGCTGCTGCTACTACTACTGCTAACCCAGTGCATGGCAGATGCTACTACTATTACCACTACTGCTGCTGCTGCTGCTACTACTGCTGCTAATAGTAGTCCAGTGCGTTTCAAATACTACTAATATTACCACTACTGCCGCTGCTACTACTTCTACTACTACTATGAATATTACTAGCCCATTGCAAGGCAAATCTACTATTTCTACTTCTATTCCTAACACTTTTACTACTACTACTGGCCCAGTGCAGGGAAAATCTGCTGCTACTTCTAGTGCTGCCCCTGCCACTTCTATTGCTGCTGCTACAGCTACTACTATTACAACTATTGACTAGTGCATCAACAATACTACTACTATTAATATTACTGCTGCTTCTGGTGCTACTACTGCTACTACTATTTGTCCAGTAAATGGCAAATACTACTACTCTTACTACTGCTTCTGATGCTGTTACTACTGCTACTACTACCATCAATACTACTAGCCCAATCTATTACTCCTACTGCTATTGCTGCTTTTTGTCCTACTACTACTGCCAACTGCAGTGCAAGTTAGCTGCTACTACTACTGTTGCTGCTGTCACATCTACTGATGCTGATCCCACTACTACTACTACGACGACTAGTCCAGTGCATGGCAAATACTACTACAATTACCACTACTGGTTCTACTACAGCAGCTGCTATTTCTACTGCTGCTGCTACTACTAGCGTACTACTAGCCCAGTGCATGGCAAATGGTACTACTATTATTACTACTGCTGCTTCTGCTACTCCTACTGCTAGTACTAGCAGTCCAGTGCATTTAAAATTCTACTACTATTTCTATTACTGCTGCTGCTACTACTGATGCTCCTACTACTGCTACTACTAGTAATCCAGTGCATGGCAAATATTATTAATAGTAATACTGCTGCTGCTGCTACTACTACTATAAATACTACTAGCCCAGTGCATGTCAAATATACTACTAATACTGCTATTCCTGCTTCCGCTACTATTACTACTGGCCCACTGCAGGGCAAATCTTCTGCTACTACTACTGCTTCTGCTGTCCGTTCTACTGCTGCTGCTTCCACTACTACTACAACTTCTACTAGTAGCCCAGCGCATGGCCAATACTACTACTATGATGATTACTGCTGCTACTACTAGTACTGCTGATGCTAATTTGATTGCTGCTGCTACTACTACTACTATTAGTTCAGTGTATGTCAAATACTAGTACTATTACTACTACCGCAGCTGCTGCTACTTCTGATACTACTTCTGCTAATACAGGTAGTGCAGTGAATGGCAAATACTATTAATACTACTGCTCAGGCTGCTGCTACTACTGCTACTACTACTGCTACTACTACTAGCACTGTTGCTGCTAATTCTACTGATGCTGCTGCTCTATGTGCTGCTACTACTACTACTAGTCAATGCATGGCAAATACTACTACTATTCCTGCTTCTGCTGCTACTACTTCTGCTACTACTGCTACTATTAGTAGTCCAGTGTATATCAAATACTACTAGTATCACCACGACTGCTGCTACTACTTCGACTGCCGCTGCTACTTCTCCTGCTGCTCGTATTACTACAGCTACTGCTAGCCCAGTGCGTGGTAAATACTACTACTATTACTACCACTGCTGCTTCTGCAGCTACTATTGCTACTACTACAAGTCCAGTGCATTGCAAACACATTGCTATTACTAGTAGTGCATTGCATTTAAAATACTACTATAATTACTACGTCTGCTGCTACTACTGTTACTACTAGTAGTACAGTGCATGGTAAATACAACTACAATTAATACTAATGCTGCTGCTGCTACCACTGCTACTACTAGTAGTAAAGTGCATGGCAAATACAACTAATATTACTACAACTGCTGTTGCTACTACTGCTACTACTAATATGAATACCACTAGGCCAGAGCATGGCAAATCTACTACTACAATTGCTATTGCTGCTACTGCTACTACTACTACTTACCCAGGGCGTGCCAAATACAACTACTGTTACCACTACTGCTGCTACTACTGCTGCAACTACTACTGCTACTCTTTCTAATTCTACTGCTTTTGCTACTACTACTACTACTACTATCCCAGGGCATGGCAAATAATACTACTATTATTACTACTGCTGCTGCTGCTGCTACTACGGCTACTACTGCTATCAATACTACTAGCCAGTGCATGGCAAGTCTACTACTACTACTGCTATTGCTGCTACTTCCACTCCTACTACTGGCCAACTGCCAGGCAAATCTTCTACCACTTCTGCTGCTGCGATCACTGGTACTACTACAAATACTAGCCTATTGCATATCAAATACTACTAGTATTAACACTACTGCTGCTACTCCTCCTACTGCTGCTACGACTACTACTGCTGCTACTTTTTCTCTTAGTAGCCCAGTGCATGGAATATAGTACTTCTATAACTACGCTTATGTCTGCAGTTTATATTACTGCTACTACAACTGCTACTCCTAGTAGACCAGTGCATGGCAAATACTACTACTACTACTACTTCTGCTGCTGCTGATACTACTGCTACTACTTCTGCTAGTACTAGTAGTCCAGTGCATGGCAAATACTACAACTATTACTACTACTGCTGCTGCTGATACTACTGCTACTACTACCATCAATACTACTAGCTCAGTGCATGGCAAATCTACTACTACTACTGCTATTGCTGCTACTTCCACTCCTACTACTGGCCCACTGCCAGGCAAATCTTCTACCACTTCTACTGCTGGTGCGACCACTAGTACTACTACAAATACTAGCCTATTGCATTGCAAATACTACTACTATTAACACTACTGCTGCTACTCCCACTACTGCTGCTACTCCTACTACTGCTGCTACTTGTACCCTTAGTAGCTCAGTGCATGGAGAATACTACTTGTATAACTACTCCTGTGTCTACTGTTTCTATTACTGCTACCACTGCAGCTACTACTAGTAGACCATTGCATGGCAAATACTACTACTATTACTACTGCTGCTGCTGCTGATTCTACTGCTACTACTTCTGCTAGTACTAGCAGTCCAGTGCATGGCAAATACTACTTCTATTATTACTACTGCTGCTACTGCTACTACTATCCATCCTACTAGCTCAGTGCATGGCAAATCTACTACTAGTACTTCTATTGCTACTACTGCTACTACTCCTAATGTCACACTGCAGGGCAACTCTGGTGCTACCACTACTGCTGCTGCGGTCAATTCTAATGCTATTGCTCCCATTATTACTACTGCTACTACTAGTAGTCCAGTGCATGGCAAATACTACTAATATTACTACTGCTGCTGCTGCTGATTCTACTGCTACTACTTCTGCTAGTACTAGCAGTCCAGTGCATGGCAAATACTACTTCAATTATTACTACTGCTGCTACTGCTACTACTATCCATCCTACTAGCTCAGTGCATGGCAAATCTAGTACTAGTACTTCTATTGCTACTACTGCTACTACACCTAATGTCACACTGCAGGGCAACTCTGGTGCTACTACTACTGCTGCTGCGGTCAATTCTAATGCTGTTGCTCCCATTATTACTACTGCTACTACTAGTAGTCCAGTGCATGGCAAATACTACTACTATTACCACAACTGCTGCTACTACTACTGCTGCTGCTATTTCTACTACTACTACTAGTCCAGTGCATGGCAAACACTAGTGCTATTACTAATACTGCTGCTGCTGCTCCTCCTACTTCTACTATTACTGCTACTACTAGCAGTCCTTTGCATTGCAAATACTACTAGTATTACTACTGCTGCTGCTAGTACTGCTACTACAATGATCTATAATACTAACCCAGTGCATGGCAAATCTACTATTACTACTTCTATTGCGGCTACTGCTACTACTACTGCTAGACCAGTGCATGGCAGATACTACTACTATTACCACTATTGCTTCTACTTCTAGTACTGCTGCTTCTACTACGGCTGCTGCTTCTTCTACAGCTGCTGCTGCTACTACTACTCATCCTAGCCCTGTTCGTGGAAAATACTGCTACTATTACTACTACTGATGCTGCTGCTACTACTGCCACTACTAATACCAATACTACTCGACCAGTGCATGGTAAATCTACTACTACCCTTGCTAGTGCTGCGACTGCTCCTACTAGTAGCAGCCCAGTGAATAGCAAATACTACTACTATTACCACTACTGCTGCTGCTATTACTACTGCAGCAACTAGTAGTGCTGCTGCTGCTGCTGCTACTACTACTATCTCCGTGCATGGCAAATACTTCTACTATTACTACTACTGCTGCTGCTGCTGCTACTACTACTACTACTCCTGCTACTGATAGTAGTGCAGTGCATGGCAAGTACTACTACTGTTTCTACTACTGCTGCTGCCACTTTTATTGCTGTCACTACCACTACTGCTACTACTAGTACTCCAGTGTATGGCAAATACTGCTTCTATTACTACTACTGCTGCCGTTGCTGCTACTGCTACTACTACTGCTACAACTTGCACCCAGTAAATTGCAAACATTACAACTATTACTTCTACTGCTGCTGCTGCTTCTACTGATACTACTGCTACTGCTTCTACTTCTCCTGCTGCTGCTTCTACTACTACCACTACTAGTCCCAGTGCAAGGTAAATAATACGATTATTACGACTACTGCTGCTTCTGCTAGTACTGCTGCTACTACTGCTACTACTGGTAGTCCAGTGCATGAAAAATACTCTTACTACTACTGCTGCAGCTGCTGCTACTACTGCTGCTACTACTGCTACTACTAGTGATCCAGTGCATGGCAAATACAACAAATATTACTACTACTGATGTTGCCTCTACTACTGCTAATACTACTATCAATGCTACTAGCCAGTGCATGGCAAATATACTACTACTGCTGCTATTGCTGCTACTTCCACTACTACTACTGGCCCACTGCTGGGCAAATCATCTGCCACTTCTACTGCTGCTGCTGCTACAACTACTACTACTACTACTAGCCCATTGCATCTCAAATACTACTACTATTACCACTACTGCTGTTAGTCCTACTACTGCTGCTAGTCCTATTACAGCTGCTACTTGTACTATTACTATCCCAGTGCACGGAATGTACTACTAGTAAAGCGACTCCTACGTCTGCTTTTTCTACTACTGCTTCTGCTACTGCTACTACTAGTAGACCAGTGTGTGGCAAATACTACTACTATTACTACTACTGCTGCTGCTGCTACTACTGCTACTACTACTGCTATTACTAGTAGTCCAGGGAATGGCAAATACTACTACTACTATCACTACTACTGCTGCTGCTGCTACTACTACTGCTCCTTCTACTGCAACTACTAGTAGTCCAGCCCTTGGCAAATACTACTACTATGACTATGACTGCTGCTAATGCTACCACTGCTACTACTACTAATCCTGTCCGTGGCAAATGCTACTATATTACTACTACTGCTGCAGCAGCGTCTACTGCTACTACTAATATCAATACTACGAGCCCAGTGCGTGGCAAGTCTACCTCTACTGTTACTATTGCTGCTACTGCTACTACTACTTCTTACCCAGTGCATGGCAGATACTACTTCTATTACCACTGCTGCTGCTACCTCTACTGCTGCTGCTGCTATTACTATTACTACTTCTACTACTAGCACAGTGCGTGGCAAATTGTACTAGGATTACTACTACCGCTGCTGCTGTTGCTATGACTTCTAGTACTACTGCTACTACTAGTAATCCAGTGTGTCACAAATACTATTCCTACTACTACTGCTGCTGTTGCTACTACTACTATCAATACTACTAGCCCAGTTCATGGCCAATATACTACTACTACTGCTATAGCTGCTACTGCTACTACTACTAGTGGCCCACTGCAGGGCAAATCTGCTGCTACTCTTACTGCTGCTTATGCCACTTCTATTCCTGGTGCTACCTCTACTACTGCTGCTACTACTAGTAGTCTAGTGCATGGCAAATACTACTATTACTACTACTTCTGCTGCTGCTACTACTGCTACTACTAGTATCAATACTACTATCCCAGTGCATGGCAAATCTACTAGTACTACACCTATTAGTGCTAATGCTAATACTGCTACTTGCACACTGCAGGGCCAATCTGCTGCTACTACTACCGACGTTGCTGCTAATTCTACTTCTGCTGCTACCAATACAACTACTACTCCTAGTACCCCAGTGCATTTCAAATACTACCAATATTACCAGTACTGTTGCTACTACTACTGCTGCTGCTACTAGTAGTATTACTAGCCCAGTCCATGCCAAATACTACGACTATTACCACTGCTGCTACTTCTGCTACTATTACTGCTCTTGCTCTTACGACTACTTCTGCTACTACTACTGCTACCGCTTCTAATTCTACTGTTGCTGCTACTACTACTAGCCCAGGGCATGGCAAATACTACTACTATTATTACTACTGCTGCTGCTGCTACTACTTCTACTAGTACTTCTATTACTTGTAGTCTAGTGCATGGGAAATACTACTTCTATTACTACTCCTGCTGCTGCTGCTACTACTGCTACTACTACTACCAATACTACTAGCTTAGTGCATGGGAAATCTGCTACTACTACTGCTGTATCTGCTACCGCTACTACTACTACTACTGGCCAGCTCCAGGGCAAATCTGCTGCTACTACTTCTGTTGCTGCTGCCACTTCTACTGCTCTTGCTACAACTACTACTACTGCTACTACTAGTAGTCCAGTGTATGGTAAATCCTAATACTACTAGTACTACTGCTGATGCAGCTTCTAGTGTTACTGCTACTACTGCTACTACTGCTAGTCCAGTGTATTGCAAATATTATTCTATTACTACTACTGCTGATGCTGCTACTACTGCTACTACTAATATCAATAGTACCAGCCAATTTCATGGCAAACCTACGACTACTCTTGCTATTGCTGCTGCTGCTACTACTACTGCTAACCCAGTGCATGGCAGATGCTACTACTATTACCACTACTGCTGCTGCTGCTGCTACTACTGCTGCTAATAGTAGTCCAGTGCGTTTCAAATACTACTAATATTACCACTACTGCCGCTGCTACTACTTCTACTATTACTATGAATATTACTAGCCCATTGCAAGGCAAATCTACTATTTCTACTTCTATTCCTAACACTTTTACTACTACTACTGGCCCAGTGCAGGGAAAATCTGCTGCTACTTCTAGTGCTGCCCCTGCCACTTCTATTGCTGCTGCTACAGCTACTACTATTACAACTATTGACTAGTGCATCAACAATACTACTACTATTAATATTACTGCTGCTTCTGGTGCTACTACTGCTACTACTATTTGTCCAGTAAATGGCAAATACTACTACTCTTACTACTGCTTCTGATGCTGTTACTACTGCTACTACTACCATCAATACTACTAGCCCAATCTATTACTCCTACTGCTATTGCTGCTTTTTGTCCTACTACTACTGGCCAACTGCCAGGCAAATCTTCTACCACTTCTGCTGCTGCGATCACTGGTACTACTACAAATACTAGCCTATTGCATATCAAATACTACTAGTATTAACACTACTGCTGCTACTCCTCCTACTGCTGCTACGACTACTACTGCTGCTACTTTTTCTCTTAGTAGCCCAGTGCATGGAATATAGTACTTCTATAACTACGCTTATGTCTGCAGTTTATATTACTGCTACTACAACTGCTACTCCTAGTAGACCAGTGCATGGCAAATACTACTACTACTACTACTTCTGCTGCTGCTGATACTACTGCTACTACTTCTGCTAGTACTAGTAGTCCAGTGCATGGCAAATACTACAACTATTACTACTACTGCTGCTGCTGATACTACTGCTACTACTACCATCAATACTACTAGCTCAGTGCATGGCAAATCTACTACTACTACTGCTATTGCTGCTACTTCCACTCCTACTACTGGCCCACTGCCAGGCAAATCTTCTACCACTTCTACTGCTGGTGCGACCACTAGTACTACTACAAATACTAGCCTATTGCATTGCAAATACTACTACTATTAACACTACTGCTGCTACTCCCACTACTGCTGCTACTCCTACTACTGCTGCTACTTGTACCCTTAGTAGCTCAGTGCATGGAGAATACTACTTGTATAACTACTCCTGTGTCTACTGTTTCTATTACTGCTACCACTGCAGCTACTACTAGTAGACCATTGCATGGCAAATACTACTACTATTACTACTGCTGCTGCTGCTGATTCTACTGCTACTACTTCTGCTAGTACTAGCAGTCCAGTGCATGGCAAATACTACTTCTATTATTACTACTGCTGCTACTGCTACTACTATCCATCCTACTAGCTCAGTGCATGGCAAATCTACTACTAGTACTTCTATTGCTACTACTGCTACTACTCCTAATGTCACACTGCAGGGCAACTCTGGTGCTACTACTACTGCTGCTGCGGTCAATTCTAATGCTATTGCTCCCATTATTACTACTGCTACTACTAG
This sequence comes from Delphinapterus leucas, assembly GCF_059928025.1. Taxonomy (NCBI): domain Eukaryota; kingdom Metazoa; phylum Chordata; class Mammalia; order Artiodactyla; family Monodontidae; genus Delphinapterus; species Delphinapterus leucas. Next base: position 1,548,913 of record NW_028322262.1, on the reverse strand, counting down.
TAGTCCAGTGCATGGCAAATACTACTAATATTACTACTGCTGCTGCTGCTGATTCTACTGCTACTACTTCTGCTAGTACTAGCAGTCCAGTGCATGGCAAATACTACTTCAATTATTACTACTGCTGCTACTGCTACTACTATCCATCCTACTAGCTCAGTGCATGGCAAATCTAGTACTAGTACTTCTATTGCTACTACTGCTACTACACCTAATGTCACACTGCAGGGCAACTCTGGTGCTACTACTACTGCTGCTGCGGTCAATTCTAATGCTGTTGCTCCCATTATTACTACTGCTACTACTAGTAGTCCAGTGCATGGCAAATACTACTACTATTACCACAACTGCTGCTACTACTACTGCTGCTGCTATTTCTACTACTACTACTAGTCCAGTGCATGGCAAACACTAGTGCTATTACTAATACTGCTGCTGCTGCTCCTCCTACTTCTACTATTACTGCTACTACTAGCAGTCCTTTGCATTGCAAATACTACTAGTATTACTACTGCTGCTGCTAGTACTGCTACTACAATGATCTATAATACTAACCCAGTGCATGGCAAATCTACTATTACTACTTCTATTGCGGCTACTGCTACTACTACTGCTAGACCAGTGCATGGCAGATACTACTACTATTACCACTATTGCTTCTACTTCTAGTACTGCTGCTTCTACTACGGCTGCTGCTTCTTCTACAGCTGCTGCTGCTACTACTACTCATCCTAGCCCTGTTCGTGGAAAATACTGCTACTATTACTACTACTGATGCTGCTGCTACTACTGCCACTACTAATACCAATACTACTCGACCAGTGCATGGTAAATCTACTACTACCCTTGCTAGTGCTGCGACTGCTCCTACTAGTAGCAGCCCAGTGAATAGCAAATACTACTACTATTACCACTACTGCTGCTGCTATTACTACTGCAGCAACTAGTAGTGCTGCTGCTGCTGCTGCTACTACTACTATCTCCGTGCATGGCAAATACTTCTACTATTACTACTACTGCTGCTGCTGCTGCTACTACTACTACTACTCCTGCTACTGATAGTAGTGCAGTGCATGGCAAGTACTACTACTGTTTCTACTACTGCTGCTGCCACTTTTATTGCTGTCACTACCACTACTGCTACTACTAGTACTCCAGTGTATGGCAAATACTGCTTCTATTACTACTACTGCTGCCGTTGCTGCTACTGCTACTACTACTGCTACAACTTGCACCCAGTAAATTGCAAACATTACAACTATTACTTCTACTGCTGCTGCTGCTTCTACTGATACTACTGCTACTGCTTCTACTTCTCCTGCTGCTGCTTCTACTACTACCACTGCTAGTCCCAGTGCAAGGTAAATAATACGATTATTACGACTACTGCTGCTTCTGCTAGTACTGCTGCTACTACTGCTACTACTGGTAGTCCAGTGCATGAAAAATACTATTACTACTACTGCTGCAGCTGCTGCTACTACTGCTGCTACTACTGCTACTACTAGTGATCCAGTGCATGGCAAATACAACAAATATTACTACTACTGATGTTGCCTCTACTACTGCTAATACTACTATCAATGCTACTAGCCAGTGCATGGCAAATATACTACTACTGCTGCTATTGCTGCTACTTCCACTACTACTACTGGCCCACTGCTGGGCAAATCATCTGCCACTTCTACTGCTGCTGCTGCTACAACTACTACTACTACTACTAGCCCATTGCATCTCAAATACTACTACTATTACCACTACTGCTGTTAGTCCTACTACTCCTGCTAGTCCTATTACAGCTGCTACTTGTACTATTACTATCCCAGTGCACGGAATGTACTACTAGTAAAGCGACTCCTACGTCTGCTTTTTCTACTACTGCTTCTGCTACTGCTACTACTAGTAGACCAGTGTGTGGCAAATACTACTACTATTACTACTACTGCTGCTGCTGCTACTACTGCTACTACTACTGCTATTACTAGTAGTCCAGGGAATGGCAAATACTACTACTACTATCACTACTACTGCTGCTGCTGCTACTACTACTGCTCCTTCTACTGCAACTACTAGTAGTCCAGCCCTTGGCAAATACTACTACTATGACTATGACTGCTGCTAATGCTACCACTGCTACTACTACTAATCCTGTCCGTGGCAAATGCTACTCTATTACTACTACTGCTGCAGCAGCGGCTACTGCTACTACTAATATCAATACTACGAGCCCAGTGCATGGCAAGTCTACCTCTACTGTTACTATTGCTGCTACTGCTACTACTACTTCTTACCCAGTGCATGGCAGATACTACTTCTATTACCACTGCTGCTGCTACCTCTACTGCTGCTGCTGCTATTACTATTACTACTTCTACTACTAGCACAGTGCGTGGCAAATTGTACTAGGATTACTACTACCGCTGCTGCTGTTGCTATGACTTCTAGTACTACTGCTACTACTAGTAATCCAGTGTGTCACAAATACTATTCCTACTACTACTGCTGCTGTTGCTACTACTACTATCAATACTACTAGCCCAGTTCATGGCCAATATACTACTACTACTGCTATAGCTGCTACTGCTACTACTACTAGTGGCCCACTGCAGGGCAAATCTGCTGCTACTCTTACTGCTGCTTATGCCACTTCTATTCCTGGTGCTACCTCTACTACTGCTGCTACTACTAGTAGTCTAGTGCATGGCAAATACTACTATTACTACTACTTCTGCTGCTGCTACTACTGCTACTACTAGTATCAATACTACTATCCCAGTGCATGGCAAATCTACTAGTACTACACCTATTAGTGCTAATGCTAATACTGCTACTTGCACACTGCAGGGCCAATCTGCTGCTACTACTACCGACGTTGCTGCTAATTCTACTTCTGCTGCTACCAATACAACTACTACTCCTAGTACCCCAGTGCATTTCAAATACTACCAATATTACCAGTACTGTTGCTACTACTACTGCTGCTGCTACTAGTACTATTACTAGCCCAGTCCATGCCAAATACTACGACTATTACCACTGCTGCTACTTCTGCTACTATTACTGCTCTTGCTCTTGTGACTACTTCTGCTACTACTACTGCTACCGCTTCTAATTCTACTGTTGCTGCTACTACTACTAGCCCAGGGCATGGCAAATACTATTACTATTATTACTACTGCTGCTGCTGCTACTGCTTCTACTAGTACTTCTATTACTTGTAGTCTAGTGCATGGGAAATACTACTTCTATTACTACTCCTGCTGCTGCTGCTACTACTGCTACTACTACTACCAATACTACTAGCTTAGTGCATGGGAAATCTGCTACTACTACTGCTGTATCTGCTACCGCTACTACTACTACTACTGGCCAGCTCCAGGGCAAATCTGCTGCTACTACTTCTGTTGCTGCTGCCACTTCTACTGCTCTTGCTACAACTACTACTACTGCTACTACTAGTAGTCCAGTGTATGGTAAATCCTAATACTACTAGTACTACTGCTGATGCAGCTTCTAGTGTTACTGCTACTACTGCTACTACTGCTAGTCCAGTGTATTGCAAATATTATTCTATTACTACTACTGCTGATGCTGCTACTACTGCTACTACTAATATCAATAGTACCAGCCAATTTCATGGCAAACCTACGACTACTCTTGCTATTGCTGCTGCTGCTACTACTACTGCTAACCCAGTGCATGGCAGATGCTACTACTATTACCACTACTGCTGCTGCTGCTGCTACTACTGCTGCTAATAGTAGTCCAGTGCGTTTCAAATACTACTAATATTACCACTACTGCCGCTGCTACTACTTCTACTACTACTATGAATATTACTAGCCCATTGCAAGGCAAATCTACTATTTCTACTTCTATTCCTAACACTTTTACTACTACTACTGGCCCAGTGCAGGGAAAATCTGCTGCTACTTCTAGTGCTGCCCCTGCCACTTCTATTGCTGCTGCTACAGCTACTACTATTACAACTATTGACTAGTGCATCAACAATACTACTACTATTAATATTACTGCTGCTTCTGGTGCTACTACTGCTACTACTATTTGTCCAGTAAATGGCAAATACTACTACTCTTACTACTGCTTCTGATGCTGTTACTACTGCTACTACTACCATCAATACTACTAGCCCAATCTATTACTCCTACTGCTATTGCTGCTTTTTGTCCTACTACTACTGCCAACTGCAGTGCAAGTTAGCTGCTACTACTACTGTTGCTGCTGTCACATCTACTGATGCTGATCCCACTACTACTACTACGACGACTAGTCCAGTGCATGGCAAATACTACTACAATTACCACTACTGGTTCTACTACAGCAGCTGCTATTTCTACTGCTGCTGCTACTACTAGCGTACTACTAGCCCAGTGCATGGCAAATGGTACTACTATTATTACTACTGCTGCTTCTGCTACTCCTACTGCTAGTACTAGCAGTCCAGTGCATTTAAAATTCTACTACTATTTCTATTACTGCTGCTGCTACTACTGATGCTCCTACTACTGCTACTACTAGTAATCCAGTGCATGGCAAATATTATTAATAGTAATACTGCTGCTGCTGCTACTACTACTATAAATACTACTAGCCCAGTGCATGTCAAATATACTACTAATACTGCTATTCCTGCTTCCGCTACTATTACTACTGGCCCACTGCAGGGCAAATCTTCTGCTACTACTACTGCTTCTGCTGTCCGTTCTACTGCTGCTGCTTCCACTACTACTACAACTTCTACTAGTAGCCCAGCGCATGGCCAATACTACTACTATGATGATTACTGCTGCTACTACTAGTACTGCTGATGCTAATTTGATTGCTGCTGCTACTACTACTACTATTAGTTCAGTGTATGTCAAATACTAGTACTATTACTACTACCGCAGCTGCTGCTACTTCTGATACTACTTCTGCTAATACAGGTAGTGCAGTGAATGGCAAATACTATTAATACTACTGCTCAGGCTGCTGCTACTACTGCTACTACTACTGCTACTACTACTAGCACTGTTGCTGCTAATTCTACTGATGCTGCTGCTCTATGTGCTGCTACTACTACTACTAGTCAATGCATGGCAAATACTACTACTATTCCTGCTTCTGCTGCTACTACTTCTGCTACTACTGCTACTATTAGTAGTCCAGTGTATATCAAATACTACTAGTATCACCACGACTGCTGCTACTACTTCGACTGCCGCTGCTACTTCTCCTGCTGCTCGTATTACTACAGCTACTGCTAGCCCAGTGCGTGGTAAATACTACTACTATTACTACCACTGCTGCTTCTGCAGCTACTATTGCTACTACTACAAGTCCAGTGCATTGCAAACACATTGCTATTACTAGTAGTGCATTGCATTTAAAATACTACTATAATTACTACGTCTGCTGCTACTACTGTTACTACTAGTAGTACAGTGCATGGTAAATACAACTACAATTAATACTAATGCTGCTGCTGCTACCACTGCTACTACTAGTAGTAAAGTGCATGGCAAATACAACTAATATTACTACAACTGCTGTTGCTACTACTGCTACTACTAATATGAATACCACTAGGCCAGAGCATGGCAAATCTACTACTACAATTGCTATTGCTGCTACTGCTACTACTACTACTTACCCAGGGCGTGCCAAATACAACTACTGTTACCACTACTGCTGCTACTACTGCTGCAACTACTACTGCTACTGTTTCTAATTCTACTGCTTTTGCTACTACTACTACTACTACTATCCCAGGGCATGGCAAATAATACTACTATTATTACTACTGCTGCTGCTGCTGCTACTACGGCTACTACTGCTATCAATACTACTAGCCAGTGCATGGCAAGTCTACTACTACTACTGCTATTGCTGCTACTTCCACTCCTACTACTGGCCAACTGCCAGGCAAATCTTCTACCACTTCTGCTGCTGCGATCACTGGTACTACTACAAATACTAGCCTATTGCATATCAAATACTACTAGTATTAACACTACTGCTGCTACTCCTCCTACTGCTGCTACGACTACTACTGCTGCTACTTTTTCTCTTAGTAGCCCAGTGCATGGAATATAGTACTTCTATAACTACGCTTATGTCTGCAGTTTATATTACTGCTACTACAACTGCTACTCCTAGTAGACCAGTGCATGGCAAATACTACTACTACTACTACTTCTGCTGCTGCTGATACTACTGCTACTACTTCTGCTAGTACTAGTAGTCCAGTGCATGGCAAATACTACAACTATTACTACTACTGCTGCTGCTGATACTACTGCTACTACTACCATCAATACTACTAGCTCAGTGCATGGCAAATCTACTACTACTACTGCTATTGCTGCTACTTCCACTCCTACTACTGGCCCACTGCCAGGCAAATCTTCTACCACTTCTACTGCTGGTGCGACCACTAGTACTACTACAAATACTAGCCTATTGCATTGCAAATACTACTACTATTAACACTACTGCTGCTACTCCCACTACTGCTGCTACTCCTACTACTGCTGCTACTTGTACCCTTAGTAGCTCAGTGCATGGAGAATACTACTTGTATAACTACTCCTGTGTCTACTGTTTCTATTACTGCTACCACTGCAGCTACTACTAGTAGACCATTGCATGGCAAATACTACTACTATTACTACTGCTGCTGCTGCTGATTCTACTGCTACTACTTCTGCTAGTACTAGCAGTCCAGTGCATGGCAAATACTACTTCTATTATTACTACTGCTGCTACTGCTACTACTATCCATCCTACTAGCTCAGTGCATGGCAAATCTACTACTAGTACTTCTATTGCTACTACTGCTACTACTCCTAATGTCACACTGCAGGGCAACTCTGGTGCTACCACTACTGCTGCTGCGGTCAATTCTAATGCTATTGCTCCCATTATTACTACTGCTACTACTAGTAGTCCAGTGCATGGCAAATACTACTAATATTACTACTGCTGCTGCTGCTGATTCTACTGCTACTACTTCTGCTAGTACTAGCAGTCCAGTGCATGGCAAATACTACTTCAATTATTACTACTGCTGCTACTGCTACTACTATCCATCCTACTAGCTCAGTGCATGGCAAATCTAGTACTAGTACTTCTATTGCTACTACTGCTACTACACCTAATGTCACACTGCAGGGCAACTCTGGTGCTACTACTACTGCTGCTGCGGTCAATTCTAATGCTGTTGCTCCCATTATTACTACTGCTACTACTAGTAGTCCAGTGCATGGCAAATACTACTACTATTACCACAACTGCTGCTACTACTACTGCTGCTGCTATTTCTACTACTACTACTAGTCCAGTGCATGGCAAACACTAGTGCTATTACTAATACTGCTGCTGCTGCTCCTCCTACTTCTACTATTACTGCTACTACTAGCAGTCCTTTGCATTGCAAATACTACTAGTATTACTACTGCTGCTGCTAGTACTGCTACTACAATGATCTATAATACTAACCCAGTGCATGGCAAATCTACTATTACTACTTCTATTGCGGCTACTGCTACTACTACTGCTAGACCAGTGCATGGCAGATACTACTACTATTACCACTATTGCTTCTACTTCTAGTACTGCTGCTTCTACTACGGCTGCTGCTTCTTCTACAGCTGCTGCTGCTACTACTACTCATCCTAGCCCTGTTCGTGGAAAATACTGCTACTATTACTACTACTGATGCTGCTGCTACTACTGCCACTACTAATACCAATACTACTCGACCAGTGCATGGTAAATCTACTACTACCCTTGCTAGTGCTGCGACTGCTCCTACTAGTAGCAGCCCAGTGAATAGCAAATACTACTACTATTACCACTACTGCTGCTGCTATTACTACTGCAGCAACTAGTAGTGCTGCTGCTGCTACTACTACTATCTCCGTGCATGGCAAATACTTCTACTATTACTACTACTGCTGCTGCTGCTGCTACTACTACTACTACTCCTGCTACTGATAGTAGTGCAGTGCATGGCAAGTACTACTACTGTTTCTACTACTGCTGCTGCCACTTTTATTGCTGTCACTACCACTACTGCTACTACTAGTACTCCAGTGTATGGCAAATACTGCTTCTATTACTACTACTGCTGCCGTTGCTGCTACTGCTACTACTACTGCTACAACTTGCACCCAGTAAATTGCAAACATTACAACTATTACTTCTACTGCTGCTGCTGCTTCTACTGATACTACTGCTACTGCTTCTACTTCTCCTGCTGCTGCTTCTACTACTACCACTACTAGTCCCAGTGCAAGGTAAATAATACGATTATTACGACTACTGCTGCTTCTGCTAGTACTGCTGCTACTACTGCTACTACTGGTAGTCCAGTGCATGAAAAATACTATTACTACTACTGCTGCAGCTGCTGCTACTACTGCTGCTACTACTGCTACTACTAGTGATCCAGTGCATGGCAAATACAACAAATATTACTACTACTGATGTTGCCTCTACTACTGCTAATACTACTATCAATGCTACTAGCCAGTGCATGGCAAATATACTACTACTGCTGCTATTGCTGCTACTTCCACTACTACTACTGGCCCACTGCTGGGCAAATCATCTGCCACTTCTACTGCTGCTGCTGCTACAACTACTACTACTACTACTAGCCCATTGCATCTCAAATACTACTACTATTACCACTACTGCTGTTAGTCCTACTACTGCTGCTAGTCCTATTACAGCTGCTACTTGTACTATTACTATCCCAGTGCACGGAATGTACTACTAGTAAAGCGACTCCTACGTCTGCTTTTTCTACTACTGCTTCTGCTACTGCTACTACTAGTAGACCAGTGTGTGGCAAATACTACTACTATTACTACTACTGCTGCTGCTGCTACTACTGCTACTACTACTGCTATTACTAGTAGTCCAGGGAATGGCAAATACTACTACTACTATCACTACTACTGCTGCTGCTGCTACTACTACTGCTCCTTCTACTGCAACTACTAGTAGTCCAGCCCTTGGCAAATACTACTACTATGACTATGACTGCTGCTAATGCTACCACTGCTACTACTACTAATCCTGTCCGTGGCAAATGCTACTCTATTACTACTACTGCTGCAGCAGCGTCTACTGCTACTACTAATATCAATACTACGAGCCCAGTGCGTGGCAAGTCTACCTCTACTGTTACTATTGCTGCTACTGCTACTACTACTTCTTACCCAGTGCATGGCAGATACTACTTCTATTACCACTGCTGCTGCTACCTCTACTGCTGCTGCTGCTATTACTATTACTACTTCTACTACTAGCACAGTGCGTGGCAAATTGTACTAGGATTACTACTACCGCTGCTGCTGTTGCTATGACTTCTAGTACTACTGCTACTACTAGTAATCCAGTGTGTCACAAATACTATTCCTACTACTACTGCTGCTGTTGCTACTACTACTATCAATACTACTAGCCCAGTTCATGGCCAATATACTACTACTACTGCTATAGCTGCTACTGCTACTACTACTAGTGGCCCACTGCAGGGCAAATCTGCTGCTACTCTTACTGCTGCTTATGCCACTTCTATTCCTGGTGCTACCTCTACTACTGCTGCTACTACTAGTAGTCTAGTGCATGGCAAATACTACTATTACTACTACTTCTGCTGCTGCTACTACTGCTACTACTAGTATCAATACTACTATCCCAGTGCATGGCAAATCTACTAGTACTACACCTATTAGTGCTAATGCTAATACTGCTACTTGCACACTGCAGGGCCAATCTGCTGCTACTACTACCGACGTTGCTGCTAATTCTACTTCTGCTGCTACCAATACAACTACTACTCCTAGTACCCCAGTGCATTTCAAATACTACCAATATTACCAGTACTGTTGCTACTACTACTGCTGCTGCTACTAGTACTATTACTAGCCCAGTCCATGCCAAATACTACGACTATTACCACTGCTGCTACTTCTGCTACTATTACTGCTCTTGCTCTTACGACTACTTCTGCTACTACTACTGCTACCGCTTCTAATTCTACTGTTGCTGCTACTACTACTAGCCCAGGGCATGGCAAATACTATTACTATTATTACTACTGCTGCTGCTGCTACTACTTCTACTAGTACTTCTATTACTTGTAGTCTAGTGCATGGGAAATACTACTTCTATTACTACTCCTGCTGCTGCTGCTACTACTGCTACTACTACTACCAATACTACTAGCTTAGTGCATGGGAAATCTGCTACTACTACTGCTGTATCTGCTACCGCTACTACTACTACTACTGGCCAGCTCCAGGGCAAATCTGCTGCTACTACTTCTGTTGCTGCTGCCACTTCTACTGCTCTTGCTACAACTACTACTACTGCTACTACTAGTAGTCCAGTGTATGGTAAATCCTAATACTACTAGTACTACTGCTGATGCAGCTTCTAGTGTTACTGCTACTACTGCTACTACTGCTAGTCCAGTGTATTGCAAATATTATTCTATTACTACTACTGCTGATGCTGCTACTACTGCTACTACTAATATCAATAGTACCAGCCAATTTCATGGCAAACCTACGACTACTCTTGCTATTGCTGCTGCTGCTACTACTACTGCTAACCCAGTGCATGGCAGATGCTACTACTATTACCACTACTGCTGCTGCTGCTGCTACTACTGCTGCTAATAGTAGTCCAGTGCGTTTCAAATACTACTAATATTACCACTACTGCCGCTGCTACTACTTCTACTACTACTATGAATATTACTAGCCCATTGCAAGGCAAATCTACTATTTCTACTTCTATTCCTAACACTTTTACTACTACTACTGGCCCAGTGCAGGGAAAATCTGCTGCTACTTCTAGTGCTGCCCCTGCCACTTCTATTGCTGCTGCTACAGCTACTACTATTACAACTATTGACTAGTGCATCAACAATACTACTACTATTAATATTACTGCTGCTTCTGGTGCTACTACTGCTACTACTATTTGTCCAGTAAATGGCAAATACTACTACTCTTACTACTGCTTCTGATGCTGTTACTACTGCTACTACTACCATCAATACTACTAGCCCAATCTATTACTCCTACTGCTATTGCTGCTTTTTGTCCTACTACTACTGCCAACTGCAGTGCAAGTTAGCTGCTACTACTACTGTTGCTGCTGTCACATCTACTGATGCTGATCCCACTACTACTACTACGACGACTAGTCCAGTGCATGGCAAATACTACTACAATTACCACTACTGGTTCTACTACAGCAGCTGCTATTTCTACTGCTGCTGCTACTACTAGCGTACTACTAGCCCAGTGCATGGCAAATGGTACTACTATTATTACTACTGCTGCTTCTGCTACTCCTACTGCTAGTACTAGCAGTCCAGTGCATTTAAAATTCTACTACTATTTCTATTACTGCTGCTGCTACTACTGATGCTCCTACTACTGCTACTACTAGTAATCCAGTGCATGGCAAATATTATTAATAGTAATACTGCTGCTGCTGCTACTACTACTATAAATACTACTAGCCCAGTGCATGTCAAATATACTACTAATACTGCTATTCCTGCTTCCGCTACTATTACTACTGGCCCACTGCAGGGCAAATCTTCTGCTACTACTACTGCTTCTGCTGTCCGTTCTACTGCTGCTGCTTCCACTACTACTACAACTTCTACTAGTAGCCCAGCGCATGGCCAATACTACTACTATGATGATTACTGCTGCTACTACTAGTACTGCTGATGCTAATTTGATTGCTGCTGCTACTACTACTACTATTAGTTCAGTGTATGTCAAATACTAGTACTATTACTACTACCGCAGCTGCTGCTACTTCTGATACTACTTCTGCTAATACAGGTAGTGCAGTGAATGGCAAATACTATTAATACTACTGCTCAGGCTGCTGCTACTACTGCTACTACTACTGCTACTACTACTAGCACTGTTGCTGCTAATTCTACTGATGCTGCTGCTCTATGTGCTGCTACTACTACTACTAGTCAATGCATGGCAAATACTACTACTATTCCTGCTTCTGCTGCTACTACTTCTGCTACTACTGCTACTATTAGTAGTCCAGTGTATATCAAATACTACTAGTATCACCACGACTGCTGCTACTACTTCGACTGCCGCTGCTACTTCTCCTGCTGCTCGTATTACTACAGCTACTACTAGCCCAGTGCGTGGTAAATACTACTACTATTACTACCACTGCTGCTTCTGCAGCTACTATTGCTACTACTACAAGTCCAGTGCATTGCAAACACATTGCTATTACTAGTAGTGCATTGCATTTAAAATACTACTATAATTACTACGTCTGCTGCTACTACTGTTACTACTAGTAGTACAGTGCATGGTAAATACAACTACAATTAATACTAATGCTGCTGCTGCTACCACTGCTACTACTAGTAGTAAAGTGCATGGCAAATACAACTAATATTACTACAACTGCTGTTGCTACTACTGCTACTACTAATATGAATACCACTAGGCCAGAGCATGGCAAATCTACTACTACAATTGCTATTGCTGCTACTGCTACTACTACTACTTACCCAGGGCGTGCCAAATACAACTACTGTTACCACTACTGCTGCTACTACTGCTGCAACTACTACTGCTACTCTTTCTAATTCTACTGCTTTTGCTACTACTACTACTACTACTATCCCAGGGCATGGCAAATAATACTACTATTATTACTACTGCTGCTGCTGCTGCTACTACGGCTACTACTGCTATCAATACTACTAGCCAGTGCATGGCAAGTCTACTACTACTACTGCTATTGCTGCTACTTCCACTCCTACTACTGGCCAACTGCCAGGCAAATCTTCTACCACTTCTGCTGCTGCGATCACTGGTACTACTACAAATACTAGCCTATTGCATATCAAATACTACTAGTATTAACACTACTGCTGCTACTCCTCCTACTGCTGCTACGACTACTACTGCTGCTACTTTTTCTCTTAGTAGCCCAGTGCATGGAATATAGTACTTCTATAACTACGCTTATGTCTGCAGTTTATATTACTGCTACTACAACTGCTACTCCTAGTAGACCAGTGCATGGCAAATACTACTACTACTACTACTTCTGCTGCTGCTGATACTACTGCTACTACTTCTGCTAGTACTAGTAGTCCAGTGCATGGCAAATACTACAACTATTACTACTACTGCTGCTGCTGATACTACTGCTACTACTACCATCAATACTACTAGCTCAGTGCATGGCAAATCTACTACTACTACTGCTATTGCTGCTACTTCCACTCCTACTACTGGCCCACTGCCAGGCAAATCTTCTACCACTTCTACTGCTGGTGCGACCACTAGTACTACTACAAATACTAGCCTATTGCATTGCAAATACTACTACTATTAACACTACTGCTGCTACTCCCACTACTGCTGCTACTCCTACTACTGCTGCTACTTGTACCCTTAGTAGCTCAGTGCATGGAGAATACTACTTGTATAACTACTCCTGTGTCTACTGTTTCTATTACTGCTACCACTGCAGCTACTACTAGTAGACCATTGCATGGCAAATACTACTACTATTACTACTGCTGCTGCTGCTGATTTTACTGCTACTACTTCTGCTAGTACTAGCAGTCCAGTGCATGGCAAATACTACTTCTATTATTACTACTGCTGCTACTGCTACTACTATCCATCCTACTAGCTCAGTGCATGGCAAATCTACTACTAGTACTTCTATTGCTACTACTGCTACTACTCCTAATGTCACACTGCAGGGCAACTCTGGTGCTACTACTACTGCTGCTGCGGTCAATTCTAATGCTATTGCTCCCATTATTACTACTGCTACTACTAGTAGTCCAGTGCATGGCAAATACTACTAATATTACTACTGCTGCTGCTGCTGATTCTACTGCTACTACTTCTGCTAGTACTAGCAGTCCAGTGCATGGCAAATACTACTTCAATTATTACTACTGCTGCTACTGCTACTACTATCCATCCTACTAGCTCAGTGCATGGCAAATCTAGTACTAGTACTTCTATTGCTACTACTGCTACTACACCTAATGTCACACTGCAGGGCAACTCTGGTGCTACTACTACTGCTGCTGCGGTCAATTCTAATGCTGTTGCTCCCATTATTACTACTGCTACTACTAGTAGTCCAGTGCATGGCAAATACTACTACTATTACCACAACTGCTGCTACTACTACTGCTGCTGCTATTTCTACTACTACTACTAGTCCAGTGCATGGCAAACACTAGTGCTATTACTAATACTGCTGCTGCTGCTCCTTCTACTTCTACTATTACTGCTACTACTAGCAGTCCTTTGCATTGCAAATACTACTAGTATTACTACTGCTGCTGCTAGTACTGCTACTACAATGATCTATAATACTAACCCAGTGCATGGCAAATCTACTATTACTACTTCTATTGCGGCTACTGCTACTACTACTGCTAGACCAGTGCATGGCAGATACTACTACTATTACCACTATTGCTTCTACTTCTAGTACTGCTGCTTCTACTACGGCTGCTGCTTCTTCTACAGCTGCTGCTGCTACTACTACTCATCCTAGCCCTGTTCGTGGAAAATACTGCTACTATTACTACTACTGATGCTGCTGCTACTACTGCCACTACTAATACCAATACTACTCGACCAGTGCATGGTAAATCTACTACTACCCTTGCTAGTGCTGCGACTGCTCCTACTAGTAGCAGCCCAGTGAATAGCAAATACTACTACTATTACCACTACTGCTGCTGCTATTACTACTGCAGCAACTAGTAGTGCTGCTGCTGCTACTACTACTATCTCCGTGCATGGCAAATACTTCTACTATTACTACTACTGCTGCTGCTGCTGCTACTACTACTACTACTCCTGCTACTGATAGTAGTGCAGTGCATGGCAAGTACTACTACTGTTTCTACTACTGCTGCTGCCACTTTTATTGCTGTCACTACCACTACTGCTACTACTAGTACTCCAGTGTATGGCAAATACTGCTTCTATTACTACTACTGCTGCCGTTGCTGCTACTGCTACTACTACTGCTACAACTTGCACCCAGTAAATTGCAAACATTACAACTATTACTTCTACTGCTGCTGCTGCTTCTACTGATACTACTGCTACTGCTTCTACTTCTCCTGCTGCTGCTTCTACTACTACCACTACTAGTCCCAGTGCAAGGTAAATAATACGATTATTACGACTACTGCTGCTTCTGCTAGTACTGCTGCTACTACTGCTACTACTGGTAGTCTAGTGCATGAAAAATACTATTACTACTACTGCTGCAGCTGCTGCTACTACTGCTGCTACTACTGCTACTACTAGTGATCCAGTGCATGGCAAATACAACAAATATTACTACTACTGATGTTGCCTCTACTACTGCTAATACTACTATCAATGCTACTAGCCAGTGCATGGCAAATATACTACTACTGCTGCTATTGCTGCTACTTCCACTACTACTACTGGCCCACTGCTGGGCAAATCATCTGCCACTTCTACTGCTGCTGCTGCTACAACTACTACTACTACTACTAGCCCATTGCATCTCAAATACTACTACTATTACCACTACTGCTGTTAGTCCTACTACTGCTGCTAGTCCTATTACAGCTGCTACTTGTACTATTACTATCCCAGTGCACGGAATGTACTACTAGTAAAGCGACTCCTACGTCTGCTTTTTCTACTACTGCTTCTGCTACTGCTACTACTAGTAGACCAGTGTGTGGCAAATACTACTACTATTACTACTACTGCTGCTGCTGCTACTACTGCTACTACTACTGCTATTACTAGTAGTCCAGGGAATGGCAAATACTACTACTACTATCACTACTACTGCTGCTGCTGCTACTACTACTGCTCCTTCTACTGCAACTACTAGTAGTCCAGCCCTTGGCAAATACTACTACTATGACTATGACTGCTGCTAATGCTACCACTGCTACTACTACTAATCCTGTCCGTGGCAAATGCTACTCTATTACTACTACTGCTGCAGCAGCGGCTACTGCTACTACTAATATCAATACTACGAGCCCAGTGCATGGCAAGTCTACCTCTACTGTTACTATTGCTGCTACTGCTACTACTACTTCTTACCCAGTGCATGGCAGATACTACTTCTATTACCACTGCTGCTGCTACCTCTACTGCTGCTGCTGCTATTACTATTACTACTTCTACTACTAGCACAGTGCGTGGCAAATTGTACTAGGATTACTACTACCGCTGCTGCTGTTGCTATGACTTCTAGTACTACTGCTACTACTAGTAATCCAGTGTGTCACAAATACTATTCATACTACTACTGCTGCTGTTGCTACTACTACTATCAATACTACTAGCCCAGTTCATGGCCAATATACTACTACTACTGCTATAGCTGCTACTGCTACTACTACTAGTGGCCCACTGCAGGGCAAATCTGCTGCTACTCTTACTGCTGCTTATGCCACTTCTATTCCTGGTGCTACCTCTACTACTGCTGCTACTACTAGTAGTCTAGTGCATGGCAAATACTACTATTACTACTACTTCTGCTGCTGCTACTACTGCTACTACTAGTATCAATACTACTATCCCAGTGCATGGCAAATCTACTAGTACTACACCTATTAGTGCTAATGCTAATACTGCTACTTGCACACTGCAGGGCCAATCTGCTGCTACTACTACCGACGTTGCTGCTAATTCTACTTCTGCTGCTACTAATACAACTACTACTCCTAGTACCCCAGTGCATTTCAAATACTACCAATATTACCAGTACTGTTGCTACTACTACTGCTGCTGCTACTAGTACTATTACTAGCCCAGTCCATGCCAAATACTACGACTATTACCACTGCTGCTACTTCTGCTACTATTACTGCTCTTGCTCTTACGACTACTTCTGCTACTACTACTGCTACCGCTTCTAATTCTACTGTTGCTGCTACTACTACTAGCCCAGGGCATGGCAAATACTACTACTATTATTACTACTGCTGCTGCTGCTACTACTTCTACTAGTACTTCTATTACTTGTAGTCTAGTGCATGGGAAATACTACTTCTATTACTACTCCTGCTGCTGCTGCTACTACTGCTACTACTACTACCAATACTACTAGCTTAGTGCATGGGAAATCTGCTACTACTACTGCTGTATCTGCTACCGCTACTACTACTACTACTGGCCAGCTCCAGGGCAAATCTGCTGCTACTACTTCTGTTGCTGCTGCCACTTCTACTGCTCTTGCTACAACTACTACTACTGCTACTACTAGTAGTCCAGTGTATGGTAAATCCTAATACTACTAGTACTACTGCTGATGCAGCTTCTAGTGTTACTGCTACTACTGCTACTACTGCTAGTCCAGTGTATTGCAAATATTATTCTATTACTACTACTGCTGATGCTGCTACTACTGCTACTACTAATATCAATAGTACCAGCCAATTTCATGGCAAACCTACGACTACTCTTGCTATTGCTGCTGCTGCTACTACTACTGCTAACCCAGTGCATGGCAGATGCTACTACTATTACCACTACTGCTGCTGCTGCTACTACTGCTGCTAATAGTAGTCCAGTGCGTTTCAAATACTACTAATATTACCACTACTGCCGCTGCTACTACTTCTACTACTACTATGAATATTACTAGCCCATTGCAAGGCAAATCTACTATTTCTACTTCTATTCCTAACACTTTTACTACTACTACTGGCCCAGTGCAGGGAAAATCTGCTGCTACTTCTAGTGCTGCCCCTGCCACTTCTATTGCTGCTGCTACAGCTACTACTATTACAACTATTGACTAGTGCATCAACAATACTACTACTATTAATATTACTGCTGCTTCTGGTGCTACTACTGCTACTACTATTTGTCCAGTAAATGGCAAATACTACTACTCTTACTACTGCTTCTGATGCTGTTACTACTGCTACTACTACCATCAATACTACTAGCCCAATCTATTACTCCTACTGCTATTGCTGCTTCTTGTCCTACTACTACTGCCAACTGCAGTGCAAGTTAGCTGCTACTACTACTGTTGCTGCTGTCACATCTACTGATGCTGATCCCACTACTACTACTACGACGACTAGTCCAGTGCATGGCAAATACTACTACAATTACCACTACTGGTTCTACTACAGCAGCTGCTATTTCTACTGCTGCTGCTACTACTAGCGTACTACTAGCCCAGTGCATGGCAAATGGTACTACTATTATTACTACTGCTGCTTCTGCTACTCCTACTGCTAGTACTAGCAGTCCAGTGCATTTAAAATTCTACTACTATTTCTATTACTGCTGCTGCTACTACTGATGCTCCTACTACTGCTACTACTAGTAATCCAGTGCATGGCAAATATTATTAATAGTAATACTGCTGCTGCTGCTACTACTACTATAAATACTACTAGCCCAGTGCATGTCAAATATACTACTAATACTGCTATTCCTGCTTCCCCTACTATTACTACTGGCCCACTGCAGGGCAAATCTTCTGCTACTACTACTGCTTCTGCTGTCCGTTCTACTGCTGCTGCTTCCACTACTACTACAACTTCTACTAGTAGCCCAGCGCATGGCCAATACTACTACTATGATGATTACTGCTGCTACTACTAGTACTGCTGATGCTAATTTGATTGCTGCTGCTACTACTACTACTATTAGTTCAGTGTATGTCAAATGCTAGTACTATTACTACTACCGCAGCTGCTGCTACTTCTGATACTACTTCTGCTACTACAGGTAGTGCAGTGAATGGCAAATACTATTAATACTACTGCTCAGGCTGCTGCTACTACTGCTACTACTACTGCTACTACTACTAGCACTGTTGCTGCTAATTCTACTGATGCTGCTGCTCTATGTGCTGCTACTACTACTACTAGTCAATGCATGGCAAATACTACTACTATTACTGCTTCTGCTGCTACTACTTCTGCTACTACTGCTACTATTAGTAGTCCAGTGTATATCAAATACTACTAGTATCACCACGACTGCTGCTACTACTTCGACTGCCGCTGCTACTTCTCCTGCTGCTCGTATTACTACAGCTACTACTAGCCCAGTGCGTGGTAAATACTACTACTATTACTACCACTGCTGCTTCTGCAGCTACTATTGCTACTACTACAAGTCCAGTGCATTGCAAACACATTGCTATTACTAGTAGTGCATTGCATTTAAAATACTACTATAATTACTACGTCTGCTGCTACTACTGTTACTACTAGTAGTACAGTGCATGGTAAATACAACTACAATTAATACTAATGCTGCTGCTGCTACCACTGCTACTACTAGTAGTAAAGTGCATGGCAAATACAACTAATATTACTACAACTGCTGTTGCTACTACTGCTACTACTAATATGAATACCACTAGGCCAGAGCATGGCAAATCTACTACTACAATTGCTATTGCTGCTACTGCTACTACTACTACTTACCCAGGGCGTGCCAAATACAACTACTGTTACCACTACTGCTGCTACTACTGCTGCAACTACTACTGCTACTGTTTCTAATTCTACTGCTTTTGCTACTACTACTACTACTACTATCCCAGGGCATGGCAAATAATACTACTATTATTACTACTGCTGCTGCTGCTGCTACTACGGCTACTACTGCTATCAATACTACTAGCCAGTGCATGGCAAGTCTACTACTACTACTGCTATTGCTGCTACTTCCACTCCTACTACTGGCCAACTGCCAGGCAAATCTTCTACCACTTCTGCTGCTGCGATCACTGGTACTACTACAAATACTAGCCTATTGCATATCAAATACTACTAGTATTAACACTACTGCTGCTACTCCTCCTACTGCTGCTACGACTACTACTGCTGCTACTTTTTCTCTTAGTAGCCCAGTGCATGGAATATAGTACTTCTATAACTACGCTTATGTCTGCAGTTTATATTACTGCTACTACAACTGCTACTCCTAGTAGACCAGTGCATGGCAAATACTACTACTACTACTACTTCTGCTGCTGCTGATACTACTGCTACTACTTCTGCTAGTACTAGTAGTCCAGTGCATGGCAAATACTACAACTATTACTACTACTGCTGCTGCTGATACTACTGCTACTACTACCATCAATACTACTAGCTCAGTGCATGGCAAATCTACTACTACTACTGCTATTGCTGCTACTTCCACTCCTACTACTGGCCCACTGCCAGGCAAATCTTC
This sequence comes from Delphinapterus leucas, assembly GCF_059928025.1. Taxonomy (NCBI): domain Eukaryota; kingdom Metazoa; phylum Chordata; class Mammalia; order Artiodactyla; family Monodontidae; genus Delphinapterus; species Delphinapterus leucas. Next base: position 1,528,628 of record NW_028322262.1, on the reverse strand, counting down.
TACCACTTCTACTGCTGGTGCGACCACTAGTACTACTACAAATACTAGCCTATTGCATTGCAAATACTACTACTATTAACACTACTGCTGCTACTCCCACTACTGCTGCTACTCCTACTACTGCTGCTACTTGTACCCTTAGTAGCTCAGTGCATGGAGAATACTACTTGTATAACTACTCCTGTGTCTACTGTTTCTATTACTGCTACCACTGCAGCTACTACTAGTAGACCATTGCATGGCAAATACTACTACTATTACTACTGCTGCTGCTGCTGATTCTACTGCTACTACTTCTGCTAGTACTAGCAGTCCAGTGCATGGCAAATACTACTTCTATTATTACTACTGCTGCTACTGCTACTACTATCCATCCTACTAGCTCAGTGCATGGCAAATCTACTACTAGTACTTCTATTGCTACTACTGCTACTACTCCTAATGTCACACTGCAGGGCAACTCTGGTGCTACTAATACTGCTGCTGCGGTCAATTCTAATGCTGTTGCTCCCATTATTACTACTGCTACTACTAGTAGTCCAGTGCATGGCAAATACTACTAATATTACTACTGCTGCTGCTGCTGATTCTACTGCTACTACTTCTGCTAGTACTAGCAGTCCAGTGCATGGCAAATACTACTTCTATTATTACTACTGCTGCTACTGCTACTACTATCCATCCTACTAGCTCAGTGCATGGCAAATCTACTACTAGTACTTCTATTGCTACTACTGCTACTACTCCTAATGTCACACTGCAGGGCAACTCTGGTGCTACTACTACTGCTGCTGCGGTCAATTCTAATGCTGTTGCTCCCATTATTACTACTGCTACTACTAGTAGTCCAGTGCATGGCAAATACTACTAATATTACTACTGCTGCTGCTGCTGATTCTACTGCTACTACTTCTGCTAGTACTAGCAGTCCAGTGCATGGCAAATACTACTTCTATTATTACTACTGCTGCTACTGCTACTACTATCCATCCTACTAGCTCAGTGCATGGCAAATCTACTACTAGTACTTCTATTGCTACTACTGCTACTACACCTAATGTCACACTGCAGGGCAACTCTGGTGCTACTACTACTGCTGCTGCGGTCAATTCTAATGCTGTTGCTCCCATTATTACTACTGCTACTACTAGTAGTCCAGTGCATGGCAAATACTACTACTATTACCACAACTGCTGCTACTACTACTGCTGCTGCTATTTCTACTACTACTACTAGTCCAGTGCATGGCAAACACTAGTGCTATTACTAATACTGCTGCTGCTGCTCCTCCTACTTCTACTATTACTGCTACTACTAGCAGTCCTTTGCATTGCAAATACTACTAGTATTACTACTGCTGCTGCTAGTACTGCTACTACAATGATCTATAATACTAACCCAGTGCATGGCAAATCTACTATTACTACTTCTATTGCGGCTACTGCTACTACTACTGCTAGACCAGTGCATGGCAGATACTACTACTATTACCACTATTGCTTCTACTTCTAGTACTGCTGCTTCTACTACGGCTGCTGCTTCTTCTACAGCTGCTGCTGCTACTACTACTCATCCTAGCCCTGTTCGTGGAAAATACTGCTACTATTACTACTACTGATGCTGCTGCTACTACTGCCACTACTAATACCAAAACTACTCGACCAGTGCATGGCAAATCTACTATTACTCTTGCTAGTGCTGTGACTGCTCCTACTAGTAGCAGCCCAGTGAATAGCAAATACTACTACTATTACCACTACTGCTGCTGCTATTACTACTGCAGCAACTAGTAGTGCTGCTGCTGCTGCTGCTACAACTACTATCTCCGTGCATGGCAAATACTTCTACTATTACTACTAGTGCTGCTGCTGCTGCTACTACTACTACTCCTGCTACTGATAGTAGTGCAGTGCATGGCAAGTACTACTACTGTTTCTACTACTGCTGCTGCCACTTTTATTGCTGTCACTACCACTACTGCTACTACTAGTACCCCAGTGTATGGCAAATACTGCTTCTATTACTACTACTGCTGCCGTTGCTGCTACTGCTACTACTACTGCTACAACTTGCACCCAGTAAATTGCAAACATTACAACTATTACTTCTACTGCTGCTGCTGCTTCTACTGATACTACTGCTACTGCTTCTACTTCTCCTGCTGCTGCTTCTACTACTACCACTACTAGTCCCAGTGCAAGGTAAATAATACGATTATTACGACTACTGCTGCTTCTGCTAATACTGCTGCTACTACTGCTACTACTGGTAGTCCAGTGCATGAAAAATACTATTACTACTACTGCTGCAGCTGCTGCTACTACTGCTGCTACTACTGCTACTACTAGTGATCCAGTGCATGGCAAATACAACAAATATTACTACTACTGATGTTGCCTCTACTACTGCTAATACTACTATCAATGCTACTAGCCAGTGCATGGCAAATATACTACTACTGCTGCTATTGCTGCTACTTCCACTACTACTACTGGCCCACTGCTGGGCAAATCATCTGCCACTTCTACTGCTGCTGCTGCTACAACTACTACTACTACTACTACTACTAGCCCATTGCATCTCAAATACTACTACTATTACCACTACTGCTGTTAGTCCTACTACTCCTGCTAGTCCTATTACTGCTGCTACTTGTACTATTACTATCCCAGTGCACGGAATGTACTACTAGTAAAGCTACTCCTACGTCTGCTTTTTCTACTACTGCTTCTGCTACTGCTACTACTAGTAGACCAGTGTGTGGCAAATACTACTACTATTACTACTACTGCTGCTGCTGCTACTACTGCTACTACTACTGCTATTACTAGTAGTCCAGGGAATGGCAAATACTACTACTACTATCACTACTACTGCTGCTGCTGCTACTACTACTGCTCCTTCTACTGCAACTACTAGTAGTCCAGTCCTTGGCAAATACTACTACTATGACTATGACTGCTGCTAATGCTACCACTGCTACTACTACTAATCCTGTCCGTGGCAAATGCTACTATATTACTACTACTGCTGCAGCAGCGGCTACTGCTACTACTAATATCAATACTACGAGCCCAGTGCATGGCAAGTCTACCTCTACTGTTACTATTGCTGCTACTGCTACTACTACATCTTACCCAGTGCATGGCAGATACTACTTCTATTACCACTGCTGCTGCTACCTCTACTGCTGCTGCAGCTACATCTACTGCTGCTGCTATTACTATTACTACTTCTACTACTAGCACAGTGCGTGGCAAATAGTACTAATATTACTACTACCGCTGCTGCTGTTGCTATGACTTCTAGTACTACTGCTACTACTAGTAATCCAGTGTGTCGCAAATACTATTCATACTACTACTGCTGCTGTTGCTACTACTACTATCAATAGTACTAGCCCAGTGCATGGCCAATATACTACTACTACTGCTATAGCTGCTACTGCTACTACTACTAGTGGCCCACTGCAGGGCATATCTGCTGCTACTCTTACTGCTGCTTATGCCATTTCTATTCCTGGTGCTACCTCTACTACTGCTGCTACTACTAGTAGTCTAGTGCATGGCAAATACTACTATTACTACTACTTCTGCTGCTGCTACTACTGCTACTACTAGTATCAATACTACTATCCCAGTGCATGGCAAATCTACTAGTACTACACCTATTAGTGCTAATGCTAATACTGCTACTTGCACACTGCAGGGCCAATCTGCTGCTACTACTACCGACGTTGCTGCTAATTCTACTTCTGCTGCTACCAATACAACTACTACTCCTAGTACCCCAGTGCATTTCAAATACTACCAATATTACCAGTACTGTTGCTACTACTACTGCTGCTGCTACTAGTACTATTACTAGCCCAGTCCATGCCAAATACTACGACTATTACCACTGCTGCTACTTCTGCTACTATTACTGCTCTTGCTCTTACGACTACTTCTGCTACTACTACTGCTACCGCTTCTAATTCTACTGTTGCTGCTACTACTACTAGCCCAGGGCATGGCAAATACTACTACTATTATTACTACTGCTGCTGCTGCTACTACTTCTACTAGTACTTCTATTACTTGTAGTCTAGTGCATGGGAAATACTACTTCTATTACTACTCCTGCTGCTGCTGCTACTACTGCTACTACTACTACCAATACTACTAGCTTAGTGCATGGGAAATCTGCTACTACTACTGCTGTATCTGCTACCGCTACTACTACTACTACTGGCCAGCTCCAGGGCAAATCTGCTGCTACTACTTCTGTTGCTGCTGCCACTTCTACTGCTCTTGCTACAACTACTACTACTGCTACTACTAGTAGTCCAGTGTATGGTAAATCCTAATACTACTAGTACTACTGCTGATGCAGCTTCTAGTGTTACTGCTACTACTGCTACTACTGCTAGTCCAGTGTATTGCAAATATTATTCTATTACTACTACTGCTGATGCTGCTACTACTGCTACTACTAATATCAATAGTACCAGCCAATTTCATGGCAAACCTACGACTACTCTTGCTATTGCTGCTGCTGCTACTACTACTGCTAACCCAGTGCATGGCAGATGCTACTACTATTACCACTACTGCTGCTGCTGCTGCTACTACTGCTGCTAATAGTAGTCCAGTGCGTTTCAAATACTACTAATATTACCACTACTGCCGCTGCTACTACTTCTACTACTACTATGAATATTACTAGCCCATTGCAAGGCAAATCTACTATTTCTACTTCTATTCCTAACACTTTTACTACTACTACTGGCCCAGTGCAGGGAAAATCTGCTGCTACTTCTAGTGCTGCCCCTGCCACTTCTATTGCTGCTGCTACAGCTACTACTATTACAACTATTGACTAGTGCATCAACAATACTACTACTATTAATATTACTGCTGCTTCTGGTGCTACTACTGCTACTACTATTTGTCCAGTAAATGGCAAATACTACTACTCTTACTACTGCTTCTGATGCTGTTACTACTGCTACTACTACCATCAATACTACTAGCCCAATCTATTACTCCTACTGCTATTGCTGCTTTTTGTCCTACTACTACTGCCAACTGCAGTGCAAGTTAGCTGCTACTACTACTGTTGCTGCTGTCACATCTACTGATGCTGATCCCACTACTACTACTACGACGACTAGTCCAGTGCATGGCAAATACTACTACAATTACCACTACTGGTTCTACTACAGCAGCTGCTATTTCTACTGCTGCTGCTACTACTAGCGTACTACTAGCCCAGTGCATGGCAAATGGTACTACTATTATTACTACTGCTGCTTCTGCTATTCCTACTGCTAGTACTAGCAGTCCAGTGCATTTAAAATTCTACTACTATTTCTATTACTGCTGCTGCTACTACTGATGCTCCTACTACTGCTACTACTAGTAATCCAGTGCATGGCAAATATTATTAATAGTAATACTGCTGCTGCTGCTACTACTACTATAAATACTACTAGCCCAGTGCATGTCAAATATACTACTAATACTGCTATTCCTGCTTCCGCTACTATTACTACTGGCCCACTGCAGGGCAAATCTTCTGCTACTACTACTGCTTCTGCTGTCCGTTCTACTGCTGCTGCTTCCACTACTACTACAACTTCTACTAGTAGCCCAGCGCATGGCCAATACTACTACTATGATGATTACTGCTGCTACTACTAGTACTGCTGATGCTAATTTGATTGCTGCTGCTACTACTACTACTATTAGTTCAGTGTATGTCAAATACTAGTACTATTACTACTACCGCAGCTGCTGCTACTTCTGATACTACTTCTGCTACTACAGGTAGTGCAGTGAATGGCAAATACTATTAATACTACTGCTCAGGCTGCTGCTACTACTGCTACTACTACTGCTACTACTACTAGCACTGTTGCTGCTAATTCTACTGATGCTGCTGCTCTATGTGCTGCTACTACTACTACTAGTCAATGCATGGCAAATACTACTACTATTCCTGCTTCTGCTGCTACTACTTCTGCTACTACTGCTACTATTAGTAGTCCAGTGTATATCAAATACTACTAGTATCACCACGACTGCTGCTACTACTTCGACTGCCGCTGCTACTTCTCCTGCTGCTCGTATTACTACAGCTACTACTAGCCCAGTGCGTGGTAAATACTACTACTATTACTACCACTGCTGCTTCTGCAGCTACTATTGCTACTACTACAAGTCCAGTGCATTGCAAACACATTGCTATTACTAGTAGTGCATTGCATTTAAAATACTACGTCTGCTGCTACTACTGTTACTACTAGTAGTACAGTGCATGGTAAATACAACTACAATTAATACTAATGCTGCTGCTGCTACCACTGCTACTACTAGTAGTAAAGTGCATGGCAAATACAACTAATATTACTACAACTGCTGTTGCTACTACTGCTACTACTAATATGAATACCACTAGGCCAGAGCATGGCAAATCTACTACTACAATTGCTATTGCTGCTACTGCTACTACTACTACTTACCCAGGGCGTGCCAAATACAACTACTGTTACCACTACTGCTGCTACTACTGCTGCAACTACTACTGCTACTGTTTCTAATTCTACTGCTTTTGCTACTACTACTACTACTACTATCCCAGGGCATGGCAAATAATACTACTATTATTACTACTGCTGCTGCTGCTGCTACTACGGCTACTACTGCTATCAATACTACTAGCCAGTGCATGGCAAGTCTACTACTACTACTGCTATTGCTGCTACTTCCACTCCTACTACTGGCCAACTGCCAGGCAAATCTTCTACCACTTCTGCTGCTGCGATCACTGGTACTACTACAAATACTAGCCTATTGCATATCAAATACTACTAGTATTAACACTACTGCTGCTACTCCTCCTACTGCTGCTACAACTACTACTGCTGCTACTTTTTCTCTTAGTAGCCCAGTGCATGGAATATAGTACTTCTATAACTACGCTTATGTCTGCAGTTTATATTACTGCTACTACAACTGCTACTCCTAGTAGACCAGTGCATGGCAAATACTACTACTACTACTACTTCTGCTGCTGCTGATACTACTGCTACTACTTCTGCTAGTACTAGTAGTCCAGTGCATGGCAAATACTACAACTATTACTACTACTGCTGCTGCTGATACTACTGCTACTACTACCATCAATACTACTAGCTCAGTGCATGGCAAATCTACTACTACTACTGCTATTGCTGCTACTTCCACTCCTACTACTGGCCCACTGCCAGGCAAATCTTCTACCACTTCTACTGCTGGTGCGACCACTAGTACTACTACAAATACTAGCCTATTGCATTGCAAATACTACTACTATTAACACTACTGCTGCTACTCCCACTACTGCTGCTACTCCTACTACTGCTGCTACTTGTACCCTTAGTAGCTCAGTGCATGGAGAATACTACTTGTATAACTACTCCTGTGTCTACTGTTTCTATTACTGCTACCACTGCAGCTACTACTAGTAGACCATTGCATGGCAAATACTACTACTATTACTACTGCTGCTGCTGCTGATTCTACTGCTACTACTTCTGCTAGTACTAGCAGTCCAGTGCATGGCAAATACTACTTCTATTATTACTACTGCTGCTACTGCTACTACTATCCATCCTACTAGCTCAGTGCATGGCAAATCTACTACTAGTACTTCTATTGCTACTACTGCTACTACTCCTAATGTCACACTGCAGGGCAACTCTGGTGCTACTACTACTGCTGCTGCGGTCAATTCTAATGCTATTGCTCCCATTATTACTACTGCTACTACTAGTAGTCCAGTGCATGGCAAATACTACTAATATTACTACTGCTGCTGCTGCTGATTCTACTGCTACTACTTCTGCTAGTACTAGCAGTCCAGTGCATGGCAAATACTACTTCTATTATTACTACTGCTGCTACTGCTACTACTATCCATCCTACTAGCTCAGTGCATGGCAAATCTACTACTAGTACTTCTATTGCTACTACTGCTACTACACCTGATGTCACACTGCAGGGCAACTCTGGTGCTACTACTACTGCTGCTGCGGTCAATTCTAATGCTGTTGCTCCCATTATTACTACTGCTACTACTAGTAGTCCAGTGCATGGCAAATACTACTACTATTACCACAACTGCTGCTACTACTACTGCTGCTGCTATTTCTACTACTACTACTAGTCCAGTGCATGGCAAACACTAGTGCTATTACTAATACTGCTGCTGCTGCTCCTCCTACTTCTACTATTACTGCTACTACTAGCAGTCCTTTGCATTGCAAATACTACTAGTATTACTACTGCTGCTGCTAGTACTGCTACTACAATGATCTATAATACTAACCCAGTGCATGGCAAATCTACTATTACTACTTCTATTGCGGCTACTGCTACTACTACTGCTAGACCAGTGCATGGCAGATACTACTACTATTACCACTATTGCTTCTACTTCTAGTACTGCTGCTTCTACTACGGCTGCTGCTTCTTCTACAGCTGCTGCTGCTACTACTACTCATCCTAGCCCTGTTCGTGGAAAATACTGCTACTATTACTACTACTGATGCTGCTGCTACTACTGCCACTACTAATACCAATACTACTCGACCAGTGCATGGTAAATCTACTACTACTCTTGCTAGTGCTCTGACTGCTCCTACTAGTAGCAGCCCAGTGAATAGCAAATACTACTACTATTACCACTACTGCTGCTGCTATTACTACTGCAGCAACTAGTAGTGCTGCTGCTGCTGCTGCTACAACTACTATCTCCGTGCATGGCAAATACTTCTACTATTACTACTAGTGCTGCTGCTGCTGCTACTACTACTACTCCTGCTACTGATAGTAGTGCAGTGCATGGCAAGTACTACTACTGTTTCTACTACTGCTGCTGCCACTTTTATTGCTGTCACTACCACTACTGCTACTACTAGTACCCCAGTGTATGGCAAATACTGCTTCTATTACTACTACTGCTGCCGTTGCTGCTACTGCTACTACTACTGCTACAACTTGCACCCAGTAAATTGCAAACATTACAACTATTACTTCTACTGCTGCTGCTGCTTCTACTGATACTACTGCTACTGCTTCTACTTCTCCTGCTGCTGCTTCTACTACTACCACTACTAGTCCCAGTGCAAGGTAAATAATACGATTATTACGACTACTGCTGCTTCTGCTAATACTGCTGCTACTACTGCTACTACTGGTAGTCCAGTGCATGAAAAATACTATTACTACTACTGCTGCAGCTGCTGCTACTACTGCTGCTACTACTGCTACTACTAGTGATCCAGTGCATGGCAAATACAACAAATATTACTACTACTGATGTTGCCTCTACTACTGCTAATACTACTATCAATGCTACTAGCCAGTGCATGGCAAATATACTACTACTGCTGCTATTGCTGCTACTTCCACTACTACTACTGGCCCACTGCTGGGCAAATCATCTGCCACTTCTACTGCTGCTGCTGCTACAACTATTACTACTACTACTACTACTAGCCCATTGCATCTCAAATACTACTACTATTACCACTACTGCTGTTAGTCCTACTACTCCTGCTAGTCCTATTACTGCTGCTACTTGTACTATTACTATCCCAGTGCACGGAATGTACTACTAGTAAAGCTACTCCTACGTCTGCTTTTTCTACTACTGCTTCTGCTACTGCTACTACTAGTAGACCAGTGTGTGGCAAATACTACTACTATTACTACTACTGCTGCTGCTGCTACTACTGCTACTACTACTGCTATTACTAGTAGTCCAGGGAATGGCAAATACTACTACTACTATCACTACTACTGCTGCTGCTGCTACTACTACTGCTCCTTCTACTGCAACTACTAGTAGTCCAGTCCTTGGCAAATACTACTACTATGACTATGACTGCTGCTAATGCTACCACTGCTACTACTACTAATCCTGTCCGTGGCAAATGCTACTCTATTACTACTACTGCTGCAGCAGCGGCTACTGCTACTACTAATATCAATACTACGAGCCCAGTGCATGGCAAGTCTACCTCTACTGTTACTATTGCTGCTACTGCTACTACTACATCTTACCCAGTGCATGGCAGATACTACTTCTATTACCACTGCTGCTGCTACCTCTACTGCTGCTGCAGCTACATCTACTGCTGCTGCTATTACTATTACTACTTCTACTACTAGCACAGTGCGTGGCAAATTGTACTAGGATTACTACTACCGCTGCTGCTGTTGCTATGACTTCTAGTACTACTGCTACTACTAGTAATCCAGTGTGTCACAAATACTATTCATACTACTACTGCTGCTGTTGCTACTACTACTATCAATACTACTAGCCCAGTGCATGGCCAATATACTACTACTACTGCTATAGCTGCTACTGCTACTACTACTAGTGGCCCACTGCAGGGCAAATCTGCTGCTACTCTTACTGCTGCTTATGCCACTTCTATTCCTGGTGCTACCTCTACTACTGCTGCTACTACTAGTAGTCTAGTGCATGGCAAATACTACTATTACTACTACTTCTGCTGCTGCTACTACTGCTACTACTAGTATCAATACTACTATCCCAGTGCATGGCAAATCTACTAGTACTACACCTATTAGTGCTAATGCTAATACTGCTACTTGCACACTGCAGGGCCAATCTGCTGCTACTACTACCGACGTTGCTGCTAATTCTACTTCTGCTGCTACCAATACAACTACTACTCCTAGTACCCCAGTGCATTTCAAATACTACCAATATTACCAGTACTGTTGCTACTACTACTGCTGCTGCTACTAGTACTATTACTAGCCCAGTCCATGCCAAATACTACGACTATTACCACTGCTGCTACTTCTGCTACTATTACTGCTCTTGCTCTTACGACTACTTCTGCTACTACTACTGCTACCGCTTCTAATTCTACTGTTGCTGCTACTACTACTAGCCCAGGGCATGGCAAATACTATTACTATTATTACTACTGCTGCTGCTGCTACTACTTCTACTAGTACTTCTATTACTTGTAGTCTAGTGCATGGGAAATACTACTTCTATTACTACTCCTGCTGCTGCTGCTAATACTGCTACTACTACTACCAATACTACTAGCTTAGTGCATGGGAAATCTGCTACTACTACTGCTGTATCTGCTACCGCTACTACTACTACTACTGGCCAGCTCCAGGGCAAATCTGCTGCTACTACTTCTGTTGCTGCTGCCACTTCTACTGCTCTTGCTACAACTACTACTACTGCTACTACTAGTAGTCCAGTGTATGGTAAATCCTAATACTACTAGTACTACTGCTGATGCAGCTTCTAGTGTTACTGCTACTACTGCTACTACTGCTAGTCCAGTGTATTGCAAATATTATTCTATTACTACTACTGCTGATGCTGCTACTACTGCTACTACTAATATCAATAGTACCAGCCAATTTCATGGCAAACCTACGACTACTCTTGCTATTGCTGCTGCTGCTACTACTACTGCTAACCCAGTGCATGGCAGATGCTACTACTATTACCACTACTGCTGCTGCTGCTACTACTGCTGCTAATAGTAGTCCAGTGCGTTTCAAATACTACTAATATTACCACTACTGCCGCTGCTACTACTTCTACTACTACTATGAATATTACTAGCCCATTGCAAGGCAAATCTACTATTTCTACTTCTATTCCTAACACTTTTACTACTACTACTGGCCCAGTGCAGGGAAAATCTGCTGCTACTTCTAGTGCTGCCCCTGCCACTTCTATTGCTGCTGCTACAGCTACTACTATTACAACTATTGACTAGTGCATCAACAATACTACTACTATTAATATTACTGCTGCTTCTGGTGCTACTACTGCTACTACTATTTGTCCAGTAAATGGCAAATACTACTACTCTTACTACTGCTTCTGATGCTGTTACTACTGCTACTACTACCATCAATACTACTAGCCCAATCTATTACTCCTACTGCTATTGCTGCTTCTTGTCCTACTACTACTGCCAACTGCAGTGCAAGTTAGCTGCTACTACTACTGTTGCTGCTGTCACATCTACTGATGCTGATCCCACTACTACTACTACGACGACTAGTCCAGTGCATGGCAAATACTACTACAATTACCACTACTGGTTCTACTACAGCAGCTGCTATTTCTACTGCTGCTGCTACTACTAGCGTACTACTAGCCCAGTGCATGGCAAATGGTACTACTATTATTACTACTGCTGCTTCTGCTACTCCTACTGCTAGTACTAGCAGTCCAGTGCATTTAAAATTCTACTACTATTTCTATTACTGCTGCTGCTACTACTGATGCTCCTACTACTGCTACTACTAGTAATCCAGTGCATGGCAAATATTATTAATAGTAATACTGCTGCTGCTGCTACTACTACTATAAATACTACTAGCCCAGTGCATGTCAAATATACTACTAATACTGCTATTCCTGCTTCCCCTACTATTACTACTGGCCCACTGCAGGGCAAATCTTCTGCTACTACTACTGCTTCTGCTGTCCGTTCTACTGCTGCTGCTTCCACTACTACTACAACTTCTACTAGTAGCCCAGCGCATGGCCAATACTACTACTATGATGATTACTGCTGCTACTACTAGTACTGCTGATGCTAATTTGATTGCTGCTGCTACTACTACTACTATTAGTTCAGTGTATGTCAAATGCTAGTACTATTACTACTACCGCAGCTGCTGCTACTTCTGATACTACTTCTGCTACTACAGGTAGTGCAGTGAATGGCAAATACTATTAATACTACTGCTCAGGCTGCTGCTACTACTGCTACTACTACTGCTACTACTACTAGCACTGTTGCTGCTAATTCTACTGATGCTGCTGCTCTATGTGCTGCTACTACTACTACTAGTCAATGCATGGCAAATACTACTACTATTACTGCTTCTGCTGCTACTACTTCTGCTACTACTGCTACTATTAGTAGTCCAGTGTATATCAAATACTACTAGTATCACCACGACTGCTGCTACTACTTCGACTGCCGCTGCTACTTCTCCTGCTGCTCGTATTACTACAGCTACTACTAGCCCAGTGCGTGGTAAATACTACTACTATTACTACCACTGCTGCTTCTGCAGCTACTATTGCTACTACTACAAGTCCAGTGCATTGCAAACACATTGCTATTACTAGTAGTGCATTGCATTTAAAATACTACTATAATTACTACGTCTGCTGCTACTACTGTTACTACTAGTAGTACAGTGCATGGTAAATACAACTACAATTAATACTAATGCTGCTGCTGCTACCACTGCTACTACTAGTAGTAAAGTGCATGGCAAATACAACTAATATTACTACAACTGCTGTTGCTACTACTGCTACTACTAATATGAATACCACTAGGCCAGAGCATGGCAAATCTACTACTACAATTGCTATTGCTGCTACTGCTACTACTACTACTTACCCAGGGCGTGCCAAATACAACTACTGTTACCACTACTGCTGCTACTACTGCTGCAACTACTACTGCTACTGTTTCTAATTCTACTGCTTTTGCTACTACTACTACTACTACTATCCCAGGGCATGGCAAATAATACTACTATTATTACTACTGCTGCTGCTGCTGCTACTACGGCTACTACTGCTATCAATACTACTAGCCAGTGCATGGCAAGTCTACTACTACTACTGCTATTGCTGCTACTTCCACTCCTACTACTGGCCAACTGCCAGGCAAATCTTCTACCACTTCTGCTGCTGCGATCACTGGTACTACTACAAATACTAGCCTATTGCATATCAAATACTACTAGTATTAACACTACTGCTGCTACTCCTCCTACTGCTGCTACGACTACTACTGCTGCTACTTTTTCTCTTAGTAGCCCAGTGCATGGAATATAGTACTTCTATAACTACGCTTATGTCTGCAGTTTATATTACTGCTACTACAACTGCTACTCCTAGTAGACCAGTGCATGGCAAATACTACTACTACTACTACTTCTGCTGCTGCTGATACTACTGCTACTACTTCTGCTAGTACTAGTAGTCCAGTGCATGGCAAATACTACAACTATTACTACTACTGCTGCTGCTGATACTACTGCTACTACTACCATCAATACTACTAGCTCAGTGCATGGCAAATCTACTACTACTACTGCTATTGCTGCTACTTCCACTCCTACTACTGGCCCACTGCCAGGCAAATCTTCTACCACTTCTACTGCTGGTGCGACCACTAGTACTACTACAAATACTAGCCTATTGCATTGCAAATACTACTACTATTAACACTACTGCTGCTACTCCCACTACTGCTGCTACTCCTACTACTGCTGCTACTTGTACCCTTAGTAGCTCAGTGCATGGAGAATACTACTTGTATAACTACTCCTGTGTCTACTGTTTCTATTACTGCTACCACTGCAGCTACTACTAGTAGACCATTGCATGGCAAATACTACTACTATTACTACTGCTGCTGCTGCTGATTCTACTGCTACTACTTCTGCTAGTACTAGCAGTCCAGTGCATGGCAAATACTACTTCTATTATTACTACTGCTGCTACTGCTACTACTATCCATCCTACTAGCTCAGTGCATGGCAAATCTACTACTAGTACTTCTATTGCTACTACTGCTACTACTCCTAATGTCACACTGCAGGGCAACTCTGGTGCTACTAATACTGCTGCTGCGGTCAATTCTAATGCTGTTGCTCCCATTATTACTACTGCTACTACTAGTAGTCCAGTGCATGGCAAATACTACTAATATTACTACTGCTGCTGCTGCTGATTCTACTGCTACTACTTCTGCTAGTACTAGCAGTCCAGTGCATGGCAAATACTACTTCTATTATTACTACTGCTGCTACTGCTACTACTATCCATCCTACTAGCTCAGTGCATGGCAAATCTACTACTAGTACTTCTATTGCTACTACTGCTACTACTCCTAATGTCACACTGCAGGGCAACTCTGGTGCTACTACTACTGCTGCTGCGGTCAATTCTAATGCTGTTGCTCCCATTATTACTACTGCTACTACTAGTAGTCCAGTGCATGGCAAATACTACTAATATTACTACTGCTGCTGCTGCTGATTCTACTGCTACTACTTCTGCTAGTACTAGCAGTCCAGTGCATGGCAAATACTACTTCTATTATTACTACTGCTGCTACTGCTACTACTATCCATCCTACTAGCTCAGTGCATGGCAAATCTACTACTAGTACTTCTATTGCTACTACTGCTACTACACCTAATGTCACACTGCAGGGCAACTCTGGTGCTACTACTACTGCTGCTGCGGTCAATTCTAATGCTGTTGCTCCCATTATTACTACTGCTACTACTAGTAGTCCAGTGCATGGCAAATACTACTACTATTACCACAACTGCTGCTACTACTACTGCTGCTGCTATTTCTACTACTACTACTAGTCCAGTGCATGGCAAACACTAGTGCTATTACTAATACTGCTGCTGCTGCTCCTCCTACTTCTACTATTACTGCTACTACTAGCAGTCCTTTGCATTGCAAATACTACTAGTATTACTACTGCTGCTGCTAGTACTGCTACTACAATGATCTATAATACTAACCCAGTGCATGGCAAATCTACTATTACTACTTCTATTGCGGCTACTGCTACTACTACTGCTAGACCAGTGCATGGCAGATACTACTACTATTACCACTATTGCTTCTACTTCTAGTACTGCTGCTTCTACTACGGCTGCTGCTTCTTCTACAGCTGCTGCTGCTACTACTACTCATCCTAGCCCTGTTCGTGGAAAATACTGCTACTATTACTACTACTGATGCTGCTGCTACTACTGCCACTACTAATACCAAAACTACTCGACCAGTGCATGGCAAATCTACTATTACTCTTGCTAGTGCTGTGACTGCTCCTACTAGTAGCAGCCCAGTGAATAGCAAATACTACTACTATTACCACTACTGCTGCTGCTATTACTACTGCAGCAACTAGTAGTGCTGCTGCTGCTGCTGCTACAACTACTATCTCCGTGCATGGCAAATACTTCTACTATTACTACTAGTGCTGCTGCTGCTGCTACTACTACTACTCCTGCTACTGATAGTAGTGCAGTGCATGGCAAGTACTACTACTGTTTCTACTACTGCTGCTGCCACTTTTATTGCTGTCACTACCACTACTGCTACTACTAGTACCCCAGTGTATGGCAAATACTGCTTCTATTACTACTACTGCTGCCGTTGCTGCTACTGCTACTACTACTGCTACAACTTGCACCCAGTAAATTGCAAACATTACAACTATTACTTCTACTGCTGCTGCTGCTTCTACTGATACTACTGCTACTGCTTCTACTTCTCCTGCTGCTGCTTCTACTACTACCACTACTAGTCCCAGTGCAAGGTAAATAATACGATTATTACGACTACTGCTGCTTCTGCTAATACTGCTGCTACTACTGCTACTACTGGTAGTCCAGTGCATGAAAAATACTATTACTACTACTGCTGCAGCTGCTGCTACTACTGCTGCTACTACTGCTACTACTAGTGATCCAGTGCATGGCAAATACAACAAATATTACTACTACTGATGTTGCCTCTACTACTGCTAATACTACTATCAATGCTACTAGCCAGTGCATGGCAAATATACTACTACTGCTGCTATTGCTGCTACTTCCACTACTACTACTGGCCCACTGCTGGGCAAATCATCTGCCACTTCTACTGCTGCTGCTGCTACAACTACTACTACTACTACTACTACTAGCCCATTGCATCTCAAATACTACTACTATTACCACTACTGCTGTTAGTCCTACTACTCCTGCTAGTCCTATTACTGCTGCTACTTGTACTATTACTATCCCAGTGCACGGAATGTACTACTAGTAAAGCTACTCCTACGTCTGCTTTTTCTACTACTGCTTCTGCTACTGCTACTACTAGTAGACCAGTGTGTGGCAAATACTACTACTATTACTACTACTGCTGCTGCTGCTACTACTGCTACTACTACTGCTATTACTAGTAGTCCAGGGAATGGCAAATACTACTACTACTATCACTACTACTGCTGCTGCTGCTACTACTACTGCTCCTTCTACTGCAACTACTAGTAGTCCAGTCCTTGGCAAATACTACTACTATGACTATGACTGCTGCTAATGCTACCACTGCTACTACTACTAATCCTGTCCGTGGCAAATGCTACTATATTACTACTACTGCTGCAGCAGCGGCTACTGCTACTACTAATATCAATACTACGAGCCCAGTGCATGGCAAGTCTACCTCTACTGTTACTATTGCTGCTACTGCTACTACTACATCTTACCCAGTGCATGGCAGATACTACTTCTATTACCACTGCTGCTGCTACCTCTACTGCTGCTGCAGCTACATCTACTGCTGCTGCTATTACTATTACTACTTCTACTACTAGCACAGTGCGTGGCAAATAGTACTAATATTACTACTACCGCTGCTGCTGTTGCTATGACTTCTAGTACTACTGCTACTACTAGTAATCCAGTGTGTCGCAAATACTATTCATACTACTACTGCTGCTGTTGCTACTACTACTATCAATAGTACTAGCCCAGTGCATGGCCAATATACTACTACTACTGCTATAGCTGCTACTGCTACTACTACTAGTGGCCCACTGCAGGGCATATCTGCTGCTACTCTTACTGCTGCTTATGCCATTTCTATTCCTGGTGCTACCTCTACTACTGCTGCTACTACTAGTAGTCTAGTGCATGGCAAATACTACTATTACTACTACTTCTGCTGCTGCTACTACTGCTACTACTAGTATCAATACTACTATCCCAGTGCATGGCAAATCTACTAGTACTACACCTATTAGTGCTAATGCTAATACTGCTACTTGCACACTGCAGGGCCAATCTGCTGCTACTACTACCGACGTTGCTGCTAATTCTACTTCTGCTGCTACCAATACAACTACTACTCCTAGTACCCCAGTGCATTTCAAATACTACCAATATTACCAGTACTGTTGCTACTACTACTGCTGCTGCTACTAGTACTATTACTAGCCCAGTCCATGCCAAATACTACGACTATTACCACTGCTGCTACTTCTGCTACTATTACTGCTCTTGCTCTTACGACTACTTCTGCTACTACTACTGCTACCGCTTCTAATTCTACTGTTGCTGCTACTACTACTAGCCCAGGGCATGGCAAATACTACTACTATTATTACTACTGCTGCTGCTGCTACTACTTCTACTAGTACTTCTATTACTTGTAGTCTAGTGCATGGGAAATACTACTTCTATTACTACTCCTGCTGCTGCTGCTACTACTGCTACTACTACTACCAATACTACTAGCTTAGTGCATGGGAAATCTGCTACTACTACTGCTGTATCTGCTACCGCTACTACTACTACTACTGGCCAGCTCCAGGGCAAATCTGCTGCTACTACTTCTGTTGCTGCTGCCACTTCTACTGCTCTTGCTACAACTACTACTACTGCTACTACTAGTAGTCCAGTGTATGGTAAATCCTAATACTACTAGTACTACTGCTGATGCAGCTTCTAGTGTTACTGCTACTACTGCTACTACTGCTAGTCCAGTGTATTGCAAATATTATTCTATTACTACTACTGCTGATGCTGCTACTACTGCTACTACTAATATCAATAGTACCAGCCAATTTCATGGCAAACCTACGACTACTCTTGCTATTGCTGCTGCTGCTACTACTACTGCTAACCCAGTGCATGGCAGATGCTACTACTATTACCACTACTGCTGCTGCTGCTGCTACTACTGCTGCTAATAGTAGTCCAGTGCGTTTCAAATACTACTAATATTACCACTACTGCCGCTGCTACTACTTCTACTACTACTATGAATATTACTAGCCCATTGCAAGGCAAATCTACTATTTCTACTTCTATTCCTAACACTTTTACTACTACTACTGGCCCAGTGCAGGGAAAATCTGCTGCTACTTCTAGTGCTGCCCCTGCCACTTCTATTGCTGCTGCTACAGCTACTACTATTACAACTATTGACTAGTGCATCAACAATACTACTACTATTAATATTACTGCTGCTTCTGGTGCTACTACTGCTACTACTATTTGTCCAGTAAATGGCAAATACTACTACTCTTACTACTGCTTCTGATGCTGTTACTACTGCTACTACTACCATCAATACTACTAGCCCAATCTATTACTCCTACTGCTATTGCTGCTTTTTGTCCTACTACTACTGCCAACTGCAGTGCAAGTTAGCTGCTACTACTACTGTTGCTGCTGTCACATCTACTGATGCTGATCCCACTACTACTACTACGACGACTAGTCCAGTGCATGGCAAATACTACTACAATTACCACTACTGGTTCTACTACAGCAGCTGCTATTTCTACTGCTGCTGCTACTACTAGCGTACTACTAGCCCAGTGCATGGCAAATGGTACTACTATTATTACTACTGCTGCTTCTGCTATTCCTACTGCTAGTACTAGCAGTCCAGTGCATTTAAAATTCTACTACTATTTCTATTACTGCTGCTGCTACTACTGATGCTCCTACTACTGCTACTACTAGTAATCCAGTGCATGGCAAATATTATTAATAGTAATACTGCTGCTGCTGCTACTACTACTATAAATACTACTAGCCCAGTGCATGTCAAATATACTACTAATACTGCTATTCCTGCTTCCGCTACTATTACTACTGGCCCACTGCAGGGCAAATCTTCTGCTACTACTACTGCTTCTGCTGTCCGTTCTACTGCTGCTGCTTCCACTACTACTACAACTTCTACTAGTAGCCCAGCGCATGGCCAATACTACTACTATGATGATTACTGCTGCTACTACTAGTACTGCTGATGCTAATTTGATTGCTGCTGCTACTACTACTACTATTAGTTCAGTGTATGTCAAATACTAGTACTATTACTACTACCGCAGCTGCTGCTACTTCTGATACTACTTCTGCTACTACAGGTAGTGCAGTGAATGGCAAATACTATTAATACTACTGCTCAGGCTGCTGCTACTACTGCTACTACTACTGCTACTACTACTAGCACTGTTGCTGCTAATTCTACTGATGCTGCTGCTCTATGTGCTGCTACTACTACTACTAGTCAATGCATGGCAAATACTACTACTATTCCTGCTTCTGCTGCTACTACTTCTGCTACTACTGCTACTATTAGTAGTCCAGTGTATATCAAATACTACTAGTATCACCACGACTGCTGCTACTACTTCGACTGCCGCTGCTACTTCTCCTGCTGCTCGTATTACTACAGCTACTACTAGCCCAGTGCGTGGTAAATACTACTACTATTACTACCACTGCTGCTTCTGCAGCTACTATTGCTACTACTACAAGTCCAGTGCATTGCAAACACATTGCTATTACTAGTAGTGCATTGCATTTAAAATACTACGTCTGCTGCTACTACTGTTACTACTAGTAGTACAGTGCATGGTAAATACAACTACAATTAATACTAATGCTGCTGCTGCTACCACTGCTACTACTAGTAGTAAAGTGCATGGCAAATACAACTAATATTACTACAACTGCTGTTGCTACTACTGCTACTACTAATATGAATACCACTAGGCCAGAGCATGGCAAATCTACTACTACAATTGCTATTGCTGCTACTGCTACTACTACTACTTACCCAGGGCGTGCCAAATACAACTACTGTTACCACTACTGCTGCTACTACTGCTGCAACTACTACTGCTACTGTTTCTAATTCTACTGCTTTTGCTACTACTACTACTACTACTATCCCAGGGCATGGCAAATAATACTACTATTATTACTACTGCTGCTGCTGCTGCTACTACGGCTACTACTGCTATCAATACTACTAGCCAGTGCATGGCAAGTCTACTACTACTACTGCTATTGCTGCTACTTCCACTCCTACTACTGGCCAACTGCCAGGCAAATCTTCTACCACTTCTGCTGCTGCGATCACTGGTACTACTACAAATACTAGCCTATTGCATATCAAATACTACTAGTATTAACACTACTGCTGCTACTCCTCCTACTGCTGCTACGACTACTACTGCTGCTACTTTTTCTCTTAGTAGCCCAGTGCATGGAATATAGTACTTCTATAACTACGCTTATGTCTGCAGTTTATATTACTGCTACTACAACTGCTACTCCTAGTAGACCAGTGCATGGCAAATACTACTACTACTACTACTTCTGCTGCTGCTGATACTACTGCTACTACTTCTGCTAGTACTAGTAGTCCAGTGCATGGCAAATACTACAACTATTACTACTACTGCTGCTGCTGATACTACTGCTACTACTACCATCAATACTACTAGCTCAGTGCATGGCAAATCTACTACTACTACTGCTATTGCTGCTACTTCCACTCCTACTACTGGCCCACTGCCAGGCAAATCTTCTACCACTTCTACTGCTGGTGCGACCACTAGTACTACTACAAATACTAGCCTATTGCATTGCAAATACTACTACTATTAACACTACTGCTGCTACTCCCACTACTGCTGCTACTCCTACTACTGCTGCTACTTGTACCCTTAGTAGCTCAGTGCATGGAGAATACTACTTGTATAACTACTCCTGTGTCTACTGTTTCTATTACTGCTACCACTGCAGCTACTACTAGTAGACCATTGCATGGCAAATACTACTACTATTACTACTGCTGCTGCTGCTGATTCTACTGCTACTACTTCTGCTAGTACTAGCAGTCCAGTGCATGGCAAATACTACTTCTATTATTACTACTGCTGCTACTGCTACTACTATCCATCCTACTAGCTCAGTGCATGGCAAATCTACTACTAGTACTTCTATTGCTACTACTGCTACTACTCCTAATGTCACACTGCAGGGCAACTCTGGTGCTACTACTACTGCTGCTGCGGTCAATTCTAATGCTATTGCTCCCATTATTACTACTGCTACTACTAGTAGTCCAGTGCATGGCAAATACTACTAATATTACTACTGCTGCTGCTGCTGATTCTACTGCTACTACTTCTGCTAGTACTAGCAGTCCAGTGCATGGCAAATACTACTTCTATTATTACTACTGCTGCTACTGCTACTACTATCCATCCTACTAGCTCAGTGCATGGCAAATCTACTACTAGTACTTCTATTGCTACTACTGCTACTACACCTGATGTCACACTGCAGGGCAACTCTGGTGCTACTACTACTGCTGCTGCGGTCAATTCTAATGCTGTTGCTCCCATTATTACTACTGCTACTACTAGTAGTCCAGTGCATGGCAAATACTACTACTATTACCACAACTGCTGCTACTACTACTGCTGCTGCTATTTCTACTACTACTACTAGTCCAGTGCATGGCAAACACTAGTGCTATTACTAATACTGCTGCTGCTGCTCCTCCTACTTCTACTATTACTGCTACTACTAGCAGTCCTTTGCATTGCAAATACTACTAGTATTACTACTGCTGCTGCTAGTACTGCTACTACAATGATCTATAATACTAACCCAGTGCATGGCAAATCTACTATTACTACTTCTATTGCGGCTACTGCTACTACTACTGCTAGACCAGTGCATGGCAGATACTACTACTATTACCACTATTGCTTCTACTTCTAGTACTGCTGCTTCTACTACGGCTGCTGCTTCTTCTACAGCTGCTGCTGCTACTACTACTCATCCTAGCCCTGTTCGTGGAAAATACTGCTACTATTACTACTACTGATGCTGCTGCTACTACTGCCACTACTAATACCAATACTACTCGACCAGTGCATGGTAAATCTACTACTACTCTTGCTAGTGCTCTGACTGCTCCTACTAGTAGCAGCCCAGTGAATAGCAAATACTACTACTATTACCACTACTGCTGCTGCTATTACTACTGCAGCAACTAGTAGTGCTGCTGCTGCTGCTGCTACAACTACTATCTCCGTGCATGGCAAATACTTCTACTATTACTACTAGTGCTGCTGCTGCTGCTACTACTACTACTCCTGCTACTGATAGTAGTGCAGTGCATGGCAAGTACTACTACTGTTTCTACTACTGCTGCTGCCACTTTTATTGCTGTCACTACCACTACTGCTACTACTAGTACCCCAGTGTATGGCAAATACTGCTTCTATTACTACTACTGCTGCCGTTGCTGCTACTGCTACTACTACTGCTACAACTTGCACCCAGTAAATTGCAAACATTACAACTATTACTTCTACTGCTGCTGCTGCTTCTACTGATACTACTGCTACTGCTTCTACTTCTCCTGCTGCTGCTTCTACTACTACCACTACTAGTCCCAGTGCAAGGTAAATAATACGATTATTACGACTACTGCTGCTTCTGCTAATACTGCTGCTACTACTGCTACTACTGGTAGTCCAGTGCATGAAAAATACTATTACTACTACTGCTGCAGCTGCTGCTACTACTGCTGCTACTACTGCTACTACTAGTGATCCAGTGCATGGCAAATACAACAAATATTACTACTACTGATGTTGCCTCTACTACTGCTAATACTACTATCAATGCTACTAGCCAGTGCATGGCAAATATACTACTACTGCTGCTATTGCTGCTACTTCCACTACTACTACTGGCCCACTGCTGGGCAAATCATCTGCCACTTCTACTGCTGCTGCTGCTACAACTATTACTACTACTACTACTACTAGCCCATTGCATCTCAAATACTACTACTATTACCACTACTGCTGTTAGTCCTACTACTCCTGCTAGTCCTATTACTGCTGCTACTTGTACTATTACTATCCCAGTGCACGGAATGTACTACTAGTAAAGCTACTCCTACGTCTGCTTTTTCTACTACTGCTTCTGCTACTGCTACTACTAGTAGACCAGTGTGTGGCAAATACTACTACTATTACTACTACTGCTGCTGCTGCTACTACTGCTACTACTACTGCTATTACTAGTAGTCCAGGGAATGGCAAATACTACTACTACTATCACTACTACTGCTGCTGCTGCTACTACTACTGCTCCTTCTACTGCAACTACTAGTAGTCCAGTCCTTGGCAAATACTACTACTATGACTATGACTGCTGCTAATGCTACCACTGCTACTACTACTAATCCTGTCCGTGGCAAATGCTACTCTATTACTACTACTGCTGCAGCAGCGGCTACTGCTACTACTAATATCAATACTACGAGCCCAGTGCATGGCAAGTCTACCTCTACTGTTACTATTGCTGCTACTGCTACTACTACATCTTACCCAGTGCATGGCAGATACTACTTCTATTACCACTGCTGCTGCTACCTCTACTGCTGCTGCAGCTACATCTACTGCTGCTGCTATTACTATTACTACTTCTACTACTAGCACAGTGCGTGGCAAATTGTACTAGGATTACTACTACCGCTGCTGCTGTTGCTATGACTTCTAGTACTACTGCTACTACTAGTAATCCAGTGTGTCACAAATACTATTCATACTACTACTGCTGCTGTTGCTACTACTACTATCAATACTACTAGCCCAGTGCATGGCCAATATACTACTACTACTGCTATAGCTGCTACTGCTACTACTACTAGTGGCCCACTGCAGGGCAAATCTGCTGCTACTCTTACTGCTGCTTATGCCACTTCTATTCCTGGTGCTACCTCTACTACTGCTGCTACTACTAGTAGTCTAGTGCATGGCAAATACTACTATTACTACTACTTCTGCTGCTGCTACTACTGCTACTACTAGTATCAATACTACTATCCCAGTGCATGGCAAATCTACTAGTACTACACCTATTAGTGCTAATGCTAATACTGCTACTTGCACACTGCAGGGCCAATCTGCTGCTACTACTACCGACGTTGCTGCTAATTCTACTTCTGCTGCTACCAATACAACTACTACTCCTAGTACCCCAGTGCATTTCAAATACTACCAATATTACCAGTACTGTTGCTACTACTACTGCTGCTGCTACTAGTACTATTACTAGCCCAGTCCATGCCAAATACTACGACTATTACCACTGCTGCTACTTCTGCTACTATTACTGCTCTTGCTCTTACGACTACTTCTGCTACTACTACTGCTACCGCTTCTAATTCTACTGTTGCTGCTACTACTACTAGCCCAGGGCATGGCAAATACTATTACTATTATTACTACTGCTGCTGCTGCTACTACTTCTACTAGTACTTCTATTACTTGTAGTCTAGTGCATGGGAAATACTACTTCTATTACTACTCCTGCTGCTGCTGCTAATACTGCTACTACTACTACCAATACTACTAGCTTAGTGCATGGGAAATCTGCTACTACTACTGCTGTATCTGCTACCGCTACTACTACTACTACTGGCCAGCTCCAGGGCAAATCTGCTGCTACTACTTCTGTTGCTGCTGCCACTTCTACTGCTCTTGCTACAACTACTACTACTGCTACTACTAGTAGTCCAGTGTATGGTAAATCCTAATACTACTAGTACTACTGCTGATGCAGCTTCTAGTGTTACTGCTACTACTGCTACTACTGCTAGTCCAGTGTATTGCAAATATTATTCTATTACTACTACTGCTGATGCTGCTACTACTGCTACTACTAATATCAATAGTACCAGCCAATTTCATGGCAAACCTACGACTACTCTTGCTATTGCTGCTGCTGCTACTACTACTGCTAACCCAGTGCATGGCAGATGCTACTACTATTACCACTACTGCTGCTGCTGCTACTACTGCTGCTAATAGTAGTCCAGTGCGTTTCAAATACTACTAATATTACCACTACTGCCGCTGCTACTACTTCTACTACTACTATGAATATTACTAGCCCATTGCAAGGCAAATCTACTATTTCTACTTCTATTCCTAACACTTTTACTACTACTACTGGCCCAGTGCAGGGAAAATCTGCTGCTACTTCTAGTGCTGCCCCTGCCACTTCTATTGCTGCTGCTACAGCTACTACTATTACAACTATTGACTAGTGCATCAACAATACTACTACTATTAATATTACTGCTGCTTCTGGTGCTACTACTGCTACTACTATTTGTCCAGTAAATGGCAAATACTACTACTCTTACTACTGCTTCTGATGCTGTTACTACTGCTACTACTACCATCAATACTACTAGCCCAATCTATTACTCCTACTGCTATTGCTGCTTCTTGTCCTACTACTACTGCCAACTGCAGTGCAAGTTAGCTGCTACTACTACTGTTGCTGCTGTCACATCTACTGATGCTGATCCCACTACTACTACTACGACGACTAGTCCAGTGCATGGCAAATACTACTACAATTACCACTACTGGTTCTACTACAGCAGCTGCTATTTCTACTGCTGCTGCTACTACTAGCGTACTACTAGCCCAGTGCATGGCAAATGGTACTACTATTATTACTACTGCTGCTTCTGCTACTCCTACTGCTAGTACTAGCAGTCCAGTGCATTTAAAATTCTACTACTATTTCTATTACTGCTGCTGCTACTACTGATGCTCCTACTACTGCTACTACTAGTAATCCAGTGCATGGCAAATATTATTAATAGTAATACTGCTGCTGCTGCTACTACTACTATAAATACTACTAGCCCAGTGCATGTCAAATATACTACTAATACTGCTATTCCTGCTTCCCCTACTATTACTACTGGCCCACTGCAGGGCAAATCTTCTGCTACTACTACTGCTTCTGCTGTCCGTTCTACTGCTGCTGCTTCCACTACTACTACAACTTCTACTAGTAGCCCAGCGCATGGCCAATACTACTACTATGATGATTACTGCTGCTACTACTAGTACTGCTGATGCTAATTTGATTGCTGCTGCTACTACTACTACTATTAGTTCAGTGTATGTCAAATGCTAGTACTATTACTACTACCGCAGCTGCTGCTACTTCTGATACTACTTCTGCTACTACAGGTAGTGCAGTGAATGGCAAATACTATTAATACTACTGCTCAGGCTGCTGCTACTACTGCTACTACTACTGCTACTACTACTAGCACTGTTGCTGCTAATTCTACTGATGCTGCTGCTCTATGTGCTGCTACTACTACTACTAGTCAATGCATGGCAAATACTACTACTATTACTGCTTCTGCTGCTACTACTTCTGCTACTACTGCTACTATTAGTAGTCCAGTGTATATCAAATACTACTAGTATCACCACGACTGCTGCTACTACTTCGACTGCCGCTGCTACTTCTCCTGCTGCTCGTATTACTACAGCTACTACTAGCCCAGTGCGTGGTAAATACTACTACTATTACTACCACTGCTGCTTCTGCAGCTACTATTGCTACTACTACAAGTCCAGTGCATTGCAAACACATTGCTATTACTAGTAGTGCATTGCATTTAAAATACTACTATAATTACTACGTCTGCTGCTACTACTGTTACTACTAGTAGTACAGTGCATGGTAAATACAACTACAATTAATACTAATGCTGCTGCTGCTACCACTGCTACTACTAGTAGTAAAGTGCATGGCAAATACAACTAATATTACTACAACTGCTGTTGCTACTACTGCTACTACTAATATGAATACCACTAGGCCAGAGCATGGCAAATCTACTACTACAATTGCTATTGCTGCTACTGCTACTACTACTACTTACCCAGGGCGTGCCAAATACAACTACTGTTACCACTACTGCTGCTACTACTGCTGCAACTACTACTGCTACTGTTTCTAATTCTACTGCTTTTGCTACTACTACTACTACTACTATCCCAGGGCATGGCAAATAATACTACTATTATTACTACTGCTGCTGCTGCTGCTACTACGGCTACTACTGCTATCAATACTACTAGCCAGTGCATGGCAAGTCTACTACTACTACTGCTATTGCTGCTACTTCCACTCCTACTACTGGCCAACTGCCAGGCAAATCTTCTACCACTTCTGCTGCTGCGATCACTGGTACTACTACAAATACTAGCCTATTGCATATCAAATACTACTAGTATTAACACTACTGCTGCTACTCCTCCTACTGCTGCTACGACTACTACTGCTGCTACTTTTTCTCTTAGTAGCCCAGTGCATGGAATATAGTACTTCTATAACTACGCTTATGTCTGCAGTTTATATTACTGCTACTACAACTGCTACTCCTAGTAGACCAGTGCATGGCAAATACTACTACTACTACTACTTCTGCTGCTGCTGATACTACTGCTACTACTTCTGCTAGTACTAGTAGTCCAGTGCATGGCAAATACTACAACTATTACTACTACTGCTGCTGCTGATACTACTGCTACTACTACCATCAATACTACTAGCTCAGTGCATGGCAAATCTACTACTACTACTGCTATTGCTGCTACTTCCACTCCTACTACTGGCCCACTGCCAGGCAAATCTTCTACCACTTCTACTGCTGGTGCGACCACTAGTACTACTACAAATACTAGCCTATTGCATTGCAAATACTACTACTATTAACACTACTGCTGCTACTCCCACTACTGCTGCTACTCCTACTACTGCTGCTACTTGTACCCTTAGTAGCTCAGTGCATGGAGAATACTACTTGTATAACTACTCCTGTGTCTACTGTTTCTATTACTGCTACCACTGCAGCTACTACTAGTAGACCATTGCATGGCAAATACTACTACTATTACTACTGCTGCTGCTGCTGATTCTACTGCTACTACTTCTGCTAGTACTAGCAGTCCAGTGCATGGCAAATACTACTTCTATTATTACTACTGCTGCTACTGCTACTACTATCCATCCTACTAGCTCAGTGCATGGCAAATCTACTACTAGTACTTCTATTGCTACTACTGCTACTACTCCTAATGTCACACTGCAGGGCAACTCTGGTGCTACTAATACTGCTGCTGCGGTCAATTCTAATGCTGTTGCTCCCATTATTACTACTGCTACTACTAGTAGTCCAGTGCATGGCAAATACTACTAATATTACTACTGCTGCTGCTGCTGATTCTACTGCTACTACTTCTGCTAGTACTAGCAGTCCAGTGCATGGCAAATACTACTTCTATTATTACTACTGCTGCTACTGCTACTACTATCCATCCTACTAGCTCAGTGCATGGCAAATCTACTACTAGTACTTCTATTGCTACTACTGCTACTACTCCTAATGTCACACTGCAGGGCAACTCTGGTGCTACTACTACTGCTGCTGCGGTCAATTCTAATGCTGTTGCTCCCATTATTACTACTGCTACTACTAGTAGTCCAGTGCATGGCAAATACTACTAATATTACTACTGCTGCTGCTGCTGATTCTACTGCTACTACTTCTGCTAGTACTAGCAGTCCAGTGCATGGCAAATACTACTTCTATTATTACTACTGCTGCTACTGCTACTACTATCCATCCTACTAGCTCAGTGCATGGCAAATCTACTACTAGTACTTCTATTGCTACTACTGCTACTACACCTAATGTCACACTGCAGG
The DNA here is from genome assembly GCF_059928025.1 of Delphinapterus leucas. Lineage (NCBI taxonomy): Eukaryota > Metazoa > Chordata > Mammalia > Artiodactyla > Monodontidae > Delphinapterus > Delphinapterus leucas. Next base: position 1,499,106 of record NW_028322262.1, on the reverse strand, counting down.
GCAACTCTGGTGCTACTACTACTGCTGCTGCGGTCAATTCTAATGCTGTTGCTCCCATTATTACTACTGCTACTACTAGTAGTCCAGTGCATGGCAAATACTACTACTATTACCACAACTGCTGCTACTACTACTGCTGCTGCTATTTCTACTACTACTACTAGTCCAGTGCATGGCAAACACTAGTGCTATTACTAATACTGCTGCTGCTGCTCCTCCTACTTCTACTATTACTGCTACTACTAGCAGTCCTTTGCATTGCAAATACTACTAGTATTACTACTGCTGCTGCTAGTACTGCTACTACAATGATCTATAATACTAACCCAGTGCATGGCAAATCTACTATTACTACTTCTATTGCGGCTACTGCTACTACTACTGCTAGACCAGTGCATGGCAGATACTACTACTATTACCACTATTGCTTCTACTTCTAGTACTGCTGCTTCTACTACGGCTGCTGCTTCTTCTACAGCTGCTGCTGCTACTACTACTCATCCTAGCCCTGTTCGTGGAAAATACTGCTACTATTACTACTACTGATGCTGCTGCTACTACTGCCACTACTAATACCAAAACTACTCGACCAGTGCATGGCAAATCTACTATTACTCTTGCTAGTGCTGTGACTGCTCCTACTAGTAGCAGCCCAGTGAATAGCAAATACTACTACTATTACCACTACTGCTGCTGCTATTACTACTGCAGCAACTAGTAGTGCTGCTGCTGCTGCTGCTACAACTACTATCTCCGTGCATGGCAAATACTTCTACTATTACTACTAGTGCTGCTGCTGCTGCTACTACTACTACTCCTGCTACTGATAGTAGTGCAGTGCATGGCAAGTACTACTACTGTTTCTACTACTGCTGCTGCCACTTTTATTGCTGTCACTACCACTACTGCTACTACTAGTACCCCAGTGTATGGCAAATACTGCTTCTATTACTACTACTGCTGCCGTTGCTGCTACTGCTACTACTACTGCTACAACTTGCACCCAGTAAATTGCAAACATTACAACTATTACTTCTACTGCTGCTGCTGCTTCTACTGATACTACTGCTACTGCTTCTACTTCTCCTGCTGCTGCTTCTACTACTACCACTACTAGTCCCAGTGCAAGGTAAATAATACGATTATTACGACTACTGCTGCTTCTGCTAATACTGCTGCTACTACTGCTACTACTGGTAGTCCAGTGCATGAAAAATACTATTACTACTACTGCTGCAGCTGCTGCTACTACTGCTGCTACTACTGCTACTACTAGTGATCCAGTGCATGGCAAATACAACAAATATTACTACTACTGATGTTGCCTCTACTACTGCTAATACTACTATCAATGCTACTAGCCAGTGCATGGCAAATATACTACTACTGCTGCTATTGCTGCTACTTCCACTACTACTACTGGCCCACTGCTGGGCAAATCATCTGCCACTTCTACTGCTGCTGCTGCTACAACTACTACTACTACTACTACTACTAGCCCATTGCATCTCAAATACTACTACTATTACCACTACTGCTGTTAGTCCTACTACTCCTGCTAGTCCTATTACTGCTGCTACTTGTACTATTACTATCCCAGTGCACGGAATGTACTACTAGTAAAGCTACTCCTACGTCTGCTTTTTCTACTACTGCTTCTGCTACTGCTACTACTAGTAGACCAGTGTGTGGCAAATACTACTACTATTACTACTACTGCTGCTGCTGCTACTACTGCTACTACTACTGCTATTACTAGTAGTCCAGGGAATGGCAAATACTACTACTACTATCACTACTACTGCTGCTGCTGCTACTACTACTGCTCCTTCTACTGCAACTACTAGTAGTCCAGTCCTTGGCAAATACTACTACTATGACTATGACTGCTGCTAATGCTACCACTGCTACTACTACTAATCCTGTCCGTGGCAAATGCTACTATATTACTACTACTGCTGCAGCAGCGGCTACTGCTACTACTAATATCAATACTACGAGCCCAGTGCATGGCAAGTCTACCTCTACTGTTACTATTGCTGCTACTGCTACTACTACATCTTACCCAGTGCATGGCAGATACTACTTCTATTACCACTGCTGCTGCTACCTCTACTGCTGCTGCAGCTACATCTACTGCTGCTGCTATTACTATTACTACTTCTACTACTAGCACAGTGCGTGGCAAATAGTACTAATATTACTACTACCGCTGCTGCTGTTGCTATGACTTCTAGTACTACTGCTACTACTAGTAATCCAGTGTGTCGCAAATACTATTCATACTACTACTGCTGCTGTTGCTACTACTACTATCAATAGTACTAGCCCAGTGCATGGCCAATATACTACTACTACTGCTATAGCTGCTACTGCTACTACTACTAGTGGCCCACTGCAGGGCATATCTGCTGCTACTCTTACTGCTGCTTATGCCATTTCTATTCCTGGTGCTACCTCTACTACTGCTGCTACTACTAGTAGTCTAGTGCATGGCAAATACTACTATTACTACTACTTCTGCTGCTGCTACTACTGCTACTACTAGTATCAATACTACTATCCCAGTGCATGGCAAATCTACTAGTACTACACCTATTAGTGCTAATGCTAATACTGCTACTTGCACACTGCAGGGCCAATCTGCTGCTACTACTACCGACGTTGCTGCTAATTCTACTTCTGCTGCTACCAATACAACTACTACTCCTAGTACCCCAGTGCATTTCAAATACTACCAATATTACCAGTACTGTTGCTACTACTACTGCTGCTGCTACTAGTACTATTACTAGCCCAGTCCATGCCAAATACTACGACTATTACCACTGCTGCTACTTCTGCTACTATTACTGCTCTTGCTCTTACGACTACTTCTGCTACTACTACTGCTACCGCTTCTAATTCTACTGTTGCTGCTACTACTACTAGCCCAGGGCATGGCAAATACTACTACTATTATTACTACTGCTGCTGCTGCTACTACTTCTACTAGTACTTCTATTACTTGTAGTCTAGTGCATGGGAAATACTACTTCTATTACTACTCCTGCTGCTGCTGCTACTACTGCTACTACTACTACCAATACTACTAGCTTAGTGCATGGGAAATCTGCTACTACTACTGCTGTATCTGCTACCGCTACTACTACTACTACTGGCCAGCTCCAGGGCAAATCTGCTGCTACTACTTCTGTTGCTGCTGCCACTTCTACTGCTCTTGCTACAACTACTACTACTGCTACTACTAGTAGTCCAGTGTATGGTAAATCCTAATACTACTAGTACTACTGCTGATGCAGCTTCTAGTGTTACTGCTACTACTGCTACTACTGCTAGTCCAGTGTATTGCAAATATTATTCTATTACTACTACTGCTGATGCTGCTACTACTGCTACTACTAATATCAATAGTACCAGCCAATTTCATGGCAAACCTACGACTACTCTTGCTATTGCTGCTGCTGCTACTACTACTGCTAACCCAGTGCATGGCAGATGCTACTACTATTACCACTACTGCTGCTGCTGCTGCTACTACTGCTGCTAATAGTAGTCCAGTGCGTTTCAAATACTACTAATATTACCACTACTGCCGCTGCTACTACTTCTACTACTACTATGAATATTACTAGCCCATTGCAAGGCAAATCTACTATTTCTACTTCTATTCCTAACACTTTTACTACTACTACTGGCCCAGTGCAGGGAAAATCTGCTGCTACTTCTAGTGCTGCCCCTGCCACTTCTATTGCTGCTGCTACAGCTACTACTATTACAACTATTGACTAGTGCATCAACAATACTACTACTATTAATATTACTGCTGCTTCTGGTGCTACTACTGCTACTACTATTTGTCCAGTAAATGGCAAATACTACTACTCTTACTACTGCTTCTGATGCTGTTACTACTGCTACTACTACCATCAATACTACTAGCCCAATCTATTACTCCTACTGCTATTGCTGCTTCTTGTCCTACTACTACTGCCAACTGCAGTGCAAGTTAGCTGCTACTACTACTGTTGCTGCTGTCACATCTACTGATGCTGATCCCACTACTACTACTACGACGACTAGTCCAGTGCATGGCAAATACTACTACAATTACCACTACTGGTTCTACTACAGCAGCTGCTATTTCTACTGCTGCTGCTACTACTAGCGTACTACTAGCCCAGTGCATGGCAAATGGTACTACTATTATTACTACTGCTGCTTCTGCTATTCCTACTGCTAGTACTAGCAGTCCAGTGCATTTAAAATTCTACTACTATTTCTATTACTGCTGCTGCTACTACTGATGCTCCTACTACTGCTACTACTAGTAATCCAGTGCATGGCAAATATTATTAATAGTAATACTGCTGCTGCTGCTACTACTACTATAAATACTACTAGCCCAGTGCATGTCAAATATACTACTAATACTGCTATTCCTGCTTCCGCTACTATTACTACTGGCCCACTGCAGGGCAAATCTTCTGCTACTACTACTGCTTCTGCTGTCCGTTCTACTGCTGCTGCTTCCACTACTACTACAACTTCTACTAGTAGCCCAGCGCATGGCCAATACTACTACTATGATGATTACTGCTGCTACTACTAGTACTGCTGATGCTAATTTGATTGCTGCTGCTACTACTACTACTATTAGTTCAGTGTATGTCAAATACTAGTACTATTACTACTACCGCAGCTGCTGCTACTTCTGATACTACTTCTGCTACTACAGGTAGTGCAGTGAATGGCAAATACTATTAATACTACTGCTCAGGCTGCTGCTACTACTGCTACTACTACTGCTACTACTACTAGCACTGTTGCTGCTAATTCTACTGATGCTGCTGCTCTATGTGCTGCTACTACTACTACTAGTCAATGCATGGCAAATACTACTACTATTCCTGCTTCTGCTGCTACTACTTCTGCTACTACTGCTACTATTAGTAGTCCAGTGTATATCAAATACTACTAGTATCACCACGACTGCTGCTACTACTTCGACTGCCGCTGCTACTTCTCCTGCTGCTCGTATTACTACAGCTACTACTAGCCCAGTGCGTGGTAAATACTACTACTATTACTACCACTGCTGCTTCTGCAGCTACTATTGCTACTACTACAAGTCCAGTGCATTGCAAACACATTGCTATTACTAGTAGTGCATTGCATTTAAAATACTACGTCTGCTGCTACTACTGTTACTACTAGTAGTACAGTGCATGGTAAATACAACTACAATTAATACTAATGCTGCTGCTGCTACCACTGCTACTACTAGTAGTAAAGTGCATGGCAAATACAACTAATATTACTACAACTGCTGTTGCTACTACTGCTACTACTAATATGAATACCACTAGGCCAGAGCATGGCAAATCTACTACTACAATTGCTATTGCTGCTACTGCTACTACTACTACTTACCCAGGGCGTGCCAAATACAACTACTGTTACCACTACTGCTGCTACTACTGCTGCAACTACTACTGCTACTGTTTCTAATTCTACTGCTTTTGCTACTACTACTACTACTACTATCCCAGGGCATGGCAAATAATACTACTATTATTACTACTGCTGCTGCTGCTGCTACTACGGCTACTACTGCTATCAATACTACTAGCCAGTGCATGGCAAGTCTACTACTACTACTGCTATTGCTGCTACTTCCACTCCTACTACTGGCCAACTGCCAGGCAAATCTTCTACCACTTCTGCTGCTGCGATCACTGGTACTACTACAAATACTAGCCTATTGCATATCAAATACTACTAGTATTAACACTACTGCTGCTACTCCTCCTACTGCTGCTACAACTACTACTGCTGCTACTTTTTCTCTTAGTAGCCCAGTGCATGGAATATAGTACTTCTATAACTACGCTTATGTCTGCAGTTTATATTACTGCTACTACAACTGCTACTCCTAGTAGACCAGTGCATGGCAAATACTACTACTACTACTACTTCTGCTGCTGCTGATACTACTGCTACTACTTCTGCTAGTACTAGTAGTCCAGTGCATGGCAAATACTACAACTATTACTACTACTGCTGCTGCTGATACTACTGCTACTACTACCATCAATACTACTAGCTCAGTGCATGGCAAATCTACTACTACTACTGCTATTGCTGCTACTTCCACTCCTACTACTGGCCCACTGCCAGGCAAATCTTCTACCACTTCTACTGCTGGTGCGACCACTAGTACTACTACAAATACTAGCCTATTGCATTGCAAATACTACTACTATTAACACTACTGCTGCTACTCCCACTACTGCTGCTACTCCTACTACTGCTGCTACTTGTACCCTTAGTAGCTCAGTGCATGGAGAATACTACTTGTATAACTACTCCTGTGTCTACTGTTTCTAATACTGCTACCACTGCAGCTACTACTAGTAGACCATTGCATGGCAAATACTACTACTATTACTACTGCTGCTGCTGCTGATTCTACTGCTACTACTTCTGCTAGTACTAGCAGTCCAGTGCATGGCAAATACTACTTCTATTATTACTACTGCTGCTACTGCTACTACTATCCATCCTACTAGCTCAGTGCATGGCAAATCTACTACTAGTACTTCTATTGCTACTACTGCTACTACTCCTAATGTCACACTGCAGGGCAACTCTGGTGCTACTACTACTGCTGCTGCGGTCAATTCTAATGCTATTGCTCCCATTATTACTACTGCTACTACTAGTAGTCCAGTGCATGGCAAATACTACTAATATTACTACTGCTGCTGCTGCTGATTCTACTGCTACTACTTCTGCTAGTACTAGCAGTCCAGTGCATGGCAAATACTACTTCTATTATTACTACTGCTGCTACTGCTACTACTATCCATCCTACTAGCTCAGTGCATGGCAAATCTACTACTAGTACTTCTATTGCTACTACTGCTACTACACCTGATGTCACACTGCAGGGCAACTCTGGTGCTACTACTACTGCTGCTGCGGTCAATTCTAATGCTGTTGCTCCCATTATTACTACTGCTACTACTAGTAGTCCAGTGCATGGCAAATACTACTACTATTACCACAACTGCTGCTACTACTACTGCTGCTGCTATTTCTACTACTACTACTAGTCCAGTGCATGGCAAACACTAGTGCTATTACTAATACTGCTGCTGCTGCTCCTCCTACTTCTACTATTACTGCTACTACTAGCAGTCCTTTGCATTGCAAATACTACTAGTATTACTACTGCTGCTGCTAGTACTGCTACTACAATGATCTATAATACTAACCCAGTGCATGGCAAATCTACTATTACTACTTCTATTGCGGCTACTGCTACTACTACTGCTAGACCAGTGCATGGCAGATACTACTACTATTACCACTATTGCTTCTACTTCTAGTACTGCTGCTTCTACTACGGCTGCTGCTTCTTCTACAGCTGCTGCTGCTACTACTACTCATCCTAGCCCTGTTCGTGGAAAATACTGCTACTATTACTACTACTGATGCTGCTGCTACTACTGCCACTACTAATACCAATACTACTCGACCAGTGCATGGTAAATCTACTACTACTCTTGCTAGTGCTCTGACTGCTCCTACTAGTAGCAGCCCAGTGAATAGCAAATACTACTACTATTACCACTACTGCTGCTGCTATTACTACTGCAGCAACTAGTAGTGCTGCTGCTGCTGCTGCTACAACTACTATCTCCGTGCATGGCAAATACTTCTACTATTACTACTAGTGCTGCTGCTGCTGCTACTACTACTACTCCTGCTACTGATAGTAGTGCAGTGCATGGCAAGTACTACTACTGTTTCTACTACTGCTGCTGCCACTTTTATTGCTGTCACTACCACTACTGCTACTACTAGTACCCCAGTGTATGGCAAATACTGCTTCTATTACTACTACTGCTGCCGTTGCTGCTACTGCTACTACTACTGCTACAACTTGCACCCAGTAAATTGCAAACATTACAACTATTACTTCTACTGCTGCTGCTGCTTCTACTGATACTACTGCTACTGCTTCTACTTCTCCTGCTGCTGCTTCTACTACTACCACTACTAGTCCCAGTGCAAGGTAAATAATACGATTATTACGACTACTGCTGCTTCTGCTAATACTGCTGCTACTACTGCTACTACTGGTAGTCCAGTGCATGAAAAATACTATTACTACTACTGCTGCAGCTGCTGCTACTACTGCTGCTACTACTGCTACTACTAGTGATCCAGTGCATGGCAAATACAACAAATATTACTACTACTGATGTTGCCTCTACTACTGCTAATACTACTATCAATGCTACTAGCCAGTGCATGGCAAATATACTACTACTGCTGCTATTGCTGCTACTTCCACTACTACTACTGGCCCACTGCTGGGCAAATCATCTGCCACTTCTACTGCTGCTGCTGCTACAACTATTACTACTACTACTACTACTAGCCCATTGCATCTCAAATACTACTACTATTACCACTACTGCTGTTAGTCCTACTACTCCTGCTAGTCCTATTACTGCTGCTACTTGTACTATTACTATCCCAGTGCACGGAATGTACTACTAGTAAAGCTACTCCTACGTCTGCTTTTTCTACTACTGCTTCTGCTACTGCTACTACTAGTAGACCAGTGTGTGGCAAATACTACTACTATTACTACTACTGCTGCTGCTGCTACTACTGCTACTACTACTGCTATTACTAGTAGTCCAGGGAATGGCAAATACTACTACTACTATCACTACTACTGCTGCTGCTGCTACTACTACTGCTCCTTCTACTGCAACTACTAGTAGTCCAGTCCTTGGCAAATACTACTACTATGACTATGACTGCTGCTAATGCTACCACTGCTACTACTACTAATCCTGTCCGTGGCAAATGCTACTCTATTACTACTACTGCTGCAGCAGCGGCTACTGCTACTACTAATATCAATACTACGAGCCCAGTGCATGGCAAGTCTACCTCTACTGTTACTATTGCTGCTACTGCTACTACTACATCTTACCCAGTGCATGGCAGATACTACTTCTATTACCACTGCTGCTGCTACCTCTACTGCTGCTGCAGCTACATCTACTGCTGCTGCTATTACTATTACTACTTCTACTACTAGCACAGTGCGTGGCAAATTGTACTAGGATTACTACTACCGCTGCTGCTGTTGCTATGACTTCTAGTACTACTGCTACTACTAGTAATCCAGTGTGTCACAAATACTATTCATACTACTACTGCTGCTGTTGCTACTACTACTATCAATACTACTAGCCCAGTGCATGGCCAATATACTACTACTACTGCTATAGCTGCTACTGCTACTACTACTAGTGGCCCACTGCAGGGCAAATCTGCTGCTACTCTTACTGCTGCTTATGCCACTTCTATTCCTGGTGCTACCTCTACTACTGCTGCTACTACTAGTAGTCTAGTGCATGGCAAATACTACTATTACTACTACTTCTGCTGCTGCTACTACTGCTACTACTAGTATCAATACTACTATCCCAGTGCATGGCAAATCTACTAGTACTACACCTATTAGTGCTAATGCTAATACTGCTACTTGCACACTGCAGGGCCAATCTGCTGCTACTACTACCGACGTTGCTGCTAATTCTACTTCTGCTGCTACCAATACAACTACTACTCCTAGTACCCCAGTGCATTTCAAATACTACCAATATTACCAGTACTGTTGCTACTACTACTGCTGCTGCTACTAGTACTATTACTAGCCCAGTCCATGCCAAATACTACGACTATTACCACTGCTGCTACTTCTGCTACTATTACTGCTCTTGCTCTTACGACTACTTCTGCTACTACTACTGCTACCGCTTCTAATTCTACTGTTGCTGCTACTACTACTAGCCCAGGGCATGGCAAATACTATTACTATTATTACTACTGCTGCTGCTGCTACTACTTCTACTAGTACTTCTATTACTTGTAGTCTAGTGCATGGGAAATACTACTTCTATTACTACTCCTGCTGCTGCTGCTAATACTGCTACTACTACTACCAATACTACTAGCTTAGTGCATGGGAAATCTGCTACTACTACTGCTGTATCTGCTACCGCTACTACTACTACTACTGGCCAGCTCCAGGGCAAATCTGCTGCTACTACTTCTGTTGCTGCTGCCACTTCTACTGCTCTTGCTACAACTACTACTACTGCTACTACTAGTAGTCCAGTGTATGGTAAATCCTAATACTACTAGTACTACTGCTGATGCAGCTTCTAGTGTTACTGCTACTACTGCTACTACTGCTAGTCCAGTGTATTGCAAATATTATTCTATTACTACTACTGCTGATGCTGCTACTACTGCTACTACTAATATCAATAGTACCAGCCAATTTCATGGCAAACCTACGACTACTCTTGCTATTGCTGCTGCTGCTACTACTACTGCTAACCCAGTGCATGGCAGATGCTACTACTATTACCACTACTGCTGCTGCTGCTACTACTGCTGCTAATAGTAGTCCAGTGCGTTTCAAATACTACTAATATTACCACTACTGCCGCTGCTACTACTTCTACTACTACTATGAATATTACTAGCCCATTGCAAGGCAAATCTACTATTTCTACTTCTATTCCTAACACTTTTACTACTACTACTGGCCCAGTGCAGGGAAAATCTGCTGCTACTTCTAGTGCTGCCCCTGCCACTTCTATTGCTGCTGCTACAGCTACTACTATTACAACTATTGACTAGTGCATCAACAATACTACTACTATTAATATTACTGCTGCTTCTGGTGCTACTACTGCTACTACTATTTGTCCAGTAAATGGCAAATACTACTACTCTTACTACTGCTTCTGATGCTGTTACTACTGCTACTACTACCATCAATACTACTAGCCCAATCTATTACTCCTACTGCTATTGCTGCTTCTTGTCCTACTACTACTGCCAACTGCAGTGCAAGTTAGCTGCTACTACTACTGTTGCTGCTGTCACATCTACTGATGCTGATCCCACTACTACTACTACGACGACTAGTCCAGTGCATGGCAAATACTACTACAATTACCACTACTGGTTCTACTACAGCAGCTGCTATTTCTACTGCTGCTGCTACTACTAGCGTACTACTAGCCCAGTGCATGGCAAATGGTACTACTATTATTACTACTGCTGCTTCTGCTACTCCTACTGCTAGTACTAGCAGTCCAGTGCATTTAAAATTCTACTACTATTTCTATTACTGCTGCTGCTACTACTGATGCTCCTACTACTGCTACTACTAGTAATCCAGTGCATGGCAAATATTATTAATAGTAATACTGCTGCTGCTGCTACTACTACTATAAATACTACTAGCCCAGTGCATGTCAAATATACTACTAATACTGCTATTCCTGCTTCCCCTACTATTACTACTGGCCCACTGCAGGGCAAATCTTCTGCTACTACTACTGCTTCTGCTGTCCGTTCTACTGCTGCTGCTTCCACTACTACTACAACTTCTACTAGTAGCCCAGCGCATGGCCAATACTACTACTATGATGATTACTGCTGCTACTACTAGTACTGCTGATGCTAATTTGATTGCTGCTGCTACTACTACTACTATTAGTTCAGTGTATGTCAAATGCTAGTACTATTACTACTACCGCAGCTGCTGCTACTTCTGATACTACTTCTGCTACTACAGGTAGTGCAGTGAATGGCAAATACTATTAATACTACTGCTCAGGCTGCTGCTACTACTGCTACTACTACTGCTACTACTACTAGCACTGTTGCTGCTAATTCTACTGATGCTGCTGCTCTATGTGCTGCTACTACTACTACTAGTCAATGCATGGCAAATACTACTACTATTACTGCTTCTGCTGCTACTACTTCTGCTACTACTGCTACTATTAGTAGTCCAGTGTATATCAAATACTACTAGTATCACCACGACTGCTGCTACTACTTCGACTGCCGCTGCTACTTCTCCTGCTGCTCGTATTACTACAGCTACTACTAGCCCAGTGCGTGGTAAATACTACTACTATTACTACCACTGCTGCTTCTGCAGCTACTATTGCTACTACTACAAGTCCAGTGCATTGCAAACACATTGCTATTACTAGTAGTGCATTGCATTTAAAATACTACTATAATTACTACGTCTGCTGCTACTACTGTTACTACTAGTAGTACAGTGCATGGTAAATACAACTACAATTAATACTAATGCTGCTGCTGCTACCACTGCTACTACTAGTAGTAAAGTGCATGGCAAATACAACTAATATTACTACAACTGCTGTTGCTACTACTGCTACTACTAATATGAATACCACTAGGCCAGAGCATGGCAAATCTACTACTACAATTGCTATTGCTGCTACTGCTACTACTACTACTTACCCAGGGCGTGCCAAATACAACTACTGTTACCACTACTGCTGCTACTACTGCTGCAACTACTACTGCTACTGTTTCTAATTCTACTGCTTTTGCTACTACTACTACTACTACTATCCCAGGGCATGGCAAATAATACTACTATTATTACTACTGCTGCTGCTGCTGCTACTACGGCTACTACTGCTATCAATACTACTAGCCAGTGCATGGCAAGTCTACTACTACTACTGCTATTGCTGCTACTTCCACTCCTACTACTGGCCAACTGCCAGGCAAATCTTCTACCACTTCTGCTGCTGCGATCACTGGTACTACTACAAATACTAGCCTATTGCATATCAAATACTACTAGTATTAACACTACTGCTGCTACTCCTCCTACTGCTGCTACGACTACTACTGCTGCTACTTTTTCTCTTAGTAGCCCAGTGCATGGAATATAGTACTTCTATAACTACGCTTATGTCTGCAGTTTATATTACTGCTACTACAACTGCTACTCCTAGTAGACCAGTGCATGGCAAATACTACTACTACTACTACTTCTGCTGCTGCTGATACTACTGCTACTACTTCTGCTAGTACTAGTAGTCCAGTGCATGGCAAATACTACAACTATTACTACTACTGCTGCTGCTGATACTACTGCTACTACTACCATCAATACTACTAGCTCAGTGCATGGCAAATCTACTACTACTACTGCTATTGCTGCTACTTCCACTCCTACTACTGGCCCACTGCCAGGCAAATCTTCTACCACTTCTACTGCTGGTGCGACCACTAGTACTACTACAAATACTAGCCTATTGCATTGCAAATACTACTACTATTAACACTACTGCTGCTACTCCCACTACTGCTGCTACTCCTACTACTGCTGCTACTTGTACCCTTAGTAGCTCAGTGCATGGAGAATACTACTTGTATAACTACTCCTGTGTCTACTGTTTCTATTACTGCTACCACTGCAGCTACTACTAGTAGACCATTGCATGGCAAATACTACTACTATTACTACTGCTGCTGCTGCTGATTCTACTGCTACTACTTCTGCTAGTACTAGCAGTCCAGTGCATGGCAAATACTACTTCTATTATTACTACTGCTGCTACTGCTACTACTATCCATCCTACTAGCTCAGTGCATGGCAAATCTACTACTAGTACTTCTATTGCTACTACTGCTACTACTCCTAATGTCACACTGCAGGGCAACTCTGGTGCTACTAATACTGCTGCTGCGGTCAATTCTAATGCTGTTGCTCCCATTATTACTACTGCTACTACTAGTAGTCCAGTGCATGGCAAATACTACTAATATTACTACTGCTGCTGCTGCTGATTCTACTGCTACTACTTCTGCTAGTACTAGCAGTCCAGTGCATGGCAAATACTACTTCTATTATTACTACTGCTGCTACTGCTACTACTATCCATCCTACTAGCTCAGTGCATGGCAAATCTACTACTAGTACTTCTATTGCTACTACTGCTACTACTCCTAATGTCACACTGCAGGGCAACTCTGGTGCTACTACTACTGCTGCTGCGGTCAATTCTAATGCTGTTGCTCCCATTATTACTACTGCTACTACTAGTAGTCCAGTGCATGGCAAATACTACTAATATTACTACTGCTGCTGCTGCTGATTCTACTGCTACTACTTCTGCTAGTACTAGCAGTCCAGTGCATGGCAAATACTACTTCTATTATTACTACTGCTGCTACTGCTACTACTATCCATCCTACTAGCTCAGTGCATGGCAAATCTACTACTAGTACTTCTATTGCTACTACTGCTACTACACCTAATGTCACACTGCAGGGCAACTCTGGTGCTACTACTACTGCTGCTGCGGTCAATTCTAATGCTGTTGCTCCCATTATTACTACTGCTACTACTAGTAGTCCAGTGCATGGCAAATACTACTACTATTACCACAACTGCTGCTACTACTACTGCTGCTGCTATTTCTACTACTACTACTAGTCCAGTGCATGGCAAACACTAGTGCTATTACTAATACTGCTGCTGCTGCTCCTCCTACTTCTACTATTACTGCTACTACTAGCAGTCCTTTGCATTGCAAATACTACTAGTATTACTACTGCTGCTGCTAGTACTGCTACTACAATGATCTATAATACTAACCCAGTGCATGGCAAATCTACTATTACTACTTCTATTGCGGCTACTGCTACTACTACTGCTAGACCAGTGCATGGCAGATACTACTACTATTACCACTATTGCTTCTACTTCTAGTACTGCTGCTTCTACTACGGCTGCTGCTTCTTCTACAGCTGCTGCTGCTACTACTACTCATCCTAGCCCTGTTCGTGGAAAATACTGCTACTATTACTACTACTGATGCTGCTGCTACTACTGCCACTACTAATACCAAAACTACTCGACCAGTGCATGGCAAATCTACTATTACTCTTGCTAGTGCTGTGACTGCTCCTACTAGTAGCAGCCCAGTGAATAGCAAATACTACTACTATTACCACTACTGCTGCTGCTATTACTACTGCAGCAACTAGTAGTGCTGCTGCTGCTGCTGCTACAACTACTATCTCCGTGCATGGCAAATACTTCTACTATTACTACTAGTGCTGCTGCTGCTGCTACTACTACTACTCCTGCTACTGATAGTAGTGCAGTGCATGGCAAGTACTACTACTGTTTCTACTACTGCTGCTGCCACTTTTATTGCTGTCACTACCACTACTGCTACTACTAGTACCCCAGTGTATGGCAAATACTGCTTCTATTACTACTACTGCTGCCGTTGCTGCTACTGCTACTACTACTGCTACAACTTGCACCCAGTAAATTGCAAACATTACAACTATTACTTCTACTGCTGCTGCTGCTTCTACTGATACTACTGCTACTGCTTCTACTTCTCCTGCTGCTGCTTCTACTACTACCACTACTAGTCCCAGTGCAAGGTAAATAATACGATTATTACGACTACTGCTGCTTCTGCTAATACTGCTGCTACTACTGCTACTACTGGTAGTCCTGTGCATGAAAAATACTATTACTACTACTGCTGCAGCTGCTGCTACTACTGCTGCTACTACTGCTACTACTAGTGATCCAGTGCATGGCAAATACAACAAATATTACTACTACTGATGTTGCCTCTACTACTGCTAATACTACTATCAATGCTACTAGCCAGTGCATGGCAAATATACTACTACTGCTGCTATTGCTGCTACTTCCACTACTACTACTGGCCCACTGCTGGGCAAATCATCTGCCACTTCTACTGCTGCTGCTGCTACAACTACTACTACTACTACTACTACTAGCCCATTGCATCTCAAATACTACTACTATTACCACTACTGCTGTTAGTCCTACTACTCCTGCTAGTCCTATTACTGCTGCTACTTGTACTATTACTATCCCAGTGCACGGAATGTACTACTAGTAAAGCTACTCCTACGTCTGCTTTTTCTACTACTGCTTCTGCTACTGCTACTACTAGTAGACCAGTGTGTGGCAAATACTACTACTATTACTACTACTGCTGCTGCTGCTACTACTGCTACTACTACTGCTATTACTAGTAGTCCAGGGAATGGCAAATACTACTACTACTATCACTACTACTGCTGCTGCTGCTACTACTACTGCTCCTTCTACTGCAACTACTAGTAGTCCAGTCCTTGGCAAATACTACTACTATGACTATGACTGCTGCTAATGCTACCACTGCTACTACTACTAATCCTGTCCGTGGCAAATGCTACTATATTACTACTACTGCTGCAGCAGCGGCTACTGCTACTACTAATATCAATACTACGAGCCCAGTGCATGGCAAGTCTACCTCTACTGTTACTATTGCTGCTACTGCTACTACTACATCTTACCCAGTGCATGGCAGATACTACTTCTATTACCACTGCTGCTGCTACCTCTACTGCTGCTGCAGCTACATCTACTGCTGCTGCTATTACTATTACTACTTCTACTACTAGCACAGTGCGTGGCAAATAGTACTAATATTACTACTACCGCTGCTGCTGTTGCTATGACTTCTAGTACTACTGCTACTACTAGTAATCCAGTGTGTCGCAAATACTATTCATACTACTACTGCTGCTGTTGCTACTACTACTATCAATAGTACTAGCCCAGTGCATGGCCAATATACTACTACTACTGCTATAGCTGCTACTGCTACTACTACTAGTGGCCCACTGCAGGGCATATCTGCTGCTACTCTTACTGCTGCTTATGCCATTTCTATTCCTGGTGCTACCTCTACTACTGCTGCTACTACTAGTAGTCTAGTGCATGGCAAATACTACTATTACTACTACTTCTGCTGCTGCTACTACTGCTACTACTAGTATCAATACTACTATCCCAGTGCATGGCAAATCTACTAGTACTACACCTATTAGTGCTAATGCTAATACTGCTACTTGCACACTGCAGGGCCAATCTGCTGCTACTACTACCGACGTTGCTGCTAATTCTACTTCTGCTGCTACCAATACAACTACTACTCCTAGTACCCCAGTGCATTTCAAATACTACCAATATTACCAGTACTGTTGCTACTACTACTGCTGCTGCTACTAGTACTATTACTAGCCCAGTCCATGCCAAATACTACGACTATTACCACTGCTGCTACTTCTGCTACTATTACTGCTCTTGCTCTTACGACTACTTCTGCTACTACTACTGCTACCGCTTCTAATTCTACTGTTGCTGCTACTACTACTAGCCCAGGGCATGGCAAATACTACTACTATTATTACTACTGCTGCTGCTGCTACTACTTCTACTAGTACTTCTATTACTTGTAGTCTAGTGCATGGGAAATACTACTTCTATTACTACTCCTGCTGCTGCTGCTACTACTGCTACTACTACTACCAATACTACTAGCTTAGTGCATGGGAAATCTGCTACTACTACTGCTGTATCTGCTACCGCTACTACTACTACTACTGGCCAGCTCCAGGGCAAATCTGCTGCTACTACTTCTGTTGCTGCTGCCACTTCTACTGCTCTTGCTACAACTACTACTACTGCTACTACTAGTAGTCCAGTGTATGGTAAATCCTAATACTACTAGTACTACTGCTGATGCAGCTTCTAGTGTTACTGCTACTACTGCTACTACTGCTAGTCCAGTGTATTGCAAATATTATTCTATTACTACTACTGCTGATGCTGCTACTACTGCTACTACTAATATCAATAGTACCAGCCAATTTCATGGCAAACCTACGACTACTCTTGCTATTGCTGCTGCTGCTACTACTACTGCTAACCCAGTGCATGGCAGATGCTACTACTATTACCACTACTGCTGCTGCTGCTGCTACTACTGCTGCTAATAGTAGTCCAGTGCGTTTCAAATACTACTAATATTACCACTACTGCCGCTGCTACTACTTCTACTACTACTATGAATATTACTAGCCCATTGCAAGGCAAATCTACTATTTCTACTTCTATTCCTAACACTTTTACTACTACTACTGGCCCAGTGCAGGGAAAATCTGCTGCTACTTCTAGTGCTGCCCCTGCCACTTCTATTGCTGCTGCTACAGCTACTACTATTACAACTATTGACTAGTGCATCAACAATACTACTACTATTAATATTACTGCTGCTTCTGGTGCTACTACTGCTACTACTATTTGTCCAGTAAATGGCAAATACTACTACTCTTACTACTGCTTCTGATGCTGTTACTACTGCTACTACTACCATCAATACTACTAGCCCAATCTATTACTCCTACTGCTATTGCTGCTTTTTGTCCTACTACTACTGCCAACTGCAGTGCAAGTTAGCTGCTACTACTACTGTTGCTGCTGTCACATCTACTGATGCTGATCCCACTACTACTACTACGACGACTAGTCCAGTGCATGGCAAATACTACTACAATTACCACTACTGGTTCTACTACAGCAGCTGCTATTTCTACTGCTGCTGCTACTACTAGCGTACTACTAGCCCAGTGCATGGCAAATGGTACTACTATTATTACTACTGCTGCTTCTGCTATTCCTACTGCTAGTACTAGCAGTCCAGTGCATTTAAAATTCTACTACTATTTCTATTACTGCTGCTGCTACTACTGATGCTCCTACTACTGCTACTACTAGTAATCCAGTGCATGGCAAATATTATTAATAGTAATACTGCTGCTGCTGCTACTACTACTATAAATACTACTAGCCCAGTGCATGTCAAATATACTACTAATACTGCTATTCCTGCTTCCGCTACTATTACTACTGGCCCACTGCAGGGCAAATCTTCTGCTACTACTACTGCTTCTGCTGTCCGTTCTACTGCTGCTGCTTCCACTACTACTACAACTTCTACTAGTAGCCCAGCGCATGGCCAATACTACTACTATGATGATTACTGCTGCTACTACTAGTACTGCTGATGCTAATTTGATTGCTGCTGCTACTACTACTACTATTAGTTCAGTGTATGTCAAATACTAGTACTATTACTACTACCGCAGCTGCTGCTACTTCTGATACTACTTCTGCTACTACAGGTAGTGCAGTGAATGGCAAATACTATTAATACTACTGCTCAGGCTGCTGCTACTACTGCTACTACTACTGCTACTACTACTAGCACTGTTGCTGCTAATTCTACTGATGCTGCTGCTCTATGTGCTGCTACTACTACTACTAGTCAATGCATGGCAAATACTACTACTATTCCTGCTTCTGCTGCTACTACTTCTGCTACTACTGCTACTATTAGTAGTCCAGTGTATATCAAATACTACTAGTATCACCACGACTGCTGCTACTACTTCGACTGCCGCTGCTACTTCTCCTGCTGCTCGTATTACTACAGCTACTACTAGCCCAGTGCGTGGTAAATACTACTACTATTACTACCACTGCTGCTTCTGCAGCTACTATTGCTACTACTACAAGTCCAGTGCATTGCAAACACATTGCTATTACTAGTAGTGCATTGCATTTAAAATACTACGTCTGCTGCTACTACTGTTACTACTAGTAGTACAGTGCATGGTAAATACAACTACAATTAATACTAATGCTGCTGCTGCTACCACTGCTACTACTAGTAGTAAAGTGCATGGCAAATACAACTAATATTACTACAACTGCTGTTGCTACTACTGCTACTACTAATATGAATACCACTAGGCCAGAGCATGGCAAATCTACTACTACAATTGCTATTGCTGCTACTGCTACTACTACTACTTACCCAGGGCGTGCCAAATACAACTACTGTTACCACTACTGCTGCTACTACTGCTGCAACTACTACTGCTACTGTTTCTAATTCTACTGCTTTTGCTACTACTACTACTACTACTATCCCAGGGCATGGCAAATAATACTACTATTATTACTACTGCTGCTGCTGCTGCTACTACGGCTACTACTGCTATCAATACTACTAGCCAGTGCATGGCAAGTCTACTACTACTACTGCTATTGCTGCTACTTCCACTCCTACTACTGGCCAACTGCCAGGCAAATCTTCTACCACTTCTGCTGCTGCGATCACTGGTACTACTACAAATACTAGCCTATTGCATATCAAATACTACTAGTATTAACACTACTGCTGCTACTCCTCCTACTGCTGCTACGACTACTACTGCTGCTACTTTTTCTCTTAGTAGCCCAGTGCATGGAATATAGTACTTCTATAACTACGCTTATGTCTGCAGTTTATATTACTGCTACTACAACTGCTACTCCTAGTAGACCAGTGCATGGCAAATACTACTACTACTACTACTTCTGCTGCTGCTGATACTACTGCTACTACTTCTGCTAGTACTAGTAGTCCAGTGCATGGCAAATACTACAACTATTACTACTACTGCTGCTGCTGATACTACTGCTACTACTACCATCAATACTACTAGCTCAGTGCATGGCAAATCTACTACTACTACTGCTATTGCTGCTACTTCCACTCCTACTACTGGCCCACTGCCAGGCAAATCTTCTACCACTTCTACTGCTGGTGCGACCACTAGTACTACTACAAATACTAGCCTATTGCATTGCAAATACTACTACTATTAACACTACTGCTGCTACTCCCACTACTGCTGCTACTCCTACTACTGCTGCTACTTGTACCCTTAGTAGCTCAGTGCATGGAGAATACTACTTGTATAACTACTCCTGTGTCTACTGTTTCTATTACTGCTACCACTGCAGCTACTACTAGTAGACCATTGCATGGCAAATACTACTACTATTACTACTGCTGCTGCTGCTGATTCTACTGCTACTACTTCTGCTAGTACTAGCAGTCCAGTGCATGGCAAATACTACTTCTATTATTACTACTGCTGCTACTGCTACTACTATCCATCCTACTACCTCAGTGCATGGCAAATCTACTACTAGTACTTCTATTGCTACTACTGCTACTACTCCTAATGTCACACTGCAGGGCAACTCTGGTGCTACTACTACTGCTGCTGCGGTCAATTCTAATGCTATTGCTCCCATTATTACTACTGCTACTACTAGTAGTCCAGTGCATGGCAAATACTACTAATATTACTACTGCTGCTGCTGCTGATTCTACTGCTACTACTTCTGCTAGTACTAGCAGTCCAGTGCATGGCAAATACTACTTCTATTATTACTACTGCTGCTACTGCTACTACTATCCATCCTACTAGCTCAGTGCATGGCAAATCTACTACTAGTACTTCTATTGCTACTACTGCTACTACACCTGATGTCACACTGCAGGGCAACTCTGGTGCTACTACTACTGCTGCTGCGGTCAATTCTAATGCTGTTGCTCCCATTATTACTACTGCTACTACTAGTAGTCCAGTGCATGGCAAATACTACTACTATTACCACAACTGCTGCTACTACTACTGCTGCTGCTATTTCTACTACTACTACTAGTCCAGTGCATGGCAAACACTAGTGCTATTACTAATACTGCTGCTGCTGCTCCTCCTACTTCTACTATTACTGCTACTACTAGCAGTCCTTTGCATTGCAAATACTACTAGTATTACTACTGCTGCTGCTAGTACTGCTACTACAATGATCTATAATACTAACCCAGTGCATGGCAAATCTACTATTACTACTTCTATTGCGGCTACTGCTACTACTACTGCTAGACCAGTGCATGGCAGATACTACTACTATTACCACTATTGCTTCTACTTCTAGTACTGCTGCTTCTACTACGGCTGCTGCTTCTTCTACAGCTGCTGCTGCTACTACTACTCATCCTAGCCCTGTTCGTGGAAAATACTGCTACTATTACTACTACTGATGCTGCTGCTACTACTGCCACTACTAATACCAATACTACTCGACCAGTGCATGGTAAATCTACTACTACTCTTGCTAGTGCTCTGACTGCTCCTACTAGTAGCAGCCCAGTGAATAGCAAATACTACTACTATTACCACTACTGCTGCTGCTATTACTACTGCAGCAACTAGTAGTGCTGCTGCTGCTGCTGCTACAACTACTATCTCCGTGCATGGCAAATACTTCTACTATTACTACTAGTGCTGCTGCTGCTGCTACTACTACTACTCCTGCTACTGATAGTAGTGCAGTGCATGGCAAGTACTACTACTGTTTCTACTACTGCTGCTGCCACTTTTATTGCTGTCACTACCACTACTGCTACTACTAGTACCCCAGTGTATGGCAAATACTGCTTCTATTACTACTACTGCTGCCGTTGCTGCTACTGCTACTACTACTGCTACAACTTGCACCCAGTAAATTGCAAACATTACAACTATTACTTCTACTGCTGCTGCTGCTTCTACTGATACTACTGCTACTGCTTCTACTTCTCCTGCTGCTGCTTCTACTACTACCACTACTAGTCCCAGTGCAAGGTAAATAATACGATTATTACGACTACTGCTGCTTCTGCTAATACTGCTGCTACTACTGCTACTACTGGTAGTCCAGTGCATGAAAAATACTATTACTACTACTGCTGCAGCTGCTGCTACTACTGCTGCTACTACTGCTACTACTAGTGATCCAGTGCATGGCAAATACAACAAATATTACTACTACTGATGTTGCCTCTACTACTGCTAATACTACTATCAATGCTACTAGCCAGTGCATGGCAAATATACTACTACTGCTGCTATTGCTGCTACTTCCACTACTACTACTGGCCCACTGCTGGGCAAATCATCTGCCACTTCTACTGCTGCTGCTGCTACAACTATTACTACTACTACTACTACTAGCCCATTGCATCTCAAATACTACTACTATTACCACTACTGCTGTTAGTCCTACTACTCCTGCTAGTCCTATTACTGCTGCTACTTGTACTATTACTATCCCAGTGCACGGAATGTACTACTAGTAAAGCTACTCCTACGTCTGCTTTTTCTACTACTGCTTCTGCTACTGCTACTACTAGTAGACCAGTGTGTGGCAAATACTACTACTATTACTACTACTGCTGCTGCTGCTACTACTGCTACTACTACTGCTATTACTAGTAGTCCAGGGAATGGCAAATACTACTACTACTATCACTACTACTGCTGCTGCTGCTACTACTACTGCTCCTTCTACTGCAACTACTAGTAGTCCAGTCCTTGGCAAATACTACTACTATGACTATGACTGCTGCTAATGCTACCACTGCTACTACTACTAATCCTGTCCGTGGCAAATGCTACTCTATTACTACTACTGCTGCAGCAGCGGCTACTGCTACTACTAATATCAATACTACGAGCCCAGTGCATGGCAAGTCTACCTCTACTGTTACTATTGCTGCTACTGCTACTACTACATCTTACCCAGTGCATGGCAGATACTACTTCTATTACCACTGCTGCTGCTACCTCTACTGCTGCTGCAGCTACATCTACTGCTGCTGCTATTACTATTACTACTTCTACTACTAGCACAGTGCGTGGCAAATTGTACTAGGATTACTACTACCGCTGCTGCTGTTGCTATGACTTCTAGTACTACTGCTACTACTAGTAATCCAGTGTGTCACAAATACTATTCATACTACTACTGCTGCTGTTGCTACTACTACTATCAATACTACTAGCCCAGTGCATGGCCAATATACTACTACTACTGCTATAGCTGCTACTGCTACTACTACTAGTGGCCCACTGCAGGGCAAATCTGCTGCTACTCTTACTGCTGCTTATGCCACTTCTATTCCTGGTGCTACCTCTACTACTGCTGCTACTACTAGTAGTCTAGTGCATGGCAAATACTACTATTACTACTACTTCTGCTGCTGCTACTACTGCTACTACTAGTATCAATACTACTATCCCAGTGCATGGCAAATCTACTAGTACTACACCTATTAGTGCTAATGCTAATACTGCTACTTGCACACTGCAGGGCCAATCTGCTGCTACTACTACCGACGTTGCTGCTAATTCTACTTCTGCTGCTACCAATACAACTACTACTCCTAGTACCCCAGTGCATTTCAAATACTACCAATATTACCAGTACTGTTGCTACTACTACTGCTGCTGCTACTAGTACTATTACTAGCCCAGTCCATGCCAAATACTACGACTATTACCACTGCTGCTACTTCTGCTACTATTACTGCTCTTGCTCTTACGACTACTTCTGCTACTACTACTGCTACCGCTTCTAATTCTACTGTTGCTGCTACTACTACTAGCCCAGGGCATGGCAAATACTATTACTATTATTACTACTGCTGCTGCTGCTACTACTTCTACTAGTACTTCTATTACTTGTAGTCTAGTGCATGGGAAATACTACTTCTATTACTACTCCTGCTGCTGCTGCTAATACTGCTACTACTACTACCAATACTACTAGCTTAGTGCATGGGAAATCTGCTACTACTACTGCTGTATCTGCTACCGCTACTACTACTACTACTGGCCAGCTCCAGGGCAAATCTGCTGCTACTACTTCTGTTGCTGCTGCCACTTCTACTGCTCTTGCTACAACTACTACTACTGCTACTACTAGTAGTCCAGTGTATGGTAAATCCTAATACTACTAGTACTACTGCTGATGCAGCTTCTAGTGTTACTGCTACTACTGCTACTACTGCTAGTCCAGTGTATTGCAAATATTATTCTATTACTACTACTGCTGATGCTGCTACTACTGCTACTACTAATATCAATAGTACCAGCCAATTTCATGGCAAACCTACGACTACTCTTGCTATTGCTGCTGCTGCTACTACTACTGCTAACCCAGTGCATGGCAGATGCTACTACTATTACCACTACTGCTGCTGCTGCTACTACTGCTGCTAATAGTAGTCCAGTGCGTTTCAAATACTACTAATATTACCACTACTGCCGCTGCTACTACTTCTACTACTACTATGAATATTACTAGCCCATTGCAAGGCAAATCTACTATTTCTACTTCTATTCCTAACACTTTTACTACTACTACTGGCCCAGTGCAGGGAAAATCTGCTGCTACTTCTAGTGCTGCCCCTGCCACTTCTATTGCTGCTGCTACAGCTACTACTATTACAACTATTGACTAGTGCATCAACAATACTACTACTATTAATATTACTGCTGCTTCTGGTGCTACTACTGCTACTACTATTTGTCCAGTAAATGGCAAATACTACTACTCTTACTACTGCTTCTGATGCTGTTACTACTGCTACTACTACCATCAATACTACTAGCCCAATCTATTACTCCTACTGCTATTGCTGCTTCTTGTCCTACTACTACTGCCAACTGCAGTGCAAGTTAGCTGCTACTACTACTGTTGCTGCTGTCACATCTACTGATGCTGATCCCACTACTACTACTACGACGACTAGTCCAGTGCATGGCAAATACTACTACAATTACCACTACTGGTTCTACTACAGCAGCTGCTATTTCTACTGCTGCTGCTACTACTAGCGTACTACTAGCCCAGTGCATGGCAAATGGTACTACTATTATTACTACTGCTGCTTCTGCTACTCCTACTGCTAGTACTAGCAGTCCAGTGCATTTAAAATTCTACTACTATTTCTATTACTGCTGCTGCTACTACTGATGCTCCTACTACTGCTACTACTAGTAATCCAGTGCATGGCAAATATTATTAATAGTAATACTGCTGCTGCTGCTACTACTACTATAAATACTACTAGCCCAGTGCATGTCAAATATACTACTAATACTGCTATTCCTGCTTCCCCTACTATTACTACTGGCCCACTGCAGGGCAAATCTTCTGCTACTACTACTGCTTCTGCTGTCCGTTCTACTGCTGCTGCTTCCACTACTACTACAACTTCTACTAGTAGCCCAGCGCATGGCCAATACTACTACTATGATGATTACTGCTGCTACTACTAGTACTGCTGATGCTAATTTGATTGCTGCTGCTACTACTACTACTATTAGTTCAGTGTATGTCAAATGCTAGTACTATTACTACTACCGCAGCTGCTGCTACTTCTGATACTACTTCTGCTACTACAGGTAGTGCAGTGAATGGCAAATACTATTAATACTACTGCTCAGGCTGCTGCTACTACTGCTACTACTACTGCTACTACTACTAGCACTGTTGCTGCTAATTCTACTGATGCTGCTGCTCTATGTGCTGCTACTACTACTACTAGTCAATGCATGGCAAATACTACTACTATTACTGCTTCTGCTGCTACTACTTCTGCTACTACTGCTACTATTAGTAGTCCAGTGTATATCAAATACTACTAGTATCACCACGACTGCTGCTACTACTTCGACTGCCGCTGCTACTTCTCCTGCTGCTCGTATTACTACAGCTACTACTAGCCCAGTGCGTGGTAAATACTACTACTATTACTACCACTGCTGCTTCTGCAGCTACTATTGCTACTACTACAAGTCCAGTGCATTGCAAACACATTGCTATTACTAGTAGTGCATTGCATTTAAAATACTACTATAATTACTACGTCTGCTGCTACTACTGTTACTACTAGTAGTACAGTGCATGGTAAATACAACTACAATTAATACTAATGCTGCTGCTGCTACCACTGCTACTACTAGTAGTAAAGTGCATGGCAAATACAACTAATATTACTACAACTGCTGTTGCTACTACTGCTACTACTAATATGAATACCACTAGGCCAGAGCATGGCAAATCTACTACTACAATTGCTATTGCTGCTACTGCTACTACTACTACTTACCCAGGGCGTGCCAAATACAACTACTGTTACCACTACTGCTGCTACTACTGCTGCAACTACTACTGCTACTGTTTCTAATTCTACTGCTTTTGCTACTACTACTACTACTACTATCCCAGGGCATGGCAAATAATACTACTATTATTACTACTGCTGCTGCTGCTGCTACTACGGCTACTACTGCTATCAATACTACTAGCCAGTGCATGGCAAGTCTACTACTACTACTGCTATTGCTGCTACTTCCACTCCTACTACTGGCCAACTGCCAGGCAAATCTTCTACCACTTCTGCTGCTGCGATCACTGGTACTACTACAAATACTAGCCTATTGCATATCAAATACTACTAGTATTAACACTACTGCTGCTACTCCTCCTACTGCTGCTACGACTACTACTGCTGCTACTTTTTCTCTTAGTAGCCCAGTGCATGGAATATAGTACTTCTATAACTACGCTTATGTCTGCAGTTTATATTACTGCTACTACAACTGCTACTCCTAGTAGACCAGTGCATGGCAAATACTACTACTACTACTACTTCTGCTGCTGCTGATACTACTGCTACTACTTCTGCTAGTACTAGTAGTCCAGTGCATGGCAAATACTACAACTATTACTACTACTGCTGCTGCTGATACTACTGCTACTACTACCATCAATACTACTAGCTCAGTGCATGGCAAATCTACTACTACTACTGCTATTGCTGCTACTTCCACTCCTACTACTGGCCCACTGCCAGGCAAATCTTCTACCACTTCTACTGCTGGTGCGACCACTAGTACTACTACAAATACTAGCCTATTGCATTGCAAATACTACTACTATTAACACTACTGCTGCTACTCCCACTACTGCTGCTACTCCTACTACTGCTGCTACTTGTACCCTTAGTAGCTCAGTGCATGGAGAATACTACTTGTATAACTACTCCTGTGTCTACTGTTTCTATTACTGCTACCACTGCAGCTACTACTAGTAGACCATTGCATGGCAAATACTACTACTATTACTACTGCTGCTGCTGCTGATTCTACTGCTACTACTTCTGCTAGTACTAGCAGTCCAGTGCATGGCAAATACTACTTCTATTATTACTACTGCTGCTACTGCTACTACTATCCATCCTACTAGCTCAGTGCATGGCAAATCTACTACTAGTACTTCTATTGCTACTACTGCTACTACTCCTAATGTCACACTGCAGGGCAACTCTGGTGCTACTAATACTGCTGCTGCGGTCAATTCTAATGCTGTTGCTCCCATTATTACTACTGCTACTACTAGTAGTCCAGTGCATGGCAAATACTACTAATATTACTACTGCTGCTGCTGCTGATTCTACTGCTACTACTTCTGCTAGTACTAGCAGTCCAGTGCATGGCAAATACTACTTCTATTATTACTACTGCTGCTACTGCTACTACTATCCATCCTACTAGCTCAGTGCATGGCAAATCTACTACTAGTACTTCTATTGCTACTACTGCTACTACTCCTAATGTCACACTGCAGGGCAACTCTGGTGCTACTACTACTGCTGCTGCGGTCAATTCTAATGCTGTTGCTCCCATTATTACTACTGCTACTACTAGTAGTCCAGTGCATGGCAAATACTACTAATATTACTACTGCTGCTGCTGCTGATTCTACTGCTACTACTTCTGCTAGTACTAGCAGTCCAGTGCATGGCAAATACTACTTCTATTATTACTACTGCTGCTACTGCTACTACTATCCATCCTACTAGCTCAGTGCATGGCAAATCTACTACTAGTACTTCTATTGCTACTACTGCTACTACACCTAATGTCACACTGCAGGGCAACTCTGGTGCTACTACTACTGCTGCTGCGGTCAATTCTAATGCTGTTGCTCCCATTATTACTACTGCTACTACTAGTAGTCCAGTGCATGGCAAATACTACTACTATTACCACAACTGCTGCTACTACTACTGCTGCTGCTATTTCTACTACTACTACTAGTCCAGTGCATGGCAAACACTAGTGCTATTACTAATACTGCTGCTGCTGCTCCTCCTACTTCTACTATTACTGCTACTACTAGCAGTCCTTTGCATTGCAAATACTACTAGTATTACTACTGCTGCTGCTAGTACTGCTACTACAATGATCTATAATACTAACCCAGTGCATGGCAAATCTACTATTACTACTTCTATTGCGGCTACTGCTACTACTACTGCTAGACCAGTGCATGGCAGATACTACTACTATTACCACTATTGCTTCTACTTCTAGTACTGCTGCTTCTACTACGGCTGCTGCTTCTTCTACAGCTGCTGCTGCTACTACTACTCATCCTAGCCCTGTTCGTGGAAAATACTGCTACTATTACTACTACTGATGCTGCTGCTACTACTGCCACTACTAATACCAAAACTACTCGACCAGTGCATGGCAAATCTACTATTACTCTTGCTAGTGCTGTGACTGCTCCTACTAGTAGCAGCCCAGTGAATAGCAAATACTACTACTATTACCACTACTGCTGCTGCTATTACTACTGCAGCAACTAGTAGTGCTGCTGCTGCTGCTGCTACAACTACTATCTCCGTGCATGGCAAATACTTCTACTATTACTACTAGTGCTGCTGCTGCTGCTACTACTACTACTCCTGCTACTGATAGTAGTGCAGTGCATGGCAAGTACTACTACTGTTTCTACTACTGCTGCTGCCACTTTTATTGCTGTCACTACCACTACTGCTACTACTAGTACCCCAGTGTATGGCAAATACTGCTTCTATTACTACTACTGCTGCCGTTGCTGCTACTGCTACTACTACTGCTACAACTTGCACCCAGTAAATTGCAAACATTACAACTATTACTTCTACTGCTGCTGCTGCTTCTACTGATACTACTGCTACTGCTTCTACTTCTCCTGCTGCTGCTTCTACTACTACCACTACTAGTCCCAGTGCAAGGTAAATAATACGATTATTACGACTACTGCTGCTTCTGCTAATACTGCTGCTACTACTGCTACTACTGGTAGTCCAGTGCATGAAAAATACTATTACTACTACTGCTGCAGCTGCTGCTACTACTGCTGCTACTACTGCTACTACTAGTGATCCAGTGCATGGCAAATACAACAAATATTACTACTACTGATGTTGCCTCTACTACTGCTAATACTACTATCAATGCTACTAGCCAGTGCATGGCAAATATACTACTACTGCTGCTATTGCTGCTACTTCCACTACTACTACTGGCCCACTGCTGGGCAAATCATCTGCCACTTCTACTGCTGCTGCTGCTACAACTACTACTACTACTACTACTACTAGCCCATTGCATCTCAAATACTACTACTATTACCACTACTGCTGTTAGTCCTACTACTCCTGCTAGTCCTATTACTGCTGCTACTTGTACTATTACTATCCCAGTGCACGGAATGTACTACTAGTAAAGCTACTCCTACGTCTGCTTTTTCTACTACTGCTTCTGCTACTGCTACTACTAGTAGACCAGTGTGTGGCAAATACTACTACTATTACTACTACTGCTGCTGCTGCTACTACTGCTACTACTACTGCTATTACTAGTAGTCCAGGGAATGGCAAATACTACTACTACTATCACTACTACTGCTGCTGCTGCTACTACTACTGCTCCTTCTACTGCAACTACTAGTAGTCCAGTCCTTGGCAAATACTACTACTATGACTATGACTGCTGCTAATGCTACCACTGCTACTACTACTAATCCTGTCCGTGGCAAATGCTACTCTATTACTACTACTGCTGCAGCAGCGGCTACTGCTACTACTAATATCAATACTACGAGCCCAGTGCATGGCAAGTCTACCTCTACTGTTACTATTGCTGCTACTGCTACTACTACATCTTACCCAGTGCATGGCAGATACTACTTCTATTACCACTGCTGCTGCTACCTCTACTGCTGCTGCAGCTACATCTACTGCTGCTGCTATTACTATTACTACTTCTACTACTAGCACAGTGCGTGGCAAATAGTACTAATATTACTACTACCGCTGCTGCTGTTGCTATGACTTCTAGTACTACTGCTACTACTAGTAATCCAGTGTGTCGCAAATACTATTCATACTACTACTGCTGCTGTTGCTACTACTACTATCAATAGTACTAGCCCAGTGCATGGCCAATATACTACTACTACTGCTATAGCTGCTACTGCTACTACTACTAGTGGCCCACTGCAGGGCATATCTGCTGCTACTCTTACTGCTGCTTATGCCATTTCTATTCCTGGTGCTACCTCTACTACTGCTGCTACTACTAGTAGTCTAGTGCATGGCAAATACTACTATTACTACTACTTCTGCTGCTGCTACTACTGCTACTACTAGTATCAATACTACTATCCCAGTGCATGGCAAATCTACTAGTACTACACCTATTAGTGCTAATGCTAATACTGCTACTTGCACACTGCAGGGCCAATCTGCTGCTACTACTACCGACGTTGCTGCTAATTCTACTTCTGCTGCTACCAATACAACTACTACTCCTAGTACCCCAGTGCATTTCAAATACTACCAATATTACCAGTACTGTTGCTACTACTACTGCTGCTGCTACTAGTACTATTACTAGCCCAGTCCATGCCAAATACTACGACTATTACCACTGCTGCTACTTCTGCTACTATTACTGCTCTTGCTCTTACGACTACTTCTGCTACTACTACTGCTACCGCTTCTAATTCTACTGTTGCTGCTACTACTACTAGCCCAGGGCATGGCAAATACTACTACTATTATTACTACTGCTGCTGCTGCTACTACTTCTACTAGTACTTCTATTACTTGTAGTCTAGTGCATGGGAAATACTACTTCTATTACTACTCCTGCTGCTGCTGCTACTACTGCTACTACTACTACCAATACTACTAGCTTAGTGCATGGGAAATCTGCTACTACTACTGCTGTATCTGCTACCGCTACTACTACTACTACTGGCCAGCTCCAGGGCAAATCTGCTGCTACTACTTCTGTTGCTGCTGCCACTTCTACTGCTCTTGCTACAACTACTACTACTGCTACTACTAGTAGTCCAGTGTATGGTAAATCCTAATACTACTAGTACTACTGCTGATGCAGCTTCTAGTGTTACTGCTACTACTGCTACTACTGCTAGTCCAGTGTATTGCAAATATTATTCTATTACTACTACTGCTGATGCTGCTACTACTGCTACTACTAATATCAATAGTACCAGCCAATTTCATGGCAAACCTACGACTACTCTTGCTATTGCTGCTGCTGCTACTACTACTGCTAACCCAGTGCATGGCAGATGCTACTACTATTACCACTACTGCTGCTGCTGCTGCTACTACTGCTGCTAATAGTAGTCCAGTGCGTTTCAAATACTACTAATATTACCACTACTGCCGCTGCTACTACTTCTACTACTACTATGAATATTACTAGCCCATTGCAAGGCAAATCTACTATTTCTACTTCTATTCCTAACACTTTTACTACTACTACTGGCCCAGTGCAGGGAAAATCTGCTGCTACTTCTAGTGCTGCCCCTGCCACTTCTATTGCTGCTGCTACAGCTACTACTATTACAACTATTGACTAGTGCATCAACAATACTACTACTATTAATATTACTGCTGCTTCTGGTGCTACTACTGCTACTACTATTTGTCCAGTAAATGGCAAATACTACTACTCTTACTACTGCTTCTGATGCTGTTACTACTGCTACTACTACCATCAATACTACTAGCCCAATCTATTACTCCTACTGCTATTGCTGCTTTTTGTCCTACTACTACTGCCAACTGCAGTGCAAGTTAGCTGCTACTACTACTGTTGCTGCTGTCACATCTACTG
Organism: Delphinapterus leucas; assembly: GCF_059928025.1. Taxonomy (NCBI): domain Eukaryota; kingdom Metazoa; phylum Chordata; class Mammalia; order Artiodactyla; family Monodontidae; genus Delphinapterus; species Delphinapterus leucas. The sequence continues at coordinate 1,466,607 of NW_028322262.1, read as the reverse complement.
ATGCTGATCCCACTACTACTACTACGACGACTAGTCCAGTGCATGGCAAATACTACTACAATTACCACTACTGGTTCTACTACAGCAGCTGCTATTTCTACTGCTGCTGCTACTACTAGCGTACTACTAGCCCAGTGCATGGCAAATGGTACTACTATTATTACTACTGCTGCTTCTGCTATTCCTACTGCTAGTACTAGCAGTCCAGTGCATTTAAAATTCTACTACTATTTCTATTACTGCTGCTGCTACTACTGATGCTCCTACTACTGCTACTACTAGTAATCCAGTGCATGGCAAATATTATTAATAGTAATACTGCTGCTGCTGCTACTACTACTATAAATACTACTAGCCCAGTGCATGTCAAATATACTACTAATACTGCTATTCCTGCTTCCGCTACTATTACTACTGGCCCACTGCAGGGCAAATCTTCTGCTACTACTACTGCTTCTGCTGTCCGTTCTACTGCTGCTGCTTCCACTACTACTACAACTTCTACTAGTAGCCCAGCGCATGGCCAATACTACTACTATGATGATTACTGCTGCTACTACTAGTACTGCTGATGCTAATTTGATTGCTGCTGCTACTACTACTACTATTAGTTCAGTGTATGTCAAATACTAGTACTATTACTACTACCGCAGCTGCTGCTACTTCTGATACTACTTCTGCTACTACAGGTAGTGCAGTGAATGGCAAATACTATTAATACTACTGCTCAGGCTGCTGCTACTACTGCTACTACTACTGCTACTACTACTAGCACTGTTGCTGCTAATTCTACTGATGCTGCTGCTCTATGTGCTGCTACTACTACTACTAGTCAATGCATGGCAAATACTACTACTATTCCTGCTTCTGCTGCTACTACTTCTGCTACTACTGCTACTATTAGTAGTCCAGTGTATATCAAATACTACTAGTATCACCACGACTGCTGCTACTACTTCGACTGCCGCTGCTACTTCTCCTGCTGCTCGTATTACTACAGCTACTACTAGCCCAGTGCGTGGTAAATACTACTACTATTACTACCACTGCTGCTTCTGCAGCTACTATTGCTACTACTACAAGTCCAGTGCATTGCAAACACATTGCTATTACTAGTAGTGCATTGCATTTAAAATACTACGTCTGCTGCTACTACTGTTACTACTAGTAGTACAGTGCATGGTAAATACAACTACAATTAATACTAATGCTGCTGCTGCTACCACTGCTACTACTAGTAGTAAAGTGCATGGCAAATACAACTAATATTACTACAACTGCTGTTGCTACTACTGCTACTACTAATATGAATACCACTAGGCCAGAGCATGGCAAATCTACTACTACAATTGCTATTGCTGCTACTGCTACTACTACTACTTACCCAGGGCGTGCCAAATACAACTACTGTTACCACTACTGCTGCTACTACTGCTGCAACTACTACTGCTACTGTTTCTAATTCTACTGCTTTTGCTACTACTACTACTACTACTATCCCAGGGCATGGCAAATAATACTACTATTATTACTACTGCTGCTGCTGCTGCTACTACGGCTACTACTGCTATCAATACTACTAGCCAGTGCATGGCAAGTCTACTACTACTACTGCTATTGCTGCTACTTCCACTCCTACTACTGGCCAACTGCCAGGCAAATCTTCTACCACTTCTGCTGCTGCGATCACTGGTACTACTACAAATACTAGCCTATTGCATATCAAATACTACTAGTATTAACACTACTGCTGCTACTCCTCCTACTGCTGCTACGACTACTACTGCTGCTACTTTTTCTCTTAGTAGCCCAGTGCATGGAATATAGTACTTCTATAACTACGCTTATGTCTGCAGTTTATATTACTGCTACTACAACTGCTACTCCTAGTAGACCAGTGCATGGCAAATACTACTACTACTACTACTTCTGCTGCTGCTGATACTACTGCTACTACTTCTGCTAGTACTAGTAGTCCAGTGCATGGCAAATACTACAACTATTACTACTACTGCTGCTGCTGATACTACTGCTACTACTACCATCAATACTACTAGCTCAGTGCATGGCAAATCTACTACTACTACTGCTATTGCTGCTACTTCCACTCCTACTACTGGCCCACTGCCAGGCAAATCTTCTACCACTTCTACTGCTGGTGCGACCACTAGTACTACTACAAATACTAGCCTATTGCATTGCAAATACTACTACTATTAACACTACTGCTGCTACTCCCACTACTGCTGCTACTCCTACTACTGCTGCTACTTGTACCCTTAGTAGCTCAGTGCATGGAGAATACTACTTGTATAACTACTCCTGTGTCTACTGTTTCTATTACTGCTACCACTGCAGCTACTACTAGTAGACCATTGCATGGCAAATACTACTACTATTACTACTGCTGCTGCTGCTGATTCTACTGCTACTACTTCTGCTAGTACTAGCAGTCCAGTGCATGGCAAATACTACTTCTATTATTACTACTGCTGCTACTGCTACTACTATCCATCCTACTAGCTCAGTGCATGGCAAATCTACTACTAGTACTTCTATTGCTACTACTGCTACTACTCCTAATGTCACACTGCAGGGCAACTCTGGTGCTACTACTACTGCTGCTGCGGTCAATTCTAATGCTATTGCTCCCATTATTACTACTGCTACTACTAGTAGTCCAGTGCATGGCAAATACTACTAATATTACTACTGCTGCTGCTGCTGATTCTACTGCTACTACTTCTGCTAGTACTAGCAGTCCAGTGCATGGCAAATACTACTTCTATTATTACTACTGCTGCTACTGCTACTACTATCCATCCTACTAGCTCAGTGCATGGCAAATCTACTACTAGTACTTCTATTGCTACTACTGCTACTACACCTGATGTCACACTGCAGGGCAACTCTGGTGCTACTACTACTGCTGCTGCGGTCAATTCTAATGCTGTTGCTCCCATTATTACTACTGCTACTACTAGTAGTCCAGTGCATGGCAAATACTACTACTATTACCACAACTGCTGCTACTACTACTGCTGCTGCTATTTCTACTACTACTACTAGTCCAGTGCATGGCAAACACTAGTGCTATTACTAATACTGCTGCTGCTGCTCCTCCTACTTCTACTATTACTGCTACTACTAGCAGTCCTTTGCATTGCAAATACTACTAGTATTACTACTGCTGCTGCTAGTACTGCTACTACAATGATCTATAATACTAACCCAGTGCATGGCAAATCTACTATTACTACTTCTATTGCGGCTACTGCTACTACTACTGCTAGACCAGTGCATGGCAGATACTACTACTATTACCACTATTGCTTCTACTTCTAGTACTGCTGCTTCTACTACGGCTGCTGCTTCTTCTACAGCTGCTGCTGCTACTACTACTCATCCTAGCCCTGTTCGTGGAAAATACTGCTACTATTACTACTACTGATGCTGCTGCTACTACTGCCACTACTAATACCAATACTACTCGACCAGTGCATGGTAAATCTACTACTACTCTTGCTAGTGCTCTGACTGCTCCTACTAGTAGCAGCCCAGTGAATAGCAAATACTACTACTATTACCACTACTGCTGCTGCTATTACTACTGCAGCAACTAGTAGTGCTGCTGCTGCTGCTGCTACAACTACTATCTCCGTGCATGGCAAATACTTCTACTATTACTACTAGTGCTGCTGCTGCTGCTACTACTACTACTCCTGCTACTGATAGTAGTGCAGTGCATGGCAAGTACTACTACTGTTTCTACTACTGCTGCTGCCACTTTTATTGCTGTCACTACCACTACTGCTACTACTAGTACCCCAGTGTATGGCAAATACTGCTTCTATTACTACTACTGCTGCCGTTGCTGCTACTGCTACTACTACTGCTACAACTTGCACCCAGTAAATTGCAAACATTACAACTATTACTTCTACTGCTGCTGCTGCTTCTACTGATACTACTGCTACTGCTTCTACTTCTCCTGCTGCTGCTTCTACTACTACCACTACTAGTCCCAGTGCAAGGTAAATAATACGATTATTACGACTACTGCTGCTTCTGCTAGTACTGCTGCTACTACTGCTACTACTGGTAGTCCAGTGCATGAAAAATACTCTTACTACTACTGCTGCAGCTGCTGCTACTACTGCTGCTACTACTGCTACTACTAGTGATCCAGTGCATGGCAAATACAACAAATATTACTACTACTGATGTTGCCTCTACTACTGCTAATACTACTATCAATGCTACTAGCCAGTGCATGGCAAATATACTACTACTGCTGCTATTGCTGCTACTTCCACTACTACTACTGGCCCACTGCTGGGCAAATCATCTGCCACTTCTACTGCTGCTGCTGCTACAACTACTACTACTACTAGCCCATTGCATCTCAAATACTACTACTATTACCACTACTGCTGTTAGTCCTACTACTGCTGCTAGTCCTATTACAGCTGCTACTTGTACTATTACTATCCCAGTGCACGGAATGTACTACTAGTAAAGCTACTCCTACGTCTGCTTTTTCTACTACTGCTTCTGCTACTGCTACTACTAGTAGACCAGTGTGTGGCAAATACTACTACTATTACTACTGCTGCTGCTGCTACTACTGCTATTACTAGTAGTCCAGGGAATGGCAAATACTACTACTATCACTACTACTGCTGCTGCTGCTACTACTACTGCTCCTTCTACTGCAACTACTAGTAGTCCAGCCCTTGGCAAATACTAATACTATGACTATGACTGCTGCTAATGCTACCACTGCTACTACTACTAATCCTGTCCGTGGCAAATGCTACTCTATTACTACTACTGCTGCAGCAGCGGCTACTGCTACTACTAATATCAATACTACGAGCCCAGTGCATGGCAAGTCTACCTCTACTGTTACTATTGCTGCTACTGCTACTACTACTTCTTACCCAGTGCATGGCAGATACTACTTCTATTACCACTGTTGCTGCTACCTCTACTGCTGCTGCAGCTACATCTACTGCTGCTGCTATTTCTATTACTACTTCTACTACTAGCACAGTGCGTGGCAAATAGTACTAGTATTACTACTACCGCTGCTGCTGTTGCTATGACTTCTAGTACTACTGCTATTACTAGTAATCCAGTGTGTCGCAAATACTATTCATACTACTACTGCTGCTGTTGCTACTACTACTATCAATACTACTAGCCCAGTGCATGGCCAATATACTACTACTACTGCTATAGCTGCTACTGCTACTACTACTAGTGGCCCAATGCAGGGCAAATCTGCTGCTACTCTTACTGCTGCTTATGCCACTTCTATTCCTGGTGCTACCTCTACTACTGCTGCTACTACTAGTAGTCTAGTGCATGGCAAATACTACTATTACTACTACTTCTGCTGCTGCTACTACTGCTACTACTAGTATCAATACTACTATCCCAGTGCATGGCAAATCTACTAGTACTACACCTATTAGTGCTAATGCTAATACTGCTACTTGCACACTGCAGGGCCAATCTGCTGCTACTACTACCGACGTTGCTGCTAATTCTACTTCTGCTGCTACCAATACAACTACTACTCCTAGTACCCCAGTGCATTTCAAATACTACCAATATTACCAGTACTGTTGCTACTACTACAGCTGCTGCTACTAGTATTATTACTAGCCCAGTCCATGCCAAATACTACTACTATTACCACTGCTGCTACTTCTGCTACTATTACTGCTGTTGCTCTTACGACTACTTCTGCTACTACTACTGCTAACGCTTCTAATTCTACTGTTGCTGCTACTACTACTATTACGACTGCTACTAGCCCAGGGCATGGCAAATAATACTACTATTATTACTACTGCTGCTGCTGCTGCTACTTCTACTAGTACTTCTATTACTTGTAGTCTAGTGCATGGGGAATACTACTTCTATTACTACTCCTGCTGCTGCTGCTAATACTGCTACTACTACTACCAATACTACTAGCTTAGTGCATGGGAAATCTGCTACTACTACTGCTGTATCTGCTAACACTACTACTACTACTACTGGCCAGCTCCAGGGTAAATCTGCTGCTACTACTTCTGTTGCTGCTGCCACTTCTACTGCTGTTGCTACAACTAATACTACTGCTACTACTAGTAGTCCAGTGTATGGTAAATCCTAATACTACTAGTACTACTGCTGATGCAGCTTCTAGTGTTACTGCTACTACTGCTACTACTGCTAGTCCAGTGTATTGCAAATATAATTCTATTACTACTACTGCTGATGCTGCTACTACTGCTACTACTAATATCAATAGTACCAGCCAATTTCATGGCAAACCTACTACTACTATTGCTATTGCTGCTGCTGCTACTACTACTGCTAACCCAGTGCATGGCAGATGCTACTACTATTACCACTACTGCTGCTGCTGCTGCTACTACTGCTGCTAATAGTAGTCCAGTGCGTGGCAAATACTACTAATATTACTACTACTGCCGCTGCTACTACTTCTACTTCTACTATGAATATTACTAGCCCATTGCAAGGCAAATCTACTATTTCTACTTCTATTCCTAACACTTTTACTACTACTACTGGCCCAGTGCAGGGAAAATCTGCTGCTACTTCTAGTGCTGCCCCTGCCACTTCTATTGCTGCTGCTACAGCTACTACTATTACAACTATTGACTAGTGCATCAACAATACTACTACTATTAATATTACTGCTGCTTCTGGTGCTACTACTGCTACTACTATTTGTCCAGTAAATGGCAAATACTACTACTCTTACTACTGCTTCTGATGCTGTTACTACTGCTACTACTACCATGAATACTACTAGCCCAATCTATTACTCCTACTGCTATTGCTGCTTCTTGTCCTACTACTACTGCCAACTGCAGTGCAAGTTAGCTGCTACTACTACTGTTGCTGCTGTCACATCTACTGATGCTGATCCCACTACTACTACTACGACGACTAGTCCAGGGCATGGCAAATACTACTACAATTACCACTACTGGTTCTACTACAGCAGCTGCTATTTCTACTGCTGCTGCTACTACTAGTGTACTACCAGCCCAGTGCATGGCAAATGGTACTACTATTATTACTACTGCTGCTTCTGCTACTCCTACTGCTAGTACTAGCAGTCCAGTGCATTTAAAATTCTACTACTATTTCTATTACTGCTGCTGCTAATACTGATGCTCCTACTACTGCTACTACTAGTAATCCAGTGCATGGCAAATATTATTAATAGTAATACTGCTGCTGCTGCTACTACTACTATAAATACTACTAGCCCAGTGCATGTCAAATATACTACTAATACTGCTATTCCTGCTTCCGCTACTATTACTACTGGCCCACTGCAGGGCAAATCTTCTGCTACTACTACTGCTTCTGCTGTCCGGTCTACTGCTGCTGCTTCCACTACTACTACAACTTCTACTAGTAGCCCAGCGCATGGCCAATACTACTACTATGATGATTACTGCTGCTACTACTAGTACTGCTGATGCTAATTTGATTGCTGCTGCTACTACTTCTACTATTAGTTCAGTGTATGTCAAATGCTAGTACTATTACTACTACCGCAGCTGCTGCTACTTCTGATACTACTTCTGCTACTACAGGTAGTGCAGTGAATGGCAAATACTATTAACACTACTGCTCAGGCTGCTGCTACTACTGCTACTACTACTGCTACTACTACTAGCACTGTTGCTGCTAATTCTACTGATGCTGCTGCTCTATGTGCTGCTACTACTACTACTAGTCAATGCATGGCAAATACTACTACTATTACTGCTTCTGCTGCTACTACTTCTGCTACTACTGCTACTATTAGTAGTCCAGTGTATATCAAATACTACTAGTATCACCACGACTGCTGCTACTACTTCGACTGCCGCTGCTACTTCTCCTGCTGCTCGTATTACTACAGCTACTACTAGCCCAGTGCGTGGTAAATACTACTACTATTACTACCACTGCTGCTTCTGCAGCTACTATTGCTACTACTACAAGTCCAGTGCATTGCAAACACATTGCTATTACTAGTAGTGCATTGCATTTAAAATACTACTATAATTACTACGTCTGCTGCTACTACTGTTACTACTAGTAGTACAGTGCATGGTAAATACAACTACAATTAATACTAATGCTGCTGCTGCTACCACTGCTACTACTAGTAGTAAAGTGCATGGCAAATACAACTAATATTACTACAACTGCTGTTGCTACTACTGCTACTACTAATATGAATACCACTAGGCCAGAGCATGGCAAATCTACTACTACAATTGCTATTGCTGCTACTGCTACTACTACTACTTACCCAGGGCGTGCCAAATACTACTACTGTTACCACTACTGCTGCTACTACTGCTGCTACTACTACTGCTACTCTTTCTAATTCTACTGCTTTTGCTACTACTACTACTATCCCAGGGCACGGCAAATAATACTACTATTATTACTACTGCTGCTGCTGCTGCTATTCTTGCTACTACTAGTATTAATACTACAGCCCAGTGCATGGCAAATCTACTAATACTACTGCTATTTCTGATTCTTCTACTACTACTGCTAGCCCACTGCAGGGCAAATCTGCTGCCACTAGTACTACTGCTGCCACTTCTACTGCTGCTGCTACCACTACTACTACTTCTACTAGCCTAGTTTATGGAAAATGCTACTACTATTACCACTACTGCTTCGACTACTACTAATGCGGCTACTACTACTGCTGCTGCTACTAATACCACTACTAGCCCAGTGCATGGTAATTACTAGTAGTGTAACTAGTAGTGCTGCTGCTGCTACTACTGCTACTACTTTTAGTACAGTGCATGGCAAATACTACTACTATAACCACAACTGCTAATACTACTACTACTGCTGCTGCTACTATTAATGCTGCTGCAGAAACTTCTACTCCTGCTTCTAAATCTACTAATTCTTCTACAATTCCAGTGCAAGGCAAATACTACTAATGTTACTACTACTGCTGCTATTGCTACGACTGCTACTACTAGTATCAATACAACTAACCTAGTGCATGGGAAATCCACTAGTACTACAACTGTTAGTGCTAATTCTAGTACTACTACTGGCCCACTGCAGGAAATATCTACTGCTACTATTACTGCTGCTGATGCCACTTCTATTGCTGATGCTACCTCTACTACTACTGTTACTGCTAGGAGTCCATTGCACGGCAAATCAACTACTACTAATTCTATTGCTGCTACTGCTACTACTACTACTTGCCCACTGCAGGGCAAATCTGGTGCTACTACTACTGCTGCTGTGGCCAATTCTACTGCCGCAACTTCCACTAAAATTACTACTAGCCCAGTGCATGGCAAATACTAATTCTATTACCACTACTGCTGCTACTTCTACTGCTGCTGCTGCTGCATCTACTTCTGCTGCTAGTACTACTATTACTGCTACTACCACGATCCTAGTGCATGGCAAATACTACTACTATTACCACAACTGCTGCTACTACTACTACTGCTGCTGCCACATCTACAGCTGCTGCTATTACTACTACTACTACTACCAGCACAGTGCATGTCACATAGTACTAGCATTACTACTACTGCTGCTGCTGCTATTACTTCTACTACTGCTGCTACTACTAGTAATCCAGTGCATCGCAAGTACTATTCATACTACTACGGTTGCTGTTGCTACTACTACTATCAATACTACTACACCAGTTCATGGCAAATATACTACTACTACTTCTATAGCTGCTACTGCTACTACTACTACTGGCCCACTGCAGGGCAAAACTTCTGCTACTACTATTGCTGCTGCTGGCACTTCTAATTCTGCTGCTACCACTACTACTATGACTTCTACTACTAGCCCAGCGCATGGGAAATACTACTACATTTACCACTACTGCTGCTACTACTACTACTGCTGCTGCTGCTACTACTGCTAATATTAGTTCAGTGCATGGTAAATACCACTACTATTACTACTTCCGCTGCTGCTGCTACTACTACTGCTACTACAAGTAGTGCAGTGCCTGGCAAATAGTTTTACTACTACTGCTGCTGCTACTACTGCTACTACTACTGCTACTACTACTAGTACTCTTGCTGATAATTCTACTGCTGCTGCTGCTACATATACTGCTACTACTACTAGTACTATTGCTGATAATTCTACTGCTGCTGCTACAACTACTACTAGTCCAGTGAATGGTAATACTACTGCTATTACTACTACTACTGCTTTAGCTGCTAGTACTGCTACTGCTAGTATTAATAACATTAGCACACTGTATGGCATGTCTATTAGTACTACACCTATTAGTGCTAATGCTATTACTACTACTGGCCCACTGCAGGTCAAAGCTTCTGCTACTTCTACTGCTGCTGCTGCCAGTTCTACTGCTGCTGCTACCACTACTACTACGACTACTACTAGCTCACTGCATGGCAAATACTACTACTACTACTGCTGCTACTACTGCTGCTGCAGCTGCTACTTCTACTGCTGCTGCTACTACTACTGCTTCTGCAGCTACTGGTACTGCTGCTGCTAATTCTACTACTACTACTAGTCCAGTGCATGGTAAATACTTTTACTATTAACACTACTGCTGCTGCTGCTACTACTGTTACTACTAAAATCAATACAACGTGCCCAGTGTATGGCAAATCTAGTACTAGTATTGCTATTTCTCCTATTGCTACTACTACTACTTACCCAGTGCTTGGCAGATACTACTACTATTACCACTACTGCTTCTGCTGCTGCTACTACTGCTACTACTACTGCTACTAATAGTAGTCCAGTGCATGGAAAGTACTACTCATATTACTACTGCTGCTGCTGCTGCTACTACTGTTACTACTAATATCAATACTGCTAACCCAGTGCATGGCAAATCTACTAGTACTACACCTATTAGTGCTAATGCTAATACTACTACTTGCACACTGTAGGGCAAATCTCCTCCTCCTCCTACTGATCTTGCTGCCAATTCAACTGCTGCTGCTACCAATACAACTACTACTACTACTACCACCTCAGTGGATTTCAAACAGTACAAATATTACCACTACAGCTGCTGCTACTACTACTGCTGCTACTACTACTACTGCTGCTACTACTACTGCTGCTGCTACTAGTACAACTAGTAGCCCAGTCCGTGCCAAATACTACTACTATTACCACTACTGCTGCAACTACTGCTACTGCTGCTAGTACTACTACTTCTGCTACTACTGCTACTGCTTCAAATTTTGCTGCTGCTGCTACTACTTCTACTAACCCAGGGCATGGCAAAATAATACTACTGGTGCAGCTGCTACTATTTCTACTACTGCTTCTACTACTTGTAGTCCAGTGTATTGCAAATATTTTTACTATTACTACTACTGCTGATGCTGCTACAACTGCTACTACTAATATCAATATTACTAGCGGAGTGCATGGCAAGTCTACTACTACTATTGCTATTGCTGCTAATGCTACTACTACTACTAACCCAGTGCATGGCCGATACTACTACTTATTACCACTTCTGCTGCTGCTGCTGCTACTACTGCTACTACTACTACTTCTACTAATAATAGTCCAGTTCATGGCAAATACTACTAATGTTACTACTACTTCTGCTGCTGCTACTACTACTACCAATACTACTAACCCAGTGCTTGCAAATCTACTAGTATTACACCTATTACTGCTAAGGCTAACACTACTATTTGCACACAGCGGGGCAAGTCTGCTGTTACTAGTACTGATATTCTGCCAATTCTACTGCTGCTGCTACCAATACAACTACTGCTACTACTACTCCCACAGTGTATTTCAAACGCTACAAATATTACCACTACTGCTGCTACTTTTTACTACCGCTTCTACTAATACTGCTGCTGCTACTAGTACTACTACTAGCCCAGTCCATTCCAAGCACTACTACTATTATCACTATAGCTGCTACTAGTAGGGGTACTGCTGCTGTTACTATTACTGGTGATACTACTAATACTGCTGCTATTAGGACTCCTACTAGCCGAGTGCATGGCAAGTACTACTGCTATTACCACTTCTGCTGCTACCACCACTACTGCTGCTACAAATACTGCTGCTACTACTTTTGCTGCTGCTGCTGCTAGTACTACTACTATCACAGTGCATTTCAAATACTACAACTATTCCTATTCCTGCTGCTGCTGTTGCTACTACTACTACTATTACCGCTACGTCTAGTAGTCGAGCGCATGGCAAATACTACTACTATTACTACTGCTGCTGCTGCTGCTACTACTGCTACTACTTGTATCAATACTACTATCACAGTGCACAGTAAATCCCTACTACTACTCCTATTGCTTCTACTCTTACTACTACGACTGGCCCGGTGCAGTACATAACTGCTGTTACTACTACTGCTGCTGCTGCGTCTTCTACTATTGCTTCTACCACTACTACAATCCCAGTGCATCGTAAATAAAAATACTATTACCTCTACTGCTGCTACTACTACTGCTGCTGCTGCTACTTCTACTACTGCTGTTGTTACTACAACTACTACCTCCCCAGTGCGTGGCAAATACTACTACTATTACTACAACTGCTGTTGCTGCTACTACTTCTACTGCTACTACTAGTAGTGCAGTGCACGTCAAATACTACTACAATTACTAGACCTGCTGCTGCTGCTACTAGTGCTATTACTACTATCAATACTACTAGCTCAGTGCATGGCTAATCTACTACTACGACCGCTATGGCTGCTACCGCTACTACTACTACTACTGGCCAACTGCAGGGCAAATCTTCTTCCACTACCACTGTTGCTGCCGGCCCTTTTTTGCTGTTGTTACCACCACTACTACTGCTACTATAGGAGTCCAGTGCATGGCAAATACTACTACTATGAGGACTGCTGCTGCTGCTAAAATGTTACTACTGCCGCTACTACTAGAACTGCAGTGCATTGTTATAACTAATAGTTTTACTACTACAGCTGATGCTGCTACTACTGTTACTACTAATATCAATATTACTAGACTAGTGCATTGCAAATCTACTACTACTATTGCAGTTCGCAGGGCTCGCGGGCCGCACGGATGGCACCCGTGTCCGCGGCCATGTCTGGGTCGCGTCAGGCCACCCCCGGAGCGTCTGGTGTGTCGCTGCCTTCCAGGGACGCCTTCTGGCCGCCTGGCCGGTCAGGCAGGCGGGGAGCGCCCCGTCAGACGCTTGCTGTGGTGGGAGGGGCCTGAGGAGGTGGGGCCTGCAGAGGTACCCGGCGTGGGCAGAGATAGCCGCCGCCGCGGACGACAAAAGGAGAATGCAGAGCGGGAGGCCAAATGCCTGTAGCACCCGGTATTCCCAGGAGGTCTCCCATTCCCGTACTAAACAGGCCCGACCCTTCTTAGCTTCCGCAATTGAGCCGAGATCACGCCCTCTGGGCTGGTTTGGAAATAGGTGGCTGCAGGGTGGCGGGCTGCCTCTTGAGGCGCAGCTTAGCAGGCGCTTGGGTCATACCACCAGTCCAGCGGCCCGCCCGATCCAGCAGAGTCCTGCCGCCTGCCTAGACAGGGAAACGGAGGTCTAGGCTACATGCAGGTGGCGGAGGTGTGGGCGACCAACCAGCCCAGGGCTGACGGGACCCAGCAAACTTTGCGGCGCTTCGCGCCCCACCCCAGATCACGCAGGCCGCTTACAAAGACGTGGACCCAGAGGCTACAGGGTCTGGGGCCCGCGGTCCCTTGGGCATCCCACCTGCCCGCCCACGCTGCGCCAGGCGCAGCCCAGATGCAGATGAGCCCGGCCGTCCTACCAGACAGAAGCTGGCCCGAAACCACTGGGAGCCACCATTGAGTTGGCAGGGCCCCTAGGATCAAGCAACGCCACCCTTGCCCCCACGCTGCAGTTCCGAGCTCAGTACCCCACCCCAAGTGGCCGGCAGCCCCGGGGAAGCTGGCCTCACCCACTGGAGCACAGCCCCTTCGCCGCCACCTGTCTGCCTGGCTGTCTCTCCACAGCTCCATATGGAAAATGCCACCCCTCTGCCTTTTCACTCTGGCCGGGGGCGAGAGCGGGATTGAGGGCGCAGGCCGCTTCCCCGGGGCTGCCGGCCACTTGGGGCGGGGTACTGAGTTCGGAACTGCGGCGTGGGGGCAGGGGTGGCGTTGCTGGGTCTCAGGGGCTGTGCCAACACAATGGTGGCTCCCAATGGTTTCGTGACAGCTTCTCTCGGTTAGGAGGGCCGGGCACGTCTGCGTCCGGGCTGCGCCTAGCACAGCGTGGGCGGGCAGGTGGGATGCCCAAGGGACCGCGGGCCCCGGGCCCTGAAGCCTCCGGGGCCACATACTTGTGAGCGGCCTGCGAGATCTGGGGTGGGGCGCCAAGCGCCAAAAATTTGCTGGGTCCCGCCCGCCCTGGGCTGGATGGTCGCCAACATGCCCGCCACTCCCCTGTACCCTAGACCTCCGTTTCCCTGTCTAGACGGGCGGCGGGGCCCTGCCAGTTCGGGCGGGCCGCTGGGCTGGAGGTTAGACCAAAGTGCCTGCTCAGCTGCGCCTCAAGAGGCAGCCCGTGACCCTGCAGCCACCTACTGCCAAACCAGCCCAGAGGGGCGTGATCTCGGCTGGATCGCGGAAGCTAAGCAGGGTCGGGCCTGTTTGCTATTGCTGTTAGGGCTACTACTACTACTATCACAGTGCATGCCAAATACTACTACTATTACCAGTACTGCTGCTGCTACTACTGCTACTACTATTGCTACTAATAGTAGTCCAGTACATCGCAAATAATATTATAGTTACTACTACTACTGCTACTAGTATCAATATTAGTAGTCCAGTGTATGGCAAATCTACTAGTACTACACCTATTACTGCTAATGCGAATACTACTACTGGTCCACTGCAGGTCTAATATTCTGCTACTTCTACTTAGCCCGGGACTTCTACTGCTGCTGCTACCACTAATACTATTAGTACTACAACAAGCCCAGTGCATGGAAAATACTACTACTATTAACACTACTGCTGCTACTCCCACTACTGCTGCTACTCCTACTACTGCTGCTACTTGTACCCTTAGTAGCTCAGTGCATGGAGAATACTACTTGTATAACTACTCCTGTGTCTACTGTTTCTATTACTGCTACCACTGCAGCTACTACTAGTAGACCATTGCATGGCAAATACTACTACTATTACTACTGCTGCTGCTGATGATACTTCTGCTACTACTTCTGCTAGTACTAGTAGCCCAGTGCATGGCAAATACTACTTCTATTATTACTACTGCTGCTACTGCTACTACTATCCATCCTACTACCTCAGTGCATGGCAAATCTACTACTAGTTCTTCTATTGCTACTTCTGCTACTACTCCTAATGTCACACTGCAGGGCAACTCTGGTGCTACTACTACTGCTGCTGCGGTCAATTCTAATGCTGTTGCTCCCATTATTACTACTGCTACTACTAGTAGTCCAGTGCATGGCAAATACTACTACTATTACCACAACTGCTGCTACTACTACTGCTGCTGCTATTTCTACTACTACTACTAGTCCAGTGCATGGCAAACACTAGTGCTATTACTAATACTGCTGCTGCTGCTCCTCCTACTTCTACTATTACTGCTACTACTAGCAGTCCTTTGCATTGCAAATACTACTACTATTACTACTACTGCTGCTAGTACTGCTACTACAATGATCTATAATACTAACCCAGTGCATGGCAAATCTACTATTACTACTTCTATTGCGGCTACTGCTACTACTACTGCTAGACCAGTGCATGGCAGATACTACTACTATTAGCACTATTGCTTCTACTTCTAGTACTGCTGCTTCTACTACGGCTGCTGCTTCTTCTACAGCTGCTGCTGCTACTACTACTCATCCTAGCCCTGTTCGTGGAAAATACTGCTACTATTACTACTACTGATGCTGCTGCGACTACTGCCACTACTAATACCAATACTACTCGACCAGTGCATGGTAAATCTACTACTACTCTTGCTAGTGCTGCGACTGCTCCTACTAGTAGCAGCCCAGTGATTAGCAAATACTACTACTATTACCACTACTGCTGCTGCTATTACTACTGCAGCTACTAGTAGTGCTGCTGCTGCTGCTGCTACTACTACTATCTCCGTGCATGGCAAATACTTCTACTATTACTACTACTGCTGCTGCTGCTGCTACTACTACTACTACTCCTGCTACTGATAGTAGTGCAGTGCATGGCAAGTACTACTACTGTTTCTACTACTGCTGCTGCCACTTTTATTGCTGTCACTACCACTACTGCTACTACTAGTACTCCAGTGTATGGCAAATACTGCTTCTATTACTACTACTGCTGCCGTTGCTGCTACTGCTACTACTACTGCTACAACTTGCACCCAGTAAATTGCAAACATTACAACTATTACTTCTACTGCTGCTGCTGCTTCTACTGATACTACTGCTACTGCTTCTACTTCTCCTGCTGCTGCTTCTACTACTACCACTACTAGTCCCAGTGCAAGGTAAATAATACGATTATTACGACTACTGCTGCTTCTGCTAGTACTGCTGCTACTACTGCTACTACTGGTAGTCCAGTGCATGAAAAATACTCTTACTACTACTGCTGCAGCTGCTGCTACTACTGCTGCTACTACTGCTACTACTAGTGATCCAGTGCATGGCAAATACAACAAATATTACTACTACTGATGTTGCCTCTACTACTGCTAATACTACTATCAATGCTACTAGCCAGTGCATGGCAAATATACTACTACTGCTGCTATTGCTGCTACTTCCACTACTACTACTGGCCCACTGCTGGGCAAATCATCTGCCACTTCTACTGCTGCTGCTGCTACAACTACTACTACTACTACTAGCCCATTGCATCTCAAATACTACTACTATTACCACTACTGCTGTTAGTCCTACTACTGCTGCTAGTCCTATTACAGCTGCTACTTGTACTATTACTATCCCAGTGCACGGAATGTACTACTAGTAAAGCTACTCCTACGTCTGCTTTTTCTACTACTGCTTCTGCTACTGCTACTACTAGTAGACCAGTGTGTGGCAAATACTACTACTATTACTACTGCTGCTGCTGCTACTACTGCTATTACTAGTAGTCCAGGGAATGGCAAATACTACTACTATCACTACTACTGCTGCTGCTGCTACTACTACTGCTCCTTCTACTGCAACTACTAGTAGTCCAGCCCTTGGCAAATACTAATACTATGACTATGACTGCTGCTAATGCTACCACTGCTACTACTACTAATCCTGTCCGTGGCAAATGCTACTCTATTACTACTACTGCTGCAGCAGCGGCTACTGCTACTACTAATATCAATACTACGAGCCCAGTGCATGGCAAGTCTACCTCTACTGTTACTATTGCTGCTACTGCTACTACTACTTCTTACCCAGTGCATGGCAGATACTACTTCTATTACCACTGTTGCTGCTACCTCTACTGCTGCTGCAGCTACATCTACTGCTGCTGCTATTTCTATTACTACTTCTACTACTAGCACAGTGCGTGGCAAATAGTACTAGTATTACTACTACCGCTGCTGCTGTTGCTATGACTTCTAGTACTACTGCTATTACTAGTAATCCAGTGTGTCGCAAATACTATTCATACTACTACTGCTGCTGTTGCTACTACTACTATCAATACTACTAGCCCAGTGCATGGCCAATATACTACTACTACTGCTATAGCTGCTACTGCTACTACTACTAGTGGCCCAATGCAGGGCAAATCTGCTGCTACTCTTACTGCTGCTTATGCCACTTCTATTCCTGGTGCTACCTCTACTACTGCTGCTACTACTAGTAGTCTAGTGCATGGCAAATACTACTATTACTACTACTTCTGCTGCTGCTACTACTGCTACTACTAGTATCAATACTACTATCCCAGTGCATGGCAAATCTACTAGTACTACACCCCTTAGTGCTAATGCTAATACTGCTACTTGCACACTGCAGGGCCAATCTGCTGCTACTACTACCGACGTTGCTGCTAATTCTACTTCTGCTGCTACCAATACAACTACTACTCCTAGTACCCCAGTGCATTTCAAATACTACCAATATTACCAGTACTGTTGCTACTACTACAGCTGCTGCTACTAGTACTATTACTAGCCCAGTCCATGCCAAATACTACTACTATTACCACTGCTGCTACTTCTGCTACTATTACTGCTGTTGCTCTTACGACTACTTCTGCTACTACTACTGCTAACGCTTCTAATTCTACTGTTGCTGCTACTACTACTATTACGACTGCTACTAGCCCAGGGCATGGCAAATAATACTACTATTATTACTACTGCTGCTGCTGCTGCTACTTCTACTAGTACTTCTATTACTTGTAGTCTAGTGCATGGGGAATACTACTTCTATTACTACTCCTGCTGCTGCTGCTAATACTGCTACTACTACTACCAATACTACTAGCTTAGTGCATGGGAAATCTGCTACTACTACTGCTGTATCTGCTAACACTACTACTACTACTACTGGCCAGCTCCAGGGTAAATCTGCTGCTACTACTTCTGTTGCTGCTGCCACTTCTACTGCTGTTGCTACAACTAATACTACTGCTACTACTAGTAGTCCAGTGTATGGTAAATCCTAATACTACTAGTACTACTGCTGATGCAGCTTCTAGTGTTACTGCTACTACTGCTACTACTGCTAGTCCAGTGTATTGCAAATATAATTCTATTACTACTACTGCTGATGCTGCTACTACTGCTACTACTAATATCAATAGTACCAGCCAATTTCATGGCAAACCTACTACTACTATTGCTATTGCTGCTGCTGCTACTACTACTGCTAACCCAGTGCATGGCAGATGCTACTACTATTACCACTACTGCTGCTGCTGCTGCTACTACTGCTGCTAATAGTAGTCCAGTGCGTGGCAAATACTACTAATATTACTACTACTGCCGCTGCTACTACTTCTACTTCTACTATGAATATTACTAGCCCATTGCAAGGCAAATCTACTATTTCTACTTCTATTCCTAACACTTTTACTACTACTACTGGCCCAGTGCAGGGAAAATCTGCTGCTACTTCTAGTGCTGCCCCTGCCACTTCTATTGCTGCTGCTACAGCTACTACTATTACAACTATTGACTAGTGCATCAACAATACTACTACTATTAATATTACTGCTGCTTCTGGTGCTACTACTGCTACTACTATTTGTCCAGTAAATGGCAAATACTACTACTCTTACTACTGCTTCTGATGCTGTTACTACTGCTACTACTACCATGAATACTACTAGCCCAATCTATTACTCCTACTGCTATTGCTGCTTCTTGTCCTACTACTACTGCCAACTGCAGTGCAAGTTAGCTGCTACTACTACTGTTGCTGCTGTCACATCTACTGATGCTGATCCCACTACTACTACTACGACGACTAGTCCAGGGCATGGCAAATACTACTACAATTACCACTACTGGTTCTACTACAGCAGCTGCTATTTCTACTGCTGCTGCTACTACTAGTGTACTACCAGCCCAGTGCATGGCAAATGGTACTACTATTATTACTACTGCTGCTTCTGCTACTACTACTGCTAGTACTAGCAGTCCAGTGCATTTAAAATTCTACTACTATTTCTATTACTGCTGCTGCTACTACTGATGCTCCTACTACTGCTACTACTAGTAATCCAGTGCATGGCAAATATTATTAATAGTAATACTGCTGCTGCTGCTACTACTACTATAAATACTACTAGCCCAGTGCATGTCAAATATACTACTAATACTGCTATTGCTGCTTCCGCTACTATTACTACTGGCCCACTGCAGGGCAAATCTTCTGCTACTACTACTGCTTCTGCTGTCCGTTCTACTGCTGCTGCTTCCACTACTACTACAACTTCTACTAGTAGCCCAGCGCATGGCCAATACTACTACTATGATGATTACTGCTGCTACTACTAGTACTGCTGATGCTAATTTGATTGCTGCTGCTACTACTTCTACTATTAGTTCAGTGTATGTCAAATGCTAGTACTATTACTACTACCGCAGCTGCTGCTACTTCTGATACTACTTCTGCTACTACAGGTAGTGCAGTGAATGGCAAATACTATTAACACTACTGCTCAGGCTGCTGCTACTACTGCTACTACTACTGCTACTACTACTAGCACTGTTGCTGCTAATTCTACTGATGCTGCTGCTCTATGTGCTGCTACTACTACTACTAGTCAATGCATGGCAAATACTACTACTATTACTGCTTCTGCTGCTACTACTTCTGCTACTACTGCTACTATTAGTAGTCCAGTGTATATCAAATACTACTAGTATCACCACGACTGCTGCTACTACTTCGACTGCCGCTGCTACTTCTCCTGCTGCTCGTATTACTACAGCTACTACTAGCCCAGTGCGTGGTAAATACTACTACTATTACTACCACTGCTGCTTCTGCAGCTACTATTGCTACTACTACAAGTCCAGTGCATTGCAAACACATTGCTATTACTAGTAGTGCATTGCATTTAAAATACTACTATAATTACTACGTCTGCTGCTACTACTGTTACTACTAGTAGTACAGTGCATGGTAAATACAACTACAATTAATACTAATGCTGCTGCTGCTACCACTGCTACTACTAGTAGTAAAGTGCATGGCAAATACAACTAATATTACTACAACTGCTGTTGCTACTACTGCTACTACTAATATGAATACCACTAGGCCAGAGCATGGCAAATCTACTACTACAATTGCTATTGCTGCTACTGCTACTACTACTACTTACCCAGGGCGTGCCAAATACTACTACTGTTACCACTACTGCTGCTACTACTGCTGCTACTACTACTGCTACTCTTTCTAATTCTACTGCTTTTGCTACTACTACTACTACTACTATCCCAGGGCACGGCAAATAATACTACTATTATTACTACTGCTGCTGCTGCTGCTATTCTTGCTACTACTAGTATTAATACTACAGCCCAGTGCATGGCAAATCTACTAATACTACTGCTATTTCTGATTCTTCTACTACTACTGCTAGCCCACTGCAGGGCAAATCTGCTGCCACTAGTACTACTGCTGCCACTTCTACTGCTGCTGCTACCACTACTACTACTTCTACTAGCCTAGTTCATGGAAAATGCTACTACTATTACCACTACTGCTTCGACTACTACTAATGCGGCTACTACTACTGCTGCTGCTACTAATACCACTACTAGCCCAGTGCATGGTAATTACTAGTAGTGTAACTAGTAGTGCTGCTGCTGCTACTACTGCTACTACTTTTAGTACAGTGCATGGCAAATACTACTACTATAACCACAACTGCTAATACTACTACTACTGCTGCTGCTACTATTAATGCTGCTGCAGAAACTTCTACTCCTGCTTCTAAATCTACTAATTCTTCTACAATTCCAGTGCAAGGCAAATACTACTAATGTTACTACTACTGCTGCTATTGCTACGACTGCTACTACTAGTATCAATACAACTAACCTAGTGCATGGGAAATCCACTAGTACTACAACTGTTAGTGCTAATTCTAGTACTACTACTGGCCCACTGCAGGAAATATCTACTGCTACTATTACTGCTGCTGATGCCACTTCTATTGCTGATGCTACCTCTACTACTACTGTTACTGCTAGGAGTCCATTGCACGGCAAATCAACTACTACTAATTCTATTGCTGCTACTGCTACTACTACTACTTGCCCACTGCAGGGCAAATCTGGTGCTACTACTACTGCTGCTGTGGCCAAATCTACTGCCGCAACTTCCACTAAAATTACTACTAGCCCAGTGCATGGCAAATACTAATTCTATTACCACTACTGCTGCTACTTCTACTGCTGCTGCTGCTGCATCTACTTCTGCTGCTAGTACTACTATTACTGCTACTACCACGATCCTAGTGCATGGCAAATACTACTACTATTACCACAACTGCTGCTACTACTACTACTGCTGCTGCCACATCTACAGCTGCTGCTATTACTACTACTACTACTACCAGCACAGTGCATGTCACATAGTACTAGCATTACTACTACTGCTGCTGCTGCTATTACTTCTACTACTGCTGCTACTACTAGTAATCCAGTGCATCGCAAGTACTATTCATACTACTACGGTTGCTGTTGCTACTACTACTATCAATACTACTACACCAGTTCATGGCAAATATACTACTACTACTTCTATAGCTGCTACTGCTACTACTACTACTGGCCCACTGCAGGGCAAAACTTCTGCTACTACTATTGCTGCTGCTGGCACTTCTAATTCTGCTGCTACCACTACTACTATGACTTCTACTACTAGCCCAGCGCATGGGAAATACTACTACATTTACCACTACTGCTGCTACTACTACTACTGCTGCTGCTGCTACTACTGCTAATATTAGTTCAGTGCATGGTAAATACCACTACTATTACTACTTCCGCTGCTGCTGCTACTACTACTGCTACTACAAGTAGTGCAGTGCCTGGCAAATAGTTTTACTACTACTGCTGCTGCTACTACTGCTACTACTACTAGTACTCTTGCTGATAATTCTACTGCTGCTGCTGCTACATATACTGCTACTACTACTAGTACTATTGCTGATAATTCTACTGCTGCTGCTACAACTACTACTAGTCCAGTGAATGGTAATACTACTGCTATTACTACTACTACTGCTTTAGCTGCTAGTACTGCTACTGCTAGTATTAATAACATTAGCACACTGTATGGCATGTCTATTAGTACTACACCTATTAGTGCTAATGCTATTACTACTACTGGCCCACTGCAGGTCAAAGCTTCTGCTACTTCTACTGCTGCTGCTGCCAGTTCTACTGCTGCTGCTACCACTACTACTACGACTACTACTAGCTCACTGCATGGCAAATACTACTACTACTACTGCTGCTACTACTGCTGCTGCAGCTGCTACTTCTACTGCTGCTGCTACTACTACTGCTTCTGCAGCTACTGGTACTGCTGCTGCTAATTCTACTACTACTACTAGTCCAGTGCATGGTAAATACTTTTACTATTAACACTACTGCTGCTGCTGCTACTACTGTTACTACTAAAATCAATACAACGTGCCCAGTGTATGGCAAATCTAGTACTAGTATTGCTATTTCTCCTATTGCTACTACTACTACTTACCCAGTGCTTGGCAGATACTACTACTATTACCACTACTGCTTCTGCTGCTGCTACTACTGCTACTACTACTGCTACTAATAGTAGTCCAGTGCATGGAAAGTACTACTCATATTACTACTGCTGCTGCTGCTGCTACTACTGTTACTACTAATATCAATACTGCTAACCCAGTGCATGGCAAATCTACTAGTACTACACCTATTAGTGCTAATGCTAATACTACTACTTGCACACTGTAGGGCAAATCTCCTCCTCCTCCTACTGATGTTGCTGCCAATTCAACTGCTGCTGCTACCAATACAACTACTACTACTACTACCACCTCAGTGGATTTCAAAGAGTACAAATATTACCACTACAGCTGCTGCTACTACTACTGCTGCTACTACTACTACTGCTGCTACTACTACTGCTGCTGCTACTAGTACAACTAGTAGCCCAGTCCGTGCCAAATACTACTACTATTACCACTACTGCTGCAACTACTGCTACTGCTGCTAGTACTACTACTTCTGCTACTACTGCTACTGCTTCAAATTTTGCTGCTGCTGCTACTACTTCTACTAACCCAGGGCATGGCAAAATAATACTACTGGCGCAGCTGCTACTATTTCTACTACTGCTTCTACTACTTGTAGTCCAGTGTATTGCAAATATTTTTACTATTACTACTACTGCTGATGCTGCTACAACTGCTACTACTAATATCAATATTACTAGCGGAGTGCATGGCAAGTCTACTACTACTATTGCTATTGCTGCTAATGCTACTACTACTACTAACCCAGTGCATGGCCGATACTACTACTTATTACCACTTCTGCTGCTGCTGCTGCTACTACTGCTACTACTACTACTTCTACTAATAATAGTCCAGTTCATGGCAAATACTACTAATGTTACTACTACTTCTGCTGCTGCTACTACTACTACCAATACTACTAACCCAGTGCTTGCAAATCTACTAGTATTACACCTATTACTGCTAAGGCTAACACTACTATTTGCACACAGCGGGGCAAGTCTGCTGTTACTAGTACTGATATTCTGCCAATTCTACTGCTGCTGCTACCAATACAACTACTACTACTACTACTCCCACAGTGTATTTCAAACGCTACAAATATTACCACTACTGCTGCTACTTTTTACTACCGCTTCTACTAATACTGCTGCTGCTACTAGTACTACTACTAGCCCAGTCCATTCCAAGCACTACTACTATTATCACTATAGCTGCTACTAGTAGGGGTACTGCTGCTGTTACTATTACTGGTGATACTACTAATACTGCTGCTATTAGGACTCCTACTAGCCGAGTGCATGGCAAGTACTACTGCTATTACCACTTCTGCTGCTACCACCACTACTGCTGCTACAAATACTGCTGCTACTACTTTTGCTGCTGCTGCTGCTAGTACTACTACTATCACAGTGCATTTCAAATACTACAACTATTCCTATTCCTGCTGCTGCTGTTGCTACTACTACTACTATTACCGCTACGTCTAGTAGTCGAGCGCATGGCAAATACTACTACTATTACTACTGCTGCTGCTGCTGCTACTACTGCTACTACTTGTATCAATACTACTATCACAGTGCACAGTAAATCCCTACTACTACTCCTATTGCTTCTACTCTTACTACTACGACTGGCCCGGTGCAGTACATAACTGCTGTTACTACTACTGCTGCTGCTGCGTCTTCTACTATTGCTTCTACCACTACTACAATCCCAGTGCATCGTAAATAAAAATACTATTACTTCTACTGCTGCTACTACTACTGCTGCTGCTGCTACTTCTACTACTGCTGTTGTTACTACAACTACTACCTCCCCAGTGCGTGGCAAATACTACTACTATTACTACAACTGCTGTTGCTGCTACTACTTCTACTGCTACTACTAGTAGTGCAGTGCACGTCAAATACTACTACAATTACTAGACCTGCTGCTGCTGCTACTAGTGCTATTACTACTATCAATACTACTAGCTCAGTGCATGGCTAATCTACTACTACGACTGCTATGGCTGCTACCGCTACTACTACTACTACTGGCCAACTGCAGGGCAAATCTTCTTCCGCTACCACTGTTGCTGCCGGCCCTTTTTTGCTGTTGTTACCACCACTACTACTGCTACTATAGGAGTCCAGTGCATGGCAAATACTACTACTATGAGGACTGCTGCTGCTGCTAAAATGTTACTACTGCCGCTACTACTAGAACTGCAGTGCATTGTTATTACTAATAGTTTTACTACTACAGCTGGTGCTGCTACTACTGTTACTACTAATATCAATATTACTAGACTAGTGCATTGCAAATCTACTACTACTATTGCAGTTCGCAGGGCTCGCGGGCCGCACGGATGGCACCCGTGTCCGCGGCCATGTCTGGGTCGCGTCAGGCCACCCCCGGAGCGTCTGGTGTGTCGCTGCCTTCCAGGGACGCCTTCTGGCCGCCTGGCCGGTCAGGCAGGCGGGGAGCGCCCCGTCAGACGCTTGCTGTGGTGGGAGGGGCCTGAGGAGGTGGGGCCTGCAGAGGTACCCGGCGTGGGCAGAGATAGCTGCCGCCGCGGGCGACAAAAGGAGAATGCAGAGCGGGAGGCCAAAAGCCTATAGCACCCGGTATTCCCAGGAGGTCTCCCATTCCTGTACTAAACAGGCCCGACCCTTCTTAGCTTCCGCAATTGAGCCGAGATCACGCCCTCTGGGCTGGTTTGGAAATAGGTGGCTGCAGGGTCGCGGGCTGCCTCTTGAGGCGCAGCTTAGCAGGCGCTTGGGTCATACCACCAGTCCAACGGCCCGCCCGATCCAGCAGAGTCCTGCCGCCTGCCTAGACAGGGAAACGGAGGTCTAGGCTACATGCAGGTGGCGGAGGTGTGGGCGACCAACCAGCCCAGGGCTGACGGGACCCAGCAAACTTTGCGGCGCTTCGCGCCCCACCCCAGATCACGCAGGCCGCTTACAAAGACGTGGACCCGGAGGCTACAGGGTCTGGGGCCCGCGGTCCCTTGGGCATCCCACCTGCCCGCCCACGCTGCGCCAGGCGCAGCCCAGATGCAGATGAGCCCGGCCGTCCTACCAGACAGAAGCTGGCCCGAAACCACTGGGAGCCACCATTGAGTTGGCAGGGCCCCTAGGATCAAGCAACGCCACCCTTGCCCCCACGCTGCAGTTCCGAGCTCAGTACCCCACCCCAAGTGGCCGGCAGCCCCGGGGAAGCTGGCCTCACCCACTGGAGCACAGCCCCTTCGCCGCCACCTGTCTGCCTGGCTGTCTCTCCACAGCTCCATATGGAAAATGCCACCCCTCTGCCTTTTCGCTCTGGCCAGGGGCGAGAGCGGGATTGAGGGCGCAGGCCGCTTCCCCGGGGCTGCCGGCCACTTGGGGCGGGGTACTGAGTTCGGAACTGCGGCGTGGGGGCAGGGGTGGCGTTGCTGGGTCTCAGGGGCCGTGCCAACACAATGGTGGCTCCCAATGGTTTCGTGACAGCTTCTCTCGGTTAGGAGGGCCGGGCACGTCTGCGTCCGGGCTGCGCCTAGCACAGCGTGGGCGGGCAGGTGGGATGCCCAAGGGACCGCGGGCCCCTGGCCCTGAAGCCTCCGGGGCCACATACTTGTGAGCGGCCTGCGAGATCTGGGGTGGGGCACCAAGCGCCAAAAATTTGCTGGGTCCCGCCCGCCCTGGGCTGGATGGTCGCCAACATGCCCGCCACTCCCCTGTACCCTAGACCTCCGTTTCCCTGTCTAGACGGGCGGCGGGGCCCTGCCAGGTCGGGCGGGCCGCTGGGCTGGAGGTTAGACCAAAGTGCCTGCTCAGCTGCGCCTCAAGAGGCAGCCCGCGACCCTGCAGCCACCTACTGCCAAACCAGCCCAGAGGGGCGTGATCTCGGCTGGATCGCGGAAGCTAAGCAGGGTCGGGCCTGTTTGCTATTGCTGTTAGGGCTACTACTACTACTATCACAGTGCATGCCAAATACTAC
This sequence comes from Delphinapterus leucas, assembly GCF_059928025.1. Classification (NCBI taxonomy): domain Eukaryota; kingdom Metazoa; phylum Chordata; class Mammalia; order Artiodactyla; family Monodontidae; genus Delphinapterus; species Delphinapterus leucas. The sequence continues at coordinate 1,439,380 of NW_028322262.1, read as the reverse complement.
TACTATTACCAGTACTGCTGCTGCTACTACTGCTACTACTATTGCTACTAATAGTAGTCCAGTACATCGCAAATAATATTATAGTTACTACTACTACTGCTACTAGTATCAATATTAGTAGTCCAGTGTATGGCAAATCTACTAATACTACACCTATTACTGCTAATGCGAATACTACTACTGGTCCACTGCAGGTCTAATATTCTGCTACTTCTACTTAGCCCGGGACTTGTACTGCTGCTGCTACCACTAATACTATTAGTACTACAACAAGCCCAGTGCATGGAAAATACTACTATTATTAACACTACTGCTGCTACTCCCACTACTGCTGCTACTCCTACTACTGCTGCTACTTGTACCCTTAGTAGCTCAGTGCATGGAGAATACTACTTGTATAACTACTCCTGTGTCTACTGTTTCTATTACTGCTACCACTGCAGCTACTACTAGTAGACCATTGCATGGCAAATACTACTACTATTACTACTGCTGCTGCTGATGATACTTCTGCTACTACTTCTGCTAGTACTAGCAGTCCAGTGCATGGCAAATACTACTTCTATTATTACTACTGCTGCTACTGCTACTACTATCCATCCTACTACCTCAGTGCATGGCAAATCTACTACTAGTACTTCTATTGCTACTACTGCTACTACTCCTAATGTCACACTGCAGGGCAACTCTGGTGCTACTACTACTGCTGCTGCGGTCAATTCTAATGCTGTTGCTCCCATTATTACTACTGCTACTACTAGTAGTCCAGTGCATGGCAAATACTACTACTATTACCACAACTGCTGCTACTACTACTGCTGCTGCTATTTCTACTACTACTACTAGTCCAGTGCATGGCAAACACTAGTGCTATTACTAATACTGCTGCTGCTGCTCCTCCTACTTCTACTATTACTGCTACTACTAGCAGTCCTTTGCATTGCAAATACTACTACTATTACTACTAATGCTGCTAGTACGGCTACTACAATGATCTATAATACTAACCCAGTGCATGGCAAATCTACTATTACTACTTCTATTGCGGCTACTGCTACTACTACTGCTAGACCAGTGCATGGCAGATACTACTACTATTAGCACTATTGCTTCTACTTCTAGTACTGCTGCTTCTACTACGGCTGCTGCTTCTTCTACAGCTGCTGCTGCTACTACTACTCATCCTAGCCCTGTTCGTGGAAAATACTGCTACTATTACTACTACTGATGCTGCTGCTACTACTGCCACTACTAATACCAATACTACTCGACGAGTGCATGGTAAATCTACTACTACTCTTGCTAGTGCTGCGACTGCTCCTACCAATAGCAGCCCAGTGAATAGCAAATACTACTACTATTACCACTACTGCTGCTGCTATTACTACTGCAGCTACTAGTAGTGCTGCTGCTGCTGCTGCTACTACTACTATCTCCGTGCATGGCAAATACTTCTACTATTACTACTACTGCTGCTACTGCTGCTACTACTACTACTACTCCTGCTACTGATAGTAGTGCAGTGCATGGCAAGTACTACTACTGTTTCTACTACTGCTGCTGCCACTTTTATTGCTGTCACTACCACTACTGCTACTACTAGTACTCCAGTGTATGGCAAATACTGCTTCTATTACTACTACTGCTGCCGTTGCTGCTACTGCTACTACTACTGCTACAACTTGCACCCAGTAAATTGCAAACATTACAACTATTACTTCTACTGCTGCTGCTGCTTCTACTGATACTACTGCTACTGCTTCTACTTCTCCTGCTGCTGCTTCTACTACTACCACTACTAGTCCCAGTGCAAGGTAAATAATACGATTATTACGACTACTGCTGCTTCTGCTAGTACTGCTGCTACTACTGCTACTACTGGTAGTCCAGTGCATGAAAAATACTCTTACTACTACTGCTGCAGCTGCTGCTACTACTGCTGCTAATACTGCTACTACTAGTGATCCAGTGCATGGCAAATACAACAAATATTACTACTACTGATGTTGCCTCTACTACTGCTAATACTACTATCAATGCTACTAGCCAGTGCATGGCAAATATACTACTACTGCTGCTATTGCTGCTACTTCCACTACTACTACTGGCCCACTGCTGGGCAAATCATCTGCCACTTCTACTGCTGCTGCTGCTACAACTACTACTACTACTACTACTACTACTAGCCCATTGCATCTCAAATACTACTACTATTACCACTACTGCTGTTAGTCCTACTACTGCTGCTAGTCCTATTACAGCTGCTACTTGTACTATTACTATCCCAGTGCATGGAATGTACTACTAGTAAAGCTACTCCTACGTCTGCTTTTTCTACTACTGCTTCTGCTACTGCTACTACTAGTAGACCAGTGTGTGGCAAATACTACTACTATTACTACTGCTGCTGCTGCTACTACTGCTACTACTACTGCTATTACTAGTAGTCCAGGGAATGGCAAATACTACTACTATCACTACTACTGCTGCTGCTGCTACTACTACTGCTCCTTCTACTGCAACTACTAGTAGTCCAGCCCTTGGCAAATACTAATACTATGACTATGACTGCTGCTAATGCTACCACTGCTACTACTACTAATCCTGTCCGTGGCAAATGCTACTCTATTACTACTACTGCTGCAGCAGCGGCTACTGCTACTACTAATATCAATACTACGAGCCCAGTGCATGGCAAGTCTACCTCTACTGTTACTATTGCTGCTACTGCTACTACTACTTCTTACCCAGTGCATGGCAGATACTACTTCTATTACCACTGTTGCTGCTACCTCTACTGCTGCTGCAGCTACATCTACTGCTGCTGCTATTTCTAATACTACTTCTACTACTAGCACAGTGCGTGGCAAATAGTACTAGTATTACTACTACCGCTGCTGCTGTTGCTATGACTTCTAGTACTACTGCTATTACTAGTAATCCAGTGTGTCGCAAATACTATTCATACTACTACTGCTGCTGTTGCTACTACTACTATCAATACTACTAGCCCAGTGCATGGCCAATATACTACTACTACTTCTATAGCTGCTACTGCTACTACTACTAGTGGCCCACTGCAGGGCAAATCTGCTGCTACTCTTACTGCTGCTTATGCCACTTCTATTCCTGGTGCTACCTCTACTACTGCTGCTACTACTAGTAGTCTAGTGCATGGCAAATACTACTATTACTACTACTTCTGCTGCTGCTACTACTGCTACTACTAGTACAATACTACTATCCCAGTGCATGGCAAATCTACTAGTACTACACCTATTAGTGCTAATGCTAATACTGCTACTTGAACACTGCAGGGCCAATCTGCTGCTACTACTACCGACGTTGCTGCTAATTCTACTTCTGCTGCTACCAATACAACTACTACTCCTAGTACCCCAGTGCATTTCAAATACTACCAATATTACCAGTACTGTTGCTACTACTACAGCTGCTGCTACTAGTACTATTACTAGCCCAGTCCATGCCAAATACTACTACTATTACCACTGCTGCTACTTCTGCTACTATTACTGCTGTTGCTCTTACGACTACTTCTGCTACTACTACTGCTAACGCTTCTAATTCTACTGTTGCTGCTACTACTACTATTACGACTGCTACTAGCCCAGGGCATGGCAAATAATACTACTATTATTACTACTGCTGCTGCTGCTACTACTTCTACTAGTACTTCTATTACTTGTAGTCTAGTGCATGGGGAAAACTACTTCTATTACTACTCCTGCTGCTGCTGCTAATACTGCTACTACTACTACCAATACTACTAGCTTAGTGCATGGGAAATCTGCTACTACTACTGCTGTATCTGCTAACACTACTACTACTACTACTGGCCAGCTCCAGGGTAAATCTGCTGCTACTACTTCTGTTGCTGCTGCCACTTCTACTGCTGTTGCTACAACTAATACTACTGCTACTACTAGTAGTCCAGTGTATGGTAAATCCTAATACTACTAGTACTACTGCTGATGCAGCTTCTAGTGTTACTGCTACTACTGCTACTACTGCTAGTCCAGTGTATTGCAAATATAATTCTATTACTACTACTGCTGATGCTGCTACTACTGCTACTACTAATATCAATAGTACCAGCCAATTTCATGGCAAACCTACGACTACTATTGCTATTACTGCTGCTGCTACTACTACTGCTAACCCAGTGCATGGCAGATGCTACTACTATTACCACTACTGCTGCTGCTGCTGCTACTACTGCTGCTAATAGTAGTCCAGTGCGTGGCAAATACTACTAATATTACCACTACTGCCGCTGCTACTACTTCTACTACTACTATGAATATTACTAGCCCATTGCAAGGCAAATCTACTATTTCTACTTCTATTCCTAACACTTTTACTACTACTACTGGCCCAGTGCAGGGAAAATCTGCTGCTACTTCTAGTGCTGCCCCTGCCACTTCTATTGCTGCTGCTACAGCTACTACTATTACAACTATTGACTAGTGCATCAACAATACTACTACTATTAATATTACTGCTGCTTCTGGTGCTACTACTGCTACTACTATTTGTCCAGTAAATGGCAAATACTACTACTCTTACTACTGCTTCTGATGCTGTTACTACTGCTACTACTACCATGAATACTACTAGCCCAATCTATTACTCCTACTGCTATTGCTGCTTCTTGTCCTACTACTACTGCCAACTGCAGTGCAAGTTAGCTGCTACTACTACTGTTGCTGCTGTCACATCTACTGATGCTGATCCCACTACTACTACTACGACGACTAGTCCAGTGCATGGCAAATACTACTACAATTACCACTACTGGTTCTACTACAGCAGCTGCTATTTCTACTGCTGCTGCTACTACTAGTGTACTACCAGCCCAGTGCATGGCAAATGGTACTACTATTATTACTACTGCTGCTTCTGTTACTACTACTGCTATTACTAGCAGTCCAGTGCATTTAAAATTCTACTACTATTTCTATTACTGCTGCTGCTACTACTGATGCTCCTACTACTGCTACTACTAGTAATCCAGTGCATGGCAAATATTATTAATAGTAATACTGCTGCTGCTGCTACTACTACTATAAATACTACTAGCCCAGTGCATGTCAAATATACTACTAATACTGCTATTGCTGCTTCCGCTACTATTACTACTGGCCCACTGCAGGGCAAATCTTCTGCTACTACTACTGCTTCTGCTGTCCGTTCTACTGCTGCTGCTTCCACTACTACTACAACTTCTACTAGTAGCCCAGCGCATGGCCAATACTACTACTATGATGATTACTGCTGCTACTACTAGTACTGCTGATGCTAATTTGATTGCTGCTGCTACTACTACTACTATTAGTTCAGTGTATGTCAAATGCTAGTACTATTACTACTACCGCAGCTGCTGCTACTTCTGATATTACTTCTGCTACTACAGGTAGTGCAGTGAATGGCAAATACTATTAACACTACTGCTCAGGCTGCTGCTACTACTGCTACTACTACTGCTACTACTACTAACACTGTTGCTGCTAATTCTACTGATGCTGCTGCTCTATGTGCTGCTACTACTACTACTAGTCAATGCATGGCAAATACTACTACTATTACTGCTTCTGCTGCTACTACTTCTGCTACTACTGCTACTATTAGTAGTCCAGTGTATATCAAATACTACTAGTATCACCACGACTGCTGCTACTACTTCGACTGCCGCTGCTACTTCTCCTGCTGCTCGTATTACTACAGCTACTACTAGCCCAGTGCGTGGTAAATACTACTACTATTACTACCACTGCTGCTTCTGCAGCTACTGGTGCTACTACTATTGCTACTACTACAAGTCCAGTGCATTGCAAACACATTGCTATTACTAGTAGTGCATTGCATTTAAAATACTACTATAATTACTACGTCTGCTGCTACTACTGTTACTACTAGTAGTACAGTGCATGGTAAATACAACTACAATTAATACTAATGCTGCTGCTGCTACCACTGCTACTACTAGTAGTAAAGTGCATGGCAAATACAACTAATATTACTACAACTGCTGTTGCTACTACTGCTACTACTAATATGAATACCACTAGGCCAGAGCATGGCAAATCTACTACTACAATTGCTATTGCTGCTACTGCTACTACTACTACTTACCCAGGGCGTGCCAAATACTACTACTGTTACCACTACTGCTGCTGCTACTACTACTGCTACTCTTTCTAATTCTACTGCTTTTGCTACTACTACTACTACTACTATCCCAGGGCACGGCAAATAATACTACTATTATTACTACTGCTGCTGCTGCTGCTATTCTTGCTACTACTAGTATTAATACTACAGCCCAGTGCATGGCAAATCTACTAATACTACTGCTATTTCTGATTCTTCTACTACTACTGCTAGCCCACTGCAGGGCAAATCTGCTGCCACTAGTACTACTGCTGCCACTTCTACTGCTGCTGCTACCACTACTACTACTTCTACTAGCCTAGTTTATGGAAAATGCTACTACTATTACCACTACTGCTTCGACTACTACTAATGCGGCTACTACTACTGCTGCTGCTACTAATACCACTACTAGCCCAGTGCATGGTAATTACTAGTAGTGTAACTAGTAGTGCTGCTGCTGCTACTACTGCTACTACTTTTAGTACAGTGCATGGCAAATACTACTACTATAACCACAACTGCTAATACTACTACTACTGCTGCTGCTACTATTAATGCTGCTGCAGAAACTTCTACTCCTGCTTCTAAATCTACTAATTCTTCTACAATTCCAGTGCAAGGCAAATACTACTAATGTTACTACTACTGCTGCTATTGCTACGACTGCTACTACTAGTATCAATACAACTAACCTAGTGCATGGGAAATCCACTAGTACTACAACTGTTAGTGCTAATTCTAGTACTACTACTGGCCCACTGCAGGAAATATCTACTGCTACTATTACTGCTGCTGATGCCACTTCTATTGCTGATGCTACCTCTACTACTACTGTTACTGCTAGGAGTCCATTGCACGGCAAATCAACTACTACTAATTCTATTGCTGCTACTGCTACTACTACTACTTGCCCACTGCAGGGCAAATCTGGTGCTACTACTACTGCTGCTGTGGCCAATTCTACTGCCGCAACTTCCACTAAAATTACTACTAGCCCAGTGCATGGCAAATACTAATTCTATTACCACTACTGCTGCTACTTCTACTGCTGCTGCTGCTGCATCTACTTCTGCTGCTAGTACTACTATTACTGCTACTACCACGATCCTAGTGCATGGCAAATACTACTACTATTACCACAACTGCTGCTACTACTACTACTGCTGCTGCCACATCTACAGCTGCTGCTATTACTACTACTACTACTACCAGCACAGTGCATGTCACATAGTACTAGCATTACTACTACTGCTGCTGCTGCTATTACTTCTACTACTGCTGCTACTACTAGTAATCCAGTGCATCGCAAGTACTATTCATACTACTACGGTTGCTGTTGCTACTACTACTATCAATACTACTACACCAGTTCATGGCAAATATACTACTACTACTTCTATAGCTGCTACTGCTACTACTACTACTGGCCCACTGCAGGGCAAAACTTCTGCTACTACTATTGCTGCTGCTGGCACTTCTAATTCTGCTGCTACCACTACTACTATGACTTCTACTACTAGCCCAGCGCATGGGAAATACTACTACATTTACCACTACTGCTGCTACTACTACTACTGCTGCTGCTGCTACTACTGCTAATATTAGTTCAGTGCATGGTAAATACCACTACTATTACTACTTCCGCTGCTGCTGCTACTACTACTGCTACTACAAGTAGTGCAGTGCCTGGCAAATAGTTTTACTACTACTGCTGCTGCTACTACTGCTACTACTACTGCTACTACTACTAGTACTCTTGCTGATAATTCTACTGCTGCTGCTGCTACATATACTGCTACTACTACTAGTACTATTGCTGATAATTCTACTGCTGCTGCTACAACTACTACTAGTCCAGTGAATGGTAATACTACTGCTATTACTACTACTACTGCTTTAGCTGCTAGTACTGCTACTGCTAGTATTAATAACATTAGCACACTGTATGGCATGTCTATTAGTACTACACCTATTAGTGCTAATGCTATTACTACTACTGGCCCACTGCAGGTCAAAGCTTCTGCTACTTCTACTGCTGCTGCTGCCAGTTCTACTGCTGCTGCTACCACTACTACTACGACTACTACTAGCTCACTGCATGGCAAATACTACTACTACTACTGCTGCTACTACTGCTGCTGCAGCTGCTACTTCTACTGCTGCTGCTACTACTACTGCTTCTGCAGCTACTGGTACTGCTGCTGCTAATTCTACTACTACTACTAGTCCAGTGCATGGTAAATACTTTTACTATTAACACTACTGCTGCTGCTGCTACTACTGTTACTACTAAAATCAATACAACGTGCCCAGTGTATGGCAAATCTAGTACTAGTATTGCTATTTCTCCTATTGCTACTACTACTACTTACCCAGTGCTTGGCAGATACTACTACTATTACCACTACTGCTTCTGCTGCTGCTACTACTGCTACTAATAGTAGTCCAGTGCATGGAAAGTACTACTCATATTACTACTGCTGCTGCTGCTGCTACTACTGTTACTACTAATATCAATACTGCTAACCCAGTGCATGGCAAATCTACTAGTACTACACCTATTAGTGCTAATGCTAATACTACTACTTGCACACTGTAGGGCAAATCTCCTCCTCCTCCTACTGATCTTGCTGCCAATTCAACTGCTGCTGCTACCAATACAACTACTACTACTACTACCACCTCAGTGGATTTCAAAGAGTACAAATATTACCACTACAGCTGCTGCTACTACTACTGCTGCTACTACTACTACTGCTGCTACTACTACTGCTGCTGCTACTAGTACAACTAGTAGCCCAGTCCGTGCCAAATACTACTACTATTACCACTACTGCTGCAACTACTGCTACTGCTGCTAGTACTACTACTTCTGCTACTACTGCTACTGCTTCAAATTTTGCTGCTGCTGCTACTACTTCTACTAACCCAGGGCATGGCAAAATAATACTACTGGCGCAGCTGCTACTATTTCTACTACTTGTAGTCCAGTGTATTGCAAATATTTTTACTATTACTACTACTGCTGATGCTGCTACAACTGCTACTACTAATATCAATATTACTAGCGGAGTGCATGGCAAGTCTACTACTACTATTGCTATTGCTGCTAATGCTACTACTACTACTAACCCAGTGCATGGCCGATACTACTACTTATTACCACTTCTGCTGCTGCTGCTGCTACTACTGCTACTACTACTACTTCTACTAATAATAGTCCAGTTCATGGCAAATACTACTAATGTTACTACTACTTCTGCTGCTGCTACTACTACTACCAATACTACTAACCCAGTGCTTGCAAATCTACTAGTATTACACCTATTACTGCTAAGGCTAACACTACTATTTGCACACAGCGGGGCAAGTCTGCTGTTACTAGTACTGATATTCTGCCAATTCTACTGCTGCTGCTACCAATACAACTACTACTACTACTACTCCCACAGTGTATTTCAAACGCTACAAATATTACCACTACTGCTGCTACTTTTTACTACCGCTTCTACTAATACTGCTGCTGCTACTAGTACTACTACTAGCCCAGTCCATTCCAAGCACTACTACTATTATCACTATAGCTGCTACTAGTAGGGGTACTGCTGCTGTTACTATTACTGGTGATACTACTAATACTGCTGCTATTAGGACTCCTACTAGCCGAGTGCATGGCAAGTACTACTGCTATTACCACTTCTGCTGCTACCACCACTACTGCTGCTACAAATACTGCTGCTACTACTTTTGCTGCTGCTGCTGCTAGTACTACTACTATCACAGTGCATTTCAAATACTACAACTATTCCTATTCCTGCTGCTGCTGTTGCTACTACTACTACTATTACCGCTACGTCTAGTAGTCGAGCGCATGGCAAATACTACTACTATTACTACTGCTGCTGCTGCTGCTACTACTGCTACTACTTGTATCAATACTACTATCACAGTGCACAGTAAATCCCTACTACTACTCCTATTGCTTCTACTCTTACTACTACGACTGGCCCGGTGCAGTACATAACTGCTGTTACTACTACTGCTGCTGCTGCGTCTTCTACTATTGCTTCTACCACTACTACAATCCCAGTGCATCGTAAATAAAAATACTATTACTTCTACTGCTGCTACTACTACTGCTGCTGCTGCTACTTCTACTACTGCTGTTGTTACTACAACTACTACCTCCCCAGTGCGTGGCAAATACTACTACTATTACTACAACTGCTGTTGCTGCTACTACTTCTACTGCTACTACTAGTAGTGCAGTGCACGTCAAATACTACTACAATTACTAGACCTGCTGCTGCTGCTACTAGTGCTATTACTACTATCAATACTACTAGCTCAGTGCATGGCTAATCTACTACTACGACCGCTATGGCTGCTACCGCTACTACTACTACTACTGGCCAACTGCAGGGCAAATCTTCTTCCGCTACCACTGTTGCTGCCGGCCCTTTTTTGCTGTTGTTACCACCACTACTACTGCTACTATAGGAGTCCAGTGCATGGCAAATACTACTACTATGAGGACTGCTGCTGCTGCTAAAATGTTACTACTGCCGCTACTACTAGAACTGCAGTGCATTGTTATTACTAATAGTTTTACTACTACAGCTGGTGCTGCTACTACTGTTACTACTAATATCAATATTACTAGACTAGTGCATTGCAAATCTACTACTACTATTGCAGTTCGCAGGGCTCGCGGGCCGCACGGATGGCACCCGTGTCCGCGGCCATGTCTGGGTCGCGTCAGGCCACCCCCGGAGCGTCTGGTGTGTCGCTGCCTTCCAGGGACGCCTTCTGGCCGCCTGGCCGGTCAGGCAGGCGGGGAGCGCCCCGTCAGACGCTTGCTGTGGTGGGAGGGGCCTGAGGAGGTGGGGCCTGCAGAGGTACCCGGCGTGGGCAGAGATAGCTGCCGCCGCGGGCGACAAAAGGAGAATGCAGAGCGGGAGGCCAAAAGCCTATAGCACCCGGTATTCCCAGGAGGTCTCCCATTCCTGTACTAAACAGGCCCGACCCTTCTTAGCTTCCGCAATTGAGCCGAGATCACGCCCTCTGGGCTGGTTTGGAAATAGGTGGCTGCAGGGTCGCGGGCTGCCTCTTGAGGCGCAGCTTAGCAGGCGCTTGGGTCATACCACCAGTCCAACGGCCCGCCCGATCCAGCAGAGTCCTGCCGCCTGCCTAGACAGGGAAACGGAGGTCTAGGCTACATGCAGGTGGCGGAGGTGTGGGCGACCAACCAGCCCAGGGCTGACGGGACCCAGCAAACTTTGCGGCGCTTCGCGCCCCACCCCAGATCACGCAGGCCGCTTACAAAGACGTGGACCCGGAGGCTACAGGGTCTGGGGCCCGCGGTCCCTTGGGCATCCCACCTGCCCGCCCACGCTGCGCCAGGCGCAGCCCAGATGCAGATGAGCCCGGCCGTCCTACCAGACAGAAGCTGGCCCGAAACCACTGGGAGCCACCATTGAGTTGGCAGGGCCCCTAGGATCAAGCAACGCCACCCTTGCCCCCACGCTGCAGTTCCGAGCTCAGTACCCCACCCCAAGTGGCCGGCAGCCCCGGGGAAGCTGGCCTCACCCACTGGAGCACAGCCCCTTCACCGCCACCTGTCTGCCTGGCTGTCTCTCCACAGCTCCATATGGAAAATGCCACCCCTCTGCCTTTTCGCTCTGGCCAGGGGCGAGAGCGGGATTGAGGGCGCAGGCCGCTTCCCCGGGGCTGCCGGCCACTTGGGGCGGGGTACTGAGTTCGGAACTGCGGCGTGGGGGCAGGGGTGGCGTTGCTGGGTCTCAGGGGCCGTGCCAACACAATGGTGGCTCCCAATGGTTTCGTGACAGCTTCTCTCGGTTAGGAGGGCCGGGCACGTCTGCGTCCGGGCTGCGCCTAGCACAGCGTGGGCGGGCAGGTGGGATGCCCAAGGGACCGCGGGCCCCTGGCCCTGAAGCCTCCGGGGCCACATACTTGTGAGCGGCCTGCGAGATCTGGGGTGGGGCACCAAGCGCCAAAAATTTGCTGGGTCCCACCCGCCCTGGGCTGGATGGTCGCCAACATGCCCGCCACTCCCCTGTACCCTAGACCTCCGTTTCCCTGTCTAGACGGGCGGCGGGGCCCTGCCAGGTCGGGCGGGCCGCTGGGCTGGAGGTTAGACCAAAGTGCCTGCTCAGCTGCGCCTCAAGAGGCAGCCCGCGACCCTGCAGCCACCTACTGCCAAACCAGCCCAGAGGGGCGTGATCTCGGCTGGATCGCGGAAGCTAAGCAGGGTCGGGCCTGTTTGCTATTGCTGTTAGGGCTACTACTACTACTATCACAGTGCATGCCAAATACTACTACTATTACCAGTACTGCTGCTGCTACTACTGCTACTACTATTGCTACTAATAGTAGTCCAGTACATCGCAAATAATATTATAGTTACTACTACTACTGCTACTAGTATCAATATTAGTAGTCCAGTGTATGGCAAATCTACTAGTACTACACCTATTACTGCTAATGCGAATACTACTACTGGTCCACTGCAGGTCTAATATTCTGCTACTTCTACTTAGCCCGGGACTTGTACTGCTGCTGCTACCACTAATACTATTAGTACTACAACAAGCCCAGTGCATGGAAAATACTACTATTATTAACACTACTGCTGCTACTCCCACTACTGCTGCTACTCCTACTACTGCTGCTACTTGTACCCTTAGTAGCTCAGTGCATGGAGAATACTACTTGTATAACTACTCCTGTGTCTACTGTTTCTATTACTGCTACCACTGCAGCTACTACTAGTAGACCATTGCATGGCAAATACTACTACTATTACTACTGCTGCTGCTGATGATACTTCTGCTACTACTTCTGCTAGTACTAGCAGTCCAGTGCATGGCAAATACTACTTCTATTATTACTACTGCTGCTACTGCTACTACTATCCATCCTACTAGCTCAGTGCATGGCAAATCTACTACTAGTACTTCTATTGCTACTACTGCTACTACTCCTAATGTCACACTGCAGGGCAACTCTGGTGCTACTACTACTGCTGCTGCGGTCAATTCTAATGCTGTTGCTCCCATTATTACTACTGCTACTACTAGTAGTCCAGTGCATGGCAAATACTACTACTATTACCACAACTGCTGCTACTACTACTGCTGCTGCTATTTCTACTACTACTACTAGTCCAGTGCATGGCAAACACTAGTGCTATTACTAATACTGCTGCTGCTGCTCCTCCTACTTCTACTATTACTGCTACTACTAGCAGTCCTTTGCATTGCAAATACTACTACTATTACTACTACTGCTGCTAGTACGGCTACTACAATGATCTATAATACTAACCCAGTGCATGGCAAATCTACTATTACTACTTCTATTGCGGCTACTGCTACTACTACTGCTAGACCAGTGCATGGCAGATACTACTACTATTACCACTATTGCTTCTACTTCTAGTACTGCTGCTTCTACTACGGCTGCTGCTTCTTCTACAGCTGCTGCTGCTACTACTACTCATCCTAGCCCTGTTCGTGGAAAATACTGCTACTATTACTACTACTGATGCTGCTGCTACTACTGCCACTACTAATACCAATACTACTCGACCAGTGCATGGTAAATCTACTACTACTCTTGCTAGTGCTGCGACTGCTCCTACCAATAGCAGCCCAGTGAATAGCAAATACTACTACTATTACCACTACTGCTGCTGCTATTACTACTGCAGCTACTAGTAGTGCTGCTGCTGCTGCTGCTACTACTACTATCTCCGTGCATGGCAAATACTTCTACTATTACTACTACTGCTGCTACTGCTGCTACTACTACTACTACTCCTGCTACTGATAGTAGTGCAGTGCATGGCAAGTACTACTACTGTTTCTACTACTGCTGCTGCCACTTTTATTGCTGTCACTACCACTACTGCTACTACTAGTACTCCAGTGTATGGCAAATACTGCTTCTATTACTACTACTGCTGCCGTTGCTGCTACTGCTACTACTACTGCTACAACTTGCACCCAGTAAATTGCAAACATTACAACTATTACTTCTACTGCTGCTGCTGCTTCTACTGATACTACTGCTACTGCTTCTACTTCTCCTGCTGCTGCTTCTACTACTACCACTACTAGTCCCAGTGCAAGGTAAATAATACGATTATTACGACTACTGCTGCTTCTGCTAGTACTGCTGCTACTACTGCTACTACTGGTAGTCCAGTGCATGAAAAATACTCTTACTACTACTGCTGCAGCTGCTGCTACTACTGCTGCTAATACTGCTACTACTAGTGATCCAGTGCATGGCAAATACAACAAATATTACTACTACTGATGTTGCCTCTACTACTGCTAATACTACTATCAATGCTACTAGCCAGTGCATGGCAAATATACTACTACTGCTGCTATTGCTGCTACTTCCACTACTACTACTGGCCCACTGCTGGGCAAATCATCTGCCACTTCTACTGCTGCTGCTGCTACAACTACTACTACTACTACTACTACTAGCCCATTGCATCTCAAATACTACTACTATTACCACTACTGCTGTTAGTCCTACTACTGCTGCTAGTCCTATTACAGCTGCTACTTGTACTATTACTATCCCAGTGCATGGAATGTACTACTAGTAAAGCTACTCCTACGTCTGCTTTTTCTACTACTGCTTCTGCTACTGCTACTACTAGTAGACCAGTGTGTGGCAAATACTACTACTATTACTACTGCTGCTGCTGCTACTACTGCTACTACTACTGCTATTACTAGTAGTCCAGGGAATGGCAAATACTACTACTATCACTACTACTGCTGCTGCTGCTACTACTACTGCTCCTTCTACTGCAACTACTAGTAGTCCAGCCCTTGGCAAATACTAATACTATGACTATGACTGCTGCTAATGCTACCACTGCTACTACTACTAATCCTGTCCGTGGCAAATGCTACTCTATTACTACTACTGCTGCAGCAGCGGCTACTGCTACTACTAATATCAATACTACGAGCCCAGTGCATGGCAAGTCTACCTCTACTGTTACTATTGCTGCTACTGCTACTACTACTTCTTACCCAGTGCATGGCAGATACTACTTCTATTACCACTGTTGCTGCTACCTCTACTGCTGCTGCAGCTACATCTACTGCTGCTGCTATTTCTATTACTACTTCTACTACTAGCACAGTGCGTGGCAAATAGTACTAGTATTACTACTACCGCTGCTGCTGTTGCTATGACTTCTAGTACTACTGCTATTACTAGTAATCCAGTGTGTCGCAAATACTATTCATACTACTACTGCTGCTGTTGCTACTACTACTATCAATACTACTAGCCCAGTGCATGGCCAATATACTACTACTACTGCTATAGCTGCTACTGCTACTACTACTAGTGGCCCAATGCAGGGCAAATCTGCTGCTACTCTTACTGCTGCTTATGCCACTTCTATTCTTGGTGCTACCTCTACTACTGCTGCTACTACTAGTAGTCTAGTGCATGGCAAATACTACTATTACTACTACTTCTGCTGCTGCTACTACTGCTACTACTAGTACAATACTACTATCCCAGTGCATGGCAAATCTACTAGTACTACACCTATTAGTGCTAATGCTAATACTGCTACTTGAACACTGCAGGGCCAATCTGCTGCTACTACTACCGACGTTGCTGCTAATTCTACTTCTGCTGCTACCAATACAACTACTACTCCTAGTACCCCAGTGCATTTCAAATACTACCAATATTACCAGTACTGTTGCTACTACTACAGCTGCTGCTACTAGTACTATTACTAGCCCAGTCCATGCCAAATACTACTACTATTACCACTGCTGCTACTTCTGCTACTATTACTGCTGTTGCTCTTACGACTACTTCTGCTACTACTACTGCTAACGCTTCTAATTCTACTGTTGCTGCTACTACTACTATTACGACTGCTACTAGCCCAGGGCATGGCAAATAATACTACTATTATTACTACTGCTGCTGCTGCTACTACTTCTACTAGTACTTCTATTACTTGTAGTCTAGTGCATGGGGAATACTACTTCTATTACTACTCCTGCTGCTGCTGCTAATACTGCTACTACTACTACCAATACTACTAGCTTAGTGCATGGGAAATCTGCTACTACTACTGCTGTATCTGCTAACACTACTACTACTACTACTGGCCAGCTCCAGGGTAAATCTGCTGCTACTACTTCTGTTGCTGCTGCCACTTCTACTGCTGTTGCTACAACTACTACTACTGCTACTACTAGTAGTCCAGTGTATGGTAAATCCTAATACTACTAGTACTACTGCTGATGCAGCTTCTAGTGTTACTGCTACTACTGCTACTACTGCTAGTCCAGTGTATTGCAAATATAATTCTATTACTACTACTGCTGATGCTGCTACTACTGCTACTACTAATATCAATAGTACCAGCCAATTTCATGGCAAACCTACGACTACTATTGCTATTGCTGCTGCTGCTACTACTACTGCTAACCCAGTGCATGGCAGATGCTACTACTATTACCACTACTGCTGCTGCTGCTGCTACTACTGCTGCTAATAGTAGTCCAGTGCGTGGCAAATACTACTAATATTACCACTACTGCCGCTGCTACTACTTCTACTACTACTATGAATATTACTAGCCCATTGCAAGGCAAATCTACTATTTCTACTTCTATTCCTAACACTTTTACTACTACTACTGGCCCAGTGCAGGGAAAATCTGCTGCTACTTCTAGTGCTGCCCCTGCCACTTCTATTGCTGCTGCTACAGCTACTACTATTACAACTATTGACTAGTGCATCAACAATACTACTACTATTAATATTACTGCTGCTTCTGGTGCTACTACTGCTACTACTATTTGTCCAGTAAATGGCAAATACTACTACTCTTACTACTGCTTCTGATGCTGTTACTACTGCTACTACTACCATGAATACTACTAGCCCAATCTATTACTCCTACTGCTATTGCTGCTTCTTGTCCTACTACTACTGCCAACTGCAGTGCAAGTTAGCTGCTACTACTACTGTTGCTGCTGTCACATCTACTGATGCTGATCCCACTACTACTACTACGACGACTAGTCCAGTGCATGGCAAATACTACTACAATTACCACTACTGGTTCTACTACAGCAGCTGCTATTTCTACTGCTGCTGCTACTACTAGTGTACTACCAGCCCAGTGCATGGCAAATGGTACTACTATTATTACTACTGCTGCTTCTGTTACTACTACTGCTAGTACTAGCAGTCCAGTGCATTTAAAATTCTACTACTATTTCTATTACTGCTGCTGCTACTACTGATGCTCCTACTACTGCTACTACTAGTAATCCAGTGCATGGCAAATATTATTAATAGTAATACTGCTGCTGCTGCTACTACTACTATAAATACTACTAGCCCAGTGCATGTCAAATATACTACTAATACTGCTATTGCTGCTTCCGCTACTATTACTACTGGCCCACTGCAGGGCAAATCTTCTGCTACTACTACTGCTTCTGCTGTCCGTTCTACTGCTGCTGCTTCCACTACTACTACAACTTCTACTAGTAGCCCAGCGCATGGCCAATACTACTACTATGATGATTACTGCTGCTACTACTAGTACTGCTGATGCTAATTTGATTGCTGCTGCTACTACTACTACTATTAGTTCAGTGTATGTCAAATGCTAGTACTATTACTACTACCGCAGCTGCTGCTACTTCTGATATTACTTCTGCTACTACAGGTAGTGCAGTGAATGGCAAATACTATTAACACTACTGCTCAGGCTGCTGCTACTACTGCTACTACTACTGCTACTACTACTAACACTGTTGCTGCTAATTCTACTGATGCTGCTGCTCTATGTGCTGCTACTACTACTACTAGTCAATGCATGGCAAATACTACTACTATTACTGCTTCTGCTGCTACTACTTCTGCTACTACTGCTACTATTAGTAGTCCAGTGTATATCAAATACTACTAGTATCACCACGACTGCTGCTACTACTTCGACTGCCGCTGCTACTTCTCCTGCTGCTCGTATTACTACAGCTACTACTAGCCCAGTGCGTGTTAAATACTACTACTATTACTACCACTGCTGCTTCTGCAGCTACTGGTGCTACTACTATTGCTACTACTACAAGTCCAGTGCATTGCAAACACATTGCTATTACTAGTAGTGCATTGCATTTAAAATACTACTATAATTACTACGTCTGCTGCTACTACTGTTACTACTAGTAGTACAGTGCATGGTAAATACAACTACAATTAATACTAATGCTGCTGCTGCTACCACTGCTACTACTAGTAGTAAAGTGCATGGCAAATACAACTAATATTACTACAACTGCTGTTGCTACTACTGCTACTACTAATATGAATACCACTAGGCCAGAGCATGGCAAATCTACTACTACAATTGCTATTGCTGCTACTGCTACTACTACTACTTACCCAGGGCGTGCCAAATACTACTACTGTTACCACTACTGCTGCTGCTACTACTACTGCTACTCTTTCTAATTCTACTGCTTTTGCTACTACTACTACTACTACTATCCCAGGGCACGGCAAATAATACTACTATTATTACTACTGCTGCTGCTGCTGCTATTCTTGCTACTACTAGTATTAATACTACAGCCCAGTGCATGGCAAATCTACTAATACTACTGCTATTTCTGATTCTTCTACTACTACTGCTAGCCCACTGCAGGGCAAATCTGCTGCCACTAGTACTACTGCTGCCACTTCTACTGCTGCTGCTACCACTACTACTACTTCTACTAGCCTAGTTTATGGAAAATGCTACTACTATTACCACTACTGCTTCGACTACTACTAATGCGGCTACTACTACTGCTGCTGCTACTAATACCACTACTAGCCCAGTGCATGGTAATTACTAGTAGTGTAACTAGTAGTGCTGCTGCTGCTACTACTGCTACTACTTTTAGTACAGTGCATGGCAAATACTACTACTATAACCACAACTGCTAATACTACTACTACTGCTGCTGCTACTATTAATGCTGCTGCAGAAACTTCTACTCCTGCTTCTAAATCTACTAATTCTTCTACAATTCCAGTGCAAGGCAAATACTACTAATGTTACTACTACTGCTGCTATTGCTACGACTGCTACTACTAGTATCAATACAACTAACCTAGTGCATGGGAAATCCACTAGTACTACAACTGTTAGTGCTAATTCTAGTACTACTACTGGCCCACTGCAGGAAATATCTACTGCTACTATTACTGCTGCTGATGCCACTTCTATTGCTGATGCTACCTCTACTACTACTGTTACTGCTAGGAGTCCATTGCACGGCAAATCAACTACTACTAATTCTATTGCTGCTACTGCTACTACTACTACTTGCCCACTGCAGGGCAAATCTGGTGCTACTACTACTGCTGCTGTGGCCAATTCTACTGCCGCAACTTCCACTAAAATTACTACTAGCCCAGTGCATGGCAAATACTAATTCTATTACCACTACTGCTGCTACTTCTACTGCTGCTGCTGCTGCATCTACTTCTGCTGCTAGTACTACTATTACTGCTACTACCACGATCCTAGTGCATGGCAAATACTACTACTATTACCACAACTGCTGCTACTACTACTACTGCTGCTGCCACATCTACAGCTGCTGCTATTACTACTACTACTACTACCAGCACAGTGCATGTCACATAGTACTAGCATTACTACTACTGCTGCTGCTGCTATTACTTCTACTACTGCTGCTACTACTAGTAATCCAGTGCATCGCAAGTACTATTCATACTACTACGGTTGCTGTTGCTACTACTACTATCAATACTACTACACCAGTTCATGGCAAATATACTACTACTACTTCTATAGCTGCTACTGCTACTACTACTACTGGCCCACTGCAGGGCAAAACTTCTGCTACTACTATTGCTGCTGCTGGCACTTCTAATTCTGCTGCTACCACTACTACTATGACTTCTACTACTAGCCCAGCGCATGGGAAATACTACTACATTTACCACTACTGCTGCTACTACTACTACTGCTGCTGCTGCTACTACTGCTAATATTAGTTCAGTGCATGGTAAATACCACTACTATTACTACTTCCGCTGCTGCTGCTACTACTACTGCTACTACAAGTAGTGCAGTGCCTGGCAAATAGTTTTACTACTACTGCTGCTGCTACTACTGCTACTACTACTGCTACTACTACTAGTACTCTTGCTGATAATTCTACTGCTGCTGCTGCTACATATACTGCTACTACTACTAGTACTATTGCTGATAATTCTACTGCTGCTGCTACAACTACTACTAGTCCAGTGAATGGTAATACTACTGCTATTACTACTACTACTGCTTTAGCTGCTAGTACTGCTACTGCTAGTATTAATAACATTAGCACACTGTATGGCATGTCTATTAGTACTACACCTATTAGTGCTAATGCTATTACTACTACTGGCCCACTGCAGGTCAAAGCTTCTGCTACTTCTACTGCTGCTGCTGCCAGTTCTACTGCTGCTGCTACCACTACTACTACGACTACTACTAGCTCACTGCATGGCAAATACTACTACTACTACTGCTGCTACTACTGCTGCTGCAGCTGCTACTTCTACTGCTGCTGCTACTACTACTGCTTCTGCAGCTACTGGTACTGCTGCTGCTAATTCTACTACTACTACTAGTCCAGTGCATGGTAAATACTTTTACTATTAACACTACTGCTGCTGCTGCTACTACTGTTACTACTAAAATCAATACAACGTGCCCAGTGTATGGCAAATCTAGTACTAGTATTGCTATTTCTCCTATTGCTACTACTACTACTTACCCAGTGCTTGGCAGATACTACTACTATTACCACTACTGCTTCTGCTGCTGCTACTACTGCTACTAATAGTAGTCCAGTGCATGGAAAGTACTACTCATATTACTACTGCTGCTGCTGCTGCTACTACTGTTACTACTAATATCAATACTGCTAACCCAGTGCATGGCAAATCTACTAGTACTACACCTATTAGTGCTAATGCTAATACTACTACTTGCACACTGTAGGGCAAATCTCCTCCTCCTCCTACTGATGTTGCTGCCAATTCAACTGCTGCTGCTACCAATACAACTACTACTACTACTACCACCTCAGTGGATTTCAAAGAGTACAAATATTACCACTACAGCTGCTGCTACTACTACTGCTGCTACTACTACTACTGCTGCTACTACTACTGCTGCTGCTACTAGTACAACTAGTAGCCCAGTCCGTGCCAAATACTACTACTATTACCACTACTGCTGCAACTACTGCTACTGCTGCTAGTACTACTACTTCTGCTACTACTGCTACTGCTTCAAATTTTGCTGCTGCTGCTACTACTTCTACTAACCCAGGGCATGGCAAAATAATACTACTGGCGCAGCTGCTACTATTTCTACTACTGCTTCTACTACTTGTAGTCCAGTGTATTGCAAATATTTTTACTATTACTACTACTGCTGATGCTGCTACAACTGCTACTACTAATATCAATATTACTAGCGGAGTGCATGGCAAGTCTACTACTACTATTGCTATTGCTGCTAATGCTACTACTACTACTAACCCAGTGCATGGCCGATACTACTACTTATTACCACTTCTGCTGCTGCTGCTGCTACTACTGCTACTACTACTACTTCTACTAATAATAGTCCAGTTCATGGCAAATACTACTAATGTTACTACTACTTCTGCTGCTGCTACTACTACTACCAATACTACTAACCCAGTGCTTGCAAATCTACTAGTATTACACCTATTACTGCTAAGGCTAACACTACTATTTGCACACAGCGGGGCAAGTCTGCTGTTACTAGTACTGATATTCTGCCAATTCTACTGCTGCTGCTACCAATACAACTACTACTACTACTACTCCCACAGTGTATTTCAAACGCTACAAATATTACCACTACTGCTGCTACTTTTTACTACCGCTTCTACTAATACTGCTGCTGCTACTAGTACTACTACTAGCCCAGTCCATTCCAAGCACTACTACTATTATCACTATAGCTGCTACTAGTAGGGGTACTGCTGCTGTTACTATTACTGGTGATACTACTAATACTGCTGCTATTAGGACTCCTACTAGCCGAGTGCATGGCAAGTACTACTGCTATTACCACTTCTGCTGCTACCACCACTACTGCTGCTACAAATACTGCTGCTACTACTTTTGCTGCTGCTGCTGCTAGTACTACTACTATCACAGTGCATTTCAAATACTACAACTATTCCTATTCCTGCTGCTGCTGTTGCTACTACTACTACTATTACCGCTACGTCTAGTAGTCGAGCGCATGGCAAA
The DNA here is from genome assembly GCF_059928025.1 of Delphinapterus leucas. NCBI lineage: Eukaryota > Metazoa > Chordata > Mammalia > Artiodactyla > Monodontidae > Delphinapterus > Delphinapterus leucas. Next base: position 1,416,805 of record NW_028322262.1, on the reverse strand, counting down.
TACTACTACTATTACTACTGCTGCTGCTGCTGCTACTACTGCTACTACTTGTATCAATACTACTATCACAGTGCACAGTAAATCCCTACTACTACTCCTATTGCTTCTACTCTTACTACTACGACTGGCCCGGTGCAGTACATAACTGCTGTTACTACTACTGCTGCTGCTGCGTCTTCTACTATTGCTTCTACCACTACTACAATCCCAGTGCATCGTAAATAAAAATACTATTACTTCTACTGCTGCTACTACTACTGCTGCTGCTGCTACTTCTACTACTGCTGTTGTTACTACAACTACTACCTCCCCAGTGCGTGGCAAATACTACTACTATTACTACAACTGCTGTTGCTGCTACTACTTCTACTGCTACTACTAGTAGTGCAGTGCACGTCAAATACTACTACAATTACTAGACCTGCTGCTGCTGCTACTAGTGCTATTACTACTATCAATACTACTAGCTCAGTGCATGGCTAATCTACTACTACGACTGCTATGGCTGCTACCGCTACTACTACTACTACTGGCCAACTGCAGGGCAAATCTTCTTCCGCTACCACTGTTGCTGCCGGCCCTTTTTTGCTGTTGTTACCACCACTACTACTGCTACTATAGGAGTCCAGTGCATGGCAAATACTACTACTATGAGGACTGCTGCTGCTGCTAAAATGTTACTACTGCCGCTACTACTAGAACTGCAGTGCATTGTTATTACTAATAGTTTTACTACTACAGCTGGTGCTGCTACTACTGTTACTACTAATATCAATATTACTAGACTAGTGCATTGCAAATCTACTACTACTATTGCAGTTCGCAGGGCTCGCGGGCCGCACGGATGGCACCCGTGTCCGCGGCCATGTCTGGGTCGCGTCAGGCCACCCCCGGAGCGTCTGGTGTGTCGCTGCCTTCCAGGGACGCCTTCTGGCCGCCTGGCCGGTCAGGCAGGCGGGGAGCGCCCCGTCAGACGCTTGCTGTGGTGGGAGGGGCCTGAGGAGGTGGGGCCTGCAGAGGTACCCGGCGTGGGCAGAGATAGCTGCCGCCGCGGGCGACAAAAGGAGAATGCAGAGCGGGAGGCCAAAAGCCTATAGCACCCGGTATTCCCAGGAGGTCTCCCATTCCTGTACTAAACAGGCCCGACCCTTCTTAGCTTCCGCAATTGAGCCGAGATCACGCCCTCTGGGCTGGTTTGGAAATAGGTGGCTGCAGGGTCGCGGGCTGCCTCTTGAGGCGCAGCTTAGCAGGCGCTTGGGTCATACCACCAGTCCAACGGCCCGCCCGATCCAGCAGAGTCCTGCCGCCTGCCTAGACAGGGAAACGGAGGTCTAGGCTACATGCAGGTGGCGGAGGTGTGGGCGACCAACCAGCCCAGGGCTGACGGGACCCAGCAAACTTTGCGGCGCTTCGCGCCCCACCCCAGATCACGCAGGCCGCTTACAAAGACGTGGACCCGGAGGCTACAGGGTCTGGGGCCCGCGGTCCCTTGGGCATCCCACCTGCCCGCCCACGCTGCGCCAGGCGCAGCCCAGATGCAGATGAGCCCGGCCGTCCTACCAGACAGAAGCTGGCCCGAAACCACTGGGAGCCACCATTGAGTTGGCAGGGCCCCTAGGATCAAGCAACGCCACCCTTGCCCCCACGCTGCAGTTCCGAGCTCAGTACCCCACCCCAAGTGGCCGGCAGCCCCGGGGAAGCTGGCCTCACCCACTGGAGCACAGCCCCTTCGCCGCCACCTGTCTGCCTGGCTGTCTCTCCACAGCTCCATATGGAAAATGCCACCCCTCTGCCTTTTCGCTCTGGCCAGGGGCGAGAGCGGGATTGAGGGCGCAGGCCGCTTCCCCGGGGCTGCCGGCCACTTGGGGCGGGGTACTGAGTTCGGAACTGCGGCGTGGGGGCAGGGGTGGCGTTGCTGGGTCTCAGGGGCCGTGCCAACACAATGGTGGCTCCCAATGGTTTCGTGACAGCTTCTCTCGGTTAGGAGGGCCGGGCACGTCTGCGTCCGGGCTGCGCCTAGCACAGCGTGGGCGGGCAGGTGGGATGCCCAAGGGACCGCGGGCCCCTGGCCCTGAAGCCTCCGGGGCCACATACTTGTGAGCGGCCTGCGAGATCTGGGGTGGGGCACCAAGCGCCAAAAATTTGCTGGGTCCCGCCCGCCCTGGGCTGGATGGTCGCCAACATGCCCGCCACTCCCCTGTACCCTAGACCTCCGTTTCCCTGTCTAGACGGGCGGCGGGGCCCTGCCAGGTCGGGCGGGCCGCTGGGCTGGAGGTTAGACCAAAGTGCCTGCTCAGCTGCGCCTCAAGAGGCAGCCCGCGACCCTGCAGCCACCTACTGCCAAACCAGCCCAGAGGGGCGTGATCTCGGCTGGATCGCGGAAGCTAAGCAGGGTCGGGCCTGTTTGCTATTGCTGTTAGGGCTACTACTACTACTATCACAGTGCATGCCAAATACTACTACTATTACCAGTACTGCTGCTGCTACTACTGCTACTACTATTGCTACTAATAGTAGTCCAGTACATCGCAAATAATATTATAGTTACTACTACTACTGCTACTAGTATCAATATTAGTAGTCCAGTGTATGGCAAATCTACTAATACTACACCTATTACTGCTAATGCGAATACTACTACTGGTCCACTGCAGGTCTAATATTCTGCTACTTCTACTTAGCCCGGGACTTGTACTGCTGCTGCTACCACTAATACTATTAGTACTACAACAAGCCCAGTGCATGGAAAATACTACTATTATTAACACTACTGCTGCTACTCCCACTACTGCTGCTACTCCTACTACTGCTGCTACTTGTACCCTTAGTAGCTCAGTGCATGGAGAATACTACTTGTATAACTACTCCTGTGTCTACTGTTTCTATTACTGCTACCACTGCAGCTACTACTAGTAGACCATTGCATGGCAAATACTACTACTATTACTACTGCTGCTGCTGATGATACTTCTGCTACTACTTCTGCTAGTACTAGCAGTCCAGTGCATGGCAAATACTACTTCTATTATTACTACTGCTGCTACTGCTACTACTATCCATCCTACTACCTCAGTGCATGGCAAATCTACTACTAGTACTTCTATTGCTACTACTGCTACTACTCCTAATGTCACACTGCAGGGCAACTCTGGTGCTACTACTACTGCTGCTGCGGTCAATTCTAATGCTGTTGCTCCCATTATTACTACTGCTACTACTAGTAGTCCAGTGCATGGCAAATACTACTACTATTACCACAACTGCTGCTACTACTACTGCTGCTGCTATTTCTACTACTACTACTAGTCCAGTGCATGGCAAACACTAGTGCTATTACTAATACTGCTGCTGCTGCTCCTCCTACTTCTACTATTACTGCTACTACTAGCAGTCCTTTGCATTGCAAATACTACTACTATTACTACTACTGCTGCTAGTACGGCTACTACAATGATCTATAATACTAACCCAGTGCATGGCAAATCTACTATTACTACTTCTATTGCGGCTACTGCTACTACTACTGCTAGACCAGTGCATGGCAGATACTACTACTATTAGCACTATTGCTTCTACTTCTAGTACTGCTGCTTCTACTACGGCTGCTGCTTCTTCTACAGCTGCTGCTGCTACTACTACTCATCCTAGCCCTGTTCGTGGAAAATACTGCTACTATTACTACTACTGATGCTGCTGCGACTACTGCCACTACTAATACCAATACTACTCGACCAGTGCATGGTAAATCTACTACTACTCTTGCTAGTGCTGCGACTGCTCCTACCAATAGCAGCCCAGTGAATAGCAAATACTACTACTATTACCACTACTGCTGCTGCTATTACTACTGCAGCTACTAGTAGTGCTGCTGCTGCTGCTGCTACTACTACTATCTCCGTGCATGGCAAATACTTCTACTATTACTACTACTGCTGCTACTGCTGCTACTACTACTACTACTCCTGCTACTGATAGTAGTGCAGTGCATGGCAAGTACTACTACTGTTTCTACTACTGCTGCTGCCACTTTTATTGCTGTCACTACCACTACTGCTACTACTAGTACTCCAGTGTATGGCAAATACTGCTTCTATTACTACTACTGCTGCCGTTGCTGCTACTGCTACTACTACTGCTACAACTTGCACCCAGTAAATTGCAAACATTACAACTATTACTTCTACTGCTGCTGCTGCTTCTACTGATACTACTGCTACTGCTTCTACTTCTCCTGCTGCTGCTTCTACTACTACCACTACTAGTCCCAGTGCAAGGTAAATAATACGATTATTACGACTACTGCTGCTTCTGCTAGTACTGCTGCTACTACTGCTACTACTGGTAGTCCAGTGCATGAAAAATACTCTTACTACTACTGCTGCAGCTGCTGCTACTACTGCTGCTAATACTGCTACTACTAGTGATCCAGTGCATGGCAAATACAACAAATATTACTACTACTGATGTTGCCTCTACTACTGCTAATACTACTATCAATGCTACTAGCCAGTGCATGGCAAATATACTACTACTGCTGCTATTGCTGCTACTTCCACTACTACTACTGGCCCACTGCTGGGCAAATCATCTGCCACTTCTACTGCTGCTGCTGCTACAACTACTACTACTACTACTACTACTACTAGCCCATTGCATCTCAAATACTACTACTATTACCACTACTGCTGTTAGTCCTACTACTGCTGCTAGTCCTATTACAGCTGCTACTTGTACTATTACTATCCCAGTGCATGGAATGTACTACTAGTAAAGCTACTCCTACGTCTGCTTTTTCTACTACTGCTTCTGCTACTGCTACTACTAGTAGACCAGTGTGTGTCAAATACTACTACTATTACTACTGCTGCTGCTGCTACTACTGCTACTACTACTGCTATTACTAGTAGTCCAGGGAATGGCAAATACTACTACTATCACTACTACTGCTGCTGCTGCTACTACTACTGCTCCTTCTACTGCAACTACTAGTAGTCCAGCCCTTGGCAAATACTAATACTATGACTATGACTGCTGCTAATGCTACCACTGCTACTACTACTAATCCTGTCCGTGGCAAATGCTACTCTATTACTACTACTGCTGCAGCAGCGGCTACTGCTACTACTAATATCAATACTACGAGCCCAGTGCATGGCAAGTCTACCTCTACTGTTACTATTGCTGCTACTGCTACTACTACTTCTTACCCAGTGCATGGCAGATACTACTTCTATTACCACTGTTGCTGCTACCTCTACTGCTGCTGCAGCTACATCTACTGCTGCTGCTATTTCTAATACTACTTCTACTACTAGCACAGTGCGTGGCAAATAGTACTAGTATTACTACTACCGCTGCTGCTGTTGCTATGACTTCTAGTACTACTGCTATTACTAGTAATCCAGTGTGTCGCAAATACTATTCATACTACTACTGCTGCTGTTGCTACTACTACTATCAATACTACTAGCCCAGTGCATGGCCAATATACTACTACTACTTCTATAGCTGCTACTGCTACTACTACTAGTGGCCCACTGCAGGGCAAATCTGCTGCTACTCTTACTGCTGCTTATGCCACTTCTATTCCTGGTGCTACCTCTACTACTGCTGCTACTACTAGTAGTCTAGTGCATGGCAAATACTACTATTACTACTACTTCTGCTGCTGCTACTACTGCTACTACTAGTACAATACTACTATCCCAGTGCATGGCAAATCTACTAGTACTACACCTATTAGTGCTAATGCTAATACTGCTACTTGAACACTGCAGGGCCAATCTGCTGCTACTACTACCGACGTTGCTGCTAATTCTACTTCTGCTGCTACCAATACAACTACTACTCCTAGTACCCCAGTGCATTTCAAATACTACCAATATTACCAGTACTGTTGCTACTACTACAGCTGCTGCTACTAGTACTATTACTAGCCCAGTCCATGCCAAATACTACTACTATTACCACTGCTGCTACTTCTGCTACTATTAATGCTGTTGCTCTTACGACTACTTCTGCTACTACTACTGCTAACGCTTCTAATTCTACTGTTGCTGCTACTACTACTATTACGACTGCTACTAGCCCAGGGCATGGCAAATAATACTACTATTATTACTACTGCTGCTGCTGCTACTACTTCTACTAGTACTTCTATTACTTGTAGTCTAGTGCATGGGGAAAACTACTTCTATTACTACTCCTGCTGCTGCTGCTAATACTGCTACTACTACTACCAATACTACTAGCTTAGTGCATGGGAAATCTGCTACTACTACTGCTGTATCTGCTAACACTACTACTACTACTACTGGCCAGCTCCAGGGTAAATCTGCTGCTACTACTTCTGTTGCTGCTGCCACTTCTACTGCTGTTGCTACAACTAATACTACTGCTACTACTAGTAGTCCAGTGTATGGTAAATCCTAATACTACTAGTACTACTGCTGATGCAGCTTCTAGTGTTACTGCTACTACTGCTACTACTGCTAGTCCAGTGTATTGCAAATATAATTCTATTACTACTACTGCTGATGCTGCTACTACTGCTACTACTAATATCAATAGTACCAGCCAATTTCATGGCAAACCTACGACTACTATTGCTATTACTGCTGCTGCTACTACTACTGCTAACCCAGTGCATGGCAGATGCTACTACTATTACCACTACTGCTGCTGCTGCTGCTACTACTGCTGCTAATAGTAGTCCAGTGCGTTTCAAATACTACTAATATTACCACTACTGCCGCTGCTACTACTTCTACTACTACTATGAATATTACTAGCCCATTGCAAGGCAAATCTACTATTTCTACTTCTATTCCTAACACTTTTACTACTACTACTGGCCCAGTGCAGGGAAAATCTGCTGCTACTTCTAGTGCTGCCCCTGCCACTTCTATTGCTGCTGCTACAGCTACTACTATTACAACTATTGACTAGTGCATCAACAATACTACTACTATTAATATTACTGCTGCTTCTGGTGCTACTACTGCTACTACTATTTGTCCAGTAAATGGCAAATACTACTACTCTTACTACTGCTTCTGATGCTGTTACTACTGCTACTACTACCATGAATACTACTAGCCCAATCTATTACTCCTACTGCTATTGCTGCTTCTTGTCCTACTACTACTGCCAACTGCAGTGCAAGTTAGCTGCTACTACTACTGTTGCTGCTGTCACATCTACTGATGCTGATCCCACTACTACTACTACGACGACTAGTCCAGTGCATGGCAAATACTACTACAATTACCACTACTGGTTCTACTACAGCAGCTGCTATTTCTACTGCTGCTGCTACTACTAGTGTACTACCAGCCCAGTGCATGGCAAATGGTACTACTATTATTACTACTGCTGCTTCTGTTACTACTACTGCTATTACTAGCAGTCCAGTGCATTTAAAATTCTACTACTATTTCTATTACTGCTGCTGCTACTACTGATGCTCCTACTACTGCTACTACTAGTAATCCAGTGCATGGCAAATATTATTAATAGTAATACTGCTGCTGCTGCTACTACTACTATAAATACTACTAGCCCAGTGCATGTCAAATATACTACTAATACTGCTATTGCTGCTTCCGCTACTATTACTACTGGCCCACTGCAGGGCAAATCTTCTGCTACTACTACTGCTTCTGCTGTCCGTTCTACTGCTGCTGCTTCCACTACTACTACAACTTCTACTAGTAGCCCAGCGCATGGCCAATACTACTACTATGATGATTACTGCTGCTACTACTAGTACTGCTGATGCTAATTTGATTGCTGCTGCTACTACTACTACTATTAGTTCAGTGTATGTCAAATGCTAGTACTATTACTACTACCGCAGCTGCTGCTACTTCTGATATTACTTCTGCTACTACAGGTAGTGCAGTGAATGGCAAATACTATTAACACTACTGCTCAGGCTGCTGCTACTACTGCTACTACTACTGCTACTACTACTAACACTGTTGCTGCTAATTCTACTGATGCTGCTGCTCTATGTGCTGCTACTACTACTACTAGTCAATGCATGGCAAATACTACTACTATTACTGCTTCTGCTGCTACTACTTCTGCTACTACTGCTACTATTAGTAGTCCAGTGTATATCAAATACTACTAGTATCACCACGACTGCTGCTACTACTTCGACTGCCGCTGCTACTTCTCCTGCTGCTCGTATTACTACAGCTACTACTAGCCCAGTGCGTGGTAAATACTACTACTATTACTACCACTGCTGCTTCTGCAGCTACTATTGCTACTACTACAAGTCCAGTGCATTGCAAACACATTGCTATTACTAGTAGTGCATTGCATTTAAAATACTACTATAATTACTACGTCTGCTGCTACTACTGTTACTACTAGTAGTACAGTGCATGGTAAATACAACTACAATTAATACTAATGCTGCTGCTGCTACCACTGCTACTACTAGTAGTAAAGTGCATGGCAAATACAACTAATATTACTACAACTGCTGTTGCTACTACTGCTACTACTAATATGAATACCACTAGGCCAGAGCATGGCAAATCTACTACTACAATTGCTATTGCTGCTACTGCTACTACTACTACTTACCCAGGGCGTGCCAAATACTACTACTGTTACCACTACTGCTGCTGCTACTACTACTGCTACTCTTTCTAATTCTACTGCTTTTGCTACTACTACTACTACTACTATCCCAGGGCACGGCAAATAATACTACTATTATTACTACTGCTGCTGCTGCTGCTATTCTTGCTACTACTAGTATTAATACTACAGCCCAGTGCATGGCAAATCTACTAATACTACTGCTATTTCTGATTCTTCTACTACTACTGCTAGCCCACTGCAGGGCAAATCTGCTGCCACTAGTACTACTGCTGCCACTTCTACTGCTGCTGCTACCACTACTACTACTTCTACTAGCCTAGTTTATGGAAAATGCTACTACTATTACCACTACTGCTTCGACTACTACTAATGCGGCTACTACTACTGCTGCTGCTACTAATACCACTACTAGCCCAGTGCATGGTAATTACTAGTAGTGTAACTAGTAGTGCTGCTGCTGCTACTACTGCTACTACTTTTAGTACAGTGCATGGCAAATACTACTACTATAACCACAACTGCTAATACTACTACTACTGCTGCTGCTACTATTAATGCTGCTGCAGAAACTTCTACTCCTGCTTCTAAATCTACTAATTCTTCTACAATTCCAGTGCAAGGCAAATACTACTAATGTTACTACTACTGCTGCTATTGCTACGACTGCTACTACTAGTATCAATACAACTAACCTAGTGCATGGGAAATCCACTAGTACTACAACTGTTAGTGCTAATTCTAGTACTACTACTGGCCCACTGCAGGAAATATCTACTGCTACTATTACTGCTGCTGATGCCACTTCTATTGCTGATGCTACCTCTACTACTACTGTTACTGCTAGGAGTCCATTGCACGGCAAATCAACTACTACTAATTCTATTGCTGCTACTGCTACTACTACTACTTGCCCACTGCAGGGCAAATCTGGTGCTACTACTACTGCTGCTGTGGCCAATTCTACTGCCGCAACTTCCACTAAAATTACTACTAGCCCAGTGCATGGCAAATACTAATTCTATTACCACTACTGCTGCTACTTCTACTGCTGCTGCTGCTGCATCTACTTCTGCTGCTAGTACTACTATTACTGCTACTACCACGATCCTAGTGCATGGCAAATACTACTACTATTACCACAACTGCTGCTACTACTACTACTGCTGCTGCCACATCTACAGCTGCTGCTATTACTACTACTACTACTACCAGCACAGTGCATGTCACATAGTACTAGCATTACTACTACTGCTGCTGCTGCTATTACTTCTACTACTGCTGCTACTACTAGTAATCCAGTGCATCGCAAGTACTATTCATACTACTACGGTTGCTGTTGCTACTACTACTATCAATACTACTACACCAGTTCATGGCAAATATACTACTACTACTTCTATAGCTGCTACTGCTACTACTACTACTGGCCCACTGCAGGGCAAAACTTCTGCTACTACTATTGCTGCTGCTGGCACTTCTAATTCTGCTGCTACCACTACTACTATGACTTCTACTACTAGCCCAGCGCATGGGAAATACTACTACATTTACCACTACTGCTGCTACTACTACTACTGCTGCTGCTGCTACTACTGCTAATATTAGTTCAGTGCATGGTAAATACCACTACTATTACTACTTCCGCTGCTGCTGCTACTACTACTGCTACTACAAGTAGTGCAGTGCCTGGCAAATAGTTTTACTACTACTGCTGCTGCTACTACTGCTACTACTACTGCTACTACTACTAGTACTCTTGCTGATAATTCTACTGCTGCTGCTGCTACATATACTGCTACTACTACTAGTACTATTGCTGATAATTCTACTGCTGCTGCTACAACTACTACTAGTCCAGTGAATGGTAATACTACTGCTATTACTACTACTACTGCTTTAGCTGCTAGTACTGCTACTGCTAGTATTAATAACATTAGCACACTGTATGGCATGTCTATTAGTACTACACCTATTAGTGCTAATGCTATTACTACTACTGGCCCACTGCAGGTCAAAGCTTCTGCTACTTCTACTGCTGCTGCTGCCAGTTCTACTGCTGCTGCTACCACTACTACTACGACTACTACTAGCTCACTGCATGGCAAATACTACTACTACTACTGCTGCTACTACTGCTGCTGCAGCTGCTACTTCTACTGCTGCTGCTACTACTACTGCTTCTGCAGCTACTGGTACTGCTGCTGCTAATTCTACTACTACTACTAGTCCAGTGCATGGTAAATACTTTTACTATTAACACTACTGCTGCTGCTGCTACTACTGTTACTACTAAAATCAATACAACGTGCCCAGTGTATGGCAAATCTAGTACTAGTATTGCTATTTCTCCTATTGCTACTACTACTACTTACCCAGTGCTTGGCAGATACTACTACTATTACCACTACTGCTTCTGCTGCTGCTACTACTGCTACTAATAGTAGTCCAGTGCATGGAAAGTACTACTCATATTACTACTGCTGCTGCTGCTGCTACTACTGTTACTACTAATATCAATACTGCTAACCCAGTGCATGGCAAATCTACTAGTACTACACCTATTAGTGCTAATGCTAATACTACTACTTGCACACTGTAGGGCAAATCTCCTCCTCCTCCTACTGATCTTGCTGCCAATTCAACTGCTGCTGCTACCAATACAACTACTACTACTACTACCACCTCAGTGGATTTCAAAGAGTACAAATATTACCACTACAGCTGCTGCTACTACTACTGCTGCTACTACTACTACTGCTGCTACTACTACTGCTGCTGCTACTAGTACAACTAGTAGCCCAGTCCGTGCCAAATACTACTACTATTACCACTACTGCTGCAACTACTGCTACTGCTGCTAGTACTACTACTTCTGCTACTACTGCTACTGCTTCAAATTTTGCTGCTGCTGCTACTACTTCTACTAACCCAGGGCATGGCAAAATAATACTACTGGCGCAGCTGCTACTATTTCTACTACTTGTAGTCCAGTGTATTGCAAATATTTTTACTATTACTACTACTGCTGATGCTGCTACAACTGCTACTACTAATATCAATATTACTAGCGGAGTGCATGGCAAGTCTACTACTACTATTGCTATTGCTGCTAATGCTACTACTACTACTAACCCAGTGCATGGCCGATACTACTACTTATTACCACTTCTGCTGCTGCTGCTGCTACTACTGCTACTACTACTACTTCTACTAATAATAGTCCAGTTCATGGCAAATACTACTAATGTTACTACTACTTCTGCTGCTGCTACTACTACTACCAATACTACTAACCCAGTGCTTGCAAATCTACTAGTATTACACCTATTACTGCTAAGGCTAACACTACTATTTGCACACAGCGGGGCAAGTCTGCTGTTACTAGTACTGATATTCTGCCAATTCTACTGCTGCTGCTACCAATACAACTACTACTACTACTACTCCCACAGTGTATTTCAAACGCTACAAATATTACCACTACTGCTGCTACTTTTTACTACCGCTTCTACTAATACTGCTGCTGCTACTAGTACTACTACTAGCCCAGTCCATTCCAAGCACTACTACTATTATCACTATAGCTGCTACTAGTAGGGGTACTGCTGCTGTTACTATTACTGGTGATACTACTAATACTGCTGCTATTAGGACTCCTACTAGCCGAGTGCATGGCAAGTACTACTGCTATTACCACTTCTGCTGCTACCACCACTACTGCTGCTACAAATACTGCTGCTACTACTTTTGCTGCTGCTGCTGCTAGTACTACTACTATCACAGTGCATTTCAAATACTACAACTATTCCTATTCCTGCTGCTGCTGTTGCTACTACTACTACTATTACCGCTACGTCTAGTAGTCGAGCGCATGGCAAATACTACTACTATTACTACTGCTGCTGCTGCTGCTACTACTGCTACTACTTGTATCAATACTACTATCACAGTGCACAGTAAATCCCTACTACTACTCCTATTGCTTCTACTCTTACTACTACGACTGGCCCGGTGCAGTACATAACTGCTGTTACTACTACTGCTGCTGCTGCGTCTTCTACTATTGCTTCTACCACTACTACAATCCCAGTGCATCGTAAATAAAAATACTATTACTTCTACTGCTGCTACTACTACTGCTGCTGCTGCTACTTCTACTACTGCTGTTGTTACTACAACTACTACCTCCCCAGTGCGTGGCAAATACTACTACTATTACTACAACTGCTGTTGCTGCTACTACTTCTACTGCTACTACTAGTAGTGCAGTGCACGTCAAATACTACTACAATTACTAGACCTGCTGCTGCTGCTACTAGTGCTATTACTACTATCAATACTACTAGCTCAGTGCATGGCTAATCTACTACTACGACCGCTATGGCTGCTACCGCTACTACTACTACTACTGGCCAACTGCAGGGCAAATCTTCTTCCGCTACCACTGTTGCTGCCGGCCCTTTTTTGCTGTTGTTACCACCACTACTACTGCTACTATAGGAGTCCAGTGCATGGCAAATACTACTACTATGAGGACTGCTGCTGCTGCTAAAATGTTACTACTGCCGCTACTACTAGAACTGCAGTGCATTGTTATTACTAATAGTTTTACTACTACAGCTGGTGCTGCTACTACTGTTACTACTAATATCAATATTACTAGACTAGTGCATTGCAAATCTACTACTACTATTGCAGTTCGCAGGGCTCGCGGGCCGCACGGATGGCACCCGTGTCCGCGGCCATGTCTGGGTCGCGTCAGGCCACCCCCGGAGCGTCTGGTGTGTCGCTGCCTTCCAGGGACGCCTTCTGGCCGCCTGGCCGGTCAGGCAGGCGGGGAGCGCCCCGTCAGACGCTTGCTGTGGTGGGAGGGGCCTGAGGAGGTGGGGCCTGCAGAGGTACCCGGCGTGGGCAGAGATAGCTGCCGCCGCGGGCGACAAAAGGAGAATGCAGAGCGGGAGGCCAAAAGCCTATAGCACCCGGTATTCCCAGGAGGTCTCCCATTCCTGTACTAAACAGGCCCGACCCTTCTTAGCTTCCGCAATTGAGCCGAGATCACGCCCTCTGGGCTGGTTTGGAAATAGGTGGCTGCAGGGTCGCGGGCTGCCTCTTGAGGCGCAGCTTAGCAGGCGCTTGGGTCATACCACCAGTCCAACGGCCCGCCCGATCCAGCAGAGTCCTGCCGCCTGCCTAGACAGGGAAACGGAGGTCTAGGCTACATGCAGGTGGCGGAGGTGTGGGCGACCAACCAGCCCAGGGCTGACGGGACCCAGCAAACTTTGCGGCGCTTCGCGCCCCACCCCAGATCACGCAGGCCGCTTACAAAGACGTGGACCCGGAGGCTACAGGGTCTGGGGCCCGCGGTCCCTTGGGCATCCCACCTGCCCGCCCACGCTGCGCCAGGCGCAGCCCAGATGCAGATGAGCCCGGCCGTCCTACCAGACAGAAGCTGGCCCGAAACCACTGGGAGCCACCATTGAGTTGGCAGGGCCCCTAGGATCAAGCAACGCCACCCTTGCCCCCACGCTGCAGTTCCGAGCTCAGTACCCCACCCCAAGTGGCCGGCAGCCCCGGGGAAGCTGGCCTCACCCACTGGAGCACAGCCCCTTCACCGCCACCTGTCTGCCTGGCTGTCTCTCCACAGCTCCATATGGAAAATGCCACCCCTCTGCCTTTTCGCTCTGGCCAGGGGCGAGAGCGGGATTGAGGGCGCAGGCCGCTTCCCCGGGGCTGCCGGCCACTTGGGGCGGGGTACTGAGTTCGGAACTGCGGCGTGGGGGCAGGGGTGGCGTTGCTGGGTCTCAGGGGCCGTGCCAACACAATGGTGGCTCCCAATGGTTTCGTGACAGCTTCTCTCGGTTAGGAGGGCCGGGCACGTCTGCGTCCGGGCTGCGCCTAGCACAGCGTGGGCGGGCAGGTGGGATGCCCAAGGGACCGCGGGCCCCTGGCCCTGAAGCCTCCGGGGCCACATACTTGTGAGCGGCCTGCGAGATCTGGGGTGGGGCACCAAGCGCCAAAAATTTGCTGGGTCCCGCCCGCCCTGGGCTGGATGGTCGCCAACATGCCCGCCACTCCCCTGTACCCTAGACCTCCGTTTCCCTGTCTAGACGGGCGGCGGGGCCCTGCCAGGTCGGGCGGGCCGCTGGGCTGGAGGTTAGACCAAAGTGCCTGCTCAGCTGCGCCTCAAGAGGCAGCCCGCGACCCTGCAGCCACCTACTGCCAAACCAGCCCAGAGGGGCGTGATCTCGGCTGGATCGCGGAAGCTAAGCAGGGTCGGGCCTGTTTGCTATTGCTGTTAGGGCTACTACTACTACTATCACAGTGCATGCCAAATACTACTACTATTACCAGTACTGCTGCTGCTACTACTGCTACTACTATTGCTACTAATAGTAGTCCAGTACATCGCAAATAATATTATAGTTACTACTACTACTGCTACTAGTATCAATATTAGTAGTCCAGTGTATGGCAAATCTACTAGTACTACACCTATTACTGCTAATGCGAATACTACTACTGGTCCACTGCAGGTCTAATATTCTGCTACTTCTACTTAGCCCGGGACTTGTACTGCTGCTGCTACCACTAATACTATTAGTACTACAACAAGCCCAGTGCATGGAAAATACTACTATTATTAACACTACTGCTGCTACTCCCACTACTGCTGCTACTCCTACTACTGCTGCTACTTGTACCCTTAGTAGCTCAGTGCATGGAGAATACTACTTGTATAACTACTCCTGTGTCTACTGTTTCTATTACTGCTACCACTGCAGCTACTACTAGTAGACCATTGCATGGCAAATACTACTACTATTACTACTGCTGCTGCTGATGATACTTCTGCTACTACTTCTGCTAGTACTAGCAGTCCAGTGCATGGCAAATACTACTTCTATTATTACTACTGCTGCTACTGCTACTACTATCCATCCTACTAGCTCAGTGCATGGCAAATCTACTACTAGTACTTCTATTGCTACTACTGCTACTACTCCTAATGTCACACTGCAGGGCAACTCTGGTGCTACTACTACTGCTGCTGCGGTCAATTCTAATGCTGTTGCTCCCATTATTACTACTGCTACTACTAGTAGTCCAGTGCATGGCAAATACTACTACTATTACCACAACTGCTGCTACTACTACTGCTGCTGCTATTTCTACTACTACTACTAGTCCAGTGCATGGCAAACACTAGTGCTATTACTAATACTGCTGCTGCTGCTCCTCCTACTTCTACTATTACTGCTACTACTAGCAGTCCTTTGCATTGCAAATACTACTACTATTACTACTACTGCTGCTAGTACGGCTACTACAATGATCTATAATACTAACCCAGTGCATGGCAAATCTACTATTACTACTTCTATTGCGGCTACTGCTACTACTACTGCTAGACCAGTGCATGGCAGATACTACTACTATTAGCACTATTGCTTCTACTTCTAGTACTGCTGCTTCTACTACGGCTGCTGCTTCTTCTACAGCTGCTGCTGCTACTACTACTCATCCTAGCCCTGTTCGTGGAAAATACTGCTACTATTACTACTACTGATGCTGCTGCGACTACTGCCACTACTAATACCAATACTACTCGACCAGTGCATGGTAAATCTACTACTACTCTTGCTAGTGCTGCGACTGCTCCTACCAATAGCAGCCCAGTGAATAGCAAATACTACTACTATTACCACTACTGCTGCTGCTATTACTACTGCAGCTACTAGTAGTGCTGCTGCTGCTGCTGCTACTACTACTATCTCCGTGCATGGCAAATACTTCTACTATTACTACTACTGCTGCTACTGCTGCTACTACTACTACTACTCCTGCTACTGATAGTAGTGCAGTGCATGGCAAGTACTACTACTGTTTCTACTACTGCTGCTGCCACTTTTATTGCTGTCACTACCACTACTGCTACTACTAGTACTCCAGTGTATGGCAAATACTGCTTCTATTACTACTACTGCTGCCGTTGCTGCTACTGCTACTACTACTGCTACAACTTGCACCCAGTAAATTGCAAACATTACAACTATTACTTCTACTGCTGCTGCTGCTTCTACTGATACTACTGCTACTGCTTCTACTTCTCCTGCTGCTGCTTCTACTACTACCACTACTAGTCCCAGTGCAAGGTAAATAATACGATTATTACGACTACTGCTGCTTCTGCTAGTACTGCTGCTACTACTGCTACTACTGGTAGTCCAGTGCATGAAAAATACTCTTACTACTACTGCTGCAGCTGCTGCTACTACTGCTGCTAATACTGCTACTACTAGTGATCCAGTGCATGGCAAATACAACAAATATTACTACTACTGATGTTGCCTCTACTACTGCTAATACTACTATCAATGCTACTAGCCAGTGCATGGCAAATATACTACTACTGCTGCTATTGCTGCTACTTCCACTACTACTACTGGCCCACTGCTGGGCAAATCATCTGCCACTTCTACTGCTGCTGCTGCTACAACTACTACTACTACTACTACTACTAGCCCATTGCATCTCAAATACTACTACTATTACCACTACTGCTGTTAGTCCTACTACTGCTGCTAGTCCTATTACAGCTGCTACTTGTACTATTACTATCCCAGTGCATGGAATGTACTACTAGTAAAGCTACTCCTACGTCTGCTTTTTCTACTACTGCTTCTGCTACTGCTACTACTAGTAGACCAGTGTGTGGCAAATACTACTACTATTACTACTGCTGCTGCTGCTACTACTGCTACTACTACTGCTATTACTAGTAGTCCAGGGAATGGCAAATACTACTACTATCACTACTACTGCTGCTGCTGCTACTACTACTGCTCCTTCTACTGCAACTACTAGTAGTCCAGCCCTTGGCAAATACTAATACTATGACTATGACTGCTGCTAATGCTACCACTGCTACTACTACTAATCCTGTCCGTGGCAAATGCTACTCTATTACTACTACTGCTGCAGCAGCGGCTACTGCTACTACTAATATCAATACTACGAGCCCAGTGCATGGCAAGTCTACCTCTACTGTTACTATTGCTGCTACTGCTACTACTACTTCTTACCCAGTGCATGGCAGATACTACTTCTATTACCACTGTTGCTGCTACCTCTACTGCTGCTGCAGCTACATCTACTGCTGCTGCTATTTCTATTACTACTTCTACTACTAGCACAGTGCGTGGCAAATAGTACTAGTATTACTACTACCGCTGCTGCTGTTGCTATGATTTCTAGTACTACTGCTATTACTAGTAATCCAGTGTGTCGCAAATACTATTCATACTACTACTGCTGCTGTTGCTACTACTACTATCAATACTACTAGCCCAGTGCATGGCCAATATACTACTACTACTGCTATAGCTGCTACTGCTACTACTACTAGTGGCCCAATGCAGGGCAAATCTGCTGCTACTCTTACTGCTGCTTATGCCACTTCTATTCTTGGTGCTACCTCTACTACTGCTGCTACTACTAGTAGTCTAGTGCATGGCAAATACTACTATTACTACTACTTCTGCTGCTGCTACTACTGCTACTACTAGTACAATACTACTATCCCAGTGCATGGCAAATCTACTAGTACTACACCTATTAGTGCTAATGCTAATACTGCTACTTGAACACTGCAGGGCCAATCTGCTGCTACTACTACCGACGTTGCTGCTAATTCTACTTCTGCTGCTACCAATACAACTACTACTCCTAGTACCCCAGTGCATTTCAAATACTACCAATATTACCAGTACTGTTGCTACTACTACAGCTGCTGCTACTAGTACTATTACTAGCCCAGTCCATGCCAAATACTACTACTATTACCACTGCTGCTACTTCTGCTACTATTACTGCTGTTGCTCTTACGACTACTTCTGCTACTACTACTGCTAACGCTTCTAATTCTACTGTTGCTGCTACTACTACTATTACGACTGCTACTAGCCCAGGGCATGGCAAATAATACTACTATTATTACTACTGCTGCTGCTGCTACTACTTCTACTAGTACTTCTATTACTTGTAGTCTAGTGCATGGGGAATACTACTTCTATTACTACTCCTGCTGCTGCTGCTAATACTGCTACTACTACTACCAATACTACTAGCTTAGTGCATGGGAAATCTGCTACTACTACTGCTGTATCTGCTAACACTACTACTACTACTACTGGCCAGCTCCAGGGTAAATCTGCTGCTACTACTTCTGTTGCTGCTGCCACTTCTACTGCTGTTGCTACAACTAATACTACTGCTACTACTAGTAGTCCAGTGTATGGTAAATCCTAATACTACTAGTACTACTGCTGATGCAGCTTCTAGTGTTACTGCTACTACTGCTACTACTGCTAGTCCAGTGTATTGCAAATATAATTCTATTACTACTACTGCTGATGCTGCTACTACTGCTACTACTAATATCAATAGTACCAGCCAATTTCATGGCAAACCTACGACTACTATTGCTATTGCTGCTGCTGCTACTACTACTGCTAACCCAGTGCATGGCAGATGCTACTACTATTACCACTACTGCTGCTGCTGCTGCTACTACTGCTGCTAATAGTAGTCCAGTGCGTGGCAAATACTACTAATATTACCACTACTGCCGCTGCTACTACTTCTACTACTACTATGAATATTACTAGCCCATTGCAAGGCAAATCTACTATTTCTACTTCTATTCCTAACACTTTTACTACTACTACTGGCCCAGTGCAGGGAAAATCTGCTGCTACTTCTAGTGCTGCCCCTGCCACTTCTATTGCTGCTGCTACAGCTACTACTATTACAACTATTGACTAGTGCATCAACAATACTACTACTATTAATATTACTGCTGCTTCTGGTGCTACTACTGCTACTACTATTTGTCCAGTAAATGGCAAATACTACTACTCTTACTACTGCTTCTGATGCTGTTACTACTGCTACTACTACCATGAATACTACTAGCCCAATCTATTACTCCTACTGCTATTGCTGCTTCTTGTCCTACTACTACTGCCAACTGCAGTGCAAGTTAGCTGCTACTACTACTGTTGCTGCTGTCACATCTACTGATGCTGATCCCACTACTACTACTACGACGACTAGTCCAGTGCATGGCAAATACTACTACAATTACCACTACTGGTTCTACTACAGCAGCTGCTATTTCTACTGCTGCTGCTACTACTAGTGTACTACCAGCCCAGTGCATGGCAAATGGTACTACTATTATTACTACTGCTGCTTCTGTTACTACTACTGCTAGTACTAGCAGTCCAGTGCATTTAAAATTCTACTACTATTTCTATTACTGCTGCTGCTACTACTGATGCTCCTACTACTGCTACTACTAGTAATCCAGTGCATGGCAAATATTATTAATAGTAATACTGCTGCTGCTGCTACTACTACTATAAATACTACTAGCCCAGTGCATGTCAAATATACTACTAATACTGCTATTCCTGCTTCCGCTACTATTACTACTGGCCCACTGCAGGGCAAATCTTCTGCTACTACTACTGCTTCTGCTGTCCGTTCTACTGCTGCTGCTTCCACTACTACTACAACTTCTACTAGTAGCCCAGCGCATGGCCAATACTACTACTATGATGATTACTGCTGCTACTACTAGTACTGCTGATGCTAATTTGATTGCTGCTGCTACTACTACTACTATTAGTTCAGTGTATGTCAAATGCTAGTACTATTACTACTACCGCAGCTGCTGCTACTTCTGATATTACTTCTGCTACTACAGGTAGTGCAGTGAATGGCAAATACTATTAACACTACTGCTCAGGCTGCTGCTACTACTGCTACTACTACTGCTACTACTACTAACACTGTTGCTGCTAATTCTACTGATGCTGCTGCTCTATGTGCTGCTACTACTACTACTAGTCAATGCATGGCAAATACTACTACTATTACTGCTTCTGCTGCTACTACTTCTGCTACTACTGCTACTATTAGTAGTCCAGTGTATATCAAATACTACTAGTATCACCACGACTGCTGCTACTACTTCGACTGCCGCTGCTACTTCTCCTGCTGCTCGTATTACTACAGCTACTACTAGCCCAGTGCGTGGTAAATACTACTACTATTACTACCACTGCTGCTTCTGCAGCTACTGGTGCTACTACTATTGCTACTACTACAAGTCCAGTGCATTGCAAACACATTGCTATTACTAGTAGTGCATTGCATTTAAAATACTACTATAATTACTACGTCTGCTGCTACTACTGTTACTACTAGTAGTACAGTGCATGGTAAATACAACTACAATTAATACTAATGCTGCTGCTGCTACCACTGCTACTACTAGTAGTAAAGTGCATGGCAAATACAACTAATATTACTACAACTGCTGTTGCTACTACTGCTACTACTAATATGAATACCACTAGGCCAGAGCATGGCAAATCTACTACTACAATTGCTATTGCTGCTACTGCTACTACTACTACTTACCCAGGGCGTGCCAAATACTACTACTGTTACCACTACTGCTGCTGCTACTACTACTGCTACTCTTTCTAATTCTACTGCTTTTGCTACTACTACTACTACTACTATCCCAGGGCACGGCAAATAATACTACTATTATTACTACTGCTGCTGCTGCTGCTATTCTTGCTACTACTAGTATTAATACTACAGCCCAGTGCATGGCAAATCTACTAATACTACTGCTATTTCTGATTCTTCTACTACTACTGCTAGCCCACTGCAGGGCAAATCTGCTGCCACTAGTACTACTGCTGCCACTTCTACTGCTGCTGCTACCACTACTACTACTTCTACTAGCCTAGTTTATGGAAAATGCTACTACTATTACCACTACTGCTTTGACTACTACTAATGCGGCTACTACTACTGCTGCTGCTACTAATACCACTACTAGCCCAGTGCATGGTAATTACTAGTAGTGTAACTAGTAGTGCTGCTGCTGCTACTACTGCTACTACTTTTAGTACAGTGCATGGCAAATACTACTACTATAACCACAACTGCTAATACTACTACTACTGCTGCTGCTACTATTAATGCTGCTGCAGAAACTTCTACTCCTGCTTCTAAATCTACTAATTCTTCTACAATTCCAGTGCAAGGCAAATACTACTAATGTTACTACTACTGCTGCTATTGCTACGACTGCTACTACTAGTATCAATACAACTAACCTAGTGCATGGGAAATCCACTAGTACTACAACTGTTAGTGCTAATTCTAGTACTACTACTGGCCCACTGCAGGAAATATCTACTGCTACTATTACTGCTGCTGATGCCACTTCTATTGCTGATGCTACCTCTACTACTACTGTTACTGCTAGGAGTCCATTGCACGGCAAATCAACTACTACTAATTCTATTGCTGCTACTGCTACTACTACTACTTGCCCACTGCAGGGCAAATCTGGTGCTACTACTACTGCTGCTGTGGCCAATTCTACTGCCGCAACTTCCACTAAAATTACTACTAGCCCAGTGCATGGCAAATACTAATTCTATTACCACTACTGCTGCTACTTCTACTGCTGCTGCTGCTGCATCTACTTCTGCTGCTAGTACTACTATTACTGCTACTACCACGATCCTAGTGCATGGCAAATACTACTACTATTACCACAACTGCTGCTACTACTACTACTGCTGCTGCCACATCTACAGCTGCTGCTATTACTACTACTACTACTACCAGCACAGTGCATGTCACATAGTACTAGCATTACTACTACTGCTGCTGCTGCTATTACTTCTACTACTGCTGCTACTACTAGTAATCCAGTGCATCGCAAGTACTATTCATACTACTACGGTTGCTGTTGCTACTACTACTATCAATACTACTACACCAGTTCATGGCAAATATACTACTACTACTTCTATAGCTGCTACTGCTACTACTACTACTGGCCCACTGCAGGGCAAAACTTCTGCTACTACTATTGCTGCTGCTGGCACTTCTAATTCTGCTGCTACCACTACTACTATGACTTCTACTACTAGCCCAGCGCATGGGAAATACTACTACATTTACCACTACTGCTGCTACTACTACTACTGCTGCTGCTGCTACTACTGCTAATATTAGTTCAGTGCATGGTAAATACCACTACTATTACTACTTCCGCTGCTGCTGCTACTACTACTGCTACTACAAGTAGTGCAGTGCCTGGCAAATAGTTTTACTACTACTGCTGCTGCTACTACTGCTACTACTACTGCTACTACTACTAGTACTCTTGCTGATAATTCTACTGCTGCTGCTGCTACATATACTGCTACTACTACTAGTACTATTGCTGATAATTCTACTGCTGCTGCTACAACTACTACTAGTCCAGTGAATGGTAATACTACTGCTATTACTACTACTACTGCTTTAGCTGCTAGTACTGCTACTGCTAGTATTAATAACATTAGCACACTGTATGGCATGTCTATTAGTACTACACCTATTAGTGCTAATGCTATTACTACTACTGGCCCACTGCAGGTCAAAGCTTCTGCTACTTCTACTGCTGCTGCTGCCAGTTCTACTGCTGCTGCTACCACTACTACTACGACTACTACTAGCTCACTGCATGGCAAATACTACTACTACTACTGCTGCTACTACTGCTGCTGCAGCTGCTACTTCTACTGCTGCTGCTACTACTACTGCTTCTGCAGCTACTGGTACTGCTGCTGCTAATTCTACTACTACTACTAGTCCAGTGCATGGTAAATACTTTTACTATTAACACTACTGCTGCTGCTGCTACTACTGTTACTACTAAAATCAATACAACGTGCCCAGTGTATGGCAAATCTAGTACTAGTATTGCTATTTCTCCTATTGCTACTACTACTACTTACCCAGTGCTTGGCAGATACTACTACTATTACCACTACTGCTTCTGCTGCTGCTACTACTGCTACTAATAGTAGTCCAGTGCATGGAAAGTACTACTCATATTACTACTGCTGCTGCTGCTGCTACTACTGTTACTACTAATATCAATACTGCTAACCCAGTGCATGGCAAATCTACTAGTACTACACCTATTAGTGCTAATGCTAATACTACTACTTGCACACTGTAGGGCAAATCTCCTCCTCCTCCTACTGATGTTGCTGCCAATTCAACTGCTGCTGCTACCAATACAACTACTACTACTACTACCACCTCAGTGGATTTCAAAGAGTACAAATATTACCACTACAGCTGCTGCTACTACTACTGCTGCTACTACTACTACTGCTGCTACTACTACTGCTGCTGCTACTAGTACAACTAGTAGCCCAGTCCGTGCCAAATACTACTACTATTACCACTACTGCTGCAACTACTGCTACTGCTGCTAGTACTACTACTTCTGCTACTACTGCTACTGCTTCAAATTTTGCTGCTGCTGCTACTACTTCTACTAACCCAGGGCATGGCAAAATAATACTACTGGCGCAGCTGCTACTATTTCTACTACTGCTTCTACTACTTGTAGTCCAGTGTATTGCAAATATTTTTACTATTACTACTACTGCTGATGCTGCTACAACTGCTACTACTAATATCAATATTACTAGCGGAGTGCATGGCAAGTCTACTACTACTATTGCTATTGCTGCTAATGCTACTACTACTACTAACCCAGTGCATGGCCGATACTACTACTTATTACCACTTCTGCTGCTGCTGCTGCTACTACTGCTACTACTACTACTTCTACTAATAATAGTCCAGTTCATGGCAAATACTACTAATGTTACTACTACTTCTGCTGCTGCTACTACTACTACCAATACTACTAACCCAGTGCTTGCAAATCTACTAGTATTACACCTATTACTGCTAAGGCTAACACTACTATTTGCACACAGCGGGGCAAGTCTGCTGTTACTAGTACTGATATTCTGCCAATTCTACTGCTGCTGCTACCAATACAACTACTACTACTACTACTCCCACAGTGTATTTCAAACGCTACAAATATTACCACTACTGCTGCTACTTTTTACTACCGCTTCTACTAATACTGCTGCTGCTACTAGTACTACTACTAGCCCAGTCCATTCCAAGCACTACTACTATTATCACTATAGCTGCTACTAGTAGGGGTACTGCTGCTGTTACTATTACTGGTGATACTACTAATACTGCTGCTATTAGGACTCCTACTAGCCGAGTGCATGGCAAGTACTACTGCTATTACCACTTCTGCTGCTACCACCACTACTGCTGCTACAAATACTGCTGCTACTACTTTTGCTGCTGCTGCTGCTAGTACTACTACTATCACAGTGCATTTCAAATACTACAACTATTCCTATTCCTGCTGCTGCTGTTGCTACTACTACTACTATTACCGCTACGTCTAGTAGTCGAGCGCATGGCAAATACTACTACTATTACTACTGCTGCTGCTGCTGCTACTACTGCTACTACTTGTATCAATACTACTATCACAGTGCACAGTAAATCCCTACTACTACTCCTATTGCTTCTACTCTTACTACTACGACTGGCCCGGTGCAGTACATAACTGCTGTTACTACTACTGCTGCTGCTGCGTCTTCTACTATTGCTTCTACCACTACTACAATCCCAGTGCATCGTAAATAAAAATACTATTACTTCTACTGCTGCTACTACTACTGCTGCTGCTGCTACTTCTACTACTGCTGTTGTTACTACAACTACTACCTCCCCAGTGCGTGGCAAATACTACTACTATTACTACAACTGCTGTTGCTGCTACTACTTCTACTGCTACTACTAGTAGTGCAGTGCACGTCAAATACTACTACAATTACTAGACCTGCTGCTGCTGCTACTAGTGCTATTACTACTATCAATACTACTAGCTCAGTGCATGGCTAATCTACTACTACGACTGCTATGGCTGCTACCGCTACTACTACTACTACTGGCCAACTGCAGGGCAAATCTTCTTCCGCTACCACTGTTGCTGCCGGCCCTTTTTTGCTGTTGTTACCACCACTACTACTGCTACTATAGGAGTCCAGTGCATGGCAAATACTACTACTATGAGGACTGCTGCTGCTGCTAAAATGTTACTACTGCCGCTACTACTAGAACTGCAGTGCATTGTTATTACTAATAGTTTTACTACTACAGCTGGTGCTGCTACTACTGTTACTACTAATATCAATATTACTAGACTAGTGCATTGCAAATCTACTACTACTATTGCAGTTCGCAGGGCTCGCGGGCCGCACGGATGGCACCCGTGTCCGCGGCCATGTCTGGGTCGCGTCAGGCCACCCCCGGAGCGTCTGGTGTGTCGCTGCCTTCCAGGGACGCCTTCTGGCCGCCTGGCCGGTCAGGCAGGCGGGGAGCGCCCCGTCAGACGCTTGCTGTGGTGGGAGGGGCCTGAGGAGGTGGGGCCTGCAGAGGTACCCGGCGTGGGCAGAGATAGCTGCCGCCGCGGGCGACAAAAGGAGAATGCAGAGCGGGAGGCCAAAAGCCTATAGCACCCGGTATTCCCAGGAGGTCTCCCATTCCTGTACTAAACAGGCCCGACCCTTCTTAGCTTCCGCAATTGAGCCGAGATCACGCCCTCTGGGCTGGTTTGGAAATAGGTGGCTGCAGGGTCGCGGGCTGCCTCTTGAGGCGCAGCTTAGCAGGCGCTTGGGTCATACCACCAGTCCAACGGCCCGCCCGATCCAGCAGAGTCCTGCCGCCTGCCTAGACAGGGAAACGGAGGTCTAGGCTACATGCAGGTGGCGGAGGTGTGGGCGACCAACCAGCCCAGGGCTGACGGGACCCAGCAAACTTTGCGGCGCTTCGCGCCCCACCCCAGATCACGCAGGCCGCTTACAAAGACGTGGACCCGGAGGCTACAGGGTCTGGGGCCCGCGGTCCCTTGGGCATCCCACCTGCCCGCCCACGCTGCGCCAGGCGCAGCCCAGATGCAGATGAGCCCGGCCGTCCTACCAGACAGAAGCTGGCCCGAAACCACTGGGAGCCACCATTGAGTTGGCAGGGCCCCTAGGATCAAGCAACGCCACCCTTGCCCCCACGCTGCAGTTCCGAGCTCAGTACCCCACCCCAAGTGGCCGGCAGCCCCGGGGAAGCTGGCCTCACCCACTGGAGCACAGCCCCTTCACCGCCACCTGTCTGCCTGGCTGTCTCTCCACAGCTCCATATGGAAAATGCCACCCCTCTGCCTTTTCGCTCTGGCCAGGGGCGAGAGCGGGATTGAGGGCGCAGGCCGCTTCCCCGGGGCTGCCGGCCACTTGGGGCGGGGTACTGAGTTCGGAACTGCGGCGTGGGGGCAGGGGTGGCGTTGCTGGGTCTCAGGGGCCGTGCCAACACAATGGTGGCTCCCAATGGTTTCATGACAGCTTCTCTCGGTTAGGAGGGCCGGGCACGTCTGCGTCCGGGCTGCGCCTAGCACAGCGTGGGCGGGCAGGTGGGATGCCCAAGGGACCGCGGGCCCCTGGCCCTGAAGCCTCCGGGGCCACATACTTGTGAGCGGCCTGCGAGATCTGGGGTGGGGCACCAAGCGCCAAAAATTTGCTGGGTCCCGCCCGCCCTGGGCTGGATGGTCGCCAACATGCCCGCCACTCCCCTGTACCCTAGACCTCCGTTTCCCTGTCTAGACGGGCGGCGGGGCCCTGCCAGGTCGGGCGGGCCGCTGGGCTGGAGGTTAGACCAAAGTGCCTGCTCAGCTGCGCCTCAAGAGGCAGCCCGCGACCCTGCAGCCACCTACTGCCAAACCAGCCCAGAGGGGCGTGATCTCGGCTGGATCGCGGAAGCTAAGCAGGGTCGGGCCTGTTTGCTATTGCTGTTAGGGCTACTACTACTACTATCACAGTGCATGCCAAATACTACTACTATTACCAGTACTGCTGCTGCTACTACTGCTACTACTATTGCTACTAATAGTAGTCCAGTACATCGCAAATAATATTATAGTTACTACTACTACTGCTACTAGTATCAATATTAGTAGTCCAGTGTATGGCAAATCTACTAGTACTACACCTATTACTGCTAATGCGAATACTACTACTGGTCCACTGCAGGTCTAATATTCTGCTACTTCTACTTAGCCCGGGACTTGTACTGCTGCTGCTACCACTAATACTATTAGTACTACAACAAGCCCAGTGCATGGAAAATACTACTATTATTAACACTACTGCTGCTACTCCCACTACTGCTGCTACTCCTACTACTGCTGCTACTTGTACCCTTAGTAGCTCAGTGCATGGAGAATACTACTTGTATAACTACTCCTGTGTCTACTGTTTCTATTACTGCTACCACTGCAGCTACTACTAGTAGACCATTGCATGGCAAATACTACTACTATTACTACTGCTGCTGCTGATGATACTTCTGCTACTACTTCTGCTAGTACTAGCAGTCCAGTGCATGGCAAATACTACTTCTATTATTACTACTGCTGCTACTGCTACTACTATCCATCCTACTAGCTCAGTGCATGGCAAATCTACTACTAGTACTTCTATTGCTACTACTGCTACTACTCCTAATGTCACACTGCAGGGCAACTCTGGTGCTACTACTACTGCTGCTGCGGTCAATTCTAATGCTGTTGCTCCCATTATTACTACTGCTACTACTAGTAGTCCAGTGCATGGCAAATACTACTACTATTACCACAACTGCTGCTACTACTACTGCTGCTGCTATTTCTACTACTACTACTAGTCCAGTGCATGGCAAACACTAGTGCTATTACTAATACTGCTGCTGCTGCTCCTCCTACTTCTACTATTACTGCTACTACTAGCAGTCCTTTGCATTGCAAATACTACTACTATTACTACTACTGCTGCTAGTACGGCTACTACAATGATCTATAATACTAACCCAGTGCATGGCAAATCTACTATTACTACTTCTATTGCGGCTACTGCTACTACTACTGCTAGACCAGTGCATGGCAGATACTACTACTATTAGCACTATTGCTTCTACTTCTAGTACTGCTGCTTCTACTACGGCTGCTGCTTCTTCTACAGCTGCTGCTGCTACTACTACTCATCCTAGCCCTGTTCGTGGAAAATACTGCTACTATTACTACTACTGATGCTGCTGCTACTACTGCCACTACTAATACCAATACTACTCGACCAGTGCATGGTAAATCTACTACTACTCTTGCTAGTGCTGCGACTGCTCCTACCAATAGCAGCCCAGTGAATAGCAAATACTACTACTATTACCACTACTGCTGCTGCTATTACTACTGCAGCTACTAGTAGTGCTGCTGCTGCTGCTGCTACTACTACTATCTCCGTGCATGGCAAATACTTCTACTATTACTACTACTGCTGCTACTGCTGCTACTACTACTACTACTCCTGCTACTGATAGTAGTGCAGTGCATGGCAAGTACTACTACTGTTTCTACTACTGCTGCTGCCACTTTTATTGCTGTCACTACCACTACTGCTACTACTAGTACTCCAGTGTATGGCAAATACTGCTTCTATTACTACTACTGCTGCCGTTGCTGCTACTGCTACTACTACTGCTACAACTTGCACCCAGTAAATTGCAAACATTACAACTATTACTTCTACTGCTGCTGCTGCTTCTACTGATACTACTGCTACTGCTTCTACTTCTCCTGCTGCTGCTTCTACTACTACCACTACTAGTCCCAGTGCAAGGTAAATAATACGATTATTACGACTACTGCTGCTTCTGCTAGTACTGCTGCTACTACTGCTACTACTGGTAGTCCAGTGCATGAAAAATACTCTTACTACTACTGCTGCAGCTGCTGCTACTACTGCTGCTAATACTGCTACTACTAGTGATCCAGTGCATGGCAAATACAACAAATATTACTACTACTGATGTTGCCTCTACTACTGCTAATACTACTATCAATGCTACTAGCCAGTGCATGGCAAATATACTACTACTGCTGCTATTGCTGCTACTTCCACTACTACTACTGGCCCACTGCTGGGCAAATCATCTGCCACTTCTACTGCTGCTGCTGCTACAACTACTACTACTACTACTACTACTACTAGCCCATTGCATCTCAAATACTACTACTATTACCACTACTGCTGTTAGTCCTACTACTGCTGCTAGTCCTATTACAGCTGCTACTTGTACTATTACTATCCCAGTGCATGGAATGTACTACTAGTAAAGCTACTCCTACGTCTGCTTTTTCTACTACTGCTTCTGCTACTGCTACTACTAGTAGACCAGTGTGTGGCAAATACTACTACTATTACTACTGCTGCTGCTGCTACTACTGCTACTACTACTGCTATTACTAGTAGTCCAGGGAATGGCAAATACTACTACTATCACTACTACTGCTGCTGCTGCTACTACTACTGCTCCTTCTACTGCAACTACTAGTAGTCCAGCCCTTGGCAAATACTAATACTATGACTATGACTGCTGCTAATGCTACCACTGCTACTACTACTAATCCTGTCCGTGGCAAATGCTACTCTATTACTACTACTGCTGCAGCAGCGGCTACTGCTACTACTAATATCAATACTACGAGCCCAGTGCATGGCAAGTCTACCTCTACTGTTACTATTGCTGCTACTGCTACTACTACTTCTTACCCAGTGCATGGCAGATACTACTTCTATTACCACTGTTGCTGCTACCTCTACTGCTGCTGCAGCTACATCTACTGCTGCTGCTATTTCTATTACTACTTCTACTACTAGCACAGTGCGTGGCAAATAGTACTAGTATTACTACTACCGCTGCTGCTGTTGCTATGACTTCTAGTACTACTGCTATTACTAGTAATCCAGTGTGTCGCAAATACTATTCATACTACTACTGCTGCTGTTGCTACTACTACTATCAATACTACTAGCCCAGTGCATGGCCAATATACTACTACTACTTCTATAGCTGCTACTGCTACTACTACTAGTGGCCCACTGCAGGGCAAATCTGCTGCTACTCTTACTGCTGCTTATGCCACTTCTATTCCTGGTGCTACCTCTACTACTGCTGCTACTACTAGTAGTCTAGTGCATGGCAAATACTACTATTACTACTACTTCTGCTGCTGCTACTACTGCTACTACTAGTACAATACTACTATCCCAGTGCATGGCAAATCTACTAGTACTACACCTATTAGTGCTAATGCTAATACTGCTACTTGAACACTGCAGGGCCAATCTGCTGCTACTACTACCGACGTTGCTGCTAATTCTACTTCTGCTGCTACCAATACAACTACTACTCCTAGTACCCCAGTGCATTTCAAATACTACCAATATTACCAGTACTGTTGCTACTACTACAGCTGCTGCTACTAGTACTATTACTAGCCCAGTCCATGCCAAATACTACTACTATTACCACTGCTGCTACTTCTGCTACTATTACTGCTGTTGCTCTTACGACTACTTCTGCTACTACTACTGCTAACGCTTCTAATTCTACTGTTGCTGCTACTACTACTATTACGACTGCTACTAGCCCAGGGCATGGCAAATAATACTACTATTATTACTACTGCTGCTGCTGCTACTACTTCTACTAGTACTTCTATTACTTGTAGTCTAGTGCATGGGGAATACTACTTCTATTACTACTCCTGCTGCTGCTGCTAATACTGCTACTACTACTACCAATACTACTAGCTTAGTGCATGGGAAATCTGCTACTACTACTGCTGTATCTGCTAACACTACTACTACTACTACTGGCCAGCTCCAGGGTAAATCTGCTGCTACTACTTCTGTTGCTGCTGCCACTTCTACTGCTGTTGCTACAACTAATACTACTGCTACTACTAGTAGTCCAGTGTATGGTAAATCCTAATACTACTAGTACTACTGCTGATGCAGCTTCTAGTGTTACTGCTACTACTGCTACTACTGCTAGTCCAGTGTATTGCAAATATAATTCTATTACTACTACTGCTGATGCTGCTACTACTGCTACTACTAATATCAATAGTACCAGCCAATTTCATGGCAAACCTACGACTACTATTGCTATTGCTGCTGCTGCTACTACTACTGCTAACCCAGTGCATGGCAGATGCTACTACTATTACCACTACTGCTGCTGCTGCTGCTACCACTGCTGCTAATAGTAGTCCAGTGCGTGGCAAATACTACTAATATTACCACTACTGCCGCTGCTACTACTTCTACTACTACTATGAATATTACTAGCCCATTGCAAGGCATATCTACTATTTCTACTTCTATTCCTAACACTTTTACTACTACTACTGGCCCAGTGCAGGGAAAATCTGCTGCTACTTCTAGTGCTGCCCCTGCCACTTCTATTGCTGCTGCTACAGCTACTACTATTACAACTATTGACTAGTGCATCAACAATACTACTACTATTAATATTACTGCTGCTTCTGGTGCTACTACTGCTACTACTATTTGTCCAGTAAATGGCAAATACTACTACTCTTACTACTGCTTCTGATGCTGTTACTACTGCTACTACTACCATCAATACTACTAGCCCAATCTATTACTCCTACTGCTATTGCTGCTTCTTGTCCTACTACTACTGCCAACTGCAGTGCAAGTTAGCTGCTACTACTACTGTTGCTGCTGTCACATCTACTGATGCTGATCCCACTACTACTACTACGACGACTAGTCCAGTGCATGGCAAATACTACTACAATTACCACTACTGGTTCTACTACAGCAGCTGCTATTTCTACTGCTGCTGCTACTACTAGTGTACTACCAGCCCAGTGCATGGCAAATGGTACTACTATTATTACTACTGCTGCTTCTGTTACTACTACTGCTAGTACTAGCAGTCCAGTGCATTTAAAATTCTACTACTATTTCTATTACTGCTGCTGCTACTACTGATGCTCCTACTACTGCTACTACTAGTAATCCAGTGCATGGCAAATATTATTAATAGTAATACTGCTGCTGCTGCTACTACTACTATAAATACTACTAGCCCAGTGCATGTCAAATATACTACTAATACTGCTATTGCTGCTTCCGCTACTATTACTACTGGCCCACTGCAGGGCAAATCTTCTGCTACTACTACTGCTTCTGCTGTCCGGTCTACTGCTGCTGCTTCCACTACTACTACAACTTCTACTAGTAGCCCAGCGCATGGCCAATACTACTACTATGATGATTACTGCTGCTACTACTAGTACTGCTGATGCTAATTTGATTGCTGCTGCTGCTACTACTACTACTATTAGTTCAGTGTATGTCAAATGCTAGTACTATTACTACTACCGCAGCTGCTGCTACTTCTGATATTACTTCTGCTACTACAGGTAGTGCAGTGAATGGCAAATACTATTAACACTACTGCTCAGGCTGCTGCTACTACTGCTACTACTACTGCTACTACTACTAGCACTGTTGCTGCTAATTCTACTGATGCTGCTGCTCTATGTGCTGCTACTACTACTACTAGTCAATGCATGGCAAATACTACTACTATTACTGCTTCTGCTGCTACTACTTCTGCTACTACTGCTACTATTAGTAGTCCAGTGTATATCAAATACTACTAGTATCACCACGACTGCTGCTACTACTTCGACTGCCGCTGCTACTTCTCCTGCTGCTCGTATTACTACACCTACTACTAGCCCAGTGCGTGGTAAATACTACTACTATTACTACCACTGCTGCTTCTGCAGCTACTGGTGCTACTACTATTGCTACTACTACAAGTCCAGTGCATTGCAAACACATTGCTATTACTAGTAGTGCATTGCATTTAAAATACTACTATAATTACTACGTCTGCTGCTACTACTGTTACTACTAGTAGTACAGTGCATGGTAAATACAACTACAATTAATACTAATGCTGCTGCTGCTACCACTGCTACTACTAGTAGTAAAGTGCATGGCAAATACAACTAATATTACTACAACTGCTGTTGCTACTACTGCTACTACTAATATGAATACCACTAGGCCAGAGCATGGCAAATCTACTACTACAATTGCTATTGCTGCTACTGCTACTACTACTACTTACCCAGGGCGTGCCAAATACTACTACTGTTACCACTACTGCTGCTGCTACTACTACTGCTACTCTTTCTAATTCTACTGCTTTTGCTACTACTACTACTACTACTATCCCAGGGCACGGCAAATAATACTACTATTATTACTACTGCTGCTGCTGCTGCTATTCTTGCTACTACTAGTATTAATACTACAGCCCAGTGCATGGCAAATCTACTAATACTACTGCTATTTCTGATTCTTCTACTACTACTGCTAGCCCACTGCAGGGCAAATCTGCTGCCACTAGTACTACTGCTGCCACTTCTACTGCTGCTGCTACCACTACTACTACTTCTACTAGCCTAGTTTATGGAAAATGCTACTACTATTACCACTACTGCTTCGACTACTACTAATGCGGCTACTACTACTGCTGCTGCTACTAATACCACTACTAGCCCAGTGCATGGTAATTACTAGTAGTGTAACTAGTAGTGCTGCTGCTGCTACTACTGCTACTACTTTTAGTACAGTGCATGGCAAATACTACTACTATAACCACAACTGCTAATACTACTACTACTGCTGCTGCTACTATTAATGCTGCTGCAGAAACTTCTACTCCTGCTTCTAAATCTACTAATTCTTCTACAATTCCAGTGCAAGGCAAATACTACTAATGTTACTACTACTGCTGCTATTGCTACGACTGCTACTACTAGTATCAATACAACTAACCTAGTGCATGGGAAATCCACTAGTACTACAACTGTTAGTGCTAATTCTAGTACTACTACTGGCCCACTGCAGGAAATATCTACTGCTACTATTACTGCTGCTGATGCCACTTCTATTGCTGATGCTACCTCTACTACTACTGTTACTGCTAGGAGTCCATTGCACGGCAAATCAACTACTACTAATTCTATTGCTGCTACTGCTACTACTACTACTTGCCCACTGCAGGGCAAATCTGGTGCTACTACTACTGCTGCTGTGGCCAATTCTACTGCCGCAACTTCCACTAAAATTACTACTAGCCCAGTGCATGGCAAATACTAATTCTATTACCACTACTGCTGCTACTTCTACTGCTGCTGCTGCTGCATCTACTTCTGCTGCTAGTACTACTATTACTGCTACTACCACGATCCTAGTGCATGGCAAATACTACTACTATTACCACAACTGCTGCTACTACTACTACTGCTGCTGCCACATCTACAGCTGCTGCTATTACTACTACTACTACTACCAGCACAGTGCATGTCACATAGTACTAGCATTACTACTACTGCTGCTGCTGCTATTACTTCTACTACTGCTGCTACTACTAGTAATCCAGTGCATCGCAAGTACTATTCATACTACTACGGTTGCTGTTGCTACTACTACTATCAATACTACTACACCAGTTCATGGCAAATATACTACTACTACTTCTATAGCTGCTACTGCTACTACTACTACTGGCCCACTGCAGGGCAAAACTTCTGCTACTACTATTGCTGCTGCTGGCACTTCTAATTCTGCTGCTACCACTACTACTATGACTTCTACTACTAGCCCAGCGCATGGGAAATACTACTACATTTACCACTACTGCTGCTACTACTACTACTGCTGCTGCTGCTACTACTGCTAATATTAGTTCAGTGCATGGTAAATACCACTACTATTACTACTTCCGCTGCTGCTGCTACTACTACTGCTACTACAAGTAGTGCAGTGCCTGGCAAATAGTTTTACTACTACTGCTGCTGCTACTACTGCTACTACTACTGCTACTACTACTAGTACTCTTGCTGATAATTCTACTGCTGCTGCTGCTACATATACTGCTACTACTACTAGTACTATTGCTGATAATTCTACTGCTGCTGCTACAACTACTACTAGTCCAGTGAATGGTAATACTACTGCTATTACTACTACTACTGCTTTAGCTGCTAGTACTGCTACTGCTAGTATTAATAACATTAGCACACTGTATGGCATGTCTATTAGTACTACACCTATTAGTGCTAATGCTATTACTACTACTGGCCCACTGCAGGTCAAAGCTTCTGCTACTTCTACTGCTGCTGCTGCCAGTTCTACTGCTGCTGCTACCACTACTACTACGACTACTACTAGCTCACTGCATGGCAAATACTACTACTACTACTGCTGCTACTACTGCTGCTGCAGCTGCTACTTCTACTGCTGCTGCTACTACTACTGCTTCTGCAGCTACTGGTACTGCTGCTGCTAATTCTACTACTACTACTAGTCCAGTGCATGGTAAATACTTTTACTATTAACACTACTGCTGCTGCTGCTACTACTGTTACTACTAAAATCAATACAACGTGCCCAGTGTATGGCAAATCTAGTACTAGTATTGCTATTTCTCCTATTGCTACTACTACTACTTACCCAGTGCTTGGCAGATACTACTACTATTACCACTACTGCTTCTGCTGCTGCTACTACTGCTACTAATAGTAGTCCAGTGCATGGAAAGTACTACTCATATTACTACTGCTGCTGCTGCTGCTACTACTGTTACTACTAATATCAATACTGCTAACCCAGTGCATGGCAAATCTACTAGTACTACACCTATTAGTGCTAATGCTAATACTACTACTTGCACACTGTAGGGCAAATCTCCTCCTCCTCCTACTGATGTTGCTGCCAATTCAACTGCTGCTGCTACCAATACAACTACTACTACTACTACCACCTCAGTGGATTTCAAAGAGTACAAATATTACCACTACAGCTGCTGCTACTACTACTGCTGCTACTACTACTACTGCTGCTACTACTACTGCTGCTGCTACTAGTACAACTAGTAGCCCAGTCCGTGCCAAATACTACTACTATTACCACTACTGCTGCAACTACTGCTACTGCTGCTAGTACTACTACTTCTGCTACTACTGCTACTGCTTCAAATTTTGCTGCTGCTGCTACTACTTCTACTAACCCAGGGCATGGCAAAATAATACTACTGGCGCAGCTGCTACTATTTCTACTACTGCTTCTACTACTTGTAGTCCAGTGTATTGCAAATATTTTTACTATTACTACTACTGCTGATGCTGCTACAACTGCTACTACTAATATCAATATTACTAGCGGAGTGCATGGCAAGTCTACTACTACTATTGCTATTGCTGCTAATGCTACTACTACTACTAACCCAGTGCATGGCCGATACTACTACTTATTACCACTTCTGCTGCTGCTGCTGCTACTACTGCTACTACTACTACTTCTACTAATAATAGTCCAGTTCATGGCAAATACTACTAATGTTACTACTACTTCTGCTGCTGCTACTACTACTACCAATACTACTAACCCAGTGCTTGCAAATCTACTAGTATTACACCTATTACTGCTAAGGCTAACACTACTATTTGCACACAGCGGGGCAAGTCTGCTGTTACTAGTACTGATATTCTGCCAATTCTACTGCTGCTGCTACCAATACAACTACTACTACTACTACTCCCACAGTGTATTT
This sequence comes from Delphinapterus leucas, assembly GCF_059928025.1. Taxonomy (NCBI): domain Eukaryota; kingdom Metazoa; phylum Chordata; class Mammalia; order Artiodactyla; family Monodontidae; genus Delphinapterus; species Delphinapterus leucas. Next base: position 1,379,674 of record NW_028322262.1, on the reverse strand, counting down.
CAAACGCTACAAATATTACCACTACTGCTGCTACTTTTTACTACCGCTTCTACTAATACTGCTGCTGCTACTAGTACTACTACTAGCCCAGTCCATTCCAAGCACTACTACTATTATCACTATAGCTGCTACTAGTAGGGGTACTGCTGCTGTTACTATTACTGGTGATACTACTAATACTGCTGCTATTAGGACTCCTACTAGCCGAGTGCATGGCAAGTACTACTGCTATTACCACTTCTGCTGCTACCACCACTACTGCTGCTACAAATACTGCTGCTACTACTTTTGCTGCTGCTGCTGCTAGTACTACTACTATCACAGTGCATTTCAAATACTACAACTATTCCTATTCCTGCTGCTGCTGTTGCTACTACTACTACTATTACCGCTACGTCTAGTAGTCGAGCGCATGGCAAATACTACTACTATTACTACTGCTGCTGCTGCTGCTACTACTGCTACTACTTGTATCAATACTACTATCACAGTGCACAGTAAATCCCTACTACTACTCCTATTGCTTCTACTCTTACTACTACGACTGGCCCGGTGCAGTACATAACTGCTGTTACTACTACTGCTGCTGCTGCGTCTTCTACTATTGCTTCTACCACTACTACAATCCCAGTGCATCGTAAATAAAAATACTATTACTTCTACTGCTGCTACTACTACTGCTGCTGCTGCTACTTCTACTACTGCTGTTGTTACTACAACTACTACCTCCCCAGTGCGTGGCAAATACTACTACTATTACTACAACTGCTGTTGCTGCTACTACTTCTACTGCTACTACTAGTAGTGCAGTGCACGTCAAATACTACTACAATTACTAGACCTGCTGCTGCTGCTACTAGTGCTATTACTACTATCAATACTACTAGCTCAGTGCATGGCTAATCTACTACTACGACTGCTATGGCTGCTACCGCTACTACTACTACTACTGGCCAACTGCAGGGCAAATCTTCTTCCGCTACCACTGTTGCTGCCGGCCCTTTTTTGCTGTTGTTACCACCACTACTACTGCTACTATAGGAGTCCAGTGCATGGCAAATACTACTACTATGAGGACTGCTGCTGCTGCTAAAATGTTACTACTGCCGCTACTACTAGAACTGCAGTGCATTGTTATTACTAATAGTTTTACTACTACAGCTGGTGCTGCTACTACTGTTACTACTAATATCAATATTACTAGACTAGTGCATTGCAAATCTACTACTACTATTGCAGTTCGCAGGGCTCGCGGGCCGCACGGATGGCACCCGTGTCCGCGGCCATGTCTGGGTCGCGTCAGGCCACCCCCGGAGCGTCTGGTGTGTCGCTGCCTTCCAGGGACGCCTTCTGGCCGCCTGGCCGGTCAGGCAGGCGGGGAGCGCCCCGTCAGACGCTTGCTGTGGTGGGAGGGGCCTGAGGAGGTGGGGCCTGCAGAGGTACCCGGCGTGGGCAGAGATAGCTGCCGCCGCGGGCGACAAAAGGAGAATGCAGAGCGGGAGGCCAAAAGCCTATAGCACCCGGTATTCCCAGGAGGTCTCCCATTCCTGTACTAAACAGGCCCGACCCTTCTTAGCTTCCGCAATTGAGCCGAGATCACGCCCTCTGGGCTGGTTTGGAAATAGGTGGCTGCAGGGTCGCGGGCTGCCTCTTGAGGCGCAGCTTAGCAGGCGCTTGGGTCATACCACCAGTCCAACGGCCCGCCCGATCCAGCAGAGTCCTGCCGCCTGCCTAGACAGGGAAACGGAGGTCTAGGCTACATGCAGGTGGCGGAGGTGTGGGCGACCAACCAGCCCAGGGCTGACGGGACCCAGCAAACTTTGCGGCGCTTCGCGCCCCACCCCAGATCACGCAGGCCGCTTACAAAGACGTGGACCCGGAGGCTACAGGGTCTGGGGCCCGCGGTCCCTTGGGCATCCCACCTGCCCGCCCACGCTGCGCCAGGCGCAGCCCAGATGCAGATGAGCCCGGCCGTCCTACCAGACAGAAGCTGGCCCGAAACCACTGGGAGCCACCATTGAGTTGGCAGGGCCCCTAGGATCAAGCAACGCCACCCTTGCCCCCACGCTGCAGTTCCGAGCTCAGTACCCCACCCCAAGTGGCCGGCAGCCCCGGGGAAGCTGGCCTCACCCACTGGAGCACAGCCCCTTCACCGCCACCTGTCTGCCTGGCTGTCTCTCCACAGCTCCATATGGAAAATGCCACCCCTCTGCCTTTTCGCTCTGGCCAGGGGCGAGAGCGGGATTGAGGGCGCAGGCCGCTTCCCCGGGGCTGCCGGCCACTTGGGGCGGGGTACTGAGTTCGGAACTGCGGCGTGGGGGCAGGGGTGGCGTTGCTGGGTCTCAGGGGCCGTGCCAACACAATGGTGGCTCCCAATGGTTTCATGACAGCTTCTCTCGGTTAGGAGGGCCGGGCACGTCTGCGTCCGGGCTGCGCCTAGCACAGCGTGGGCGGGCAGGTGGGATGCCCAAGGGACCGCGGGCCCCTGGCCCTGAAGCCTCCGGGGCCACATACTTGTGAGCGGCCTGCGAGATCTGGGGTGGGGCACCAAGCGCCAAAAATTTGCTGGGTCCCGCCCGCCCTGGGCTGGATGGTCGCCAACATGCCCGCCACTCCCCTGTACCCTAGACCTCCGTTTCCCTGTCTAGACGGGCGGCGGGGCCCTGCCAGGTCGGGCGGGCCGCTGGGCTGGAGGTTAGACCAAAGTGCCTGCTCAGCTGCGCCTCAAGAGGCAGCCCGCGACCCTGCAGCCACCTACTGCCAAACCAGCCCAGAGGGGCGTGATCTCGGCTGGATCGCGGAAGCTAAGCAGGGTCGGGCCTGTTTGCTATTGCTGTTAGGGCTACTACTACTACTATCACAGTGCATGCCAAATACTACTACTATTACCAGTACTGCTGCTGCTACTACTGCTACTACTATTGCTACTAATAGTAGTCCAGTACATCGCAAATAATATTATAGTTACTACTACTACTGCTACTAGTATCAATATTAGTAGTCCAGTGTATGGCAAATCTACTAGTACTACACCTATTACTGCTAATGCGAATACTACTACTGGTCCACTGCAGGTCTAATATTCTGCTACTTCTACTTAGCCCGGGACTTGTACTGCTGCTGCTACCACTAATACTATTAGTACTACAACAAGCCCAGTGCATGGAAAATACTACTATTATTAACACTACTGCTGCTACTCCCACTACTGCTGCTACTCCTACTACTGCTGCTACTTGTACCCTTAGTAGCTCAGTGCATGGAGAATACTACTTGTATAACTACTCCTGTGTCTACTGTTTCTATTACTGCTACCACTGCAGCTACTACTAGTAGACCATTGCATGGCAAATACTACTACTATTACTACTGCTGCTGCTGATGATACTTCTGCTACTACTTCTGCTAGTACTAGCAGTCCAGTGCATGGCAAATACTACTTCTATTATTACTACTGCTGCTACTGCTACTACTATCCATCCTACTAGCTCAGTGCATGGCAAATCTACTACTAGTACTTCTATTGCTACTACTGCTACTACTCCTAATGTCACACTGCAGGGCAACTCTGGTGCTACTACTACTGCTGCTGCGGTCAATTCTAATGCTGTTGCTCCCATTATTACTACTGCTACTACTAGTAGTCCAGTGCATGGCAAATACTACTACTATTACCACAACTGCTGCTACTACTACTGCTGCTGCTATTTCTACTACTACTACTAGTCCAGTGCATGGCAAACACTAGTGCTATTACTAATACTGCTGCTGCTGCTCCTCCTACTTCTACTATTACTGCTACTACTAGCAGTCCTTTGCATTGCAAATACTACTACTATTACTACTACTGCTGCTAGTACGGCTACTACAATGATCTATAATACTAACCCAGTGCATGGCAAATCTACTATTACTACTTCTATTGCGGCTACTGCTACTACTACTGCTAGACCAGTGCATGGCAGATACTACTACTATTAGCACTATTGCTTCTACTTCTAGTACTGCTGCTTCTACTACGGCTGCTGCTTCTTCTACAGCTGCTGCTGCTACTACTACTCATCCTAGCCCTGTTCGTGGAAAATACTGCTACTATTACTACTACTGATGCTGCTGCTACTACTGCCACTACTAATACCAATACTACTCGACCAGTGCATGGTAAATCTACTACTACTCTTGCTAGTGCTGCGACTGCTCCTACCAATAGCAGCCCAGTGAATAGCAAATACTACTACTATTACCACTACTGCTGCTGCTATTACTACTGCAGCTACTAGTAGTGCTGCTGCTGCTGCTGCTACTACTACTATCTCCGTGCATGGCAAATACTTCTACTATTACTACTACTGCTGCTACTGCTGCTACTACTACTACTACTCCTGCTACTGATAGTAGTGCAGTGCATGGCAAGTACTACTACTGTTTCTACTACTGCTGCTGCCACTTTTATTGCTGTCACTACCACTACTGCTACTACTAGTACTCCAGTGTATGGCAAATACTGCTTCTATTACTACTACTGCTGCCGTTGCTGCTACTGCTACTACTACTGCTACAACTTGCACCCAGTAAATTGCAAACATTACAACTATTACTTCTACTGCTGCTGCTGCTTCTACTGATACTACTGCTACTGCTTCTACTTCTCCTGCTGCTGCTTCTACTACTACCACTACTAGTCCCAGTGCAAGGTAAATAATACGATTATTACGACTACTGCTGCTTCTGCTAGTACTGCTGCTACTACTGCTACTACTGGTAGTCCAGTGCATGAAAAATACTCTTACTACTACTGCTGCAGCTGCTGCTACTACTGCTGCTAATACTGCTACTACTAGTGATCCAGTGCATGGCAAATACAACAAATATTACTACTACTGATGTTGCCTCTACTACTGCTAATACTACTATCAATGCTACTAGCCAGTGCATGGCAAATATACTACTACTGCTGCTATTGCTGCTACTTCCACTACTACTACTGGCCCACTGCTGGGCAAATCATCTGCCACTTCTACTGCTGCTGCTGCTACAACTACTACTACTACTACTACTACTACTAGCCCATTGCATCTCAAATACTACTACTATTACCACTACTGCTGTTAGTCCTACTACTGCTGCTAGTCCTATTACAGCTGCTACTTGTACTATTACTATCCCAGTGCATGGAATGTACTACTAGTAAAGCTACTCCTATGTCTGCTTTTTCTACTACTGCTTCTGCTACTGCTACTACTAGTAGACCAGTGTGTGGCAAATACTACTACTATTACTACTGCTGCTGCTGCTACTACTGCTACTACTACTGCTATTACTAGTAGTCCAGGGAATGGCAAATACTACTACTATCACTACTACTGCTGCTGCTGCTACTACTACTGCTCCTTCTACTGCAACTACTAGTAGTCCAGCCCTTGGCAAATACTAATACTATGACTATGACTGCTGCTAATGCTACCACTGCTACTACTACTAATCCTGTCCGTGGCAAATGCTACTCTATTACTACTACTGCTGCAGCAGCGGCTACTGCTACTACTAATATCAATACTACGAGCCCAGTGCATGGCAAGTCTACCTCTACTGTTACTATTGCTGCTACTGCTACTACTACTTCTTACCCAGTGCATGGCAGATACTACTTCTATTACCACTGTTGCTGCTACCTCTACTGCTGCTGCAGCTACATCTACTGCTGCTGCTATTTCTATTACTACTTCTACTACTAGCACAGTGCGTGGCAAATAGTACTAGTATTACTACTACCGCTGCTGCTGTTGCTATGACTTCTAGTACTACTGCTATTACTAGTAATCCAGTGTGTCGCAAATACTATTCATACTACTACTGCTGCTGTTGCTACTACTACTATCAATACTACTAGCCCAGTGCATGGCCAATATACTACTACTACTTCTATAGCTGCTACTGCTACTACTACTAGTGGCCCACTGCAGGGCAAATCTGCTGCTACTCTTACTGCTGCTTATGCCACTTCTATTCCTGGTGCTACCTCTACTACTGCTGCTACTACTAGTAGTCTAGTGCATGGCAAATACTACTATTACTACTACTTCTGCTGCTGCTACTACTGCTACTACTAGTACAATACTACTATCCCAGTGCATGGCAAATCTACTAGTACTACACCTATTAGTGCTAATGCTAATACTGCTACTTGAACACTGCAGGGCCAATCTGCTGCTACTACTACCGACGTTGCTGCTAATTCTACTTCTGCTGCTACCAATACAACTACTACTCCTAGTACCCCAGTGCATTTCAAATACTACCAATATTACCAGTACTGTTGCTACTACTACAGCTGCTGCTACTAGTACTATTACTAGCCCAGTCCATGCCAAATACTACTACTATTACCACTGCTGCTACTTCTGCTACTATTACTGCTGTTGCTCTTACGACTACTTCTGCTACTACTACTGCTAACGCTTCTAATTCTACTGTTGCTGCTACTACTACTATTACGACTGCTACTAGCCCAGGGCATGGCAAATAATACTACTATTATTACTACTGCTGCTGCTGCTACTACTTCTACTAGTACTTCTATTACTTGTAGTCTAGTGCATGGGGAATACTACTTCTATTACTACTCCTGCTGCTGCTGCTAATACTGCTACTACTACTACCAATACTACTAGCTTAGTGCATGGGAAATCTGCTACTACTACTGCTGTATCTGCTAACACTACTACTACTACTACTGGCCAGCTCCAGGGTAAATCTGCTGCTACTACTTCTGTTGCTGCTGCCACTTCTACTGCTGTTGCTACAACTAATACTACTGCTACTACTAGTAGTCCAGTGTATGGTAAATCCTAATACTACTAGTACTACTGCTGATGCAGCTTCTAGTGTTACTGCTACTACTGCTACTACTGCTAGTCCAGTGTATTGCAAATATAATTCTATTACTACTACTGCTGATGCTGCTACTACTGCTACTACTAATATCAATAGTACCAGCCAATTTCATGGCAAACCTACGACTACTATTGCTATTGCTGCTGCTGCTACTACTACTGCTAACCCAGTGCATGGCAGATGCTACTACTATTACCACTACTGCTGCTGCTGCTGCTACCACTGCTGCTAATAGTAGTCCAGTGCGTGGCAAATACTACTAATATTACCACTACTGCCGCTGCTACTACTTCTACTACTACTATGAATATTACTAGCCCATTGCAAGGCATATCTACTATTTCTACTTCTATTCCTAACACTTTTACTACTACTACTGGCCCAGTGCAGGGAAAATCTGCTGCTACTTCTAGTGCTGCCCCTGCCACTTCTATTGCTGCTGCTACAGCTACTACTATTACAACTATTGACTAGTGCATCAACAATACTACTACTATTAATATTACTGCTGCTTCTGGTGCTACTACTGCTACTACTATTTGTCCAGTAAATGGCAAATACTACTACTCTTACTACTGCTTCTGATGCTGTTACTACTGCTACTACTACCATCAATACTACTAGCCCAATCTATTACTCCTACTGCTATTGCTGCTTCTTGTCCTACTACTACTGCCAACTGCAGTGCAAGTTAGCTGCTACTACTACTGTTGCTGCTGTCACATCTACTGATGCTGATCCCACTACTACTACTACGACGACTAGTCCAGTGCATGGCAAATACTACTACAATTACCACTACTGGTTCTACTACAGCAGCTGCTATTTCTACTGCTGCTGCTACTACTAGTGTACTACCAGCCCAGTGCATGGCAAATGGTACTACTATTATTACTACTGCTGCTTCTGTTACTACTACTGCTAGTACTAGCAGTCCAGTGCATTTAAAATTCTACTACTATTTCTATTACTGCTGCTGCTACTACTGATGCTCCTACTACTGCTACTACTAGTAATCCAGTGCATGGCAAATATTATTAATAGTAATACTGCTGCTGCTGCTACTACTACTATAAATACTACTAGCCCAGTGCATGTCAAATATACTACTAATACTGCTATTGCTGCTTCCGCTACTATTACTACTGGCCCACTGCAGGGCAAATCTTCTGCTACTACTACTGCTTCTGCTGTCCGTTCTACTGCTGCTGCTTCCACTACTACTACAACTTCTACTAGTAGCCCAGCGCATGGCCAATACTACTACTATGATGATTACTGCTGCTACTACTAGTACTGCTGATGCTAATTTGATTGCTGCTGCTGCTACTACTACTACTATTAGTTCAGTGTATGTCAAATGCTAGTACTATTACTACTACCGCAGCTGCTGCTACTTCTGATATTACTTCTGCTACTACAGGTAGTGCAGTGAATGGCAAATACTATTAACACTACTGCTCAGGCTGCTGCTACTACTGCTACTACTACTGCTACTACTACTAGCACTGTTGCTGCTAATTCTACTGATGCTGCTGCTCTATGTGCTGCTACTACTACTACTAGTCAATGCATGGCAAATACTACTACTATTACTGCTTCTGCTGCTACTACTTCTGCTACTACTGCTACTATTAGTAGTCCAGTGTATATCAAATACTACTAGTATCACCACGACTGCTGCTACTACTTCGACTGCCGCTGCTACTTCTCCTGCTGCTCGTATTACTACAGCTACTACTAGCCCAGTGCGTGGTAAATACTACTACTATTACTACCACTGCTGCTTCTGCAGCTACTGGTGCTACTACTATTGCTACTACTACAAGTCCAGTGCATTGCAAACACATTGCTATTACTAGTAGTGCATTGCATTTAAAATACTACTATAATTACTACGTCTGCTGCTACTACTGTTACTACTAGTAGTACAGTGCATGGTAAATACAACTACAATTAATACTAATGCTGCTGCTGCTACCACTGCTACTACTAGTAGTAAAGTGCATGGCAAATACAACTAATATTACTACAACTGCTGTTGCTACTACTGCTACTACTAATATGAATACCACTAGGCCAGAGCATGGCAAATCTACTACTACAATTGCTATTGCTGCTACTGCTACTACTACTACTTACCCAGGGCGTGCCAAATACTACTACTGTTACCACTACTGCTGCTGCTACTACTACTGCTACTCTTTCTAATTCTACTGCTTTTGCTACTACTACTACTACTACTATCCCAGGGCACGGCAAATAATACTACTATTATTACTACTGCTGCTGCTGCTGCTATTCTTGCTACTACTAGTATTAATACTACAGCCCAGTGCATGGCAAATCTACTAATACTACTGCTATTTCTGATTCTTCTACTACTACTGCTAGCCCACTGCAGGGCAAATCTGCTGCCACTAGTACTACTGCTGCCACTTCTACTGCTGCTGCTACCACTACTACTACTTCTACTAGCCTAGCTTATGGAAAATGCTACTACTATTACCACTACTGCTTCGACTACTACTAATGCGGCTACTACTACTGCTGCTGCTACTAATACCACTACTAGCCCAGTGCATGGTAATTACTAGTAGTGTAACTAGTAGTGCTGCTGCTGCTACTACTGCTACTACTTTTAGTACAGTGCA